>NC_139018.1:108381359-109581359 GCF_964374135.1 Grampus griseus
ATTATCTCAAATTATTAAAGCAATTCTATATCTTTTAAAGTTATGTCTTTCATATTTAAGTCCTTGATTCACCAGGAACTGAATTTTTGTATAGAATGTGAGGTGTGGATCATTTTTATCTCCCCCCCAAAATGATAACAATTGCCCGGCACTATTGATTTGTTTTTTTAAAGGTTATTTTCATATCAGAGTAATGGTTTTTATTTTTTTTAATATTTATTTATTTATTTGGTTGCTTTAAGTCTTATTGCAGCACACGGGCTCTGTAATTGTGCGTGCTCTCTAGTTGTGGTGCACGAGCTCCAGAGCACATGGACTGAGTAGTTGCGGCGCCTGGGCTTAGTTGTCCCACGGCACCAGCATCACTTTTTTTTTTTTTTTTTTTTTTTTGGTGTTGTCACTGAATGTTTATTGAATGAATCACTAGTACCATCCACCAGCACTATTTTATTGATTGATGTCTTTTTCCCCACTGATCTGCAGTGACAGCTCTGACACACATCAGCTTTCCTTACATGCATGGGAATGTTTCTACACTATTTTTTCTTTTCACATCACTCTATTGAGGTCTGATTGACATACAAAGAGCTGCATATGTTTAATGTGTGCAACTTGAGTTTGGAGTTAAGTACAGACCCATGAAAATGTTACCACAATCAATGCCATAAACATTCTGGGCTCTCTATTCTATTCCATGGGTCTAATTTATCTATCCCTGAGCTAACATCACATATCCTAATTCCTGTGGGTTCATAACAATACTTGAAACTGGTAGGCATAATCCCCCTCTTTGGTTTTCTTTCCAGAACTAACTTGGCTATCCTTTGTCCTTCCAAAAATGTTTAGAATTGCCTTGTTGATTTTCATGAAAATCCCTATTGGATCTGAATTTAATACATAAATTATTGAGGGAGAATTGAAGTTTCATCTTACTCATGGACATGATTTGTCTATGTTTAGGTCTTCTTTATTATTTTTCAATTAATTGTTACATTTTTCTACTAAAGATGTATCTTTTGTTAATTTTTTAAATTGCATGTCCTAATTGTGCATTCACGTTTTATACAAATGCAACTGACTCTTCTCATTAACTCTAATAATTGTGTGTAGATTATTTTGAATTTTCTACCTACACAATTTTTTTTTAACTTTTTTTTTTTTTTTTTGGCCATACCATGCAGCATGCAAAATCTTAGTTCCCCTACCAGGGATCGAACCCGGGCCCTTAGCAGTGAGAGCTCAGAGTCCTGATTCACTGGAATTCACTGGATTGTCAGGGAATTCCCTCTACACATTTTTTTTTAATATCTTTATTGGAGTATAACTGCTTTACAGTGTTGTGTTTCTGCTGTATAACAAAGTGAATCAGCTATATGCATACGTCTATCCCCATATTCCCTCGCTCTTGCATCTCCTTCCCACCCTCCTTATCCCACCCCACTAGGTGGTCGCAAAGCACTTAGCTGATCTCTCTGTGCCATGCAGCTGCTGCCCACTAGCTATCTATTTTACATTTGGTAGTGTATATATGTCAATGCCACTCTCTCACTTCGTCCCAGCTTACCCTTTCCCTCCCCTTGTCCTCAAGTCCATTCTCTACGTCTGTGTCTTTATTCATGTCCTGCCCCTAGGTTCATAAGAACCATTTTTTTTTTTTTTAGATTCCATATATATGTGTTAGCATACAGTATTTGTTTTTCTCTTTCTGACTTACTTCACTCTGTATGACAGACTCTAAGTCCATCCACCTCACTACAAATAACTCAATTTCATTTCTTTTTCTGGCGGAGTAATATTCCATTGTATACATGTGCCACATCTTCTTTATCCATTCATCTGTCGATGGACATTTAGATTGCTTCCATGTCCTGGCTATCGTAAATAGTGCTGCAATGAACATTGTGGTACATGACTGTTTTTGAATTATGGTTTTCTCAGGGTATATGCCCAGTAGTGGGATTGCTGGGTCATATGGTAGTTCTATTTTCAGTTTTTTAAGGAACTTCCATACTGTTCTCCATAGTGGCTGTATCAATTTACATTCCCACCAACAGTATGAGAGGGTTCCCTTTTCTCCACACCCTCTCCAGCATTTATTGTTTGTAGATTTTTTGATGATGCCCATTCTGACTGGTGTGAGGTGATACCTCATTGTAGTTTTGATTTGCATTTCTCTAATGATTAGTTATATTGAGCATCTTTTCATGTGTTTGTTGGCAATCTGTATATATTCTTTGGAGAAATGTCTATTTAGGTCTTCTGCCCATTTTTGGATTGGGTTGTTTGTTTTTTTGATATTGAGCTGCATAAGCTGCTTGTATATTTTGGAGATTAATCCTTTGTCAGTTGCTTCATTTGCAAATATGTTCTCTCATTCTGAGGGTTGTCTTTTCATCTTGTTTATGGTTTCCTTTGCTGTGCAAAAGCTTTTAAGTTTCATTAGGTCCCATTTGTTTATTTTTGTTTTTATTTCCATTTCTCTAGGAGGTGGGTCAAAAAGGATCTTGCTGTGATTTATGTCATAGAGTGTTCTGCCTATGTTTTCCTCTAAGAGTTTTATAGTGTCTGGCCTTACATTTAGGTCTTTAATCCATTTTGAGTTTATTTTTGTGTATGGTGTTAGGAAGTGTTCTTTTTTGTTTTTTTAAAACAGGATTTATTTATTTATTAAGTCTTATTTATTTATTTTGGGGTGCATTGGGTCTTCGTTTCTGTGCGCAGGCTTTCTCTAGTTGCGGAGAACGGGGGCTACTCTTCGTTGCAGTGCGCAGGCTACTCACTGCAGTGGCTTCTCTTGTTGTGGAGCATGGGCTCTAGGTGCATGGACTTCAATAGTTGCAGCACGCAGGTTCAGTAGTTGTGGCTCACGAGCTCTAGAGCACAGGCTCAGTAGTTGTAGTGCACGGGCTTAGTTGCTCCGCGGCATGTGGGATCTTCCTGGACCAGGGCTCAAACCTGTGTCCCCTGCATTGGCAGGCGGATTCCTAACCACTGTGCCACCAGGGAATTCCCAGAAGTGTTCTAATTTCATTCTTTTACATGTAGCTGTCCAGTTTTCCCAGTTTTACCACTTATTGAAGAGGCTGTCTTTTCTTCACTGTATACTCTTGCTTCCTTTATCAAAGATAAGGTGACCACATGTGCATGGGTTTATCTCTGGGCTTTCTATCCTGTTCCATTGATCTATCTTTCTGTTTTTGTGCCACTACCATACTGTCTTGATTACTGTAGTTTTAGTATAGTCTGAAGTCCGGGAGCCTGATTCCTCCAGCTCCATTTTTCTTTCTCAGGATTGTTTTGGCTATTTGGGGTCTTTTGTGTTTCCATACAAATTGTGCAATTTTTTGTTCTAGTTCTGTGAAAAATGCCAGTGGTAGTTTGATAGGGATTGCACTGAATCTGTAGATTGCTTTGGGTAGTAGAGTCATTTTCACAGTGTTGATTCTTCCAATCCAAGAACATGGTATATCTCTCCATCTGTTTGTATCATCTTTAATTTCTTTCATCAGTGTCTTATAATTTTCTTCATACAGGTCTTTTGTCTCCTTAGGTAGGTTTATTCCTAGGTATTTCATTCTTTTTGTTGCAATGGTAAATGGGAGTGTTTCCTTAATTTCTCTTTCAGATTTTTTCATCATTCGTATATAGGAATGCAAGAGATTTCTGTGCATTAATTTTGTAACCTGCTACTCTACCAAATTCATTGATTAGATCTAGTGGTTTTCTGGTAGCATCTTAGGATTCTCTATGTATAGTATCATGTCATCTGCAAAAAGTGACAGTTTTACTTCTTCTTTTCCGATTTGGATTCCTTTTATTTCTTTTTCTTCTCTAATTGTTGTGGCTAAAACTTCCAAAACTATGTTGAATAACAGTGCTGAGACTGGACATCCTTGTCTTGTTCCTGATCTTAGAGGAAATGCTTTCAGTTTTTCACCATTAAGAATGATGTTTGCTGTGGGTTTGTCATATATGGCCTTTCATATGTTTAGGTAGGTTCTCTCTATGCCTACTTTCTGGAGAGTTTTTATCATAAATCGGTGTTCAATTTTGTCAAGAGCTTTTTCTGCATCTACTGAGATGATCATATGGTTTTTCTCCTTCAATTTGTTAATATGGTGTATCACATTGATTGACTTGTGTATATTGAAGAATCCTTGCATCCCTGGGATAAATCCCACTTGATCATGGTGTATGATCCTTTATTGTGCTGTTGGATTCTGTTTGCTATTATTTTCTTGAGGGTTTTTGCATCTATGTTCATCAGTGGTATTGGCCTGTAGTTTTCTTTCTTTGTGACATCTTTGTCCGGTTTTGGTATCAGGGTGATGGTGGCCTCGTAGAATGAGTTTGGGAGTGTTCCTCCCTCTGCTATATTTTGGAAGAGTTTGAGAAGGATGGTGTTAGCTCTTCTCTAAATGTTTGATAGAATTTGCCTGTGAAGCCATCTGCTCCTGGGCTTTTGTTTGTTGGAAGATTTTTAATCACAGTTTCAATTTCAGTGCTTGTAATTTGTCTGTTTATATTTTCTATTTCTTCCTGATTCAGTCTTGGCAGGTTGTGCTTTTCTGATAATTTGTCCATTTCTTCCAGGTTGTCCATTTTATTGGCATAGATTTGCTTGTAGTAATCTCTCATGATTCTTTGTATTTCTGCAGTGTCAGTTGTTACTTCTCCTTTTTCATTGCTAATTCTGTTGATCTGAGTCTTCTCCCTTTTTTCCTTGATGAGTCTGGCTAGTGGTTTATCTATTTTGTTTATCTTCTCAAAGAATCAGCTTTTAGTTTTATTCATCTTTGCTATTGTTTCCTTCATTTCTTTTTTCTTTATTTCTGATCTGATCTTTGTGATTTCTTTCCTTCTGCTAACTCTGGGGGTTTTTTGTTCTTCTTTCTATAATTGCTTTAGATGTAAGGTTAGGTTGTTTATCTGAGATGTTTCTTGTTTCTTGAGGTAGGATTGTGTTGCTATAAACTTCCCTCCTAGAACTGCTTTTGCTGCATCCCATAGGTTTTGGGTTGTCGTGTTTTCATTGTCATTTGTTTCTAGGGTTTTTTTTTTTCCTCTTTGATTTCTTCAGTGATCTTTTGGTTATTTAGTAGCATATTGTTTAGCCTCCATGTGTTTGTATTTTTTACAGTTTTTTTTTTTTTTTCCTGTAACTGATTATCTAGTCTCATAGCACTGTGGTCAGCAAAGATACTTGATATGACTTCAATTTTCTTAAATTTACCAAGGCTTGATTTGTGAGCCAAGGTATGGTCTATCCTGGAGAATGTTCCATGAGCACTTGAGAAGAAAGTGTGTTCTGTTGTTTTTGGATGGAATGTCCTATAAATATCAATTAAGTCCATCTTGTTTAATGTGTCAGTTAAAGCTTGTGTTTCCTTATTTATTTTCATTTTGGATGATCTGTCCATTGGTGACAGTGGGGTGTTAAAGTCCCCTACTATGATTGTGTTCCTGTCGATTTCCTCTTTTATGGCTGTTAGCATTTGCCTTATGTATTGAGGTGCTCCTATGTTGGGTGCATAAATATTTACAATTGTTATATCATCTTCTTTGATTAATCCCTTGATCATTATGTAATGTCCTTTTTTGTCTCTTGTAATAGTCTTTATTTTAAAGTCTATTTTGTCTGATATGAGAATTGCTACTCCAGCTTTCTTTTGATTTCCATTTGCATGGAATATCTTTTTCCATCCCCTCACTTTCAGTCTGTGTGTGTCCCTAGGTCTGAAGTGGGTCTCTTGTAGACAGCATATATATGGGTCTTGTTTTTGTATCCATTCAGCCAGTCTGTCTTTTGGTTGGAGCATTTAATGTATTTACATTTAAGGTAATTATCGATATGTATGTTCCTATTACCATTTTATTAATTGTTTTGGGTTTGTTTTTGTAGGTCTTTTCCTTCTCTTGTGTTTCCTGCCTAGAGAAGTTCCTTTAGCATTTGTTGTAAAGCTGGCTTGGTGGTGCTGAATTCTCTTAACTTTTCCTTATCTGTAAAAGTTTTAGGGTCTTCCCTGGTGGCGCAGTGGTTGAGAGTCCGCCTGCCGATGCAGGGGACACGGGTTTGTGCCCCGGTCTGGGAAGATCCCACATGCCGCGGAGGGGCTAGGCCCGTGAGCCATGGCTGCTGAGCCTGCGCGTCTGGAGCCTGTGCTCCGCAACGGGAGAGGCCACAGCAGCGAGAGGCCCGCGTACAGCAAAAAAAAAAAAAAAAAAGGTTTTAATTTCTCCATCAAATCTGAATGAGATCCTTGCCGGGTAGAGTAATCTTGGTTGTAGGTTTTCCCTTTCATCACTTTAAATATGTCATGCCACTCCCTTCTGGCTTGCAGAGTTTCTGCTGAAAGATCAGCTGTTAACCTTATGGGGATTCCCTTGTATGTTATGTGTTGCTTTTCCCTTACTGCTTTTAATATTTCTTCTTTGTATTTAATTTTTGATAGTTTGATTAATATGTATCTTGGTGTGTTTCTCCTTGAGTTTATCCTGTATGGAACTCTCTGGGCTTCCTGGACTTGGGTGACTATTTCCTTTCCCATGTTAGGGAAGTTTTTGACTATAATCTCTTCAAATGTTTTCTCAGACACTTTCTTTTTCTCTTCTTCTTCTGGGACCCCTATAATTCAAATGTTGGTGCGTTTAATGTTGTCCCAGAGGTCTCTGAGACTGTCCTCAATTCTTTTCATTCTTTTTTCTTTAAACTGCTCCCTAGCAGTTATTTCCACCATTTTATCTTTCAGCTCACTTATCCGTTCTTCTGCCTCAGTTATTCTGCTATTGATTCCTTCTAGAGTATTTTTAACTTCAGTTACTGTGTTGTTCATCATTGTTTGTTTGCTCTTTAGTTCTTCTAGATCCTTGTTAAATGTTTCTTGTATTTCTCCATTCTGTTTCCGAGATTTTGGATCATCTTTACTATCATTACTCTAAATTCTTTTTCAGGTAGGTTGCCTATTTCATCTTCATTTATTTGGTCTTGTAGGTTTTTACCTTGCTCCTTCGTCTGTAACATATTATTTTGTCGTTTCGTTTTTTTTTTTGTTTTTTTTTTTTGATGGGTGGTGCCGTATTCCTGTCTTACTGGTTGTTTGCCCTGAGACGTCCAGCACTGGAGTTTGCAGGCAGTTAGATAGAGCTGGGTCTTGGTGCTGACATGAGTACCTCTGGGAGGCCTCACTCCAACTGATATTCCCTGGGGTCTGGGGTTCTCTGTTAGTCCAGCGGTTTGGACTCAGAGCTCCCACCACAGGAGCTCGGGCCTGACCTCCAGCCTGGGAACCAAGATCCCACAAGCTTCATGGTGCGGTTAAAAAAAAAAAAAAAGGAAGAAACAAAAAAGGAGCAGTACAATATCAAAGAATAAAAAACAAAATAAAATTCGACGATAAAAAATATATTAGGAAAAATAAAACTATAATTGAAACAACTGCAACAAGGTAAAATAAAACCACAGCAGAAAGAAGAAAAAAAGGGGGGGGGGTGTGGGGTAGGGGCAACAAGCCAAAAGGAGGGATCACTCACAAAGTATAAAGAATAAAATAAAATTAGAAAAATAAAACATTTATTAGGAAACATAAAAATATAAAAGAATCAACAACAGTGAATCAACAAGGTAAAACAGAACCCCAATCTAAAAGAGGAAAAAAGAAAAGAAAAAAAAAAATGCCATGGCTACAGGAGCGGAGGTGGAACTTAGGCAGGGGCAGGGTTTAGGGTGTGGCGGGACCTAGGCAGGGGGCGGGGTGACGTTTGAATGTGGGGCAGGGCCTCTGCTTAGGACCTGCGCAGAAGGGGAGAGGCAGCACGTGGAAAGGAGGGCCTCTGGAGTGTGGGGTTCCGGAGTTTGGCAGTAGGGCCCTGAGTGAGGGTGTGTGGGTGGGGTTCAGGCCCAGCGCAGTTGGAGGGAGGGGGTCTCCGAGTGTAGAGGTGGGGCCCTGGGAGGGGGTGTAGGGGCGGGGCTTGGGCTCTGTGCAGGAGGAGGGAGGCTCCTAGGGCAGAGGATTAGGCCCGGGAGCGCGTGGTGCCTAAGTGGACAGGGAAAGCACTGGCCGCATTCCCTTCCGGTCCTTTGCACCCCTCCCCCATCGTCTCCCCCAGGGTCTCCACCTTCGCCGCTGGACCCCTAACCGTAGGTGGGTCCCGCTGGGTGTAGGAATTCCTTCCCTCCCCCAGCCGCCCTCAGGGGTGCCGGTCCCGAAGGTCCGGCCTTTACTTTTGTTCCCCCTTCCCTCCCTCCTACTCCCTCAGGACCCGCGCGGCTGGACGGGCCTCGGTGGGCAGAGGATCAGGCCCTGGATATCAGCAGGCTCCTGGGGGCCCAAGTGGACAGGGGAAACATGGCCACACTCCCTTTTGATCCTCTGCCCTCTCAATCCCTTCCCCTCCCCCAGCCACCCCTCAGAGGTCCCAGTCCCGTCCCACCTCCACTTCTCCCTCTTCACCCCCCCAGCATGCCCCACATCCTATCCAGTCACTGGGGGTTCCCCCCATCCCCTTAGGTATCCGTGGTCCCCCACCGGTGCCTGGAGGTGCCCTAGTTGTAAGGAGACATGAATTCTGTGTCCTCCTAATAAGCCATCTTGACTCTGCCCCTACACATTTTTTTAAAAACTTCTTTTCTGATTTTTTTTTTATATTATTGAGCAGTTAGCATATACGATGTTGATCTTGTATAATGTGAAGTGGAAATCATAGAGATCCTCTTTATCTTATGCCTGATTTTAAAAGAAATGCTGTTCCGTTGAGTAGGATGTTTCTTGTAAGTATTAGACACCTTTTATCAGATGTTTGCTTATGCTCTCTGTTTAAAGTTTTTGCTGTATTAGGATGATCATATGCTTTTTCTCTTTTAAATTGTTAATGTGGTGAATGCCGTTTATTTCCAAATGTTGAGCCAATCTTGCATTTCTAGGATAAACTTGTCTTAGCTCAGGCCGCTATGACAAAATACTGTAAAGTGGGTGACAAACAACAGAAATTTATTTCTCACAGTTCTGAAGGCTGTAAGTCTGAGATCAGGGTGCCAGCATGGTTCCAGTTCTGGTAAAGGCCCTCCTCCGGGTTGCAGACAGCTGACTTCTTGTATCCTCACAGGGCAGAAAAGAGAACTAGCTAGCACTGTGGCTTCCTCTTATAAGGGCACTAATTCCATCCATGAGGGCTCCACCCTCATGGCCTAATTACTCCCAGAGGCCCCATCTCCTAGATCATCACACTGGTATTAGGGTTTCAACATATGAATCTTGTGAGAGGGGACACAAACATTCAGACCATTGGAAAGCCCAACTTGGTCATATTATTACTTTTTTTTTTAATTAAGGTATAGTTGATTTACAATATTATATTAGTTTCAGGTATACATAGCTATTCAACATTTTTATAGATTATACTCTATTTAAAGTTATTATAAAATATTGGCTATATTCCCTATGCTGTACAATATATCCTTGTTGCTTATTTATTTTATACATAGTAGTTTGTACATCTTAATCCCCTACCCCTATCTTGCCCCACCCCTTCCTTCTCCCTACTGGTTACCACTAGTTTGTTCTCTATGTCTGTGGGTCTGTTTTGTTATGTTCATTTGTTTATTTTTTAGATTCCACATGTAAGTGATAGCATACAGTATTTGTCTCTCTCTGTCTGACTGACTCATTTCACTTAGCATAATACCCTCCAGGTCCATCCATGTTGTTGCAAATGGTAAAATGTCATTCTAGACCTGACACTTTGCTAGTGATCCCTGTCTTTATTAGTTATAGATATTTAACTTCTCTATTTCTTCTTGAGTCAGTTTTTCTAAGAGAGATACATAGATAATACCTTTTCTGCAGTTTTAAGATTTATTGGCACACAGTTGTTCATAATCTATTATTTAGATTTCTGCCATCTCTTCAGTTATGTCCCTTGTTCTCATTCCCATATTATTTATTTATTTATGCCTTCTCTTTTTCTTGATCTGATAAATCTTGTCAGAAGTTGTCAATTTTGGGGCTTCCCTGGTGGAACAGTGGTTAAGAATCCGCCTGCCAATACAAGGGACACGGGTTCAAGCCCTGGTCTGGGAAGATCCCACATGCCGCGGAGCAACTAAGCCAGTGCGCCACAACTACTGAGCCTGGACACCTAGAACCCATGCTCTGCAACAAGAGAAGCCACCACAATGAGAAGCCCGTGCACTGCAACGAAGAGTAGCCCCTGCTTGCTGCAAATACAGAAAGCCTGTGCGCAGCAACGAAGACCCAACTCAGCCAAAAATTAAATTAAATTAAAAATTTAGAAAAACAATTGTCAATTTTATTAGTTTTCTTTTTCAAATAACTAAATTTGGAGTTTGACATCTCTCTCCAGTGTATCTTTTTCTTCCTCACTAATTTCTGTTTATATTTTCAGTATACTTTTCTGTTTACTTTCTCTGATATTTTTCTATTGCTTCAAGAGGAATGTTCATGGCACTCAACAAACTGATTTTAATACTCTCGGAAAAGGAAAAGACCTAGACACTCCCTTTCTGAATCTTTATCGCAGTGATATTATAAGTCACCACACCTGGTCTCAGGCGTTCTGCTGGATGTCACCCTGTGGCTTGGCTTTCCTCCCAGCCTAGAAGCTTCACCCAACAGCCTCACTCTCATCCTTCCTGTAGTCCCTGGTCAGGACCATGGAAACAGTAGGTCCCAGGAAATGTAAAAGGAAGCAGCAGGAGAAAGATAGTCTCTCATTAAATGATCTCCACAGGAGGCAGTCCTCTCTGTGAGAAAATGGAGGTAAGTACCTCCCTGCCTGCCTCACAGGGTGTGGTGAGAAGCAAGTGAGAAGATGGATACAAAAGAGAGATGCTTAAAAGTGATATGCAAAATAAAACATTGCTCTCATCTTCCAAAACTAGGCAGTAACTCAGAGGCTTCCTGCGGAGCCCCTCCCTATGTGTTCAGTAACAGGCATGACCTACCTGATCCAGAAAGAGGCAAATAAAACCAGTCGGACACACACACACACACACACACACACACACACACACACACACACACCATTTGCTCCGGACACACACACACACACCATTTGCTCTGGACACACACACACACACACACACCATTTGCTCCGGACACACACACACACACACACACACACACACACACACCATTTGCTCCGGACACACACACACACACACACACACACACACCATTTGCTCCGGACACACACACACACACACACACACACACACCATTTGCTCCGGACACACACACACACACACACACACACCATTTGCTCCGGACACACACACACACACACACACACACACACACACACACACACACACACACCATTTGCTCCAAACTCTGGAGGCTTGAGAGCCTTTGGTGCCTTCCACACCGAAGCCCCACTGTCCAGCCAGTCCCTGCAGCCAGAACTGCTCTAGCCACACCACATCACCGTGCAAACAGCACCTCACGGACGCTAAGGACAGCAGTGGGCTCACCCCGCAGGCCTGCAAGCCCTGTACTTGCCCAGCCTCAAGACTGAAGCAAGAGCCCGGAGTCAGCGACAGAGACATCAGTGGTTTAATGGATGGGGGAGCTTACCTGGCTGAAGTAAGATCCTGGAGGGACACCTCACCAGCAGTCTTTACTCCTGGGTAAAGAGAGAGGTTAGTTACAGAGGGAATTGACATCAGGTTGGCTCATTGGTTGCCAGGGAAACCAGCAGAGGCGCATGCCCCTCACTGCCCCTTTCATAAGCTATCTTGGTGGAGATGTCCTGATCTAAAGATTAGAACAATCACCAGCTGAGGCTGGGGGCAAGTATGTAGGCATTGACTGAGTAGGCTCTATGATTAAGAGGGAAGGTCAGTCAGGTGAGTTGGGTGTAGGTGAGGCAGGGACTGGTCGAGCAGGGGATGTCCAGAGAGCAAGAGAACAGTCGTCTTGAGTGGCCTGATCATACAGATGGGGACCTCCACTCAGTGATGGCGCCTTGCTTTGGGTGTCTTCCGGGCATGAAGGGATCCCCTCCTTGTTTTCAGCCTGCCACATAGCTGAGAGGGCAGCCCCAAGCACACACCCCTCTGTTTCCTCAGAGCCCGAATCAGCAAGTGCTAGCTGCCCCTCCCTTCAGAGCCCGTCCCTCAAGACCCCTTTCCCATCCTGGCTTTCTAAGGACAGCCCCAGGATGGCCACTAGAACACACAGGAATTCTAATGACACCCCCTTTCCAGAACAATTGAGTTATTGTCTAGGGGAACCCCTTCTCCACCATAGAGAAGCCTCTTCATTTCCTCAAAGGTAATTTACCTCCTGAGGTGACACAAGGGACTTTCTGACCCTTTCTTTTGATGAAGAGACCAAAGCCCTCTCAAGTTCAGTCTCTCCCAGGGCGCCTGTTATCCTGTCATGCTTCATTCATTCATTCCACAAACATTCCCAAGACCTTCATCAAAGACACAATTTACTATTTCTTCTCATTGCATTTATCAACTAAGAATTTATTCATTTTCCATTTGTAATGAATCAAAAGCATATTCGCTCACGCACTGGAGTTCTGATCAGCGTGAGAACAGAGCGCTCTCCCAGAGAGGATGGTATGCTAGCCCTGGGAGGAGAAGGTGGAGAAGGCACAGCGGTGGACACATCAAAGCAGCTCTGACTCCCGACCACGTTCTCCAGCCTTGAGGCAGCCTCAGCCGCAGCCTGGGAACCTTTGGTCTATTATTTGCAGACAAAAGTCCAGGACTGTGGCAAGAGCGTGAAACTGGGTGGGGAGATGTGGGTTCTCATCCCAGCCCCGCCCCTAACTAGCTGGGTGACCTCCTCCAGTCGTGAGTACTGTCAAAAATCCAGAAATAGCTAAACTAAAACCACCAAATCAGTAAATAGTAAGAGTTTATCATGCCTATAAAAACAATTCGCAAACTGGGAGCTTCCAAATTCAAAGACTGATACGAAGCTCAGGGGCATGAAGTTATAGGATGGCTTATAAAATGAAAATGAGGAAGTTACTAGCGTTTACAATGACTGGTGATTACAATGGGGTTTCAGCTGGCAGGTTTAAAGTGATCATCTCATACCATTTTTAGGAAAAAGACTATAAAGTTTCTCTTATGATTGTCAGGGGCATTAACAAGAAATAACCTAAGTTAACTTTCACTTACCTTCATGAAATAAGCTGGATTTCATTTTGCTTTCAGGACCTACACGGTTTTATCTGCTCAGGGAATTCTCAAGTCCGGTCTCCATTTTGTGTTTAATGTTAACAATATCCTCTCTGGGGCTTGGTCTTCCCATTTGTCAAGGGACAGCCTGAGTTAGATAATCTCCACATTTTCATCCAGGCTCTGACATTTTATGATGCTAAGGTCTGGGCTCAGGGGAGCAAAGATAAGAGTGTGACAGAAACAAACAGTACTGCCTATGATCTGAACAGCCCTTGCTTTCAGTGACACAGCTGATCCCACTACGCCCGACTGAGGCGCTGCTCCCTGCGGGGATGAAAGACGCAGCGGGGCCAACGCAGGGCTACATGGTCATGCCGAGATGGCCAGGCTGGACACACCAGTGCATGCCCCCCGACACACACACCATGCACGTGCATGCAAACACACACATGCACAAACATGCATGTGCGCATGCTCACACATTCACGCATTCACGCACAACTTCATGCACACACACCGCCAAGTGCTGCGTGCTACACAGCACTACCAAGTCTGGGGACCAACCCATTTCTCTGCCCTTGGTCACAAGCTACCATTTCTTGAGGTCTGTGTGTGAGGCTGGGTGTGGGGCATTGTGCTGGCCCATAAGCTGGGTCTTCCCTTCCCTCATAGAGTCATTAAGAGATTCAAGTGAAATATCAGAATAAGAATAGTGCTTTGGAAAACAAACATATGTGCCTAATTGGGGGGTGGGAGTTGCCCACATTAAGGCTGAGAGGCAGTGTGGTACAGTGGTTACCATCCTAGCACTGGAGCCAACCTGTCTGGGTTCTGATCCCAGCTTTTCTACTTCCTAGCTGTGTGACCTCAAGCAAGTCACTTAACTTCTCTGTGCCTGAAATATTTCATCCATGAGCAGGCATAATGATAGTAGTATCTACCTCATAAGTTTAGTTTTAAGAGTGTCAACATGGGCGTGTGGCATCTAGTCTGTGCCATATAAGGGAGGCTATTGTACATTACTAAAATCAGGCACTGGCCCTCTCCGTTGATCTGAATCAAAACAAAAGGAAAGGGGGCTTCCCTGGTGGCGCAGTTGAGAGTCCGCCTGCCGATGCAGGGGACACGGGTTCGTGCCCCAGTCCGGGAAGATCCCACATGCCGCGGAATGGCTGGGCCCGTGAGCCATGGCCGCTGAGCCTGCGCGTCCGGAGCCTGCTCCGCAGCGGGAGGCCACAACAGTGAGAAGCCCGCATACTGCAAAAAACAAACAAACAAACAAACAAACAAAAACCATGAGGGGAAAAAAAAAGAGGATCTCAGTTAAGAGAACAGTAGGAATGTGAAAAGAGACACGTTTTATTTTTAATTGAAATTTTTCTATGCTGAGTATTTTTATGCAGATGTTTTCTTTGTATTACATGACAATTTCATTATGGTGCCATTACTTTTTGCTTTGTGATTTAGATTTTTTTAAACATATAATGTTCTTGAATAAATAATACATACACAGGCCACAACATTTGCAGGGTTGCTGTGAGGCATGACGGCAGAGGCGGGCGGGACTCCTGTGTCCACTTTGGGCAGGAGCAAAGGGACTCGAACGGGGCCTTGGCCTGGGGGCTGCACGTTCATTCCCAGCCCCGGCTCCGGGGCTACTGTCCAGCCTGGCTGAGGAGGATTGGAGGGTCAGAGAGGCAAGTATGTGGGGAAGGGGTGTCAGGGAAATGGAGAGGGACCAGGGGACAGAGAGAAGGTAGGACACCGAGAAACTGGAGAAGGAGGCCAAGTCAGAAAACAGATCATTCCAACTTGAAAACAGCTGCAATACTTAGAGGGTGAATCCTTTCTAAATCAGCTAAGATTGATAGATGGGGTTTGTTGGGACTGAACTGGGCATTTACTGATGGGCAAAGTTCTCAGGATGCTCTCTGATCTGCAAAGCTGCCTTGGGAGGGAAGGAAGTTGCCCGTGCAAGACAGAAACAGGCCCAGCCCTCTCACGGTCTGCAGGCAGACAGTAAGGACACACAGTCGTGCAGGGTGGTCATTCCACAGACACAGCAACTCCTCTCATTCCTACTCTAGAGAAACACACACTGGTGAATACAGGGAGACAGTGCAAGGGTATCCACTACAGCACCAAAAATTGGAAACAGAAAATATAAATGGCATTATTTAGTATACCATATATTTGTCTTGAGTGCATATGGAAATCTATAATTCCATATAAGGCCTGGGAGGATACCATACCATGCAACAGCAATGATTACCCCTGGGAGAGGGACTGGGCTTGGGGCAATGGAGAGGGGACCTCTGTAATATTTTACTATTTTTTTTTAACAGTGAGAATGTTTTTGTGTATTGCTTATTTAACTTAAATTATTTTTATTTATTTATTTATTTTTAAGAAGTTAACTACTCTATATTAAAAATATTGATGGGTGTTCCAGGGAGTTCACATTCTTACAGGTATTATCTCTATGCCAATAGTTTTCTACATGTTTGGGACTGAAAGTTGGGAGACCTGAGTTTTATTTTTTTATTTTATGTTTTAAATATTTATTTATTTATTTATTTGGCTGCATCGGGCCTTAGTTGCGGGATCTTCGTTGCAGCACGCGGGCTCAGTGGTTGTGGCATGCGGGCTCTCTAGTTGTGGCACTTGGGCTCTAGAGCGCACATGCTTAGTTGTCCTGTAGCGTATGGAATCTCAGTTCCCCGAGCAGAGATCGAACCCGCATCCCCTGCACTGGAAGGTGGATTCTTATCTACTAGACCACCAGGGAAGTCCCTTAAATTAATTTTTAAAAATTGAAAGGCATAGAGCTACTTGAAGAGGAACCAAGTTGATCCAGAGGGAGGAGGGATATGGGCAAGAATAAGAGAAAATCCAGTATAGACAGGAGTTGGGGAGAGAGAGAGGTTTGGAGGTGAAGGTGAAGCCATGAGATAATAGGGAAGAAGATGGTCAAAGAGAATATTCAGGACTCTTTAGAATATGACATGTAATATAATTGATCCTCTGGCACCTCTTCCAGGCTGTTCAGCAAACCCCATCCATGGTGACCTCTGCTACACTGAGACAAGTCATGCAATGAGGCAGAAACACAGGGCTGCGGAAGCAGAAAGCAGGGAGGTATGAAGCCTTGACACAACCTTAGGAACATTCCAGAGAGAAGAATTGGGCAAATGCATCTCAGGCCGCGATGGGTAGGCTTCTTCCCAAGGTTCAAGGTTGCAACCTGTGGGGTTGGAAGAATCCCAGAGAACAAGCTTCTCTGGTGGCCAGTGCTGACAGCGCCCCCAGGTGGAAGCATTCACACTCCTTCCCTGCATGCCAGGAAGCCCCCAGGAGGCTGAGAATAAGCATTGGCCTTGGAGCTGGAAATCCTGGGTCCCTTGCCAAAAACAGCTGGCCCCGTGGGCCTCCAGATGTGATGCCCTACATACTGTAACTGAGCTGGAGCCTATGTGGCCTCCCCTCCCACCCTGTCCTCTGCCTGCCTCTGGTCTGTAGAAAAACTTTAGCCTCCAGGCCTTCCCCCAGTTCCAAAGAATACATTTAATCAGAGAAGTGAGGAAAATGCAGAAGCAAAGGAAAACAGTCAAACAAGACAAAACAATAATAGTTTAGCCATTAAACAAAGTCAAGGACCTTTAGTTCCTCCTCAAGGGCTAGAGATAATATCCTGAGCCACATCCTTTGAGCTGTTTTGCAGAGACTGAAACCCCCACCAGGTGGGAGAAGTTAACTGTCTGCTATTCACAAGCACGTAGACCCCAGACTGGTTGGAACCTGAAGGTTGACGATGCTGATTCTCAGTTACTTCACCACCAAGCAATCAGAAGAAGGTCCACGAGCTGATCACACACCCCACAACCCTCTCCCCAGCATGTAGCCCCTTCCTCTTTTCCCTATATAATTTCCGAGCAAAACCTGGGGAGTTGGTTCTCTGGGACACGAGTCCACCTTCTCCCCAGGGTTGCCAGCTTCCTCAGTAAAGCTGTCTTTCCTTTTTACCTGACACTTCTCTCTCAGTATTGGATTCTTGAGCAACGAGCAGCCGAACAGGACACTCTAAATCCACATGTGGCTCACTATGCAGGACAGCTGACCTTGTTTCTTCAGAAACATCAGTGTCAGGAAAAACAGGAAAGGCTGGTGCTGTTCTAGAAGAAGGGAGAGGAAAGAGTCAGGATAACCAAGGGAGTGGGCGAGTCTCTGGATCCTGGATGGGGAACACACGGGTGAGGGGGACATTGTTGGCACAACTGGGGACATTTGATAATGGACTGTATATTAGATAACAGTTTGGAACGTTTTTTCTTTAAACGATGGAAATGAGAAGAACATTTACATTGTTTCCCTGGGGTGGGAGGATGGGGGTGGGTGGGAAGAATCCATTGTTTTACAAGGAGAACAAAATCTTGGATTGCAGCCCTGGCCCTGCCACTTCCTACCTGTGATAAGTGGGACCAGTTTTGAGACCGCTCGGAGCCTGTTCCGTCATCTGGGAAAGTGGGAACTGAGCTCACACAGGAGAAGCTGTGGCTGGTGGGTTAACTCACTTCAACGGCCAAAGAAGGCTTAATGGGGACGCGGCCACGCTGGAAGCATCCGCTGAGTCAGGCCCTCTGGGGCTCCCTTCCCTCTGTGTGGGAGAGGCAGACGCGGGGGTCTGCACCCCTTTGCTTCCCTCCCCCACCCCGCCCCCTTTCCCAACCGGCTCCAGAATAGGTGCTCCCAGCAAGATTTATCAACCGCAGGGTGCAGCCTGGAGACGTAGCTTAGATCCCTTTTGTTGGTTTCCAGCAAATTAAAATTTATCTCTCAGGGAGGAAATGAGGGGGTAGGTTTTTTTTCTTCCTCTTAATGGGCCCTGATAAAGGAAATGAATGCGAGGAAGGGATCAGAAACACGATCCTCCTCTCACAGCCTCGGAAAGGTCTGGGGGTTCCCTGCACCCGCAGAGGGGGCAGCTGGGCACAGTGTGTTTTATTATATAATTAACCTTGACCCTTCTGGGTTCAAAGAGAGAGGTTAGTTGGAAATAAATCAATAGTCTGGTCTGGTCACTTCAAAGGCTTCAGAACCCGCTGGAAAATTCCATGTGGGTTCAGTGTGTAAATTGGAATAGGGTGTGCAATTCTTTCTGAAAGGTTGGGGGGTGGTTAGGTCTAAAGTTGAAATGAATTGTGTATCCGCTTCCTTTCATCAAGCAATCAGGAGTCTTTATTGTGTGTCTTGTTGGGGGCAGTGGGGGGGGCGCCCGTGGGAAGGCCTGGGAGAAAACACGACACGGTGTGACCTCTATGTGACCACTGGGCCCGGCTCTAGGACAATAGGCATCTCTCCAAGCTTAGGAAGCACGGCCCCTCCCCAGCAGGGCTCGGTCCTTTATTCTGACAGGTCTGGAATTCTTAGAATCACCGAACCATCACCATCATAATACACAGCATTTATGGAGTGCTTACCAGGGACCAGGTGCCAGGGATTTTCCAGTTATTTTTTCATTTGATCCTCATAACAGCCCAATTAGATAAGTACCATTATTATCTCTATTACAGATGAGGAAATTGAGCTTCAGAGGGGCTAAAGAGCAAGTCCAGAGCCACTTGGAGGTTTTCGTTTTTTTGTTTTTTGTTTTTAATATTTATGTATTTATTTGGTTGTGCTGGGTCTCAGTTGCAGCAGGCAGGCTCCCCAGTTGTGGCATGCGGGATCTAGTTCCCTGATCCGGGATGGAACCCAGGTCCCCTGCATTAGGAACGCGGAGGCTTAACCCTTAACTGCGCCACCAGGGAAGTCCCTGAGGTTTTCGAAGTCTGTTCCAATGCCATGGCTCAAGGGATGAAAAGAAGACCCAAGGAAGAGTTGCAAATGACCCAAAGTCTCCAGTCACAGCATTCTTTTCCCTGAAGTGGTTGGAAGCTGAATGGAGCTGGTTTCTCTTCAGGTGTCTCTCGGTTTCCTCTCTAGTCCACATTTCATCTCTTTCTCCTTCTTTCTCTTCATCTTTTCTTTCTCCGTCCCTCCCTCTTTGCTTTCCTGCTTTCTAAATATTCAAGCATTTATTGAGTATTTAGTGCTGCTCCATGGCAGCATAGGAGGGTCATAAAGAGATAAGAAACCGACACCTGTCCTTAGGAAGCTCACATCCTAAGTTCTCCAAGCAGGCATGACTGACACACATCATGTGCATTTTATGCTACAGAAAGAAATAGTTCTGTATGAGAGGATGCAGAGGAAGGAGAGGTGTTTCTAGTCAGAGAGGATCAGGGAGGATTGGGAGGAGGTGATGTTTGGAAGGATCTGGAAAGAAGAGATGATCAAACAGTCTCATTCTAGGCTGAAGGAACAGCTTGTAGAAAGGCCTGGAGGCACCACTGCCTGGCATGTTCTGGAGAAGCCAGGAGCCCAGCTTGGAGGATTGGTGTGGATGACGGACAGAAAATTAGGCTCTGCTCTGATTAATAATAATAGCAAGCACAGTCCTGACTGCTTTTCATAACTGACTTCTTTACTGCTCTCAACAACCTATGAAGTATGTGCTACACTTGTCCATAGTTTATGGAAAAGGAAACAATGGCACCAGAGGTTAAGGGACATCCTCTGGGTCACACAGCCAGTCAGTGGCTGAGTGGGGATCATAAACCAGTTAACCCATGCTGTTAACCACTGGGTTACATCACCTCTTGTGAGAGGGCCTTGAATGCTAAGCTAGACATTGGACCGGGCTTCCCTGGTGGCGCAGTGGTTGAGAGTCCACCTGCCGATGCAGGGGAGGCGGGTTCGTGCCCCGGTCCGAGAAAATCGGCTGCGCCCGTGAGCCATGGCCGCTGAGCCTGCGTGTCCAGAGCCTGTGCTCCGCAACAGGAGAGGCCACAACAGTGAGAGGCCCGCGTACCGCAAAAAAAAAAAAAAAAAGATATTGGACCGCTCCAGGGGCACTGGGGAGCTATGACAGGTTCCTGACCCAACATGCATTTTCGGACATGCCCCAACTCCTCAACCCTCCTCTTCAGGGTCTGACATTACTGGATCTCTCCTCAGTGTTTGAGAAGAAAATCTCCGTATCAGCCAGTTTAGACCATTCCTCCCTCCATGTTCCCCCACCCTGCCTTGTCCTCAGTCAGCAGCCAGCATGGGCTTAGAAAAAGGAGGCCCAGGTTCAAGCCCCAGTTCCACCACCTCACCTCTCTGGGCCTCCGTTTCCTCATCTGTTAAATGGGAGGATGACAAGAAGTGCAGCCCTGCTCACTACAAGGCTGTGAGAAGACGCACAGGAGGTAATGTGGAGGTGTTCTGTTAAACGTCACAAGAATAACAGAGGAATCATCATTATCACAAGGACTCCATAGAGGCTCTTTCCCTTCCCTGAGGAAACTGCAGGCTATTTGGCCTTCTTGCTTCTTCCCTTTCCACCTGGAAAGCCACATAAGGCTTTACTCAGATACATCAGAAATGCAAAAAGCATATGCTCTGGAAATCTAGTAATCGTTCATTCATACATTTATTATCTACTGAGTGCCAGCCTCCGTGCAGCAAATGATAGCCTCCTGGCTGCTCTGTGATCTTACCTGAGCTTTGCTTACCCTCTGCCTTCAGCCTTGGGTGTCCTTTCCCCCTTCTCCACTCTTCGAAGTCTTCCTTAATCCTGGCCTTCAATGAATCACGTTTTCTTCTGCTTCCACAGCTTGCCGGTACCCATCCAAGCAAGTACTTGGATAAATTGCAGTTTTTTCAATTCAAGCCCATATTGTCAGCTCACCGAGGGCTGAGTCTGTCTCTCCTGTGTGGGGCTGAGCGCATCTTAACTGCAAGCTTCAGTCAGACGTGGGTTGAGATCAGGCTTTCATCCCTGTAGCTGTAATTCTCGCTAACCCCACAGGGTGGCAGCAAAATCCTCCAATCACAGCCCTTGTCCCAGGAGCGCAGAGATCGCAGGCTGGGATGCTGCATCCAGAGGCTCCCCCCAGCTCCAGGGAGGCCAGGCTAGGAGTAGAGATCCCTTCAAGCTCACTTTCTTCTTTATCTCGTTCACCAACCCCTTCCGCTTTGGGTCATTTTGCTCTGCCCACCCCAGTTTCTCTGCCTGTAACAATGGGATCATTTGAACACAAACTGAACTCTTCACTTACATGAACTGAGTCCTGTCAGGCACTCCTTTTTTTTTTTTAACAACAGCTTTTTCAAGTTGTAATTCACAAACCATACAATGCACTCATTAAAATGTGCAATTCAATGGTTTTTAATATACCCACAGAGTTATGCGATCATGACCACAATCAATTTTGGAACATTTTCATCACCCCCAAAAGAAGCCCTGTTACCCATTGGCAGTTACTACCCATCCCCCCACTCCTAGCCCCCAGCCCTAGGCAACAACTAATCATCTTTCTGTCTCTATCGATTTGCCTATTCTGGACATTTCATGTAAATAGAATCATATAATATACGGTCTTTTGTAACTGACTTCTTTCACTTAGCATAGTTTTCAAGGTTTATCCATTTTACTGCTAAATAAAATCCTATTGTATGGTTATACAACATTTTGTTTATCCACTCATCAGCTGATGGACATCTAGGTTGTTTCCACTTCTTATCTATTATGGATAATGCAGCTATGAACACTGCTGTACAAGTTTTTGTATACACATGTGTTTTCATTTTTCTTGTTTATATACCTAGAAATGGAATTTCTGGGTCATATAGTAACTGTATGTTCACCCTCTTGAGGAGCTGACAGATTGTTTTTCACAGCAGCTGTACTATTTTCCATTCCCACCAGCAGTGTGTGAGGGTGTCATTGTATAATGATGTTTCATTGAGGCATCACCATGGTGTCTCATTGTGGTTTTACTTTTTATTTCTTTCATGTGCTTATTGGCCATTTGTGTATCTTTGGAGAAATGTCTATTCAGATCCTTTGTCCACTGGGATACTTGTCTTTATTATTGAGTTATAAGAGTTCTTTACACATTCTTTTTTTTTTTTTTTTTTTTTTTTGACTGTGTCGTGCAGCTTGTGGGACCTTAGTTCCCCAACCAGGGATGGTACCTGGGTCCCTGGCAGTGGGAGCACCGAGTCCTAACCACTGGATCGCCAGGGAATTCCCATCTTTATACGTTCTAGATACAAGCCCCTTATCAGAGATGTGATTTGAAAATATTTTCTCCATTCTGTGGTCTTTTTTCTTCTTGATGGTGTCATTTGAAACACAAAAGTTTTACATTTTGATCGTGTTCAATTTATTTTTTTTCTTTTGTTGATTGTACTTTTGGCATCATATCAAAGAAACTATTGCCTAATCCAGAGTCGGGCCAGGCTGTGGGCATTTTGGAGGGATGGCAGGGCCAGTCCCTGCATCTTGACAATGGGCACATAGCACAGGGTGACCAACAGGCTACCTGTGAACTTGGGAGCTCCAGTTTCAACTACACCCCTCTTGAGCTCAAGGAGCAAGGCCCTATCCTTCCCGGTCAGCCTGGCTCCTCCCTGGGCCCTCCTCTCAGCCTCTCCTGCCCTCACCTCCCTGACCCAGGTGGCTCCATGAGGGTCCAGGGGAGCAGTCCCTCTTTGTGGGAGGGGCATGGGTCTAGATGTCCCACTCCCTGACTCTAGCCTGAACTCAGCTCAGGACAGGCCCCCCCATCCTTGGTTGCTCCCACTGCCCCCTTCCTGCTGCCAGCCCAGCTTCCCCCAACCCTGTCCTGAGCAGGGTGACTACTCTCCTCACTGCCCCACCCCTAGTCTCCATGTTCACATACCCCTAGTCCCATTCTTTTCCCTCTCCCCTCCCTCGGGGCTCTGGGGCTCAGTCTAGTACCGAGCATCCTACTGTGGCCTGACTGGGTTGGATGCACAGGGCTCCAGGTGGGGCGTGGCTGTCCTGTCTTCCAGCCCTGCCTCTGCCTCTAACTTCTCTGGGATCCTGAGCAACTCCTGCACCTCATAGCTCTCAGTTGCCTTGTCTATGTCACAAGGGGGCCAATGGTCCCTTCGGCCTCTGTCATTCTGGGTCTACCGTCCCTGGTGGGTGGGGAATCTCAGGTTAGCACCAGCTCTCCTGGGTCCCTCACCCCTCACTGCACTAGGAGATGGAGCCGGCAGTGGAGCGGGGCCCCTGCTAGGTGTGCACAGGGGTGTGGTCCTCCCTCCCTGTGACCTCAGGACTGCCCCCGCCCCCCAGACCGATCTTCACTAATCATAGGGATGAGACCCACAAACAGGGCTTGGCTAGGAGCTGGGAGCACTCCCTGTCATCCTGCGCCCCTCCCATCACACCCCAGGGCCATGGTGGGGAGCCTTCCCACTGCCCAGCCTCCCAATTCACATTTGTTCTCCACCCGTCCCCCCAAAGTGGTCCCGTGGTCAAACATGTGCACATCTTTGACTCTACTCCCATCAAAAGGTGGAATCTAACTCTCCTCCCTGGAATCTGCTGGCCTTAGGGATTTGCTCCTCAAGAACAGAACATGGCAGTGGCACTGTGGGTCGTCCAGGGCAAGGTTCTAAATGATGAGGCAGTTTCCGCCTGGCTCTCTCTCTCTCAGGACGCTGATCCCTGGCTCCCAGCCACCACCAGGCTGTGAGGCAGCCCAGGCCCATGGAGAGGCCACAGGTAGGTGACGGGGCCGAGGGCCAGCGTCAGCCACCAGACGTGAGACCACTGAGCCTTCAGATGATTCCAGCCCCCAGGCTTCAAACTGCCTCAGTGGAGCAGAGACAGCTATTCCTGCTGGGCCCTGCCCAAACTGCAGATTTCTGAGCAGAAGAGATGTTAGGTTAAACCACTGACGTGGGTGCTTTGTTACAGAGCATTAGGTAATTGGAGCAGGTTGCAAGCCCTGGCTGCTGCTGCTTTCTGCCCAGAGACGAGTGTGTGTGTGTGTGTGTGTGTGTGCGCGCGCGTGTGTGTGTGTGTGTGTGCGCGCGCGCGCCCGTGCACGCACGCATGTGTTGAGGGGGGAGCACGGTATTCAGCCTGAGGCTGCTGGATCGTTTGAGACCTCAGGACCCAGATTCCAGCTGGGCCACTCAGCTGATACCAATTTCTGCTAAACTTCCTAATTGGAACCCTGCTTCTCCCTTTACCGTAGCCTAGTTCAGGGCCTTGTTAGGATAGGCCCTTCCTGTATTTGCATGTGATTTGTGTGCAATTTGCATACATCTACATGAGTCATATTAGGTGGTTTTTAAAGGTTTCTGCCTCCCTCCCTGGGGGAGGTACTACCATCTTGGATTCTGGAGGGACAGGGGCACTGGAAGTTACCTGGTCTGCTCTCCCATCCACTCACTGTCTGCTCCACCACATGACAACCCATCACCTCCCCAGGTGGCCCTTGGATGGCTTAGGTTGATGAACAATTTCTGTGTTTGTGGAGCTCTGTGTAAAGAAAGGTGAGGTATTATGTCTACATGTGGACTTAGTTCTTTCCTCTGGGAAAATCAATCAACCGCTTCCCCCAACACTCTGGACAGGTACCATGGCGGTCTCAGGATTCTCTTTCTCGGCTCAGCATCCACAGCGCCATCACTGTTTTTGGTCTGACATGGGCCCCAACCACCCCTTCTGGCCTCTTCCAGAAGAGCCAGGCCAGGGGCTTTCAAATGTTTCTTTTAGGAGCAGTATCCTGTTTTCAAATGAAATCTCACGTGGAGTCTAACATGTTAAGACAGGTAAAAATAGAGCTGCTCTAGGTGAGGGTGGGCAGGGAGGCTCCCCCAGGCCCCTAGCCAGAGCTGGAGAACCCAGCTTGCAAACCACTATCCTCTCAAACGATGCCTCTGGGTATAGAATCCCACCCTCCAGACTTGCAGAGCCTCCCAGGGGTGAGCCCTGGCTTTCCATTTCAGCAGCAGAGGGGACACTGACCGTCTAAGCAGTTGCATTACACCATTGCCTCTGACTAAGCTTGAGGCCCGCTGAGACCTCCTGATCTTTGTCAGCACAACACCTTTAAGCCAAGTCTCTCGTGGTCTATCCTCAGCCTTGGCAGCCTCAGACACCTGGCTTCAGGAGCCTGGACTGAAGAGAGAACAGGGAGGAATAAAGAGGGCTGGCCAGGGGTCTGGCTGTGTGCTCTGAAGACAGTCACCCAGTCAGAGCCCCAGTTTCCTCAACTTCAGGATGGGGAGGAAAACAGTCCTTTCTCATAGACAGTGCATGAAAAGCATATAGCCCCGCCCAGCAGCTGGCTCAATACTGGTGGTCTGTCACTATAGGGCCGAAGGACTGGTCTCGGATCCCTCACTGCCAACTAAGGAGGCACAAGCAGTGGTCAGAATTGCAGACTCTGGAACCTGGCGACCTGGCCCGGACACAAACTCTGATCCTGCTGAGACTGGCAGTGTGAGATTCAGGATGTTTCCTTCCTTTCTCTTATCCCTTCTCGGTTTCATCATCTGTAAGAGGAGATGATGATAACTAGAACATCGACCTCCCAGGGGATTGTGAGGACCTAGGCAGCCTCCCCGCCTGTGGAGAAGACCCTGCATGCACGGTGCCTGTAAGTAGTACCCCGGGGTCTGCTGTTATCCCCACGGGCTCTGACCCTGTCAGGGTCCACCTGGCTCACCACCCTGGCTCCCCTAATCCCAGCACTCCCACCCCTCCCCCAGGGCCTGACACAGCCACCAAAACACCCGAGATCCACTTTGGCAATAGGACTTTTATTCAGTCAAAATGAGTGTGATAAAACCCAAGACAGGCCAGGTGGCCCCCCTCCCCCAGACCCACACTTTCCTTGGGAGAGGGGGTTCCAGGATGAAAGGAGGTGCAGAGAAGTCGCTGCAGGGACCAAGGGGCACTGCCTGGGAGATCTGAGGTGCCCTGGGCTCAGGCCCAGTACTGGGGAGAAGGGACAATAACCTTCCCCGAGTCCACACAGATGAAACCGCAGTCTTCCAGGAAAACACCACCAAGTGTACCTTCTTCAGCTAATTCACTAAAGTTGGGGGCGGGGGTCCCTAGAGGGTTGGGGGGGGTCAGGGACTTTATGGTCTAATCTCATACTTAAGGAATGCACATTTTTTTCCTTTTAAAAAAAGTTTTCTTTCTGCTATTTAAAAAAATGTTTCTGAGTGTAACCAAAAATAGGTATTTGTTTCCTTTTTTTTTTTTCTTCACCTTTAAGTCTTTCAAAGAACAACACAACAGAAAAGAGAAACAAGAAGTCACAAGAACATAAATCCTTAAACACACCTTATAGAAAAATAGCTTCCGGCCACATCTGCTGACATCGGTTGTTCCACTGTCCAGGGGCTGGGTCCAGCTGGCAGTGTCCCAAGGGACAGTGGGCTGGGGACCCCCCCCTTGCACACACACACAGTACATTCCGGAGGCCCGTCTGTTCCAGCGGCTCTGTGGGCAGGACAGGAGGCAGGCTGTGGGGTGACAGCCCACCTTCCCAAGGCCCACGTGCAGAGAGGGTCCTGGGGGTCCCAGTCAAGGATGAGTTGGTGGAGAGGGTCAAAATGGGAGTGGACAGGCAGACAAGACAGAGCACTGGGAGCGTGCTGGGAAGTGGCTAGTTTTTGTTCCCAGGAACAAATTCTCCTCTTATTTTTGGCTTTTTTTTTTTTTTTCACATTTTCTTTGACCAATTCCATCTTTCTTTCTGCAGGCCCCGAGAAGCCCACACTTGGTGAGGAGCCAGGAGGGAGGGTCCAATGATACAGCACAGGCCCGGGAGCCAGCGAGCCTCGAGGTAGACATTTTCTTTCACACCTGGAAATGGGGAAGTGCTTTTTTTTTTCCTTTTTTTTTTTTTTCTAAACTCTGGACAACAATGTGGGGAGGGAGAGGGGGTGCCCCTAAAGGGGCTCGAGGTAGGAGTACATTCGGGGCTCTGTGGGGCGGGGGGGCTGAGGCCACGGCCCCACTCCCCTGAGGACATTCATTCCGGCTGAGGTAGGTGCTGAGAGCCAAAACAGCAAAAATCCATCCTGAGAAAACAAGTCGTGGAGGGTGACAGTGTCAGGGGCCCAGCCACAGCAGGGGCACATGTTTGGAGTCGAATTCACCTTTCTCTCTCTTCTCTTTCCCTTTTTTTTTTTTTAAATTTTAAGTTTGTTCTTTTTTTAAAGAAAAACGTTAGTTCAGTTCCAAGTCATGTGGGTACCAGGCAGAGGTTGGGGTGGGGGGCCTTGGCCCAAGGGAGGGGCTCCTGCAGGAACCCCTCCGGGTCCTTGCAGGGTGTCCCTTGCCAAGGCTACTGTAAGTCTTGACAATCAGAGGAGCAGTCAGGACAGAAATGCTGGGAAGCCCCCATCCGAATCCCACATGACAGGAGAAATCTTGCCTTTGACCTGAGAATGGGGGGTTGCTCCCTCCAGAGCCTCCTGGACACTGGCTACTGTCCCGAGCAAGCTGGCAGGGCGGCTGGTCCTTCACTCAGGAGGCCGGGGCCCGTGTCCTGGGGTGGCAGGGCAGCGAGGGGGCCTACACAGGGGGCCTTGGCCTCAGACGCCATCTCCTCCAGGAGCCCGAACCCCTGAAGCGGCAGCATGGAGAACTGGGTCTCCTCACACAGGGTAGGGGCCTCGGGGTCCTGCTGGGGAAAGGGCCAGTCACACAGGCGTCAACAGGAGGGCCACAGGCTCGTGAGCCCCCAGCCAGGGAGTCAGGCTCTGGAGCCAATCCCACTCGGGGGTTCAGTCTCCAGGCTTCCCTGCCTGACCCGGGGGCACAGAGAGAAGCACCAGCTGCCAGTCTTGTGCCTGGAGAAGCCCTGCAGCTTGGCGGAGGCCGGTGACCAAGGCTTGTGACCAAGGTGAGGAGGGTGGAGCCTGAAGGAGGGGGTTGGCTCGGGGGAAGGCGGGGCACTCACCGTGGGTCTGGGGTTAGGTCTGGGGTCGGGCTGCCCCACGGCCCCAGCTCGGGGAAATAGCTGCTCCAGTTCCTTCATGTCCACATGTTTCCCATCTCGGCCCAGCTGGCCCCGCTCTCCCCGTCCCGCCCCATTCAGTGCCAGGATGCCAGGGTCCCTCTGGCTCCGGGGGCCCTGAGGAGGGGAGAGCTGGTTTTCTACATCCTTACACAAGAGGACCCTAGGGGGTGAGCCAAGAGTTAGGGGGAGGGATGTGGGAGGAGCAAGAACAAAAGGATGGAGACAATGGGCCCCAAACCCTGCCTCCCCTGCGGTTTTCCGGCTCCAGGCCTGTCTACCCCATGCTGGCCCAGCCCCCTCTCCCTGGCCCAGGACCCACCTGCCCCTTTGGCCAAATAAGAGGAAGAGGACACAGAAAATGATGCAGGTGACCCCGATGTGGATGCCAATGACGATGCCTGTGGTAGACGTCTGGTTGGTGGCCTCCTCCTTCCGGCAGTCACATGGTGGGCTCAGGGCTGGGGGTGGAAGCAGCGGCAGGTTGGGGGCTGTGGCTCCCAGACACCCAGCCCTTGAGGGTTACTTCTCCCTCGGCTGCTCGACATATGAGTTGTCCTTGTTAATGGGACCCCAGCCCAACCTTTAGGGTTTTTTTACCAGTTACTGAGCACTAACTTTGTGCCAAATACTGGGAATAACACTTTACATGGACCATTTCACCCTCCAGACAGTTCTATAAAGCGGGTATTACTATCCCTGTTTTATGAAGGAGAAAACTGGGGCTCAGAGAGGTTAAGTAACTTGCCCAAGGTCACACAGCCAAACATCAAACTCAGGTCTAAGCCTATGTTCTCCAGGGCTGCATGTACTGTTCTACCCTCCTGCCTTCCCTGGATGCCTGCTCCCCTCCTCCCTCAGCCTCTCTTCCTGAAGGCCAGTCTTTAGCCAGACCCCATCCCCAGCCCTCACCTGTCCTCTCAGATGCTCCCCTCAAAGACACGAAGCGGACTGTGGCATTGCCATCCCCATGCTGGTTGTAAGCGAGCAGCTTCACCTCATACACTGCAGTGGGGTCTGGGGGGAAAGCCAGGATGCTGAGGGACCTCCCCCGGCCCCACCAGGCGGCTGTCCGCAGGGTGAACTGGAGAAGACCTCTGTGAACCACCTCCTGGCACCAGGCACCACACCCCCGCCCAGCTCCCCAAGCCCCAGCCGTGTCCGCCTCACCGAGCTGGCTGAGGTTGTAAGAGGAGACAGTTCCAGGCAGCAGGATGGGGCCGGTGAAGGAGGCCTTGCTTGCTGGGCGGTAAAACAGCTTGAAGCCGCCCTCGTGCTGGGCCAGCCGGGGCCAGGGCTCCCACAGCAGCTGCAGGGTGGAGCTGCCCAGGACTCGCACTGACAGTGGGGGTGGGGCAGGGGCTGTGGGCGGAAAAGGAGGCCGAGATGTGAGGACTTGGTGGTTGAAGTTCTACCCTTCCACCTGCTACCAATGACCCAGACACCGCCCCCCCACCCAGAGCCTGACCGCTCTCTGACCTCTAACCCAGGGCCTCTGCTTGCTTAAATAGCACCTTTACGTGAATTAGAAAACAACACCCCTGGGACTTCCCTGGTGGTCCATTGGCTAAGAATCCGCCTGCCAATGCAGGGGACACGGGTTCGATCCCTGGTCCGGGAAGATCCCACATGCCGCAGAGCAACTAAGCCCGTGTGCCACAACTACTGAGACTGCATGCCACAACTACTGAAGCCTGTGCACAGCAATGAAGACACAGTACAACCAAAAAGAAAAAATCAGAAATAAAGTGTTGTCAGGTTTTTTAAAAAAAGAAAAAAGAGAAGGACATCCCTTCCTCCAAGTAGACCCAGCCCCGACTCAGCCTCAGGGCGAAGCACTCTGTGCAGTGCACAACCTGAACAACGGTGCACAGGGGTTCTGTCCTAATACCCTGAGTGTCTGTGGTTTTGTGCTCCACACCCAGACCTCACCTTCACCTAGAGTGCTGGCCAGGGTGGGGGCAGAGGCTGAGCTGGCCCCCCGGGGTGTGTAAGCTTTGATGTAGAAGCTGTAGGCAGTGGAGGGCTCCAGGTCGCTCACCAGGTGCTGAAAGGTGCTCTTGCTGACTGCTTCCTGATACTCCAGCTCTGGTGGGTCTGGGGAGGCCAAGGGTAGGGCAGGGGATTAAATGGGCATGAGGGAATCCTACCCACACTGGTGAAATGAGGGCAGCCAGGGTGCAGCCGGGAGAAAGAGGGAAGGTGTTGCGTCAGCACGTGTGGGATCGAGGGGGATGAGAAACAGTGAGTACGAGGGAGGGGATGCAGAGGCAGCCTTGCCCTCCTGGGCCCCACCCACCAGCAGCCTTCCTGATATGCAGGACATAGCCGATGATCTCCTTGGTGTTGACCAGGGGCTCGGTCCAGGACACGCGGACCTCAGTGGACGACACAGAGACCGCCTGCACGTTGACGGGGGGCCCGGGCAGGCCCTCGGCCCACAGCACAGTCAGCCTGGCGCTGGCCTGAGAGGAGCCAGCGCTGTTCTCGGCCATACACTGGTAGATGGCCTCATCTTCAGGGCCGATTCCAGAAATGGTCAGGGTGCTGCAGGGGGAGGGAGAGCCTCAGATCCCCTGCTCCTTCCGGAGTATCCCTTGGAGGTTGGCCAAATCTCCCCATTTGAAAGATGGAGAAACTGAGCCCCTCCAGAAGACAATAGGCTTGTCTGAGATCTCTCAGCAAGTTAGGGGCAGACCTGGGACGACTCAAACCCAAGTCTCCAGACCCCCAGTTTAGTGTTCTTCCCTGGTAGGAGGTGCACAGCCTCCTACCATCTGGGCCTCACGCCGGCACACCCACCACACACGTGCCTGTTGTTATTCTTGAGCCGGACGTGGCCTCCTGGCCCCAGCACCTGTCCATTCTTCAACCACGTCACATGAGGGGGCGGCTCACCCTGGGCCTGGCAGGTGAACATGGCTGTGGTCCCAGCCGGCCTGGAGATGGACTGGGGGTGCTGGACAAACTCTGCTGGGGCTGGGGTTGGGGCGGGGGCGGGCACAAAGAAGCATAAGGGTCCCGAGGGGTCAGATGTACAGGGAGGGGACAGCTGTGAGTGAAGGGCTGAGGAAGGGGAAGAGGGTAGGGCCAGAGGTCTGCAGGGAACAAGTGGGTAGGGGACATACACACCCACCCCGCCCCGGGGAGAATCCTCCAGGTGGGGCCCACCCTCCTCCCCCAGCCTAGCCTCTGGGAGATGGTGGCAGCCCTCACGTCCCTCCACCCCAGAGAGGCAGACCCAAGAGAGGACTCCATTTTAATGACTGTTTAAAAGACTGACATTTGTATCCGAAAGCAATCAAGCTGACCTCCCTGTTCAGGAAATTGTTAAATAAATAAATGTGCTAATAGGTTTGGCTGCACCTCTAAGGCCGAAGGCCGGTAATGACGGGGAGACGGATGAGCCCTCAGGACCGGCCCCCCTCACCCCTACATTCAATTCCACTCTCCTCCAATCCCAAGCCTCAAACTTCCATTAACACCAGAGAAATGAAATGCTCCATCACTTCCATTTGGACAGATTAACAGCACACGGAATGCTAAACAAATGGGCATTTAAGTTCCTAACTCCCCTCTCTCCCACCTCTCTGGGAGGGAACAACCACAGAAAACCCCTGAGAATGGGACTCCAAGCCGGTTCACGGAGACAGTTTAGCCCCAGGGCAGGAGGATGGACAGAATGAGCTGGTCAGCTGCAGAGGCCCCACATACCATGGGAGTGGAGGCCGGCTCTGTGTGTGTGTGTGTGTGTGTGTGTGTGTGTGTGTGTGTGTGTGTGTGTGTGTGTGTGTGTGTGTGTGTGTGTGTGTGTCAGGAGCTGGGGTGTGATAGTGTGAAATGACAAACACACTGAGAGTGTGCAGGCAGGTGTGAACGTGGAAGTGCCACACGTGTGAATGAGAACAGCACGTGGAGGGAGGGACACATGGGGGTGACACAGGTGGGGGAGACCAGCTGAGATGACAAAGTGGAAATGACTGGGGGGGGGGTGGCGATGGCACCTGGAGGGGCAGATGACCAAGAATGTCCTCGCATTCCCAACATACACATTCCTGGGGGAGGGGGAGAGACACAGAGCTGCTGCCTTTGGCCTGGGCTGGGGCCCTGGAGAGGGAGCAGGGGCAAGGTTAGGGCAAGGATAGGAAAGTGGGTGAGTACACGGCACTGGGCTTGGGCCAGGGATGTCGATGAGGCAGGGAATGTGGGGCGGGGAGGTCCGTACCTTGCACCACCAGCCGGCCCTGTGCCGTCCTCCTCACCCGGGTGCCGGGCCTGTTGGCTGCACAGACGTAGACGCCCGAGTGCTGGACGGTCACGTCTGAGATGATGAGGTTCCCCGTGCCCAGCACCTGTATGCCCTCCACCCCAATGGGGCGACCATCTGAAGGGGAAGGGGAGGGTCAGGGAGGTAGGTGTGCAGGAATGTCCAAACTTGGAATCGGCCACCATCAATCTTCCAGGGAGCCCCTGTCTTTGACTCTTCCCTCTGAGCAACATGGCATTGTGGAGGCGGCCAGAGCAGCACAGAAAACTCTCACCCAGCAGGAGAGAACTGGCTCCTGATCCTAACACTGTCACTGCCTCACTGGTGACCTTCAAGTCCCCTCCCCTCCGTTTCTCAAACAGGAAAGTAAGGGGTTTGGGTTACATGGACATTTCCCAGCTTGATTTGTCTCTCCTGAAAAAAGTTCCTTGGTCAGATATCCATTCCTCTCCTTGACTGTCACAATGCGCGTTAATATAAAGGCTCTGAGAAGTCCTGTAGCAAAGGGATCTGGTTTACTGTTTCCCAAACTTGTTAGACCACCAAGCCATTCTTTCCCCTTGCAGATTTCACTTTGGGAAATGTTGCACCAGATGGTCCTTGCAGGGCCTATGGGCTCCTCCTAATGGTGAGGCCACTCTTTCCAGCCTCTCCCAGTCCCCGGGCCCTCCCCCCACCCAGGATCAGATTAGCACAGTCAGAATGCGAGGAGACAGCTCCCCATTCAGTCCCTGAAGTGGTGAAATCTACTCCATTATCCTGCCTGCTGCCCCCTCCTTCCCGGATCACTCAGCTGCTACAATGTGGCACAGTCTCCTTGTGAATGCGACCCCACCCCATCCCCTCCAGACTCTCCTTCCCCCAGTGACCTTTCCACTCAGACAATGTGGGCCCATCTGCACCCTTTCATTTCTCTCCTTCAGCTGCCTAGGGATTTAGGCTGGGGATTTAGGGGGCCAGGTTAGAGACTGGGGGGTCCAGAGAGAGGATGTGACAACTGGCTGAGATTTTGAGGGGTTTGGGATCGCATCACTGGGGAGGATGGCCAGGGTGTAGATGGCAGAGATGAGTCCGACCGGAAAGAGACTAGGGGTGCTGAGAGCTGCAGAGGGGTTCTGGAGGGCCCGATGGAGATGCCCAGAGTGAGGGGAGCATGGGGGAGGGGAGCTGGCGCAGGACTGCCAGGACTGGACGAGGTAACCTGGGGAGCTAAGCCATCTGCACAGAGGGAGGGAGAATGCAGTGGGCAGGCGGACCTCCCTGGTCCTGCCAAGGAGAGGGGAACCCACCCCCTCCCCAGGCCTCGAAGAGAACGGACCCCCACGGAGAACAAACAGGATTCCAAGTTCCCCCTGGAGCTGGATGAAGAGACTGGCCCTCCCAGGGGTGGGAGAGGCAGGGGCTGCAGGATGGGGCTCACCCAGGCGGCTCCAGGACACAATGGGGCGCGGGTTGCCCGTGGCGACACACTCGAGCACGGCGGTCTGGTGCACAGTCAGGGTGAGGTTCTCAGGCCCCACGAGGATCGTAGGCTCCTTGTAGGCCCCAGAGCCCGAGCCTGGGAGGAAGATGCCATATTTCTTCACTTTAGCTGGGACCCTTCCCACCTCCTCACCACACCCACCCACCCCCAATACACGGCCTAGGACATGGTGGGTGGGAGACAAGCTCCAGCCCAGAAGCTGGGTCCCATGCGTAGAGAGGAGAAGCCAGCAGCCCCAGGATGTTGCTCACACTCATCTCTGCGGTCAGGCCCCGCAGGGCCTCCAGCGGTGGGAGAGCCACCCTCACCCAACCACCCATAAGCAGAGAGTGGGCTTCCTCAAGGAGAACTGAGCCAGGGAGGGACCTCGAACGCCTCCTGAACCCTCACCCTGAAGAGCACAGAACTTTGTGCTCACAGGGTGCTCTGTATGCACTTGGCTGTCCAGGCTCTGGGGCTCAGTTGAAGAGGGACTGATTGGAGGGTGGGGAGAAGAACGAGACAGGGCCAAGGACCCTCACCTGACACAGTGAGGCTGGCCCCATGGCTGACCCGGACACTGGCGACATTGGAGGCCACACAGTGGAAGACGCCGCTGTCCTCAGCCTGAAGGCCTGTGATCTGCAGGACCCCCTTGGGCAGCAGTGTGTACCTGTGGCGGGAGGGCACGGTCAGCCATAAGCAAGCACAAGCACCACTGGCCACAGGGTGACTCAGCATCACGGACACAGCCCAGGACCCGGCCACTACCCCAATGTCACTTTTGTCATCACAGACACACTACGGGACTCTCACAGGTGGATGCACCTGCGATTCCAGCCTTGACAACCATCACACACAGATCTTCCCATGCATTCAAGTGTTGAATCTGGGCCCACAAACCACACAGATACTCAGTCTCAACAAAGTTGCAGAAACACCACCCTGGAGGCCACAGGCAGGCCTCCTTCAAGGCCCAGACGCTGGGCTGGCCTGCCTCTTGGTCATCCCTCCACCTTCCCCACCCGGGGCTCACCTCTCATTGTCTGTATCAATGGGGACTCTGTTCTTCTCCCAGGTGATCAGGGGTTTGGGAAGCCCATGGATTTGGCACTGGAAGCGGGCCACACCGCCCTCCTCACCCACGGTGGCCTGAGGGTGCACGTGGAAGTCGGACATGGCTGGAGAAAGAAAAGGAAATGTGTATGGGGAAGGCACACTGCTGAGGTGCAGAGGGGATGGGAGAGGGCATGGGGGGCCTCGGGCCTGTGTCCTGGAGCCCTGGAGCTCACCCGGCTCAGGGCGCAGGGTGTCTTCCCCCAAGCTGAGCTGGCAGGTGCAGGGCACAGCTTGCTGGGGGTACATCGGCACTTACCCTGCCTCCTACCTGTGGGAAACATCTCCCCCTAAGGGATGGTATAGGCCGGGCTGCGACACTTTGAGAAAGGTCTGGACAAATTCTTGGATAAACCTCTAACATGGAAATCTTGGGCTGCGGACCCATGAAGCCTAGTCAGAGAAAAGCCTTGCTCCCACGGCCTGCTCCCCACTTTTACAGCGGCTTTCGGATTTATTTTTATAAACTCCCTGTAAGGTATGCAAGTGCTAAGTATTATGCTGTACGTTTTACAGAATAGGAAACAGAGAGGGGAAGCGATTAGTCCAGTGTCACCCAGCAGGGACACTGGTCGTTAGAGCCTGGTTACCAGCACCCAGTGGCTTTCTTTGCCTTTCATCATCACCCCCTTATCCCCAGTTCTTCTGCAGCTTCTCAATGTACCCCAAGAAGGTGGTGTACCATCCAAGGTGACAAGCCTCTTAGAAGACAGTCAGACCTACCAATCTACATTTCAATGTGTCATAAATATTCAGGGGCTGCCTTCCCACCTTTTGGGGATCTGAACTGCTTGAGCTCTGATCATGGGAGGGGCCGTGGTGCACGCCCCCCACCCCCTTTTAGGCCGGTGAAGTGTTCCTGCCCACTCTCACTCCCATTCATCCTTACTCCCCAACCTGTAAAGCCCAGGGAAGGGGCCCCTCCCACATGGGTTCCCAGCTTCAGCACCAGGGCTGTGATTTCATTAAAATCCACTTTGCTTCAAGTGCGGGAAGGAGGCTCACCATCTGTCCAGGCAGGCAGCCCCTCCCCTCCAACACTCCATCAACTGGGACAGTTGTCCCCTCCCAGAAGAAGCCCTCCCTCTCCCCACAGCAGCAGGGACGCTGGAGCTTGTCCTGGTCCCTGCTCCTAACTCCCTGGTGCGGGTGGGCACACCCCGTCTCAGGCCCCCTCAATCCACCGGTCTGTTCAGGACTCCAGGGCAGCTCAGAAAGGCCGAGCCTTTGTGCCCTTCTTCCCAGAGTCTCTGGGGGCTGACTCTTTTGTGGCATATTCTCCATCTCATTTGCATGTGGTTCATTAAATATAAACATGCATAAAAATCCCCAGCCCAGCCTCCTCCTCCTTCAGGGCCTCCTGGGAGTATGGCTGATGGGTGTGAGCGCGTCCTTGCACGTGTGTGCAGAGCTGTGCTCGCTGGGAGGACATGGTTGCCTCTGTGTATGTGGTGTGAGTGTCCAAGCTGGATGTGAATGGGGGGCGGTGGTTGTATCCCTCAGCTCCTGTGGCTGGTGTGTGATTCTGGTTCTGTGTAGGTAATCAATCACACATGACCCTGTGTAGGTATAGTCCTTACAAAGGGCACCTTGGGGCCCTAGGGGCGGGAGATGGGGGCAAGTGCCCCAGCTGGTGTCCCCATCAGGCTCAGTGAGATGATCCCCAGGGAGCACTGTGAGGTCAGCCTGCCCAGGCTCAGGCCAAAGGCTGTGTTTGGCCAAGGGCCTGCAGGTCAGCCCAGAGGTTTGGGGCAGGGGGCTGAGGCACTGGTAGGGCCCCTCTACTGCTTCCAGGCCTCAACCTCTAGGAGCGCAGGGCTGGAGGCAGGCCTAGCGAGCGGAGAGGGCACCCCAGCTCCTGGGTCAGCTGTCTATGCCCCACCCACCCAGCCCTGCCCTTCAGGAGCTGGGGAGCTGCCTGCCCCCTCCTCACTCCAGCTGGAGAGGAGCCTGCAGCCCCCCAGGGACTTGGGGCGGGGACTAATGGCTCTGCTGACTACAGATGCCTCCTCATTAAGGAACCCGAATCCTTTTGTGTTTCTAGCCCCCATTCTGGGCTCCCTGGAGGCGCCTAGAGCTAGGAGCTGGCCTGAGGAGAGATGCAAGGGAAAGGGCTGCTTCTCATCAGGGCGCACTGGATGGAGAAAGTTTGGCCTCTAGCTTCTTTCTCCCCCTAAAACTAAACAATGAAGAAGCATGGGTTGAATGTGATGCTGCAGAGGAATGCTCGAGCAGGAAGGGGTGGTAGTTAAGGAGCCAGTCTGATCATCTTCACACTGTACAACAGAGTCCGAGGGGTCCCCAGGGGCCCCTGGGATGCAGCTGGGGCCCCTCCCCACCCAGGGCTTCACATCTCCCCTCCATCAGAGCAGCACCTTGCAAAACCTCTCTATCAGCTTTACTTAACTGCAGTTCTGCCAAACATTTCATTTGAAGGGTAGCTTTGCTTTTAAAAGTGCTTGAAAACCACGCATGTAAAGCCAACACATTCATTTTATGAAAGGGAAACTGAGACCCAGGCCCAGTTGGTGGCTCTACTGGCCCCAAATCAGAAGTTCCATGCCCCAAGCCCTCTGCTGGGGTGTCCCCAGCAAATTTTTCACTCTCCAAGGACAGGTGACCCCAGGGCAGACTGCAGGCTGGGCCAGCCTCTTCTCACTGGCTGTGAGTTGGCACTGTGTGACAAGTTGCAGGGACGACAGTGAGCCCCCGAGAAGGTTTTTCTGTCCCGTCCCTCGGAGCCCAGCTGGTTAGGCAGTGTGGTCCGGGGGAGGGGGTGCAATAGGAGGGTGTGGTCCTCTTTATCTGAGGCTCCTTCTTCCCTCCCCTTCTTCCCACCCCTACTCAACCCTTGGGTCAGCCCTGTATATCCCTTCGGTGTCCTGGGGGATTGCAGTGAGACCGTGGGCAGGCAGTGTCAGGGTATAAAAGGGAAGAACAAACCTGACTCCATGTTGGATCTGTTTCTTTTTCTTTAACCTTTGTATTCTATTGCTTTTGCTACAACTTAGTTGCTAAAGGGATGTTGCCTAGAGCTTAAAGTATACATGATGGCCCATCTCTGGGAACCCTGCCTCCCGTAATAGGAGCGCTGGTCCTTTCCTCCACAGATGAAGGGGTGAACAGGTACTCTGCAGGGCCTCCCACGTCAGACTCCTGCTGCCTTCCTGTACAGGCCTTTGTCCACACTCAGCTGAGCTCACTCCGAGTTTGTCCACTCACTCCGAGTTCACTGCTGACTTCTTTAGGAAGTCAGGGGAGAAAATTTCTCAGGGCCACTTAGATCTCCGATCTCTCAGAGGGGAAACACGTTTGGTTTACGTGTCTGTTTTGCACTGGCTTGTACGAGCAGGCCATGGAGCCAGCTGTCCCTCATCGTGTCTCTCTGGGAGAGGGTCCCTGGGCAACCATGAGGACGTGGGGCTGAGGACTGGACCTCAGAAAACGCTGACCTCTGAGCAAGTCATTCTGGAGGCCACTGTGTGGTTGACAGTGGTGGGCACAGTGGCTGGAGGCACTATTTGTCAATAGTTTTTTATTATTATTATTTTAAATTTTTATTTTATTTATTTTTGGCTGCGTTGGGTCTTCGTTGCTGCACACAGGCTTTCTCTAGTTGCGGCGAGCGGGGGCTACTCTTTGTTGCAGTGTGCGGGCTTCTCGTTGCGGTGGCTTCTCTTGCTGCAGAGCACGGGCTCTAGGTGCGCGGGCTTCAGCGGTTGTAGCATGCGGGCTCAGTAGTTGTGGCTCACGGGCTCTAGAGCGCAGGCTCAGTAGTTGTGGTGCACGGGCTTAGTTGCTCCGCAGCATGTGGGATCTTCCCGGACCAGGGTTCGAACCTGTGTCCCCTGCATTGGCAGGCTGGTTCTGAGCCACTGTGGAGGCACTATTTGTGGCCAGTGTGGGTAGCACTGTGTATGGGACTGGTGGACATGAAGGTGGTGCTGTGGCTTGCGGCTAACGATGCTTTACCTTCCTGCTCACACCTGTTGGTCGGGTAGGAGCCGTTTCGGGTTCCTCACTTCAAGCTGGGTTATGGGAGGGGGTCGTGTTGGGAGGCCCCTCCTGTGTGAGGACCAGAGAGAGTGACAGGGAGGACAGAGGCCTGCTTGGGGGTCATTATGGAGAAAAGAAGAAGAAAGCACCTTTGTCCTCAAACAGTCTGAGAAGGAATCTCCCAGCCGCTCCCTGTCCCTGCCAGGGGTACAGCTAGGCCGTGGGGAAAGAGGGTTCACAGAGACAGCCCAGCAACCCACCGGGCTGGAAGGGAGCAGAAACCAGCAGGAAATGGCTCCTGGACACCCCTATAAATCACCCGAGGGGAGGGGAGTCTCCTGAGAGCCAGATCTAGAGCGGCTCAGGGAGGGGAGGGGAACTTTCCTCCTGGTCCACGACCTCTGGCGAGGTCAGGCCTGGATCTGATTAGACAGGCTCCAAGGGGACGCTGGGGGGGGGGCAGGAAGGGTCGGGGCAGAGTGCTGGGAAGGAAGCCGGCAGCATACCCTAAGCCCAGCCTCCAACCCTTTGGCTACAGCCAGACTCCTATCTGGTGTGTGATGACAAAGAGATCAGTGGGCTTGCTGGGATGGAGAGTTCAAAACACAGCCTTTGCAGAAGCCAGCGGCACTGGAGGTCTGAGGCACCGACTGCCCCCACTCATACCGCCATTCAAGAGGAATAACCACGACCTGCAGACTCTTCCAAAGGCCATCCAAAGTCCCCTTCCTTGTATCCATCCCTGCCAAGGACCAGGGACACCCCGAACGCCCGGTTCCTCCTCACGCAGCTCAGATGATTGTAATGTTTTTCCTTATACCAGAGGCACAGCTGAATCCCATATGCTTCCACCCAATGCCCCAACTTCCCCCTTGAGAATCTCATTTTTTAATAAAGTAAGTAGCCAGCTATTAAGCACTTGAAATGTGACCAGTCCAGATTGAGTTGGGCTGTAAGTGTAAAATACACACTGGATTTCGAAGATTTAGTACAAAATAAAAAGACACTAAGCACTGGGGAAATGCAAATCAAAACCATAATGAGAGGCCACATCACACCCATTGGGATGGCTACTACCAGAGCAATGACAAAAAACAACAGAAAATAGCAAGTGTTGACAAGCATGTGGAGAAATTGGAACCCTTGTGCACTGTCGGTGGGAATGTAAATTGGTGCAGCCACTATGGAGAACAGTGTGGAGGTTCCTCAAAAACTTAAAAATAAAACCACCATACAATCCAGCAATTCCACTTCTGGGTATATACCCACAAGAATGAAGGGTCTCGAAGAGATATTTGTACAGCCACATTCATAGCAGCCTTATTCACAATAGCTAAAAGGTGAAAGCAGTCCAAGTGTCCATCAACAGGTGAATGGATAAATAAAATGTGTTTATACATACAATGGAATATTACTCAGCCTTAAAAAAGGAAGGAAATTCTGACACATGCTACAGTGTGGATGAACTTTATGGACATTATGCTAAGTGAAATAAGTCAGTCACAGAAAGACAAATACTGTATGATTCCATTTATATGAGGCACCTAGAGTAGGCAGATTCATAGAGACAGAAAATAGAATGGTGGTTGCCACAGGCTGGTGGGGAGAGAGGAATAGGGAGTTACCGTTTAACGGGAATAGAGTTTCACTTTTGGGAGATGAAAAGAATTCTGGAGATGGATGGTGGTGACGGTTTGCACAATAATATGAAGGTACTTAATGCCACTGAACTGCACATTTAAAAATGGTTAAGACAAAAAAAAGTGGTTAAGACAGTAAACTTTATGTTATGTGTATTTTACCACAATTAAAAAGTTGGAGGGACTTCCCAGGTGGTCCAGTGGTTAAGAATCCACCTTCCAATGCAGGGGACACAGGTTCAATCCCTGGTCAGGGAACAAAGATCCCACATGCCACAGGGCAACTGAGCCGGTGCGCTGCAACTACTGAGCCCATGCACCACAACTAGAGAGCCCACAGGCCGCAAACTACAGAGCCCATGCACTCTGGAGCCCACATGCCACAACTAGAGAGAAGTCTGCGCACCGCAAGGAAGAGCCTGTGAGCCGCAATGAAAGATCCTGGTGCCGCAACTAAGACCCGATGCAGCCAAAAATAAATGAATGAATGAATAAATATTTTTTAAAAGTTGGAAAAATAATAATTTTGATAATAGTTAATAATTTAAAATATTGCTAACAAGCTGAAATGATAATATTTTGGATTTTAAAGACAGTTCAAAAAATGTAAAAAGTATTAATAATTTTAAAATAATGATTATATGTTGGGATAATATTTTGTATATATTAAGTAAAATAAAGTTTATTATTAAAATTAACTTCACTTGTTTTTTTTACTTTTTTTGTAAATGTGACTATTAGAAAACTTAAAGTTACCTACATGCTTTGCGTTATACTCCCGTTGGACAGTCCTGCTCTAGAAGACACGACCAATTTTGTTCTTCACACAATAGATCTTCAAATACTTGAGGTCTGGGTTGTTCCCTGAGAAACATCTTCTGAGGGGAAACACCCTTAATTCCTTCAGCCACTTGTGATGTGAAATGATGTTCAGATGCCTTAAGCCTGAAGACCCTGGGGATGGTATGAACCCAAAGGGCCTTACACCAGCAGGGGACCTGGAGCAGATTTCAGCCATCATCTGTAGTGAGCATCCTTGTGTTGTCCAATATGACAGCCACTAGCTACATGTGGCCACTTAAATTAAAATTAAATTAAAAATTCAGTTCCTCTGGCTCCCTAGCTACCTTTCAAGTGTTCAACAGCCACAAGTGGCTACAGGCTACCTTATGGGACAGCACCAATAAAATACTTCCATCATCACAGAAAATCCTTTTGGACAGCACTGGTCCACACCCAAGGCAAGGCCTCAGACCCACAGCTGCTTTCTGTCTTGCTCCCTCTCTCTTGCCGTCCCACCAGAAAGCCCCCTTTCTTCTCCATCTTCATCACTAGCCCAGCTTTGCCCCTACCAGATCCCTCCTCTCCTGGCCACATGGACTCAGAGACTGCTGACAAGGCCCGCATTTGATCGCATCCTAAGGCTGTCACACTGCATGGCAGAGAAGGCCTCACACAGCACGATTTCTACTGCCGGTGGGGAAATACTTGCTGAGAGCATTTTGAGGGAGCAATGCAGTGAAGAGGTTAATGGTACAGGCTCTGGAATCAGACAGAACTGGGTACAAGACTCACCTTCGCCACTCTTAGCTCTGCGACCTTGGACAAGTTAGTCTCTCAGAACCTCTCTCACTTATAAAATTGGGATGACAATAGCTCATGTTGCTAGAGCTGCTGCACTGGCGGGAATCAATGAGATTTATTTGTAAAGTGCTTGGCACAGTCCTTGAAAAATAGCAAATACTTGCCAGTGATTGTTGAGGGAAAATAGTAGAATCTTGAGTTAAAAGGTGCTGAGAGGTTATGGAAGAGCATGGAAGGATTGGGGTTGGGTGGCCATCTACTCCAATAGGATAGCCGTACTCCCATGGAGAGGCAAAAGCTCAGAGAGCTAGTGGCAGAGCCCTCTGGAGAACTGAGTAAAGACAGAATCTGCAAGGCCTGAATGGTGAGAGGGTCAGTGCAGGGGGAAGGGGGCAGCCTGGTATAAACCAGAGCTTGGCTTGTATTTCACTTCTGCCTGGGGGCTTCACAGAGGCCCCAGTAGGTGAGCTGTCACTTGGAAGAAGCCATTGGGTAATTGAGGCCTTGATTTCTCTAGTAAAATGTTTATGAAGCCCATAAACTCATGCCTTTATTGGCCAGGCTCATTCCGGGGGATGGATGTGGCTCTCCAAGGTGTAGTTAAAGCACCTGCTGAACTCAGGCACCCGATGGCTACTCTGGCCTCCACCCAGACCCACCAGGCAGAGTGACTCCTGGAGGGCGAGGAGGCCAGCCAAGTCCACATGCTCTTTAAACTCCGCAGAGCACTTGTAAATGTCCTCTCTAAATGCGCATGGGAAGGAGAGAGGTGACGGCAGAGAACCCTGAGTCCTGGGGAGGCTGGCAACTTGCCACAGTCCCGGTGGGATATTGGTTTTGTCATCAGGGTTCTCTGGGCCAGGCTTAGCCTCTCCAACACTCTGTCCCAGTCTCTCCAATATCTGGGTCCCCACCTTGCCCATGACTTTGGCTCCGTTAGGGAAGATCCCCTACGTTGATTGGCTGATGACATTTGGAGGTGAGGAAAGTATGAACTTAGAAGACATGTATTTACTTCCCTGGCTCTCCAAAGGGAAGTCTGAGAGTTGAATTAAGGTTCTGAATCCAAAGAGTAGGTGTTTTTTGCGGGGGGCGGGAGGGAGGCACTGTGTGGGGTTTGGGTGTTGGATGGGTGTGGGTGGACCGTGTCTGGAGCTTACAAACATCCCCAGAAGACTGCGATGGCTCAGAGGCCCTGTTCAGCTTTGCTGGGGGTGATTGATTCATCTGGGCCTTTGCCTGGTGACCCTGCTCTGAGAAGCCTCTGGAACCTTTTGTCTCCCTCTTCAAGCCCCTTACCCCCTGCCTTGGGCCTCTGAACCCCAGCCCCTCCCTCCCACCCTCCCACACCACCACCAGCTCACCACTCCCCGCCCAACCCCAATTCTAACACAAAAGGCAACTTTGTCTTTCAAGTCAGCAGCCATAAATCCACGTCTCTCCCCTCCCTCCTGGCAGCCACCTCTGACAAATGGGGTGGGGGGAGGTGGGGGACAGTGGGGGGCCAGACTCAGCTTGGGAAAGTCCTTGCATCCAGCTGTTGGCCCACTGTAGGCTGGTGAGCATCGAACCTTTATGGTCTGATCTTCGATTCCAACGGATGGTAAGACCCAAGGCACAGCTGCAGGAGGGGCAATCTGGGGCTCTCCGCAGCCTCTGGGCTGGGCTTTTACAACCCAAGGAGAATAAAACCTCTCAAAGCCCTACTTTTAATTATTCAGCCCACAATTCAGAGGCTCCGGTTCTTCCTCCGATCAAGTCTTGTGCTCCCCTTCCCTCCCCTGCCTCCAGCCCACCGTGGAGGGAGTGAAGTGTGCCTGGGGGAGAGTGTGCTGTGGGACACAGGTGGTATGCCTGCCCGATGCGGCATACTGGATGTGCCACTGGGTGGGTGTGCCCTGCTGCTGTCAGTGTGGACCCTACACATTCAGGGGAGGGGAAAGGGGGAGGAGTATCACCCACCCCACGTGACCACCCTACCTCCCCCACTGCTAGGTTTTCAAAAGCAGTCCCAACTTCAAATATTTCGCCCTAATTTTCATCCCACGTATCAGGCAATGAGTCACAGGATGTGTCCTGGTTTGGGAAATACAGTCCTCTGTCCTATTTACACAGCACACCCACTGAATTAACTCTAAGCATTCATTCAACAGATACTTACTGATGTGTCTGAGAGAATGTTCTGGCACTCCTGAAGTAAATTCCCTTCATCCCACAGGCCCTGTCCTTAGGTTTTCTACCCAAGCTCCTAGAAATATCAGAAAGGTGAAAGCACCAGAGCCAGGGTCTTAGGTTCTATCATAGTAATGTGGTCCTGAAAAACAGAAACCTGCAGAAGCCATGATGGGCAAAGGTAAGATATTATATCAGTATAACCCTGAGAGGTAGGGATTACTAGCTTTTCTGAGGTGCAGAGAGGTTAAGTAACTTGCCCAAGGTCACACAGCCATTTAATGATGATCACACGTTAACATTTAATGATGCTAAAGCAAGCATTTGAACTTAGAGTGGGTCTAACTCTAAATCCAGTGCTCTTTCCCTGCATCACAGCTGTGAGACACACACACACACACACACTCAAATGCTGCTCAAACATGACTAACCATACCTGCAAGCACTGGCACAGAAAATCACAGAGGCGCACAACATCCCAGACCCTTAAAAGTACCATGCCTACGCACATTCAGAGACACCCGTGACACAGCAGGCTTCACTTTAGCTGAACTCCCCCAGGGTTTGAGGTAGGTTTCATAGCGCGTGACTAATGCAGATAAGCACCATGATAAGATGGTGTTATTAGCCCACTAGTGGTCACTGAGCCCACACGTTTCCTAAATTCTATTAACACAGGTAAATAAACAACCCAGATGCTAGTCTCCAGGTAGCTCTTCCATGAGCATTTCCAGATCAGCAAACCGGGAAACCAAGCTGCAAGGATGGGGCCTGCAGGGTTACTCCTGTCACCTGTTGGGCCCTTATAAAATAGAGTAGTTTATTTTCCTGGTTTTGCAGGGGGAGGACAAAGCATTGTGAGATGCTAGCAGCTTCCATGGGGTGAGTGGGGGTAGGGGGCGGGGAGATGGAAGGTGGATGTGCTAAAGGGAAGGGTAGCTGTGACTGACTCAGTCCTTTTAATAACTGGATCTTGATAAAGCCAAAGCCCCTCTCTGGGCCTCTGTTTCCTCCTCTGTAAAATGGGGGAGTTGAGTTGGACAAGTTATAAAGTCTCATCAGGTTGTAGCCTTTGAGACACATGTGCTTCCAGGCACCAGCCAAGGGTGCAGGGTCAGGGAGTCGACTTGGGAATCTCTCTCTGCCTTAGACTTGAAAATGTCCAGGCCCAGCAGAGCCCCTCTCCATAGACTGCATGTCTCCGCCCGTGTCAAGGTCACCAATCTTCCTTATGTAAACCTGCCCGGGCCCACAACATCCTTAACTTCCGTCATTCTGGTCAGGATACCGGATCTCCCTCACCTCCCGGAAGGGCGTCTGGTTAGGGGGCCCAGGCTGGAGCTATTAAGTAAATTGCTTTCACATGACCATGAGGACCACTCAACAAAAACAGATACTTCCCCCAAATTTCCAGAGCCATATATTAGGATTTGTAGGGACTAATATAGCAGGCATTAGGTAATGGAGAGGTGACCTGGGATCATGCCTGGCTCTGTCACAGATTCTCTATGTGACTCTTCAATTCCAACCTTGGATTTCTCATCTGTAAAACAGAGGAGTGGAGGAGGACAGACAAGAGAATCTCGAAGGTCCATACCATTAAGAGTCTAGGATAACACTAGGTAAAATGGTTGCTCTCCACCCATGAAAGGACCCTCTCCTATTCTCAAACCTTGATCTGATGCTGTATTCACCTCTCATGGCTCTACAGGACCTCTGGCAGCTCAGCACTGAACCCCAATAGTTTAAGGCCTGCAGATCCTCCACCCCAACAGCACTCCAGAAGAAGCCTTATCAGTTTGGGGGAAGAGGGAGGCCTACATTCCATGGGAGGATCATGAACCTTCTTGGTTGGTTAGGGCTACCAACTCTTGGAAGTAGACTTATTTGGGAAACTCCACTGCTGTCTTCTAGTTGTCGGAGGTCTCCTAAAGCCCTAGGAATCGCCGTAGAGGGTTTCAAAAGCCTTCCCTGAGATTTTTTGATGATGGCCCTTCTGACCGGTGTGAAGTGATACCTCACCGTAGTTTGGTTTTTTTTTTGCGGTACGTGGGCCTCTCACTGTTGCGGCCTCTCCCGTTGCGGAGCACAGGCTCCGGATGCGCAGGCTCAGCGGCCATGGCTCACGGGCCCAGCCGCTCCGCGGCATGTGGGATCCTCCCGGACCGGGGCACGAACCCGTGTCCCCTGCATCGGCAGGCGGACTCTCAACCACTGCGCCACCAGGGAAGCCCCTCACTGTAGTTTTGATTTGCATTTCTCTGATAATTAGTGATGCTGAACATCTTTTCATGGGCCTCTTGGCCATCTGTATGTCTTCTTTGGTGAAATGTCTATTTGGGTCTTCTACCCATTTTTTGATTGGGTTGTTTGTTTTTTTTGATATTGAGCTGTTTGTGTGTTTTGGAGATTAATCTTTTGTCCGTTGCTTCGTTTGCAAATATTTTCTCCCATTCTGAGGGTTGTCTTTTTGTCTTGTTTATGGTTTCCTTCGCTGTGCAAAAGCTTTTAAGTTTAATTACGTCCCATTTGCTTATTTTTGTTTTTATTTTCATTACTCTAGGCGGTGGGTCATAAAAGATCTTGCTGTGATTTATGACTTAGCCATAAAAAGGAACAAAATTGGGTCATTTGTAGAGATGTGGATGGACCTAGATTCTGTCATACAGAGTGAAGTCAGAAAGAGAAAAACAAATATTGCATATTAACACATGTATGTGGAATCTAGAAAAATAGTACAGATGGACTTACTTCCAGGGCAGGAATAGAGATACAGATGTAGAGAACAGACTTGTGGACACACACAGCGGGGGAAGGAGAGGGTGGGATGAATTGGGAGATTAGGTTTGACATAAATACACTATCATGTGTATAATAGACAGCTATTGGGAACCTGCTGTAGAGCTCAGGGAGCTCAGCTCGGTGCTCTGTGATGACCTAGATGGGTGGGATGGAGTTGTGGTGGGGAGGGAGGTCCAAGAGGGAGGGGATATAGGTATACATATAGCTGATTCACTTCATTGTACAGCAGAAACTCACACAACGTTGTAAAGCCATTATACTCCAATTAAAAAAAGAGCTTTCCCTTAAATTCAAAGGAATCACCACACCCACCCCTAACCTCTCCCTTTTCCTGTGCCTCTTATTAACAACCTCATCACGCACCAACTACCCAAGCTAAAACAAACCAAGGCGTCACTGCCTCATCCGTCTCCCTCTCCCCCACAGCTAACTGGTCACCAAATCCTGGTCTAACCTCCCTTTTCCCTCCCATTGCCTTGGCTCAGGCTCTCATCACTCTCAACTGTTTCTGTAATAGCTTCCCCTCTCCAGCCTTCCCACTTCCAGTGCTCTCTCCCTCCTCTTCTTCCTCCATCCTGAAGCCATAATTATCTTCCTGAATATCCAATATGATCATTAAACATGTTTGGTGGTTCTCCATTGCCTTGAATCAAGGTACTCTCCTTGGGATGGCATTCAAGGTCTCCATTATTAGGTCCTGATTCATATTTCCAGCTCCAAATGCAGCTAATTCTCTCTTCATGTGATTTGTACTTTGTGTGAGACAAGTTTGCCTTCCCGAGACATATCATAGATGGTCATGCTTATATTCCTTTACTTCTGCTGTGCCCTTTGCCTGGAACTCTTTTGCCAGTTTCTCTACTAGCACCCCACCTTCCACATCCCCCAAAGGAGGCAGAATTAATTCCTGCCTCCAATGTGTTGCCTTGTGCCTCTCTCCTAGCTCTTATCAGACTTTATTAGAATCAGTTGCTCACACATCAATCGCCTACTAGTAGCCTACGATGAGTCCCTTACCGGCACAGAACAGTCTAATTTACCTTTCTACCTCCAGCACCTAGAACAAATACTAGGTAGATAATAAGTCCTCATTAACTGTGTCCTGAATGCTGGCTTTAAGGATCATATGGTCTTGGGGATCATTCCCCGTTATCTTCTCTTCCACCCAAGTCCCCACCCTACCGCAATTCATTGCCTATGGTGGGCAAGTTACTTCCTCTCCTTGAGTCTCAACTTCTTCAATGAAATGAAGGACTTGGACCAAGCACCCGCTACCCACTTCTCAAACTTGACTGTGTATCAGAATAACCTAGGGTGCTGGGTAACAATGCAGATTTCCGGACTCCACTCCCTTGGTCTGGCGTGGTGCCCTGGAACCTATATTTCTGTGAAAGCGCAGGAGGCTGCCTCATAATGCACAGCCAGAATTGGGAACTCCTGGCCTAGCAGGTTCTCGAGAACCCTGATCTCGCCTCGGGCTCCAGCATCCGACGAGGGCAGATTCTCAGCCCAGCACCCGCCTGCACACCCCCCACACCCCCCGCGAGCAACGGGGCCGGCTAGTCCAGGCAGTGTGACTCCGATGCCAGCAGGCGCAGAGCGGGCGGCGGGGCGGGTGGAGGAGCATGTGGGAGCCCGGCCCCCGCGGGGCCCCAGTGCAGGCATTCGGCTGCCGGGCGGGGTCAGGGCCCTGAGAGCCGCTCGCTCGGCGGCAGGAGTAAGTGGGACCATCTGCTCCACTCCGCAAAGGTCATCGCTTTGTGTCAAGCTCCCATCCCCCCCTCGCTCCTCCCCCACCTTCCCCTCTTTGCCCTTTGACTCCCGGGACTCCAAAGAAAAAAGCACTTGAGGTCCTGATGAAAGTGGGAGTGTGATGGGGAGCGACGACGGCCGCCGGAGCTCGGGGCCCGCGCAGAGCCGGGCCTGCTCCGAAGGAGAGCGCGGCGGGCGGCTGCGGGACGAGGAGGACCGGCCGCGTCCCGTCCGCGGGGCCCGGGCCCGAGCCGGCGGCGCGGCTCCCGAGGGAGGCGGCGCCGGTTCCCACAGCCGGCCGGGCCGCCGGGCCCCTTTGAAGTGGCCGCAGCTGCACACCCCGACCCGCGGCTAATCCCCGCCGACGCGGGCGTCCTCGCCCCCCCGCATAGCAATAGTGTCCGCGCTGAATGGCGCTGGCTAATTACCTCGCTCGCACCGCCGCGGGTGAATGAGAGAATCCGGCATTGTGCGCGGCGAATGGAGAAAATAAGACAGCCATTGTCCTCGCAAGCCAAACGAGGGTTTGATGTCGCTGGGGCGAGCGAGGCACCATTTCCCGCCACCCCTCCCCCCGGCGGGGGCAAAGTCCCCGGCTGGGCCCGGGTCCGGGAGGACCGGGCTGGCCCGGGGAAACTGAGGAAGCAGGTCCGGTCTCCCCGGGAAAGAATCCCTCCGCCTCCCGTGGAAGCCCAGCGGGCGGACACATGACAGCCCGGGGCTCCCCTCTCCACCAGCAGATTCTTAGCGGCACCTACTGCGGTCGCCCGGTTCTGTGCCCGACTTAGAAAAAAAAAAAAAACAGCAAAAAAACAGGCACGGCCCTGCCTTCGACAGCCTAATTAGATTTCGTTGGGAACACATGGAACAATCGGAGGAGTCGGGGATTTGTATCCCTCAGTGCTCAACTGTGTGCCACCAGCTGAAAGGGCTGGAGAAGTTCAGAGAATGGCTGGGAGAGATGTGAGGAGAGGAACAAGACCCTGAAAAGAAGGGGCAGGAAGATGGGGAGCTGTGGGGAGCCTGGACTGAGGAAAGGACTGGCACCTTGGATAATGTGGACCTCCCCTTTCCAACCATTTCCCTCTTCTGGGAGGAAGAGGGAAATGGTTGGAAAGGGGAGGTCCACATTATCCAAGGTCTGCAGAGCCAGGTTTCAGGATGCGGAGGTAATGCCGGAAGCACGGAGGCCACTGTTTTGATTCAAGAAAGGTCCCGATGAGAATGGTGGATGGAAAGGTAAGATTGGAGTTCCAACCACTTGCCTATGGAAGCCGACTCATTATCAGGAACCGGACTAGCCTCAGGCATTTCCTTTTTTTCCTGTATAAGGATGTGAGGGGCTCAGCTTAGAAATCAGCACTAAAGGAAATCACGATGCACATGGACAAGCTGATGATCACACTGTTTATGCATTCAACAGTTTCTGTGCCTTATCAGGCTGCCTTCTCTTCACGGTCACCACCAAGTAAGGTTGCTTTTTGGTGGGGCGGGAAGAGGAGATTACATCCTTCAAGATCAGGAGGTGTCTTATCTTTCTGTCCCTCAGAGTACTCAGCTCAGAGGCAGGTAGGTATAGGACAGATGCTCTTGGAGATGTGCTGATTTGAGAACTGACCTGCTTTAATATCCTTCAGTTCCAGTATCCTTTTCCTGGAAGCACGTACTTCCTAATCCCTTCTGATGGGCTCTTAGACTATTTCTGCCTAAAGGAGGAATGTCATACATAAGATCCAATGTTCTATCAGGCTTCTCAAGTGATAAAAAGGTCTGTTGCTCAGATCAACAGTAGGCTGTTGGGCTGACCCAGTAGCCCTTAGCTAGCACCGCTTACAATGCATATTACAGTAGAGCTCTTTCTGAGGCAGCAATCTTTTCTAACGTTCTAATGTCCATGTTACCACGACTAGATTATAAGCCCTTTGTGGGCAGCCCATAACTAGAGTCTGAAACAGGACCATCCATCCATCCATCCATTTATCAGAGAATAAAATTAAAGAATGGATAACACATAACACTTGTTCAGGGACTAAACAGCAGCCAAAATGGTTCCTTGTTTTGACTGATCAACCACATTAACATTACCTAGCACTGGTTGTAACAGTGATACATGAAAAGCATGCTTTTTAAAAGGAGAGAAAAATCTAAGTATAGGTCATTGTTTTTCTAACCCAACTCTGAATCAGGGTTTAATTTAACCCTGGTCATAACCTCCAATATGATCATAATGTTTTTCTTTATAATTCTCCTAAATCTGCATCTTAGAGTCATATTTCTTCTGCCTAAGGCTCTAGAATCTTAAGCCCACTTGGCGTCCCAGCACCTGCTGCTGCTGAACTACTCCCCTGCTTAGGCCCTTCTGCCTCCTTAGTTGATCTGCCTAGTTATTTGGTTTAAAGAACTCCAAAACAAAACAAAAAGATAAAGCGGAGCTGCTGTGGATGTGGTAGATGTAGGAAGCCTGGAGCCCCACCAATCTGACTTTTCTGTTTCCCCCATCTCCAGCCCCTGAGCCCCCTCCACAGACCCAAGGACCCTTAGGAATGATGCTTAAAGTCCCCTCATCTAGAGAAAAGAAAGGGCTTATCCAAGGAAGCAACAGCTAGTTGGTAGTAATCAGAGATCATTCTAATGCTACACAGGCAACTAGCTTCATTTTACAAGACTAAAATGACCATTCAAACAGAAACTACAAGTATAATTGTTATTATGTATTACTATACGTGTGTCTTTATGGTTTGTCCAGATTTCAACAAGAGTGCCTGAATGTCTAATCCCCAGAAGATTATACTTTGGAAATGATCCTCTATTCATAAAACATGAGGAGCCTCCAGGCCCAAATTAGAGATTCAATACTTTTAACTAAAAAAGTGCTTTTTTTTAAAGGAAGCCTGTTTCTCCTCGCATCTCTTCTTTCCCCAAACCCAAGACCATAAGTAACTTTAAAAATAATGCTCCATGGGTGACTATTTTGATAAGAAGATAATGAGTATAATAATGAGAGTGTGTTTTTTCTCCTCTTATCCATTCCCACAGCAACATGCATTCACAGGATGCTTTGATTTATCATGGTTATGACTTTTCAAGGTAACAGGAAGGTAGGCATGTATATGCAGGTATAGTCCTTCCAAAGAGGATGCACATGAAGCTCGAGGGAAGAGGGACACTTCCCAGCATGGAACTGGCCTGTTAGCTATTCCTGAGTGAGGCCAATGGTCTGGCATCCTGGGACTTTCTATAGCTTGCCTGGAAGGGTGTTCCACCCTGAGGTGACTGAGTACCAGCAGCCACCTCTCCTGGGGTGGCACACCAGGATCTGAACTCACCAGGCCAACCCCTTCCCATTCAGCACTCAGTCATGGCACCTGCAGCTCAGTCCAGTCCCAATCCTCCCCCAAGCGGTCAGCAGTGCGACCCTGGAAGGGAACAGAATAGGGAGATAGGGGTGCCTCTTTTTTTTTTTTTTTTGCGGTACGTGGGCCTCTCACTGTTGTGGCCTCTCCCGTTGCGGAGCACAGGCTCCGGACGCGCAGGCTCAGCGGCCATGGCTCATGGGCCCAGCCGCTCCGCGGCCTGTGGGATCCTCCCGGACCGGGGCACGAACCCACGTCCCGTGCATCGGCAGGCGGACTCTCAACCACTGCGCCACCAGGGAAGCCCGGGGGTGCCTTTTAAGACTAGAAGAAGCTGGATTAGGAGACTCAGGATACAGTTAGATGCAGACATGGCTGCTCTCAGCTCCTGACAGTAGGGACTCGGAAACCTTCGGAGACTGGTTTAGGTGAAACCACCCAGTAGGCCCTTGAGTAATATCTGACTCAGTTTTACCTGCCCTCCCCCAAGTCCAGGCTGTTGAGCTCCAGAGGATGGGTGTTCCTACCCTCCTTTTCATATGCCCACAGCTCCCCATTCTCACCCTCCCCAGGCACCAACTCCAGGCCAAACCATGTGTTTAGCGCTGAGGATGCACAGAGGAGCTATAGCCCCTCCTGCCACAAGGACTGTGCAAACCAGTGGAACAAGCTATATACTCACTGTCCCAGAACAGACCAGTGTCTTCTGGTTCTCCCCACCCCAAAAAATCAAAGCTGGGCATACAGCTCAATGAATCCTTCTTGAATTGATGTAATAAAAGCTATATAGCTTTATTTCAGGAAAGCTTTGATCCCATCAACCTTACGCTTACCAGCTTTGCTTGTAATAATCTTGATTTTGTCACAGATGGGAAAATGATTTGAGAAGCAAAATCAGAAACACAGGAGAGCAGGAATAACAAACAGGCTCAATCCTGAGGCTCATTCTATGTAATATCATTATTGGTCTTCTGATATACTGGAATCAAGAATATTCTAACCCAATCTTCAAGTGGGACTAATTTAGACAGGGTTTTCTCTAAGGTACCAGAGGTCTGGAATACAATTTTAAAAGACCTCAAAACAATTAGGGTGGGCTTCCCTGGTGGCGCAGTGGTTGAGAGTCTGCCTGCCAATGCAGGGGACACGGGTTCGAGCCCTGGTCTGGGAAGATCCCACGTGCCACGGAGCAACTAGGCCCGTGAGCCACAACTACTGAGCCTGCGCGTCTGGAGCTTGTGTTCCGCAACAAAAGAGGCCGCGACAGTGAGAGGCCCGCGCACCGCGATGAAAAGTGGCCCCCACTTGCCGCAACTAGAGAAAGCCCTCGCACAGAAACGAAGACCCAACACAGCCAAAAATAAAATAAATAAATAAATAAATTAAAAGATGCCTCTCTTTAAAAAAAAAAACAATAAGGGTGAGGGGAATTACTGCAGAAAGAAAGTGACATTCCATATAAGCTGGGATATAAACGGCAAAACAAAGATAACCCACGAGGGGGTGGGGGGCGAGGTGAGGAAGAAACAAGACAGATGTAAAGATGGCAGAAGAAGATCCAAGAATTGTTTATCACAAGCCAAATACTGGGTTTCAGTTTTCTGAGATCCTGGCTCTGAAGTTAGAGCCCAAATCCCATTTGGCCAATCAGCACATTGGAAAGAGCATCTGACCGCTTTCAGTCCCAGTTCTGTACACCCAGGACTTGGGTCAAGGCCCTCTCTCTGGATCTCAGCTTCCACAGTAGTGATGTAAGAAACATGGGCAAGAGGCTGGGGGAGAGGGGGTGTAGGGTCAGGGTGAATCAGCAAAACCTGGAAAGCTCCCCTCTCCCCATTCCTGCCTGCCCTTCGGTGAGTGCACTCCCAAGCACTGTGAGGGCCACAAGCACCCATCTCTGTTCAGTCTGCCATTCTGTGAAGGCTCTGGGACCTGCTCTGCTTCCTTTCCCTAGTAGAGCTTGCCTGTTCAAAGGTTTGCCCACAAACTTTTGTCCATCTCCCGCCCCATGTCAGAAATCCCTGGCCTATACCCCAAGCCAATTGGGAGGAAGGGGTCTGGGAACCCGAGACCTCCACTCTCCGGTTCCATTTTGCTCCCCAAGACCAGCTGGAGGCCACCAGTTAGTGGGAGCCAGTTCCCGAGTTACCAGGTGAAGCCTAGGGAAAGTGACCCCGAGGCACCATGCTGGAGCTCCAGCGAGGACACACGCACATTCGCAGGCCACAGATACTCATACGCACTTGCACACGCATACACGTTCTCACAGCCACAGACACACAGGGCTTGGTGACCTGACAGCTCAGAGACAGCGCAGCGCGGTAAGGTTAATAGAATGCGCATCGATTCTGCCGCGTGTTGGCCAGCCGAGCCAGCCGGGCCTCCTGGAGAAGCAGCCTCGCTTGGTGCTGGAGGTGGGGGGCATCCCTCTTCCCCGACGCAAGAGAGAAGGGTTGTTTTTCGGAGCGCGGCTACCATCCCCCCCACCCCCACCACCCCACCCCCGGTCCACTCTCTTCCCACCGTGCTCTCCCCAGGGCGGAGAGCCAGTCCCTGCGAAGGATGGGCGAGCACGCCGCCACACCCCGCCTGGGCTGTGAGGACCCTGCCGGCCACTTCGGACACATGCGCTGCCGGGAGCCAGGCAGGCGGCGACCGGGCTGGGGGAGCAACACAGTGTGAGGATGACAAGAGAGCTTTGCTGCAGAACTTTGATCCCGATATTTCAAAAAGGAGGAGGCCAAGCCCAGCGCAGGAGAGAGGGGAGTGGGAGAGGGAGATGGAGGAGACAGCTAGAGCCAGCCTGGGGACAGGTAGAGAGGAGAGCCGGGGAGGAGGGAACTGGGTTCAAGACAAAACAAGTCAGTGTCTCAGCATTTTAGACGTGGGAAGGGACTTTAGGAACCTTGCAATCTGGTCCTCTCCACACTACCTTCCACCTATGGGGAAACTGAGGTCCAGGAAGGTGAACTTTGGATTTTGTGGGTTCCAAGTCACACAGGGATGAGTTGAATATTTACATATTAAAAGCAGCTTCTTGTTGAAGTGGGAGCCAAGGAGGGCATGGAAGTAATGATGGTGTCCATGTCAAGTCCAGGCTCCTCCCGTGACCCTCAGTCAATAATGGTGAGGCCAGAAGAGATGTCCCCTCCAAACCAGTCTAAGTCAGGAACCTCCCGTAAAGTCCGGTCTCCAAGACTCAGCCCTCCCCCTAGCTTCTCTGCCCTGCTGACACCAATGCCCTCTGAAGCCTGAATAAAGGGTGCCTCCACTGCTGGATGGGGGGCATAACCCTACATTCTACAAATGCCCGGACCCTCCTCATCCTCTCGCCTTTGAAAGACGGGCAGGGCAGTGCTCCCTCCCGTTTCCCACCAAGACAAACTGAGGCCCAACAGCTTTAAGGGAAGGAGGAAACTTGAACCCAGAGCCGGTCGTCAGTGCAAGTCTATCTGCATCTCACACTGGCTCCAGCTCCCTGAGGGTGTCTGTAGTCCCACCACAGTCCCACAGCAAGAGCAAGCGGGGTTCTATTACAGGCAGGGTTTGGGGATGAATTCTAGGTTGTCCTTGATTTCTCCCCACACAAGTGCCGTCTTTGCAGACACCATTCCAGGTGGGAAACGGCTAGGTGGGGAGGATGACACGGAGGCAGGTCCATGGTAGGCAGGGCCACAGGCCAAGGCGTATGCCCCATGGAATTATCAGCACCCAAACCAAGAGCCTTCAGGTAGGGATGGGGGCAGGAACCAGGACCTAGCCCAGAAGTCAGGCTGCCGAGAGTGAGGGTGAAGAAACGCTGAGCACCCAGGGCTGCTGCTGGATCCCAAGCGGATCTGGTCTGCTGCTCCCTCCCCCACCCCCATTCCTGGTTCTCACCCAGAGACCCAAAGTCTGCCCTGTTCTAGGGACCCCAGCCGCAACTGCCCATTCCCCTTGCCAGTAAGGCCCTGTGCCCTCCCAGCAGACACAGCCTGCCCTCCCCGCGGTGCTGCTGGGTTTACCATGAAGCCCGCCATCCAATACATTGTTCAGTGGGGCCAGGGGAGCCAGGGCCTCACACAGACCCCTCACCCAGGTCGGGGTTGTGGCAGAATCTCCCAGGCACCACAGCAGGCAGGGACTGTGGTCGGGGCGGGGACCACAGAACTCCACGAGGTCTTAGGCCAGCTTGCCCAGGCAAGGGGACAGCACAAGGACAGTCAGCAGCCTGGCTCCTGCATCCTCCAGGCTGATTAGTATCTTCCCTACTACCCAGCCCCCACCTCCAGAACCCCCGGGGAGAAGGATCCTTCCCCGAGCCACACCAGTTCCTCTCCTGTGATTTGTTCTGAATTTTCAAACAAAGAGTAATTATGACAGATGTGGAGCAATCAGCGTCATTATGTGGGAAACAAGAAAGGGAAAGGGAGCTGAGGGGGGCCTCGGGGGGTGGTGGGGAACTTGTCTTTCCTGTGTCTTTCCTCCTGGAAAGATGTAACTCCCACCTCTATCTCAAGCTCCCCAGTACCCTCCCAGCTTCCTCTCCTGCTGGGAACCCGTACCCAGCCACTCTGCCCAGCCTCACAGGTAGGACAAGACTTCTCTCTGCAGAGCATTCCAGCCTAACTGCCCTCCAGACTCTCCGCAGGCCTCCCACAGCAGCTGGGGCTGGGGGCATGTAGCCCCGTCTGGCACAGCTGGAAGTGGCTCCCACTTTGGCCAGGGTTCTGAGCTGTTCTCTGTTCCCAACGCTCTGGCACACCCACCCTGCATGTGCCCAGGTACCTGGCTCTATTTCTGAGGCAAAAATACTGATTATGTTCTCAAGGGACTCACCCCCCACTAAGGACACTCAGGCCATTGAATCTGGGGTCAGGTGGACCGGGTTTCAAATGCAGCTTCTCTACTTACTGTGTACCCTTGGGCAAGTTAACTCACCATTCTGGGCTTCTGTTTACTCATTTGTAAAATGACTAGTAATAGGACTAGTAAAATAGGACTAGTAACACTACCAATGGAAATGCCGTGGGAATTAAGTAAATTAACACACAGAGAGGGCTGAGGACGGTGCAGCCGCATATAACTAGGACCACTCCCACTACTACTGGTTAGTTCATCACCAGCACCAGCACTTAGGTAGCCCTCAAACCACTCAGCTAAGCATACGGGGTGCTGTGGAAACTCAGGCGCTCTCTGAAATATTCCAGAAGCCCATACCCGAGATCTGCTGGCTAACGCTCACATACAGAACTACAACCACAGACAGAGCCTGGGGTAGGGCAGGACACACACAGAAAATCGAAATATATGTGCCAGTCTGCCCTGAAGTGGATATAAAGAGATCTCCCCCTTCCCCAACCAGAGAGCAGTGAGGCACTGGGCAAGGCAAGAGACACAAGGGATTCTCTAACCTGCCCAGGCTGGAGGACCAATCACATCCTTAGGCAGGTTACCCCCTTGGGGCCTCAGTTTTCAAGTCTGTAAAATGAGAAGGTGGGACCAGCTGAGCTCCAACGTGTCCCCCGTAGTCTGGATGCCTGTGATTCTACTTAGAGGCTGGGAGGACCTCCAAGGTCCTAGACGAACCAGGAATTTTAGGATTCTTTTGCTGTAGCCTGCAACTCAGTGAAAGGGCTAGAACTTGGTTCTCTCTCCTCCTCCTCTCCATTTAGGTGGTCTGGTCTCCATCTGCCCACCCCAAGTCCCTGGGGCCTCTTGCTAGTCCCCCTCTCACATTCCAATGGCCTTGGGGGCAGCAGCCAGACCAGAAAGTCCAGTTCCTGCCCATTATCACTGCTCGCATCTGCACTGCAACCCAACACCAGCATTCCAGAGAGCAGCCCGGGGGCTGCCCCCACCCACCCACTGTGGTCAGTGTCCGGGCTCAGAGACAGGCCCCGAGCAGGGGCCAGTGTTCTCAGATTCCTCTCCGGGAAGGTGTGCCCCCAGGGAGACTCCGACTTGCTGGGGAGGCCCCAGACCCCTTCCTTCGGGGTCTTCTTTGAACCTCACCCTCTCAGACTCTCCTCTTCCTATCTCTTTGCTCTATGCTGAAGCCTGAGCTCACCTACGTTTGCTCCTGAAACACAGGTATCTCCCTCCAAGCGCAGCAGAGGATGGTGGACACAGGAATTGGAATTGCTACAACTGGAGAAAGAGGCAGGAGGAAGCACAGAACAATAAAGAGAGCCGGAGAGAGGAAGACGGTAGGGCCGGAGAAACGAGGACTGAGGAGTGATAAAGACAGAGACCCTAAACATGGCCTCACAGGAAGGCAGAGGTGGGGCAGAGTGTGGGAGTGTCAAAGATTGAGGAGCCCCGAGACTAAGATGCAGAGAAGAGATGGAGAGTGTGAGCTGGAGCCCTCTGCCTGAATCAGGTGGCGCTGGCCTGGATTAAGCCCATACTCCCACCCCCTCCATCTCCCTGTGGTCTGGGGTCTGGCCTGCAGTTCCTCCTTGCTCGCCCCTCTTCAGGCCCTTGCTGGGCCCCTGCCTTTCCACTTTCCCTGCGTCACAATGTCATCTGTCCAGTCACCCCTCTTTAGGAAGCCCCCGGGACTGCTCCCATCCATAGAGGTCACTCTCTTTTCTGCTCCTCCCTTGCATTTGAAGGCAGTCACAAAGGGTTAGCCTTTCTTGGAACAGGGTGAACAAAGTTGGGGGCAGGGGAAGCGAGCTCAGAAATCAAAGAACGGTCCTTTGGTGGGGAGGTGGGGGGTTTGGGGCCGGGGAGGGAGGATGGAGGATGGAGCAGCCCTGGCCAGCAGGCTCGGATTGCAGCCAGATTGCTGGCATTCGTCTAATGAGTAAGAAAACTATGGCCTAGACTCCCCAGAGGTACTATGGCCGGGCCCACATGCCCGTCATGTAAGCCCCACGCTCCACCAGTGACCTAAGGCTTTTCCTCCCTCCTCCCTCACTTCAGCTGCAGGACTTAATAGAATTATCTACCACTCCCTCTTGCCCTGCACCAGTTCTGTCCACTCTAGATCTCTAGCCTGGTCACACTGCTCAAGGGAGGAGGGATTCCCGCAGGAGACTCCTTTGAGGAGAGCTGGACCCCAATCGTAAGCCCCGTGCACCTCCTTCAGCACACACCTGTATGCTCAGGTGCCCACAGAGGCCCACGTGGCAATATACACACGCACTACTGGTCTCTACATTTCTTGTTGCAACAAGGCTACGGCCAGAGATCTTAGGGAGGCATAGGTTAGTTACACAGGCTGACATTTTTGGAATCACTTGGTCCAGTTTAAACAAAGACAGCAGTGAGCTGTTTGGTTTTCCATCCTGGGTGCCCTTCTGTTCTACTTTTATTGAAGGCTGTGTTGAACAACCTTCAAGCTGCTGTGAAAAGTCTCTCTTACACACACACACACACACACACACACACACACACACACACACACACACACACACACACACACACACACACACACACACACACACACACACACACACACACACACGGCTGCAGGGACTTTGGAGAGGAGAGGGAAAGGCAATACAAGAAGGCCAGAAGTGAAAAAGTCCTTTCTCCCTGGGGGTGGGGAGGGAATAGGGGGCTAAGGGGGGCTGGGGGCCTGTTTCATTTGCAGGCTGCAAATGCCTCTCCTATTCACCGGCCCACATTCCCAGCCAAGGCGCCCAGCCACGGACAATGCCGGAACAGGAACAGAGAAGATTTGCACATTGTGTTCAAGGGGCCAGCTGGCTGCCTGCGACAGTGGAGCCAAGGTGTGGGAACCAGAAGATTTCGACTTCCACACTCAAGTCCTGCTGGTGGGGTGAGGGGCGGCCCTCCCCCCACAGTTGGGGCCAGTGGGCCTGGGGACACAGCCTTCATCCAGCCAGGGAATAAAGTCCAAGGCAGGAGATCCCGAGGCCCAGGCATGAGGGCTACCAAGCAATTTGGACTCTGATTCGCACCCCATCTGGTGAGGAAGAGAGAGTCTCAGCTCCTCTAGATAAACACACAGCAGCCGCCACCCCATGATTTTGCTCCGAGTGTGTTATATTCCCCTGCCGATCCTCCCCGTTCACAAGCTTCTGTGCCTATGAGCTATGCTATCAATTACGAGGTAGGGAGAAACAAGAGAGAAAGCAAAAGAGAAGCTGAGAGAGACAGAGCTTTGCACCCAGAAGGCCACATGTTCATTTAGTTTTTACCAAGCTCCACAGGCAGGGGATGTGAGAAATACAAAAGGAAGAGAAGCCCCTTAGGAGCTTAAAATCTAGTTGAGGAGACAGATGGACTATCTAGCCACAAAACAGTTACTTAACAATGCAAGCAGCCCTCACTGAGAGGAGGGCTGAGCCTGAATGCCGCAGCCCACAAGTACTCCCCGCCTTAGGAGCGGGAAGAAGAAATTACTCTAAACTAAGTGGTCTTTGGGGAGGGATCGGGTAAGGGACAGAATAGACTGGGAAAAGGCTCAGGGAAGGCAGGCATGTCCCAAGGACTGACTGGATGGAAAGGAAGCCTTAATACAGTAGAGCAGAGATGAACCTTGGTCCAACTGCTCAATATTACGATGAGAAAAGCAAAGTCCAGAGAGGGTGAGTGGCTTGCCCAGAGCCACAGAGGACTCCTTGTGTCCAGGCAAGGCCCTTTCCATCACACCTCACAGCTTCTCAGGAACACCAAATGGGGTTGGTCTGTGGAGTACTGACTGGCAGGGAGAAGGCCCCGACCCTCACCCATTTGCACCTACCTCTGCGCCACAGCATACTTATGGGTGACCCGCCTGGCGTGAGAGAAGGCCTTGTCATGGCCACTCACTCATCACACCGGCAGCACCTCAGCTGCAGCGCCTGCTTCCTGCTCTAATGGGTAGGCAGACGCGTGCAAGGGGCAGAGGGGAGACGTCCTCAGGGTTACTTTGGCTGAGCTGCCCCTCAAGGGGGAAAGAAAAGCTTGGGTGACAAAGGCCTCCAGGTGACAAAGGCTTCCAGGGTTACCAGCCATTGTGCCAGGAACCGCTTCCCTGCACATCCCACTGTCTACACTGAGGCCCTCCGGGGTCCCCTCACACAAGCTGTACCACCCGGCAGCTCCAGCCCAAAGTTTTCCCAACCCCCCACCCAGACCTGGTTCCACAGACCTATGCCCAGACCCTGCCCCCAGATCCACACAAGCATGGGTCTTGCTGCTGAAAGAGATTCCAGAGTAGTTGGTTCAGCTGTCCTCCCTCAGACAGGCTGAGAATGATTCAGCCTTTAGGAGTAGGTGACTGAGGGCCTGAGACATAGGTGACTTACTGGGCTGGAGACAGCAGGGGACTAGAATTGGACTTCCACTCCTCTCACCATACTCCGCTGCCACTTTCTAGGAGTCGGGCTCACCAGTGCCTTCCTGGAACCATCACATCTAAAGGAGCTTAGACCTTCACATTTCTCACCTCTGTTACCTCCCCAGAATAATGATAGTATCTAAGGAACACTTTCTACGTACCCTGCACTGTGCTAAGTTCTTTACGCATATTCTCATAGGTCATCCTCATAGCATTCCTCCTTGCTAAGTATTATTTCCTCCAATTTAAGGATGAGGAAACTGAGACTCAGAGAGTCCAGTTACCCAAGTCCCTCCAGCTGGGGGTGTGTTTGCCTCCACAGCCCACCCTCATAACCATTGTTGGGTACCCCAATCAGGATGGCCCCAGGCTGCGGGGAAGGCATTCCTGGCTCTTTGAGAGCCCTGCCTGCACTGGAACAGGCTGGTCCTCATCCTAAATTAGCGCTCAATACCTAGCACTAACAGTAATACTTAATGAGCATTTCCTAGAGGCCAAGTCCCGTGCCAGGTGCTTTCCATCCATCACCTCATTTAATCCTCCGACGGCCCTGATAGGCTGATGGGATTATGCTCATTCTTTTCAGATGAGAGCACAAAGACTCAAGAGAATTAAAAGTAACTCTTGCTAAGGACACATCATCAGTGAGTGGCAGAGCTGGGGCTCAGACCCACCTAGGTGCGGCCCTGAAGCCCACATTCTACGGACTTCACTGTGCTGCCTACAGACCCACCCACCCCCACCAGTGATTCTGACATGGGAGGGGGCTCTCCTCTGCACCTGTGGGCCAGCACCATTGGCATCGCCTGGGATCTCGTTAGACCTGCAGAACCCCAGGCCTTGGCCTAGACCTACTGATTCACAATCTGAATTTTATCAAGATCCCCAGGTAACTCACAGGCATAGTCTGAGAAGTCCTGATCTAGATCATCTAGCTCCAGTTTCCCAAGGGGCCTGAGACCAAGAACTGAGGCCAGGAAGTGAGAGGCAGGAAATGCGGGCATCTGCCTGAGGAGAGTTGGGGGTGGGTCTCCCTCCCAATCATCCCCCCTCCTCGTAGCTAGCCCATCTCTCTTTGGAGTCATCCAGGCACACAGACCTCAACAGGTGTGAGTCAATGCATGTTCCCACTGGATCGGGTGACCCACATGCCCTTCCTGGAGCCCCTCCAGAGGGATGGCAGAGGGTCTCACAGGCCAGCCAAGCTTCAGACGATGCTCAGAGGCTTGGGAGAATCCCCAGGCCCTCCCACAAAGGGGTTAAAACAGAACAGGTTGTACTCTGGCTCCAATAATTCTACTCCTTGAGAGATTTCCCTAGAGTACTCCCTAACTGAATCTCAGCGCGGGAGAAAGCTGGGGGGCTGGGAGCGGATTCAGGCAGTCTGCTATTGCTGGCAACACGAGTGGAATCACCTTTAAATGAAGAAAAAGGTATTGCCTCCATTACCGAGTGCCTCCTCTGTGCCAGGCAAAGCATGGGGTGTGTTAGTCCTTACAACCATCCTACAAAGCAGGATTATATGCACATTTCACATAATGGTGAGGAAACTGGGCCACGGAGAGATTAACTTGTCCAGGGTCTCATCCTTAACAAGTGTCTCAATTTTCAGCCCCCAAACTATAAACACATGGAACGGCAAGGCAGAGAAACCAGACGTGCTGGAAGCACGAGTGTTCCTAGGACCCTGAGCCACTCTGTCCTAAAAAGGAGATACTTGGAACTAAAGCCCCCAAGGAATCAGCCTGTAGTCTAGCCCATCCTGGGCAGGCCATCTTTCCATGACAGCATCCGAGCCCACTGGGATGGGAGAGGGGGCATTCCCAGCCATCGGCCTCTGGCCCAGAGCTTGGATGCCCCAGCAGACCTGCCCACACTCACCTGGACCCCTAGCTGCCTCACTGGGGTAGTCCACTGGGTGGACTGTGTGTCTGTGAGAGGTGCTTAGCATACCCCCGCCCTATCAGCCCCTGTAGAGCAGGCAGGAGAATCAGGGGCTCTGGAGGGCACCTCACACCTTTTCAGAAGGCACCCTCCCATGTCACACAACATCTGCCCTGCCTGCGGGCATGCGGGCAGGGAGTTATTACCAAAGGAGAAAACCCAGGCAGCTAATCAGCTTTGGAGGTTCCTAGGGACATCAGCCTATGAAGTAAGAAAAGGGGATCCAGCCACCCAGTTGCTTGGTATCCAAGCATTCCCCATGGGGCCACGAGCCTTGTGGGGGAGAGAGGCCGCATCAGACTGCCCGTGTTTGGAGGCAAACCCCCAGCTGTCCCCAGGACCCCAAAGGATTAACCAAGCTGACCTCGCCCACTGGCCCTTCCCCCAGTCAGAGTCCACAGCTCACTTTTCTTATACTGTTAGGAGTTTAAGGAAGCCAAACATCTTGAAGGTATTACCATTTACAGAAAAGCACATTTACAATTAGCTATATATAAACACCTGGGGATTCATCTCCCAGAATTCTAGGCTGGTGATGCAGGGGCCATCTAACTTTCAGTGTGGACACAAGCCAGGGAGCAGCTCCCTGAGAAGTCTCTTCTCTCCCGCCTGAAAATCTTCCTCGGGTCCCTACACTCCGTCCACGCTTCTCTTCCTCACACCCAGCCATCTGCTCAGAAGCTGCACCAGCCTTCCCCTACACCGCCAGGAGGACCGGGGGATGAGGGGTCGCTGAGCCAGAAGTGATTCAGTCTCAAGGTCCAGGGCTGCCTCCCAGAGAGCTCCATATGGGGGCTTGGATGAGCCTTCCTTAGAACAAAGGGGCATCTTAAACCCAACTAGAGGGCTCCTGCCTCAGAATGATTCATCACTCACCAGCCGTTCAGAGCAACTGTGCAAATGCCCTCAGAGCCAGGAAGAAACTTGTCAGCGATCAGATGGGGAAGAGGCAGCGTGCCACAGGAGCTAAGTGGGACTGTGCAGGGTTCAGAATACCTAGACTGCAGTCCTGGCTCCTCTGCTCACCAGAATGTCACAGATCCCCCTAAATCTCAGTTTTTCCATCTGTAAAAGAGGGATGATAACTGCCTATCTTCCAGTGTCATCACGATGACTAAATGAGATCATTCATGTAAAGCACTTAGGCAGGGAGCCCAGTATGCAGCACCTGCTTTATAAGTATTAGCTAAAATGATTACCAACCAAAGTTAAAGCAACCCCTTTAAGGGACACCCCCCCACACACACATACACAGAAGCATAGAGATATGGGATGGAGAACATTTTCCACTTGGCAAAACTTTTGCCCTTCCTCAAGAGCAGTGGTTCTCAACCATGACCGCCCACCCTCACAGCCTGCCACCTTCCCAAGATACATAAATAATTTTGGTTTATGTAAAGATTCATTGTTTTGTAACAATGAGTGTATACAGATTAAACAACAACAACAGACTTTTTGCAGGAAAGGGCAGTAAAGCACAGCCATCATTTCATCACCACAATTACTGGTGGCCCAACAGCACAAGCAAAGCACAAGTCTAGAGCTGAAACACCTCTTCTCTCCCAATCTAAAAAGCACACCAAATATCAAGTCACCACAATGTACACTTTAAAAATCTCATAATTTTATTGTCAATTACACCTCAATAAAGCTGAAATTTTTTAAAAAGTACACCAGCATGAAGGTGAGTGGGAGTAATGTCATCGTTGTGTTAACCCTGAAATTATTCTATCATATTTTTTGTAAAGCAAATTGTTGACAAGCTTCAGAATGTCATCACCGGTACAGTGAGGTTTTATTCTACCCAAAAGGTTTGAAAGTCAGCACGTAATGAAAAATTGCATGTAACCAAAATTACCCTTCAAAAATCTCTTAAAGGGCTTCCCTGGTGGCACAGTGGTTGAGAGTCCGCCTGCCGGTGCAGGGGACGCGGGTTCGTGCCCGGAAGATCCCACATGCCGCGGAGCGGCTGGGCCCGTGAGCCATGGCCGCTGAGCCTGCGCGTGCGGAGCCTGTACTCCGCAATGGGGAGAGGCCACAGCAGTGAGAGGCCCGCGTGCCGCAAAGGAAAAAAAAAAAAACATCTCTTAAATTACCTCCAAAGTATGACAACTGTTTATATTTAAACACAAAAATCATACTCAATAGACTGGGATGCTCACAATATACAGGCATATGGAAACTAAGACACACTGACCCAAGAACTGGATAAAGCTTGCTGTCTCTCTCTCCCTCTTCCCACAACAGTGTCTGGCTACATTCTTGTCAAATTGCATTCCAATCAGTTAAATGAGTATAAGATATAATTCCACCACTGCAAATTACTGCTATGCCCCTCTCAACTGACCCATGCTGAGAAATTCGGGTTCCAGAAGCTGCATAAGATGGAACTGCTCCCTCTATCCCCCCAGGGCCTGGAAAAAAAAAAGTAAGGGCACCCACTTACTTGCAGCCTGGATTCGAGCCTTCCGGCTGACCACCAGCCCAAAGCGGTTCTGAGCCACACACTCATAGTCCCCCTCGTCTGAAGGGCTGCCTCCTCCATCCAGCAGGAAGTGGCGGATCATCAACGACCCATTGGCCAGCACGGTGGAGTGGGTACTCTCGGGCAGCTCCACCCCATTCTTCCTCCAGGTGATTCGCACTGGAGGGGTCCCCTCCACCTTGCAGCCCAGCACTACAGGCTGCCCAGGGACTGCAACATCATCGCTTGGCTCCACAGCAAACGCCAGTTCAGCGGAGTGGCCGAGACCTGCATCAGGCGGGGGAGATGAGAGGAAAAGGAGAGGTTAGTGTGGAATGAGCAGACACAGGTGTTCCAAGTTCTCTGGATCTGTGTCCCCATCATTCTGTGATGTTAATAGGAATCTCTATTAATATATAGACCTTTGTGCATCTCATGCAGTATAGTTACTTAATCAACAGACCATCTCAGAGAAATGGATATTGTTTCTACCATCTTTTTTTTATTTGTACCTTTTACAGAAAAGGAAACTGAAACCCAGAGATGTTAAGCAACTTGTTGGAGGCCTCAGAGTTAACAGCTGCAAATCTGGGCTCTAAAAGCAACACTGATTCCAATGCAGCCGCTGCCACTTCTGTGGTCACCCTGGTTAAGCACTGAAGCCTCACAGACTTTCAGGGTGTGACCTCAGGTAAAGTATTCAGCCTCTCCGGGCTTCTCGGTCCTCGTCTGTTTAAATCAGGAACAACAATATGGCTTGCGTTGTAGGGTTGTTAAATATGACTACCAGACTCAAAGGCACTGCACTATGAAAAGTTAAAATTTCTAAACAAATATAAAGTGAGATAGTAATAAATCACTGCTTCATTTTGCTGGCAAAACCATCTGAGGCCTGGTCCGATGCCTGGCAGGGAGAAAGGTGTGTGGGCCCAGTACCAGGTACAGGCTAGGCGATGGTCCAGCTCCACTGCCCCACCCCTAGGATGCTCTGGGTTTTGGTTGCTTTTCTTGTTTTGCCTTTGTCATAGGAGGATGAGGGATACCAAACATCTACTCAGATTTCCCAAAATTTAGAAAGAGGGAGGTTCCTAGAACCTTTACTCCCAGCAACCTCTTCCCTCCTGCAGAAGAGGAAAGAACTGGAAGAGGAGGTGAAAGAAGAGAAGGGAGGAGGGTGGTCAGGGAATCAGAAGAAGCCAGAGAGGAAGGACAAGAGCTCCAATCCCAGGCATGATGCCGAGTCTCCGACTTCTCAAGCGAGCAACTTACCAGACCAGTTACAACTTCACTCCAGGAGGAATGAACCCACCTGGGCTGAAAAGGCATCCACAGACCCCTCCTCACATTTCCAGGGAACTAGCGATCCGGGAGCTGGCCCGTCCCTAACAGACCAGCGCCCTCCCTGGCTGGGGGGAGATGGGGCGGCGGGTGGGGAGAAAGAAGGAGGAAGACTGGGGTTAGGGGCGTTTCCCCCACCCTCAGGGATAGGTAATTCGTATTTTAAGACATTTGAGGGTCACGCCCCTTCAAATCTCTACCCATCTTTACCAGGAACTGCGTTTCAGCAGCCTCAGTTCCCCACCCCAAGCCCAGTACAGCAACTGGGGGATAAAGTTTCTCCTAGAGGCGGCCGCGATACTCCGCTTCTCCGAGCTAAGAGGGGAGAGGATACTGCCCAGAGGAGTGTCTGTTGAGAACTTGGGGTGGGAGGGGAAGGGACTAGATTTGCGCCCCTCTCCCGTGAGATGGGCCCGTTACAGCCACTGAGGGAACAGGATGGTGGTGACGGAGCTCCGGGCGGCAAAGCCGGCAAACCCCGAGCTCTGCGTGTGCACCCTCCGGGGCAGGGCGGGCACGTGAGCATCCCCACCGTTCGCTAGCCCTCGGTCGGCTTCTCTCCCCTCTTCCTCAGCTCGCGGGGTGTCTCTCGGGTTTCTCCCTCCCCACGCGCGGCCCGCCGGGAATCTTCCTCCTCCTCGTCCTCTCCCTCGCACTCCGCGTCCCAGTCCCGGCTCCAAATCCACGACGTGCTCTCCGCCCAGCGCAGCCCGCTCGGTCCCGGCCTCCGCCCCCGGGGTCTGCCGTCTGCTGCCTCGGCCGCCTCGGGCCACTCTGTGCCCACCCCTGGGCTCCAAGCACCCCAGCGCGCCCCCTCGGACAGGCCTCAGCCCTGTGGTCTCCCATGGCTCGTTTCCCCCTCTCCCCAACTCCAGCCTGCCCGCCGAGCTCCTGCTTTGCCGCGCTCCTTGCTTCTCAGTCCGGGCTCAGGCACTGCCCTGAGTCCTGGAGACGCAGCGGACGGAATGCCGGTCTCTCTTCGGGGGGCTCCATCCTCAGCATTCCCCTGCCGCCCCCGGCAACCCGGCCTCAGCGCCCCGTCCCGTTCGCCTCCCCTTCTCGGGCAAGTCCCTCCGACCCGCAGGTCCGCGCCGCTCTCCCCGGGTCCGCCCCTCGCGCCCGCTTACTCCCTTCTCGCCCTTCCCGGGGCTCGGTCCTCAGCCGCCGGCTCGCGGGCGCCCTAGCTCACCGTCGCTCGGTGCGGGCAGCAGCAGCAACAGCAGCAGAGGCAGCAGGAGCCGGGGCCGGCAGCGCGGGGGCGCGGCGCGCGGAGCAGCCATGGGGCTCGCGGTCCGCTCGGCTCGGCTACGCGCGGCTCTGGGGCCTCTCGCGGCTCACAGCGTCCCGCGGGGCCGGCGCCGGGGCCGAGGCCGGGGCTCCGGCCGGGGCCGAGCCCGGGCGGCTGGGGGCTGGGGCCACATGCCTGCCTAGGAGCGCCGGGGGCGCAGGGGGAGCGCGGCCGCTTGCGCCATCTTGCACCCACCCCGGCGATCTGTCAGCCTCGCCCGGGGTGCGCGCTCCGCACTCGCACCGCCCGCGCCCGCCCCTCCCTCTTCCCGCCGCCTGCCGCCCCCCCTTCCCTCCCCTCCCGGTCCCCTCCCCCAGCCCCCTCTCCCCGGAGGCCCGGTCTGGGGAACAAAAGAGCCGGCGAGCGCTTTAAGCGGCCGGACATTCCCGGCTGCGCGGCGGACGCGCCCCCTGCGCTTTGAACTGGGGCCGGAGCGGCGGGCGCCGTCCTGAGCTGCAGCCCCGTACCCCTCCCCCGCGGACCAGCCCCAGACTTGGGGGCGACTGGGGGAGTGGAGACCCAGCGGACCGCCGAATGGGTCTGGGCTGCGGAGAAACCCGCAAAGCTGCGGGATTCCCTCTGACCCACTCTTTCTGCTGCGCCCTCCTGCACCGTGTCCAAGTCTATAATGTAGAGATAATTCCCTAAAAGCTGCACAAAGTTGTCAAAGATTCGGTTTTCTTTTGGTTTCCGGTCCTTCCAGCCAAAGGCTAGGACGTTTAGCTGCAAGACTGGCCTCTTCAGACTGAAGAGTTCTGCCGCTTGGGTGGACAGAGGTAGGAGAAGTGGGAAGGCAGCTTCATCCCGGGCCCTGGGAGAGCGGAACCAACAGGACAATGAGAACACTTAAGTGACCCGGTTCCGATGTTCTGCCCGCTGTTTAGACCCGCAAACCCAGGCAGTCACTCTTGGAACTCATCTGAGAGATAATCATATCTCCCCTGCTCACTCATAGGGAAATTTAAAGGACACAGGTCATGACAAATAGCCTGGTAACTGGGAAAGCATATTGAAAGTTAAAATTCCCAGTAACATTTCTATGCCACAAAGAAGACTCAAGGTTTCATGTCAGAGAACATAAAAGGAGACAGCATCAGTCTCGGGTAAGAAGTGTTATGGAAGATAGGCATGCCTCTTAGGAGATACATCCCCATGCGGGCCCTCAGAGATCTTCAGTCTCGGCCACTCACTATTAATGATCTTCTGTTGAGTCCAGCATGATGTGCTAGTCCATCAAAATTACTGAGCATCTACTAAGTTCAAGGAGAAGGAGGCTTAAAGAGAGTAGTCTCTGCCTCACTCAGCTATTGGCATTGGACTGGTCTGGGAGAGGAGTAATTACATCTCTCTTTCGATACCAACTCCGGAATCTTGGAGCAGGAATGTTAACCATATATAAAACTAACTTTGGTGCAGATGAGTAAAGAAAAGGCCTCCAGAAATCAGATAAGTTTACTAGTGATGGGGTTTGTGCAGCCCAGGGACTCCTTACTCTGTAGTAGCAACTGGAAGGTGAGCTTGAGAGGCAGGACTTGAGACACACGAGCAAGCAGTAGGAGGCAATGGAGAAATTCAGGGTCGGGCACACTCCGAAGCTCCAAACCAATCTCATTATGAGGAAGGGCAGGAATGATGAGCTTCCATTGGCCATAGGAAAGGGAGGGGAGGGGGGGGCCCTCCCGTGGGCCCAAAGTCCTGGAACTCCCTCCTGCAGGGCTTGAATTCTCAACAACCCCTTCTTGGCTTGTCCTAGACTCAGGAGAGGTCAAATTGGTGTCCTGGGATGCTGTCATTTTAAATTCATTTTGACAAGTGTTTAATTCTTCTTTATCACAACGCTTGCTCTGAGAGTGATATGCAAATAATGGCTATTCTCCTGCATGCAAAATGTGCAGTATCTCTCCCTATGATCTGTCAATTAACTTGGGGCTGGCTCACTAGCCACTTTGGGGGTGGTCCTGGGCAGGGCAGCCTCTGGCTCTTGGTTCCCTGCAGTAGAAAAGCAACCACACTCCAGGCACTGTAAAGATCTTAACAGCGCAGCTGCCAGCTGTGATCCTGAGATGTGTGTGGGGTGTAAGTGTGGAGTTTGGTGTGTGACTATTGTGCTTAGGTTTGAGTTAATGGACACAAGGGTGTTTGTGAAGGTGACAGTGCATGTAGGATGGGTCTCTGAGCTTGTAGGCACAGTGCCCACATGTGTGAACATGCAGCCATGGGCAATTCTGAAGACCAGAGTTAACAAAGAAGAGTTGTTGAGCCCAAATCTCCGGAGTTGGTGGTTCACTCCTCCCTTGCACCCAGGAAAGTTAAAAAATGTGTGTCCAGATGGAAAGAGATCCCCGAAGAGCCTAAAAGAGTGTCATCAAAGAAAGCATCTTTCCTAGGTTTAGGTGCTTTTCTGAAGTGCCTGTTGAGGTAGGGAGATGGTTCAGTTCGTTTTTGGTTTTGTTTTTTTGGTGGGGAGGGTTCCTATCCTAGGATTCTGAGTAACCCGTTCTCTTTTAAAATTTTATTTTATTGAAGTATACTTGATGTACAATATTATATGTTACAGGTGTACAATACAGGGATTCATAATTTTTACAGGTTATACTCCATTTATAGTTATAAAATAACTATATTCCCTGTGTTGCACCATATATCCTTGTAGCTTATTTTATACCTAGCAGTTTGTACCTGTTAACCCCCTACCCCTATCTTGCCCCTTCCGCTTCCTCTCCCCACTGGTAACTTCTAGTTTACTCTCTATGTCTAATGGGTCTGTTTCTGTTTTGTTATATTCATTTGTTTACTTTTTAGATTCCACATATGTGATATCATACGGTATTTGTCTTTCCCTGACTTATTTCACTTAGCATGATATCCTCCAAGTCCGTCCATGTTGCTGCAAATGGCAGAATTTCATTCTCTTTTATGGCTGAGCAGTATTCCATTGTATATATTTACCGCATCTTCTTTATCCATTCCTCTGTTGATGAAACACGTTGCTTCTGCATCTTGGCAATTGTAAATAATGCTGCTATGAAGAGTAGGGTGCATGTATCTTTTCAACTTAGCGTTTTTGTTTTTTGTTTGGATATATACCCAGGAGTGGGATTGCTGGGTCATATGGTAGTTCTATTTTTAGTTTCGTGAGAAACCTCCATACTGATTTCCACAGTGGCTGTACCAATTTACATTCCCATCAGCAATGTACAAGGGTTACCTTTTTTTCAGAGATAGATCCGTTCTTTCTTATAACCACCTGCTCTTTCCCTCAAAAACCAACATTTCCCATCCTGGTAGGAAATACATTCTCTCGCGCAGAAAGGCTGAGGAAATTCTAGTCATCTGGTTCCAAAAGAGAACATTTTTGGAAAATAGTTTATTAACTCATTATAGGGACAGATACATGATCAATGCCTTGGCTTAACACTAAAGAATATCATACTTGTAAGGAGAGAAAAAAACACTGGAAAAATCATTAAATAATACAGCAAAACTACAGACAAATAAATGAGCAGGTACCGATTACACTTGTCATGCATCAAGAAAAGGTTTTTAAATGAGACTCAAAAACCGTAAGGCATCAATGGTAGATGACAAAGGGATTAATACCCTGTAAAAGGCCAATGGACTCTTTTCTAATAAAAATGCTGTTGCAAAGACACAAGCCTAACACTTCCAAATTACCCAGAGCCCAAATCATATATAATGCTAGTGAGTAATGGCCACTTTCTTATCAACTGTGAGTTATAGGCAGATACCAGATTTATTACTTATTTGCTTTTGAGAAACAATTTTCCACCCAACCTAATGGGTTATAAATTGTCTCATTTGCAGCTATTTAATTTAAACCAGAACCTTACTGCCTGTTAAACAAGAACATGAAAAATGACTATGTGGTGTAATGCTAAGAGCCTACTGTTAAAACAGCCATTTAATTCAGGGCAGTTTTTTTTTTTTTTTTTCCTTTAGAAAATAAAAAAATCAAACCAGCAAAATAAAATGAGGCTTTTGACCTTCAGAGCAGTGATGAAACATATACAGTAGTGTTAGCCACAGCAACGCTGAATGCTACAGAAATAGTACAAGTGACAATTCTGTCCTAATGAGATACAAAACCAACATTAATAATCTTTAGTGTTATCATAGGCTGCCTGAAGGAGGGGGAGGAGGAGGAAATGTAGGTGCGGATGTCAAACGTGAGTGACACCCGAGTGTAATAAACACAGATGCTGAAAGGGTCTGAGAAAGCTGCAACTCCGCTGAGAGACATTTCGCCATTTAAAAAAAAAAAGGAAAGATAGACTGGTTATTTCTAATTTGGCCCAGAAGCCAGAGTTAACCCTTGATGTGCTGCTCAGTTAGAAAAGATGAATGCAGGGAGAAAAGACCACATACTTGATGCTCCTATGAGAGGCTGAGGTGCAAAATCAAATAAATGACCTTGTTTTCTCTCCACAGGAAACAGAAGTCAAGCTTGTCCCTGTGTGGTAGGTCAACAGAAAATGACTTCAGGATTGAATTTAAAGAAAAGACAAAATGAAAAGAGCCCATCACCCTTGTCCTGTGTGAAGCCCTCCCTTCCAGCACTGCAAGAGGATGAGATTCCTTCCACCTCCATGCCGTCAGCTCATGTTCAAGGTGCACAGAGTGGGAAGCGGTGGGGCCATGGAACTCCATCCCCTTCTACCCTTCTAGTTTCAACTGGGAAGGAAAGTCCCCAAACCCCTCTGTCCAGCAAATCTGCCTGCCTGCCTAGAAGGGAGGGAGTAATTTTACCCCAAGCTTCTGGGTCGTGTTCCCCTTTCCTTGTCTCAAAAACCCCCTTGTATGACTTGCATTTATCCCCTCCAAGGAGAACCCTCCGATCTCAATCACAGGCAGAAAGATGCAAGGGAAGCTGAAAGGTCTTTTCCAAACTGCGCTGGGGGTAGGCAGTTTGCCTGGGGAGGGGGCCTATGGAGGCACAGATGGGAAGGGGGTGGGAGGATGATGGCTGAAGTGGATGGCAGACACAGGAGTCACGCTCTGGCCTTGAACAGACATGAGGTAGTCATGTTGTTAGGGGAGGATGCAGAGATTGAACCCAGGCAGGAGAACCACATGACACAGTGTGGGAGAGGTGGGAGAGACAGCAGAGACAGACGGAAAGAGGAGACAGAGAAAGCGCAGAGAGTAAAGGAAAGGGTATCAGGGAGGAAGAGAAGGGCGCTAGGATTGGGAGAGCAGGGCGACTGGGAGACAGACACTAGAGGAGTGAGTGGGGAGAAAGGAGGGGAGAGCAAGAGAAAGCAGATTTTCAAAACCAGGCACTTCCCCAATTACAACACTAGATGCAGAGCTGCTCTGAGGGGAGCCAGAGTCACCCTCTCAATTTGGGCACCGGGGACATGGCAGAGGTGATGCAGCTAAAGCGTTAGGCATTCAGAGCCTGCTTGCACTCAGCCCAGCCAGACAGGAAGTGGGCTGGGGCTGTCTCTGTCAGACAGGGCACTGGAGACACTCTCAGAGTGTGTAATAAAAGGCTGGGTGACGGAGGTGGGGGCCCACAGGGCTGGGCACTGTCCTGACCTGGAGGACGGAGTAGGCCGTAGTGACCACTGCCCGGGCCAAGGTTTCCCAGCTCACCAACCAGCACACACACACGCGCTTCACACGTGTACAGCACGTATAGCTGTGCTTCACGCGTCTCTCGCCTACCACACGTGTCACAGAGCATGGGTGGGGAAGAGTGAACAACCCACTTCTTCCTCTCCCCTGAGCCAGAGCACCCTAGGAGGCTCCAAAGGGCTTGATGATGGTCAGTACCTGCAGGCAGACACGTGTACATGTGTGGCCACCCGTGTCATGTCCCATGATCCGTACCAGCCTGCCCCCAACTGTGCCCTCGAGGGAGCTAAGCAGAGGAGGAGACTGGGGCTCTGGGCAGGCCTGGGCTGGCTGCTGGAGGGCAGGGGGCCTTTGGCTGGCAGCTGTTCCCCGGGGCCTCCTGCAGAGCCTCACTGGGCTGGAGATCCGGGTAGGGGCAAGAAGCACTGGCTGCCTCTGGCAGGCAGGTAAGTCTGTCTGGCCCAGGGCTTGCCTGCTCACACCCTCCCAGCTCCCTGTCCAGCCAGTCTGCCCCTTGCCTGAGATTCATAACACCCAAAGTGAGGTCAGCAGCCTCTGAAGGCAGCGGATCCTCGGGTTCCAGGTCTTGGAGGTGGAGGTCAGGGTTCCCTTTGGATGCACTAAAGTCAGAGTGGACAATGACCTCGGCCTCCACCTGGTTCCTGCAGGCTGGGGGCGGCTTCTTCCTCCCATTGCCCTGGTCAGAGAAGAGAACACAAAACCATCACTGAGAGTGACCATCAGAAGGACGGCCATCATTCTTGGGATGCAGAGAGACTGACCCCCAGCCCAGAGCCCGTTATACATGACATGGGAGCTGGTAAAGGAAGAACGGTGACTGTCCTAAAAGAGATGACGATCAGATCCCTGGGAAGGCAGGGAAATACTACGCATTTGCCCTTGCTGAGGAGTTCCAGAAGTACTAGATTCAGCCAGGGCCTCAGTGAACAGGGGGAAGGGCTGAGTGCACTCAGGCCAGGTGCACCGTCAGAGCCACGTAATTCTGCTGTGGCCCACTTACGTCTAGGTAGAGGAAGGCTTGTCCCCAACCCAGAGAAATACAGCTTCTCCCAAACTGGCCTGCCCTCCATCCACTCACCTTTAGAGGCTCCAGGGATCTGCTGGCTAGACTTTTAGCCCCAGGGAAGTTACCACCAGGGCTCTCCAGAGGATTCACTACTTGCTCTGCACAAACGCGGCGACCCTCCTCTCCTTCCCTCCCCCCTCCTCCCGGGACGCTGACCTTGATGGCGTCATACACCAGAGCCTGCAGCAACAGCGTCTGCCCGGTTCCAGCAGGAGGCAGAAGCGCCCGGGTCAGAGAGGGCATGGGGCCTGCCTGGGGCAGCTCACAGCCTGCCCAGGAACCTGCCCAGCTCAGCCCACCGTGCTGAGCCCAGGAGATCTGCACAGGAAGAAAAGTGGGAGCACTGAGAGCTTGACTGTGAAGTATGAGAGGGAAGTGTATGGAGCTCCCTTCACAGACTCTCTTGGCCCCCTTGCTACCTCCCTCCCCAAGGCTGTAGGGAGAAGCACAGAATGGGCTGAGAGTCTGGGGGTGAATTTGAGGATAGAAAGATCCTCCTGCAGAAAAGCCCAGAGGTTTCTGAGCCAGGCAGGGTCTCCTTCACCACAGAGGCAGGGAAAGGATGGGGAAAGACTCAGGGGTTTGAGCTGGCTGGTCAGGGAATGCAGGATGAGCCACCACTGCTAGGATGGAGGGGACCTGCCCTGTGTGGGCCCACCTTATCCGGATCCCGGTCCCACTTGACCACCTCCAAACTGACCAGCCTCTTTTTCCCATACTGGGGAGAGCCGGGTCTTAGAGGTCTCCCCAGCTCCCAGGATGAGGAGGGATCTTGGTGTTCTGGCCATCCCGAGTCAACCGCAGACAGCCCATCGGGGGCCCTCCCCTCCTTCCTGAGAACCAGGCTGACCTATTCTGCCGGGGATGGAGGCCCATCTGCTTCCCTGCCCTCCCAACCCTTTCAAGGAGGAGGGAGAGTATGCTTTTTCTTCTGCAGCTGGCCCAGGAAGGGGAGGGGGGAGGAGGGAAGGGGCTCTCTCACGGGGTCACACATTGCGCTCTCGCGCCCCCTGGTGTCCTATTTGGGCATGAGCCACAGTGTGGGGCTCGGACCTACCCAGGCTCACCTTTCTCTTGGAGTGACCCCGGCAGTCAGGACCGCCACCACCCATAAGGCTGTGCACTTCAGCCCTGTCCTCGATGTCTGAGGGCGGTGGGGACCAATCCTGGGGACGGGGGTGCACAAGGGACTCCAGTTCATGGGCAGCCGGGGGGCTGGGGGGGGCAAGGCGGGCTCGGGAGTAGAGCGTGGGGTTCCCAGCAGTGGCCGTGGAGGACAGGCCCGGGAGGGCTTCCCTGGAAGGGAAGATGGGGGACAGCACAGTGGTCAAAGAGAGGGGTGGGGGTGAGACTGGTATCTAGTCCAGCCTGTATCCCTGGGCAGGTTCCTACCCATCTCTGAGACTTAATTTCCTGGTCTGTGCAATGAATAAGAAATTCTGGGATTGTTCAAAACAGCTGGGACACTACACTGGGGTCCCTCCTCCCTTGGCTCCAGGCATCTGGAGATTTGGGGTCCCTCTCTGCAAGATGCTGGCAGCTACCAAGGAAGCGGCAGAGAGGCAGCTCTACCTACGCCTGCCCTTGCTGAGGGGATATGCTGGGGGGCTTCCCTAAACCCACCCCCTACTCTCATGAGGTCATCACCCCAACCCCTTCATCCCAGAGTCAACTTTAATGGGGCTCCTGGGAGTGCCCAGAGCAAGTCATGGCCACTTTCCCTGCTCCCTCATCTCTGCAGCCCTTCTGGAAACCTCTCCTCTGTGCGGTCAGACTGGGTCCTTCACCCACCGGTGGGGGCCACGGCGCAGGCCAGCGCACATGCAGGCCAGGAGGCAGAGGAGGCCCAGGCAGACACCCACGATGATGCCCGTGACGGAGTGCACGTCCAAAGAGTCTGGCGGGGGAGAGATGGAGACAGAACGGATGGAGGACGGGAGAGAACCCAGGGTTCATAGACCTGGACTTGCGGCTTCCTCCAGAGACCCCTGGCCTGAGCCTCAACCTTTGGACATGTGAAATCTTCTCATGCAAGGACAGGAGGGCCCCATGGACTCACAAAGACCACCACTACTCCCTCTCACTGGACATACAGAAGTTGTGGCTCCTCCCCATCAGCCTGGCCTTTCAGTGAAACACACCTCTTGCCTTCCTAACAGGGCTGGTTTTGCAGGTGTGCAACACCTGCAGGGGCACGTGGCCCATGCTTAGAAGGGCTCTGGGCTTGGTTTAATGCTCTGCTGTCACCATCTGGAAGTTCTTCCCCCTTTTTAAATAAGGGACCCCACATTTTCCTTTCACACCGGGCCCTGCTGATTACGTAGCCAGTCCCATTGCCCAAGACCTCCACCCCATAAATCTCATCACCTTTCTAAGCCAGTTCTCCAAAGCAATCTCCTAAAGAAACCAAGCCAGTCTCCCGCAAATCTGACCTCTCAACTGAATCACCACTGAACCACACCCATCTTCCCTCCAAATTTGTCCTCGCCACACCAGGTGAAGAGGGCACTTGTCCAAAACAATGAAAGTGTAGTCATGCCCAGAGGCAGGACCTTGGAAGAGATGGCTTGAGGGTTAGAAGTCAACTGTGTGTGTGTGGGGGGGGGGGCTCTGGAGAGCTTGGGCTGCCCCAGGATGGACCCCACCCCTTCCTGCCTTCCTGCCTCTTACCTGAGAGCTTTTCCTGGAGAGTAATCACATCCTGCAGGCCAGAGAAGGGCCCAGGCCCCACCTCCGTGCGCGCCCCCATCTTGAAGAAGTACCTAGTGTCGCTCTCGAGGCCGTGGACCTCAGCACTGAAGATGTTTCCTGGCGGGGGGGCATGGGGAAGGCAGGGAGAGCAGGGTTGGTGAATTGGGTCAGGGTGGGCTGCAGGGATGGGCTGGGAAGTGGCCCTGAGAGAATCTGCTTCTCCCGCTCAGGCGGTAGCTTCTGGCTGCTCCTCCTAGAACAAACCTCAGCGGCAAGCTCACTACTAACAAGCCACTGGGGAGGCTGGAAAGTGGGGAGAGGGTGGGGAAACTCTTGCTCAGATGCCGTGGGGCGCGAGCCCTCACCCTCGGTGGTGAGCAGGGTCCACTGGTGCTCAGGCTGGGTACGGTTGCTGCTGTAGAGAATCAGATACTCCACGATCTCGCCATTGGGCTCCGAGGGGGGGCACCAGTGCAGCCGAACGGTGGATGGCGTCAGGGGCCTCAGGCGCAGGTCAGATGGGGGCGTGGAGGGCCCTGGGGGTCAGGAGGGGAGACGGGGAGAGGCAGGGTCACTGACAGCCCCAGCTCTGGGGGCAGCTGGGAGCCAGGGCACAAGGACATAGCCTCCCTGCTTCCTCCTTCACTGGAACAAACCACAAACCACAAAGCAGAATGAGGTCTGGTCTCTCACTGGGGACTTTCTGGAATACAGTTGAGGAGGGGGCTTCACCACCATTCCTCCCCTCTCAGAAACTCTTTTCTACTCCTTGGAGCAGAGCTCCTCAAACTTCCACACCCAAATACTTCCAAGGGTTGACACTGTCTTCATCCCTTGGTATTCTAGGGACCTGGGGGCAGAGCTCAGAAGTTTTTGGAAGGCTTACCTTTTCTTTTAAATTAATCTATTCCGTGGTAACATTTAATATAAAAATAGTGTTTGAAATACTTTATCATTTAAAGCTCCTAACTTCCCTTGCCACCCAAAATCTTCAGGTAAAGTTGTTTGATACCCTGGGTAGCCTCTACGCCTGCCCCTGGCACAAGTCCTCAGTGTCTGGGGAACCGCAGTGGGAGAAGCAGCACCTTGGAAGGCTTTGTGTTTTTTTTTTCAGAGAAGAAGTTGATCCTGGGGGGTGGGAGTGAATGAGGAAGGGGGAGAAGGAGGGACACAAGGTGGCTGGTGTGTTGGGAAGGGACAGAGATTTGGGGGCTCAGGTTTTCGAGGCCCAACAGAGGGTGGGATGGGGACCCAGGGCTCTAAGGCATAACAGAGCCACAGCACCACGGGCTGCCAGAACCCTCCTTGATCCTAGGTGACTTTCTGCTTCTCAGGCTCCAGTCTCCCCACCTGCGAAAGGAGAAAACATTCCCCCCTCTATAGCCTGGTCAGTTGTGCTGGGGATCCAGTATCATACGGTCTCCTTGGAGAAAACACCAGGGTCTCCCTAAACTCCGCACGCAGTTTAAGACCATAAGAACTGAAGTCATGCATGGGTGAGAAACAACTTGCAAGCAGTTTTTAAAAAAGTGAATCCGGGCTTCCCTGGTGGCGCAGTTGTTGAGAGTCCGCCTGCCGATGCAGGGGACACGGGTTCGTGCCCCAGTCCGGGAAGATCCCACATGCCGCAGAGTGGCTAGGCCCGTGAGCCATGGCCACGGGGCCTGTGCTGCGCAACGGGAGAGGCAACAGCAGTGAGAGGCCCGCGTACCACAAAAAATAAAAAATAAAAAAATAAAAAAGTGAATCCATGAGGGTAGAGGGCCTCCCCACCCTACCCTACACGTGTCTTCCTATTTCAGGTCAGGGACAGAGGTCTGTCAATAGAAAGGTGAGCAGTCTTAGGACTGGAAGCACCAAAGAGCCTCTGCTGTGAGAACAAAAATCCACTTGTCGGGCTTCCCTGGTGGCGCAGTGGTTGAGAGTCCGCCTGCCGATGCAGGGGACACGGGTTCGTGCCCCGGTCCGGGAAGATCCCACATGCCGCGGAGCGGCTAGGCCCGTGAGCCATGGTCGCTGAGCCTGCGCGTCCGGAGCCTGTGCTCCGCAACGGGAGAGGCCACAACAGTGAGAGGCCCACGTACCGAAAAAAAAAAAAAATCCACTTGTCTTCAGATGCATTTCCAGAGGGTTCCAGAGTCAAAGACCTGCAAAGCGAATGGTCCCATCCTCTCTTTTGACAGATGAGGACCCACAGGCCCTTCGTGGGGAAGGGGACTGCCTAAGTCTCAGTGTGTGTCAGGGGGACGACGGGGACCCAAAGGCAGAACCCAGGACGCCTGCCTCCAGACCTGGCCCCCCTCACAGCTCGCTGAGGTCTTCCCACAGCCTCTTAAAACAAACCACTCCTCTAAATCTTACGTTATGATGTCTGTGAGTAAACGGTTAAGACCAGCACAGGACTGCCTACAGAGATGCAGAGCAAATGACGGACACTCATGGGGTTCTGAGGGGCGCTTCCCAAGAGGGATGCTGGGGCAAGAAGGAGTTCCCTGAAAGACGGACTGGTGGCCACTCACGGTCAGGCAGGGTGGAGCGCTCCACTACGGAGCCGAAAGGCCCGTCCATGTCCACGCCGTGGGACTGTACTGCAAACTCGTATTTGGTGAATGGCTTCAGCCCGCCAATGAGGATGTCTTCCCCAGAGCTGCCAAGGCAAGAAACGTGACCAGGGCTCTCAGCCACACCCTCCTAGCAGGGCAGGGCCCTCCAAATCTACTCCCCTACCCCAGCCCCACGGGGGCCACTAACACCATGCAGAGGACCTGCAGAGGGGTCTGGATGTATCAGGCTCCATGTCCAATCCCCAAGCCAGGCCCCTCTTCCAGGAAACATTCCTGGATTAATCCACATCATTCTCTACCCAAGGGACCGTCTCTGATGCTTCTTTTCCTTGACTTAATTTTACTTCAGCTGCCACTGTATATATCTATTTCTTTTTATGCTTTGTTTCCTCTGCCAAACAAACAGCTCCCCAGGTCAGGGTCTCTGTCTCCCCATTTAACTGGGGACCTCTCAGGACAGCAGCTGGGCTGTCTCTTCCCCGTCACGTGAGGTTGAAGAAATAGGTCTGTCCTGCGTGACATTTCCTAGGGTTGAGTACAAGGCTCTCCTGTGAGGGGATGGGACTGGATGGACGCCCCTTTTCCATCTGGCACCATCTGGTCATCAGACCCTCAATGTGCCCCCAGTTTAACACATGAGTCATGAAATGTCCCTGAACCCCCAGGTCCCCTCTCCTCATCACCACCTGCTGCCTTCTTCCCCACCGTCTGCTCTTCCTCCCCCTTTGCAGCATCAGCCCCCTCTTCCCACCTGGTGTAATAGGTGACCAGAGAGGCATTCCTGAGCCCCCAGGGGCTGAAGCGCACCGTGTAGTTGACAATCTTGACTGTGGTGAAGTCTGGTTTTTTCCACCGAAGCCAAATGGATGTGGAGCTGTTTGATTCCGCATGGACATGGGCGGGGGGCAGGGGTGGCCCTCTCTGGATGGGCAGGTCTGGAGGGTGAAAATTAGAGTGTGGGAATGGAGGGAGGATACTCATCCCTCAATATGTATAGTGGTTTGCAGTTCCCAGGGCACTTGCTTTTACCCAGTCTCTTTTGATCCTGTGAGTTGGGTGGCACCATTCTCACTTCACAGATGAGGAAACTGAGGCTCCCAAGAATTTAAGTGATTTTTGCCAAGAGCATACAGATAGCAGACCGTGGAACACTAGTATGTAGGAATGTAATAGAGAGAGACAGCAAATCATGGCAATTAAGAGCACAGATTCTGGAGCCAGGCTGCCTGATTCAAATTCCAACTCTGCCACTTAGTAGCTGTGTGACTATGGAGAAGTTAATTAACCTCTCTGTGTCTCCATTCCCCATTCTGTCAGTGGGGCAGATAATAGTACCAACACCTCATAGGGTTGTTATGAGGATTAAATTAGTTAATGTTTGTAAAGGACATAGAAAAGTTTCATGGAATGAATGTCTGTGTCCCCCCAAAGTTCATATGTTGAAATTTGAACATATGGTGGGTCCTGTCTTAGGGATTAGTGCCTGTCTTTGTCTGTTCAGGCTACTATAACAAACAACCGTAGACTGGGTGACTTATAAACAACAGAAATTTATTTCTCACAGTTCTGGAGTCTGAGATCAGGGTGCCAGCATGGTCAAGTTCTGGTGAAGGCCCTCTTCTGGGTTATAGACAATTGACTTCTCACTGTATCTTCAGAGCAGAAAAGGGAAGCAAGCTCTCTTGTGACTCTTATAAGGGTGCTAATCCCATTCATGCAGGCTCCACCCTCATGACATCATCTAATCCTAATTACCTCCTATTATATCACATTGGAGTGGAGGGTTTCAGCATATGAATTCTGGGGTGACACACATTTTCAGTCTATAACAGTGCCCTTATAAAAGAGACCCCAGGGAACTCTCCAACCCTCTTTCTGCCACGTGAGGACACAGCGAGAAGATGGCCTATGGTCTACGAACCAGGAAGCAGGTCTTCACCAGACACTGGCTCTTCTGGGGTCTCGATCTTGGACTTCCCGGCCTCCAGAACTGGTTGTTCAAGCCACCCAGTTTATAATGTTTTGTTGCAGCAGCCCCAACTAAGATCCTGAGCCTCAGTTTCCTGGTGGGCCACAAAGGGATACCCTCCCTCCCTAGAGCAGAGGAATAATCTGATAGACGGTGCAATGTAGGTGGATGTATTTTAAAAATTGTTTAAAGGTCAAACTTGGAGTCAGAAGTCACTGATGAACCATGGGGTTTTTCTCTGTCCAAACCTTCCATATTAGCACTGTTCATGGATAATGAAAACACGGTGAGCAGACCTACAAGACAGTGCACAAGCTGGGGCTTCTCTCTGTAGCCTAGAAGAGCCTCATAGAATGGGTTTGTGGGTAGCTAAAGCTTCCAGACAACCTGACCACCAGAGCCGGCCCAGAGGAAAGGGAAAGGAGGCCATCCTGTTGACTGAGACCTCCTCCCCCGCTTCCCCAGCCCCCTCACCTGGGGTGGGAGCCTTTTCCGTCTTGCCCTTCCACACTGCCGCATAGCCATCCTCGTGTTTGTTGAATGCCACGAGCTTCACCTCGTACAGCTGGCCAGGGACTGGGGAAGGTCATGGGGGTCACTCACTGGCTAGAGGAACCTCTGGGGTCATCTCCAGCCACTGACCCCGCTTGTTCAGTCTCCCACTGGAGCCATGTCCATCTCATCCCTCCCCACCTGGCCCTCCTCACCTAGCTGGGTCAGCTCATACTGCTTCACTTTCTTCTTGAGCCGGACAGGACCCACATCCCAAGCCTGGTCTCCACGGCCCCCTGGAGGGCCCTCGCCATCTGCCTCCTCCTCATCTGTCCCCACCTCTCGCCAGTACAGTTTGTAGCCAGAGATCTGAGCGGGGTGAGGGGGTGGCTGCCATGATACGACCAGGGACTCCATCCTTGCCCGTACCTTCAGCTCTGCAGGGGCAAAAGGGACTGCGGGCAGAGGCGCAGGAAGGGAGGGGGGAAGAGACACGAGGAAGCAAAAAGCAGGAAGACAGCATTGAGTGACAGCCTTGCCAGCCTTCTCCCAGTGCATCACCATTCAGCCACCGGCCTAAGGGCCAGGCCCAGGCTCGGTCTAGAACACACCTCACTCTTCCACAAGTGCTGGGAATGCAGGGATGTCTCCCGGGCATTTGCAAAGAGGTCAGCAAGGAGCACCTCTGGGGCAGGGCTGACAGCACCTCGCTTGGAGCAGGGCTCTAGAATTCTTCTGAAGGAATGAATGCATGAGTACCGGCAGGTAGGGGATCCCAGGGATTGCTAAACCCGGGAAGGAGGGATGGAGCCATTGGAAGTAGGGAGCCCTACTTGGAAGCCTGAGAGTGGGGCAGCTCACTATGTGTCTGATGCTGTTCTCACAACCCTATAAAATAACAAAAGCACTATTATCCCTGTTTTACAGATAAGCAGACTGAGGCTCGTAAAAGTAACTTGCTCAAGGTCACACAGATAGTATGTGCGCCAGATTTTGAGTGCATTTAACCACTCTACTATTGGGCCTCTCCGCCAAACCCACGATCATAATCATGGAAGCAGCTACTATTTAACAAGTTCTAATTATGTACTAAACATTTTGTTTACATTAATTAATCCTCATGCCACACCTGGCAGTAAATGAAGTCTTAGAGTTGTGAATGGTCTGTCCAAAGTCACACAGCAGATGGAAAGGAAACAGGAGCTCAGGGGTGTCTGCAAAAGCTAGCCCTTCACCTCTTCCGCCCATCCTCCCTTGCCCATCGAGCAGGGGGAGCCATGGAACGTCTCTGATGGAGGAGGCGGCTGGGTCTGGGTTCCAAGGGCAAACATACACATACATACATAGGCACACGCATCACCCCAACTGTCCCCTCTGACCCCGTACCGTGGCTCTGGTTGTGCACACTGGGCGTCCTGTGCTGCATCCACTGGGAGGGGGCCCCGTAGCCGGTCCCTGTGCCGGCCGAAATCCGCACTCGATACACCTTGTTGGGCTGAAGCGAGTTCAGTGTAAACTGTGTCTCATTCCCTGGCACCTCGATGGAGAAAATCTGATCTGCTGGGACAGAAGAGACTGGCTCTGGGTGGCCGCCTAAGGACCAGGACTCCTAAACTCCCCTACACCGACTTTTCCACCTCAGGTCCTGGTTCCTCAGGGCCCATCGGAGCCTAAAACCCTCAGTGCCCGGACGGACTCCATGCTCCAGGGCTGACTCCTGGGCCTCCAACTCTGGCTGACACAGCCATCAGCCTCGGCTCAGAGTGGGAAGAATCATGGCACACACTCCCCACCGCCCCAGGAGCTGTCAGTAACCAACCCCTCCCACACACACCAGGGTGCTGGCATGAGGCACTGGCTGTGAAGGCCATCAAGCACCACCTACCTTCCGGAGCCCTGCCAACAACCCAAGCCCCCCTCCTCACCCTTCCCTCCCTCCCCACCCTCATCCTGGCCCCCAGCCACTTGCCTTCTCCAATCTCTCCATCCCTTTCACACCTCCTCCCCTAGATTCCTGACATCTGTCCTAACACACACGCCCCCATGCCTCATTTCTCTCAATCCCACAAGCACACCCTCCACCTCCCTATCCCTCATCTGCTTTTTGAGCTGGAAGGGACCCCAGGGATTACCTAGGTTACCTGCCTCATTTCACAAAGACACTGAGGCAGGGACTCAACAGGATTACGCACTGCAGCCGTAGAGGAGGTGGGGCTAGACCCCAGGCCTCCCCCTGTCTTGAGCTAGCCCTCTTCGCCTTCCCTTTCTCTCCTGCCCTCCCAACCCCCAGCCCACCTTCCCCCTTTCCAGGTTCACCTTGCCCTACTCCACAGCTCTGCTCAGGTCCCCAGCCACTCTGATCAACCCTTTACACCAATGATTCCCAGCCAGGTGGAGCCCGTGTCCTGCCCCCACTCACCTTCCTTTCCCAAACCGTACTCTATCTTGTACTTCACCACCTGCCCATTGCTCAGGCTGGGGGGCAGGGGCAGCCACACCACCCTGACGTCCGAGGGGTTGGGGCTGGACAGGGAGAGCTGGGGCGCTGCACTGGGGACTGAGACAGAAGAACATCTACGTGAGCTCTGCTCCACCGACGTGGAAGGTGAGGCCCAGGAGCGGTCAGAGACTTGCCCAGGTCACACAGCAAGTCAGAAGTAGGCCCAGGACCAGGATCTGAGGGAGGAAAGGGAGCCTCTCAGGGGAGCCCCAAGCTGGAGATGAGGGGACATCCTTCCCACCCTGAAGCCAGAATAAGGTTGGGGGCACAATCATCTACATCCGATGGATCGTCACTGGCTCCTGTCTGACTGGATGGTACGTGGGTGTCGGGGAGAAGGGCCATCTGATACAGGCAATCATGAGACCAGGGCTCAAGTCCCAGCTGTACTACTGACCTTGGGCAAGTCACTAATTTTCTGGGCCTCAGTTTTCCCAACTGTAAATTAAGGAGAAGAACCCTCGCCCACTCCCTTACAGGGCACAAAATATGGCATAAGGCAGGTAAAAGTGCCTTGGCGAACACTAGTAAAGTGAAGCTGAGCTACCATCCCCAGGGAATTCTCTGGGCCCCAAGGTGCCCACTGCAGGTGCAGAGGTCCTACCATCATCCAGTGTGTGGACCAGTGCTGGGGTGGAGGTGCGGCTGGCCCCCAGCTGCGAGTAGGCCACCACGTAGAACTCATAGTCTGTGTTGGGTTCCAGGTCCCGAACCTGTAGCTCAGTGGTGTCATTGTTCACTGCAAACTGGTATTCCACATTGTCCATGCCTGAGTGGGTTAGGGTTAGAGGACAGTCTGTCACAGGGCAACCCCCGAGGGCTCGCCAGCTGGAAGCTGTCTAGGGATCCTTTATATTGTCCCAGTCCCTAGAATAGCCTCTTTACAGCTAAATCATTCCAGATAATCTCAGTGGGAGAGTATAAACTCCCCTGACTTCTAGTCCCACTGTATTAATTCCTCCACTGGTCAGGAAGTCCCTTCTAGCCTCTAACTGAAGTGACTCCTGCTGCAATTAACAAGCTGGCTCCAGGAATGCCAAGCCACTTTCCCTGGGAGGAGAAGCATCCTCTCCCTCCTCTCTTATAACAAACTGTGGCTGAGGGAGAAATGTACTAACCCATTTCTACACAGGTCTCTCCTGTGGGTTCCCACCCCATCCCGTTCTATCCTATCCCCAAAGGCAACCCTTCAATCATCCAGCCTGTGCTGCGCCCCTCCCCGCCCCCCAGAGCCCCCGAGTAGGTCTTTGCTGGGGCCTCTTAGCCCCGGGGAGACTTACCCCGTGCCTTCTGGTAGTGGAGGGAGAAGCCGATGATCTGCTCGCTGTGCAGCTCGGGCCGCTCCCAGGCCACCAGAACGGCGGAGCTGCTCAGCGGCGTGGCGGTGACCCGCGTGGGAGCGCTGGGCAGCCCCTCGCGCACCACTACTGCCAGAGGCGCGGCGGCGCACGCCGTGCCCGCGCCATTCTCGGCCACGCACTGGTAGTAGCCGGCGTCCTGCAGGCCGATCTGCGTGATGACCAGGCTGCCGCCGCCGCCCTGCACCTTGACGCGCCCGTTGGGCCGCAGCGGCTCTCCGTCGTGCAGCCAGCGCAGCGTGGGCCGCGGCTCCCCGGACGCGCGGCACACGAAGCGCGCGGTGCTCGCCCGCGTCCGTGACAGCGCCTCCGGCGCCTGCGAGATGACAGGGGCGGCTGGGGGAGGGGAGGGGGACGCTGACCGCGCGCTCCGGCCACCAGGGGCACTGGCTCCCGCCCCCAATACCCGACGGACACCCCGACGGACTCCCGCATCCTCTCCACTCATTCTAACCGCTTCCTGACTCACCCGTCCCCCCAAAATACCCTCGGCAGTGCAGCTCTAGCTCTCTTCCGCCTTTTACCCCAGCCCCACACTGACCATTCTCTTTCTCTCTCCGAGTTGTCCCCAGGCCTCCTCGGCCTCCCCTAAATACCCTGGTTCCTCCTGGATCAAACCCTGCTCCCGCACTTACCATTTCCTTCTCCCCTACCTCCCAGTATCCCTTACCTATCAGATTTACCCCTCAGCCAGGCCTGAGCAACCCTACCCCTAGTTTTCTCCTCCCAGACCACTCCATCTCCCCCGAGTAACCTCAGTCCCACCCCTCCCCACATTACCTGGGTCCCACCCAGACCACCCCTCCCCTCTGCCCCCACTCCATCCTCCAATCTCTTTCCACCACTTCCTCTCCTCTAATTACCTAGTCTGTCCCCTCCAATGCCCCACCCCCCGCCCTATCCCTTTTTCATCCTCCAGCACCGCCCCTCAGTCCCTCTGACACACCCACTCGCCCCTTTACCCCCCTCCCCTCTCCTCCCGGCCCCGCCCTAGCTAACCCGCCCCAGTCCGGTCTCCCTCACACCTACTCCGCGGTCTTTCGCCCTCCCTCACCCTCCTCCCCTCCTCACCCAGCACGCGGAGCTCTGCGGCTGCGGTTGCGAAGTCGCGCGTGCGGGGCTTGTTAGCTCGGCAGACGTAGACGCCGGAGTGCCGGGGCTGCGCGCTGGTGATTAGTAAGTTGGTGCGGCCCAGGACGATGACATCGGTGGAGATGGGCTTCCCATCTGCGGGAGGAGGGAGAGCGCTGGAGGGGGGAGCTGAGGGCTGCCCCTCCATCCACTCTCCGGACCTCGGGAGACCCTCTACACCCGGGTTAAGAGAACACAACAGTCGCTGGCTGGGATCTCAGTTCCTCCACTTGCTAGACCGATGACTTCCTCTGAGCCCTTAGTGTCTCTGTCTGTAAAATGGGGAGATGGTCCCTCGCTGGAAGGGCTGCTCTGAGAGCGTAACGAATAAAGTCTGTGGGACTGGCCGGCACAATGCAGGCACATAAGAAGTGCTCAGTACACCGGTCAGTTATTACCATTACCATTATTATTAAATTCATTTCTCTCAAGAAGGACACTCCTCCCATATGGTCTTAGCCCAGTGCTATGATGAACATACGGCTGGAAAGGTCTGGACCAGAACCAAAGATCTGAATCTGTGCAGACTTTTATCTTGATGTGAAGTGAAAACCATTTTAAAAGCCCTTCCCTTATGGACCTGAACAGAAAATCCAGGGAAGAAATGCAAATGGCCAATAAACAAAAAAGTGTTCAACTTCACAAAATCAAAGACATGCACATCAAAACACAGATGTTCATTTTCACCCATCAAATTGGGAAAGTTTTTAAAAATAGTATGAGAAAGCGTAAATGCTGATAGGGCTAACAGGGGCTCCACCTTGACCTTGAAGCCAGGATTCCACTTGTGGGCACTCTGTGATGGGGAGCTGTGAACGGGGCTGATCACTGCAGTGTTAACTGTAATAGTGGACAACTGGGAAGGACTTAAAAATTCAATAGCAGGAACTAGCAACTTAAATTACGGTGACATTCAAATGATGGACTATCATAGTTATTAAAATTATTTTTGAAAAAGTTTTAAAGATGGGGAGATGTTTATGATATACTGTTGAATGAAAATAGGACTTGGAATTGTAAGTAAGCACGCTTTCAATTTTGGGGGAAAATGTACATGTGCATAGAAAAAATCTGGAAGAAAATATGCTCATATGTTAACAATTTTAATCTCCGAGTGGTGGGATGTTTTCTGTTTCTCCTTTTCCCTAGTTTTCTACAATGAATACGTACAACTTTTGCCATCAGAAGAAAACAAAACAAAACAAAAAAGCAATGCCCCTCTGACTTAGTTGAGTAAGTTCCTAGACTTAGTTGAGTAAGTTCCTAGAAAAGGAACAGTGCCCAGGGGCAGGAATGAAGTCCATTTCCAGCTTCTCTCTTCCCAGTCTCTGTCCAGGAGTGCTATTAGCAGAGTTTCTCCAAGTGAGATCCCAGAGCCACAGGTGTCAGGACCCTCTGGGACAGCAATGCTCAAATCCTTACTGTGTACACAAATCACAGAATCTCAGGAGACCTTGTTAAGATGCAGAGGCCTAGGGCACCCCAGATTCTGCATTTCTAACTATGGCCAGGAGGAAGGTCCAAAGACCACACTTTCTGTAGAAGGACCTCAGACACTTGTTAAGCATTAAAAATCCTGGGTCATGACTCTCCAGGCATACATGGAGGGAGTCCGCAGTTTTAAGACGCTCCCTGGGATTGGGACTGACATATAGTACACACTACTATATATAAAATAGACAACTAATAAGGACCTATTGTATAGCACAGGGAACTCTACCTAATACTCTGTAATGACTTATATGGGAAAAGAACCTAAAAAAGAGTGGCTATATGTCTATGTATAACTGATTTACTTTGCTGTACACTTGAAACTAACACAACATTGCAAATCAACTATACTCCAATAAAAATTTTTTTAAAAATTAAAAACTAAAAAAAAAAAGAAGCTCCCTGGGTCATCTTGATGCCTGGTCAGGATTTGAGAAACACTGATAATAGAACTTCTGGGTGACACAACAGGCTTACTGCAATAATAGTACGAGGGTCCTGCTGGCCCCAGGATCCCCCTAACTAGGCAAGTGTCACAAGTCCAAGGAGGCCGGACAGGTCAGGGAGGCACAGATACCAGCACTGTTCTTTCTCATCAGCTCGGTGGGGGTATGTAGTCATTTGGGTTATTATTTTTCTTTAAACTCTATGTATTCATCACGACATAGTCTTGAATGTGAGATACAAACTTACAAAAAGAAGGCAGTGTGGAGTCGTATACTGAACCAGGGGAAAAAGGGTAAAAAGAGCTGGGTTTGGGACTTTCTGGTGGTCCAGTGGGTAAGATTCTGAGCTCCCAATGCAGAGGGCCCGGGTTCGATCCCTGATCGGGGAACTAGATCCCACATGCCACAACTAAAAGATTCTGTATGCCGCAACAAAGATGCCGTGTGCCGCAACTAAGACCGGCGCAGCCAAATAAATAAATTAAAAAAAAAAAAAAGAGCTGGGTTTAAGACTTACTTCTGCCATCAACTTGGCACAAGTCACTTATCTCAAATGGAAACAAAAATAATCCTTGCTTTTCTTCCATACAGGGCTGTAAGGGGTGGTGTACCAGAAAGAGAACAGGCTCTAAAGTTTGGGTCCTGGCTTTCTACCTTCCTCTCTGAGCCTCAGGTTCCTCATCTGCCCTCTGGGAATAATAGCCCTGGCCCCTACCCTCCTCCAAGGGCTCCAGCAGGAGAGTAGGTTGCATGCTCAGTAGACTGCAAGGTGACGTTTGGCCGGCACCCTCATTACCCTGATAGCATCGATAGCATCTCCTGTAACGCATTCCCACCTGGCACTCATCACTTGCTGCCTGATACTGTCAAGCGTCTTGTCACGGATGTGTGCTTATCTCCCTTAAACAGACTGTGAGTTCAGAGGGCAGGCCCCCCCCCTTTTTTATTCACTGTGCCCAGCATGAAGCCAGGCACACGAAGGCGGCAGCACACTGGGTGGACCAGGAGGTGCTGTGTAGTTAAACAGACCAGCAGAGGGTCCAAGTTCCACCTGACTCGCTGGCCCCTTTCCAGCTCTCACACATTCACTGTTGTGAGGACTGGAAACATAGTGTGGAAAACCGAGCCCAGTGCCCCACCCGCCAAGTAAGGTCTCAAGAGTGATTTTGTGAGTGGCAGACTTAGTGCGCTTCGTAAAGGAAACTTGCTACACGGATTGATGATTAATTTTGTCCAGGCTCCCTACCCACACTCAGCCCTGGGACAGGAGTTAGTTCCTACCATACCAAAGGTCGGTGACCATTGCATGGTCACCCTTATAGCTCCTTGACTTGGGGATGTGTGAGATGCCACACCCTTCCTCTCCCATGCCCTCACGTCCCCTCCCTCCACTTACCCTGTCGGACCCAGGACACGAAAGGCGTGGGGTCAGCAGAGGCCACACACTCCATCACCACACTCTGGCCAGACACCACGGTGGTGTTCTCCGGGGCTGCCACAATGACCACGTCCTGCCCCCCGATGGATGCCAGGGACCCTGGAGAGAGGGCAGGCCAGCAGGCAGCTTTACCATCAGGCATCTTCACATGCAGCACCTCACCTGATGCTTACAGTCACCTGGTGAGGCAGGTGGGGCAGGGAGCAGCCAGGGTTCCATCTGACAGATGGGAAAGCAGCTGCGTAGTTCAGCAGAGCTGGGACTGGAACTCAGAGCTCTTTCTCTGGGAGCCAGGAGAGGAATAACCTGACCTCCGACACACCACCCCCATTCTCCCCTGTCAGATTGAAGCCACCCTCTGGGCAGAGAACCAGCAGAGTCAAGAGTAGACTTGGAAACAACTATACCCCAGTTTAAAACAAAAGAAAAAAAAAAAGTAGACTTGGAGTCTGGACTTGGAGTCAACAGTTATAGTTTCTAGTTCTGGCAAGTCCGTTCTCCAGAGGGCCTCGATTCCCACGTGGGAAAGGCAGGGGATGGGTTCGAGTTTCCGCCAGCTTGGCAGCCCCCTGAGCACTAATTCTCTGCCAAGTTCTCAAGTGTGACCCTGGGTCCCTGGGTCAACATGGTGATACCCGGTTTGTCCAGCAGGTGGAGGCAGAGACCCCGGGCACGGGAGGGAGCGCGAACCAGACTCAGCGCCTCAGCTAAGCCCTAGGAAGCAGGGTAGGAGTGGAGGTGTAGGGGATGAGGAGGGGGATGGGAAGAGAAGAACGGAGGGGCGCGGGTCGAGGGAAGATGCCATGGCAAAGGGAGGCAAGGGAGAGGCCCTTGTGGGAGGCCCGGAGTGAGATCTACTGAGCACCTGCTAGGCAGCAGGCACTTCCCAATCTTATCTCAGCGATTCTCACCACCTCCCTGAACTGGACATTTGATAAGGAACCCAGGGTCACGCAGATGGTGAGCAGAGAAGGCAGGATTCAAACCAGGTCGTTCTGACCCCAAAGCCTGTGTCCTTCCTACTGCATCACCCTGGGACGGGAGATTTTCAGAGAAATGGAGAGAACACGAGCCCCAGACCATCAGGAGCTAGATGCACAGCAAGCAGCAGCAGGGTGAATCCCCTTCAGGGCACACAGAGGGCCGGGGACCAGGGCTTCAGGGCACGGACACTCCTCCACGGACACCTCACCTCCCCACCCCTGGACGCTCCACCCAACTCAAGAGAACACAGAGCCTCGCAGGAAGAGAGCCCTAAACTGGGAGTCTTGGGTTCCTGCCCCAGTTCTATCTCTGACTTGCTGGGGGGCACTGCCTTCTCTGGGCTTTATCGCCTTGCCAATTACTTATTCGAAGGCAGGCCTTGGACTTCTTGAGGCCCCGCCCAGCTCCAAAATGGCCGACTCCAGAAACCCCCAGGTTTCCGCACCCAGGCAGCCCCCTTACCTCTGTGGGCCACGCGGAGGAGGGCCTCCTGGCTGAAGCGCTGGTTTGCTGAGTTGGTGGCCACGCAACGGTAGGAGCCTGCATCACCTTTCTGAACGTCCAGGATCTGGAGGACCCCATTGGGAAGGGTGATGAGCCTTTGGAAGAGAGAGGGCACCTGTGAGGTGCGCAGCAGCTCCTCAGGGAGGGTAGCACGCCCAAACAGTCCTGGACCCACCTTCCCCTCTGGCCTGAAATACCTAGAGCAGTTCACTTTCAAGGTTCACTCATAATAAAAGAAATGCAAATTAAAACTACAAGATACCATTTTCACCTATCAGATTAGCAAAGGTCAAAAGTGTTTTTTTTAATTAATTAATTTATTGGCTGCGATGGGTCTTCGTTGCTGTGCCTGGGCTTTCTCTAGTTGCGGTGAGCGGGGGCTACTCTTCATTGCGGTGCACAGGCTTCTCATTGCAGTGGCTTCTCTTGTTGCGGAGCACAGGCTCTAGGCATGTGGGCTTCAGTAGTTGTAGCACGCAGGCTCAGTAGTTGTGGTTCGCGGGCTCTAGAGCACAGGTTTAGTAGTTTTGGCGCACGGGTTCAGTTGTTCCGCAGCATGTGGGATCTTCCCGGACCAGGGCTCGAACCCGTGTCCCCTGCATTGGCAGGCGCATTCTTAACCACTGCGCCACCAGGGAAGTCCCAAAGGTCAAAAGATTTTTTGTTTTCTTAATTTTCTTTTTGTTTTTTCTTCTTTTTGGGGGGGGGCCACATAGCTTGTCCAATCAAAAGGTTTAATAACACCCTTTGTGGATGAGGGAATGGGGGAAGGCAGTCCTGTCTTGTTGGTGGTCATGCCAAATCAATACACCCTCCTTCAAGGGCAAGCTGGTGATATCTTACGATCAAACCTGCATGTGCCTTTTGAACCAGCAACATCACTTCAAGGACTTTATCCCACAGATATTCTCGTACATGTACACAAAAACGTATGTCTAACGATATTCACTCCAGCCCTGTCTGTAATAGCAAAAGACTGGCAACAGTCCAAATGTCCATCTGTAGGGTGGGAACTAGCTAAATCGGTCTGGGTACATTCACACAATGGAATGCTAGGCAGCTGTTAAAAGGAGACAGTTCAATGTGTACTGCTATAAGACCATCTCCAAAATATGTATGGTACAGAACAGTGTGTGTGTGACGCGTACACTTATATGCTTTTGCACTGAATGTCCCTGGTAATAGTGGCTATCTCTGGGGAGGGGACCTGGGATCCTGGGACCTGTCAGTGGGAGATTTAATTTTCATTAAATAACCTTCTGTATAGTTTGAATTTGTTTACCCCCTGCCTGTATTACCTCCTGTCTCCCTGATAAAATCCCTTCTATTCACACTATCTCATCTGAAACTCGAAACAAGCCCAAGGGGTAGAGGGGATCACAGCCTTCATTTTAATGGTGACAAAACTAAGTCTTGGAGGGAGTAGGGTATTTTCCCAGGGTCTCACAGCTCGAGCAGAGTTAAAACTGGAACCTAGGGCTTCTGGTGCCAAATCCCACGTTCTTCTCACTTGCTTGTCTCAGCAGCCACTAGATGGCCGAGAATGCCAGTGGAAGGGACGTGGTCTCCAGCAAGTCCCAGTCAACACGTACACTACTGAGGAGGGGCAGGATGGATGAGAGTGGTGTTCTCTGCCCTTTTGGTGAGGGTTGGAAAGCAGTTTGGGCTAGAAGGGCCCAGAGACCTTGCTTGAGAGACAGTGCAATCCCAGGCAGGGAAGTGCCCATGGGAGCCAGGGTGGTGGGAAGCAGAATGGGTTCTGGCCCAAGCAGGGAGGGAGTGGGTCTTCCTGAATCCTCTAGCTGTGATCCCTGCAGGGTCAGCTCGAGGGTGAGAGTTCTAATTTCTCACTAGAGCAAGTGGCCTGTGGATGTAGGCTGGGCCAAGGTCAGGGAGGGAATGGGGCAGCTGTGCACTTGGTGAAGACCCCTTGGCTCGTGGGGAAAGCAGGGTATGAGAAAAATCTAAACACAGGAGAAAAGAACTAGCTCAAGGGTGTTGGGAGAGAATTCTGACCATGAGCCTAGAAATCTGCTGTGGCCCAAAGACTTAGAGAAAAAACATAAACCTGCATCACTCCTTCCCTCAGCCCACAGGCAAACCCATCTCTGCCCCAGAGTCTTACCCTCAGTTCCAAGAACTGCCCACATCAGTGCTGGGAGAGGGGACCAGAAGGGGCAGGGTGGTTGGAGAGAAAATCCTGGCCAGGACCCAGCCTGCTGCCATGGAAAATTTGATGGGAAATGACAAGTGGGGAAGGACAAGCAGGACCCATCTCAGAAACAAGGCCCCCATCCCCATCCACGGCTCCTCCACCTAATATTCTCTGCCTCTAAGACCCTTCCTCCTTCCTCAGTCTCCATAGCTGTTGTCAGCAGGATTCACGCCAGGAGCTGCCCACACTTCCTAACCCCAAAGTTTCTCACTCTTTCCAGGGAAATTGTGCTCCAGGTATCCAAGAGCTAATACCTCCTTTGACATTGCCTTAATTACGTGTGTTGAATGAATGAATGCGGGTGTGGTGCTGTTGCTAGAGCCAACACAAGTGAAATGGAACCACTTTCATTTAAAATTTCTTCTGCTTTGTTAAAATGTGTTTTAAAAAGCTCTGTCCTTGGAAGAATGTCCAAGACATATTGGTTAGTGGGGGGAAAGAATTCACAAATCAGTGTTTATGAAGCAATTCTATTTTTGGAAAATAGATAAATGATATGCTAGGATGTGCGTGGAAAAAGTCAAGGGTGGTAAAGCTCACGTCATTCGTGGAGGTTTTCTCTGGGACTGGGGTTACTGTGGGGCTCTTTTGTGTTGCGTTTTTAAATTTCTTGGTTACAGTGAACATTTATTAGTTTGGAAATATAAAACTTAAAAAAATTTAAATGGAAAAAAGCATGTGCCCTTGTACACTTTGTTTTGTAACTCCTGGCTCTAATATAAAAGCAGCTGTGGCATAGAGGAGAGAACTGATTCCAACATATGTGATTTTTAGCAAGTGACATCACATGTCCAGGCCTCAGGTTTCTCATCTGAAAAATGGATTTCATAATTCCTGCCTACTTCACAACCCCGACCCTGTTAATGTGTCATAAGCTCTCATTAGATAATGGTAACAGCTATCTGTGCTCAGTCTGTAGGTGACTTTTTTCCCTTTAAGTTAGTATGTTTTATCATTTTAAAATGAATTCAAATAAAACAAAATAGCTACTTATAGAATGAAAAGCAACCTCTAGCTAAAAGGAAGGGACCATTCTCTTTCCAAGCCTGAGCCTCAGCCTGCTGCCCGTACCCACAAAAGGCCACTTGGACCCAGAGATTCAAGAACAGAGGAGAAATGACAGCTGCTCTGAATTTCCTGAGGGCCAAGGAGCCTCCACCCTGAGCCGTTCAGAGATCCACCCAGGGAAAAGGGACACTAGCCGAGGGTCACATGAGGCTGACAGACACGATGGACCCTAGGAGATGGGTAGGGCAGAGGACTGGACTAGGGAGACTGCAGCAATTAAATCCATTAGTGCCATGGTTTTAAAGTGTGAGTGAATGGTGATAACAAAATGATTTCAAGTGGATCTAGACACAGGTTTTTATTCCAGTGGTTATATATTCATTTTTATGGCTACCTTCTATTTAAGGTCAGTGCTGCTGGTTTTCCATTTTACTGCAGTGAGATACTGTTCCTTTTTAGTATGTGTTAAAGTTACAAAAGAGAGAGTTGATTTGAAGAAATGTATTAAGTAAGTGTTGTATAAATGGTTGAGGGATGGCCAAAAATATGACAGGGGTTTGTGAATGCCTGCGATCTGGGAAACTTTGCTCTCATTGATTACTGGTTCCCGTGGAAGAAAAATTATCCCCTATCATTAGAAATTAGTATAAGTATCAGGGAATTGCCTCAGGGTCTAGTGTTTACCATCAGTTCCCAAAATATGAACATAGACCCTGACAGAGTGTGCTTATTAACTGCACATGTGCACAGCCTACACCAAGGCATATGGTCTCCTTCAAATCACTGGGTTGAGTTTATGAATAGCATATTTCTATGTGAACTCTATCTGGGTATGTGTAAAAATACATACCTTGGGCATAATCAAGTTGCTGTTTTAGATATTTCTTTATTCCCCCCCACACACAATGTGCTGGGACATGTGAGCCTGGCTTATTTATAGATGAGGATCACTTTTCAGAGGACTTGGGGGCAAACACTCCCAGAGGCCAGGAACTGGCAGCTCCAGCCTCCTGGGAGAGGCCTGAACTAGATGTTGGGAGATGAGAGAACTCCTCTGTTTGCTGAGAAACTTCGGGGAAGTAACTTCTCTGCTCTGAGCACAGCTGGACCACTCCAACTCTAAGCCAGCCTGCAACAGGAGTTTCTTCAGACCCTGTGGCTTCCCCACTCCAACCACCAAATCATCCACCCCAGGGCTCCGCTGTCAGATACTCTCAGCACTAGCTGTGTGACCTGGGGCAAGTGACTTCTGTCTCTGATCCTCAGTTCCCTCATTTAAGAATTCAGATAACAGTATCTGCCACAGCTATACAGATAGACCTGGAAGGGGGTTCCTTATGTGTTAAGTGAAAAAACAGAAGTTGCAATATAATCCCATTTTTGTTTTCTAAAAAAAGGTGATTGAACAAAAAACCCAGTATGTACAATATGATCCAAAATTTGAAAGGGAATATTTATAAACATACAGGGGAAAGGTCCAGAGGACAGACATCAAAACTAACAGAGGCTTTCGATGGGTGATAAGAGGACGAGCCATTTTTGTTTCTTCTTTTTTGTTTATATGAATTTGAAAAATGTATCTAATAGGAATATAAACTAAAAGTAAATAGAGGAAAATATGAAAAATAAGGAACACTTACCTTGAAGGATCATGGGAAGGATTAAGTGAGAAAACACAGCTCTAATGAAGTGAAGCCTCTTGTGACTTTTAACGTGGGGAGAGTATTCTGCTCTCTCCCACCCTCTCTGGGGACTGTCCCAGGAGTAGACTCTCAACTGGTTCTCATCCAACAACTCTCTCACAGCGGTGAGAGGCTCCACATTTAAAAGGCATAGAACTTGGGACTTCCCTGGTGGTCCAGTGATTAAGACTCTGTGCTCCCAATGCAGGGGGCACGGGTTCGATCCCTTAGGTCAGGGAACTAAGGTCCCACAAGCCATGCGGCAGGGCCAGGGGAAAAAAAAAAAAAAAAGAGGCATAGAACTTAAAATGTCAGCGCTAGGAAGGCTGGGTTAGCATTCCCAAGGTCTCCTCCCTGGAATGCTCATTCCTAGGATGTTAACAGTGTTCCTGCAAGAGGGGCTCTGGGCAAATGAGTCTAGGAAGCATTTGGTTAAACAAGTTAAACAGGTTTCTCAGTACAGGGCTTCTCAGGGCCTTGTCGACTCCAAGAGGGAGATTTATAGGCAGTTTCCTCATCTTATTTGACTGTGGAGTACTTTTTTTTTTTCAAGAATCATCTTTAGGGACTAACGTTCTAATAAAGAACACACTTTGGAAACCGTGATCTAATCCAACCCACTGGACCAGTGGGGCTGACTGATCACCAAAGTCAACAGGATCACTTATATCTTGACCTCTCTCACCCTTCTTCCTCACTTACAACTGTTGCAGAGATGTGGCCTGGGGCTTTTCTATCTAGAAGTTTCTCTTACACTCTCACCCCTACCTAGACACGGGCAAAAGTCAGAGGAGACGGGACAACACAATACACTGAAGACAGGTTAGTTCCAGGGCAGGGAGATCTGGAAACCAGTGTTTCTGAGCCTAAGGAATCCCACCTCTGCTGGGAGAGGAGAGCGTGAGTTGGTAACTACAGCTAGAGAGATGCAGGGAGAGGACGGCAGCGTGGCTGGGAAAGGCCTTTGGAGCCACATTTCCAAAGGTGTAAGACTCCATGTGGTGGCAGCCGAGCCATGAGTCCAGTTCCAGGACCACAGATGCAAATGAGCCTCGTGCTTTCTGGACATGCTGTGTGTACATCTGGGCCTTCCCAGGAGGCCGCAGTAGGGATCAGGCCCTGGGTCTAGCCTCTGCTTCTCTTCTGCCCTAGAAACCCTTCCCTAGGATTGCTCCATTGCCTTTATGGGGAGAGAGGAGGGTGAAACAGGAAGGACCTCCACAACCTGGTTATCAGATGCTGCACCCCACTGAGTGGAACTGAGAGAAGACAGAAGTTATGCATCCAAGGTAGAAACTCCAGAGGAACCTGCAAAGGGAAACCCTCTGGGCCCGGAACAAACAACAAACGTTCTGCCAATGGCTCACCGTGTGGCCTTGGTTAAAGCACAGCTCTTCTCTGGCCCTTGGTCTCCTTCTCAATAAGGCAAGTTGTTGGACTACATATGCTCTGAAGGACTCGATAACTGCTCTCTACCCAAGCCCCATAGCTTGGTGGGTGGTTTTCCTCCCAGGGAGCAAAAACTTCTGACACAACTTCTCTTTGGGACCAGAAATGGGCTGAGTGTCAGGTGGTGGTTGGCTCCTAAGTCAGTTTGGACAAACGGAGCCACTCTGACTCTAAGAAGCCCAGTTCCTGAGCACATCCCAGAGCCCTCCTTGGCTGCCCCCTGGGACCCACTCTCCTCTTGACCACAGGACACTCACCGAGGCTCCTCAGGCACCGTCACCTGGTCCTTCTCCCAAGTAATGACAGGTGCTGGCAGCCCTTCGATGTGGCACTGAAACCGAGCGGTCCCATTCTCCTCCACCGTCTGAGACTGCGGGTGCAGGGAGAAACCTGCAAGTGCTGGGGATGAGGACAGTGAGAAAACGCAGGGACAGGAGAGGAACACAAGAAAGGAGGCCACAGCAAGCAGACAGGAAACACACACACACATGGACACAGAGAGACACAGGTGGACAGAAACACATGCAAAAAGAATTCAGACCGACGGAGACACAGTTGGAAAGAGGCAGTCGGAGAATAAGAAGTGGTGATGACTGGTCAGATGCTGCAGGCAGAATGAATTCCAAAGTCCCCCTGCCTTACATCACCATATGGTTGGACTACAGTAAGATGTGCATTTCTTCTGGCCCCCAAATTGTTTCATGGTGATCTGTGCCTCCTGAGAACCCCTGAAGAGTGAGTGAGCTGGACAACACAGCTCGGCTCTACACACTCCACCTGCTGTGGGGGTGGGGAGCACCTTTGTGCCCCTGACGTGCTTATAAACCTCTCTGGCAGGCTTCCTGGAGGAGAGCACAAGTCTAGACTCTCAAACTCACAGGGAAGGAAAAGGAGGAGGAACAGAAGAGCAGGGAAGAAGTGAGACTATTGAACAGTGAGGCAGACAATACCAGGAAGGGACCCACTGAGCAGCAAAGGAGGCAGGGAAAGGGGGCGTGGCTCAGAGTCAAACCTTTGTGCAAGTATCTAACTGCAGACCCCACTTCCCACACCCCACGTCTTATAGGCCTCAGCTCAGTCCAAGATGTAGCACTTACTGGCAAGCTTGACCACCGCAGCCTGGCTGGCCACCACTCCAACGGGGCTGCGGGCCAGGCAGGAATAGTTGCCCTCAATGACCTCTGAAGCCCCAGGGTCAGTGCCGTCGGGAGCTGGCAGCTGGGACAGCCACAGGGAGCCATTGGGTAGCAGGCGAAGGTGGCTGTGCTCGGGCAGGATGCCTCCATCCTTGCTCCACGTGACGCTGAGGGGGTGTCCTGCAGTAGCCGCCCCCAGACCGCAGTCCAGCACCGTGGCTTGCTCCGGGCCCAGGATCACTTGCAGCGGCCCTGCTCCACAGCTCAGCGACACGGTCGTCTTCCGGGGCAACGGCTGCTCCCCTGCGTAGAGGAGGGGTCACCAGGGTCATCAGTGTGTGTCCTCCTACATCCCACAGCCTCCGGAGCCCGAGTCACCCACCCCGGGTCGAGGAGGGCAAAACCTCAGAGAAAGAGGTCTCACGGAGAGACCTGTGTCTGGATCCTGGCTCTGCCTCTGACTAACTGTGATCTTGGGCCAACGGCTGCACTTCGTTCCCAATCCTTACCCCGCTGCTCAGCTTCCTCATCCACAAAATAACACAGTTCTTAGCAAAAAAGTAGAAGTAACCCAAATGCCCGATCACCTGATGAATAGATAAATATATTACTCAGCCATCCAAAGAAATGAAGTACTGATACTTGCTACAACATGAATAAACCTTGAAAACTTTCCTCAAAGTGAAAGAAGTCAGTTACGAAAGGCCACATATTGTATGATCTCATTTCTGTGAAATGTCCAGAGTAGGCAAATCCATAGAGACAGAACGTAGATTAATGGTTGCCAGGGACTGGGGAGAGGGAAGAGTGAGGAGAGATGGCGAAGGGATCGAAGGTTTCTTTTTTAGGTGATGAAAACGTTCTAGAATTAGATAGTGGTGATGGTTGCACAACCTTGTGAATATACTTAAAACCACTGATTTGTACACTTTAAACGGTGAATTTTGTGGTATGTGAATTGCGTCTCAATTTAAAAAGACATAGTCATTCCTTCCTCAGAGGGCTGTTGTGAGCGCTCAATGAGATGCTGTGTGGTAAAGGAGTACAGCACAGTGGCTGGCCTGGCACAGGACTGGGGCTCAGTAATGTCATTCCCTCTCCTGGAATCCCACAGATCGTCCTGACCACTATCACCCAAACCACTTCTGCCGCAGTGACTGGGAGGGGTAAGCTCTCCTTCCTGCAGCTGATTCCCCCAAAGCCACGCAGCAAGCCAGTGCAGAACCCAGTCCCTGACCTTCTCCAGATGCCCCAGAAGAGCCTGCAGCTCCAACACTGCCCTGGCCGCAAAGGGAAGAGCAGGAGAACAATGGAGGAAGGGAATGCCATCCCAGGGTCAAGGCAAAAACACACAAATGACAAGTTTATCATTTTAACCAACATCTCAGCAAGGCCCAGTAACCGTTATTCATAGAGAAATAGTTGGTTCTCTTCCAGTTTTATCTTCCAGACGGTTGACCTGCTGCCTTCCTGTCCCATAAAAGCTTAATGGCCCGAGGTGCCCTCTTATCCTCTGGCCTGACACCTTGCTTAAAGGCACAGTGGTGTGTCTGAGAGTGAGCTAGGGACAGAGGTGAGGACACTCATTACAAGGCAGGCCAGGGCTGACAGAGCCCTGTGAGGGGCATGCAGAAAGCACAACGGCTAAGGACTCCGGCGACCCTCAGTTCTAGCCCCGGCTCTGTCACAGTCTAGCTGTGTGGCCTTGGGCCAGTCACTTCCACGTCTGGGCTCTAGTTTACTCCAATGTAGTGGGTGATGTCGAAGATTCTATGATGGTAGGATTATTCAGTGAGCTGGACTCACCTACTCCTGAACAGATACAGAACATCATCTAGACACACACACAAAACTGTAGACACGACCTGCCATACCTAAACACGTGCTCCCCCCGTCTCTGCCACACTCATCAACACCTGGACACACATATATGCCAACACTTAAACCCCTGAAGAGGATCAAGACTGAGGGGAGAAGAGAGGTCCTAACTGGCTGAGATAAGGAGGCCAGGGCAGAAGCCAGGCCTCTGACACCACAGTGGGAAGGACAGACAGACAGGGTCTGAACAGGCCTCTGCCTTTCTTAAAGGCTCCACTGGCACCTCCAGCTACACAGCTGGGCTCAGCATTACTAGTGGGTGCAGCGAGGAGAAGGCAGCCCTTGCCCTCACTCAGTTTCCAGTCTAACTGGGGAAATCAAACTGGCATTCGCATCACTGAGGGCCATGTGCTGGGGTGGAAAGAGCATCTGACCTTGGGGCAGAAGGTCAAGGTTCCAGTCTTGCTGCTCCACCTACCATCCACTTTACCTCTCTGGGGCCCAGTTTCCACATCTGTAAAAATGAAGGCGATACTATGGAGCCTGTGAGGATTAAACTAGATGATGTGGGTCAGGTCTCCAGCCCAGAGCCTAACGGGCATCAGTCAAAGAATGGGAGCTCATTCTTTAAAGGCATTTCGTAAACTGGAAAGGGATGTACAAATGCAAATCGCTATTCTTAACATCCAGTCCCTTCTCTATCTGAGGCCCTAGATTCTGATGCAAACACGGTGGGGGGAAGGCCAGCCCGGGCTCTCAGCCCAGTGGCTTCCAATTGCCCCATTCCAGCCGCTGAGCAGTCGGTTTGAGTTTCAGGGGAGAAAAACCCCACATGACACGAATCCCTGAGCCCTCCGGCAGCCTCCCTACCCCCCAAAGCACGTCCGGGGCTTGGAAAATCCCCCGCTGCGCTGAACAAACAATGTGAACAGTTGGGGCCCGAGCAGCTGCTGGGTCTGTCAGCAGCCTGGGCTCCTGCGGGCAGGACGGCGGCCAGAGGGGCCGGGGCTTGCTGGGGAGCCCAGAGGAGGCTCCGATTCCCTTCCTGAATATTCATGGATCAGCAGATGTCTGGCTGCCCCACCTCGGAGGAGCCCAGCACCCAACAAGGCAATGGGGAATGGGAAACCAACAGGGATGTAGATGTGGGGAGAACCCGGGATCCCTGGGGGGGGTACAGGGCTGTGCCAGGAGCCCAAGCCGGCCCACGTTGATGGAAACGTATGCAGAGCCTGAGATTGCTCATTTTATAGATGGGGAAACCGAGGCCCCAAAGGGGAGGTTCTCACCCCTCTGGGAGACAGTCTGGGGACATCCTGGGCGTGAACCCAGCATTGAGGAGACAGTTGCTCCCAAATAAGAGGGTTCTCTCTGCCCCAGCACCCAACCCAACTTCTGTGCCCAGGACGTGCATCCTTAGGGGCTCACCTCAGGTGCCACATCCCTCCGTGAAGCTGCCCCTGCCTTCCCCAGAGAAGGGTTTTCCTGGGTCTCACATCATGTAGCCACTTGGAGGTCCCTTAGCCATTCTTCCTCTTGCCTTCTTGCCTAAGGCGGACCATGGGATGTGGCGGGACAAGCCTTGGCCTGGGGTCAGAGTTCTGGGTCCATCATGGGTTGTATGACATTGGGTCCGCTTTCCTCCTTTCAGCCTCGGTTTCCCCAGTCTTAAAATGAAGAGTTGCCACATTTCTCATTTCCACCAAAATTCTCCCAGCGGCAGAGGAGAACGTACTCAGGAGGCTTGCTGACTACCTGAAATGTTTTTATTTTGAAACCTCTGGCACATTTTGCATCCTATTCCATTACACAGCAGTGTTTGTTTTAATGTAAATGTGGTTCCTACACCACCAAATCTTTTTGGAAAAGTGATGCTCTGGGGAGTGGCCCTTGTTTGTCCAGTGGTTTCGTGGCTGTCCCTTTCCTGCCACCACCACCCCCATCCCCTGTCATGGCGGACCACCAAGGCCCTCCCAGGAGCACTTCTCAGTGCTCCCCCTAAGGACTGGGTGGACATAGCGGACACTTGCTGTTGGCCAGCGTTCTGCCTCGAGGGGAACTCCCTCTCCCACAATCCCTTCTCCTCAGTCTCCTCGGTGGGACCCTGCCAGAGACGTGGAGTTTCTATGCTTAGGAGCCCCAGGGCCATCTCTCAATCTCCTCCTTCTGACATTATTTTACCCATTTACAGGATAAATTAGATTTTATGAGGCCAATTAGAACCCAGACAGAAAGGAGGTTCGCTGCTGAGCCCCAGGGCCAGCTCAGTGCTCTTTCGTGGGACTAGTGCGGGCCTGGCATAAGCCAGGGCTCCATTCTTCAGTGAACTCTCAGGAACTGAGAGTTCCTGGGACTGGGGGATGGGGTGGGGAACAAAGCCAAGATGCCTCCTTCATTAAGCCAAGAACTTGCCACAAACATCAATGCCTTGTCATTTTTTAATCTCAGGGCCCACCAGATTTACAACTTGTTTTCGGTCCACACGGGCAATTCTCCACGACGCCATCACCACTCTCCTCTCCTAGTAGACACAAGCCAGTTTCTTCCAGAAACCTCCTTCCCCGCCCCCCACCTTGGCCACCTCCCATACCACACACTAAGCCCCTCCCACAACAGCTGGAAGGAGAACTTGGGACGGTTGCCTGGGACACAGGGAAGGCAGCATTCCCTTCGTCTGTGATCCTCAGGAGACAGGCTCAGCCTCAGCAGACTTGAGAGACTTGAGAGCAAAGCCACTCAGCTTGACCTGCCTACCTCCTGTTCCTTGTCACCCTGGGTCCCCACCAGACTAAACCACTTCCCGTTCTCTGAAAGCACACTGCTGTTCCATGCGTTGCCTATGCTGCTCCCTCTTCCTTCAGTAGCTGTGCCATCCTGGGGTCTGATTTAGACGCCTCTCCTTTTTTCTGCCCCATAGGACCCTGGGCACCTGGGTCATTGCAATTAGCACTCTAGATTTTTGACTTGCCTTTCTGCCAGCGAGGCAACAAGCCCAAGATTATTGTCCTAGTCAGCACTCTAATTCCCTAGGACCTAAAACACTGTCTGGCACATAGTAGGCGCTCAATAAACAGTTCTTGAAAAGATGAGTGGACATGCGGAGACACACTCAAAAAGATAAGACACAGAGCCCCTCATGCTTTGCCAAGCCTCAGTTTCCTTATCTGGAAAAATTATAGGAACTCCCTTCAGGGCTGGGGATGATGTGGATAGTATACGTGGAAACTGCCTAGCACACTATGTGGCACCTATGAGACACGTAACAAAATGCTTAAAAAGCACCAAGACGGGGAATTCCCTGGTGGTCTGGTGGTTAGGACTCCGCGTTTTCACTGCCTTGGGCCCAAGTTCCATCCCTGGTCAGGGAACTAAGGACTAAGATCCCGCAAGCCGCCTGGCGTCGCCAAAAAATAAATTAAAAAAAAAAAAAGCAGCACCGAGACAGAACAGCAAACTCACATTGAAAGAAACTCTTCTACTTAAACATTACCAGGACTGGGGAGCTCACGACCTCACCTCTTCTGCTATACGGATGGTCTGATTAAAAGTACCTTCCTTAAACGCAAGAGGGAGGAGATATGGGGATATATGTATATGTATAGCTGATTCACTTTGTTATAAAGCAGAAACTAACACACCATTGTAAAGCAATTATACTCCAATAAAGATGTATAAAAAAAAAATACCTTCCTTGTGTGCCCAACCTTGTCTCTCTATGCTCCATTCATTTGCCAGAGCTCCAAACTAAGTGACAAGGTAATGAGCCCCTATGGAACCATCTGGAAGTCTTGGCTCTGCATCAGCTTCCATGCTCAGGTCTGCACCTGAGAGAGAATTTACTGAGACTCGGCTTCCCGGACCACAGTGACCCCACAGCCCCTCAATTCCAGAGGAATGCCTCAGCCTCAGCAGTGAGGCACTTTTAGCTGGCAGCACAGCCAGCCCCGAGGACAAGGACGTCAGGCCTAGGTCATCCTCTCTCTGGTTTTCTTCTCTCCCCTCAGGTGCCGTCACCCACCTCTGACCAGGCTGGGGCTGGGGTCCTCCCCCATCAGAACCACTCTTTCTCTTCCCTCCCCCCAACCCGGGGAGCTGGGAGCCCCCAGGCCTGCTTGGCAATGACATCTGTTCTGCATCTGGAATTCTGTGTCAAGTCTGGTTTCTGTACCTCAGAAACAGCGGAGGCAGAACAGGATGCGGTGGGTGGGGATGGGTGGAGCAGAGTGGATTCCAGAGCCCAGACCCAAACACACCACCTGAGGGGGGCCAAGCCCAAAGTTGTTGATAACTTCTCAGGTGAGGGGGAGGGGGTGAAGAGAGACTGAACTTGCGTTCATGTGTACCAAATCCCGGGAAAGTACGGCTGCTCCAAGAGCCAGGAGACTGGTTCCAGTCCCAGTTCAGTCCCCATCCATGTAACTCTGGGAAGTCACTCAGTTTTCTCATCTGTAAAATGGGTTCATGCTAAAATTATTTCTAAGTTCCCCTCAGTGCTGACATTCAATGACGCTAATTGTGGGATTACTCAACTTGAAACAATGTACCTTTAGGAGAAAAGAAAGGAAATGCTGATTTACACATAATGTATGATTACTTGGGCCATGAAAATACATACAGGATCAATGAAGGTTTAGATAACTTCTGGATAATTTAGATTCACTATTAAGAGAAACTATTGGGTTGGCCAAAAAATTTGTTCAGGTTTTCCGTAACATTTTTCTTATGGAAAAACCCGTACGAACTTTTTGGCCAAGACAATATATTTGACCTGGTTCCTAACCTCCAAGATGAGGTCAGAGAGGGTCCCAACACCCCAACTAACTGAAGTTGGTCTCTGAGCTTCTGGGCTGAGAAAGGGATGGAGGGGGGAGTTTCCCCGGTGAGGAGAAAGCAGCTCTCTTGTTCTTAGAGCCCTCCTGCTACTGACCTCTGGCATCACCACCCCCCAAATTCTGACTGGGTGGAAGGGAGAACCCCACTTCTTGCATGTGGTGAAAACAGAGCATTTGGCATCCCACCACCACCCCCAGACAGGAGTCCCATTCGCATACATCTCCCCAGTTCCCAAGCCCTGGCCCAAGAGCAGTGTTCGGGGGAGACGGGCAGTCACTATCTTAACTCCAACACCAGCCCTTCATTTTGCCATGTCGAGGCTGCTGAAGTGTCTATTATGTTTTACTTCTCTCTCCCTCACTCCCTACAAACTCAATCTATCCTCACATCCTGCCGATTCTACTTCCTAAATATTCTAGAATCCACTGTAGCTATCCCAATTGCCACTACTCTAGTTGCCAGCAACATCCTCTCTTCTGGACTACTACCACAGCCTCCCAAGAAGCTGCAGCTTCCTGCCTCCATCCTGTCCAATCATTCTCCACATCGGCTGGAGTGAGCTGATGCAAAGCTGATCTTAAAACCCTCCAAGGGCTCATGCAGGCTCTCAGGCCAGAAACCTTGGTGGGGCTTACAAGCCCCTTCATGAGTTGGGTCCAGCCTCCATCTTCAGCCTTCTCTTTTGACACTCTGTGGCCCCTGTCCCATTCCTCTCTAACCTGCCCCACCCTCCTGCCTTGTGCTCTAAACTCCAGCCAGATTTAGCTTCATTCAGTGCTCTAAACGAAGTCACCCCTGAGCGTTTGCACATGCTGTTCTCTCTGAAAAACTCACCCCATCATCACTCTCCTGCAGGGCCAACTGACCCTCTGCACTGAGCTCTATTATTTACCGCTTCCTGGAGGAAGCCTTTCCTGACCTTTCTAGACTACCTGTCAGTCTCCTCCTTATTTACTATATTTCAGGCACCAGTCACGTGCTAGCCGAAAAGGGTACTCAGTAAATATTTGTTGAATGAATGAATAAATGGCCTCCGTCCAGATCGGGGAGGCTAGTCAGAACTCTATAGGAGTGTCCCCAAGCCTGACGAGCTTTGCACACTCAAAGGATTTAGGACGGAGGGCGAGCAGAGTAGTTGCTTCAGCCATGCACACTGCTGCCAAGGGAGCCCCAGCTCGGGCCCTGCCCCTGCCTTGTGCACTCGGGAACCCCAGAGAGGAAACTGAGACCCTCGTAGGGAGGCCCCACCGATACTCCATAATGCCCGAGTGAGTGCAGTTCCCAGTCCTGATTCCGCTTTGCTAGATGACCCCGAGCCCGGTCCGGAGCTCTCAGAAGAGCAGAAGAGGGTGGGCCCAACTATTCGTTAATCCCCTGGCCTCCAGGAGGACAGACGCCTCTCTGGCACTTCCCCTCCCCCTCCACCTGACAACCGCGGGCCCCCCACTTCCCTAGCCTAGCCGCCGGGACCCCGCCCCCGGGCGGCCTCCTGCCGGGTCCGCAGTCAGGTCTGAAAAGGGGCGTGTCTTTGTAGGCAGAGAGGGGGTCCGAGTAGTTCCCGAGACTTTCCCACCCGCTGTTTGGGCTTCCTGGAGATGGGCCGGGGCGAGCCAGGCGGAGGCTCCTTCCCCCCTCCGCCGTCCCTGCCTCCTTCCCACGTGGCCTGGCTGAGTCTCTCTAGAAAGCCACAGCAGCTGGAGAGAAATCCCCCTCCCCACCCCCACCATCAAGTCCCTCCCCGACTGGCTCCGGACACATCCTCAGCTCCCCCCTCGGCTGGGAAGGCGAGAACTAGGCGAACAAAGCGGGCAGCCCATCCCCCTCCCCAGCCCTACCAACCACCTAGCCCACGGGCCGCCCCGAAACGCACACAGGACCGAAAGGGAGAGGGCTGGGGGTGGAAGAAGGCTCCCTAGGCAGAGACGCTTGGGACTCCGTCACCCCATCCCCAGTCCTCTCTCCAGCGAGGGCAACTCTGACTTTAACCCACCCTCACCTCGCACTGAGGTGGGGGGTTGGAGGAGGCCTTGCTGACCCCGTCCACGCTTCTCAGATCTGCCCCTGGGGGTGGGGCAGGAGTGACACGCGTCCCATCCTGAGAGCGGGTGTCGGACATGTCCACGAAAGCAACTGGTTTCCTGCGCCCTCCCCCAGCCCACTCCCGGCCTCGGGTTCGGAGGGGGCAACACTCCCGCGCTCCCCACCCCCTCCGCCCAGCCCCACCCAGCTTCAGGGACCACACCCACCGGACAAAGTTGAGTATTTTATCACCACTATTCCCAGTCAATTCGCAATCTCATGCTTCTGTCCCCCCACCAAGGGCATGGACACTCTCCGAAAGCCAAGGCCAAATATTAGCTCAGCCCCATAAACACAATTACACACGCTCTCGACACACAAATGGAGGTGCAGACACCCCCCCACACACACCCCCCTTTACACTCCCAACCCGGAGACACGCGCGGTAAAGGCAGAGCCCGCCCCGCACAAACCACCGGCACCTCAGCTACGGCCCGCGATGCCACGCCGCGACCGGCCACGCGCTGCGGACACGTACGCCGCACAGAAGCCCCCTCCCCACTCTGCACGCGGTCGCGCGCGCGCGCGCACACACACACACACACACACACACACACACACTCACACTCATTCCGGACTCCGCAGACCAAGGACACACACCCCCTGCGGACAAGTACGCGCCGCAAACGTCCCCGGCCGCGGCTCGCAGACCCCAGAGCGCACGCATCGCGGGCACAAGGACGCGCAGCCCGCCCCCCCCCCCCCCCCCGCCTCCCCCGGCCCCAGCGCTCTTTCGGGACTCGGGACGCGCCGGCCCCACAGCCGGCGCAGCCCCGGGTGCCGACGCACAGTCACCCCGGAGCCGCTCCCGCCACTGCCTCAGCGCCCGCCCTTACCGCGCGCGGCCAGCAGGCAGAAGGTCAGCGCGAGGAGCCTGCCGCCGCAGCCAGCGTCCCCCCGCGCCATGGGGCCGGGCCCGGGCTGCCGCCGCCGCCGCCTCCTCCTCCCCGCGCCTCAGCCGCCGCTGCCGGGGGAGGGCGCGCCGGGCTTCAGTGGCCCGGGGAGGCGCGGCGCCGCGGGCGGGGGCGCGGCCTCGGGGGCCCCGGCCCGAGCGGGGGCCGGCGCGGGGGCCCGGGCTGCCGCCGGCTCGCCCGCCCCTCCATCGCCATCTTGGGCGAGCAGCCCGGACGGGGGCGCCCAGCGGGCGCGGCCGGTCGGGCCCCGCAGGGGACTCCGGCCCGCGCGCTGTGACCTGCGCCGCGCAGGATCTCAGCTCTGCTGGGGTCTGCGCCCCTCTGCCTCGCCCTCTCCGGATCGCCATGGGCCCCCCCATTTGGGCAGCTTGTTTCTGGGTCTGTCTCTTCGTCTCTCTGTCTCGGGGTCTCTTTCTGCCTCGGTGTCTCTATTTCTTTTCTCTGCCGCTGCCTCAGGGTCTCCAACATCTCGGTTCCAGGCTCACTGGAGGCAGATTCAAGGCCTGGGTTTCTGTCCGATGACCCCATCTTGCCACTTGAGCCAGTCCATTCCAGCCCAGGTCCTGGCCTGAATCCTCATTAGCTTCTCCACCTGCAGACCCGCTGAGGACATGGCAGTTCCCTCCTCATCCCCATTTACCTCGCCGTTCCAAGCTGATGGCTTCTCTGGACCTGCTTCTTTTGCTCTTGGAATAACCAACCGCAGCAGGGCATTTACTCTACCCCAAGCACTGCCACACTCAGACTTCTCTGCAACCCTGGGAGAGACAAGGAAGGTTTGATTACTCCCATCTTTACATGCAGGGAAACTGAGGCTGGAGGAGGTGAAGTGACTTGCTTAAGGACCCAAGGCTAGGGAGCAGCAGATGCAGGACCTGAACCCTGATTTTCTGACTCCAGAAGGTCATTTCCCACTCATTTTTCAACTGTGCTTTCTCTGTCCTAACCAGACTGGTTGTCTCAGTATCCCACAAACAGTTCTTTTTCTAAAGCCAGGGGTTCAATGATCAGGCAAAGTGTAGGGAGAAGAGTACAGATTGAATAACCTATTTAATGTCCTTTCCAAGACCAAGACGCCATGGTTCTTCATCCCCTCTATCTCCAGTGTTCCCATGGCTTAGAGCCATTTTGTCTCTGTACCCAGAAGGTACTTTACCCATCTGTTGCTAGCTAACCCTCAATAATGACCAGCACTTTGCGGGTCTAAAGGGATCTGGTATTTATTCATTCATTGCCAGGCCCATCAGCAGCATTTGACTTAGCCCATCACTCCTACTTGTTTCTCTTAGTGGTCTCATCTGGTCATCAAGGTTTTAAATTACATCTTTATGCTGAAGATGCCTACGTTTGTATCTCAGCCTGGACCATCTCCCCTGAACTCCAGACTTGTGTATCCATCTACCTGCTCAACATTTCCATTGGCTAATAGGCATCTCAAATTTAACCTGTCCAGGGAATTCCCTGGTGGTCCAGAGGTTAGGACTCCGTGCTTTCACTGCCAGGGAACTAAGATCCCTGCAAGCCGCTCAGCTTGGCCAAAAAATTTTAAAAAACAAAAACAAATTTAACAGGTCCCAAACTGAGCTCTGATCCTCCCTATTAAACCTGCTTCTCTACAGTCTCCCCCAACTCAGATCGTAGCAGCTCCATCCTCCCTGATGCTCAGGTCAGAATCATTGGAGCCATTCTTAACTCTTCACTTTCACATCCTTCACACTTCACCTTCCTGTTACCACCTTGATCCAAGCACCACCACCTCTCACCTGGATTGTCATAATAGGCCCCTCACTTGTTTATATCATTCTCCCACTTCAGTCTTTTCTCAATATAGCATCGAGTGATCCTATTAAAATGGGAACGAGATCATGCCACTTCTCTGCTAAAAACCCACCAGTGCCTCTTAGCTCTGAGCAAAAGCTAACGTCCTTCTTATGACCGGAAAGCCTATGTGATCTGGAGGGCTGTTTTACCTCTCTGACTTCACCTTCTACGCCATCCCCTTTGCTCACTGCCTCTCCAGCCACACCAGCCTCCTTGCTGTAACTTGATAGCAGTCAGTCCCCTCCCTCCAGCCTCTAGACCTTTGCCCAGCTAGTGCAGGTCTGGAGCTCTGTTCTCCACCCCTCATATCCTCACAACTCCCCCCATCCCCCACCGCCATATCTCGACTTTTATTTTGTGGTTTTTTTTGGGTGTTCATTGCTGCGCAGGGGCTTTCACTAGTTGCGGTGAGTGATGGATACTCTTCATTGCGGTGCAAGGGCTTCTCATTGCAGAGCACGGGCTCTAGGCATGCGGGCTTCAGTAGTTGTGGCTCGCGGGCTCAGTAGTTGTGACACACGGGCTTAGTTGCCCTGCAGCATGTGGGATCTTCCCGGACCAGGGCTCGAACCCAGGTCTCCTGGGTTCTTAACCACTGCGCCACCAGGGAAGTCTCTAACAGTCTTTAGTCCCGTCTTCCTAACATGCTCTACGTTTTACTTATTTTATTTGTAGTCTGCCCTCCCAACTAGAAAGTGGGCTTTGTAAGGACAGGGATTTTTTTTTTTTTGCGGACCTCTCACTGCTGTGGCCTCTCCCGTTGTGGAGCACAGGCTTCGGACGCGCAGGCTCAGCGGCCATGGCTCATGGGCCCAGCCGCTCCGCGGCATGTGGGATCTTCCCAGACTGGGGCACAAACCCGTGTCCCCTGCATCGGCAGGCAGACTCTCAACCACTGCGCCACCAGGGAAGCCCAAGGACAGGGATTTTTGTGTGCTGGGTTCACTGCTGAATTCTAAGCATCTTGACCAGTATCTGACACTGTGTAGGTGCCGGGGGGCCAGCATAAAAGATACAAGTCACTGCTCACAGGGACAGTTGTGTCCTAAGTGGCATGAGATGGCAGGGAGAATGGGAGCAAGAGAAGGAAGGACTAACCGTGTGTGGTAGGGGACTGTTGAGGGAAAAGTCTTTACAGAATTGTTGATTGTTTTAGATGTTTGACCTAGGTCTTGACAATTTAAGGAGGGATGGTGGGGAGTTGTGAGGATATGAGGGGTGGGGGGGGAAGAAACACCCTCTGCAGAGGCTCTGTGTGTGGCATGAGGGCACAGGAAATGGCAGAGCCAATAATTAACTGCATTGATATTCACAGGTCACCTGTTATGGGTCAGGCCCTGGGCACTGGGAGCAGGGCGGTGAACGAGATGGTTCTTGCCTGCATGGTGCTTAGTCTGAGAAGTGAGCCTACTTAGCCTGTAGATAAGTAGACAGGCAACTATAATACTGTGTGATACAGGCTGGGACGGGGTGCAGGGAGGAAGGGCACCCAGGCCAAACTTGGGGAAGGCAGAGAAAGCTTCTGGAGGAAACAAATACCTGAACCAGTATAAGCAGAATGTAGGAGGTGTGAACTGGGCAGGAGGGCAGGGGTGGGAGATGAAGCCAAACAGGGAGACCGGGGCTGGGTGAGCAGTCCCTTGCATGTTGCCTAGAAAGCAGTTGATCAATCGAATGGATAAATGAACAAACAATCTGTCACCACATAAAGAGTGTCACTAATTCCATAAGCCACACACACAAATCCAATTAATTTCTCTGCATTCATATCTTAGCACACAGGCTATGGGCGGGGAGCAGGTGTGAGGTATGACAGGCTCAGGCCAGCCAAACCCAGTGTAAGGAATAAGAGCCATGGTTCTCGTCCTTCCTCTGTTACACACTTGGCTCTGGGACCTTGGACAACTTCCTTCCTCTCCCTGAGCCTCAGCTGCATCACTGAGAAAAATAAGAGGGCTGGGGGATGATGCACATTTCCAACCAGGAGTTCCAAAGAGTTCATACCATTAAAAGTGGATATGGCACTGGTCTTAATTTCTTTCTTTTTAAATCAATCACTAGGGCTTCCCTGGTGGCACAATGGTTAAGAATCCATCTGCCAATGCAGGGGACATGGGTTCGAACCCTGGTCCGGGAAGATCCCACATGCCGTGAAGCAACTAAGCCCGTGTGCCACAACTACTGAAGCCCACGCACCTAGAGCCCGTGCTCCGCAACAAGAGAAGCCACCACAATGAGAAGCCCAAGCACCGCAATGAAGAGTAGCCCCCACTCTCCACAACTAGAGAAAGCCCACGCGCAGCAACGAAGACCCAACGCAGCCAAAAACAAATAAACAAATATATTAAAAATAAATAAATAAAGTATTCTATTATTTTCCCCTTTCAAATGGTACCATGGAACACCTCCAGGTGCATGTGTGGTGCGGGGGGGTTCATGGGTGGAGGGCCGATGGACACTGTCACGGTTTCTACCATTAAACAGCTTAAATTTTTTTCAGTCTTAGTTATTTATAGGTTGTTTAATTAATAGCCACGTTGGACCACGAGATCTATGACAGGAAGCATGAGGAGTACTGATGGCTAAACTACAAAACTCTAATGCTGAGGAAAGAATAATAATTTTGCAAATTTACCTGTGGTTGATCATCATCAGAAAAGAATGTTATAGTCTTCTAATCAAAAGCCATTAGTGAGGGACCTCCCTGGTGGAACAGTGGATAGGGTTCCACGCTCCCCATGCAGGGGGCCCGGGTTTCGATCCCTGGTCAGGGAACTAGATCCCACATGCCTGCTGCAGCTAAGAGTTCACATGCTGCAACTAAAGAGCCCGCCTGCCGCAACTAAGACCTGGTGCAGCCAAATAAATAAATGTTAAAAACAACAACAACAACAAAGTCATTAGTGACTCATATGTCAAAAGCCAGTGTTTAAAAAAATAAAGTCTAATGATAATTCAATCTAATCTGGGTTTTTATTTACCAGAAAGTCAGACTGATTGTATCTGTAATATGTTATTTGTTGACAAGTACCTCCCAATAGATAGGTGGTCCCCAACCTTTTTGGCACCACGGACCGGTTTCACAGAAGAAAATTTGTCCATGGACGAATTTGAGCGATGGGGAGCGATGGGGAGCAGCAATTGAAGCTTCGCTGGCTTGCCAGCTGCTCACCTCCCGCTGTGCAGCCCGGTTCCTAACAGTCCACGGCCCGGGGGTTTGGGACCCCTGCAATAGATCCTAAAATCTTATATTTCACATTTCAGAAATAAAACTCAAAATTTTTAGGTTTTTTTTTTTCACTTTAGCACAAAATACAATCATAAAATGAAAGCAATTTTTGTCTATTTTTTATCCTACAACATAGGATGAAATTTCAACTTGCATTTGGTCCCCATTTAGTTTTGTTTGCTGACTAAAATCAGCACCCATCACTTCTTAAATAGGGTAGAGTGTTTTTTAACTCAGTTTAATTAAATGTTAAAATTGTCCTCAATTAACAATATACTGTTATAATTCTTTTTCTTAAAATAACTTCTTTGAGATAGTCTAATAGAGAGGTAACATCTTGGGAACAGGTCAACATAGGGGTCTAGAAACTGGGAAAAGGCTAGAAGACTGCTGTTTTTATTAGTTTGACCAGGTGGATGGGACATTATCAAATAAAGAGAACAGAGGGAAGAGCCAGACAGAGGAGAGGGGAGACAATTTGCTCTTTTAACATCTTGAGTGTGACGTGTCTGCCTGGCCTGGCAACCAAGTGAAAAATGTTAAAACCCTAGAAATGCCATTTTGATCTGAACAGAGAGATCAGAACCAGAGAAATTATTTAGTGAGTTGGTACTTCTGTCAGAGCATCTAACACACTTTATTATAATATACTTCATTAAATTGTCTGGCTCTACTGTCCTACAGTAAGTTCCTTGTGGCAGGAACCATGTGTATCTTGCTTACTCTTGTTTTCCTGGGATCCAGCACAGCACACAGCATATAGTAAGAGCTCGGTGAATGTTTTTTAAATGAATGTTTTTTTTAAAAAAGTTACTCTTTTATCATATACCATGCAAAAATGGTGAGTGTTTTAAATCACTAAGGGAGTTCTCAAATAGCATATTACTGTGAAAGGGGTTTGAGCATCAAATAGTGTTGGCAAGCGTTTGTCTGAGTAATCTCTAAGACCTCAGTAGACTCTATGACCCTAAATCAAGAATTTATGAACCACTCGCTCTGTAGGATGAGCTGTGGGGATCTGTGGCATTCACATCATTCTTGAATAGATATCAGAATCTACCACTGTAGTGATTTTAAAGTACAGCCGCCCCTCATCCCTCGGTATCTGTGGGGTATCAGTTCCAGGACCCCCCGGGATACCAAAATCTGTGGATGCTCAAGTCTCATATAAAATGGCATAGTATTTGCAAATAAAGTACATACAACCTCCCCATACACTTTAAAATATTTCTAGATTACTTATAATACCTAATACAATGTAAATGCTATATAAATTGTTTTGTTTTGTTTTGTTTTGGCCGCGCAGCTTGCAGGATCTTAGTTCCCTGACCAGGAATTGAACCTGCACCCTTGGCAGTGAAAGCGCAAGAGTCCTAACCACTGGACCACCAGGGATTACCCTAAAAATAGCTTTAAGTAAAATGTAAATGCTATGTAAATAGGTGCTAATGCATACCAAATTGAAGTTTTGCTTTTTGGAACTTTCTGGATTTTTTTTTTTTTTAATTTTCATCCGTGGTTGGTTGAATCTGCAGATACGGAGCCCACAGATACGGAGGGTGCACAGGTTCTTTGACATTCCTCCCTTCAAGTAGAGTCTATTTCCCCTCCCTTTGGACAGAGGCTGGCGTAAGTGACTCATTTCTAAAGGACTGAATGTCATGGAGGTGGGACTGCATGGCTTCTGAGGTATGTCGTAAAAGAAGCCGCACCTCCCACCTGGCTTTCTCTGGGAGACACATGGCTCTGGATCCCTGAGCCACCACGTAAGAAGTCTGGCCACTTTAACGCTGCCATGCTGGAGAGAAGGGACCATGTGGGGAGACTCCGTGGAGATAGAGGTGGTGGAGGAGCCCCAGCTGTTCCAGCCCAGGAGCCAAATGTGTGAGGAAACCTTCCCAGTGCACAGCCCCAGCCCCTGTCTGACTGCAAGCACGTAGGAGACCCTGACACCAGTTAACCCCCAGCACTGTGAGCAACAGTAATAATAACGCATGGCTTTGTTGTTGTTTTACACCACTAAGTTTGGGGGTGTTTGTTTTTTATTACTAGATAACCAGAACAGCTGCTAGAGTCTTTACTGGGTTGGGTTCACTATTGGAACCACTTGCTGCCTCTTTCATTCACCCCCCTCTTTTTTTTTTTAATGAATGTATTTGTTATGTTTCTCTAGCTTTTATTTATTGCCTTTTCCTGGTCATTCATCCCCCTTTGAGGAAGATACAAAAGGTAGATATGTTTAGAATATTTTCACCCTTCATATTCAAAACCATCTCCCACACTATACTGCTGCTCAAATCCTCTGAGCCAGGGGGATGGGTCTTTTCTCACCCTGAGATGACTTTTCACCCCTTTCTTAACAACAAATGCTAATGGTTTTGTGGAATTATGGGATATTTAAATTTTCTTCTTTGTGCTTTTTTTTTTCCCCCCCCAAATTGTCTACATTGAGGGAATTCCCTGGCGGTCCAGTGGTTAGGACTCCGTGCTTTCACTGCCAGGGCCCAGGTTCAATCCCTGGTGAGGGAACAAAGATCCCGCAAGCCATGTAGCATGGCCAAAAAAAAAAAAAAAAAAAAAAGACAAAACAAAACAACAACAAAAAAAAAAAAACCCAAAACCCTTCCTCATACCAAAACAGAATGGTAATGGAAGAGAGACTCTGGAAGGGTATATAAAGGAAAGAATATAAAGTACAAAAAAAAATTGTCTACATCGAACACATATTATTATTATTATTTTTTTTTCGGTACGCGGGCCTCTCACTGTTGTGGCCTCTCCCGTTGCGGAGCACAGGCTCCGGACGCGCAGGCTCAGCGGCCACGGCTCACGGGCCTCACGGGCCCAGCCGCTCCGCGGCACGTAGGATCTTCCTGGACCAGGGCACGAACCCGTGTCCCCTGCATCGGCAGGCAGACTCTCAACCACTGCGCCACCAGGGAAGCCCAAACACATAATATTTTTGTAAACAGAAATAGTAAATGTAACTTAGGAAAAAAATACATAAAAACTTCAGTTAAAGATGATGAAAAAGTTCTGGAAATAAACAGTGGTGATAGTTGCACAACAATGTGAATGCACTGAACTGTACACCTAAAAATGGCTGAAATCGTAAATTTTATGTTATGTATATTTTACCACAATAGAAAAATATATACAATCGTTAAAACTCTACTTGAGTCTCAGCTCCTTCAAGGTTGCCTTCCAGTCCTCACCAATCCGGTTGTACCACTCAATAGGCACTGGATTATTTCTGCCTTGTACAGTGGTTTCTTCATTTACATGATTCATTTGTCTCAGTCGTGTGTCTCAAATGACACTGGAAGCTCCTTGAGGGCAGAAACTGGAATTACACAGAGAGTCATGCCTACAGTACATTTATAAACCAATTGCCTGGAAATCAGAACATATTTCCCTAAAGAATCAACACTACAGGGACTTTCCTCGTGGTCCAGTGGTTAAGACTCCACACTTCCACTGCAGGGTGGGGTGCGTGTTCGATCCCTGGTTGGGGAACTATTAAACTCATTAAATATCTGGAATATATATTGGCAATGAAAATGTACTTAATAAAAGCACTGGAAGGGCTTCCCTGGTGGCGCAGTGGTTGAGAGTCCACCTGCCAATGCAGGGGACGCAGGTTCGTGCCCCGGTCCGGGAGGATCCCACGTGCCACGGAGCGGCTGGGCCCGTAAGCCATGGCCGCTGGGCCTGCGCATCTGGAGCCTGTGCTCTGCAACGGGAGACGCCATATCAGTGAGAGGCCTGCGTACCGCAAAAAAAAAAAAAAAAAGCATTGGAGATACTAATAATTAGACAAAACAGAAAAATCAGTGGAAAGGTTGAGTTTGGGACTGAGGTAAATACATATATTTTTTTAAAAAGATAATTAGATAAAACAGAAAGTTCTGCATGAATGAAAATGATTCAAAACTTATTACATGACTCATCTCTGAATACATTTACGTAGTTATAATGATGTAAACACTGAATATTAATCTAAGTAAAGTTACAATAGAACTACTCTTGAAAAGATGGGGGGGTGGGGAGTGTGTGTGTTTGGTGGAAATGGGAGGGAAAACAGCTAAATTCTAGTCTTTCACAGTAGGGTACCACTAGATAATGAATAAAAACTGAAAAAAAAACATAGAGTAATATTACAAACATGTTATTTAGAGATTTGTTTTAGAACTTGACTCCTTAAGCTATGTGCCTCTGTAACCATGATAAAATTAAAACTTAAAAAAAAAAGGTGATGCAGGTCTCTATATTGTTTAGATGGATGCCCTCCAGCCCTGAACCATCGTTCCTCCACAGCTCTCTACACCACCTTGCTGAGCCGAACAGCTAATTCCTGCCGGAACCACTGCTGTTCGACACCCACTTCTGCTCAAGGCCACCTTGCCCCAGCAAGCCTGAGATTCGGATGGCTCTTTCTGGTCCCCTTTTATGAGGGCCCCTGCACACCCGGCGCAGTGGGCTGAGACCTGCTCTCTCCCGAGGTCTCTGGATGCTCTGCCTGCAGCTGGACACACTGACCACGGCAGGATGGGAGCATTGCCTTCAGGAGAACTGAAGGTAGGTGATGCTGGTCACATTGTCCACATCTTTGGCAGCTGCACCCTCCCTACTGGAGATTGTGTCCTCCCCCAGCACTGGGTGCCGGAGTCCTCCCCCGGGCCTGTCCTACCCTACAGCCTTTTTCCTCCTCACTTTCCACATGAAAGTGTATCTATTCCATGACCCACCCTCTCCTCTGGTCTCTCAAACTAAGCCTGTCGAGGTGAAGCCAGAAGAGCGGGGGGGGGGGGGGGGGGGGCAGATGTCGAGTATGCCTCGACTCTCACGGTACAAGGCCCTCACACTCTAGCCCAGCACTCCCACCTTTTCCTCTCATATCCCTGCCCAGCCCACACTCAGTTTCCTGCCACCCAGTGTGCCAGCTCCGCACCTTTATCCCCTCATGTCTGTGTGTATTCCTTGCCTTGAATGACTTTCCCCCACCTGGAGAAACTCATTTCTTAACACCTAATCCAAAAGCTGTCTCCTTTGTGCTGCCTTCCCTGACCATCGCTTTTCCTCTACCCAGAGAAAACAATTGCTCGTTTGTTGAGTGCTGTATGCCAGATATTAGGAGTTTTGCGTGTGTTTTTCAAACTGAAGCTCACAGCAACTCTTTGAAGTAGTACCATTATTAATTCTATGTTCCAGAAGAGGAAACTAAAGCACAGAGAGGTAAGTAACTTGCCCAAGGCCACACAGTAGGAAGTGGTTCAGTGAGAGTCAAGAGGACAGACTCTCTGGGTCAAAGCCCACAGTCCTAACTGCTGTCCTGCCCTGCCTCCCGGGGACTCACACAGGACTCAGCACTCAACATCTCTCTCTTTGTACTGACCCTCTTTGGTTTACACATCTATCTCCACTTCTGGATTGAGAACCCTCTGAGAGTAGAGAATGTGTCTGACTTCTCTGAGCATCCCCAGATCCCTGAATCCTTCAGCATGAGCCAGGCCATGGCAGCTGCTCAACTCATGTTGCTTTTGCTCAAGGATGAGTGAAGCCAGGATTAGCATTCTGCTTCTGCACTGTGACCTTGGGCAGGGCACACAACCTCTCTGAACCTTCCTTTCTTTCTCTGGAGAAAATAAAAACCCATAGGGGAATAATAACACTGCCTAACTGATGTCTCATAGCTTACTGTGAAAATCAAATTGAACATGATGCTGTCATGAGGAAATGTAGTATAAGCAGTGGGGCACTCACCATACAGATGTTAGCAGCTGGTATTCAGAGGGAAATGTGTCACCTGTTCACAGGTAAAACATGTTATCCTAACAAGGGCCTTACAGTTAATTATACCTTCATCCAAAGTAATGTGTAATTCTGGAAGATCTGCCTTGGGTCAGGCAGATGGGAAGTATCTGAGGTCAAGGCAGAGTCTGGTCACCCCGATGGGAGGCTTCTGTACCCACCCTCCTTACTCATGTCCCGGAACCTGCTATTCTTCCAAGATCCCTGGGGTTGAGTCATGTTCCTCTCCCCGCCCAGCATCCATCTTCTCCCCAGGGCTTGGGCCTAACAGCTCAGGTCTTGGAGAGCAGTCTGCTCCCACTGGCAGCCCTGCACTCCTTGGAAGAGATGAGGTGAGATCAATATCAGGACTTCATAAATCACTTCCAACACACTGGCCTCACCGCAACTCTATGAAGAAGGTATTAGAACCCCACTTTAGAGTCCAAGGTCAGAGAAGCAAAGGGCTTGCTCAAGAGCACAACTGCTGGAATTGAACCCAAGTCTATCAGATTTCAAATACTCTAGTCTTTCTCATGCTCCCCCTTCTTTCTCTGGGCAAGTTCAGGGAGATTCATATCCAAGACCCACCCAGTACAGGCTTTCTGAGCTCAGCATGAGCTTGGTCCTTGAAGGAACTCAGATTTCAGGCAAATACCATATTTCCTTGATTTTAAGATGCATTCTTATTCAGTTTTATATTTCTGATATGAAGATCTTAACAACGGTAATATCTGAGATTTTAGGAAATTTATTTTTTAAAGATTTTTTTTGAAGTGGACCGTTTTTAAAGTCTTTATTGAATCTGTTACAATATTGCTTCTGTTTTATGTTTTGCTTTTTAGCTGCAAGGCATGTGGGATCTTAGCTCCTCAACCAGGGATCAAACCCACATCCCCTGCATTGGAAGGTGAAGTCTTAACCACTGGACCGCCAGGGAAGTCCCAGAGATTTTAGGAAATTTAGTAGGAGTCCTAGAGACTGCATTCAAGTGTCTCTGCTCAGCTACCAACTGGTTCTGTGCCTTTGTGGAAGCCACTTTACCTGCCTGTACCTCCAGGAATTGGTCTGATTTTTGGTACCAATTCTGCCACTTGAGAGCTATGTGGCTTTGCGGTCCTCTCTGAGATTCAGTCTCATCTCTAAAATGATGGGAGGGGTCACTGATTTTTGACCTCTTCTTTTAAACTGCAGAACAAGTTTCCCCAATCACATATAAGTGAAAAGCTAAGTTGCTGCTCTGGATGAAAGAAGGGTGGGGGTGCCTGGGACCCTATAGCCTCTTCTACTCCCTCCACCTCTGCCAGGGCCATCCAGGCAGCACAGCCTCGGCTTCCTCACTTTGGCAAATTTCTCTGTTAAGTTCTGGTTCGGGAGAACATTGCTCTGGGAGGTGAATACAGAGCTAGAAGACCTGGGCTTAAGTGTGGATTCTCTTTAAGCAGCTGGGATGGCTCTAGTATAATCGCTTACCAGCTCTGGGCCTCAGCTTTCCATCTGTGAAGTAAAGCAGTAGATGAGATGATTTCTAAGAATCCATTCTGGCCCTTACATTCCATGAATGCAGTCTTTCATTGCTCTACCTCAAAGGTTGTACATTACTCTGGTTGTATATTAGAATCACCTAAGGAGCTTATCAAAAATTAGTAAAATATGGCCCACCTCCTCCCCACGCACCAAGCTGATGTAATTGATCCCAGGAAGGACTCAGACATCAGCGTTTTTATTTGTATTTTTAAAAAATATTTACTTATTTATTTTGGTTGCACCGGGTCTTCATGTGGCATGCGGGATCTTTAGTTGTGGCGTGTGGACTCTTAGTTGCAGCATGCATGCGGGATCTAGTTCCCCAACCAGGGATTCAACCCGGCCCTCCTGCATTGGGAGTGTGGAGTCTTACCCACTGGACCACCAGGAAGTCCCCATTAGTGTTTTAATAAGCTCTCCCAGCAACTGTGACAGCAACCAGGGCTGAGAAGCACCACTCCTCCAGACCTAAAGCCTCAGTGGGGAACGAAGAATAAAAATTCCAATGACATTTCAGAGAAGGAATCCTAAAAGCTTAAATCTGGGGAGAATTTTGTTTCTTTCAGTCTTACAAGTGAATCGGTAGGTGGGTGCTCAGGAACCTAAACCTATCAATCAGATAATCCTAAGTCGGGGAGGTCAAAATATTTTTTTCATTTAAAAGTGTTTTTGGTATTCAAGTACCTAATAAGTGATTCCTACATATCTGACTATAATAGGCATGATGGGGAGAATTAACCAAGTATAATACAGTGCCTACTCTCACAGTCTGTAATCTAATGGCAGAAACAAAATCAGTGGCAAACAGTATGGTATGAAATAAAGTGCTAAATCTAAGATAATCTTTATTGAGCACTTTTATTGCATGCCAGGCACCAAGTGCTTTATAGTATATTAAACAAATTTCATCCTCACAATAACCCACTGAGGAGGGTTCTGTTATTATTCCCATTTCTCACCTAAGGAAACAGAGGATCAGAGTGTTATGTAAACAAACATGCACAAGCCCATAAAGCTATCAAGTAGCAGACATAAGGGTTGAAGCCAGGCTCCAAAGCTGATGCTGGTACCATTTTGCAATATCACCTACATCAGGTGGGGTAGATTCCCATATAAGCTCTGTAGGGTGCCAAGAGGAACCTGGGTCTGGCCTCAAAGCATGCGTTCTGCTAATTGAAAGAGGAAAACTTCAGGATGCTTGTGGGTGAATGAAGAGCCCAGAGGGAAAGTGAGGCTGGGTCAGGTGACACAGGGCCTTGAATGTCCGGTACAACTTGAATTTGATTAGGGACTGGCGTAGGAAAGTGCTAATTTATCATGCCTTTAAGAAAGTGAGTGGGTTAGAATGGGCATCAACAGAAAATTTACAAAGAACAAATGCTGGAGAGGGTGTGGAGAAAAGGGAACCCTCTTGCACTGTTGGTGGGAATGTAAACTGATACAGCCACTATGGAGAACAGTATGGAGGTTCCTTAAAAAACTAAAAATAGAACTACCATATGATCCAGCAATCCCATTACTGGGCATATGCCCAGAGAAAACCATAATTCAAAAAGACATATTGCACCCCAATGTTCATTGTAGCACTATTTACAATAGCCAGGTCATGGAAGCAACCTAAATGCCCATCGACAGACAAATGGATAAAGAAGATGTGGTACATATATACAATGGAATATTACTCAGCCATAAAAAGGAACGAAATTGGGTCATTTGTTGAAACGTGGATGGATCTAGAAACTATCATACAGAGTGAAGCAAGTCAGAAAGAGAAAAACAAATATCGTATATTAATGCATATATGGGGAACCTAGAAAAATGGTACAGATGAACCGGTTTGCAGGGCAGAAGTTGAGACACAGATGTACAGAACAAACGTATGGACATCAAGGGGAGAAAGCCGCGGGGTGCTGGGGGTGGGATGAATTGGGTGATTGGGATTGACATGTATACACTGATGTGTATAAAGTTGATGACTAATAAGAACCTGTTGTATAAAAAAATAAATAAAATGAAAGCATTAAAGAAAAAAAAAAAAAAAGTCGGTGTCCTACCGGGTGTGCTAGTGAGGTGGGAGGTGAAGTTGGTCCTGAGAACCTCTTGAGGGCAAGGGCTGTGTCCTCTTCATCTTTGTTTCCTCATGGCCTACACAGGCCTAGCACATGATTGTTACTAAATATTTGCTGAATGACAGTTGTGAACTGCTTCTTTGAAGTCACTTGGAATTCTTAATCTTCACCTTCTACTGCAGCCCAGCATGACATTACAGGTCCTAGACTGAGGTAGGAGCAGCGACAGGAATAAGGAGGAATAGACGGTTGAGACAACGAAAAACAATTAACTGGCTAGGCAACACATCGTTAAGTACCCAAGAAACTACAGACAGTGGCACTCACACACATGCTGAGGGATATAACTACGACCATACATATGCCCAGAAACCAAGCCAACACGGAGAGTCCATTTCACAGAAGAGCACTGTGTTTTCCAGAACCTACCCAGCCAGAGGACCTTCCTGCAAATAATTGTCACCTGTGAGTAGAATGTTAAACTCTGCCCTTCTGCAGAGTGTCTTTCTAGTGAAGATGGGGGTGGGGTTGGGGGTGGATTCCTGAAACTGGCTAAGGACAACTATCTTAATTGTTTCCGAACTTCTATTTCAAGAACTTAAATTTGGGAGCCAATTTAGAACGTGTTATCTTTCAGTAAGGAGCACACAAACTCAAAAATCTCATTATCTACGTCAGAGCTGAATCCCATCTAATCCATTTCAATGGGAGTTCAACCTCTTCCAGGGTGGCAGGGCCAGGGTACCAGATTCGTGGAACTAGGCTGATTAACTTATTTAAATCCTGGTGATTCCCCAAACCACTCCAAGCCCAAAATAAAGTCGTGGTTATGGGATCCTCATACTACAGTTGTTTCGACTCTGCTCCCCTCCAAAGCACCAAGGGATCAATCCCTGTTTCTCATCACCACTGCGTGGGTAAGGTCACGCTAGAGGGACGTCCAGAGGCCTCGAAACCATACACTTGCTCTGACAGGGCTCTGGAGCCCGAGAGCCACTGGGAAGTGTGTACCGCCAGCACAGTCTTTGCAGGATGCTTATGGCCAGGTTGAAAGCTGAAAGCTGATTTTTGATTAGCAATAAATCCTGGCTAAATTAAAGAGACCAAAGTAGTCTATAAAATGTTCCCATCTGGAGTGCCATAAATGAATTATATGTGTGCTGAGGTATTAATCTCTTTACAGTTTGGGCGAGTCTGGCTGGTCACTTCTGGCGACAAGCAACCTCAACAGGTTAACCCAGTGTACCTCAGTTTATCCCAGAGTCACAGAGATGTTTTTTTTTTTTAATGTGTTATGAGGTAAAAAGGATAGGTCTATAGCAGTAACCTGTTTAAAGATAATCTTTATTTCTAAGAATTTTTGTATACAAATTAAAAGTTTAAGACCCTAATACATAACATAGCAGTGTTTTTTTTAAAAATCATTACCCCTTTGAGAATCTGATAATGCCAAAGCCCTTCTCCCCAGAACGCACCTCTACTCATTCATGCAATATTCTGCATACCACTTTAGAGGATTACAGAATCCAGATTGAGGGTCTGTTCTGGATTATTAGACAAACCCAAATTTACTAGTTTTAGAGGGGTTCATCTGCTTCTTTCCCCTACCCTTTCTCTAGTACAGCTTCAAAAGACCAGAGAATTGTCAAAGAAATCTCTGAAGAAAGTATTACACTGAACTCCCTTGAAATTTCCTGGGGAGCATGCAGAAACCACTGTCAACTCCAAGAGGCATTCCAGACAAACTCCTAGCTGCTCAGGGAGGTTATGTTAATCATTGGCTCCAAGCACCACCCACCCTTGCAGTACCAACGCTGGCTGTCGGGAACCACTTACAGGTACAAAGCAGGTCTCTGCACACCTCCCTCTGGCTTTGGATGCATTTTTAGTTAGTGTTTATACTAGAAACCCCATGTAACCACCTTGCAGTCTCCGCTGGCCACTGCCAAGCACATGACCTTGTTCGTGTGTATTAACCACTCACAGTTGCCACTAATCAAGGCAAAGATTGTACAAATGGGGGAATGGGGAAAAAGGGACATTTACATCAATTATTTTAGCAGCATCTTTATTGCAACAAAGAACCTGTAATAAAATGCAACAAAACTAATGTTTCACTTTACATGATTAAAAGCCATGTAGCTGAAAATAAGAAAACCCATAAACTTACTGGAGTGAGACATGCAGTTCTTTTTATATAAGTCAATGCTTAAAACAGCAGGCACTTTATGTTCTAAAATTAAAGACTTGAACTCCAACTGTGCTGAATACAACATAAATTTGTATTTGGGTTATGTAAAAACAAACATACTTTTTCTCTCTCTGAGGGACTTCTCAAATGATTACCTAGAACTGTCTCCTGACGAAATAAGAAAAGCAAGAGCCAGCACCTTGCACTAACATGTCTCCATATTTCAGGCTGCAAGATGGATTAGGTGAGGCTGGTTGGGGTTCGGAAGGTGGGAGTCAGGAAAGTTTCCTTATTCCTTTATGTCTGCTGGGAATGGACACTCACCTTACATATCTTAGTTTAGATATGGCCATGTCTCATTGCTTACTTTAAACAGCTATAATTTGGGCTCCCAGGCTTAAGCAAGCACTCTATACCCCAATCCCCAAACTCCCCACTACACCAAGGAAGACACATTTAGTGTTAACAATTTTAATTAACTTCAGAATGTCATATACTAATTAGAAGTACTGCTTCATTAATAAGCATGCTTAGCATTTACTTTAGAATGGAAAAATTAACCATTTTACGTTATCTTTAAAATGTTTCATAGGAATATATTAATAAATACTTCTTTAAAAATTTGCCTTTTCTACATATCATTTAACTACCATGAGTTAGGATATCTGGATGGAGTCTAGCACCAACCAAACACTAACTGGCTGTGTGACCATGGGTATATTTTCTCCTCTCTCTATATGGAGGTTTCCTCCTCTAAATAATGAGAACACCAGATTATACCAAAGATGAAACAGCTTGAAAGTTTTACAATTCTGTAATAATGAGAGATCTCATAGGAATCATTCCACCTAAAGAGAGAACACTGTCACAGAGAGGTGGGATACACCTTCTGTAAGAAGTAAAACAAGCAAAGTAAGCATCAATATCTATATCTCATTCTTCTGAAAAATAATGCATGCATTGTGACTTCATCCTCTTGTATGAGGCTTTGGAAACAAGCCAGGAATGGCATAGACAGAAAAACCTTCACTCCAAAATTAATCTCCAGACCAAGGGGATATATAGTTAATGATACCTTCTGCTTTTTTCAGAGTGAAAAAAGGGCCAACAGTCATCACAGATGAGCAGCTATCTTGACTATTGTTTTAGGTTCTTGTCAAACAGTCCAGTGTAGAAATCACCTATTATTTTCTTAATCCAACTCATTCTCTGCAGAAGAGTTTCTTAAAGTAGCCCACAAATGACTTGCTTTAGAGTCACCTGGGAAGCTTGTTAGAAATGCAGATTCCTGGTCTCCACGTAAATCAATAAAATCCAAATTTCTAAGAGTGAGGTTCAAGATTGCATTTCTTTTCATAAGCATCCCAGATGAATCTTAGATTTTGAGTCCCACTGCTCAACAACGCAGAAGCAACCATAACTACTGATGGTTGTTCAAGTGCACCCAATTATCAAACCTGCAAAACCCCCCTTTGATGTTTAAGCTAGTGCTTTTTGGTTCTCACTAAAAATGCTGCTATACTCTTGCCTTTTAGTTTGTTACCCAAACACAGGGTACAAATAGTTTTAGTGAGATTTCTACTGATTGCCTGAATTGACTATGATGTTTTCCACATTGATTTTAAAATCAAATTCAGTTGAGCTGTCTTTCTGTAAGCGAATTCAGTCAGGTATTTTTCCCCCTATGGAAGGAGAATGGCATTTAACTGACTGGGAATTATAACAGAAGCATTCCTTGTGATGGGAGGAAAGCAGAAGGCAAGATGCAAAAGGAAAACACCTGTGAATTCAAGAGTCCATGAGGTTCTTTAAGGTTTGTTTTGATAAAATATGAGATGCCGTTTTGAAGAAACAGCCTTGTTGGGTAAGAGGTTTCAAATGAGTAGCTGTATAAAAGCCACTGTATAGCATTTCTACTTTGCATATTATATAAGGTTAGATGGTCAGATGCCACTAGTCCCTAGACAAAAACCATCTTCAGTAATCAGATACATACTTAAGTCATGGGGGAAAATACTTTCTTGGGGAAGAAAAGTTACCCAAATCAATTTAATTTAACATTGAAAAAAATATAAACAAATATTGGCATGGGAAAATATCATAACAAGAAAATCAATACATATACAGACACAGGGAAAAGTGTGGTACCTATTATACAGTATAAATACAAAAACAGCAAAACCCAATCCCCCTCCACAGACAGCACCACCAGGTCACCCTGCCATCTCTGGACCTCCCCCACCTCCCATGCGGCCCTTAGTGATGAAGTCCACATCTCATGCACAGTCACCATCCTTACTAATGGAGGCTGTGCTCTCTAGGGCAGAAATCTACTCTCTCTGTAGTGGTGAGAAAGAAGAGAGTAATTTTTTTTTTGGAGTGTTGTTTAGAAGTACTTTCCAAACACTGAGGCTTGTCAAACTCATAGGTGCCTTCTCTGCCACTGGCTCCAATGTGACCCATCTAACACCCTAAGATTCTAAGATGGCAGATCCCAATCGGCACTATGAGCTCCCTTAATAGTCAACTGCTAGGGCTAAACCAGAAAAATGTCACGGTCATTCAAGAACTCACTTATAAGCTTTGAACATTGCAAAAGAGAGTCATGCCTTGCTGGGGATCAGTTTATGGTAAAGAGGTTGTCTGGAAACTCTTTAAGCTCACAATATCTAAATAATATTCAAATAATTTAAAAAGGTTAAAGAAAGTTTCAATTTGTAAGGTTTCCAAAATTAAGAAGAAAATTAAAAAAATTAGAATTAGAATTGTAAAAGTAACTCTACGGAACTTTTCCTCCCCTGAATAATGTTAGTCTGTACCTGTGTTGGCAAGAGTGTGATTTCTTAATCTGGTTTCCTTAACTAATATTCTAGGAGTTTAAATTTCAATTCCTAAACTTTTTCATGAGTATTTTTTGTCAAATTATACTTCTGCTTAGATCTTAAGCAGACCCTTGCCTTCTCCTCTCCCTGCCGTTCTCCACACTCTGGTCTCCCCCACCCCACCAAAATTCCCCTCCACTGCCCTAAAACTCTGGAATATTTCAATGAGGAAATACCCAATGGAAACTGGCACCACTAAATTTTCTGAAAAATACAAGTGAATGTGTACTTTTTTCTTTTCCTAAAGTGAAAGAAATTGCCTGCAAATATTTAAGCTCTAATCATTTGATTAAAATTTTCCTGTCTGTAATTATCAATATTATAAGACTAATTAAATCCATGCTACATATACAGTTACTTGCCTTTATGTGAAAGGAAAAACCCACTCGGTCATATCATCAAAGAGAACTATTTATACTAGATACAGTTTAAATTGGTTAAAAACTGGTCAGAGTCTGAATGAAACAAAATTAAGTGTCTTTAGGAGGCTACTAAGTTATCCTTGAAAAATCATTAATGACCGGTTAAGCCATAGGTTTAATAGTGATTAGTTCATAACATGCTGGATACACCCCAAGCAATGTAGTATAAGCTATTCAATTACATTTAAGTGCTATCAAATCTGTAACTAGTCAGAGATTCTGGAATTGAACCAAACCAATCACTAATATCATATTTTAACAAATTCAGAAGTATACTGTAAAAATACACTAATTAAGTCCATGAGGTTTCATAATGCTATTAAAAATGAAAATAAGGTAGTATGGATACATGGTACTAATGTCTTATTTCTTTCAGTAATTCTCATGGTATTGCTGGGTCCCTTAGAAATATGTATCATTTAATTTTGTGTATGGTTAAGGTATTAGATTACTATCTACAAGCTGTAAACACCTGCATGGCACCAAATATACTTTCAGAAGTAGATGTTATGTGGCAGGTACCAAAATGTGATGATCAATTCTCTACTGATTAAACCTCCTCATCTGGTTAAACAGCCAGTGTATACCAGAGTTCTACACAGGTCAAAGTTATATCACTTTCAGAGCAGCAATACGTGATCCAAGGTTTTCTTGAAGGTAGTGCAAAAGATGCAGTTCATAATGTTCTCCAGATTCAGGAACTCTTATGCTGTGTCTCTCCTGAGGATAGATCTTAAAAACAACAACAACAAAATCAAAATACACAAAATAAGAATTTAGGAATACATCTCCTTCCAAAGCTTTCCAGAGATTTTCAACAGAATTAATAACATGGAGCAGAGCTTCTCCAAGATATTATACACATATATCCTATCTAAAGGGCCTTCTCTTTTTATAATTCCCTATGTACCACTAAGCTTACAGAAGGATCAGTGGTTCTCCAAGTGTGGTTTGCAGACTTCTGGGGTCCTCAGAACTCTTTCCAGGGATACACAAGGTCATATTTACTTTCAGATCAAAAATAAGATATTATTTGCCTTTATTCACTGTGTTGGCATTTGCACTGATAATGAAAGGCAATGGTGGGTAAAAGTGCTGGTGCCTTAGCATGAATCAAGGCAGTGACATACACTTGTAGTAAACAAGAAAAAATGCCAGTTTCCCTTAAGTAGTAGTAAAAATTAGAATTTTGTTAAGTTGCAATCCTTAAGCAGAGGTCTTTTTATATTCTGTGGTGATAAGATGGGAAGAAGGCATAAAGCACTTCTGCTACACGATGTCTCAAGAAAAAGGACTTGTACAACTGAGTTTTGTTTTGTTTTTTCTTTTGGCCCCGCCGCACAGCATGCGGGATCTTAGTTCCCTGACCAGGTATCGAACCCACGCCCCCTGCAGTGGAAGAACGGAGTCTTAACCACTAGGTAGCCAGGGAAGTCCCTACAACTGAGTTTTTAAATGGAACTCCATTTTTCACTTGAAAGAATGACAACTATGGTGATTCAGACTTGGCTATCTGGCAAACATTTTCTAAAAATGATGTGAGCCAGTCACTTCAAGGACAACATTGACAGTATTTGTTGCCAATGATAAATTTTGAGCTTTTAAATGAAAATTAGAATTTTGGAAAACTTGCATCTACCACTCCTAGCTCATGAGCTTCTCAATACTTGGAGAATTTTCTGTTGAGATCACTGGTAATATCAATGTATATGATTTAAAAAATATTGTATGATTAAGTGGATCAACACTTAGAAGTGAACCAATATTTTCCAGATGACCAATGCATGGGTAAAAGATCCATTTGAAGTACGAGATCCAACAGATTGTAATGTAGCAGAGTATGAAAAGTTTACAGATATGGTTTCAGATTCCACACTAAGACTAACCTTTAAGAAACTACCATTTGTTCGGTTTTGGTGTAGCAACAAAGAAGAATATCCATGATTATCTGAAAAAGCTAAAATATTACTCCCATTTCTTAATTACATATTTTGTGAGGCCAAAATTTCTTCATTTACTTTAGCCAAAACAACATTTCACAACAGATTGTATGTGGAAGTAGATACGAGAATCTAGATGTATTTCTTATTAAGCCAGAGATTAAAGGGATTTAGAAAAATGTAAAACAGTGCTAACTTTCTCAGTAAATTGTTTTGTCTTGAAAAATTTTCTCCTCCATTAAAAATGTGATCTGTGTTAACATGTAATAGTTTATTATTGTTAATTTTAAATAAATAAATGAATATTTTAAAATTTTCTTAGTCTTAATATCTTATATGAGAAATACTGATAGACATAACTCACATAAACAAAAGCTTTTTGGTATATAAAAGGGTCCTGAGACCAAAACGCTTGAAAACTGCTGCTATAGACAAATATCTCATAGTTTACCTACATAAATGTCAACTGAAACACAAAAAAGGGAAAAGTAATATTTTTCATTTCTTATGAGAACAATCTGTGTAAGGAGTAGAAACGAGGAAGAAAGGAGGAAAAATTTCTCTTAAAAGCTTTTTTTTGAGTAATGGAGCAATGGAGGTAAGTAACTTGTTGGTTTCTGCTCCAATGTCAATATAAAACGGAAGAAAATTAAAAGACCTTGTAATCAGGTCCTAAAAATCCTTTATAACAATGAAATCAACTAGCATTTCTTTACCCTTTCAAGAGGAAGAAGAAAAGCAAAGGAGGATAGTGAATGGACTCCTGTCATCTTGTCCATGATTACCAACTGAAAGCAGATACAGATACGCAAGTCATGTAATCTGATAGGACAATTTTCATCCTGACTTCCACAGGATCTTAATTTTTATCTAACTAGAGGCACTACTAACTATGCGTATTATTTTAGTTCTCTTAAGCAGAGAGTGGCCACAGCTGAAAATTCAACCTTACTCCATACTTTATTATATTTCAAAGTAACCAATCACTAATCATGGCTATTTTAATCAGAAAATGTAAAAGAACTCACCTGTAAATCATATGGCTTTCCAGCCCTCACTAAAAAACTCAGTAATATACTGGTGTGTGCAAAATGGACATTCTCATCCAAGAACCCATGTAAGAGTAGTAAACGATTTGGTCTGGAAAAATGGAAATATCAGAGGATTAGGCAAAATAAGAGTATTTGGGAAAACCACTTAACTCCTTAAAACTAATCACAACTAACTACGTTAACTTCCTTATACTGTAATATTAGAATAAGGATTCAACATTTTGGGACTTCCCTGGTGATGCAGTGGTTAGGAATCCGCCTGCCAATGCAGGGGACATGGGTTTGAGCCCTGGTACGGGAAGATCCCACATGCCATGCAGCAACTAAGCCCGTGTGCCACAACTACTGAGCCTGCGCTCTAGAGCCCGCAAACCGCAACTACTGAGCCCACGTGCCACAACTACTGAAGCCCACATGCCTAGAGCCCGTGCTCCGCAACAAGAGAAGCCACCGCAATGAGAAGCGCGCGCACCGCAACGAAGAGTAGCCCCTGCTCTGCACAACTAGAGAAAGCCCGCGTGCACCAACGAAGACCCAGGGCAGCCAAAATAAAATAAATAAATAAATAAATAAATTTATTTAAAAAAAGGATTCAGCATTTCAATATTAAATTAGTAATATATTAACCAGATGCTACATGTAAAGAAAAAATATTTTTTTTTTTTTTTTTTTGCGGTACACGGGCTTCTCACTGCCGTGGCCTCTCCCGTTGCGGAGCACAGGCTCCGGCCCAGCCGCTTCGCGGCACGTGGGATCCCCCCGGACCGGGGCACGAACCCACGTCCCCCGCATCGGCAGGCGGACCCTCAACCACTGCGCCACCAGGGAAGCCCCCCAAGAAAAAATATTTTAATTAAATCGTGTTCTATTTCCTATTAAGATATTAGCACACATCAATAATTATAGCATGTCCCTAGAAAAAGAAAAATCATATATGTTACTTGCAAAATATATGTAAGCAGAAATGGAATTTTTTCCACCTTGAAACAGTTGTGTACTTAATTAAGCTTCTTTTATCACTTAAGCAACTGCTTCAAATATAACTTGTAAAAAAACCCAAATTATATGAACTGGCCTATAATTAAGCTTTGACAAACAGCTATGTCTTCTAGTACTCTATAAAATATTAGCTTTGGTTTTGTCATGCTTATAGTTTTCATTATTAAAGACAATTTTTAAAGACACAATTTTAAATTTATAATTTTAATTTTAAAGCTTAAGCTTACTCAGAGGGGAATTTTTCTGCTTGCATGGCCACAGATCCTAAGTAATAGCCCTGTTCATTCTGGTCAGGGTGACCCATATAACGTTCCGTGTAGCCTGTATCATAGAAGATCCACAGAGTGACTGGGGCCCCAGCAATAGCAACCTGCATAAGATAACAGTGACAGTCAAGTGTGGTCCAGAAAAGAATGGCTAGCACTGAGAGTCTGTAACTGCAAATTTACAGGCTAAAATTATCCTTAGGCTTTAGCCCCATGACTGGAGCATACATGGTCTCAGGCAACTCAGAAAATCAAAGGGGAGTGCGAAGGTCAAGAATTTGATACTTTGTGAGTCAGTTAGCTTCATGTTCCACAGATGTGCCACACACCAAATCCTTAACCTGGGCTAGATGAAATATAAACATGGGCCTCTGTTAAAAGGGGAGGCTGAACTAGAACATATGAATGCCTCAGTGTAAATTTATTCCTGCTCCTGGGGAAAAAAATATGGGACAAGTGTCAGCTTTATATAGGAAAAAGCAGTCTTTTTTTTTTTTTTTTTTTTTAGCTTCTGTTGGCAGTACAGAATTTAAAACAATGAATGAAATATATTTAAGCACTAAATACTTGCCTCATTTTAAGTCTCCCACACACAGTTTTATATTTAAATATTGATTTAAATACTGTAATTACTTTCTTGACAGCTGCAAGCCTGGGAAAATTATGGCAGTATTCAGAGTTCATTTTGTGGTTATTATAAATAAAGATTATCTGAATATACATGTAAGAACAAAAACCCTATAGTTTTTATTCTTAAAAAATAAAAAATTTTCACTGTAAAATAAAATGTTATTGAAATATTAAAAAGAAAAATGCCACTCATAATTCCCATTCCCTTAACAACTGTTAGCATCATTTTATATTTTCTTGTAACATATTTTTCTAAGAAGCTGTTTATAGAATTGGAATCATTGTTTACATATTTCATAGTTTATTCATTCAGTACAGATTTACTTAGGACCGACTATGTGCCAAGCATTGTGCTTGGCAGCTGAGGATACAGCATAGGGCAGACAGATCCCTGCCCTCAGAGGTTGTAGTCCAACAATTACACAAATAAGAACAACCCAATATGAATGTGTGTTTTACTAATCATGACTATCTCCCATAATCTTTGGCATATGTCTATAAATAGCCAGTAACTGATCAAGTTGACAATTATTTTATATAGATAAATGTAGATAAAGATACGTAAACATATCTCATGAGTTGACAAGATATATCTATTATTTCACACGGCTATTAAACACACAAACCCTAACATTTCACAGTACTGTCAACTCTGTAAACCTTCAGAAAATTTGCATTTCCTCATATCTCAATTTATAGAAAATTCTACGCTTATTGCAAAAAGAAGTACCATAGGAAATCACATACCCTGAATATATCTGACCTCTGCATTAATGCCATCAGGGAGAGGTATCCTCCATAGGACCAGCCATGGATGCCCACACGATCTAAGTCAATGAAATCATATTGAGAGGCTAGATATTGGAGTCCTTCCACCTGATCGTCAATTTCTATTTGACCCTGTAAAAAATGGAGAGCATTTCACTGATTCTGATAAATAAAAATCTTATTATAAGAGTGCTTTTAAAGCTGATAGATGTTCTTACTAAAAATACCTGTAGTTTTTTTAGATAAGAACTCATTATCAATGGAAATTCTGTTGCTCGAAAAAAAAATTTTTAACTCTAGAGATAGGAGCCTATAGCTTCTGTTGCTAGCCTGTCCTAGAGTTTAGTTACCCCTTAGTCATAAAGTTCTTTCCTACTGTGACCCAAAATGTCCCTTGCCGTATGGGTATTTCCCATTTCCATTTGTTCTGTTGTCTGCTAAGAGGCCAGCATCTTCCTTGTAACAAGCCTTCCTACACCCAAAGATAAAAAATTAGCCCCCTTAAGTGGTTGACTAATATTACCTCTCCTTTTTAAAACTTAATGTAATAAAGCAGAGGGAATCACTCTTGACGCATTATCCTATTTCCCTATCACCTACCTCTAGGAACTGAACATACAATTTCTTTAAAGTCCTGTATAGTCCTAATTCCTATTGCCACCACCCTGTCTGTATTACTAGGCCTGCCAGTGCACACAATCTCACTTCACTGAGCCAAAAACAAAAATAAAAACAAAAACTTACATGAGAATACAACATAAGGTCAAAGAACTGGCTGTGGGAGAAAATCCCCATGTCTTACTCAGCATGTCCAATACACTGGCAAACACAGTAACTGCCTTACTGTGCAAAAGGAACATCGGATTCTCATCATTTCCCAAAGCAGCAGAAAGGACATGGGGCATCTCTAAAAGGTAGCATTTAAAGCTTCCTGTAGAGAGAAAGAGGCTTGTCACAAGGAAGGCACTAACCAGTTGGTTTCTCTCTTCACAGAGGACAGAACAAATCTCAATTATTCCTAATAGTGTACAGGATGCTGAAAACTAAATGGACTGGCTTGTGACTAAACTGGACATAAAAAATAGAAAGAGAGGGGGTTTCTATATAAAAGTGGTTCTATCTCAGCTCCCCAAATTTACATATAGGTAGACATGAATAGCCTAGTGAATATCAAGTTGTACCTTCCCTCCCACCCCCAAACCATAACACATGCTCACATGCACACACGTGCACACACACTCACAGTGCCTTCCCCCAACTCCTTCTCTGGGATTTCACACTAAACAATGCACCAAAAATTGTAAATGTCTTTAAAAGAAAAATGTTTGTATGTTCACACACCATTTTATATTTAAAGGCGCCTTCAAATTTAAGCCCTCGGTGACAGGATCCCCTGTTGTCTATCACTACAACCACGTAACCCAGAGAGGCTAGGGTATTCAATCGGAAATACTTGATTCCTTTAAACCGATTATTCACCAACTGCACCTGAGGAAGAAATACAACTTCAGTGAAATTTATTATATGGCAGCATACAAAAGCATAAGAGAGGCAGGATGCTGCAAAAAATAGAAAGCTTAAATTTTTAACATTATTTTGCCTATAAAATGAAATTATTTTCTTGTGGCAAGAACACAACATGAAATGGACCCTCTTAAAATTTTAAGTGTACAATACAGTATTGTTAATCATAGGACAATGTTGGACAGCAGATCTCTAGAATTTATTCATCTTGCATAATTAAGAATTTTTTATGCCCATTGATTAGCAATTCCCCTCCTCCCCCTCTCCCTGATTTATTTATTTATTTATTATTTTTTTTTTTTGCGGTACGCGGGCCTCTCCCGTTGTGGTCTCTCCCGTTGCGGAGCACAGGCTCCAGACGTGCAGGCTCAGCGGCCATGGCTCACGGGCCCAGCCTCTCCGCAGCATGTGGGATCTTCCTGGACCGGGGCACGAACCCGTGTCCCCTGCATTGGCAGGCGGACTCTCAACCACTGCGCCACCAGGGAAGCCCTCCCTGATTTATTTTTATTTTTTAAATTAACTTATTTTATTTATTTTTGGCTGTGTTGGGTCTTCGTTGCTGTGCCTGGGCTTTCTCTAGTTGCAGCGAGCGGGGGCTACTCTTAGTTGTGGTGTGCGGGCTTCTCACTGCAGTGGCTTCTCTTGTTGCAGAGCACGGGCTCTAGGTGTGTGGGCTTCACTAGTTGTGGCACGCGGGCTCAGTAGTTGTGGCTCGTGGGCTCTAACGCACAGGCTCAGTAGTTGTGGCACATAGGCTTAGGTGCTCTGCAGCATGTGGGATCTTCCCGGACCAGGACTTGAACCCATGTCCCCTGCACTGGCAGGCAGATTCTTAACCACTGCACCACCAGGGAAGTCCCCTTATTTACTTTTAAATTAAATCTTTTCATGTTCATGTTACTTCTTTTCTTTCTTAACTTCACACTCAAAGTTCTGAGGAATTACTGAGTAACTACAGACTTTAAAATTATAACCTAGATACTAACTACATACAAGATAAGTGATTTAACCTACCCCATAGAAAAAATTACTAAAATGATTACTTCTACCCTGAGGAAGAATTGTATCATTCAAATGACAGAATAAGATCATTTTTTCTCCCTACCTGTCTCTTCTGGGATTGTCTCTGACCAGTAGAGGGAAAACTGAAGTATTTTAATGAATTACTATGACCAGTCAGCTTCTTTTTTCCTGCTACACAAATCAGTGCAAAAGGTAGAATAATTCTTAAATATCTTTATTGCCCTAGAAACTATACTTCAAAATGACTGAGAAATTAAATGTAGTTTGGGCTTTACCAGAAATATACTCTCTGGTGAAAAGAAGACTTTAATTAATGGGCAGAAAGTTACAGAAGTTCAAGGTTTGGTGGATACTAAGGTAGATAATAAACAAACAAAAAAAGGTTCTGGCAAAATTGAGGAAGTGTTCTCTGGCTGAAACCAATGGGAAAACCAAGCCAGCCAGGAGTTAAAATAAACATCGATGCTGTCTTCACTCAATAAATACCTACTGAGCATTGAATGGGCTAGACTGGCAGTGGCGGTATAAAGAACCTTCTCCTTTTGAACTTTCGGATGTTTAGCGCCACTGCAACAACTGTCAAACTGGTCTTTCTGTTTCTATACTTGTCCTCCGTATAGTCTGTTCTCACAGCAACAGGATGATGTTTAAAAATGTAAATCAGGTATGACTTTATAGCTTTGGTCCTCCTAATGGCAGGGGGTTTAGATCAGAGTAAGATCTAAACTCCTTACCACTGCCTTTGAGACACTACATTATCTAGCTCTTGGCTATTTCTGTGACCTCATCTCATACCATTTCCCCCCTTGAGCACTGCACTCTAACCTTACCACTAACTATATCAAGTTGGTTCTAACCCCAGGACACATTAACATTTACTGTTCCCTCTGTCTACAATGCTCTGCCCTCAGATCTTTAACATGGCTCATCCCTTCTCATCCTCTGCAACCTCAGAGAGCTTCCCTGACCTTCCAGTCAGAACCCTCATTTTAGTCACTTTGCCATCCTCTTTCCCAACAATTATTCATAACACTTCCATTATATGAAGTTATATAATTTATATGTCTGCTTGTTTATTATTTTCCTCATTAATCTCCATGAGGGTGGGACATTAGTCTGACTTGTTCACTGTGGTATCCTCACTGCCTAGAATAGTGCCTGGTACATAATAGGAACTCAGTAACTATTTGCTGAATGAATGAAAAACAGAGACAAGAGAGTGATGTTTTCCCTGTCTACCTCGGGAGGAGGGGTTTGGTGGGCAAAAGTGCTTGTTTTTAAAGGGAGGGAGCTGAAAACAGAAGTATTAGGCAAGGAACACGTATATGAACATATAAGAAAAATAACTCACTTCTTTGCCTGCTGTCAATCACAGAAGATGGCCTCAATTGCCTGATACAACATTCTCCCCCAGAGCCAGTGTTTCTGCCTTTGCAGCCTCCAGGCCTGCTTCTTCTTAGAAGGAGGTACTTAAACATAATGCCCTTTAGCACTAAGAATTCAGAAGTTTTCTTCAGTATCAATTCTTCAAAACCTGTGTTCTGCTATTTTAACTTGCTCTCTTGTGCATTTATGTTTGCAGAACAGTGTCTGGCACATAGGAAGTATCATAAATATTTGCTAAATAAACATTTTTTTTAAATAAACATTTTTAAACACACTACTGTTATCAATGAAAAGTTTAAAGAACTAAGCCTTGATGACTTTAATGGGAAATATTTGTTGCTTTCCTTGGTTTCACTTTTGTCCGACTACAGACGTTGCTGCATTTAGCGATGAAGTAATTCACCTCACGTTATGAATTGTGGCATTGTTGTTATTCAAAAGATTCCCACTTTGGGGGATTCCCTGGTGGCGCAGTGGTTGGGAGTCTGCCTGCCGATGCAGGGGACACGGGTTTGTGCCCCGGTCCAGGAGGATCCCGCATGCCGCGGAGCGGCTGGGCCCGTGGCCGTGTCCGCTGGGCCCGCGCGTCCGGAGTCTGTGCTCTGCGACGGGAGAGGCCACAGCGGTGACAGGCCCGCGTACCGCAAAAAAAAAAAAAAAAAAAAAAAAGATTCCCACTTTGACCTGAATATACACCAAGAAAAAAAAGGTTTGGACCACTTATGTGATTTAATCAAATTTTGCAAGGTTATTGTGTGCTATTAGAAAGATCTGATCTTACATTATGGAGCCTCTTCGTAACTAATCCACATGGTCATCAAACACAAGGATGAATGACCTCCCAGTGGGTTGAAGTGCCAAATGCATTCTATCATGCAAAGTGTTATGGGGAAATCTCCCTGCAAACTGAATAGCAGATTCTCCTGTGGCCTCACCAAATTTGAATGCTTCCAAAGAACACTTTGAGAAAGAAACTGTTCTATAAGTGCAAAAAAATGCAGTTGTATTCATAAAGTACTCCAAACAATTAAAGAATTTTGTTTTTACTGCATGGCGAGGACTTTATTATGGTAAAACATGCATTTTAACCATTTTAAGTGTATATAATTCAGTGGTATTAAGTACATTCACACTGCTGTGCAACCATCATCACTATCCATTTCCAGAACTTTTTCATCATCCCAAACAGAAACTTCAAACCTATTAAACAATAATTCCCTATCCCTCCCCAGTCCCTGACAACCTCTATTCTACTTTCTGTCTCTATGAATTTACTTCTTCTAGGTACCTCATACAAGTGGAAAAATATAATATTTATCCTTCTGTGCCTGGCTTATTTTACTTAGCATAGTGAGCTCAATGTTCATCCATGCTGTAGTATGAGTCAGAATTTCCTTTTTTTTTTTAAAAGGCTGCATAATATTCCTCTACATACCACATTTTGTTTACCCATTCATCTATCAACGGACACTGGGGTTGCTTCCACCTTTTGGCTATTATGAATAATGTTGCAATCAACACTGGTGTACAAGTATCTGTTTGAGTTTTTGCTTTGAATTCTTTTGGGTATACATCCTGAAATGGAATTGCTGGATCAGATTATAATTCTATGTTTAACTTTTTGAAGTACTGCCATATTGTTTTCCATAGCAGCTGCATCATTTTACATTCCCATCAGCAACATATTAGAGTTCCAATTTTTCTACACCCTCACCAATATTTATTATTTTCCTTTTTTTTTTGATAATAGCTATCCTAAGGGGTGTGAGGTGGTATCTCATTGTGGTTTTGATTTGCATTTCCCTAATGCTTAGTGATACTACCTTTTCATATGGCTTAGACTTTTTAAACTTAATTACTAATATAAGGAGTCCTTTAGTATTAAAAATATAAATAACCAGCTAGTTTTTATAGTGTGTTTTCCACATATCTTATATATCATTTCTTCATTGGGAAGGAGAAACACCCTTCTTACTTAGTCATAATATCAAAATAATATAACAAAACATGTAAAGTTTCTGAGCGTGTCCTGTAATTTGTCTCCTGAATTTCTTTGTATTACACCTTTTATTTATTTTTATTTATTTTGCAGTACATGGGCCTCTCACTGTTGTGGCCTCTCCCGTTGCGGAGCACAGGCTCTGGACGCGCAGGCTCAGCAGCCATGGCTCACGGGCCTAGCCGCTCCGCGGCATGTGGGATCCTCCTGGACGGGGGCACAAACCCGTGTCCCCTGCATCGGCAGGCGGACCCTCAACCACTGTGCCACCAGGGAAGCCCTGTATTACACCTTTTTTTTAAATGTACAAAGATTTAGTTCAAAGTTTTTAAGAGAAGTCTAATTTAATTCTTTCATAATTTATGTGTAGATGACAATTATACAAATGTGAATCACGTTTTGTTCGTAAAACACACTAAACAATGGCAAAGTGATTTAACTTGATATATGACGGTTATTGCTGAGATGTTATGGCTTATGTAGTTACTTTTATTTTTTGGATAACTTTACATCTAGATATATTTCCAGATCTGAATAACTGGGTATAATTATAAAGGATATTTACTGAGTCCAAGGGAGTTCTATTAGAAAAACATTGTAATTATATTCTAATTTCTACAGGGTCTCAAAGTAAGATATATAACCAAGATTAAACATTAAAAAAATTACCAATTTACCAACTCACCTATCCAAAATACTTTACTCTGACAGTAAAATTTGCTTAATATTCACATGCTAATACTTAAGGTGGAAACAAGAAAATCAAGGTGTAAACTTCTTACAGTGCTGAATAGTAGTATAGCAGTTGCCTTAACTAGCTGATAAAAGTATTATAGCTTTCTTGAGAGATGTGGCCTTAGAATGAAGAGATGGAATTCATTAGGCTACCAAGGCTTTCAAAAATATCTGTTAAGACTCTTTATTTACCAAGACATTTAATTATTTAAAATCATTTCCAAAACAAGTTCTCTACCTACAAAACAACATATTTACCTACTGACATACTACATTCTCCATGACAGTTATAGTCCTCACTGTAAATTAAGAAACTGACATTGAGGGAATTCCCTTGGCGGTCCAGTGGTTAAGACTGTGCTTTCACTGGCGAGGGCCTGGGTTTGATCCCTAGTCGGGGAACTAAGATCCCACAAACCGCATGGTGTGGCCAAAAGAAAAAAGAAGAAATTGACACTGATTTTCGAGTTAGCTATCTAACAAAACCCAGCTTCCTGAACTCCTAAATTGGATAATTAGAGCATAAGCCAGAGTCAATAATAGCAGAGGCTCAGCAATGTTCAAATCTTAACTGAAACAATTGACCAGACATTTAAAAAACAAATCACCTAAAAAAAAGAAAAAGAAAATGAAAAAACACACACACACACATATATGTATGTAAATATGCCCACCTGAGGACCACCATATATAAACAGCACAGTCGGGTATTTCTTTCCAGGTTGTAGATCATGAGGTTTGTATAGCATCCCATACAATGTAAATCCAGTAGTGCTTTCAAAAGAAAAAATTTCTGGAGGGGTATAGTCAGGAAGAGGACCTGAGAGGAGGTAACACAGTCTGTATAAGGAGTTCTTATGGGAGCTCAGCAATCTGAGAGCAAGGAAAAGATACTATAAACCCACCACCCTATACACAAATAACTAACCATTCCCCCCCTTCAGATGATAAGCAAGAAATCAAGCACAAAGTTATCTTTAAAAAAGGAAATCTAATGAACATATCAAATTGTCCACTTGAGAAGCAGACACAAAGTATTATGAATAATCCTTGGAGCCCAGGAGGTATTTACATGCAGAACACAAATACTTTGTGCTCGGTTTGTGTAACTTATTGATGGTTAAGCCATATACCTGATGGGAAACTGAAACCACAAATTAACTTAATTAATTGGTTTTCCAAAGCGATACAGACCTATACTAAATCTGTGTATACTGGATGATGTTACAGTTTAAGCAGAGATCATCACCATATTACAAATCCTGATTGTGGACATCAGAACATACTTATACCTTGTGGATTTGCACTAATTTCTTAATCCCTTAGGAGGTATTTATGAGTGAAAATACCTAACAGGAAAAAAGGATTTGGGGACAAAATGAATTAAAAGATATAAAAAATTAGTCCATTCTTCATGTTTAAGAAATCAAGCATTTTAAAAATAGGTAATTCACAGTGCTCTTCACTCCCATACAGAATGAATGTTCTATCTTTTATTAAGATGGCCATTACAAGTGCTGTAGAAGTTTAAGAAAGTGACCAGCTGGGTATTCCTTAAAGCTGCAGCTTCCCTTCCCAAGTGTCTTACTAGTTCAGTATATATTATCTTCAAATTCAGTTGTTTATCTGGGAACTCATCCAAACATGTGAATAAATCACTTCCTAGCTGGTATCTTGACTATTTTAATCTTATTTTCAAAAAGGCCTTCCAGACTTGCTCCTGCCTGGAGTAGGAGGTAACCAGTCTTATTTGATAATTGATAGACTAGGAGGGATGGGATCAATCAGGAACCCAGCAGCTCAGGGACAGGTGGTGGTAAGAGACGGGAAGACTCTGTTCAGGAAATGTGGACATATGACACAGGTTTAGTGCCCTAATGTACTAATCCTACTTAAGATCAGGCTCAGGGAAATGAGTACCTGCTGAATCCAAAATGGTGGCCCAAAATTCCTTTGTTTTGCAGGTTGGGTCATCTTCAGGACTTGAGAGCTTGTAAAGGGACACACAGTGTGGATTCTTCTGGTTACTATACTTACTTATAAAGAAGTCACAATGCTAGAGAAAGGAAAAACAATTACTTTTCCCCAGGGAAAAGTAAAAAAGGTTATCTGTTGCTACATGTGCACTAATGCTACAGCTGGAGTATGGTAAGAGTCTGACCATTTATACACATATACAATTCTAAAGTTAAGTATAAGGTTTTTGCAGGCCAACTTCACCAATTTTCACATTACTGAAAAGGAGTATTACATGAATAGAGGGTTGTTTTTTTTTGGTTTTTTTTTGCGGTATGTGGGCCTCTCACTGTTGTGGCCTCTCCCGTTGCGGAGCACAGGCTCCGGATGTGCAGGCTCCGGACGCGCAGGCTCAGGGGCCATGGCTCACGGGCCCAGCCGCTCCGCGGCATGTGGGATCTTCCCGGACCGGGGCACGAACCCGTGTCCCCTGCATCGGCAGGCGGACCCTCAACCACTGCGCCACCAGGGAAGCCCGAATAGAGGGTTTTTTATATGACAGGAAACCCTTTTCAAACAGGGACTTAATACCCGGCTGATGCAGCAAGAGTGGGAATAGCCACGGTCGGTCAGCCTTGTCACCTCTCCAGGATTTACATAACTGACCACGTACAGGTGATGTTCTAAAGGAGAGTCTTTGGTGCCTTCAAAATATACCAGCTTTCTGACTTCATCAACCTGGATCTGTCAAAATAACAACAAAAAAATCAGTGCTAGTATGACCTTGGCAAGACCAGTAAGTTAACAAACAATATCCAATTTTATTCAAATCATTTGAGCCACCCTTTGCCTTGTGCCTCTTTAAAAAAATCTGTCACCAATGTTAATAAGCTTGAGTTGGTTTTGCTCATGTCTTATAGCTAAGAATAGATCCTGTCCAGAAGGTAAAAGGATACCCAAGTTGCATGCTACTGGTAGTTTCCTATATGGTTAGAATGTGTACTTTTCTTAAAATACAAAAATTATTTCATTAAAATGACAATCCTTTACAGAGAAAAAAATACCTATATTACAGCTCAGGTCAACCATTCATGCACACTTAAAAGAGTTTAATTTTAGCATCCTATTTCTCAGTGCAGCATTATCTTAGGCAGTGCTTCTTTAGTTTTTTGTACAAATTTGTAAAAATTTCTTATCTATTGGGTTGGGGAATAACTGAACTCAATCACTCAATCAGTTTCAATACTTATAGTTTATAAATAAGTATGAAGGATCTTTTAAGCCTTCATTCAGAACTCAAAATAACTGCAAGTATACTCATAGCTGAATTCACTTAATATTCTTCCTAAATTACAGTAAGATTTTAAATAAATGGCTTTTATTGTTCCTTTTCAAAATCTTCTAGCAGCCTACTCAAATGATGTTTAATAAAATTCAAACTGTGTGGGCTTCCATGGTGGCGCAGTGGTTAAGAATCGCCTGCCAGGACAGGAATAGAGACGCAGACGTAGAGAATAGACTTGAGGACACAGGGAGGGAGAAGGGTAAGCTGGGATGAAGTGAGAGAGTGGCACTGACATATATACACTACCAAATGCAAAATAGATAGCTAGTGGGAAGCAGCCACATAGCACAGGGAGATCAGCTCGGTGCTTTGTGACCACCTAGAGGGGTGGGATAGGGAGGGTGGGAGGGAGACGCAAGAGGGAAGACATATGGGGATATAGGTACGTGTATAGCTGATTCACTTTGTTATAAAGCAGAAACTAACACACCATTGTAAAGCAATTATACTCCAATAAAGATGTTAAAAAAAATAAACAGTCAAAAAAAAAAAAAGAATCTGCTTGCTAATGCAGGGGACACGGGTTCGATCCCTGGTCCAGGAAGATCCCATATGCCGTGTAGCAACTAAGCCTGTGCACCACAACTACTGAGCCTGTGTTCTAGAGCCCGCGAGCCACAACTACTGAGCCCGCGCACCTAGAGCCCGTGCTCCGCAACAAGAGAAGGCACTGCAGTGAGAAGTCTATGCACCCCAACAAACAGCAGCCCCCGCTCACCGCAACTAGAGAAAGCCCGCGTGCAGCAACGAAAACCCAACACAGCCAAAAATAAATAAATAAAATAAATTTATTTAAAAAATTCAAACTGTTTTATACAGCAAAGAAAACACAAGTACATTTCTAAAAGCAAGTATTTTTAAATGCCACATTTTCTCCAAGAAGTTTCCTCTTAGTCATTATAAACATTTTCTTAGCATGCATGGATAGAGAAATAAACACAGTTGACATTAAGTAGACCTATATGACATAGACAGAAAGAATACAAAGGATAGGAAGTGGCAGAACAAACATTCATGAAGCTTCACAGGTATGTGTTAATCTGTGCAAAACGTCAGGACTGGTTCTGCTCTTGACCTAGCAGTTGGAAATCAGGCCTCTCAAAACTGCATAAATAACTGGTTAATTCCTCACTCCCCTTTTCTTTGTTTCATGTAGCAACTTTACATGAAACACCTGAGGGTTTCAGCATCACATGAATATCAGAATCGCCTGAGGGGCTTGTGAAACAAATTGCTGGGTCCCACCCCCAGACTTTTTGATTCAGGAGGTCTGGGGGGCAAGGGGGGCCAAGAATTTGTAGTTCTAAAAAGTTCCCAGGTGATGCTGATCCTCTGTGGTCCAGAGAACACACTTTGAGAACCCTAAGGGGCACATGGGTTTAAAAGCCTCAAAGATTTACTCATCACGGTCATTAGAAATCTTTGGGTGTGAACAGGTCACTGGCAAAAGTAAAGAAGGGAAAGGTAACTTAAAAAAAGTAAAGCAAGAATAGACAGAAAATAGAAGAGTAAGAAAGAGAGACACAACCACATCACATAAATAAGCATGACATAAAGAAGAAAATTGATGTACATTATGGCAAGTAGTAGAAAGACACTTAGGTTGCCCAAATAAGGTTCAGATCTGCATAAATACAATTTTGGGGATTCCCTCAGTATTGTCCAACCATTACACAGCATGAAGTTTACATTAGTGTAAATTTTTATTATCAGAACTTAGAATTACACTGTAAGATTTTTCTCAGGTGACAATAACATCCAAGGTCCCCAAAGAGAAAAAAATATATTGAATATATAACCAAAAGGTCATGTGACACTCTCAAGTGGAAACAAGACTTTAAAGGTCGCCTATTATATTCTAAAGTTTTTACCAACAAAAACAAACCTGGGACCTGGATCTTCATTCTTTCTCCTTAATCACCTTGGGGACTACGAGTGACTTCTATAGTAGCCAGTATATATAATCCTTCAGTAAATCTCCGAATCAATTTGAGGAAATCACAGGCCTTCACTAAATCCTGGTAGCATACATCAACTTAACTGTACGTATCACACATAAAGGATGGCTTTCTTAGAGATCTCATGAAACTGACCACCTAACTGAAAGTTGAAACAAACACAAGGTACTATAAAAGGCAAAAGAAATAAAATTAGAATTCATTGAATTACTACAGAAAGCCATATACCGAGAGTGAAACAGAGGGTGGATTTCCCTCCTCTTCCTTATCAATCTACGCTCTGTATAAATGTTCATCAAATTCTGCAGGTGGTAGATGAAACTTCAAATTTGTGAGATAAGATAAACAGGTGAATGAAACAGCATCACTACTTCAGAAGTAGTAAATGCATTTTCTAATGTAGAAATGACACAAGTAGTCTATAAGAGATTTAGAAATAATTTTCAAACTATATCATAACTCACTTTTTCTAGACTCGAAAAGCATGGACCAGCCCTTTCCTTATTAAGTAGCAACACTGTATTTGAAAATGGTGACCTTTAGTTACATCTAATACTAGGGTTATAAAATGGGTAAGATTTATAATTTAAACTAAGACTCTTCTTTTCCAACAAACTGGGTTCTTTTAGGCCCTAAAAATATTTTCAAAATACTGGGGTCATAGGAAGTTGCACTACTGATTTTTAGTACTGCATACACACAGCTGATGTTGACTAAATATATCAGTAGAATAAAAGAACATACATTAGATCCATGCCGGCCAAGAACTTCCCATTCACCGCTGGTAATTGCTATTTCCTCTTTGACAGGGCACTTGAAATCACCTGAAGATAAACATAATCATAATTCAGCACTCTACACCAGACTACAAGCAAATGAAACAATGAAAAATAGTATTCTAAACTCTTTTTTCCAAAAAGTTAACACTGAAAAATTCAAAGTTATGTCTGGAGTAATGAAAATGTTTTGGAACTAGATAGAGGTGGTAGGTAGTTGCACAACTCTGTAAATGTACTAAATGCCACAGTTCATTTTAAATGTTCACTTTAAAATGGATAATGTTATGTGAATTTCACCTTATAATAAAGTCTAAAGTTAAAAAAAATTCCAAGTTATGAGTCTTCATAATAATAATGGAATAATCCATGTAAATAAAGTGAAAACAGCAAAATAGATTGTTACGGCAGACAGAAAAGAATTCAAAAGCACTTGCATTCCTAGACGCTTGGTTAGAAAGATAAAAAAATCTAATGGGTCAATAAGGCATTTCTTCCAGAAATGCAACAAACTACCTAAGAAGCCAGAAAGGAAAATTTTAATACAACTGTTTTTCATTTGCCAAAAACAAATTGGGTATTACCATAGTCCATACCAACATGTCTCATTTATCTTAATAAGATTCTGTCTTGGTAGATGAGGCTCTCTCAGTGGCCTAAGGAGAAAGTTAAAAAAATGGAACCACTGCTCTATGCCTAGCTGCTACCAGCTCTGGCTCTGGGGAGTGACAGCTGAGGACAAGCTGAGATGGTGAAATGATACAGGATCTTAAGTAGGGTCCTACTCAAGTTAAAAAAAAAATAGACTCCTTTTCTTTTTCTTAGATACAAAAATTCAACTTAGTACTTTAAATTTTATCACCAGAAAATAAATATTATTTAACATATAATAAATACTAATTGGGACTTCCCTAGTGGCACAGTGGTTAAGACTCCGTGCTCCCAATGTAGGGGGTCCGGGTTTGATCCCTGCTCAGGGAACCAGATCCCACATGCATGCCACAACTAAGGAGCCCACCTGCCGCAATTAAGACCCAGTGCAACCAAATAAATAAATAAATATTTAAAAAAATACTAATTGTTACACATTATAGACATTCATGGAAGAAAGGAGGGAAGAAGAAAATAAAATAGACATCAAGAAAAGGAGGAAGATCTGGAGCAAGAAAGACTAAGTATAAAAGAGGGAAACGGAAAGAAGAGGTAGACGAACTGAGGGGCCCAGAAACAGACACTGAGAGGGAAAAGAAGCGAGGTGTTCTGAGAAGAATGTTAGCTAAGGTGACAGTTCTTATTCTTCAACAGGAGTATAAAATTTTAAGTTATCATCTTTTTATCACTGTCCCAAGAATGTTGTTTTAGTTAATTAACTACTATTCAAGCTCTTTGACCAGTCTTCATCACTAAACTTTCCAGAATTCCATAAGTAGATTTAATTTCTGAACAACAGAGGAACTGGTAGGGGCAATTTCATGCTAAGGGCCAAGTTAAACTAAGGCTCTTAGGGAAGAAATCTCCATCTTGGATATATAAGCTCCTGTCTGATTAAAAAAAAATTAGGCTAAGAGAAGAAGCAAAGTCATAGACAGTATTTACTTTGCTGTCCTACGATGTAGCTCACTGTTTCCCAAGTAAGAATGATATTTAAAAGACCATGTTGAGGGCTTCCCTGATGGTGCAGTGGTTAAGAATCCACCTGCCAATGCAGGGGACATGGGTTCGAGCCCTGGTCCAGGAAGATCCCACGTGCCACGGAGCAACTAAGCCCGTGCGCCACAACTACTAGAGCCCATGAGCCACAATTACTGAGCCCGCATGCCCCAACTACTTTAGCCCGCATGCCTAGAGCCTGTGCTCTGCAACAAGAGAAGCCACTGCAGTAAGAAGCCCGCGCACTGCAACGAAGAGTAGCCCTTGCTCACCGCAACTAGAGAAAGCCTGCACGCAGCAACGAAGACCCAACGCAGCCAAAAATAAATAAATAAATTTATATATATATATAAAAAAAGGCCATGTTGAAAAAACAAACAACCCACTAAAAAGTCGGCAGAGAATTCAAATAGACAGTTCTCTAAAGAAGATATACAAATGGCTAAGCAACATGATAACGTTACTAATCATTAGGAAAATGCAAATCAAAAGCACAATGACATACCATTTCACACCCACTAGGATGGCTCTTAGCAAAAAAACCACCACAAAACAAAAACGAAACCAAAACAAACAAAAAAAACTACACCCAGAAAATAATAAGTGTTAGCGAAGATGTGGAGAAATTTGAACTTCTGTGCACTTCTAATGGGAATGTACTAAGGTGCAGCTGCTATGGAAAAGAGTATGGTGGTTCCTTAAAAAATTACAAAAAGAGTTACCATATCCAGCAATTTCGCTTCTGGGTATATACCCAAAAGAATCGAAAGCAGGGTCTGAAACAGATGTCTATCCACCCATGCTCATTACAGCATTATTCACAACAGTCAAAAGGTAGGAGCAACCCATCTGTTCATGGATAGGTGAATGGATAAACAAAATGTGTTTCTGTATACAATGGAATATTATTCAACCTTAAAAAGGAAGGACATTTTGACACATGCTACAACCTGGCTGAATCTTGAAGACACTATGCTAAATGAAATAAGCCAGTCATAAAAGGACAGACCTGTATGATTCCACTTATATGAGGTATCTAGAGTAGTCAAATTCATAGAGACAGAAAGTGGTTGCCAGGGGCTGAGGGGAGGAAGGAATGAGAAGTTACTTATTTTCCACTAAATCGGGTATTATTTATTGGATAGTTTCAGTTTTGGAAGATGAAAAAAGTTCTGGAGATGGATGGTGGTGATGGTTGCAGAACAATATGAATACACTTAATTCCATGAAACCGCACACTTAAAAGTTAAAATGATAAATTTTGGTTTGTATATTTTACTACAGTTTTTTAAAAATGGCTATGTTGAGTCTGTTAAGTTACAAATGGCGGTAAAGCATGTAACATAACATCATTAAATGTCTACTATTCCAAAACAAACTCTATATTATTAAAGTAGAAAACCATAACTCAATTTTTTAAAAACACAGGAGTATTCAATGTACCATTTCATTTTTCCTAGGCTTACACATTCTGTATTACATTTCCCAGAAGGAAAACCATCACTTTTTAAAAAGAAACTAACTTCAGTTGACATAATATTTAATTTCACTTTGGGAAACATAATTATATCAATCTGAAGAGCTATGCCTATAAATCAACTTCAGTGTAGATGCAGACAGTATAAAAAAAATCTAGTATGCACAAATATCTAATAACTTCGTAACATTTTAAAACTAGCTTTTTTAATCTAAAAATTATATGAGCTCACTTTAAACAAAATGTATAGTTAAGGCAAAAACAGAAAGTAAAAGTAAATAATCCCAATACCCAGAGATTACCCACTATTAATAGTTTATTATGTATCCATCAAGAACTTTGTCCTATGCTTATAAAGTACACAAAAAAGACATTACATTACCCTGCCCCTCCCACCTTCTGCCCCCAACGTTTTCCTCTTTTTAAATAAAAAAGGATTTCTTACTTGGGGCAGGCAGCCCACCACTGGATCGTTTGTATTTGCTCTCCTTTAAAATGGATGTGATTTTATATAAATGACGGAAACCTGTTTTGCATTCAGAGGCAAAAATAAATTCAATTTCATCTTCATGACTTTGGGGAAAAACATGAAAGATGTCATGGATCTGTAAAATGAATAGCTTAATTTACTATATACATTAATGAAAATACTACATAAACAATTCAATTAAGCCAGAGAAAGAAGAATTACTTGATAAACATACTCTGAAATATAAATGTCAGGCTACGGTGTATGGTATATGTACAATTAGAGATTTTGCCTAGGCCTTTCACGTTTCTCTTACTTTAGTCAAAGACTTCATCTATTGAGAAATAAATGTTTCCAAATGGAGAAAAAAGAAAAATATGACCAAAAGCTGTTTCTTACTCACCATCTCTGAAATTCTTTGAAACACGGCACGAAGTTTAATGATATAAATCTTATTACAGAAGTGATGAGGAAAAATGTCTTTTACTTTTCTTTTCCAGAGAGAAATATTCTAACAGTTCAAGGGAAAACAGATGTTCATCTGTTTTAGGTGAATCATATGAAGCCTATATTCAGCCAGGGAGTGAGCTGGCTTTATTTATTTTGTATCTTGTTTAAGTTTTTTCCACTAAACTGGAAAATGAAAAATTCAATCCTAAACTGTTATATTTTGGTATAGTTTGCCAACTTAAAAGAGTTAAAAGAGCAAGTCTTTTCTAGACAGGATTCTTGTGGTCCTCTCAGAGGCACTAATGAGGCTGTGTTTTCATTATCTGATGTGTCCAGAAACAAGGGCAATTCTGCAGCCAGGGAGATGTCATTTCAGTGGCATCTACCTTTTATGTACAAACCATTACCCATTCTGGAACCAACATTCCAATCTGAAAATGTTCAAACTAAGCAAATAACATTCAAGGTTACTTTGAACTCAAAAAATTCATTTGGATAGTTTCCTATCGAGCTTCATTTGCTTTAGCATTCTGAGAAAATATTCAAACCAAGTACAAGAAAACATGCATACATTTATCCAGATGTCTGTTGTTTCTTCATAGATAATCAGTGGCGTCACAGAGTCAGGTACTGACTCGATGAGTCTCTGTCTTTCCATGGCATCATCTTCTACTGGGATAAATAATTCAGGTGAGATCAACACTATCTGTAGGCGAGTTTGGGAGCGATCTAGTAGGATAGCCCACGCACTATTTAAATAAACAAAAGAAAAGCACAAAATAAAGCACACTCTTCAGAAAATGAATATTCCACTAATCTTTCCCCTAGCACCCATCAGTTATTTCTATAATCACAATGAAAGTATTGCTTTAGTATATGTTAAATTATCACTTACAAACGGCTAATTAAAAGTATTAGCTTATTCTACACTTATTTTTAAAAGTTAAGCTTGAGTAGAGTTTTTAAAAGTAGTTTTCTTTAAATTTCCAAAATCACAGATGGCCTTTGAAATTGTTTTCTCCCTTTAATGTCGATAAATGCCTCGTGAAACTCCTGTTGTCCACATTAGACACAGGAACTACATGTAATCATCTTCACATAAGGCTCTACAAATGTTTCCGCTTAATTATCCAATTAAAAAAATACATACTTATATGTGAGCCTAAAAGTCATACAATTTAACCACAAATAACACTGTGAAACTGTGACTGGCTAAGACACAGAATTAAAATGCAATGCACCTATGATTATAGGATTACAAGTCCACTTAGTTCAGGAAAAATTCTTTGTGCAGAACTATCTACACTTCAAATTTACATGTGAAGGCAGCTCCAACGGAAAGGAAAACCTAACAGCACAGACAGTTCTGGGTCCTAAATTATTTGTAAAGAAGTGGCAATTTAACATACGCACTATTTTCCCTCTGGAGTCCATCCAGCTCTGGCAATATATTCAACTCCTTCAAACAGAATCTCAAAAGGCTGAATTAGTTCCTTATCTATGACATCTATAAGCTATTAAAAAAGAAAAAAGGAATCTAGTTATAGAAAACTGAGATAAGTAACTAGCTTATTGGTCTACTTAAATCACTATCTTTAACAGCATACTTTTTCAGTCTTAGGTACACAGGATTAACAAAACCAGCAGTAAGTCATGGGTTACCTATACTGGTGCTCTTACACCTAAAAAGTTCTAACTACAAGAATCAGCATAGTCTAAACGTCTTTTCCCGTGAGTTTATACTAACAGAACTCTTGATAATAACTGGTTAAATCAGATTTTAATCACTTTATAGACTCTATTATCTAAGAAAACTAATAGTCTGTAGTTCCTTTTATTTTAGCTTAAAATACTATTTTTGTAATATATTAGTGAAATGGTCCTGAGTAAGCAAACTTTTTTCCCTTAATAGTCTAACACAATTTTAAATATACTTTTAAAAAAATGGACAAAGGATCTGAATAGACAGTTCTCCAAAGAAGATATACAAATGGCCAATAAGCACATGAAAAGATGCTCAACATCATTAGCCATCAGAAAAATGTATCAGAAAAATGTAAATCAAAACCACAGTAAGGGGGCTTCCTTGGTGGCACAGTGGTTAAGAGTCCCCCTGCCAGGGGACACGGGTTCGAGCCCTGGTCCGGGAAGATCCCACATGCCACAGAACAACAAAGCCCGTGAGCCACAACTACTGAGCCCACTGCCGCAACTATTGAAGCCTGTGCGCCTAGAGTCTGTGCTCTGCAACAAGAGAAGCCACTCCGGTGAGAAGCCCACGCACCGCAACGGGGAGTGGCCCCTGCTCGCTGCAACTAGAGAAAAGCCCACACGCAGCAAGGAAGAACCAACACAGCCAATAAATAAATTAATTAATTAAAAAAAAAACAACCACAGTAAGGTGCAACTTCAAATCCACTAGGATGGCTAGGATAAATAAAATGTGGTATATCCATACAATGGAATATTTTTGGGCGATAAAAAGCAGTGAAATGCTGTTACGTGGTGCCAACATGATTAGTGCTTGAAAACATGATGCTAAGTGAAAGAACTCAGACTAGATACTGTATGATTTCATTTATAAGAAATGTCCAGAATAGGCAAATCCATAGATACAAAGTAGATTAGTGGTTGCCCAGGGTTGTGGGGCATGGAAAGGTTTGGGGGTGATGATTAAGGGATGTGAGTTTCTTTCAGGGGTAATGAAAATGTTCTAAAATTGACTGTGGTGATGGCTGCACAATTCTGTGAATATAAAGGCCATTCGGCTGGGAGGACATTAAAAGGCCATTTTAAACTTTAAATGAGTGAATTGTATTGTATGTGAATTATATTTCAGGGACTTCCCTGGCAGTCCAGTGGTTAAGACTCTGCACTCACAGTGTAGGGGGCCCAGGTTCGATCCCTGGTCAGGGAACTAGATCCCACATGCCACAACTAAAAAAGATCCTGCACGCGGCAACGAAGACCCCACGTGCCACAACTAAAAAGAACCTGTGCAGCCAAATAAATAAATAAATATTTAAACTGTGTGTGTGTGTGTGTGTGTGTGTGTGTGTGTATATATATATATATAATTATACTTCAATAAAGTTGTTAAAAAAGTCTAACAGAGAAGACTGTTTTTAAATTAATTTTGTGTGCATTTAGCTTATAAGCATCTGTCCAAATGGAAAGTAGCAGTATTAAAGAAATGAGGGATATTTAATCTACTGTAGACATCTATTCAACACAGAAGGTGACTCACCAGTTAGTAACCACTATTTAAGAAATACTGATCTGGAGAATTAACACAGGCAAAGAGGAAAAATACTGGAAAGGAGTGGTAAATATGCATATCCCTATATTCCTATCTTGGGAACCAGCAGAAAGTTTTCAAAGTAGAAAATTAGGTCAACCTGAAATCATGATCTGTAGATGTCTCAGCAAGTTCAACAAGTCCAAAAAATAAAAAAGCATATCTAAAATCTCTACTGACAGACGAGTCAAATGATACAAAAAGTTAACATTTTATACTTACCCTTCCTTCAGCATCAATCAGTATTTCCGACATCTTAAAAGTGACTTTTGGATTTGCTGTGCCTTTAGAAAGAGACATAAATGAATAGTAATGCATATCCAAAATTATTCAAACGAATTTTGCCAGATCAATCCTTTTTATACTTTAGTCAAATGAGGAATGTTGCATATAGTCAGGACTTTATTGCATAAGAATCTCAAAACTCCTTTTCAATTCATAATTTTTAATATGGCTATAAAAAAAAGCTGAAAAACATCAAGAGTTAGTTCGTAATGAAGGGGAATTCATATCATTTCACAATTGAAATGCTGTAAATAGCAATATGGGAAAAAATTACTAATTTATTAAGAACATAATCCCTTAAAAATCTTTATTTCCTAGCAAAAGTACTTCTTTATTCATTTCTTGAAATAATCAGTTTTGTGCACTTCCTCACCTTTGAAATAATTAAAAAGGATCAGCCTGTAATTAAAAAACCTACTTCAGAGACACTTAAACAATCCATCCTTACTAAATCTGTAAAATATCCATGTTGACCATACCTTTGGATGAATGCAGAAAGAATCTTGTTTGAAAAGCAGGAATGAGTGAATATAAATGCCAATGGAATACAGTACCTGTTTTAGGATAACGGAATGAATCTGCCCTCCTTGTTTCCAACATAGGGGATGTAACATGAATAATTTCCACTTCGGATTCATCATTTTCTTCATACAGAATTCTAAGAATTTTACTGCCACTGGGAGCTTAAAAGGAAATTAAATATTGAAAATTTAGGAGAATTATGCCAGAAAGTAATCATAATCGACCATTCCCTCTAGTATTATATCTCCCATAGCGAAAAACAGTTTACACATAAAACATGCTGCCTTTTATGTATAGAGTATATGTACAATGTATTAAGCTAGAATGTAAAACAAATTTCTAACCAGATCACAGTCAAAAAGTTTGAAAGCTACTGCTTTAGAGAGCTGTTTCTCAGCTAGTAAAATCCTTGTGAATACACCAAGAAAAAGGAGGAATTTGTGCTCTTTTTTTCTGATCCATTCATACACTAATTTGGCCATCTGTTCATGCAGACTCTAGTCAATCCTATGTTTTTTATAGCAACTCCCATTAAGGGGTGGTATTTTTTATTTTGCCACCAATGTTGCCACCAACCAGCTTCTAGATGAAAAACTGGCAAGGAGAGTTGAAGGACTTGGGGTACTGAACCACAATACACCTGTTTTTTATGAGAACTCATTATGGTGAGATATAGCCTGAATATTCTAAATAACTACTGGTAGGATCCAATCTTCATCACTTCAGAATCTATTTTAAGAATCTGTGCAGTTAACTAATTGGTAGTTGAATCTCATAATACTTTAATTGACCTGTAATATATTATTTTGAAGCCTCTTACTTGTTTCAGCTTCTGGACACCACCAATAACCAGAATATCTATCAAATTCTTCTTGAAGAACAAAGGTAGCAACTCCAGCTGATCTTGGATCCTCTTCCATGTTGGCTAGCTCTAGACAAACATAAAAGCAAAATTATCACAGAAGTTCTCTATCTTTTCATAGGTACAAAGCAGAATGATTCCATTTATTCTGAAAGGCAGCTATAGTATAGTGGTGAACTGTGGAGCTAAATGGACTGAATTCAAAACTGAGTTCCATCATTTACTAAATGACTGACCCTGGACAAAGCACCTGATCACGTTCCACTGCAGTACCCATTTATAAATGGGAATAAGAACCTACCTTATATGGTTGTTATGAGGATTAAATGAGTTATTTTACATAAAGTACTTAGAAAAAAGCCTGAGCCATAGTATGTGTTCCATAAATGTTAGTTATTATTTTCCCATTTAGCTAGGACCATGGGAAAAAGAATACATGTAAAGGGTCATGGTGACTTTTTACTCTCCTACACAGAGAAGCACATCTTTAGACCGAGAATGGGGTCTAACAGATCATGTAATTCACCATTTCTCCTCCCTCCCCTTCCTCTTATTTAACCAAAGCAGATGAGCTTTTATCTGTTTTACACCTAGGTTTCCAGCAAATAGTCTGAAGGGAACTCTTGCTTTAAAAACAAAATCTAGGGATTTCCCTGGTGGTCCAGTGGGTAGGGCTCCACACTCCTAATGCAGGGAGCCTGGGTTTAAGCCCTGGTCAGGTAACTAGATCCCACATGCATGCACGCCGCAACTAAGCCTGCACGCCGCAACTAAGACCTGGCGCAGCCGAAATCAATCAGTCAATCTAAAAAACTACAAAGCCATAATTATGTAAGATTTCATGACATGGGAAAATGTTTACAATATACTTGAATTTAAAAAAGCATATTACTAAATGACATGTATATTGATTCCATTTATAAAAGTGTAATACAAATACATATTTTTTAAAGTGTCAGGATATAAATCAAAATGTGGTCCTCTCCAAATAGTGAGACTATGAACAACCTTTTTAAAAAGAATTGCTTTATAATTTACAAAATCTTAAGTGTACTGTTTACTCTGAAAAATGCATATACTTGCATAACCACACGCTATCAAGACACAGAATATTTCCAACACCCCAGAATGTTTTCTCATGCCCCTTCCCAGTCAATGTCCATTCCTGCCTCAGAAGCAACCACTGATCTGATTTCTATCACCATAGGTTAGTTTTGAATATTCCAGAATTTCATGTAAGTGAAATCATACAGTATACACTCAGCAACAAACACAGTATGTTTGTTGCTGAGTGGTATTTCATTGTATACCACAGTTCTTTTATCCATTCATCTGTGAATGGACATCTGAGCAGCTTCTAGTTGCTATTATGAATAAAGATGCTATGATTATTCTTGTGTAAGAATCTATGTGGACATGTGTTTTCCTTTCTCTTGAATAAAGACCTAGGACTGGAATGGCTGGGTACTGTAAAAAATTTATCTTTAAATTTATAAGAAACTGCCACACAGTTTTCCAAAGTATCTGTATTATTCTATACTCTTACTACCAATGTATGAAAATTCCTCTCCAACATTTGGTGTTCTAACGGGTGTGTAGTAATATCTCGCAGTGATTTTAATTTTATAGGCAGGTTTCACTGTATTATGTTCTCTTATCTGTATTTTCGGTATGTTGTCTGAAACAAATGTGCAATATGAACCAATGACCCCTTATCCAAAAATTTTGAGTCCAGAAGTGTTTCGAACTCAGAATTAGGGGGATTTTTTCATATTCATACATCTACGCATAATTATGTCACTCTCCAGCAGGGTAATCAAATACCCTGTATTCAAATATACTAATATTCCTGCAGCAAATTTAGGAATAGGCACACTAAGTAGGATTAAGATTATAAATATCCTCAGGTCAGTTCAGGTCAGGTTTTGCCACCAAATGAGTTTTAGCACCAACCTAATGAAAACTAACCTCAGTTTTCAGAGTTCCTGAATTTTGGAATTAATGATATAGCCAAAACCAGCACTCAGTTTCCTTGGATCTTTCAACTACTCCAAAGTTATACCTTCCATACTGCTTTGTATTTTGTTCTCCTTTAGATGTGAGACTATGTATCGCTCATTTATATCTCCCTATCACTTACTACAGACCTCAATTACTAAGATTAATTAGATGAATAAATGGTATCATCTTGTTCTCCCAATGAGATATGTCCTTTGAGAGTAGAGGTTGGTATTAAGTTACCTTTAAATTCCTCTATTATAGGAGGCAGAGAATAAACAAATGCACATGCCAACCGACTACACCCACCCCAAAGGGGACTTTCACGTGGAAACCTACTGTGAATAAGAGGGGTAAGAGTGATGTTGCTTACCCTCTACCTACCTTTCTATCTAGGGCTTCCCTGGTGGCGCAGTGGTTAAGAATCCGCCTGCCAATGCAGGGGACACGGGTTCGATCCCTGGTCCAGGAAGATCCCACATGCTGCGGAGCAACTAAGCCCGTGCGCCACTACTACTGAGCCTGCGCTCTAGAGCCCATGAGCCAAGACTACTGAAACCTGCACGCCTAGAGCCCGTGCTCTGCAAGTTACCGCAGCGAAGAGTAGACCCTGCTCGCTAAAACTAGAGAAAGCCCGCGCGCATTAACAAAGATCCAATGCAGCCCTCCAAAAATTAATTAGAAATTTAAAAAAATGGTCTATTTCACATGTTCAAAAAAAAAAAAGCAGTACACTATTTCCCATCTTTCATTTGTATAAAAGCTTTGGAGAAAAACATACACATCTTTTCTGTGCTTTCAGTACTGCTTAGCATTATTATAGTCACTTGAATAAAAATTAAGTATTTCCACAATACAGAAAGTTTTATTTTTCCTATTAGGACAAAATAACTAAGCAGGCTCTGCAAAAAAAAAAACTTTAAGTAGTTCTTATAGTGTGTACTAGATTTTTCTGTTTGTTTCCCTAAAAACAAGATTAATTTTTAAAATTAAATTTTATTTTAATCAGAACAGTTTTGGGACTTCCCTGGTGGTCCAGTGGTAAAGAATCTGCCTTTCAGTGCAGGAGACGCAGGTTCGATCTGTGGCCGGGGAACTAAGATCCCACATGCCACAGGGCAACTGAGCCCGTGAGCCGCAAACTACAGACCCCACGCGCTTTGGAGCCTGCTCACCACAACTAGAGAGGGAACCCGCACGCCACAACTAGAGAGAAGCCTGTGCACCGCAACAAAGAGCCCGAGCACCGCAACGAAAGATCCCCATGCTGCAACGAAGATCCCGTGTGCCACAACTAAGACTCTACACAACCAAAAATACAAATTAAAAAAAAAAAAAAAGAACAGTTTTGGGGAAAATTCTGCTGGTCTTATTAGGCTAAAAGAACAACCAGATCAGAGGTGCTACTGTTGTGCTGTCTGAAAATGACCCTTAAAACAAGGGAGCATTATATAGGTGGTACATACCAGTTATCCACTGTACTTTTGTCTTTTTTCATTTTAAAGATTTAAGTTTAAAATATAAAGATCACCCAGCAAGTTTCAATTGGAAAATGTAAGCAAAAGCAAATTAAATTTTAAAAATACTTTTCAGGAAAGTAGATTTGAAGAACTTGAATTACCGTTGTGCACATACGTAAGCCTCCTTTCTTCTCTCGTTACAATGTTGGATATCCATATATCATTGCTATGTATAAAAGCAATCCAGTCTGGATCCGCTGGGCATAATTTTGGATCCATCCGAATGTTGGGACAACTAGTCTCCACTAGATTGGGCCGTAAGGGTTGTTGCTAGAAAAGTAAACAACATTTAAAGGCAAGTATCAGGCTGATACATATTTGTTTACCAGCGCCCTTCCTATAAAACGAATAATAATCCCAAGTACAATATCAACTATAATAACTGCTCTCCAGAAAAATGTACTTTCATATGCCTTAACTTATAAGAGAGGACTCATTTTTTTTCTATGAATTAATAAGCATAACAGGAGCAGAAATAAAGACAAAATAAGAGCACTTCATAAATTCTGTTGTCCAAATCTGTTTAAACAGAGTAATTATCGTTTGTTACATGCTTTTATTAAACACTTATTTGACTATTTCACTTATTAAATATTTCTAATTAATTTTACCAGTATAAAATAATTTGCTCATAAAAATGTAATGAAAGCTAGAATCATCACAATTCTATCAGAAGAATAGTTCTGATATCACATTAAAATTGCCTAGAATAAAATCAAACATTTAAAACCATTTACTGAGATGAATCAAGCTTTTAGGGGAACCACAGAGGGATTGCCCTGTGATATCATTATCTTCGAAAATCCACCTCAGCACTTACTCAAAAAATGGCACTGATGCCCTTTACTAATTCTTCCTACACAGCAAGTATTTTTAGCATTTTAAAAATTGTATACTAATGTCACTGAAAAAATTATTAATTCTTAAAATTGGAAATTAATACCCATATTTCTTGTTTTCTTTACTACTAAATTAGTAGTACACAATTAGTGAAAAGAATTTTTTAGTTTGTTTAATTACCTTTCTGATTTGGACACAAATAACCTCAGGACCCAAAAACAGATTTATCAAGTAGTAACATCAACTTACAGTAAATCCTTGTGGCCCTCCGTCTTTTACGTGATAAATTCCACTACCAGCTTGAAATAGAAATGTTCCACTTCCTTGGTGATAATCATAAGAAGCAATTCCAACTGTTCCGATTCGTTTTCTTTCTCTCAATAGTTCTTCTTCTCGAGAATACATTCCATAGTCCAGTGTTGCCTAATACAGAAAGAAAGTCTCACATTCCAGTCTTCTGAAAGGTGGCTTTTTGCTTTTAGCACTGAAATTCTAGCATCTCCAATATTACTGGGTTTACATTTTGAGTGATTCCAAAATTTGCCAGCAACTTTAAACAGATTAATTTCAGGAAGTCTGCTGAAAAATTTCTTGGTAAAGGGTCCCTAGACGATTACTGTATACATTAGAGAGCAAGAATTAAGTCTCATCACCTTGGCTTGGCATTCAAGATCTTCTACAACTTAAATGTAATATAGCAGTTCTGCATGCACTTAAGAGCAGACTCTGAAGTCAAGCAGTTTGAATCTAGGCTTTGACTCTCATTAGAAGTCTGACTTTGGGCAAGTAGTTTAATTTCTTCAAAAGTAATTTTCTTCACTTTCGAAGTAGTAATAAATCATCTACTTCAGCTTTGTGAAATTTAACTTAGATAAAAATATGTAAAATGTTTAGCACAATGATTGGCACAGAGTAAAGTTCTCAAATATCAGCTGTCATTAGTACCTTTCCACTAATCCACTAATTCTGCTTTAATAAAACCTTAGGTCAGGCTTGTCACACCACTGAGGTAAAACCCAATATGCGGTGTTCTGCTCCTGGCCTTTGTTCCATCACCCCCCCCCCGACCCGAGGCCATTTTTCTTTCTATCCATCCAAGTTTTACTGATGTCCCAAAACCTTAGCCTTAATTCAACATTGGCCAGGAAAGTTTCCTGATGCACTATGGTGTAGTGATCTCTTCTTTGAAATTTATATGAGTTACTATCTCTTTTACTCATTTGGCTATGGTTTTGTTTTTCACTTTTTTTCAGTATTTCTGACTAGAAATAGATTAAAAAAAAACAACTTGAGAGCAGAATCTGATTTTTGCTTTCCTACCTAAAGCATCTGTTAAAATCTCCCTCAAAGAATATTTGTAATCAATGATTGATGATGAAGAAGGACCTTCCCAAACTAAAAATATTATTTGACACATATATAAAATTTAAATATATATATATATAAAAATCTAATAAGTGCTAGTTTTAAAAATTTACATCCACATCTTCCCTCACTAAGAGTTCTTTATGATAAATAAGGGGATAAATAAAGGAATGGTAAATAAGGGAAACAGACATGGTTTCTGCTACCAAGGACTAACACTATTTTATGTTATGTTATGTTATTTTATTTTATTTGGCCGTGCCATGGCTTGCGGGATCTTAGTTCCCTGACCAGGGATCAAACACCGGCCCCCCACAGTGGAAGCGCAGAGTCCCAACCACCAGACTGCCAGGCAACTCCCAAAGGACTAATACTTTGAAAGTAGCCAAGTTCAGGGACTTCCCTGGTGGTCCAGGGGTTAAGAATCCACCTTCCAATGCAGGGGACGCAGGTTAGATCCCTGGTCAGGGAGCTAAGATCCACACATGCCATGGGGCAACTAAGCCCGCATCCGTACGTCGCAACAAAGACCCAGTGCAGCCAAAGTAAAAAATAAATAAATAAATATTTAAAAAATAAAAAAAATAAAAGTAGCCAAGTTTATATATCCGGAAAAAAACATAATTCAAAAAGATACATGCACCCCAGTGCTCACTGCAGCACTATTTACAATAGCCAGGACATGGAAGCAACTTAAATGTCCATCAACAGAGGAATGGATAAAGAAGATGTGGTACATATATACAATGGAATATTACTCAGCCATAAAAAAGAACAAAATAATGCCATTTGCAGCAACATGGATGGACCTAGAGATTGTTATACTGAGTTAAGTAAGTCAAAGGCAAATATCATATGGTATCGCTTATATGTGGAATCTAAAAAAAAAGGGGGTACCAATGAACTTATCTACAAAACAGAAACAGAGTTACAGACATAGAAAACAAACTTATGGTGACCAGGGGGTAAGGGGGGTGGGGAGGGATAAACTGGGAGATTGGGATTGAAATATACACACTACTATATATAAAACAGTTAACTAATAAGGACCTACTGTATAGCACAGGAAACTCTACTCAGTAGTTTGCAATCAATGATTGCATTTAGGGCCCACCCTAAATCCAGAATTATTTCATCTTTAGATACTTAATTACATCTGCAAAGACCCTATTTCTAAACAAGATCACATTCACAGACACTTTTAGGACTTGGACATATCCTTTTGGTGGTCCCTATTCAAACAACAGGACATTATCAAGAAAGTAAACAACAAAAACTGCTAACAACCTGGTTAACAAAGTGGGCAAAAGACTTGATTAGACATTTCTCCAAAGAAGATATACAAATGGCCAATAAGTACATGAAAAGATGTTCAACATCACTAATCATTAGGGAAAAGCAAATCGAACCACAATGAGACACTACCTCATACTCATTAGGATGGCTCCTATTAAAAAGCCAGAAAATAGTAAGTGCTGGCAAGGATGTGGAGAAACTGGAACTCCTGTGCACTGCTAGTGTGAATGTAAAATGGTGCATGGAAAACAGTATGGCAGTTCCTCAAAAATATAAAAATGGAACTATCATATGATCCAGCAATTCCACCTCTGAGTATATACCTAAAAGAATCGAAAGCAGGGACATGAAAAGATATTTGTATACCCATCTTCATAGGAGCATTATTTATAATAGCCAAAAGGTAGAAGCAATTCAAGTGTCTATTAATGGATGAATACACAAACAAGATGAGGTATATACATACAATAGAATAATATTTAGCATTCTGACATATGCTACAACACGGATAAACCTTAAGGACATTATGCTAAGTGAAATAAGCCAGTCACAAAAGGACAAATACTGTATGATTCTACTTCTATGAGGCACCTGGAGTAGTCATACTCATAGGAACAGAAAGTAGAATGGTGGTTGCCAGGGGCTTGGCAGAGAGGTAATGGGAAGTTATTGTTTAATGAGTACAGTATTCCAGTTTTGCAAGACAAAAAGAGCTCTGTGGATGGATGGTGGTGATGCTTGCGACAATGTGAATGTACTTAATGCCACTGATGTACTAATGTACACTCAAAAATGGTTAAGATGATACATTTTATATTATATGTATCATGTCCACAATTTTTTAAAATGAAGGTATAAGAACTTCAGAGTAAGGTAAATGAAGAATAGAAAAAAGGGGAAGTAACAAAAATGTCTTATCTCGATAAAGGAGAGATCAAAATGTGTTTAAATGTATAGATTTAAATTAATGATTATAGTACTAAATACTTGCCAAAGGTAATTATGACTGATTTTCTACTAATAAATTAATGATTACTGCAATTAAAGAAAAAGATAAAAAGACAACCCACAGAATGGGAGAAAAGAAAGTCCAGTATCTAGAATACATAAAGAACTCTTACAATTCAACATTAAAAAGACCCAATTTGAAATGGCAAAGGACTTGCACAGACCTTTTTTAGGCCTCGTCATGCAGCTTGCCGGACCTTAGTTCCCCGAGCAGGGATCGAACCCGGGCTCCCTGCAGTGGAAGTGCATTGTCCTAACCACTGGATAACCAGGGAATTCCCCAGACATTTCTTTTCTTTTTTAAAAAATTAATTAATTAATTATATTTATTTTTGGCTGCTTTGGGTCTTTGTTGCTGCATGTGGGCTTCCTTCTAGTTGCAGCAAGCTGGGGCTACCCTTCGTTGCAGTGCTTGGGCTTCTCATTGTTGTGGCTTCTCTTGTTGTGGAGCATGGGCTCTAAGTGTGCGGGCTTCAGTAGTTGTGGCACATGGGCTCAGTAGTTGTGGCTTGCGGGTTCTACAGCGCAGGCTCAGTAGTTGCGGCGCACGGGCTTAGCTGCTCCACGGCATGTGGGATCTTCCCGGACCAGGGCTTGAACCCGTGTCCCCTGCACTGGCAGGCGGATTCTTAACCACTACACCACCAGGGAAGCCCTCCCCAGACATTTCTTTAAAGAAGGTATACAAATGGCCCATAAACACATGAAAAAATGGTCAGCATTACTGGTCATTAGGGAAATGCAAATTAAATAACAATGAGATATCACTTCACATCCGTTAGGATGGCTATAATCAAAATGACGGACAACAACAAGTGTTGGTGAGAATGTAGGAAATTAGAACCCTTATACATAGCTGGTGGGAATGTAAAATGATGCAGCTGCTATGGAAAGCAATTTAGTAGTTCCTTAAAAATGTAAACACAGAGTTACCACATAACCCAGTAATTCCACTCCTAGATATATACCCAAGAGAACTGAAAACAAATCTATACAAAATCTTGCATTTGAATGTTAAAAGCAGCATTATTCATATAAGCTCCAAAGCTGAAACAACCCAACTTTATCCATAAACTGATGGATAAATAAGATGTAGTCTAGCCATACAATGGAATATTATTCAGTCATAAAAATAAATGAAGCATTATTACCTGCTATAGTGTGAATGAATCCAGAAAATACTGTGCTAAGAGAAAGAAACCAGTCATTAAGGCCCACATATTATACAATTCCATTTGTATGAAATGTTCAGAATAGGCAAATCTATAGAGACTCAAAGTAGATTAGTGGTTGCGTTGGCCTGGGGGTACAGAGGGTGAAAGGATGGGGAATGACTGCTAATGGGTTTCTTCTGCAGATGACAGAAAGTTCTAAAATTAGATGGTGATGATGGTGACACAACCCTTTGAATACACTTAAAAACTATTGAATTGTATACTTTGAGTGAATTGTATGGTATTTGAATTATATCTCAACAAAGCCAGTAAAAAAATTTTTTTAATGGAAAAGCTTATTCTATGCTAACAGTAATCAAAAGGAAGCTAGAGGGACTATATTAACATCAAAGTAAACTTCAGAGTAAAGAATATTACTTGAAATAAAGAAGGTCATTTCAAACTAAGAAAGCAGTAGATTTACGAATAGGATATAACAATCCTATCCACTTATACCCCTAATAACATAGCTTCAAAATATATGCTAAAGGAAAAACTAATAGAACTGCAATGAGAAACAGTCAAATCTACAATTATGGTTGGAGATTTCAACATTCTCTCTCAATAACTGATAGAACAAATAGAAAATCAGTAAAGACATAGAAGACTTTAACAATACAATAAACCAATTTGATCTAATGGTCATTTATAGACCCAACAAAAACAGAACATATATGCTTTTCAAGTGAACAGAGAATACATACAAGGATGGACTACATTCAGGGCCATAAAACAAGACTTTAAAAAATTGAAAAGATTTAAGTCATACAAAGTATGTTCTTGGATCACAGTGGAATTAAATTAGAAATCAAATTTCTGAAAAATATGCTAATATTTGGAAACTATATAGTACACTTCTAAATAACTTATGGGTTAAAGGGAAATAGGAAGTATTTTGAACTAAATGAAAATGGAAACACAACATATCAAAACGTATGTGCTACAGCTAATGTGGTACTTAAAGGGAAATTTATAACATTAAGTGCCTATATAAGAAAAGAAGAAAGGTCTCAGACTAGTGACCTCAGCTACCACCTTATGAAACTAGAAAAAGGAAAACAAACAAAATCCAAAGTAAGCATAAGAAAAGAATTAATAAAGTTTAGAGCATAAAATGATGAAAGAGAAAAAAACAAAACGACAGAGAAAAATAAATGAAACCAAACTGATAAACCCTTAGCCAGACTGATCAGGAAAAAAAAAGGCTGGGAGTGGAGAAGACACAAATTACACAAAATATCAGGAATAAGAGAGGGACAACACCAAAAATTTTACAGACATTGAAAAGATTAGGGAATATTATGAAACTTATGCCAATAAATTTGATTACTTAAATGAAATGGAAACATTTCTTAATAGACACAAACAACCAAAGTTTTCTCAAAAAGAAATACATAATATGAATAGCACTACATCTAAGGAAGAAATGGAATTTGTAGTTAAAAACCTTTCCACAAAGAAAATTACAGGTCCAGATGGCATCACTGGTGAATTCTACCAAACAATTTCTAGAAAATTAAAAAGGAGGAAATAACTCCCAACTTATTCTGTGGCTAGCATAACACTATTACCAAAATCAGACAAATTTCAAGAAAAGAACACTACAGACCAATACTCCTCATGAACATAGATATAAAAAAATCTAAACAAAATATTAGCAAATTGAATCCAACAATATTTAAAAGGATAATAAGTTAGAACCAAGTGGGCTTTATCCCAGGAATGCAAGATTGGTTTAACACTCAACAATCAAGTGATGTTTTGTTTTACCGTTATTAACAAATTAAAAAAGAAAAACCCTGTTCACAGCAGCACTATTTACAATAGCCAAGACATAGAAGCAACCTCAATGTCCACTAACAGATGAATGGATAAAGAAGATGTGATATACATACATCACAGAATGGAATACCACTCAGCCATAAAAAAAAGAATGAAATAATGCCACTTGCAGCAACATGAATGGACTGAGAGATGATCACACTAGTGAAGTACAGAGAAAGACAAATAAATGATATCACTTATACATGGAATATAAAAAAAAATGATACAAATGAGCTTATTTACAAAACAGAAACAGACTCACAGACGTAGAAAATAAACTTATGGTTACCAAAGGGGAAAGGTGGGGGAGGGATAAATTAGGAGTTTGGGATTAGCAGATACAAGCTACTATATATAAAATAGATAAACAACAAGGTCCTGCTGTACAGCACAGGGAACTATATTCAGTAACTTGTAATAAACTCTAAAGGAAAAGAATCTAAAAAGAATATATATATATATATATATATATCACTGCTGTACACCAGAAACTAACACAACATTGTAAATCAACTACAATTAAAAAAAACAAAAGTGAGAAAGCACTTAGAAAGTTAAAAAAAAATACTAGCAATGATCAACCAGAAACTGAAATTAGAAAACAAAGCCATTTACAATAGAATAAAGAAATATGAAATACTTAGGGATAAATCTTATGAAGGACTGTGCAAGACTGGTACATTGGCTGCCTATATCCCTGAATGGGTGGGTAGGGGAGAATACAAGCCAGTACAAGGAAACTTTTGAGGGTAATGACTGAGGTAAGGGTTTCACAGGTACATCATATGTACATCCAAATCTATCAAATTGTACACTTTAATATCTGCAGCTTTTTATATGCCAATTATACCTCAATAAAGCTTTAAAAAATGAAACCATGTAAGAAACCATATAAAGCACTGGATGAAAACATGGATAAATTCTTTTATAACTTGGGTGTAGAAAAACTGTCCTATGACAGAAGACACAAATTCTTGAAACAATACCAAAAAGATGGATAAATTTTATTACACAAAAATCTTCCACATGGCGTGCGCACACACACACGCAGACACCATAAAGTAAAAATAGAAATTACAACTTCAGGAAAATATCTGAAACTATATCACAGACAAAGGGTTATTAATATCTCCAGTATATAAAAGCCTCCTAAAAATGAAGAAAAAGACCAATCACTCCACAGAAAAATGGGTTAGAGATAAAAGATGATTAACTTTGCCTATAAAAGAAAAGCAAATTAAACTACACTGGTATACCATTTCTATCTATCAGATTGGCAAAAAAATCCAAATGTCTGACCACATACTGTGTTGGAGAGTCTCTGGGAAAACAGGCACACTTATACCTTACTGATGGAAATTCAAAATGGCACAGCTCCTATGGAAGAAAATTTGATAATATCTAGCAAAATTACAAAACCATATACATTTTGGTCCAGTGACTTCAGTTCTAAGAATCTAGCTTAAAGTTACACTGGCAAAAATGTAAAAAGCCCAAGCCATTTTACTGCACTACTATCTGTAATACAAAGATTGAAAATAACTAAAATGTCTATCAAGAGGGAACTGGTTGAACATGATTTGTCTGTACAACACAACACAGATGTAAAAAGAAATAAAGATTATGTATACAGTTGTCCCTCAGAATCTGTGAGGGATTGGTTCTAGGACACCCCCCACCCCCATGGATACCAAAATCTGTGGATGCTCAAGTCCCTCAGACTATAAAATGGCTTAGTACAGCTGCATCCAAGGATGCAGCTTAGTTCTGCATCCAAGGATGCTGAACCTGTGGATATGGAGGACTCACTATATATTCTTACGGAGTGATTTGAAGGATACATTGTTATTTGAAAATTGCAAGGTGGAGAAAATGTATACTGTATGTTACTATTTATCTAATGGGGGATAGGAATATCTATGTAGTCACTTATATTTTTTAAAAAAGAAGGATAAGCCATTTAAAAACACAAAGATTATCTAGAAGGAGAAGGAGAGAAATAGGGTAGAGGAGATGAGGAGCTTCTCTGAATACTTCTGGTTTTGTAGATCTGACTTTGGAACCATATAACTATTTTCTACAAAAATTAAATTAAAAACAAAGGAATTCCTAACACTTGAAAACAAAATGAAGCAAATGAATCTAATTGTATAGAACTGATAGCATGACCACACAGAGAAGACAAATTCCAAGTTACTGTTAAGTAATCAGCACTGATTCATTTGTTATTTTAAAACTGTTTTGTGTGTAGTATGGAGTAAAGCAAATGAGTAATCATACTGTTGTTTAAAACAGAACCTTTGGCACCAGAGAAAGAAAATTCGTATGTAGGATAAATGAGGTTAAAGAAAAATCCTGTAGTGCAATATCTTAACTGGATATATCAGTCTGACCTTATATCTTATCTGAATTGATATGACTTCATGGTGATCTGTACATTTCAAACACACACACACACCCACACCCACACACACAATGTATGTATTCCCTAGTTTGCCCAATAAAAAGACCTAGAAACGATTAACAACCCAATAATAATAAGCATCTCTAGTACCCAGATCATGGTCTCTTAACACCACTTTCCCCTAAAGGAACTAGAGAGAAATGGCTGATTCTAAGCATGGGATAAGCAATGTGAAAGATGATCATAACACATCTTCACAGCAGAAAGCAACAGCGCTATCATCTATTACCAGGGTCACGTCAAAAGGATTTGACATGTCAAGTTGAAAGGGATTCCAACAGCCAAAAATAAGACATTTGTACAATAAGAATAATAACTGTCAATGGATCAAAAGATACCAAACAGGCTTACACTGTAAGTTTATAAAGATACAAAAACTCCTCCAAAACCCCTAACTGATCACATATATAAGACTGTAGAACACAGATTATTTGAAAAATGGGAAATAAAGGACAAGAAACATCTTGCCTTTCTATTGTGAACTAGAACTCAGAATAACTGAATAGTTGTTGAATAGCAGTTTTCTCTTTATAGAAGTTTTTCAGTTAATAAATGAAGAAGGAATGATAAAATTTCACTGTTTTATAATGGATCTAGGTAATGATCAAAGGGTGCTATCATTGCAAGAAGATAAATAAGGCTCTATACGACTTTTGATGGAGGCATACAACGTCTATGAAATATTATTTTGTTAATTGTGGTAAAATATATAACATAAAACTTACTATCTTAACAATTTTTAAGTGTACCATTCACTACTGTTAACTATACTCACATGGCTGTGCAACCCATCTCCAGAACTCTCCCATTTTGCAAAACTGAAACCCTATACCCATTAAACTAATTAAATAGCAACTCCTCATTTTTCCTTCTCCTCGCCTCTGTCAACTACCATTCTAGGAGTCTATTTGACTACTTTAGGCACCCCATGTAAGTGGAATCAGACAGTATTTGTCTTTTGTGACTGGCTTATTTTACTTATCATGATATCTTCATAGTTCATCAATGTTGCAGCACGTGTCACAATTTCCTTCTTTTTTAAGAAGGAATATTCCATCACATGTATTGGGTTGGCCAAAAAGTTAGTTCAGATTTTTCCATAAGATGTTTTGGAGGGAATTCCCTGGTGGCACAGTGGTTAAGCATCCGCCTGCCACTGCAGGGGACATGGGTTTGAGCCCTGGTCCGGGAAGATCCCACATGCCGCGGAGCAACTAAGCCCATGAGCCACAACTACCAAGCCTGCGCTCTAGAGCCCACAAGCCACAACTACTGAGCCCACGTGCCACAACTCCTGAAGCCCACACGCCTAGAGCCCATGCTCTGCAACAAGAGAAGCCACCGCAATGAGAAGCCCACGCACTGCAACGAAGAGTAGCCCCCACTCACTGCAACTAGAGAAAGCCTGCGTGCAGCAACGAAGACCCAACACAGCCAAAAATAAATTAATAATAAATAAATAAATATATTAAAAAAAAGATGTTCTGGAAAAACCTGAATGAACTTTTTGGCCAACGCAACATATGACACATTTTGTTTATTCATCTGTCCATGGACACTTGGGTTACTTCCGCCTTTTGCCTATTGTGAATAGTGCTGCTATGGATATGGGTATAGAATTATTTGTTCAAGGCCCTGCTTTCAATTCTTTTGATCTGTAAAGTATTATTGGGGGAGAAAAAAAGAGGAAACCTGGGTCTGATGAAGCTTTGAGATCTGACTACCTATTTATATTTACAGAGAATACAGGAGACTGAAAAACATATCAAATAACACCACAGGAATACAATCAGCAAAACAGACCCTCTTTCTTCAATAGATAAACTGCAGTGGGGAAAAAATGGATGGAAAGGAAAGCAATATATTAGAAGTAAGAGAAACTTAAGAAACCTATCAATCAATTGTAATATATGAACCTTACTTAGATTCTGATTTAACAAATCAAGTGTAAAAAAAGAGAAATTTAAAAATCAGGGAAATTTGAATATTTTATATGAAGAAATGATCAATGATTTTTTAAGATGTGATGATATCTAAAAAGAATCTATATTCTTTAGAGATACATACTGACTTATTTAGGAGTGAAATGACCTATTTGGGAACTCTTTAAAAATAATCCGAGATGTGGGACTTCCCCGGTGGTGCAGTGGATAAGACTCTGCACTCCTAATGCAGGGGGCCCAGGTTCAATCCCTGGTCAGGGAACTAGATCTCACATGCATGCTGCAACTAAGAGTTCGCATGCCACAACTAAGGAGCCGGCAAGCCGCAACTGAGAAGTCCTGGAGCCACAACTAAGGAGCCCACCTGCTGCAACTAAGGAGTCCATGTGCTGCAACTAAGGAGCTGGCGAGCTGCAACTAAGACCTGGTGCAACCAAATAAATAAATAAATAAGAATGCCAACTCTCTAAAAAATAATAATAATAATCTGAGAAGTGGGGATAGGGATTGTGAGGGAAGACTGGTAAGGCTACAGTGAAACACTGATGGCAAAGATTTGAAAATTGTTAAAACTAGTTTGCATAGGATTCTACTTTTGTATGGTTTGAAATTTTCCATAATAAAGCTTAAAAAAAAAACAACTCTGACTCACTAATTTGCAACCTTTTCCATGAGAAAACTACCATTATTTCAGTTCTACACACTGTTCTTAGAATAAGGAATTTTTTTGTTTTAAAGGAAAGTCACAAACCAATGTAAGAAACAACATCCCTGATAAATAGTTGCAGTCAAAATGATTGTCATGGAAGGTTTTGTTTTGTTTTGTTTTACTTCCTAAGAGAAATATCACATTTTAGTTCCTAGTCCAAATATTCTATTCAATACTCAATGTAAAAATAATAAATGAGAACTAAAAAGGCAAACAATCACACCCAAACTATCATCTTGTTTTTGGGATGTTTTGAACCATTTACATATTGTCTAAAGACAAAATATTGAAGAAAAAAAAAAACCTAACCTTTGATTTTACATAAATTGAATTATGCTATTTAGAAAAAAAAAACTGAACTTAGTACCTTTATTTAACCCTTACATTAGTACTGTTACTAAATATTAGAACTAAAAATTCAATTTAAAGATTTGAATAAAAAGCTTTCTGGAAATATACATTACTTCTTTTATGTGAATAACTCTTCCACCAAAATGTGAGAATTACATAACTAGCAAGTTTGTAGACGAGAATGATAGTTAAACAGGGAGAAAGGTAGCCAAAAAACAATCTGGGGACTTCCCTGGCGGTCCAGGGACCATTGGTTAAGACTCCACCCTTCCACTGCAGGGGACACAGGTTGATTCCTGGTCGGGGAACTAAGATCCCACATGCTGCGCCGTACTGGGCGGCCAAAAAAAAAAAAAAAAAAAAATCTGAATTGTAATATCTACTATCCCTAGTTTCAGATATTGAGAATTTAATGAAATTTCATGGTCATACATGCAAAAACATAAAAATGTTTTAATTCCTTTTGATTCATATCTACTTCAAATATAAAACCCCAATTGAATTTCTGTCCCTAAACAAATGTAATATCTAAAAACATACACAAAATCATAGGAATAACAATGTTTAACCCTACCTGAAAAAGATCCAAAAGAGGCTTCCAAGAGAGCATTAAGACTGCTGCTCTGTTGATGGTTTTGGGAATTTCAGAATAAAACAGTGTATTTTCTCTGTTCTCACCAGACATAGCTATAAAAGGAAACAATCATTTTTTGTTATTTTAAAAAATAGCAATCTACCACAATTATAGCAGTAAGTATATAATGCCTCCTATATACTGCAAAATTTTGTACTCTATGGGACCTATAATGAATGTTAACAAGTAGGAGATGCACATGCCATATGCCACAGTAATTTTCTTCAGGCTCCCAGAAAAATCCTCAGGTTTCCTTTTGATATTCAAATTTTAGTCCCTCTCAAAATAAACATAAAAGTGTATAAGATGATATAAGGATAAGTGTCACTTTTAGTTTTTTTTTTTTTAATTGTTAGTGTCTTACAAGTTGGCAATAGACTCATTAGATTCCAAATGGGGGTACTTTGTGACAACTTCAGACTATCAAGCTTCTTCTTTTTATGAATCATTTAAAGTATTTACTTAGAAATATACATAGGTCTAACAATTTGAGTTTTTCTTCACTATAAATGTTCTACCACTATAATCACTAATAAGTTTCAAATGAAAGTACATTCATATTAAAACAACACAGAATCTGATATCTGATTTGTTAAAAGTCTCTTTATCCTTTATTCGAGAATTGTGAAAGAAAGAGGTCTACACTAAGTAGAAGATAGGTCTATTCTGTGAAATCATACAATAACTGAATGGGAAGATCACAGCAGTGTAGAATAAACTACATACCAAAGAGAAGTAATAGAAATACAACATGGTTATGAAGAGGTGAACCAAAGAAAACTCAAAGTAAAACAAAGTCCTTCTACTCTAAAAGGTGCTAGAAAGGTATCACTTCCAAAAAAGCTAGGGGAGAGTGAAGGAAAGAGAAAATAAATCACACAGGAAGAACAAAAACTCTCTCTAGTGGAACAAATCCTCAGCCTTGTGTTTCTGATAATGGCAGAGAAAGCAGTCTGTGTAAGGGCATGGTAACTTCCATGCTAACCCTTGCAAAGGTGGGGGATGACTCTCCAAATACCCACAGATTCCTTTATCCTTTTATTATCCTAAACTTTTCTTAAACCTTTCTTAGTTTGTTGCCTTTTGGAGTAAAAAGTCAGGTACCAGCTGATATTTACTTCAGCACTTAGTTTTGCCTTAGATCTATTTTGTACATTCCAGAGTTACTTTGTTACATAATTCTTAAGACTGTAGTCACTTATCCATACCATTCATAATCTTACAAAATATGATCATATCCTCCTTAAGCCTTTTCCTTCTAAGAGCTTTCAACCTGCAAATATGAAAAAGCTGGTTCTCATCTACCCTCAAATGAGAGCCATCCACAATCACTTCAAATGCTCCTCTTAAAACTGCTCCTTGTTCCATAATGCCTTCCTTGGCTTCAACCTTGACCAATAAAAATTTCCAACGCATTCTATGTACACACACACACACCAGTTCTGGTTAAACACAAAATGACCTTTTCCCATTGTTTCTTTCCTGTTGACACACTGCTATTTATTGGTGTCCGAAGTATATTAAAATTTCTGAAACAACAGATTTACATGGAAAAATATTAATATGCAGATGGATATAAAAGACTTGAGCAAATGAAATGGCATACAACTTTCTTGAAAAGCTCAATATTTTATAAAGATTGTCAATTTTCCTAACTTCATCTATAAATATAATGTAATCCTAAAACAGCATAAATAGGATTGGGAGAAAGGAGCTCTAATCTAATTTTAAGTTCTCACAGAAAAACAAGCAAACAAAAATAATCAAGAAAAGTATGAAAAAGAGTGATGAAGGGTGACTAGTACTATAAAATAGTAAAACATCTAAAGTTATGATAAAAATAATAATAGTAACAGCAGCATAACATTGGCACTTGATTTGACAGACAGATCAATGGAACAAAACGAAGTCCAAAGTAAATAAAGATTTCAAAAAATATAATTTGGAGCTGAGAAAGCCTTTCTAGATGTGATGCAAAACTACATAAAAAGTAAAAATTTAACTACCAAAAAAAAAAAATCACAGATTTCTACAGAAGGGCAAAAGGCACTAAAGGCAAAAGACATTAAATCTCAGGGAAAAATACTACAATGGGTTAATTCCCTTCTTGTACAAAAAAGTGCTTTATATCAATAAGAAAAGCACCCACAACCCAATAAAAAATAGACAATGATTACAAACAGATCAGTCACAGAAAAAGAAATACAAACGCCTTGTAAATATGGGAAAGGATGCTCAACCTCACTCATAAGAAAATTAAAACTACAATGAAATATGGGGATATAATGTACAGCAATACTATATTGCATATTTGAAAGTTGCTAAGAGAATAAATCTTAAACGTTCTCATCACAAGAAAATTTTTTATTAACTATAACTATGTATGGTGACAGATGTTAACTAGACTTACTGTAGTGATCATTTCACTATGTATATAAATATCGGATCATTATGTTGTACACATGAAACTAATATAATGTTATATGTCAATTAAAAAACAATAATAATTTTAAAAAATTACAGTGAGGAACTGCTGTTCACCAATCAGACTGGGAAAGATAAAAAGAAGTTTTATTACTCACTATTGGTACAGGTGTAGAGAAATACTCTGAGACAATGCTGGCAGGGATGTAAACTCTATAACCTCAATGGAGGGGCAATTTGGCAGTATCAATACAAATTCAGAATCTGTACACCTTTTGTCCCAATAATTCCACTCTTTGGAATTAGTCCTATTAAGTAAATTCACATATGTACAAAAATGATCTAATACAGTGATATCTGCTCCCTCATTTTTTGTTAATATCAAAATAGAAAAACCTAAATGCCCATTATTAGAGGCCTGGTTAAGTAAAAGATGGCACAATTATATAATGGAATACTCTGGAGTTGCTTAAAAAAAAATGAATCTACAATTACTAATGTGGACTCATGCAGAGAATATCTCTTTAAAAAAAAAATTGTCAAACAGCTTTGGAGGAGGGGAGAAAACCTATTTTTAAAAACTTAATAAACAAAGGCACATTAGCAGGTCGGCCCTCAAACACATCTCTGGCTATTCAGCCCTTCCTTTCCCACCCAACCCCTAGCTGTGGGACTCAACTCAGGCCTCAGTTCCTCCAGTGTTCCCATCTCTCACATCCTTTCTTCCTTATTCTAACAACCATTCATTGCCTTCAGGCTCTGGGTTAGGAAAATAAAATAGCGTGACTACAGGAAGGAAACTCCAAAATTTATGGGCTTGTGATTCCATTTCAACTATTGTACTGGGAGTGAAATCCCTTTCTTTAAGCAGTTTTAATGGTTAATTCATAAACATTTTTGTGAGACATTTGTTTATAGTTAAGAATCATGGATGGTATGGCTATAATTTTTAACTATTATACTAAATATAAGGGTTCCTCCCCTAATTGTGCCCAAACTCTCTTCCAACCAAGCTGCCTGATTTAGCAAGTATGGATGGGCTTTTCTTATATTGCTTCTCCAATCTGAGGAAAGTCTGACTTTCTGCCTCCGAAAAAAACCATAGCATAAGTTTCTTGAGAAAGATATATATATATATTTCCTACTTAGATGACTTAGCTAAATATTTTAGCATCATCTCTCAATAAATGTGTTCAATGAGCGACAATTAATGAATAGGCCTTTGGGACTTAAGCTAATACAAATAATAATTACCAGCTGGTGAATGCTAGGCAGCATACTATAATTTACAACTATTATTTCCAATCCTAAAAAATAATACTGTAAAAAAAAAATAATAATACTGTAATGAAGACAGCTGCTTGGGGGATGGGAATGGGGTCTACAAATTTTTTTTCTTTCCCTTTTTAGTTTCCTTCCTCAAACTAGCCATAGTACAATAAAACTTGGTTTGGCTGTACAAGAACAGTATTGTGTTTCTTAATATTGGTTTAAGTTGGAAATGTTTTCATGTAAAATGTTTAATACTTAAGACAATCCCATGAGATAGACATTAACCCTCATTTGATAGATGAGGAAATTGAGACCCACAGGGTAAACGAGTCAGCAAAGAGCGGATACCAGAGCTTAGGCTTCTGATTCCAAGACTAGCTCTTTATCCACTGCCCTGTGTCTATATATGTGCTAGGTTAGTCAATACTAAGCTGTGCCTAAGCATGATAGTTGCTCAGAATTTACTATCTATTCCTTTTACTACAACATCTTAGTAAAGCATTTAAGGTGCATAAACAAAAAAACAAAAATGTCCATCAGTGGTATTGTGCATTTAATGAAGACAGACCTTAAACCTGGAGTGAATGGGCTCAGGAAGAAGAGACCAAAACCAGCCTTGGTTTAAAAAAACGAAAGCAGTAGCTGTTGAGAGTGGGAACTACTGTTTTTATTATTTGTGTTCCTAATCTGACCATTCCTAAGGAAAGGCATTTTGAACTAGCTTTAGGAAGAAGTAATATCTAGCATCTTTACTTTGAAAGTAAATTCATGATCTGTTATGTGCAAATAAAAATCAAGTTAATGGGACAAAACAAAATGAAAACAGCACCAAAACTGAAGTTCTTTTAATTATTTTTTTTTTCCTTTGGTGGAACCATCACTGATTCATTCACTTATTTATTCACCAAAATTTGAGTACCAATTGCATCTAGCCTGTTTGAATTAAGAAAGCATTTCCTTTCAGAAACTATGACTTCATACTCACCAAGGTAATAGACCCTGTCCGAATGAGGCCCATCTGGATCATTCCTCTTCACAAACATAAAATCATGTGGTGCCTTAGCCATCATGTAGCCATGATATTTTCTGGTATCAGCAAGCAGCTTTTTAAGCTGACTCCACGAGTATCGTTCAACATAAAACGGCTCCAATTTAGGCCGATCCTGTGATTCAATATTCTCCTCACACTCTGCAGTTTCAAAGATCTCAACACCAAGCTGTTCTGTTTCCATCGCTGCTGCCATGTTGCATTTTCCTAGAAAAATAAGGCACATGAAGTTCACAGGTCTGCCTTCTCTTATATTAATCAGAATGACAGTCTGATAGGGCCCCCCAACACCCCCAAAAAGGGGGAAAAATGCTTTTCAGTACAGTTGCAATTAAACTTCGTAAGAAAAGCAATAGCTCCCCCTTTTCTTTAAAAATGAGATTAAAAAAAAATTGAGGTCATGTCTATTTCACAGTTGACTATAAATCTCTTGGGGAACTTTTATAAAAGGCTCTCCTTAAGTATCTCTTGCCAAAATTCCTTTTTCTTTCCCACATTGGAAGGAAACGGGCCATATGCCAGTTGGCTGCTATGTTCCTTCAAAGAGCATGTCAATAGTGAAGCTAAATGTGCCAAGGGAGTTAAGTGTTTTTGCACTTAAAAAAAGTAACTCATTTGATAAATGTGGACTTCTTCAGAGAACAGAAATAATCACGACCAATTAGAACAGTTATAAAATTGTGGCAAACAATGTACTTCTAATAACCTTTCTAGGGAGCTTACCCAAGATAATATAAATACTGTTTCCTTTTAAATGAGACTCCAAACAACAAAAGACCTAACTGGCTGGTACATTTTTTCTTTGTCTTTTGCTCTTGCCTAGACATCACTATCTGATGATCCCCTATGTAACTCTATACTATAAGGAATTTATGTGACTATTACTACAGATTATAAAACTTCTATGATTAAATGAGAAAAAAGTGGCTTTAGTTGTAGTTTATGCACAAAACATTTAATGTTTGTAATATCAATATTTTGATAAAAGTTCAAACCCAATTTACCACTTCAACCCAAAAACAGTATTAAGATTTTATCTACTAATGATGTTTCTTTCATTTTACAAATCCAGAAGAGGATAATTTTTTCCTTTATCTATTTCAATATTTAAATGTAACAGGTGCAAAGTATCAGAGAAAATAACAATAAGTGTTATTATAAGCCACTGTATGATATTCTGACATGCATTATTCATAACGCTACCAAAAAGGAGCAACATAAACAAAAATTCTGGGGCAACCTGCTCTTTTTGAACTAATAAATGTCCGAAACATGTGGACTTAGGAGATAAACTAGATTGCATTTGTGTAACCAATTCACGTAATTATTAACTACTTCTACAACAAAAATCAATACATGGCTGTATATTTAACATGATGTCTTTTTTAAACCTTAATTTCACAGGTTAACAGGAGTTCATGGTAAAAACTACCAACCACAGAGAAAAAGTCATTAGCAGGTATGGGTTGTGACTTAGTCCATCAGGTGTGCTGTACGGCATTCGAAAGGAACAGAACTGTGAGGCCACGGCCACGATATTGTGTTTTTTTTCAGGCTACAGTGAAATACACTACCGTTTTCAATATAACAGTAGCAAGAGCAGCCAGAAAATCTACTGGAGAGTTCTATAGTATACAACTTGTAATATTATTACAACTGGGCATTTACCTCCAATGATTAAAATCCAAACAGCTCAACAGAGGAAAAGTCATTTAGCTCACATGGTATTCAGCATATTGATATTAAGTAGCAGTACATGACAGTAATGGTTGTTTGCCCATCTAAAAGCTGGTGGGGGTCTGTTTTCTATCAAATGTGTCAATGGATCTAGTTTGATTCCTAACAGAGTAAGGGACAGGTGAGACAAGGAGATATACAAACTGGGCTCATTCTTCTCAACTCCCCTTGCGTTAAACTTGAAACTTCATCTCCAAACCACTACTTGAAACAATAGAGCTTGGGGATGGAACAGGGAAGCTCAGACAGACTTCCCAAGCTTACTGCCCAGCTTCTTGAGTCATTATTTTGACAAGTCTCTTACATAAAAGTTGCCATTACCTTGCACTTAAGCAAAACCATCTGGTATTCCTAAACTGTACTAGGTCCCTGGATTCACTATTTCTGACTCTCTCTACACACACACACACACACACACACACACACACACACACACACTTTACAGTTCAAATGACACTATTCTGTATTTTATGGTCAATGTATATCCTGCATTTCCTAGGCTAAACCTGATATTACATAATTTTAGTAATTTACACAAACGTGTAACTAACTGATTTAATTTCCAGATTTCCGTAACACCTTACATACAAATACATTCTCAAAATATGTGACCCGAGTTTTCTAATTGCAAAAATTAGAAAATAGGTCAGTACATGTTCTTAGCACAGTGCATTTATTTCACTGCCCCACCTACCTCTTCACTTAAGGCCCTTCCCTGGTGCCTACCTGATTGTATTTTCATCTGTTCAGATCTCTTCCACATTCAAAGAGATCTTTTTGAAGTGACTCAACTTCAAGCATAGATCCCTCTGCTCATCCTGCTCTCTTCTCACAGGAGTCTTTCCTTTTCTCACCATCCAATCCTGCTCACCAGGATAATGAAATAAGATATAAAGCTGTTGATCATTATTAAAATGGATCATATGTGCCCAAAAAGATTAAGCCTAAAGTCTCAAATAGTACTTGAAACTGATGCATATTCTTTTTGATATAACATACAATGCCTGAATTACTTTGTATCTGCACTTTAATTATGAAAATTATAAACTGATTTTATTTCAGAAATGTATAGCCCAATTTACTCCAAAGAATATCCAAACGGTAGTGTAAATCCTGACATCCGGATACACATTAAAAGGTAAATTATGGAAGAACATTTAAAAGTATAAAAGGCATACAGATGTGAGGTTACTCAGTGGCTGCTGCAAATCTTCAAAAATGACAGATGATTAATAATAAAATTTATTTCTATGTGCCTGGTCCTGTTCTTCTGCCTTTTACATAATAACCAATTTGTATTATTTTACAGAATACATGTTCAGCTGACTGGAGACAGAATAGACTCAACAGAATAACCAGTAAGAACTACAGGGTCATTTTTGCGGAGAGAACTAACTTCCAGTTAACATCAAGATTTTCGCAAGATAAAGAATGTACTACCCATTTTCAGTGCATTCCATTTTTGCTTATTTCCTTTCCACATATACTCTGAAAATAACTGAACTAGGTAACTTCTCTAGAAACGGAAGTGTTAAGTTTGTTGAAATTCTGGCTTAGTAAAAGAAGAAAAGCAGGGTCTGTGATTATACCTGTCACTTTGTTATCGGTTTTAATTCTGGGCTCTCAGAGCCCAGACAGGTGATGGAGAGAGATGTGGCTCAGTGGCAAATGGAGGGAAAAAAGTTGTGCTAACACAGCAACAACTGACTACGATGTCAAGACACCTCCCATTCACTAAGCCCCTCATTCAGAGAAGAGCATGTAAGGTTAGAAAATAGCCTCAGGACTTTTGAATTTGGACCCACTCAAATGTCATTCCTTAATTTTTAATCCAGGCGCCAGTCTGTCCACTTAAACACCCCAAGCCTCGTTGAAACCTAACTATTTCACTCGTCAGCTAGTTGAGAGGTTCATTATCACAAAGTGGGCAACAATCTTGAAAGCTAGAATGCGGAAGAAGAGGAGAGGTGTAGCAGCGAATATTAAGAAGGGGGACTGGGGGGATGCCAAGGCTTAGAAGAAAAGTGTGTGAGGGGAGAGGTTTGGGGAAAAAAAAAAAAAAAAGGAAAGAAAAGCACCTATCCTGTGCCAGGTAGGTGAAATAGAATGAGAAGAGGCCAGTAAACAAGGAGGGAATCGACCTAAAGTGGGGCAGTAGAAAACACGAGCTGGGAAACCAGAAAATCTCAGTCCGAATCCGATCTGCCACAGTCGGACTTTAGACAAATCCCTTCGCCTCTGTGGGCTTCCGTTTCTCATCTGTAAGCCCGGACAATACCCGGCTCCCAACCCCAGCAAGGCTCAATTAAGATAACGGACGTGGAAGTCCAGAGGCCAGCACGCAGCGCTCAGGGGGCGCCCAGTGAACGTTGGCTGACTCGGAATCTGAGAGCCTGGGCTTCCTCTTCCGGCAAGTGGGGTCCCGCCACCGGCTGTGGCCCGCGCAGGGCGGCGCGCCGGGTAAACCGCAGAGCGGGCTAACCGGGAGAATGCGCCGGACGGTTCCTCCGTGAGGCGGAGAGGCCCGAGTGGGCTGAGGCGCAGGCCTCGCGGGCGAAGGGGAAGGAGAGGGGGCGGATACTGCACCTTCCCCCCCCGGCCCCGCCCGGACCGTCCTGACGCGCGCTAAGGACCGGGCCTGCGCCGCTTCATGCCGCGCGGCCTCCACTCCCGACCAGGGGGCAGCGGCCTCCTTGGCTACGGCGCCGGCGGTAACCGAAGCGGTGAACGCGGCACTTAAAGACGGCGGCGGCGGCTCCAGCACTTCCGGTTTCTTGCGCGCTGCCCTTCAACGGGGGAAGGCGCAACGAGCCCAAGAAGAGCGCAGCTCTCTGCTCGGCGGGGTTCCCTTACGACAGTGCCGTCTAGTGGCCGGAGGAGCGAACGAGGCGCGGGAAGGAAACTGGGCGGGGGTGGGGGACAGAGAAGAAATCCAGAAAGGGGCAGTAACTTGCCGGAAATCACAGGACGAACTGTGGCATGTCCGTAGTCATCTATTTTTTTCCTTCGACAAATATATATTGAGTGCCTCCTATGTGCCAGGGAGAGCTGTAGACACTGAGATTAGAACACGGAGCAAGCCAGGGAAAAATCCCTGCCCCTTCATGGAGATGACATGGAGAGGGAAGGACCAGGACCTTGGGGATTTTCTGGGTGTCTCATTGTTATGGTGGAAAGAAACCTGAACTTGGAGTCAGAATGCTTGGCTCTAGTACTAATTAATGACCTTCAGCAGGTCAGTCTCTTTGAGCCATGGTTTCTTTATCTGTGAAAGAGATGTAATAACGTCACTTAATTGCACTTAAGGAAAACCACGTGTGTCATACAAACACCTAAAGATGAAGGAACTGGGGCCCAGGGTAGGGAAGTGAGTGGTTTGCTATTATCAGGACCAGAGGCAGGTCTCTTGACCCGCAATGTATTTCCTATTCTACACCATACATTGGCTGAGAGAAAGAGAAAAGGGGAGCCTTGGGAGATGACTGGGAAAGTGGAAGGTGTAGAACAAAACAGTGGACAAGCTGGGCCTTCCCTATTTTATATTATTACAAGGACCCATTTATCAGAGGTGTGTGTAATTAGGCTTTATTGTAATAAAAGATCCATCTGGGTGCCGTGTTCTACTCCTCAGTATGCAATTATTCACTCTGAGGTTAAATGAGTCTTTGCTCAGGCTTTGTTTTTTGAGTTGAGTTCCTCTAAAAGTACAGTCATGTTTTCACTGGGATTCCTCTATGACTTTTGTGCAAAAATACCAAACAAACCCCCAAACAAAAAATAACACCCGAAAGTAGGTTTTAAGGCTTTGAATGCAGATGCACATGCTAACAAAATACAATGAAACATCTTGCACTTCATTTCATTCATCCAAATGTTTACTGAATCTCTGCCACGTGCCTGTCACTGTTCCAAGCACTGGTGCTACAACAGTGAATAAAGTAGGCAAAATCCCTGACTTTGTGCAGTTTATATTTGAATAAGAGGAAAAAGACCTCCCCAAAAGCAAAGAAAAAATATAATTTTATGGATTTCAAAAAACAAGCTCCAATAGATAATTGACAAGGACCTACTGTATAGTACAGGGAACTCTGCTCAATATTCTGTAATAACCTAAATGGGAAAAGAATTTGAAAAAGAATCAAAACATGTATATGTATAACTGAATCACTTTGCTGTACACCTGAAATGAACACAACATTGTTAATCAACTATACTGCAATAAAAAATAAAAATTAAAAAAAAGAGAGAGGTTAACAGCAAACCTCAGGGGAAAACGAAACACCAAAAAAAAAAGAAAAAAACAAGCTCCAGAGAGGTAAAGGATGTGCTGAAATCATATGTCTAATGACAGACTGAACTAGATTTGAATTCAGATTTCTTTGTTTTCAGTGTTATTTTCTCTTTCTATGGCAGGGTTAAAAAGCCTCTAACCCTGAGAAATCTGTGGGGGGAACATCTCCATCACGCACCTTGGCCACCTTGCATGTATCCACATAGGCCTCCTAGGCAAAGGCTGGAACCAACGGTTATCTGAGTTGTAGCAGAAGGCTTTGTGATCTTTCCAGAACTGGAAAGGAACAGTCTTATGAAGACCTTGAGGCAATCTCCCCTGGGGTTCTCCCCTGTGACAGCCAGGAGTGTTCTCTCAGAACCCTCCTAGGTTCTGATGAGGTGTGGGCTTTCTACCCCACCCCCGTCAGAATAGAGCTGAGAATATAAAAACCTAGAACTGGCTGCAGCCTAGAACTGGCTCCTCAGAAGCCAGTTATCCCAGAACGTACATTGCAGTCACCTGGCCCCTTCTTTTGCTTCAGTAGTGTCCTTTTTCATACATGAGACAAGGACCACTGGCACCTTGATGCATTCTTCCCTTTGTTATACATGTAAGTAATAAACTGTCTGAGGCTAAACTGGCTCCTTGGTTTTTTGTTTTTTGTTTTTCGTGGCATGTGGGATCTTAATTCCCCAACCAGGGATTGAACCCTCACCTCTGCATTGGAAGGGCGGAATCTTAACCACTGGACCACCATGGAAGTCCCTAAACTGGCTCCTTGTATCTTTACTGGCTGAATCAGTCAGGCCTGGGCCTTGCCAAACACAAGCAAACTGTGTGCTTGACAAAGCCTACTTAGCTATATTATGCTGCCCTACACTCTAGTGACTCCTCAGGAAAAGACAAGTTATCTAGCACACGTGGTCTGAATAAATAGCATGGTGGGGTTGATACAAATCCGTCCCTGCTGTAGACTGAAAAAAATCGCAAAGCATCATGAAACAATCATATTTTGACATAAAGGACAGCAGGCAGGTAAGTGTGAGTGAAAGCTAGGGTGGACAAGTGAGAACTCTTCCCAGGGTACCCTGGGCTGCATCTTGAAATCAGTGCCTATTTGAGGTAATCAGGTCCTCATCCAGTTCTGATCTCATGTTTTAGAGAACCTGACATCTTTTCACATGGGGCCTCATCAGAGACCAACCTGTCTCCCAGTCCTTCTGCATCTACCATTCCACGATCTTCAGGCAGTGGTAATTTTGCTCAGGTACTCATGGATCAGAGCACGGATTCCTGGAGTCAGGCAGACCTGGGTTCACATCCTGGCTCCTCTCCTTACTAACAGATTAATATTGGGCCTCTCTAAGTTTTATTTCTCTCATCTGTAAAATGACTTTTTCTTCCCTCCTATGCTTGGATAATTTTCATTTAGTCTGCATATTATTCCAAATATTTTCTGTCTTGAATGTGCAACTGAGCTTAAAAGAGAGGAATCTGATGTCTGTTTTCTAATCCCAGAGTTATAACTCCCAGAAAGCATGGTTGCCTCATGCTAGCTCCCTATGTAGGGAAGGATCAAGGGTTATAAAGGAAGAAAACAAAAAGACAAGTTACTCCCCAGTATCTTAGCACTATATAAAGTTGTAATCAAAATTTTTGTATTTCTTATCATAAACATTTTCAATATTGCTAGTTTCCTATTCATCATTTTGCACAGCTGTACAGTTTTCCATTGAGTTGTTATACCACAGTACATTTGGTCATTCCTGAGTAAGTCCCAATGTTTCAACATGTAACATCATGAACATCTTCATATATACATCTTCCTTCCTTGAAATTATTTTCTTAGAATAAAATCTCCAAAGGGGAATTACAAGGCCAATCAGCATAAACATCTCCATTTATCTTGTTACATATTGCAAAACTGCATTCCAAAATGATTCCACAAATTCACATTGCCCTTAGTTACATTCAGCATGAATGTGCCAATTTCACTAAAACTTTTCTAGCACTGGGCATTATCATCAACATGCATATTTTAAGCATCTACTTTCTGAGACATTGTACTCGATGCTACAGGATACCAAAAGGAAGCAATCTGTGTTCCAGGGAGATTTATAATCTAGTTGAGGAAACAGATCCCAAGCATGTAATGTACACATTAATAGCAGTTGATTACAGGGTATGATGGGCTAGAGTTTGTTTTTCCACTTCCTTCATATTTTATACCTTTTGGAGGCATAGTATAAACCAAGCTGCCATAACAAAAAAGAGCTTTTCAGCTAATTTTCTTTTGTGTATTTAAGTTTTTGAATAAAAGGGTATATAGTAAAAAATATTCTGCTATGCTGGTCTTCCAGTCACCCAGTTTCCTTCCCCACAAGAAACTGATGTTATTGGTTTCTTGCATATACTGTCCAGTAATATTTTATGATACATAAACAAATGCTTATGTACAAATGTATTATTCCTCCCACTACTCCACAATTTTTACATAAGTGGTAGCATGCCAACTGTCTGTACCCGGCAACCATGTATTTGAAAGCCAAGAATTATCAGGTAGGTCAAACTGGATAGGGTGGAAAGGCTACTCCCTGCACTCAAGGAAGGGGCCATCTCTGCATATTATTCTGAACTGTGTATTGACAGGCTGAGGGGAAGATTTTTCTGGCAATGACTGGCTGCAATGCTCACCACTCTCCTGGCATAGTTAGGAGGTTACAGGGATATGAGCTGGCTGCCTGAATTCCCCAGTAGATGCCTGGGCTGATCTGTCAGTCTCTCTCCACTCTCAGCTTTGTGCCATCTAGATAGTAACCTGATTTTGGTTAAGGATATCTGGCTGGGTGATCCTGGGTGAGGCACAAAACAGCCAAATTCTACAGCTCATTTTCCAAAACTTCTTCCAGGAATAAAAGATTCTGTAAAAAGGTGAACAAGGAGAATGTGTATGATCACTTGCCAAAGGCAGGAGTACAGACTTATGCACTGAGCATGTGCTTCATCCAGAGGAAACACTCAGCAAATGCTTCTGATGGCCAGAGAAAGGAGAGGTGACCCTGGGCCACACGAGGCTGGGAAGGCTGCATCTGGAAGGGAGAACACAAAGACAGTGCTTCATTTGCATTTTAATTTGACTAGCATTATCATAAAACCATCAGCCCTACCTGTTTCAGCTTGGCAGGGCTACTTGTGCTCTGCCTTTTTAGCCCCTCTGCCATCTTTTAGTTTTATAGTTTACCTGGATGTTACTCTTTCCCTTCTCCATTTCAATATCTTTTTTTTTTTTTTTTTTTACTGGATTTCTCATAGAGAGTTCGTTCCACAATAGCTGTCCTTCTCACAGGAAAATTTAGGAATAGCTGATAAGAACATTGGAGGGGAGTGAGTCCAACTCTCTCATTTGATGGATATGGAAACTCAGGCCCAGAGAAGTCATCCAGTAGGTTAGTGGTGGTTGAACCAGGCTGGATAAACCCCCTTCCATTGGACTTTTCTTATGGAGCATCTGAGGCAAAATGTCATTCAGTCTCCTTGCTTACCAATAGACTTGGACTCAATTCGCCTTGGATAGAGGTCAGCTGATAAATTTCAGGGCTCAAATATGCTAAACTGAAATTATTTTTCTTTATTACACAGCCACCAGGATGACTAAAATTTAAAAGACTGAAAATACCAAGGAAATGGAGCAACTAGAACTTTTAAACATTGCTTGTGGGAGTGTAAATTGATCAAAACACTTTGTAAGACTGTCTAACGGTATCTACAGAAGCTCAACATACATATTCTATGACCTAGCAATTCCATTCCTAGGTATTTACCCAAGAAAATTAAGCACATATATCCACCAAAAGACAAGTACATAAATGTTCCTAGCTAAAAACTGAAAACAATGCAATGTCCATCATCAGGAGAATGGATAATTTGTGATACATTCATTCTGTGAAATAAAACAAACAAAACCCAAAAAAGAATGAACTGGTGATTCACACAATATAGATAAATCTCAAATACATTATGTTGAATGAAAGAAACCAGACACAAAGTGTACATACTGGTAGATTCCATTTACACGAAATTCAAGAATAGACAAAAACTACTCTATGGTGATTGAAGTCAGGATAGTAATTATTGGGGTGTAGGGGATGGGAGGCAAAGGTACACTGACATGAGAGAATCCGTAGGATGCTGGAAATGTTCCGGATCTTGATCTAGATAGTAATTAATTACACAGGTATAAACATGCAAAAATTCAGCTTAAGTGGAATATTTGAAATTTGCCTGGTTCCTATACATAAGTTATACTTCAATTTTTTTAAAGTGCCCTATATAGCATCTATATTGTAGTAAAAGCAATGTAATAAAAATAATTTTATCATTTCAAAAAATTATTATTTTTAAAATTCAAGGCTATCAGGGTTACCGTTTTCATTATCTCATAACAGGCAGATTGCATCACCTCCAACTGGTTTGCCTACTACCAGTTTCTCCTCACTGACAGGTTGTTTTGCCCAGCACATATTTGATTTTCCTGATCTCCTGTAACAAACTTCCTTGACTCTCATGTATCTGTGGAATATAGTACAAACACCTCATTGAAACAAAGACTTTCTTAATCCACTCCCTATCTGTCTTACCAGACCCAGAGCAAGCTCTCCCCTCCATGCCCTTAACCCCCAGTATGCAGAACATTTCATATCTCTTCATCTTTGGTCTCCTGCCCTGTGCATCCACTGCCCTACCTCCGCTTCTTCCTCTATCAAATTCCTCCTCCATTTCACTGTCCAGCTCTCAAGGATTTGCTCTCAAATATCTGCCACTGGTTCCTACAGCCCTTAGCTCCTACCTGCCTGCCTCTTTCTGAGCTCAGTATATTCCCCATATTAAAACCCTCTATATTTTATATGACCTACCCCCTGAGCTAAATGTTTTCTGAGAACTGGCATCATTTCATCTCTGGATCCCTGGGCTCAGAACTTTGCTAAATAAATGGGTGCTAACAGAACTGAATAATAAGGTTCATTTTTGTCCCAGATTTCTGGTTTTCATAGTAATGTTGCTTCCTATTAAATTCTTCACTGAAAGCAGACTTGGAGATGAAAGTGGATACAGACGAGATAGTTTAAATTAGACATAAATTAGTGTTGTCTATAGTTTGGGTTTCCTTTTCAAAGGAGACAAGTCTCTTGTGCTGTCCCATAGAATAGCTATTAATTTGTGACTAAATTAATTAGAAGTAAGTGAAACAAAAAATTCAGTTTCTCAGTTTCTTTAGCCACATTTCACGTACTCAGAAGCCCCATATGGCTAGTGGCTACCGTCATGGACAGCGCAGAATGGAGTATTTCCATCATCGTATGAAGTTCTATGGAATAGCGCTGGAAATCTCTGGCCTTTACGCTTACTCTCCCCTCTTAGAACACTCTTCCATTCTCTCCCACACCGCTTCCCCTATAACCATCATCATCCTTATTATGTCTGTAATTGCTTGCGTCTTTTAATAGACTACGGGTTCCAGGACGGCAGGTGCTGTGTCTTACTCCTGAAGCTCTGGTGCTTAGCTTTGAAGCCTGGGCACACAGCAGGTGCTCAGTAAATGTTGAATTAATGAATGACAAATGGGAGGAACCTTCCAGATACACCAATCCAAGCCCGTTCTCCATGCTGATCGGTTCCTCATCAGTCTCCAGCGTTTTTTAATTTTTACGCTTATTTTTAACCGTCCTCCAGAAGAGAGGTAACTGCACAGCACCTGTCGACTCCAGAGGCGGCAGCAGCAAGCAGGGGCGTCACACGCTCCTGGGCCCGCCCCCTCCCGCCTCCGCCCCGCCCCGCCCCGCCCCGCCCCGCCCCCACCCGGCTCGCCCTGAAGCCCGGAGCCCGCGCCGCTGCCTCCTTTGCTCGCCACTGCGCAGGCGCGTCCCGCGAGCGTGGGTCGTATAGAGGCTGCGGGCTGCAGGCACTCCGGAGCGAGGTGGTCTTGCGGCCTGTGTTCGGCCAGCTCCAGCCGCGCACGACCTGCCTGAGGCAGCGAGCCTAGTTTCCCCGCGCCCTGGGCAGTGTGGTCATGGAGAATCAGGTGCTGACGCCGCACGTCTACTGGGCTCAGCGGCACCGCGAGCTGTATCTGCGCGTGGAGCTGAGTGACGTGCAGGTAAAGGCAGGGCGGCGGGACGTGCGCGGGTCTCGGCTCCTGGGAACCGCTGGGACCCCAGTCCCCTTTGTCCGGGTGCGTACCGGCGAGCCAGTAGCGCGCCAACGGGATCCAGGACTCGGTGCGCTCTCGGCGTCCAGGCCCGAGCAAAAGCTGGCCCACATGGAGGCAGAACCTGGGCGCGACCCCCTGAAGGCTTCAGGTACCTCGGGTGCTGCGTGAGCCCCGCGCGGGCCTCGGAGGCTACTCCGGGCCTCCTCTTCGTTCGCAGTCTGCGGCCTGGTGGAGCCCAAGCCTGGCCCGGAAGGCCTGGCCGTCGGAGTTCGTGTTTGCCGAAGCTCTTCGAGGCGTGGGATGTCTTTGGGTCCGGGGTGCAGTGTGACAGTGGCTTGCCGGGCCGTGGCTGGACGTCTAGCGCTGGCCAGAGAGGTCTAGCGGGTCCCCTCGGACCTTCACGAGGCCCGCCGCTGCCTTGGAGGGGTCACACCCACCTCCCAACCATTAAGTGATGGAAATAGTTCTTGTTAATTTTAGTTCTAAAGTCCATAAGACCCCGAAGAAGTGATTTCCCCCCCCCACCCTGTTCTGAAGACTGTGAGCTCAGGTTTGCTGAGTTGCATAGATAACTACAAAATTAAGTTATGTTGAGTATTTATGCTTGATCTCATTGGCCCTCATGAGAACAAGCTGAGGCCTCCTAAATGGTGGAGCTCTCAGGACCTGTGTACCCCTTTGTCTTGGTCCAAACCATCCAGGATTTCCGTTTTTGAGGAACTGGAGTTTTCAGTCTGGAATGTTCTTTCTACATTCTTACTCCCTACTCTCCTTGACATTTATGGCACTTTGTAACCTCCTTCACTCCCCTTAACTCTCTCTGCCTCGGAGTCAGGCGTTTATGTTGGGATCTGTCAGCCCATCTGGTATATACTGTCTTGCAAGGTGTAGGTGCTCTTTGAGTGTGGACTTGAATTTGTTGAACTTAATCTTTTCTTCTGGAATATAAACTTGTTTTCCCATTGAAACTTAAGACAATACTGACCAGAATGCCTTTAAATAGCCTGTGTCATTTAATGTGTTAAACCAGGCTGAATTACACTTTTGTGTCAGAGGATGTATAAATGTTCTTTGCTGTGTCCCTCTACTCTGCTCCACGGTGTTTTAATAAAAAAGGAAAAAACAAAATCTTTGTAGATGGGGATCAAAGTGTCCTTCTAGAGAGGACTCTAACATCAGTCAATAAGAAAAGTACAGAACTTGTGTCATGGCAATCTCTCTTAAGTATTCAGTTAAACATTGTGTAGACCAATTTAATAAACTCAGGCCCTCTCTAGTTGTAATAAGGATGTAATATTCTGGGATGCTTTTGAAGCTACAAACAGAAAAGTTGTTTTTAGGGGAAGTGGGGTGGCGTTGGTGGAAAAAAATGGAAATTAGTTGGGCAAATGAAAGAATGCATCATACTTAAATTTTTCCTGAAAGATCTAAACCTTTTAGTTAAGAAACATGAACACATGTGTTAATCATATTTGGTATATTTTAAAACATAAAAGTATGTGATTGGAATATATTATAGTTAAAGAAATGTAACGGTGGAGGGAAAAATGGAATTTTCTTTTGGAGAGAGAAATCCTTTTTTTATTCTTTGGGAAAAAATAAATCTTTTTCCCCAATTGAGTTTTTGGTTTTTCTCGGATTTCCCATCTGTAATTCTGAGGCATCCATTTCAACTACCATTAGTTTTAAAGTAACATGTTAATACCATTCATAAAAGAAACCCCCTACCATGTGTGAAATACTACAGATTTATAAAAATGAGTCAGACAGACTCAGCTTTCCAACGGCATTCTATCTAGGAGGAAGCATATTATACACTAACAAAAAGTTTTGTGCATGAGTATGTTTATTTGTAGAGTCGGAGTTGAATACTGGACCAGGTCCCTGGTGTTAAAGGAATTTGGTACCTCTCTTTTCGTTAGTTAGAGGTGACTTCCAGGAATAAGGTGAAGTATTCTTGTCAAACTGAGACTGGGAGAACTTGCCAGAAAGAGGACGGCATAGACTTTCAGATTGTCCAACTTGTTGTACGTGTCAATGCCCTACAGCCAAAGAGTTCCAGGAACACACCTCTAGTTAAACAAGTTGTGTTTAGTGCTCATATCAGCAAGGGAGAGCATACTCCATGGGTTTGCTCAAAATTGATTATAGAATTTGGACTTTGGTGATTGGGGGACAGACTAAGGAAGCAAGGATTCACTTTAGAAAGTCAGAAAGCGGGCAATTCTATGGTTGGGTATCTGACTAAATCTTATATATAGGAAAGAGAGACCAGAACAAGAATAAAACTAATTGGTAGAGAAGTGGCAGTCACTTATTTTGGCCAAGAGAGGAAGGGTGTCTCGTATTTTGTGAGTGGCATTGTGGCCATGTTTTTATCTGTGCTTACACAAAATTATGAAATGGCCTTTGCCTCATTTTATCAAGGTATTCTGTGAGATTGTTTATGTCCAATAAATAACAGAATAACGTGTTCTAGCTGGGAGTGCCAGGCCAGCTTTTGAATGTCAGGAGCTGCTCCTTTTAAAAAATTTTCCAATTAATTGTTCTCAGGGCCTATGAAACTGGTGATTCTGGCTTGGGATGAAGCAATTCGTTTACTTGTTTAATGAAAACCGTTTGTGGAGCACCTACTTTTGTCTCCCCTTAAGCTAGGTACTGGGTTGTTGGACAGCTCTCTATCCTCCCCTGCTCTTTGAAGCATATGTGTAAATGAATTTTGATGCTGAATTCCAGTTTGGGGGCATCAGCCCTGCTCCTTTCCCTTTCTGAGACACAGAGAACCATCAGGTTTTCACATCTCTACTCTGTCTTTGGAGCTGCAGACAGTGGGGCTAGGGCAGGGTTACTTTCAGAATAGAGTTTGTTTTCAGGATAAGCATGAAGGACAGGCTTGTGCCAACAACCATAGTTGTTAAAGCATTTGTTCATTTATCAAGGTTTTTGTTTGTTTCAGTTATATGAGGGCAGTGTGCATAGCTCTGTTTCGGAGCTGTTTGAAAGATACTGTTTTTGACCTTACCTAATAGAGAGTCTGGTGGAAAGAGTGGTAACTGAAGGCATGAGATTGGGTCCTTGCTCTTCCACTTAATATCTGGTGTCCGTGGATTATTCACCTAACCTTTATGAGCCTGTGTCTTTTCATGCAAATAAATGTGAATAATAACACCTAATTCACAGGGTTGTTTTGAGGCTTAAATTGGATAATGGATTTGAAAGTGCTTTGTGAATTCTAGTGTGCTATTCAAGTGTAAGGGATTATTGTGATACTAAACCTTAGATGAGAGAGAAGCACAAAGAGCAATAGAACAGAATAGAGGCTGTTAGCAGATTTATCCATATATGAAAACTTATTGAACAACAGTGGTGGCTTTACAAATTAATAGGGGAAAGGATGAACCATTCAGGAGATTGTAGTGGGACAACTGGTAATCTAAATGGCAAAAAGATAAAGTAAGATCTTGCCTTATGCTGTACACGAAAGTCAATTTCAGGTGGGCTAATGAACTAAATGCATAAAGCAAAACTACTAAAAGAAAATATAGGAGACTGTCTTTATGATACTGGAACAGGGAAGAATGTGTTAAGACACAAAAACATAAACCCTAAAAAAAAAAGATGACAGATTTAAGACAAGCTTGAGGCAGATATTTGTGGCACATACTACTGAGCTCTTCCTTATATGCCCAAGGAGACAGTATGTTCATTACGGCAAAAAAAAATTGAAAACAACCTCAGTACTTATCAACAGGAGAATGGATAAACTGGTATATTTATACAACAGCACACTGTACAACAGCTAAAATAAATGAAACAGAACCAGCTGTATCTATGGATAAAGTTAAGAAATATATCAAATAAAAAGCAAGGGGCTTCCCTGGTGGCGCAGTGGTTGAGAGTCCGCCTGCTGATGCAGGGGACACGGGTGCGTGCCCTGGTCCGGGAAGATCCCACATGCCGCGGAGCGGCTGGGCCCGTGAGCCATGGCCGCTGAGCCTGCGCGTCTGGAGCCTGTGCTCTGCAAAGGGAGAGGCCACAACAGTGAGAGGCCCACGTACAGCAAAAGAAAAAAAAAAAAAAGCAAGTTGAAGAATTATATATATTCATATTATATATATATATGAAACCACTTATGTAACATGTAAAATAAAAGTTTATATTGTAATGAATACCCAACATGTTGTACATGAGTAAAGAAATACAGTGGGAATGATAAACTCCAATTCTAGAATAGTGGTTGGGCTTCCCTGGTGGTGCAGTGGTTAAGAATCCGCCTGCCAATGCAGGGGACATGGGCTTAAGTCCTGGGCCGGGAAGATCTCACATGCCGCGGAGTAACTAAGCCCGCGCACCATAACTACTGAAGCCCATGCACCTAGAGCCCGTGCTCCGCAACAAGAGAAGCCACCTCAATGAGAAGCCCGTGCACCGTAATGAAGAGTAGCCCCTGCTTGCTGCTATTAGAGAAAGCCTGTGCGCAGCAACAAAGACCCAACGCAGCCAAAAATAAATTAATAAATTAGAAAAAATCATAAAATCTATCATTTTATCTGTATAATCTCACTCTTGTACACATAAATATGAAAATATAAGCAGAAAAATTGGTGGAGGTATTCTAAACCATCGTCATATTTCAGAATCCACTCTTTTTTTTTAATGTTTATTTTGGCTGTGCCAGGTCTTAGTTGTGGCATGCAGGATCTTCGTTGGCGGCATGTGGGATCTTCAGTTGCGGCATGCGGACTTCTTAGTTGTGGCATGCATGAGGTATCTAGTTCCCCAGCCAGGGATCAAACCTGGGCCCCCTGCGTTGGGAGCTCAGAGTCTTACCCACTGGACCACCAGGGAAGTCCCAGAATCCAGTCTTATGAATCACATTTCTACTCAGAGATGTCACTGTCCATGTTTTTCCATATAGTATCATCCTCTGTGCCATTAAGAGCAGTAAATGCAGCATCTCTGAAAGAACGCTCTACTGTTATCTCGTTTTTTGTTCAAGCCATCCATACCTATTTATAAGTTTTGATGCTGGCACATTCCTGAGACACAAACCAGGAGTCATACTACTTCCTGAAATGGCTTTTAAGTGGTTTGACTGAAATATTGAGTTGCAGCTGTGTAGTCATGCCATCTGGAATAACAGCCAAGCTCCCATATGCTAGACAGTGACAACCATGTCATGGTTGCTACTTTGCCCAAGCAAGTGTAAGGTGCTGCTGTCAATTTTAATAAGTATCCTGATTTTAGAGATATTAAATGTGAGAAAAATGTACATTTTAGAATTAATGAGATATTAATTTCATTTTGGAGTTGTCAGTTGATAAGTTTTAGTATTTAAAACCCCTGAGGCAGGATGAGATCACCAGGAAGAGAGTATGGATCAGAGATTACCAAATCAATGCCCAAAACGTGTCATGGTTAGGAGCCTGGGGCTGTTTGCCTTGGTTTGAATCTTGGTTTTGCCCCTTGCTGATTTTGTAATCTAAACTAGGTACATAATCTCTGTACACCTCCGTTTCTTTGTATGTAAAATTGTTGTGTAAATAGTACCTATTTTATAGGGTTTTTGTATGTGTGTGTGATAGTAATGTGGAATACTTTGAAAAATAATTGGCATATAGTGAGTGTTCAGTGAATGTTAGTGAAATGAGCTGGGTGAGGAAAGTGGCTAATTGGAGAGGATAGGGCTCATATTAAGGGGGTAGCTATTGTCATTCAAGAATGCAGATCTGAGGTTGGCATCTAATTCTTCTAATTTTTGAAGAAGAAGCTGAAAATCCAGATTTTTTTAAAATGAAAAAACCTCATAGTTTTATACTTATTCAACAAATATATAAATGCTTACTGTGTGCTTGGTAGTCTTCTAGACTCTGGGACTTGGGCATGAGCACGGCAGACAAGGTCCCTGCTCTCATGAAGTTTATATACTGAGTGGCGGTGGCAGTGGAGGAAGACTGGCAATAGAAGCAGATAAATTCATCAGATAGTTTCAGATAACCATGAATGTTATGAAGAAAGTAAAGCAAGAAAAAAAATATGAGAAGGAATCACGAGAACTATTTCAGATTGGGTAGTCAGGGAAGGTCTCTTGGAGGAGGTGACATTTGAGCAGATATCTAAATGTTAAGAAGCCGTGCAAAATTATGGGGACTGAATATTATAGGGAGAGGGAACAGCTACTGCAAAATTCCAAGGTGCAAAGTACTTTGTGGTGAATTAAAATTAATAAATAAAAAATATTCTCTGTAGGCCATATAAAATATTGTGGGTTCAGTTTGGCCCAAGATGCCAATTTATATCAGAAAACTTATAGATATTAAAAACTGATAGAGAGGGACTTCCCTGGCGGTCCAGTGGGTTAGACTCTGCGCTCCCAATGCAGGGGGCCTGGGTTCGATCCCTGGTCAGGGAACTAGATACCACATGCATGCTGCAGCTAAGAAGTCTGCATGCTGCAACAAAGAGTCCACATGCCACAGTGAAGATCCTGCATGCCGCAACTAAGACCCAGTGCAGCCTAAATAAAAACAAAAAAACCCCAAAAACTGATAGAGATGAGAAGCAGCCCAGGACTGCGTCCTGAGACACTTAAACATTTAGAAGTTGAGCCGAGCAGAAAGCACCAGCAGAGGAGATTGAGAAGGAGTAGCCTATGAGGCATTAAATCCAATGCAGTGTCCTGTAGTGTCCTCGAAGCCAGGAAAGAGGGATATTTCAGTGGGGTGTGGTCTGCTCTGTCCAGTGCTGCTTAGAGGTTGAATAAGACGAGATTGTGTGTCTATTGGATTTGGCAGTGTGGAGGTTATTGATGATCTTGGTAATAATAGTTTCAGTGGAGTGGTGTGGATGGAGGCTAGATCAGAGTAGATTTCAGAGTATTTGTGGTAGGGAAGAACAGATGATTGTAGCTAACTTTTTTTTTTTTTTTTTGTGGGACCCAGGCCTCTCACTGTTGTGGCCTCTCCCGTTGCGGAGCACAGGCTCCGGAGCACAGGCTCAGCGGTCATGGCTCATGGGCCCAGCCGCTCCGCGGCATGTGGGATCTTCCTGGACTGGGGCACGCACCCGTGTCCCCTGCATCGGCAGGTAGACTCTCAACCACTGCACCACCACCCAATTATAGATAACTTTTAAAGAAGTTTTTCTTGGTGGAGGGAAGGGATGAGCAAAGAAATCAGTGGTCTTGGAGTTCAGAGAATAGATCACTGTGGCCAAGTATGTGGACCTTGAGCTGTGTTTTTAAGTATAAGTAGAATTTGGATCCAAAAAGGAGATTAAAGAGAATGTGTACTGTCATATACACCCAAAAAGAATGAGTGAAAAAAAAAAAAAAGAAGAAGGAGTAAGATCTCTATGAACTGGTAAGGATTGATTTAGGTGAAAAAAGCAAGGTGCCTAAGAATGTATATTCTGTGCTATCTTTTGTGTAGAAAGAAGGGGAAATAAGAATGTCTGAATATATTTATTTATTTTCCCAAACATATACACACACAGAGGAAAGATAAACCAGGTGCCCCTGAAGTGGTTACGTACGGGTGGTGAGTGGGAATGTGGTGGAGGGGGATGGGTTTGGAAATAGGACTTCTGAAGATACCTGTCTGTAAAGTTTGACTTTTGAATGATGTAAATGTTTTACATATTAAAAACTAAAATTCAATAAAAAAGGATAAAATGAAAAATCTTGAAACTAAATACAATCAAAAGGACCTAACTATATATCAAATTGATAACATAACCATACAGATAAATAACTTAGTACAAGTAACATTTGAACACAGTACTCTGGTTCTTTAGTAGATATACTCTAAGGACAAAAAGAACTGCAAATAAATATTGTACTTTATAGGTTTTTTTGTTAGTAAAAATATTGATGTAATTCTGAAACCTTTAGGATCAAAGAAGTAAGTGTGTTAATGTTATTAGGAACCAAGATATTCACCATAAGGAAATACAAATATTAAATAACAAGATAAGGAGAAGCCCTATAATGTAATTTTTTTTTTTTTTTTTTTGGCTGCACCATGCGGCATGTGGGATCTTAGTTCTCCGACCAGGGATCGAACCTGTGTCCCTGGCGTTGGAAGCACGGAGTCTTAACCGCTGGACCGCCAGGGAAGTCCCATAATTTTGAATTGGGCATTTCGTTATGACAACATGATTTTTTAAAGTCCTAGCTAGACACTGAAGATGAGCACTGAGTATAGCTCAATGTGCCCAGATCATGGCTTCTAAATTACCATTCCGCAGTAGAGGAACTATGAGGCCCCTTGAAGAAACGGCCAATTATTCCAGGTCTGTGCCAGAGAAAGTACAACATCCTCAAAGCCTACAAGGTCATATCAGAATAATACAGGAGCTGGTTTGAAGGGATTTCAAATTTTTGACAATTTGTGACCAAATTTGTAAGAATTTGAACACCAAAAAGAATAAGAATAATATTGGATTTTGGCAGAGTGGATCAAAAAGGAAATCCACAAGTCCATAATGATAGTCAAAAAGAAATAAAGAAGACCAGTTTGGGGGCTGAGAGAGGGGGGCAGGAGGTGGGTGTGGTTATAAAAGGGCACCATAAGGGATCTGGAACTGTTCAGTATCTTGACTGTGATGTTGAGTAGATGAATGTATACGTGTAATAAAATTGTATAGAATTTACACACACAAATGAATACAAGTCAAACTGGGAAAATTCAAACAAGATAGGTTGACTGTATCAATGTCAATATCCTGATTGTGATATTATACTATAGTTTTGTAAAATGTTACCATTGCGGGAAAGTGGGCAAAGAGGACAAGGAATCTCCTGGTATTCTTTCTTTCTTTTTTTTCACTGAAATGTATTCCTTAACTATTACCACCTTTGGAGAAGCTGGACCTGACATGCCCAGTGTACTGCTGGGTAGGAGTTAGCATCTGAAATCTGGCTCACAGAATGCTTTGTGAAATCCAGGCCCTGTGCTGTGGCTCGATGCTTAAACCTTGGTTTCACACATCTGTGTCTGAGGAGAATAAACTGGGCCCCCCAAACTCCTTTTTTCCTTCCAAGTGATTTAAGATATGGGGAACACAGAGTGGGGCAAGAAGTGACCTAGGTAGGAAGTGTACCACCAAGACTTGCCAGAACTCTAGCTTTCATGATAATATTCATACCAAAACCCTGTTTCCCTTATAGAGGAACCATGCCCCTGAAAGTGTAGCCTGTTTTGATGAGGTTCCGTAATTCCATCTTCCTGGCACAGAGAAGATCATCTAGATTGTTAGCCCCTTTGGGTAAGCTTCTCAGCCTGAAGTCTGTACTGTCACCTGGGAAGTTCTTAACCTAAAGCTTGGCTCAAATGCTCCCCCAACCCAGCCTTCATGCTCCCCCTTTTCCTAATGCTCTTGGCTATGAATAGAGCATCTAGGCTCCCACTGCCTTTTAGTATAAACCACCCCCTTCACCTTCTGTCTGTCTTGTTGGTTTCCTTTGATGCATGATGGAACACAGCCAGTGGAGCCTACCGGAGAAAAATAAATGAACTAGCTATGGCACTGGAAACAGGCTGCTTCTTGCTTATAATTTTGAGCTGGGAGTTAGGAGATAAACTGTTTCTCATCCGCTGAAAAAAGAGTTCAGTTGTTTCACTTTAAATTATGCTGCTAAAAGGCATGTAGCGACTTCTGGGAATAAATGAACAATTTGGAGAATTTCCATCTCTTCTAGTCTTGGTTTGGATAGGGGTTAAGAGTGTGGAGCCTGAGGCTGAGGCACTGCATGTTTCATTTTCATCCAACCGCCTGTAATCCGCAGCCCTTGCCTTAACCTGTAGGAATTAATTTATTTTTCATGTTGCAGCATGGGTCTCACTCCTTGGTGAGGCTCTCCCCAGCCATTCTATTCCCATTGTGCTCTCTTCTTAATGACTGTAACACTTAACTGCTTTTTACTACTCTTTTGGTCTTGAGCATATGTTACTTGATACTATATCGTTTCTTCTCACAGGAAATGACTCATCTGTTCTACTAGATTCTCTGCCTCCACAGCTGAGGGACTGAGTCTTAGAGATCTGTGTATTCCTCCGTAGCACCTCACACGGCACCATGTACCATTTACCATGAGCACAATGGACTGACTCAGTATCTGATTGTTCTGCACAGCAGAGCAGTTTAGGGTCCTTCTTGCAGGAGCCTGCAATCTCAGATGGGTACAGATAGACATAGAGAAACCCTGCACAGAGATGTGGATAAATGACCAAATATATTCTCTGGGGGAAGCACAGGGCAGGAGGTTGAGTGCCCAAGAAGGCAGATGGATGGAGGGAAGTAAGCCCCTGGTTTTAATTCCATTTTTCTCATTAAAATGCCCTTCTTGCATCCTTGGTCTCTTTCTACAGAATCCTGCCATCAGCATCACTGAAAATGTGCTGCATTTCAAAGGTCAGTATCCGGGCAAATGTTCTCAGTCCTCTACACAGTTAAAGAGACATAGTGGTGGTTGCTTTTTATTTTTATCTGTTTATTTTATTCACTTTCTGTTGATGCTCACCACTCTGATACTTGTGGGATAAGCTAGAATGTTTTGAGATGTATGATTAGAAAAGTCAATAATTTGTTTAATATCCTGTTTTCCCCTGGGAGAGGCAGTAGATATAGAGAAAAGGTATCATGGGCTAGAAAATAGATTTATATCTTCTAGCTCTAAATCTGTGACCACCTCGGACAACTTATTCACTTCTCTGGACCTATAAAATGAGGGTGTTGGGTTATAATCAGTGTTTCTCAAACTTGAGGATCCATGGACACCTGAACACACATCCACAGGATCCTCCAGGGCCATAGACCCTAGATTAAGATACGTGTTATGGATTAAATATGGTCACTCTAAGTGATATTTAGCTCCATTGCAGCTGTGAACACAGTTGCAAACACTGAACTCCTGTGGTAGTACTTGATTATAAGGTGGCCATCTAGATGACCCAGAATATGCCTCTTTTTAAAAATATAACAAAACTCCCCAAATAGAAAATTTCTTAATGAGACTTTGTGGCTCCCTGATATATGTACAGACCAGTTTAATAAGCACTGCACTCTCGATGACATCTAAAAGCTTTCCAGCTCTTGACAGTCTTTGATTCTGTGAATCTGCCTTCTTCTCCTTCCTCCTCAGTTCACCAGCAAACTTTCTGCTGTGCCTAAGAGGGTAGGTCTGGATTCATTGTTACCCAGTAGGGTAACAGTGATAATAGGGTGGGATTCTCCCTGCTCTCTCTCTGTTCTGGTTCCTTGGAATGTCATTAGTACGTGACTGCGATTATGGGAGATTGAAGAGTTTCTGCTTTACATGAGACTCCATCTACCTTAATATACTTGCCTGAAAGCATAACCTGGCTTTTGAATCTCCTTTTCCAGGTGAGAGCAATGGTGGTAGCAGCTCAGATTTTGAGGGGGAATAAAAGGATAAAAGTGTATCTTGCCGCACATGAAGCTTACAGACTGTCCTACCTTAAGGAATTTATGGTCTTAGAGAACGATAGCCACCTGTAGCACGTATTAGGCAAGTCATACCACATATGGCCAGATGAAGAAAGATAATCGCAGGAGGGAACCAAGTGAGAGAGTTAGAGGACAGGGATGTCCCGCAGTCACTGGCTCCTAGGCACAGCACCTGCTTGCTTTGGGGAAAGGAGCCATGTCAAGGCACAGGGATGGCATGATGGTCACCCTGAGGACTTCCCTCCGACTTCCGTTTGTCCTCTCAGGAATGAGCTGAGAAAATGTTATTTTTCTTTTTTGTTCCATTTGGGATGTGCTAAAGGAACAGTCAGCTGCTCCATCGTCTACCCCTGGTTGGAAGGTGTTAAATTTACAGCTTTCTTTGAGACAGTCCAGCATTTCTATGTATCCTGTGGCTTTCCTTAACCGCAGTCAAGATAATACACCTACTTGATTTTTCTCTGCTGTGGATTCAGAGCCAAAGTAAATGTGAAAGTTAAATTTATATCTATGTGTTACCTTGGGCTTTGCTTTCTGTGTTCTTTTTCCTGCCTGTTATTTGTACTGGGCATCACTGAGGCCGCATTCGAAGATTAAGTAAATACTCTGGAACTGCTCACCAGAAAGACATAAGGAGATAAACTTTTGTCCAGGATTTAGCTTATCTAGCTGTTGAGTAGCTCTGCTCACAAGCCCCCACTCATTTGCAGGACCCATTAATATTTGCATACCCCTGAAAGAACTGCACTAAGCTAACATTTGAATGGCCTCGCTCTGCACAAGTTCACAGTAACCCACATTTCTTTCTTTATAGCTCAGGGGCATGGTGCCAAAGGAGACAATGTTTATGAATTTCACCTGGAGTTCTTAGACCTTGTGAAGCCAGAGGTATGTTCTTTCCTTCCTCACTTCCCTGTCCATTTTAAGAAATAAATACTCGTAGTTTTGTGAAATGGGGAGCAAAGATTGTGGGGAAGAAGAAGATAAACCAAAGTAGAATATACTTTTGTTTGGAATAGAGCCCAGGTTTTAGCTTCAGAGGAAGAGGAAAGTTGGAGAACCTGAGTCGGATCTGGGCTCTGCCATTTATTAGTGGCGTGAATAATTCTCCTCACTTCTTTGAGTTTCAGTTTCCTCATGTGTTACGTGAAGGATTGGGTTAAGTGATCTCTATGGTTCTTTCCAGCTCTGAGATTCTTAATAGTCAGCAGTGGTTTAAGGGGTAGAGAATCTGTCTGGGGCTTGCTTTGGAGGCAAAGGGAGAGGCCATATAGAAGAATAATGAGCTGGAACAGCCCCTAAGAATTTGAGTTTAGTTGAGAAGACTCTGTAGTGAAAGATTCCCTGTGAAAAAGTTGTAACTGATACAGTACAGTTCTGGCCTTGAGGCAGGCCTTTCTAAAACAATGCCAGAAACCATTGACCATTTGAATTGAGTCATCTTCATGGGAGGAAAATTTGGAAGGTAATGGTGCACTTGAGAAGGTGATTGGATGTAGTGCCTTGCATGATGTAGATCTGGTAGGACGTTCATGCCAGTTTCTGCTAGGATAACCAAGAACTATCTGCCTTTCTTATCTTGCTTTCCTCCTGTGTCATTCATGGGGGGAACCAGAGAAAGACTTGGCTGTTTTTACCAGTTCTTCCTTGTACCAGCCTTGGTCTAGATGTTCTTTTTGCTTCAGGACTTTTAGGAACAAAGAAGGAAGGGGAGTAAGTATACAGTGCAGCTTCTCTGTATGGCCACAGTGGTTTGTACAGTTACAGGGGAAGGAGCGGGGGATGTGGGAGGGCATTCTCACGTTCTTGCTTTCTCTCCTAGCTGGTTTACAAACTGACCCAGAGGCAGGTGAACATCACGGTACAGAAGAAGGTGAGCCAGTGGTGGGAGAGACTCACCAAGCAGGAGAAGCGCCCACTGTTTTTGGCCCCTGACTTTGATCGTTGGCTGGACGAGTCTGATGCTGAAATGGAGCTCAGAGCCAAGGTCAGTAAGGACCTTAGGATCTAGACAGAAGTCATGAGGAACCCAAGTTATTTGGGCCACCTCAGATATCTATCAGAATCTGATAGACTAAGGAAAAAGTTATAAATTCCCTGAAAGACCTGGAGATGTGGTTTTATAGAAGTACTGGTCATGTATTTTGTAGACTGTCCCTCAATTGGGATTTGTTTGACGTTTTTCTCATGATTAGCCTAGGGCGATGGGTTTTGGGGAGGAAGCCCACAGAGGTAAAGTGCCATTCTTATCATGTCATATCAAGAATAGGTACTATCAATATGACCTATCAGTGTTGATATTAATCTTGATCATCTGGTTGAGGTAATTTTTGGCAGGTTTCTCCACTGTAAGGTTTCTCTACTGTAATGTTACTCCTCTTCTTCCTTTACTGTTCTCCTTGGAAGGAAGTCACTATGCATAGTCCACGCTTAAGGAGTCAGGAGTTATACTTCACATTCTTGGGGTGGAGTGTCTGTATACTTTATTTGGAATTCTTCTGCATAGGAGATTTTTCTGTTCTCTCTCATTTATTTCTGTTCTCTCTCATTTATTTCTTCAGTCATTTATTTATATCAGTATGGACTCATGAATATTTGTTTTATAGTTTGGGTTATAATCCAATACTATGTTGTTTATTTTGTTGCTCAAATTGGTCTAGCTTTGGCCACTGGAAGCTCTTGCAGTTGGCTCTTGTGTCCCTTTGACACAGCTCCATCATCATGGGCCTTTTTTTTTTTTCCCCTAAAGAAATGAATCCTTAATTTCTGGCACTATAAGCTGCGCCAGGTTTATCTCGTATATTCCCTGCTCTGTTCTTTTTTATTGGAGAATGGTAGTGGAAACCAAGATCTGGGTGCTAGGTGCGCTCATTGCCTCTGGGGTGTCATTGCTTTTAGGCCCTCTCAGCTGATAAAACAAGGAAATCTATGTGTGTATACTAGCCCATGCATATACACTTATCTATAAATATTTCCATATAAATCTATCTATATCTATATTAACCTAGTGTAAGTTCACACTGATGTTGGAGATGTGATTTTAGCTTCTGGAAAATTATATTATAGAGGTCTTAAAGATAAAATAGCAATCTATTTCCCACCTTAAATTTCTATTTTGTTTCTCCAGCCATAACAAATTTTCTGGATGTCTTTTCCAGCTCCAGGATTTTAAGGCTGCCCACTTTGTAGTTTGGAAGCCAGCTGATTGGTTTAATTCTGTGAGCATTGGAGGGGCATTCTGTGATACCAGTGCTACCCAGTCAGGAGTCAGGCTTTTTGGCACCATGAGCTAGGACATTTTCCCCAAGGAAGCAAGGAGGTGGCTTTGAGGGAGCCAAATCACTTATCCAGCATGTGGACTTCTGCAAGCATCTGGGAATTTTAACTTGTGTTCTTTTTTTTTAAATTTATTTTTTATTGAAGTATAGTTGAAATACAATGTTGTGTTAATTACTGCTATATAGTAAAGTGACTCAGTTATACATATATATATTCTTTTTCATATTCCTTTCCAGTATGGTTTATCACAGGATATTGAATGTAGTTCCCTGTGCTATACTGTAGTCTAACTTGTGTTCTTGGAAAACTTCTGTCTGAATTCTAGGAAGAAGAACGCCTAAATAAACTCAGAATTGAAAGCCAAGGCTCCCCTGAAAGTAAGTTGCCCCTGCTGTTGTGGTAGTTACCAGTTAACTTGTGACAGAGATGGGGGTATAGATGAGTGTGATATGACAGGAGTGCTCGCATTGTGTAGGGGAGTTTATGAGAAATCCTTAAGGTCCAGTGCTTAAGCTGTGCGCACCCACATCAAAAATCTTACTTTTAAGGTTTTCCTTCTGTTGGGAGCCTAACATCATCTGAGTACACCAAGGTTAGTAAAGCAGAATGGAAGAAAGTCAGTCTCCTGGACTGGCCTAATAGGTGGGTGCTAGGTGGCAGCAATTCCTGCAGAGGTGTGGAGATTATTGCATAGGTCCATGATTGCACTTCTTCCAGCCTGGTGTTCTTGTCCCAACTGAGATCATAATGGCTCTGGTTGTCAACCTTAAAGATGGAAAGTATTCTGTATAGTCCTGCTGTTCATTAACCTTTTAAAAATCCAGTTCTATTTCTGTTTCTGCCCAAGCAAGCAGCTCTGTAAGTGTATTATCGTCTGGGTATCGTAGATTAAATTCAGCAGCCATCTTACATTTGTGGCATATGGAAAGCATTGCACTAGGCCCTTGAGATGTGGAGACAGTGACTCCATCAGAGCACCTGTGCTCAAACAGCTTCTGTTCTAGTAGGAGGACCATGCAGGTCTATACAAAACTAATGCTGAAAAGTAGAATAAAATAAGGGTTCGAAGTATGTCCTAAATTGAACTTTTTCAGTTTTAGTGGCACTTATTTGACATGCCATAAGTAGGAAAGGGGAAAGTTTTAGAGCAGTGGTTTTCAAACTATGTTCCATGGTACCCCAGGGGTTTCCAGAGATGCTTTGGAGGGATAGACCAAGCAAGCAGGTCTACTTCAATCAGAGCAGCTTGGCTTTTGTGTTTTATGTATTAGGGTTCTGAATAAAGTTTCTTTTGAAAAAGACATTTTATTGCTTTTCAAAAAAACTGAATAACCACTAATTTAGAGGAATTTTCTGCTTTAGAAAAGCAGAGGAGGGGAGAGGATTAGTGGAGGTGAAGAATAACAATATAAAAAGGCCACCTTGAGATCTGAGTTAATTTTTTGGTGTTTTATAGGGATAAACTTCTGAAATATGTAAAAATTCTTATATATGGATTTTTTAGGATCTTAGAAAAAGCTTTAACAGTTTTATCAAAATTCATAGTTTCCTGATGAAAGAAGTTCTTTATATGGGGAAGTGTAATAAATTTTTGTAGTTTTGAAGAAAAAAAATTTAATTAGTTAAATGTTTCTACGAGTCTGACTTTTTTGGCTCCTTAGGATAAGGCTATTTTTTTGGCGGTACGCGGGCCTCTCACTGTTGTGGCTTCTCCCGTTGCGGAGCACAGGCTCCGGACGCGCAGGCTCAACAGCCATGGCTCACGGGCCCAGCCGCTCCGCGGCATGTGGGATCCTCCCAGACCGGGGCACGAACCCGTGTCCCCTGCATCGGCAGGCGGACTCTCAACCACTGTGCCACCTGGGAAGCCCCCTAGGATAAGGCTATTTTTGATTGACCACACTAATTGTGATTATTTGAGCATCAGCCAAGTGTCTATGCAGAATATCTCTGTAGCAACACTGATATGTAGCTACAAAAATATGTGGGTAGGAATACATACGTAGCAGCAACACCTGAACTCTGTAGTTCTCAAGAATTATCCTTTTCTTTGCCCTACTCCTTTGACTCAACCATGACTCTGTCTAAGCTCCTTACTCCTTCCTTAATTCCATAGTTGGCTCTGTCTTCACAAACCCTTAGGCTGCAGACAAAATTAATGTCCCTTATTCTCCTTCCTGCCTCTTGGTTTGTAATTTTCCTCCTTTGGTTATATCCTCATTCTACCATCTTTCAAAGCCCAGATCAGATACCATCTCATCCATGCAGACTTGCCTGATACATGCTTCTCCAGCCTAAAGTCATTTTTCTCACCTTGAAATTTTCACAAGACATTACCTGTCACTCTCAATCTTGTAACATGGTTTTTAGATTGTAAATTCTTTGAGGGCAGCATCATGTCTTAACCATCCTTGAATCTCAGTAGTGCTACTCACAGTATCTTGTATATTGTAGGTGTTCAGTTAATGCTTGTTTAGATGGATATATGAGCAAATATCAGAAATTTTTATTACAGTTTCTATCTCTTTGAGCTAGTTTGACCTGCATGACCTAAAAACATTCTAGAAAAGAAGAAACTGTAGATTATATTAAGATGACAAGAGCAAGAGCTGAGTATAGCTTTATTTCCTTTTAATGCCTCCTTAGCTAGTCAGTCATTCTTTGACAGAAGTAATTTTTCTTTTTCCCTCTTGGATTTGTTAAGTCTGTATACTTACTCTTCAATGCTGTGAGGGGAAAGACTGCTGAACACATACCTTGGACTACAATGTTCCTTATAATTTTTCCTTATCTGTTTTTCTATGGGACCAGGAGCCCAGGTTGGTGCAGACCTGGGCCAGGTATTTTTGGGGGAGCTTAGGGCACCCAAGTAGTAAAGAGGGATGAAGTCATTCAAGTATGCCCCACATACCCATCTCCTGCTGTGACTACTGCTTTTAACAGCTTACCACCTTGCTTTGCTTTTCAGCTCTTGCAAGCTTGAAGAAAGGATACCTGTTCATGTATAATCTAGTGCAGTTCTTGGGATTCTCCTGGATATTTGTCAACATGACTGTGCGGTTCCTTATCTTGGGAAAAGGCAAGTGCAAAATTTCAAGGCTAGTTTTCTTTTTTCAGTAGTTTGTCCCCCTGTTCACCAAAAGTAACAGTCTCTGCCTTTGGTATTAACAATACCACCACTCCCACCCCCTAACCCCCCACCATATTTGTGTAGCACTTCATGCCTTGCATTGTATGCTCACATCTTTCACTTCCCTTGGCCTTGTGAAACAGGCAGACTGGATGTTCTGTCCATTTAACAGATGAGAAAACAGGCTTGGAGATTGTCAAAGAAATGGTCCACATCCACACAGCTAGCCAGGGGTACATCTTGGGCTGACATCCCTTTCTTATTCACGGCTTGATAGTTCATTTATAACTAAATAAATTGATGTGATACTCACAGTGTCAAAGTTATACAAGTCCTTAAGGGATCTCACCCCTTTGGAGCCTAAATAGACTAAATGGACTATTGTAAAACTGAATGAAAAGACTATCATAAAGATATTAGTTCTTGGGGCTTCCCTGGTGGCGCAGTGGTTAAGAATCTGCCTGCCGAGGCAGGGGACATGGGTTCGAGCCCTGGTCCGGGAAGATCCCACATGCGGCAGAGCAACTAAGCCCGTGCGCCACAACTAGTGAGCCTGCTCTCTAGAGCCCGTGAGCTGCAACTACTGAGCCCCTGTGCCACAACTACTGAAGCCTGCGTGCCTAGAACCCATGCTCCGCAACAAGAGAAGCCATTGCAATGAGAAGCCCATGCACTGCAACGAAGAGTAGCCCCCGCTTGCCGCAACTAGAGAAAGCACACACACAGCAACAAAGACTCAACTCAGCAAAAAATAAATAAATAAAAATTTATATTAAAAAAATAGATACTAGTTCTTGCTAAATTAATTTGTATGTTTAACAGAATTCTGGCCAAAGTAAATGACAACAGAACATTTTTGAGAATGTGATCTAAAGTATTCTGAAATTTTATTGTGAACAATAAATAGATAATAAAATTTGAGGGAAGAAAGAGTAATGGGAGAGGACTTTCTCTACCTGGCATGAAAGAATGTAATTAAAATAGTATAGCACTAGCATAAGAATAGAGTAATTAATAGAGCAGATTAGGTGGCTCAGAAATAGGTCTTACATTTTATATATATATATATATATCTCCAGATTATGGATATGATAAAAAAAGGAATCATGAATCAGTGGAAAGGAAAGTATTTTCCAATCATTTTTTTTTTTATTAGATGGGAAATGTTTCTAAAAATTGGTTAGGTTTGGGAGGCAGATAATCTGTTTGACTCTTCTCACACTGTATACAAAAATAAATCCCCCCAAAGGATTTAGGAGCCATATATCAAAAAGTTAAGTAATAATAGAAGATAAAGTAAATTTTTATAAAATCACATGTGGAGGGTTAGGACGTTCTAACCTTAAAAGTGATAGAAGAAATCATGAAGAAAAAGGTCAATGTACTTGACTACATAAAATGCCTAAATTTCTATATATGTAAAAATATCCAGCCAAAACATTAAAGATTAAAGATTAAAACATTAAAGATTAAAAGCATATTGAGTTGAGCAAAATGGGGATGGGCAGGGTTGGTGGAAAATTGCAACAAATATCGGCAAGGGTTGTTGCTTGTTTTACATATAAAGAACTTGTACAAATTGATTTTAGAATGTGAAAACTCCACCCAATAGATAAATAAAGGTCATGTACAGGCAGTTCATAAGAGGAAATAAAACTAATTCAGCACACAGCAAAATGTTTAACTCAGTAATGGTGAAGGAAATGAAAAATATTATTTTTTATGTATCAATTTTGCAAAGTTGTAAAAGACACCTAATTCAAGACAACATATGCTAAAATAAACACAACAGTGGCTACTGGGAGGGTCCATAAGTACAACAGCTCTTTGGGAAAATCATTTTGCAGGGTGCATTGAGAACCTTAACTGTTCATATCCTTGAACTTGGTTATTTCATTTCTGGAAATACGTTCTAAAGAAATAATTGAAACCACAAGAAAAGCTTTTTCAAAAAGATATACATTATGACATTATTTGTATTAGTGACAAATTACAAACTACCTAAATGTCCAGCAATGAAGGATTGGTTTAGATTGTTCACTCAGTGGAATGTTGTAAAGCAAATATAAAGTATTTAAAGAGGTTGTAATAATACGGAAGAATACTTATGATGGGCTAAAAAGGTAACATAAATTTGTTTTTCCAGTTTGATCACACCAATATAAAAAGGAGAAAAAAAACTGAACCAATAAATGTGAAATGATTGGAAGAAAAGGCACCATTTTCAAATGGTTTGAAAGGATCATTTAAAATTTTTTCCTTATTTTATAAAGTAAATATGAGGAAAAATATGAGCATAATGGAAAATATAAACTATTTAAAAAGAGAAAAAAATCCTGTAGACTATTTTACTCTTCAGTCCTAAATTTTTCCCATCTGAGTTTTGTAAAGGTGAATTGCAATTAGCTCCAGAATCTTGTGAAAGAAGTGCGTGTTGTTTTTCCAGCCTTCTTAATACCTTGGAATTCTGCAAAGCACAGTAGCAGGCTAGTGAAAAACTTCCCAAATGCCTAGTATCTTACAGTCATGTGTAACCAGAGGTCTACAGATGAGTTATTTAAAGAAACAAAGGAAGTCTCAGACAGTTGTTCTCAGATCTGTAGCTCTTACTAGTATGGATTTATCACAAGTCCCATGGAATGACTAGGTACATTCAAATTCATAAATTATTTATTTAACCTAACATAGTTGGATCGATTCTGAATGTTCAAGCCTGCTAGCTGTTAGGGGATCCACTCCAAAAGCTGCTAAGTTATCTGGGTCATGTGTTTAAGCTGCCTGGATTTGTAATTTCTATTTTGGCTCTGAGCCCCTTCCTAAACCACCTGCTGGAATGGAGCTGCTGGTGTAATTCTTCTCATATCAGTCCTCAAAGGTGTAATAAGGACCTGGGCCTGGTACCCAGGGTCATAGTTTGCCCTTTGCAATTATCTCTTTTTGAATAAAGGATGTTGGTGAATGGCAGATTCTACACATGTACTTGTTTTTTTCACGTAAACATGTATGTGCTAAACTTCTCATGGTAAGGAAATAGCAAACTCTTAGGCTTATGTAGAAACTGTTGCCTCTCTCTATTAATACTTCTTTATTAAATAAATTAAAAAAATTTTCTAATTATAAAAATGTGTTAATAATTAAAGACTTAAATAAAACAAAACAAAAGCCCTACCATAATCCCATCTATCAGAGCAACAGATTCTTGGCACCTTGTTGTATATCTTTCTAAACCCATATAACTTTCATAGGAACAGTTCCTAAAGTGGAATTACGAGATTAAAGGGCAGATTATTTTTATTTTATCTTATTTATTTATTTAAAATGAATTTTTATTGGAGTATAGTTGCTTTACAATGTGTTAGGGGCAGATTGCTTTTAAGGATTTTGATTTATACTGCCCAGAAAGAGTATACTATTTTATAGTACCACTATTTAAATCTATATCCATTAACATATGAGTGCCTTTTAGAACTTTTAAAAAGTTTTTTCGAATCATAAAAGTAATTGGGCTGATTTACGAACGTTTGGAAAATGGGAGAAAACCAGAGAGGAGGTGCGGTGGGATGGAAGGGGAGGTGAATAAGCCATTGTCCATCACTGTTAATATTTCCATATGTTTCCTTTTAGTCTTTTTTTTCTCCTGCAGTTAAAAATTATAGTCATACTGTGTGTACAATTTTGCATCTTGTTTTTAAAAAAGTATTATAAGCATGTTAATGTTATTAATATTCTTTATAAGTCATTTTAGAAATCAGATTTCTATTCCTGAATTGAAACAGGATGAATTTCCCGTAAAATCAGAGGCAAAGCAACACGATCTTATTTTTATTTACCATATGCTGAATCTTAAGTCACAACTTTCTAGTTCAAAGTAATGGAGAACCTCATTTTTCAAAGATAATTTGTCCAAGAAATTAATAAGTGAATCCCCTGAAAAAGGATACCAGAATTTCATTGTAAATGACAACAAAAAGATTTGATTGGGATTTTGTCTTGACAAGGGACATTTAAAATTATGAATAAATTTTTTATCTTATATATAGAAAAATTTAAATTGTAATTTTGCATTACTTCCTCAAAGAAAAGAATTGGTCAAATTTTGAACTTACTTATTGGTGGAATTTTTCCAGCAAAATTATGCAATAACACTATATACCATTCTTCATTTTTTTGCGTTTGACTTTGTAGCAGGATTGTAAAGTGGATCATTTTCGTGAGAATATTAGAGAGTTTTTTAGTTTTTGCAAGAGGCTTGTTTTATTCATTTGATATTTAAACTGTATTCTTTTGAGGTGTCTGCAGTGTCATCTTTGTTGGTAAGGTGCCTAACTCTGCCATTTCTTAGAGGCACTACTTTAACAGGCAGAGAGGCAAGAATCCTAAACCTTCTACAATGTGCAGGACGAAGAATTGTCTTGCCCAAAATGTCAGTGGTGCCCTGGCTGAGAAACACTGCAAAGAGGAATGTACGAATGCAGGATGTCAAGTGAGGATCAGTATGAAAAGTGAAGGATATTAAATTATGGAGCACTCCAAATTGATACCACATTTGTTGTCCTCATATAAGGAATAACTATCATTTAAATTGTTATATAATATTCCATGAAATAGATATACTATGGTTTACTCAAACTTTCCATACTCTTAGGTTTATACCATTTCTTTTTTGTTTTGTTTTGTTTTTTTTTTGTGGTACGCGGGCCTCTCACTGTTGTGGCCTCTCCCATTGTGGAGCACAGGCTCCGGATGCGCAGGCTCAGCGGCCATGGCTCATGGGCCCAGCTGCTCCCCGGCATGTGGGATCTTCCCAGACCGCGGCACGAACCCATGTCCCCTGCATTGGTAGGTGGACTCTCAACCACTGCGCCACCAGGGAAGACCCCATTTATTTGATTGTACAGTTTTTGAGACTTTAAAAGGCTAGGTTGCAGTTGATATATGTATAAATGAGATAATGGATCTGAAAAGAATTATCATTGTGCTTTGATACATAGATTTTTCAGCATATAATAACTGAGTGAAGTCTAGGTATGTGTCTTTTCTTGCCTTTTAAAACTGAGAAGGGCATACAGGGTTTATGTGTTAACTTTCTGGTAAACAGTAGAATTTACTATTCAGGCCCATGGAGGGGTGAATAGTGAACTTGACTCTGACTGGATGTTTATTATACTTTTCCTAAAATTCCTTTCGTGTAAAGAGTTATCTAGTTCGCAAAATACTTCTGTTGGAGTTTGCCAGTTGATTTACCCTTAATGTGTATTTGTCCCATAGAGTCCTTTTATGACACGTTCCACACCGTGGCTGACATGATGTATTTCTGCCAGATGCTGGCAGTTGTGGAAGCTATCAATGCAGCAATTGGAGTCACTAAGTCACCAGTGATACCTTCTCTTTTCCAGGTATTGAACAGTTGAGCTCGAGGGTGGGGAATGAAAGGTTTCAATGTTTATTTAGTAGGTATCCACACTTTGCTGGGAAGTCTCAGTTAGTAAAAATACCTATTTGCACAGGAATAGCATTGTTTTATCTGAACAGGTTGGAAAATGTGAAACCTGAGGGATATTTTTTAAAATAGACTTTTGCCATTTCAGTTCTATTTTATTGTTTATAATATCTTCGTGATATCACAAAGTTATAAAAAGAGCTTTAAAACTAGGGAAGCTTGATTCTCAGGCAGGAGTGGAAAACCCTAACCTCTTCTTAGATAGGGGTGTGCCTGGTCTCCTACCACTTCAGGTCAGTGAAGGTGGTGTAATACCTGGGAACTCTCTTCACTTTGGACTTTCTTCCATGTATGAAAGTGGCTCTTCTGACTCATGTGGGGAGTTCCCCCCCACCCCCAGTACATCTAGGTTGTTTCCTAATATTTGGAAGATTGCTCTCAGGAATGGGACATCAAAGTCTTTTGGCTTCCTTGCCTTGTTCCCTAACTATATGCAGTTACACATTCTTAGATACAACCAACCCAGACTCAGGGGGAATCAGGTGACTTGGCTAGTCTCTTCTGGATGCTGTTTTTATAGTTCAGCCCTTTTCTGGCATATCAGCTCTGGTGTTCTGATAGTATCACTTGCATGGTAAAGGGTGTTAATACAATAGCCTTGTTATTTCTTGGTTTTCTGTCCTTGGAAAGAGGTTGTTTTGTTTAGTTCAAAAAAATAAAAGCGGATAGTGAGTGACCCACTAATATGGAATAATATTTTTTTATATCAAAGACTGATACAAATAAGCATCATGGTAGAATTTCTAGGGCAAGATAGGTTCGGTGTCATCACATCACATGCCTCCAGTGCATGCCATTCGTGTAGAATACAATGTGAGTGAAGCCTTTTGGAGTGGGCAATACCACATGCGCCAACATGGTTGAATCTTGGGAATGTCACATTGAGTAAGAAGCAAGTCAGAGTATAATACATAGAGTATGATTTCAGAAAGTTTAAAATCAAGCAAAATGAAACAATATACTGTTGAGGAATACATACATAAGTAGTAAAACTATAAAGACAAGCAGTGGAATGGTTAACACAAGATAGTAGTTTCTGGGACTTCCCTGGTGGTCCAGTGGTTAAGAATCTGCCTTCCAATACAGGGGACGCAGTTTCGATCCCTGGTCAGGGAACTAAGATCCCACATGCCCTGGGGCAAGTAAGCCCGCGCGCCACAACTAGAGAGAAGCCTGCATGCCTCAACGAAAGATCCCGCATGCTGCAACTAAGACCCAAAGCAGCCAAAAATAAATAAATATTAAAAAAAAAAAAAAAGATAGTAGTTACTTACTACGGGGAGGGAGGGGGTGTGCCACACTGGTAACGTTCTGTTTCTTAACTTGTGTTATGCAGACGCAGATGTTCACTTGGCAGTATTCTTTAAACTGTGTTTGAACGTGTGTAATACACACACACACACACACACACGTCCACAAATACTGGCTTGGGTACTTAAACTTGTTCTAAGTTTTCTCAGTCTTTTTCTATTTACCTTGAATTTAGTGGGGTTACGTTTCAGATAATACATTTATATGTTGTTTTTTGAAAATATATTTTAAAACTTCTTTCTCTCTTTTGGGTCCTTTTAATAGCTTCTTGGAAGAAACTTCATTTTGTTTATCATCTTTGGCACCATGGAAGAAATGCAAAACAAAGCTGTGGTTTTCTTTGTGTTTTATATATGGAGCACAGCTGAAATTTTGAGGTGGGTAGAAATGCCAGGATGGTGTTTGAGTGCTTCTCCCACTCTGGAGCACCTCTCTTCTTGAGGGAGTTGCTGTCTTATCCAGAGTCTCATTTGATTTGAGATAAAGGTTCTATGTGTGGAGAGTTCTACCTGCATCTGTGTGCTCTGTAAAGGTGAGGCAGTTTTTTTTTTTAAACAATCAATGGATCATAATACCAGCCTGGGCACTGGAGAGCAGAGGGAGAGATCCAGAGAAATGAAAGGATCTTACCCTTCAGGATCTTGCTGTCTTGTTGGAAAGAGAGCACTCATTCACATGGAAAAATTCTTGAAAGGGCTGAAGAAACATGGGGCTGAAGGAGCATCCCAGGTTGGATGGAAGTAGTAAAGACTAGCCTTCGAGAAGGGATGATAGAAATGAATCTTTTACTACAAGATTACTGAAGTTTGAATTGACCTCTTATCTGATTCTTCCATTCTCAGTTGTCAATAGAAGAAATATCTTTAAAAAAAAAAAAAAGATCCAATTAAAGTAGATGTGTTCTTCTTTACCAGACTATACACACTCCATACTTCTTCCCTTTTCAGTCAAGTGGAGGGTTGGTTTTGCAAATTGACTTCTCAGCTCTAGGTTTGGTGGTATTTTGGTAAAGTTGACAGTTAAGAGGGAGAAAAGACATCAGCAGTCCTAGATTGTGTTTAAATGGAGTCTGTATCCCATGGCACCCAGTATACCCTCTAATTTACTTAACACAAAGGCGAAAGAGATTATAGGTACTTAATATTAACTTTTACTGTTTGGGAGGAAGCAACTTTTTTTTATGTTATCTCTTTTTAAATAGAGTATTCCTGATTATAGATTAGAGGTCTTTTGTATACTTTAATTTTGGTAATGTTCATTTATGCAGCGATAAAGTGTCTGTCAAAGTATCTGTCATCTTTACCTACTTGGAATGTAGATCAACTAGGAATAAAGCCAAAATGCTTCTGAGCATCTGTTCTATATACTGAACCTTTTCATAGAGGGTTCCTTTGAGACCTAAACTTAGTCTGCCGTTATTGAGAATTCATATCCTTTGAAGATTGGAGGAGGAGCATGATGGGAGTTTATAATTCTGCTAAGAAGAAGCCATGTGTGGCTAATTGTGAAATTATTGTTGAATGACGTTCTAGGGTTGCATTCAGTGGCTTTTAACATGTTAATTCCTTATTTTCAATAGGTACCCCTTCTACATGCTTTCCTGCATTGACATGGATTGGAAGGTGCTCACATGGCTTCGTTACACTATGTGGATTCCCCTGTATCCTCTGGGATGTTTGGCAGAAGGTACTTTCAGGAACTCTAGGTTTTATACCTTAATTCCAAGGGGTGGCCAGATCTTTCTTCCTCTGCCAGCCTTAGTCTGAAATATGGGTGTTGAACTTTTCAAGAATTTCTTTCTAGTGGCTTCCTTCCACATGACTCCTGGTATCTAGACTGTTCCAAGGAAGTAGCTCATTTTGTTAAGGTTTGGAAGCTGGGTGGTCATGCACTGCATGCTTCCTGTTTATATGGTACTTTAAATTTTCGAAAGCAAGTTCTTATTGATGACTTCATTTTATTACGACAAACACCTAGTGAGTGAGTCAGGGATTTTTCTCTTCATTTTATGGAATAGGAAGCCCAGTGCTATCAGATGACTGTTCCTCATTTATCCTTGTTGTCAGCTTGGAGGCTTATTTCCTAGGAAAGCTAGGGGGAAAAAAAAAGAGACATGAGCCCATTGTACAAAGAGAGGAGGAAGAAGCATTTTCAACAAACCCAGAAACTTTGAGGGGTTAGAAGGTTCTATCAGTAGATGTGACTGTATTTCATTTGCTTCTAAAACGTTCTTGTTTCTGCTTTTCAGCTGTCTCAGTGATCCAGTCCATTCCAATATTTAATGAAACAGGAAGATTCAGCTTCACATTGCCATATCCAGTGAAAATCAAAGTTAGATTTTCCTTTTTTCTTCAGATTTATCTTATAATATTATTTTTAGGTAAGTATTGGCTCTGTAATAGACCTTTTTTCTGTTACTTCTTAGAAGGTAGAGTTAAATGATTCAGAGTTTTAAAAATCCTTATTAGTATTCTTACTTTCAAAAGAGTAGAAATAAGTTAGAGAACGATTACTTTGCCAAATAGACCCAGTAGGAGAATATGCTATGTGTGGAAGTATTTCTTCCCACATCTCCAGTGAGTGAGTTATCTTCTTGAAATGCTCTAGGTCATTGGCACTTCACCATACTTCATGTTTAAAACAATGTAAGCAGCTCTTTTAAAACGGAATAAAAAATGAATAAAAAGCTCATTTTACTTCTGCTAATTTCAGTAGCAGATCCCTTATCCAGAGGAATTATTACAGAGGTGGTGATACAGTTGGCAGCAAGGAGGGAAGGCAGTAAAGGCCTCTGAGCAGCCAGGACACGTCAGAAGGCTTCTACCTAACAATAGGAAAGCCCCCCACTCCTCATGTAAAGCGTTGCTTATTTATTAATTTTAATATAAAACGATAAAGTTTTGCCTTAACTCATAAAAACTAAGCACTAAAAGAAGGGAAAGAGAAGTAAACCTATATTATTGCAAATATGAGAGATTTAAAAGCCTTCCTAATTATGAGGATTGTTTACTTTAGATAAAGTTCTAACACATTTTAATATACTTACATATATTTCTCCCTGTTGTATTTCACAAAAGTCTTGAGGTGGCCTTGAAGTATGGCTCTATGGTCTCCTGGCAACAGAAGGATGTGACAGCAGATAGTATACTGGTTATCTTTTTCTGTGTAACAAATTACCCCAAAACTTAGCAGCTTAAGACAGAAAACATTTATTATCTCGCGTGTATCCTGAGAGTCAGGAAGTAGGCTATCTGGGTGGCCCTGGCTCAGGGACGCTCATGAGGTTTCGTCAAGCTGTCAGCTCAGCTGGGCCTACAGTTTCTGCACACTTGACTGGGGCTGGAGGATCTGCTGCAAGCTCGCTTATGTAGCTGTGGACAGGAGGCTTCAGTTTCCTGCCATAGTACTTTTCCACGTGGATGCTCATGACGTGGCTTCTCCCCAAAGCAAGTGATCTGGAAGAAAGCAGAAGCCACACTGCCTTTTTTTTTTTTTTGCCTTTAAAAAATTTATTTATTATTGAAATATATTTGACATAAAACATTGTATAACTTTAAGGTATAACATGTTGATTTGATACATTTATCAATTGTAATAAGATTGCCATTATAGTGATAATTAGCACTTCTATCATGTCCACACTGCTTTTTATAACCTAAACTCAGAAGTGACATACTATCACTTTTTTAAAAAAAGATTTATTTATTTATTTATTTGATGGCTGTGTTGGGTCTTTGTTGCTGCACATGGGCTTTCTCTAGTTGTGGCGAGCAGGGGCTACTCTTTGTTGCGGTGCGCGGGCTTCTCATTGCGGTGGCTTCTCTTGTTGTGGAGCACGGGCTCTAGGCACGCGGGCTTCAGTAGTTGTGGCATCCAGGCTCTAGAGCACAGGCTCAGTAGTTGTGGCGCACGGGGGCTTTGTTGCTCCTCAGCATGTGGGATCTTCCCGAACCAGGGCTCAAACCCATGTCCCCTGCATTGGCAGGTGGATTCTTAACCACTAGTGCCACCAGGGAAGCCCCAACATACTATCACTTTTGCTGTATTCTCTTTCTTACACAGATCAACCTTGTATAATGTGGGAGGGGACTACACAAGGGTATGACATACCAGGAGGTAGGGATTATTGGGGACCAGCTTGGAGGCTGGCTTCCCCAGACTGAGAGGGAGACCACAAAAAGTAAACCCAAGAAGTTGGAAAGCCCAGTGATCTTGGTTATTTATTTATCCGCACCATGCGGCTTGTGGGATCTTAGTTCCCCAACCAGGGATTGAACCCGGGCCCTTGGCAGTGAAAGCGCGGAGTCCTAACCACTGGACCACCAGCGAATTCCCGATCTTGGTCATTTAGAAGTGGGGGAGAAGAGACCTACACCCTTTAGGAGCCCCTCGGAATCAGCACATGGCAGAAGTGCAGTTAAATAATATACATTATGGGGGCAGGTCATCTGCCAAAGGTTAAATTTTATTCCATTTGTTCTTCTTTTCCATTTCAGAAAGATTTCACACCAAAAATATTAAAACGTTTGGCGCTTTAAGGGAGTAAGCTTCAATTTGGAAAATGCACTCATTAAAAGAGCTCTTTACCTCTATTACTGGATAAATCTAGTACTACTGTAATTAGGCTCCATGAGGTGGGCCTACTGAAAGTGTTAAAAAGGAATAAGTGTTGGAAAGACCCTTAAAATATTTTACTAAAAAAGCTAGAAGGGTAGACGTATTTTATTTATTTTAAAAAATATTTATTTGGCTGTACCAGGTCTTAGTTGCGGCACGCAGGATCTTTGTTGCCGCATGCAGGATCTTTAGTTGTGGCATGTATTAGTTGTGGCATGCAGGCTCTTAGTTGTGGCATGCAGGATCTAGTTCCCTGACCAGGGATCGAACCTGGGCCCCCTGCATTGGGAGCGCAGAGTTGTAACCACTGGACCACCAGAGAAGTCCCAGGTAGGTGTATTTTAATGTGCACTAACCCTAGTGGCTTTTCCTTGTGTTGTTTAAGCTATTGCATATTCTAACTTACAAGGTTCTGTATTCATAGTTTGCCTACAATGAATATGTAGTTGTTCTTATTCTTCAGAATGAAATAAATCCTAAATCTACGTAATTTAGAAGCAGTATAACAACCTGTTATATTTGTGTATGGATCAAACATACGTTCTCTCACAATGGCTGTAAAATAAGTGTTTTTAACCCTGTTGTACAGTGAGAAAACTGAGGTGAGACTAAGCTGCAGAACTACTCAGTGATCACGTAGGATTGAAATTTTCTTCTGGCTCTTAAATCCTGTGTTTTTCTAGTTCACTGAATTGTGTGCTTCCTAGAAAAGTGTCTCATACCTTTTAGGCTATTGCTTAATACATATTATTGCATAGCCTTGAATTAAAAATTAGGTTCTCTGTTTCAGATTTGTGTATTTCATTTTATATAAATCCTACCTTAAAAGAAAGGAAAAAAAAGAATACTGAACTCTAATTAATGAAATTTTTAGGGGTGAAGTGTACTGATGTCTGCAGCTTACATTGAAATACATAAAGAATGAGATGGGAATGGGTATGTGATAAATGTAAAAAAGTTAAAGTTTAAATCTAGGTGGTATTCACTGTACAATGGTTTAATCTTCTGTATATTTGAAATTTTTCATAGTAAAATATGGGAGAAAATTAAATTGTAGAACCCACTGGGGGAAAATTGAATTGTCTCTAGTGCATTATTAATATTTGTTCTAAGTTGTACTTCCTGAGCAACTGCAGTAAGCACAGGGCTGTGGGATATGAAAAACAGACAACTAGGGACTGTCCTGCCCCAAGAGCTTCTGCTTATAAACAGAGACAAAGATTCTCATTTCTAATTGGCCTCTTTTCTTTTTCAGGATTATACATAAATTTCCGTCATCTTTATAAACAGCGCAGGCGGCGCTTTGGACAAAAAAAGAAAAAGATCCACTAAAAAGAGAGATTTAGATGACTTCTTGCCAGTTTGAGCCTAATCTATAATTCTTAGTTTTACCTTCTTGTACTGATGTAAAAGTTTTTTTAAAGTTAAATGATTAAATTCTCAGTGAGGCTATCTTCCTTTTTCCCCAGTAACATTCCTGAATTTACTGTATTATCTTAGTGTAGTACTTGCATGACATGGATTACTGATACCTGATGACAGGTTCATTCCTGTGTATTCTGTTAATGACAGCAAAAGACTCAGCCCTACCCCCACCCACTCCATGTCCAGTCAGTCTGTTTCACACAGGCCAGAGATACTTCTTCAGTGCCCTGATGCTACCAGCTACTGGCCATTCTTATAGCTGGGAATTGTTCTTTTCAGCTATTGCTTGTGGAAAAAAAAAAAGCAAGACTACGTTGCTGTGTAGGAGGCTGTGAAAGTGACTCAGACAAGGACCTAATATATTCTGTACCCAAGGGGCTACTTGTTAAGTGGGTTGGCATTGATTTTTCTGGAAATCGAGTTTTACTCAGTCATTGATAAAACATTTCTGAGTCCGAGTAGGGCTGGAGGACACATATTACCTCTGAATCTCTCTAACAACATCTTAACCTGCGTGGGCACTGGAGAGGCCCAGGGTGATTTGAGAGAAACCAGTCAGAACCTTGGAACACCATGATCATTTACTTCATTCCTAGCTAAATCAGAACTATTTTCAACACGAAAGATGAAACATTAGTTAGAAAACAATGAGATTATAAGAGTTCCAAATGCAAATGGTGCTACAGGGATCAAAAGGGTCAAACTGGCCATGCAGCCTGTGGCAAACTGGAAACATCAGAGTAGGCCAAGTAAAAATACCTATGAAACTGTCTTAGGCTGTGCACAGACATAAAAAACTCAGTGTTCCTTCCCCTGCATTGACTGAGTCCATTTACTTGTGTCAGAGTGAGTTGGTGGAACTGTTTTTGAATAGGCCTCAAAAACACCTGCTTTTTATTTTGCTGTTGTTTCACCTGTCTGCAGTAGGACAGTGAAAACAAAGTGAGAACTTTGGCTGGAGAACCACCAGCTGAGCCTTTAACAATTCCTGGCAGGAAATCCACCAACAGAGGAACTGAAAAAAATCTAGACACTATGATTTGGCCATTGTCGAAAACATCAGTTTCCCCTAATACATTCCAAGTAAACCAAGTAATGTTTGTATATAAGAATTTGAGGTATGCTGACTCTTTCTGTTCTGCCATTCCCATTGTTCCTGGGGGAAAGGGGACTCAGTGGGTTATGCTATTTCTCTGGGCCCAAGATGGAAACTTGGTTTGACCTAAGTAAAAACATATGATTCGCATAGGCTGGTTGATATTTTTACAAGTTCATTGCACTGAAGGATATTTTGCATGTCTGCAACTTCTGTCAACATTTGTTTGTATTAATTTCTGGTGTTCTTTCAACTGACTTTCTATGTGTAATTGGGCAGATCAGCTTTACAGCAGATTATGCTGTATCTTTGTGGTAGAATCTTGTATTCTTAGTGACTGATTGTTATAAACCCCTTTATTGCTGTCTGAGAAAGCTAAAGATTGTGTATTTCTATTAAACATTTACAATTAAAATCTTAGTAACTTGTGTTTAAAGATCATTTAGTCTAATGGTTTCCAAATTGTTAGTGATAAATTCCTTTGTTTAGAAAAAATATTTTATAGGCATACCTCGCTTTATTGCACTTCACAGATACTTGCATTTTTTAGAAATTGAAGATCTGTGGCAACCCTGTGTTGTCAGATGATGGATAGCATTTTTTAGCAGTAAATATTTTAAAATCAAGGTATATACCTTTTATTTTAGAATGCTATTGCACACTTAATAGACTACAGTATAGTGTAAACATAACATTTTTATATACTGGGAAACCAAGAAATTCGTGTGACTCACTTTAGTGAAATATATGCTTCACTGCGGTGGCCTGGAGGCAAACCTGCAAAACCTCCGAGGTATGCCTATATAGCAATTCAGCATGTTAAATAAAACATGTTTGCTTGGGTTGAAGCAGCCATTCCTTAGGAGGTTTACAGAACAATCTGAAAAGCACTGATGATGTAAACAAAGCCTGGAGAAGTTAGATGACTTGCCTAAGGTCATGAAGCTAGCTCATGAACTGGAACCATAACTGACTACAGTGATATCAGAATCTACCTGGATGGAACCTGGCTTAGGCAGTGAAGCAGTGAGGCCTAACCAGTGTCAGAAACAAGGAAGTCACTATGGAACCCAAGGAACCTTCAAGATTGATGAATCTATGCTACTTAGGAGGTTAAAATTATACTTAGGTTATAGGACAGAGCAAAAGGCAAAAAGACCCATTAAAAATTTCCCAGTGCAACCATTTTATAGAAAATCAAATATTTTATTTTCATTAAAAAAAATTTGAAAAAACAAGAATCATTTTATACATTTATGGTTGCTGTCTAAAAGTTTGTATCTCAAGATATGCCAAAAGCACCTAAGGGTTACCACCGACCTTTTGCCCAAGTTCTAAGGAAATTCTGAAACTTAGTGATGTTGGGCTTATACTTAGCAAGTCTCCTCTCCCAATCTTAGGTACCTGAAAATGTCCCTGTGGTTGGGAGAGGAGAAGAGTAAAGGGCATTTCAGGAACAGAGAACCCAGGTTGTTAGGGTGCCCGAGGAAGGTGGAGTGGGCTCTACGCTTGTCAGTCCTTCAGGCTTCTCAGGAGAGGTGCCCATTGTGGGAGCAACAGTTGTCTTTTGGTTTTAAAGACTGAGCTCCAGAAAGCTAAGGTCAAAGCCCGAGCAGCTGCCCACCCTGCAGAACCCTTCTCAGAGTAGCAGAGTCAAACCTGCAAGTGGTGCTTCTGAGGCAGCCTTGAGAAGGTCTTCGGGTAGCTGCTGCAGAGGTGAACAGACCAGAAAAGTTTTTATCCTAAATTATTTTCACTTGAAAAAAGAATGAAGTCAGCTTCACATTCTTTCAGCGCTGCTCCCAGAGAAGTCTGTCTGCAAAGGTGTGATGTTGTGGTCGTACCCGGCGTACTCAGAGGTGCCAGTACTGGCCAGCTTGAGTTGCTGGGCGGCGTGAGTCAGCTGGAATGCAGCATCGGGGTGAGCTGTGTCAGGCAGCAGCGTGCACTCCCTTTCTAGCATGTCAGCCACCCCTTTGAGCAGGTCCAGGAAACCAAAGGCCAAGGCAGCCTTTCGTAAACGGTTCAGCTCCTAAAACAAAAGACACCAATGTTCCTGAAATGTGTTCTCCTCATCACATACTTTGTAAGTACTCAGCTTAGTATAAGTTCTCCTTGATTCCCAATCTTAAATGAGCATTTTTATATGAGAACAAATGCTTGTACAGAGATGCCAATAACAAGAGAGTGTGATGACATGACTGGGAAGTGGTTCCTCTGCAGGTGATCAGAAAGCTAAGGAAGACACAGGTGACTGAAACTCAGGTCATCCTCACCACAGTTCATGAGCACTTAGGCCAAACATGGTGAGGTACTTTGTAGATTCTGCATAGAAATGACATCCTCCTGATCTGAGGTATCTCATTTAGCATTATACCCTCTAGGTCTCTCCACGTTCCTGCATGAGCACTTAGGCCAAACATGGTGAGATGCTTTGCATACATCATTTCATGTACTCATAACTCTATGGAGGATACTTTTCCTCCATTACTCAGGTACAGAAAAGGCTTGCCCCAAACCTCAGAGGGCTCTTACCCTCTGGTGCCTCTCTGGCTGGAGCCTTAGACTGAATGACGATGAGCATGTCTGGAGGAGGCACTGGAGGAGTCAGTAGGTCTGACCCCAAAGATTACCACAAAAGGTTGAGTAGTGGATGGAAGCACAGAAATATGAAATGCCCCATCTATCACTTAGCAGTGTGATCTGGGCAAGTGTGTAGCCTCTCTGGGTGTCAGTGGCACAAAATGAGGATAACCTCTTCCACGCCCACTGGAAGAGCTGACACAGCCATCTGGTAGAGGCCCTTTCCTGTAGGTTATATAAAACCAGAAAAGAGAAATGGGCTTTCTGACCACCTCTCTACTATCATCTGTTTACAACTGAAAAGTTCAGAAGGCCGAAGTACAAGTGTGCCACCCTGAATAGACAGCTCTGCAGGGAGACAGGGACTACAGCCAAGGAGTGGTCATCAAGGGCCTAGGGCTTCAGTTAGTGGGGGACATGGTGGGCTGGGCAGCTCTCTGGTTGAACTCTGCTTGATTTCACCAGCTCGCTACATAATTAGAAGACATAAAGGTAATAAGATAACATCCAGACAAAGCACATATGTTCTCTGGAAGAGATGCTACCCTGGAGCTGGCTGTGTGTACCGTATTTTAAGATTCGCAAGCTAGGACACAATTGCCAATACAGCATACCTCACACTGCCACTTAATTTAATCTCAGCCAAACACCAGAAGGACAGGGGAGAAGCAAGGAGTGACTTTAAATGCCCCTCAACTCCACCCCATCCCTTGTAACTTCACTCCACCAATGGTTCTGCATTAGCTAGGTATGATTCTGGAGGGCCATCCTTTTGCAATTCGTAAATGTGCAATTTTAGAAGTCATTCCTGGAAGCAGATCCTCTGGTGCAGTAAGAATGTTCTGGGCAATCACCATCCCTGGAAGTCACATACAATGGTTGCCTGGAGTCAGACTGGATACCCACATGGGAGCAGTGAGGAGGTTTAAGGGCTGTGACCCACAGGTCCTTGCAGCTCCTTCCCTCAGCCATTCACAACAGCACCAACGCAGAGAAGACCCGCTGCACAGAACCAGGCCATTTAAACACTTCTGATTCCTGGATTTTAGGGCAGCAACAGACTTATCACTTCTACTGACTTTACTGATGAAAAAACTAAGGCACAAACAAACCATACATTTCTAATCCCTGTCCATGTTCAACGTTACCCTACGCTACTGTGAACTGTTTGTTTCTGGCACACATCCCAGGGCCCGCCCTCATTCCCTATAATTCTGATAGTCTTACCTTATAGAATGTCTGTGTTTTTTCAGGTAGTTTCCTTGCATTTCTTAAAATCTTCTGTACATCTGTCTATCGAGGGTAAAAAGAATTCAACATTAGAATTCTGTGGTAAAAAGGGAAAGAATACAAAAGGACGGCTTTAAATTAAAAAAATGAAAATGAGAAAAGAGTTACAATGTCAAGATGAGGATCCCTTCTGAGTTAATGTCATTGTTCAACATTAGTAAAGCATCTCCCTCCTTCAAAAGGCTTGATGATAATAAATCCCTTGGTGATAATAATGAACTTGTCACAAAAACACCCCCAGTAAACCCATACATCTATGGCCACTGCTTTTTGACAAGGGTACCAAGACCATCCAATGGGGGAAAGAACAGTCTCTTTAACAAATGGTGCTTGGATAACTGGATAGCCACCCGCAAAAAAATGAAGTTGGACTCTTACTTCATACCATATACAAAAAATGGACTCAAAATGGATCAGAGGCCTAAATGTAAGAGCTAAAACTATAAAACTCTTTTCATGACAACAGCAGAGCAACAAAAGAAAAAATAAATTTGGCAAATGTTCATAGCAGCATTATTCATAATAGCCAAAAGGTGGAAATAATTCAAAAGTTCACCAACTGAATGAATGGATAAACAAAACGTGGTTTATTTATACAATGGACTATTACTCAGCCATCAAAAGGAAAGAAGTACTGATACATGCTACAACATGAATGAACGTTGAAAACATTATGCTAACTGAAAGAAGTCAAACACAGGGGCTTCCCTGGTGGCGCAGTGGTTGAGAATCTGCCTGCTAATGCAGGGGACACGGGTTCAAGCCCTGGTCTGGGAGGATCCCATATGCCGCGGAGCGGCTGGGCCCATGAGCCACAACTACTGAGCCTGCGCGTCTGGAGCCTGTGCTCCGCAACAAGAGAGGCCACGATGGTGAGAGGCCCGTGCACTGCGATGAAGAGTGGTCCCTGCTTGCCACAATTAGAGAAAGCCCTCACACAGAAACGAAGACCCAACACAGCAAAAATAAATAAATTAATTAATAAACTCCTACTCCCAACATCTCTTGAAAAAAAAAGAAGTCAAACACAAAGGCCACGTATAATATGATGCAGTTTATATGAAATATCCAGAACAGGCAAATCCTTATAGACAGAAAGCAGACTAGTGGCTGCCAAGAGCTAGGGGAAGAGTGACTTGTTTAGTGGGCATAGGATTTCCTTTTGGGGTGATGAAAATGTTTTGGAACTAGATAGTGGTGATGGCTGTGTAACACTGTGATTGTACTAAATGCCACCGAATTGTAACTTTAAAATACTTGAAATGGTAAATTTTGTTATGTGCACCTCACCATAATGAAACAATACACCCAGATCAAAACAAAATTTAAAAAATAATTTTAGAAAAATTCAGCTCTCTTTCTGACAGGGAAGTGTTGGGGTCAGTGATGGCAAGAAAGAGGGAGAACTTGAATTTCCAACAAAGGGAGGAGGCCCCTTAGCCACAGCAGGATGTGTCCAGTCTCCCTGAAAAGGGGGCTGGAAGAGACTATGCCATCAACAGAAGCTACTTCTGTGGTCAGGTGGCCTGACTGCCTCTTCCCATTTGGCTTAGGTTGGACTCGTGGAAGAACAAAGGAAAAAAAAAAAGGCACTCAGATGATAAAAAAGTGATTTTTAAAAATAGGTATAACACTGCTATATTTAAAATGGCCAACGAACGAGGACCTACTGTATAGCACAGAGAACTCTCCTCAATGTTATGTGGCAGCCTGGATGGGAGGGGAGTTTGGGGGAGAACAGATACATGTATATGTACGGCTGAGTCCCTTTGCTGTGCACCTGAAACTAGCACAACATTGTTAATCAGCTATACCCCAGTATAAAATAAAGAGTTAAAAAAAATAGGTATAAATGACTAATGGGACAAGAAAGTCACTGAGTATGTTGACTAAAAGCAGCACACCGTGATAACAAGATAATCTTAGCCTCCCATGAAAGTGTCTCTGTGGCACTACAGGGTAATGCTTTGGCTTACCCCGTGGGGATGGAAGAAATAACCACATGAAGATTTTTACAGCTTTCTCAAAATTATTATTAAAGATAACACCCATAATGTTATTCAATGACTCACCATGTCAAAACTTTTACATTAAAATTTAATGCCAGAAAAATGTGTCTCTCTAGAAGAACTGACATGCTTCCTTTTATCAGACAAGAAGAACCATATAAACAACATGTTTCTTTTTTGACCTTGGTAGCAGGAAGCTCAGAGCCAAATTGCTCAAATACAATTATCATTTTGCCTTGGCTTCCTGAAACAATTGTCTCTCCTCTTCCTCTACGTTTCATATTGCTCTAAATTTTGTAAAAAATGATCCTGCTATGTACGTGTTTTACTGTAGGCCACCTCAAATCCTTTTTGGAAATAATGACAAACATTAGAAGTAAATTAATTACTAAGTATCGAAGGAAAAGAAAATCAAATCAAATGTCCGCCTGCCCGCCAGAATCCCTCCTCCTGTCCCCAGTGGAGAGCAACGTGAATGGTAATGTTACCTGCAGGCCACTGGGTTTGATCCACACGGTCACATTCTGGGCATAACTGCGTTTGTTTTTGGGCTGCAGGGGGAATGGGCTCTTATTATCATCCTCACCATAAGGGTTTTCTTTAGCATCTTAAAAGAAAAAGACATTCTTGAAATGACATCTGGCAAAACACAATCAATTACATTTCCAATTAGGCTAGAAGCTCTTTGAATCATTCAATCTCCTATATCCTGTTACTTCCCTAATTAAGAAAATCCATTAACTTCAGTCAGGTTGGGGAACCTGTTCTCAATACTGATGTGGACACTAAACAATCAACTGAGACACATACAAGTGAAAAACAACTTAATGTTTTTAAAGAAACAAGCTTCACTTATCTGCTTTATAAATTAAGGTCAGAGAGGATAAAATTGTTGTACATACAACACTAAAGTATATATAAAAATATATGTATATATATACTGCAATTCTATATAGCCTAGCCCAGCACTCTCCAACAGAACTTTCTGTGATGAGGAATGGTAGCCACAGCCCATGTGACCACTGAACCCTTGACACATGGCTAGTGTAACAGAGGAACTGAATTTTATTTAATTAAATTTAAAGAGCCTCTGTGGTGAGTGGCTACTGGATTAGACAACATAGGTCTAGGCATTGAGAAAATTTAAAAGTAAAATTACGTATAGCCAAATTATGGAAAAGAGCAAGGGAAAGGACTTCCCTAGTGGTCCAATGGTTAAGAATCCGCCCGCCAATGCAGGGGACACGGGTTCGAGCTCTGGTCTGGGAAGATCCCACATGCTGCGGGGCAACTAAGCCTGTGCGCCACAACTACTGAGCCTGCGCTCTAGAGCCCACGAGCCACAACTACTGAGCCTGCGTGCCACAACTACTGAAGCCCATGCACCTAGAGGCTGTGCTCTGCAACAAGAGAAGCCACGGCAAGGAGAAGCCCACACCGCAACGAAGAGTGGCCCCTGCTTGCACACGGGGTCTACTATATATAAAATAGTTTCTTACAAAATAAGACCAAACAAAGAAAAATGAAAACCAACTTAAAAAACCAACAACATTAACAAAAAGCAGGACAGAGATGGGCTTAAGGCCCAGGGTTGGCCTCTGGTGCCGCCCTGAGTCTGTGGGCAGGTGCAAGCTGGGGCGGCCGAGGTGCTCAGTCGCCCTTCTGCTTGGGGGCCTGCACAGCAATGAAAGCCCACGTGCAGCAATGAAGACCCTGCACAGCCAAAAAAAAAAAAAAAAAAAAGGAGCAAGGGAAGAAATACCTTTTTGGTGAAACATACCTCATCTTATGGCTTACTAGTTTATTGCTTCCAAGGATTTAAAGCCATGTTGGTTTTATAGTCATGCGGATAAACAAGGTTTTTTGTTTTTCTACCTATTTCCTAAGTCACTGAAACTCTGTCACAAACTTACAAAGCATACTTGTATCTACTGGCTCATTTTATCCTTATTATCATTTGGGGTAGACAAAGAAGGAATCATTTTCCCAACAAGTCTGGGGAGCTTAAATCCCTTGCTCAAATGTTCATGTTGAAAACTGGAATTAGCCCAGTTTCTCTAACTGACCCATAAGCCCTCTAACCCCAATCTTGTCATTAATTTAGATGCCTTATACTGGCCTCATACTATCTCTGTCAGTCCCCTCTCCTCCTACCCACTCCAAAAAGTAGTGGCTCAGCTTTCCAGACATTTCCACAAATACTTGTCAATACATAAACCTTTCTAGTCAGGCCAAGATCCCAACAGTTGTTTCCCATGCCACATGCTTATTTCCAACTTCCCTGCCACTGTTCCTGTTATCCCCCTGTCTGGAATGCTCTCCTTTCCTCATTTATTTATTCCCTCCCTCACGTACTCATTCATCATCTATAGTAAGACCTCACTATGCAGCAAGCACTGTGCTAGGAAGTGTGGCTACAGAAGGTATTGTTCAGGCCTCAAGGAACTTATAGAATTTATTAAATTACAACTATGTGCAAAATACTTTACACATACAACTTCTCTCCTTACAGCAACCCTAGAGGGTAGATATTATTAGTCTCATTAAAGATGAGGAAACTGAGGCTCAGATTTCCCAGGGACTCAGCTGGGCCTGGTTTCGAAGACAACACTTCCCCTACTCAACACTGCTGTTCCTCACCTTTCCAAAGTTACTTAAATTCTAGGTCCAGATCCTATCCTACTTTCTCCATGGAGTTGTCCCATATTTTTCTGGTAGACAGTGATTTCTCTAGTCCCTTTTATCCTACAGCACTCAGTGTCAGTACCAAACATTTCAACGTCTAATCGTAGCCTATCTTGTACTGTCTCTAATTGTTTGGAGCCTATATGTGGTAACTGGCTTAGCAGACATTTATGAAAAAAGAACAAGAGACCTTAGAAATAATAAATATGATAGCAGAAATTAAAAAAAAATCAGTTGCAAGATAAAGTTGAAGATTATTTTACAGAACGTACAACAAAAAATGAAAAAAATGGGTAGGGGATGATAAGAAAATTACACACACACACACACACACAAATCATAAACATATGTTCTAGAGAGGGAGAACAGAGAATACAAACAGGGGAGAAATCAAAGACATATTCGTGTTCCCAGGAATGAAGAACATGAATTCCTAGATGGAAGGGCCCACTGAGTCCCCAGCCCAATGAGTGAAGAGACCAAAAACTAGGTACATGATTCTGAAAATCTCAAACGCTAGGGCCACTAAAAGAGCCTCAAGGTGTGCAGAGGAAACAGAGATTACTGTCAAAGCCCTGGCAGTCAGCATGGCACTAGACTCTCAGTAGTGACACTGGAAGCCAGAAGAGACAATAGAGTGATGCTTCGAAACTCTAAAGGAAAATGATTCCCAACCTAGAACTCAATATCCAACCACACTATCAATCAAGTGTAAGGGATGAAATACAGACACTTCCACATATGCAAGATTTCAAATGTTCACTTCCCATGTACCCTTTTCTCAGGAGGATGCATGAAACAGGAGAGCCACGGAAGAGCTATGAAGGGAAGACGCGGGATGACAACTATGCAACCAGCCTAGAGAACCACCAGTCCATTCATGAAACAAGAGGGAGGGAGATGACTCCAAGCAAAAAAAAGAAAGAAACTGACAAAAAAATACGTAAAGGATGTATTTTACTTACGGAGGCATTAGTGATAGGTACACAGAAAACAGCAAAGGAAAACAAGAAAAAAGAAGAGAGAAGTAGAGGAAGGCTGCGAGACAGCCTAGAGTGAGGGCTGCGCTCATCCGCTGCTGGCTCCCCTACAGCCAGGCTGCCCAGCTCTTTCCTGCATCCTCTGAGGAACATCAGTGCCTTTCCAAGAGAGTTTTCCTTTTAATTGAAGTTAGAATACATTTATCTTACCCGCTAGAAAAAAGAAATGTCTAATTAAAAAAAAAAGTAATATCTGGAGTAGGCCACGAAGAGCTGCAAAACAAAGGAAATGTGATGTGGTACACCACACAGCTTAGTAGTAAATAATACTGACTTCACTTAGCAAGGACGGAATACTGATTTACCCAAAAAGAACGCTATAACCACACTGCAAGGATTGAGGAAGGGAAAAATGTGCTTCTTGGGTGGATGGGTGGGGAGGGATGGTAGCGGTAAGAGAGCTAACTAGTTTTCCTTAAAAAGTCAAAAAAAAAGACCTTTAAAAGAAAAAAAGGGTCAAGAAATAGCTGTATACTTATATTATTTAGAAATGTAAGTAAACATCAGAAGAAACAATTAAAATTTGAAAATGGTTGTCTCTAGAAACAGAATTAGGAGAAGGGATAAGTATAAACAGTACTATTTTGCAAGCTTTCCTTTGATTAAAAAACATAATTAAAACAGCAGGGTTTCCCTGGTAGTGCAGTGGTTGGGAGTCTGCCTGCCAATGCAGGGGACATGGTTTGGAGCCCTGGTCTGGGAAGATCCCATATGTGGTGGACCAACTAAGCCTGTGCACCACAACTACTAAACCTGCATTCTAGAGCCCACGAGCCACAACTACTGAGTCTGCATGCCACAATTACTGAAGCCTGTGTGCCTAGAGCCCGTGCTCCGCAACAGGAGAAGCCACCGCAATGAGAAGCCCACACACTGCAATGAAGAGTAGCCCCTGCTCGCTACAACTAGAGAACGCCCACGTGCAGCAACGAAGACCCAATGCAGCCAAAAATAAACAAAAAAACAAACAAACAAACAGCAGGATCTACCATTAAAATGTGCCTACTCTGCGTCAGGTAGCCAATACACATTCCCTCAATAAATTCTCCAATAACCCTCTAAGATAGGTTTTATTATCACTTATTACTTGTTACCATAATGACAATCCCAATTTCCTAGGACAGTTGTGAGAATTAAATGAGATGATACATTTCATTTTGTCTAGCACAGTGCCCGGAACAAAGTTAAATTCAAGAGATGTTAGCTCTTATTATCCTCAGGGAAAAGAAGAACAGATAGCGGGAGGGAAAAACAACATGAATACAGGGCTGAGTAAAGAGCAGTTCCATCTGACTTAAGAATACGCGTTAGGACTTCCCTGGTGGCACAGTGGTTAAGAATCTGCCTGCTAATGCAGGGCACATGGGTTCGATCCCTGGTCTGGGAAGATCCCACATGCCATGGAGCAACTAAGCCTGTGCGCCACAACTACTGAGCCTGCGCTCTAGAGCCCGCGAGCCACAACTACTGAGCCCACGTGCCACAACTACTGAAGCCCGTGCGCCTACAGCCTGTGCTCTGCAACAAGAGAAGCCACCGCAATGAGAAGCCCGTGCACCGCAACGAAGAGTGGCCTCCACTCGCCGCAACTGGAGAGAGCCCGCGCAGCAACGAAGACCCAACACAGCCAAAAATAAATGAATAAATTAATTAAAAAAAAAAAAGAATACGCGTTAACCAGCCAAGCATTGCTAGGTTGGCAGCCAGATCAGAAAGGGATGTGAATGTTACTACCTTAGATTATGGACAGGCAGCTGTGGTGAAAACTCTCACAATAGTCTAGGTTAGGGGTGAGCAAGCTTTTTTTGCAAAGGATCAGACAGCAATATTTTAGGCTTTGTGGGTTATACGGTCTCTGTTGTAAGTACTCAATTCTGCCATTGAAGCAGGAAAGCAGCCATAGATCATATATAAATACATGAGTGTGACTGTGTAATAAAACTGCACAATAAAATTATATTTACAAAGTAAGCGGTGGGCTAGTTTGACCTGCAGGCCCTAGTTAGCTGACCTCTGATCTAAGTGAAAGGTAAAAGAAGCCAGAACAAGGCAAGAGCCATGAGAATGAAGAGACAGAATGAATGTAGGAATGCTGTAGAGAGAACAGGTAAAAGAGGTGAAGAATCTCTCTTTCAACAGACACACACACACACACACCCCCAGGTTCTCCTCCAATCACTGTCCTAATTCTGTCCTCTTGTGGTCAAACTTGGCATTTCCATTTCCTCATCTCTAATTCATTCCTCAACCTGTCTCCTGGCTAATCATCTGCTGAAACTCTTACAAAGCCACCAAGAATCTCCTATCTGTTAAGATCAAATGACTGTTTTTTTCTTTAAATGTGATTTTAAAAATATTTATTTATTTTTGGCTGTGTTGGGTCTTTGTTGCTGTGCGCAGGCTTTCTCTAGTTGCGGCGAGCTGGGGCTACTCTTCATTGCGGTGCGTGGGCTTCTCATTGCAGTGGCTTCTCCTGTTGCAGAGCACGGGCTCTAGGCGTGTGGGCTTAGTTGCTCTGCAGCATGTGGGATCTTCCCGGACCAGGGCTTGAACCCGTGTCCGCTGAATTGGCCAGGGGATTCTTAACCACTGCACCACCAGGGAAGTCCCAAGATCAAATGACTCTTGATTCATAGTGTCTTCTTCTTTCCTCTTGGTTTCCATTCCTTTCTAAAACTCTTTAATCATTTAAAACCCTCATTCTACAGGCTCTTTCAGATTAAGTCCTCAAGGTGCTATTCCTCCTACTGGTCTTTCTTAAAAGAAGAGAAAATCCTCACATGATTTTAAAACTTTTTTTCAAATCATGAACTCATTTCCAGTGGGGACTGTTTTTTCTGCAGCACTCTTTTTGCCCTGGTTGCAGAGGAATTCCTACACAGCCATTTATATTAGCTTCTGGAGGATGCACCATGGATTTCATTGCTTCAGGATCAGTTTTTGCACTGTTTGGTTTGGGAATGGGTCATGTCGATCCACATGGTGCAGGACTTGGGCTTCAACTTCTCATAGGAGACTTTTATGTTTCTTTATATGCAGAAAAGTAGGTAGAAACAATGGGTAGAATTTTTCTTATCATCCTCTCAGCTTTACTCAGAGATTTCAGCTCTTTGTCTTTTCTCCTATTCCTGTGTGAACTTCAAAAGCCCAGCCCCTGGATCCTAGCTCAAGAGTTGGCAAACTATGGCTGGCTGCCTGTTTAAGAATTAAGAATTTTAAAAATATTTTTAAAAGGTTTATGATTGTGCTACAATGGCAGTATAGTGGTTATGACAAAACCCATAATGGCCTGTAAAATGTAAAATATTTATTATATGGCCCTTTACTGAAAAAGTTTGCTGACCCTTGGCCTAGCTTCTACGGCCTATATTCCATCAAAATCTTCTTTAGGCTTCAATGGCAAAAGACATCCTTCAGACCTTAAATGACATGTATGCACATGTGTATAAGACATTGTAGGCTGTGGCTCATATGTGCTCATGAAACACTGTACTTCTTTCTTGAATCCCTTTATTCTCTTGGCGTCTGTGACATCCATTTCTTCTACCTTTTCTCTTTGATCTGCCTCTTCTCATTTTCCTTTACTGGTGCCAATTCCACTGCTACTAGTAGTTGGTCCTTTTTAGGAGTCTGGTCCTTGGCTCTCTTTTTTCCTTAACGTATATACTTTCCTGAGGCTATGGCTTCTTACAGTGCGGTTATTGACCTAGATTGTAATCACTTGGGTAATATTAAAACTGCAGGGACTTCGCTGGTGGCGCAGTGGTTAAGAATCTGCCTTCCAATGCAGGGGACATGAGTTCGAGCCCTGGTCAGGGAAGGTCCCACATGCCACGGAGCTACTAAGCCCGTGCACCACAACTACTGAGCCTGTGCTCTAGAGCCTGGATGCCACAACTACTGAAGCCCGCGTGCCTAGAGCCCGTGCTCCGCAACAAGAGAAGCCACCGCAATGAGAAGCCCGTGCACCGCCACGAAGAGTAGCCCCCGCTCGCGACAACTAGAGGAAGCCCACACACAGCAACGAAGACCCAGCGCAGCCAAAAATAAATAAATAAATTTATATAAAAAAGAAAAAACCCCTGAAAGTTCCTGGCTTGAATCCAGACCAAATGAGTCAGAATCTCTGTAGGTAGGGCCCAGGAAACAGAATTTCTTTTTTAAATATTTATTTATTTTTATTTATTTTTGGTTGCATGGGGTCTTAGTTGCAGCACGTGGGATCTTCATTGAAGCATGCAGGCTCCCTTGTTGCGGCGCGCAGGCTTCTCTCTAGTTGTGGTGTGAGGGTTTTCTCTTCTCTAGTTATGGCGCACAGGCTCCAGGGCGTGAGGGCTCTGGAGTTTGCGGCACACAGGCTCTCTAGTTGAGGTGCGTGAGCTCAGCAGTTGTGGTGCATGGTCCTAGGTGCCCCGTGGCATGTGGGATCCTAGTTCCCTGATCAGGGATCAAATCTACGTCCCCTGCATTGTAAGGCAGATTCTTTACCACTGGACCACCAGGGAAGTCCCAGGAAACAGAATTTTTAAACAAGTTCTCCAGTTTCACTTTTGCATACCAAAACTCAAATTTGTGAACTATTGCCCTAAGCAATCTCCCTCATTATCATCATTTTAACTATCAGCATTATGCTTATAACTAAAAATTATATTTTCAACTCTGCCCTCTCTCCTGAACTCCAGATTCTCACAGGAATTGTTTATAGGCACCTCCACCTAAATCTCACAGGCATAAACTTAACATGCACAAAAGATGTTCTTCCCAAATCTACTCTTCTTCCTCTGTTCTGTTTCAATTGATAGTACCACCTTTCACCCTATAGCTCCGGTCAGAAACCTGGGATCATTCTCAACTCTTCTCTTCCCTCTATTCTCATATCTAAATACTGTTGTTTCTACCTCCTAAATACCTTTTGCATGGATCCCATCGTCTCTATCGCCAGCCACTGCCCCTGTTCTGCCTTTCATCTTCACAACTCCAGGACTGTCACAGTAGACTTCTAACTACAAGATGCCCTTACCTTTTCAAATCCACACTCCACAGAGTTCTTTTTCTAAATGCAAAATTTATGATCTTTCACTTGGATTTCAGCCATACTGCACAACTCCAGGGGGTACCAGTACCTAGAATACAAAGTCATCTAACCGGTATCGCCACTGTTCTCATTACAGCCAGAAGGATCTGATCATATTACTCCCTTCACTGGCTTCCCAGCATCTGCAGAATAAAGTCTCAGCTCTTCACATTTCAGATGAGGCCTGCCCTGCTGTACCACTGCCAATCTCTAACCTACCATCTGGCCTTCCCACCCCTCCCTCACACTTTGTGCTCCATTTGGGCAGGATGCCCTTTGTGCCTTCACTAGCTCAGCAAATTCCTCTTTTTCTTCAAAACTCAGCTAGGGTGTCTCTTCTCTGTGTAGATTTTCCTGAGTCCTCTAGGCAGAGCTGACCATCCCCTCCTTCAGGCCAACTCTGATCTTGTGCCAGCTCATGTTTATTACGCCACTCTCCGCTAGACTTTGAGTAACTCCTGCTAACTCTTTTAGCCCCCACACCTGGCACAGAATAGGTTGCATGGTAGATGTTCCTAAAATTTAAATGGGCCCAAGTAAGTCAAGGGTGACACTACAGCTGGAGTCTGAGTACCTAGGAGTACAAAGGCCTCAATCAGAGGGAGTAGGAAAATCAGAAGAAACAGTTCATGGGGGAAGTGGGGAGAGACAACAGTTTCTGCAATAAACATGCTAAGCTTAGGACTGTGACAGAATATCCAGGTGGAGAGGTCCAAGGGGGAACTGGAAATATAATATGCAAGTTTCAGGGAGAGATCAAGCCAGCACCAGAGTCAGAGATTTTTGGGACTCTGAAGCTATAACAGCTGATGAAATAACCAAGAGAGAATAATAACCCAAGAGAAGAAGGCAAAGAACAACACCTTGGGAATCATGAGGCAAGAGGAAGAAAAGACAAGATGACAAGAAAGAAAAGTTGCCAAGGAAAAAGATAAGTACTAGGTGAATGCAATGTTAGGAAAACTAAGGGAAAATAGTTTCAAGAAGGAATGGGATTAATTATCTATGAATGACTAGGGGTACCCGGGTTGAAAATAGTACACTAAAGAAAAAAGTTTATGGAGAATAGCTTTTCACTCCAAACATTTAGAGCATTTATTTTTACTTGAAGCAACCTAAATATTTGTTTCCCCGAACTGTAAAATTAAAAGTGCAAACATCAAACTCTCTTGCGGTTCTCCATGTACATATCCAGAGTCAGAAACCACAGGGCACTCATAAGAGAAATCACGCAGCTCTCTGACTGCACAGACAGAGCCATTCTGAACAGCAGAGAGAAAACAAAGTCAGGATAAATAAAATCTAATCTGGGTTATACCTGAAATAGGACCCAACTGTGCCATTTTCCCTAGCCATGGAAGAGGTTCTGGGCCAGGCTCAAAGAGAGACATCATGAGGTTTGATTTCTTCTTGCTGTCAGCTTGGGAGTAGAGCATTCCGTGCCATTCAGGACTAGATGGAGAGAAGATGGAAGATCAGAAGAACATCAAGCCTGGGACTATCAAGTTAAATAACTCTAGCCTGTGTTTTTCTCTTGAGAGACATGGTTTTCAGCTTTGAAATTAGGTGCATTACTTTTACTAAAGTCAAATCCTAAACCTAAAAATGCATACTGATGTCCCCTAATATTACCATTCCTTGGGGACAGGTATTATTATTCAATTATGTAGATATGGAAATCAAAAGCAGTCTTAAAAGAGAAAAAAAAAATCACAAGGGCAGCAAGTAGCTGCAGGGGTGGTGACAAGTAAGGGCTGAGACCTATAGGTTTTTTCAGCCGCCTACGAATCATTCACAGCAGTACCACAGAGAGAAGCCCTTCTAACAAAGGGCACAAAGCCATCACCCAGCTCTGCTCCCACTTCTCAAAGGGCCCCAGGTGATTCTCCTACTCAGAGACAGTACAAGTAGCCTGAGTACCAAGAAATATAGCAAACTGATACCTAATAAGAATTGCATTTTTCTTTCTGGATCAGCTAATTTTAACTCAAGCAGAAAAGGAGCCATGCTTCCTCTGAGCATTCCTAACCTCTTGATTTTCTCTACCAGTCAATCCCAGGTGATGGCCAGAAGATGACCTCTTCTTCTCTGACAACAGGTATTATAGAAAGGGAAGCAGAGAGTTTTGCAGATTTTGAGACTACAGCGAAAAGTGAAAGCTAGAAGGGCTTTCCTCATAGGGAAGGAATACAGCAGAGCGGTTACGAGCATGGGCTATGGAGTCACAATACGTGGATAAGAGCCTGGCTCTTTCATTTACTAGCTGTGTGACCTTGAGCAAGTACCATGACTTGCTCTCGAAGCCTCAGTTTCTTCATCTAAGGAATGGGGATAATACTGATACCTCCTGTATAGTGAGGTATATAAAGTGCCTAGAGAAGTACCTGGCACATGGTAAAATGTTCAATGTTATCGGTATGTTTTTTCATTTAGTTTTACCTCCTCATTCTATAGCTGAGGAGTCTGTGCATACTGCATAAGATCCTACAACAAGTTAGTAGCATTACTTAAACTGACCCCAGTTTTCCTAGATAGGATGGAAAAGAGGAAAACTGAGAAAAGATATTATATAAAGGCAATATAATTAAAAGACTCACTCTGTACTTATTCTAGGGGATGCTTTAAAGAGTAGTGTAGAAGGTGATAGTACGTGGGAAGGATATGGCAGAAAGAGGAAAAAAGTGACGAGATCCTTTCTATTCTTTCTTTCAGAAAAGTCTGGGGAATACTTCACTATAAATTGATTCTCCCTTTCACTCAACCAAAGGTAAAAAAGTTTCTTACCCTAATTGAACTATCGCCACCATTCCTTCCACTTTTAGGCTGCCATGGAGCAGGACACAAAAGTTGGGTATTTTGCCTGCAATCTGATTGGCTGAATTTTCATCTTCGTTGTCATCCGTTATACCAGTACCCACCTCATCACCTTCTATGAAAAGAAGAGAAAACCAGTCAGACTGAGATTAGCTACAAAAACTCCAAACTCCAGTTGTACTCTTGGCTCTTTCTAGCCTTGGAAGGAAAGTATACAAAATTATAAAGGAATATTATAACAAGTAAGAAAAACTCATATTCTGGTTTTCCTATGTCCAAATAAAAATCAGTTTTCACATGTTATATAAATTCCACTTATATGAAACATCCAGAAGAGGCAAATCTATACAGATAGGATATCAGTAGTTACCTGAGGCTGAGAGAGATGGAAGGTTATGGGTTGATAGCTAAAAGGTTTCTTTCTGAGGTAGTGAAAATTCTAAAATTCTGATTCAGAAATTGTGGTTATGGTTGCATAACTTTGTAAATACACTAAAAACTACTGAATTGTACACTCTAAATGGGTGAAATGTATGGTATATGAATTATATTTCAGTGAAGCTGCTACACAAAAAATCAGCTTTCCATAGTTTCTACTGGAACACTAAGCTAGAGGCTCTCTGGGGGTTTCAGGCACCATCGAAACAGAAACAGATTCAGAGATGTCAAGAGTGTTCTCAACTGACAGCCTTCAGGCAGCACGTGGATGGGATACCCCAAAGAACAGTGACTACTCCATAAGCTTCTTGACTCACTTCTCCAACTCCAGGTTCTCTCATACACTCTGCTGACAAATGAATGAATCTTCCTCCAATTAACTTCCTTCTGGAACTATCTGTGTACTCAAGCTGATTCAAAGACTTTCTAATTCAATAGAAAGATCTTCCTGGTTTAGTTTGGCATTCAACAGCCCTTACAACACGGCTCCATTTTGCCTTCCCATACTTTTCTTCCCACTGTTTTCCTATACAAACTCTTTGTTTTGCCCACTTTCTTTCTTGGCAATTTATATGGGCACGCAGAATTCCCAGGACCTTAGGAATAAGGTAAACTCAGTTGTTATCAATATCAATAACAGTAAGGTAAAGTATAAACAAAAGGATCATAATCGGTCATCTGTGAGAACATATCAAAGATTCTGTCTATGAATATGTGATGGAGGGTTATGGAATACCTAACACTCCAACTGAAATAACCATGAGTAAATGGAATGTGGTCATAACTCAGTGAGTGGAAACCTGATTGTATATACTTCTTGGAGAAAGCTGGTGAATATAAAGGAGACGGTCAGCCTAAAACATAGAAAAGAGAAGTTTAAAGTGCTAGAGACTAACATTCTCCAGACAGATGCTGAACGTAGGAGATGACTTTATAGTTGCTGGAGAAATACATTCTGCAGTAATGAGGCCTCACAAGGACCTGGATTCATTCACTCATTCAACAGTATTTACTGAGTATCTACTATGTGCTAGGCACCAGTAGAGAACAGGTGTGGTTTCTCCCCTTATAAAGCTGTATTCCACATTGATCAGGCAACCTTCTGAGAACTACTTTGGTTTCCCCAGCATGCTCCCACAGGGAAAGGCAGAGCCCAGGATGAGGGACTAAGCACTGTCATCTCTAAAGAGGATTTCCACTGTAAATTAACGAAGCAGCACACAATAAATATGTGTCAAAATGCTTTCCAGGGCTTCCTTGGTGGCGCAGTGGTTGAGAGTCTGCCTGCCAATGCAGGGGACACAGGTTCGTGCCCCGGTCTGGGAAGATCCCACATGCCACGGAGCGGTTAGGCCCGTGAGCCATGGCCGCTGAGCCTGCGCGTCCGGAGCCTGTGCTCCGCAACGGGAGAGCCACAACAGTGAGAGGCCCACGTACCGCAAAAAAACACCAAAAAAACCAAAAAAAACAATCTAATAACTACTCCTTTCCCCCAAATTCTGCAAAATGGGCTATTCTACTATCTTACATTTAAGAATAACTTTAGATAATAAGATACTTCATATGTATCACTGGAATAGGAAGAGAACTCACCTTTGTTAAGTGCTATAGGTAGAACCAGATGTCTGGACAGAACAGGGGGACTTGAAATATCAGCTATATCAATAAATCCCACTATTTCCAAATCTGAAAAGAAGGAATCAACATAGAATTAACTCGTAACAAACAATAAATGCTGGAGACGGTGTGGAGAAAAGGGAACCATCCTACACTGTTGGTGGGAATGTACCAATAAACTGGTACAGCCTCTACAGAGAACAGTATGGAGGTTCCTTAAAAAACTAAAAACTGAGCTACCATGTGACCCAGCAATCCCACTCCTGGGCATATATCCGGAGAAATCTGTAAGGATGCATGCACCCCGATGTTCACTGTAGCACTATTTACAATAGCCAGGACATGGAAGCTACCTAAATGTCCATCGACAGAGGAATGGATAAAGAAGATGTGGCACATATATACAATGGAATATTACTCAGCCATAAAAGGAATGAAATAATGCCATTTGCAGTGACATGGATGGACCCAGAGATTGTCATACAGAGTAAAGTAAGTCAGAAAGAGAAAGAAAAATATCGTAAAATATCACTCGTATGTGGAATCTAGAAAAATGGTACAGGATTTCCCTGGTGGTTCAGGGGTTAAGAATCCACCTGCCAATACAGGGGACATGGGTTCGATCCCTGGTCTGGGAAGATCCCACAGGCCCCGGAGCAACTAAGCCCACGCACCGCAACTACTGAAGCATGCGCGCCTAGAGCCTGTGCTCTGAAATAAGAGAAGCCACCGCAATAAGAAGCCCGCACACCGCAACGAAGAGTAGCTCCCGTTCGCTGCAAGTAGAGAAAGCACATGCCCAGCAACGAAGACCCAATGCATCCAAAAAAAAACAAAAAAAAAAAAGAAAAGAAAAATGGTACAGATGAACTTACTTGCAAAGCAGAAACAGAGACACAGATGTAGAAAACAAACTTATGGTTATCAAGGGGGGAAGGGGGAATGGGATGAATTGGGAGATTGGGATTCACACATATACACTACTGTATATAAAATAGATAACTGGGCTTCTCTGGTGGCGCAGTGGTTGAGAGTCCGCCTGCCGATGCAGGGGAAACGGGTTCGTGCCCCGGTCTGGGAGGATCCCACATGCCGCAGAGCGGCTGGGCCCGTGAGCCATGGCCGCTGAGCCTGCGTGTCCGGAGCCTGTGCTCCACAACGAGAGAGGCCACCACAGTGAGAGGCCCGCGTACCGCAAAAAAAAAAAAAAAGAAAGAAAAAGATAACTAATGAGAACCTACTGTATAGCACAGGGAACTCTACTCAATGCTCTGTGGTGACCTAAATGGGAAGGAAATCTAAAAAAGAGGGGATATATGTGTATGTATAACTGATTCACTTTGCTGTACAGCAGAAACTAACACAACATTGTAAAGCAACTATACTCCAATAAAAATTAATTAAAAACAAAGAATTAATTTGTTATGGGAAAGTACATTATTTTCTATGTACTAGATTTCATAAACACAAGGTTTAGATCGGGAATTCAAATATGATGACTAGGAAGGTTATTAGAAGTTTCTCTGAATGACTCTAATACTTTGCATTTTAAGTAACTAAGAAATTAAGGACAACTGTCTTTTATTTAATGGACTTAAGTTATACGACAAATCAGCTAGACTATTTTTATGAGGCTAGGTCCCCAGCCAAGGCAAAAGCTTAATGGTTAAGTCTCTCTGAATAGTCAGGATGTTCAGGTCACCAGCGGGCGTCATAGTAAAATACTTCCACAACAACTGCAAGCAGCTATGCCTGGAGGGTAAGGCTTTTGCATTAAAACTGTTTCCCTGAGAAAGAAATACATTCTCTACAAAATCAAGGTAGCAGTGTACATATGACAATGGTTTCTTTGCTTTATAGAAGCTGTATTAAAGACCAAAAGTATTTGTTGAAAATCTAAAATAAGTTTAAAAAAAAAAAGTTGTAACCCAAAGAGTACTTTCTGGAAGTTTTTTCTTTTCTTTTTTTTTTTTTTGCTGTTCGCAGGCCTCTCACTGTTGTGGCCTCTCCCGTTGCAGAGCACAGGCTCCGGACGCGCAGCCTCAGCGGCCATGGCTCACGGGCCCAGCCGCTCTACGGCACGTGGGATCTTCCCGGACCGGGGCACGAACCCATCTCCCCTGCATCGGCAGGCGGACTCTCAACCACTGCGCCACCAGGGAAGCCCTGGAAGTTTTTTCTGATTATATAAGTAGTATAAAAACTTAGAAAACACTAAAAACTGTAAAGAAGAAAAATAAAGTCACTCATCATTCCTCATCAAAGGAAACCTCTATTAATATTTTACTGAATTGCTTTTTAGTCTTTCTTCTAGGCATATACACATTCATATTCTCAAAACAATGTTTTAAAAAATCAGGATCATGGTGAGTATACCATACTTCTTATACATCAGGAAATCTGCTTCTCTGGAGTTTTGCTATCATTACCTTCTTTAGCTGAGTAACGAATGAATCAGCATAAGCAGTTATATATTTTTCATCTGAGTAGAAAAAGGCCTATGTTTTAGTGGTTTAAATATAAGCTATAACAAAAATCTTGGACTAGAAGCTTTTATAAGTTAGTCCATTAAATAAAGGACAATTATCCTTATTTTCTTAGTTACTTAAAATGAAAAGCATTAGAGCCATTCAGAGAACTTCCAATAACCTTCTTAGTTATCATATTTGAATTCCCCACCTAAACACTGCATTTGTGAAATCTAGTACATAGAAAGTAATGTACTTCTGGGAAGAAAAGATCTATTTGAAGTTACTCATCCTAAAAGGGTGGGAGGGAAGTGGAATATAACTGGTTTGAAGGCAACAAAACATTTGGCACACTGCTGTCTAGTCACAATGAAAGAGATGGATGACCTATTTCTAGCAGGAGCAGAAAGTAAAGGCACAGAAAACAAAACAGCCTGTGCACAGCCCTTCACTCAAAAACTCCTTAAAGTCTACACACCCAAGAATGAAATGAATTTCCAGCTGTACTTAATTTTAATCATTTAAAAATTTTTTCATTATATCTTTTATTATTAATTAATTAATTAATTAATTTTTGGCTGCTTTGGGTCTTCGCTGTTGCGTGCGGGCTTTCTCTAGTCGCAGTGAGCAGGGGCTGCTCTTTGTTGCGGTGTGCGGGCTTCTTCTCACTGCGGTGGCTTCTCTTGTTGCGGAGCACGGGCTCTAGGCACGCGGGCTTCAGTAGTTGTGGCTCACGGGCTCTAGAGCGCAGGCTCAGTAGTTGCGGCGCATGGGCTTGGTTGCTCCACAGCATGTGGGATCTTCCCAGACCAGCGCTCGAACCCGTGTTCCCTGCACTGGCAGGCGGGTTCTTAACCACTGCGCCACCAGGGAAGTCCAATTTTAATCATTTGTTGATTGAACAATTACCTAGTGAACATCTACTAAGCATCAGACACTAAGCCAGGCACTGAGGGTGTGCAGTGGTGACTCGAAACAGTGATGGTTAAACATATACCCACCACTCAAGGAGTCCACCTGCCAATATGAGACAACTCTCTTCTCTACTACCCCTTGTTACTTTTGATTATTGGCTTTGCCAATTTAACCTAAGCATAGCACTGGCAACATGGTAGAAGCCATAACACATTGCTTTCTTTTAGTCATAATACAAGCTGCAGGATTAGAGGGGTACAATATATCACAACTGAGACCTGAGAGACCATCATTTCTCCTAGAGATTCCACTCACCTAGCCAATAAGAACTAGAGGAAGTGACTTGTCCAGGGTCACAGAGGAAAAGTCACACAGCCAAGTCTAAAAGCTAGCTCTTCATATATGACCTTAATAATGACGCTAATCCGTCTTACTATCTCTATTAAGAACTACCTCAAGGATTTCAATGCTAGTGAATCTGGCCCTGGTTTCCAACTCTAGTAACTTGTGGTTATAATCATCTAGGATCAGAGATTAACTCATGACCTCACCAGGGAAGACTACTAATCTGCCACCCCTTAGGCAATGCAACCTCCCATCCAAAGTATACTGGCATTTCTTTTCAACCCTCCTGGAGAGAGGAGAGTAAAAGTCAGAAGTTAGAAGAAAGTAGGGATAACAGAAGAACTAAGAATGAAGTATAAAAAAAGTTACCTGTGTTAATGACTTTAGGGATAGGATCGATTTCCTCGTCTACAACAAAAGGTTCTGGCCTGGGGAAGACTTGCACATCAGCGGTTAGGTGGCCACACTTGAGAACAGCATGGAAAGGTGTATATGCCAGATCTATCAGTTTTCTAGAATATGATGATTATTTGTTACAGAAAGAGTAATATGATACGTATAATTTTTTTCAAGTAATCTTTTTAAGATGTCAAGTTTGTTTTCCCTTCAAGTTGATTCCAAAGCTATGATCTGACCATTTGTGAAACAGAACAAAATCTGATATTTTTGGTGAGGAAATTTCAATTCTGAAAAGCTCAAAAGCAGTTAAATCTTTGAAATTGCTGTCATTGTAAGGAAGTCAATACCTATAGACATTATAGATTTAGTCATGCTTAATTTAAAAGGGAGTCAACACCTAAAAATCACTACTACCAATCATTTTATCTGAAAAATGTGCAACTTGGGGAAAATGAAATGACACAACTAGAAACAGTAAAATAGATATTATTGTCTGACATCAAATTATAATGCTGGATTGTAAGAAGGCAAAAAAGTATATACTCACCCAAACATAGACTGTACATTTTTCAAGCACAGGGGGCCATCAATAGTAAAAATCTGCCCTTCACCATTGTTTAAATCTATAAGACGTTCAAGGCAATCCAAAGAATCAGTGCTCTGAAGCTACAAAGCAAAACAGATGACTCTTTTAAAGTGGCATAAAATGCCAGATTGTTATCAGTACACTAAGGTCACAAAACGAAGATGATTTTTTTTAACAATGTGAGAAGGAAAATAACTAACAATTTTGACTCAAGGTTACCAAAGAGGAATGTTATATAAAATTATACCAGTAGAGCTATTTCATTCCAAGTAGTTTTGCAAAGATTCAGAGGTGACCACAGTTGGTATTCACATAGCACCTTCCCTTCCAAGTGTTTCTAACATATTTTGGTAAGAACCATCATTATTTGTATTTTAAAGATAGAAAAACTGAGGTGAAGAAAAGTTAAATAACTTTCCAAAATAAATGGGAAAACCAGGAGATAAGAGTTTAATAAAACATACATCAGAGTAATGTTACTTAACAACAACAAAAAATCAAAGCACACTTCTGTCAACATTTCTGGTGTGATGGACATAAGAATTCCTAAGTGAGGGAAACACCTAACACCAAAAAGAACATTCTGACTCTGTAGCATCTGAAGAATCTTTGTGGGAAGTAGGACGGATAAAAACTCCAGCTATGTTTCCTGAGATGTGGCAACACTCTGCTTTCAGAAAGCATTTGAGACATAGAGTCTTTTCAAATATAATCAGTAATTAGTGTCAGTTGAAACAATGGAGTTCAATGTTATACTATAGGCATGCCTCATTTATTGAGTTTCGCAGATATTGCCTTTTTTTTTTAAACAAAGGTCTGTGGCAAACCTGTGTCAAGCAATTTTATTGGCACAATTTTTCCACAGGATTTCCTCACTTTGTCTCTGTGTCACATTTTGGTAATTCTCGCAATATTTCAAACCCTCCACCAGCAAAAAGATTACAACTTGTTGAAGGCTCAGATGATGGTTAGCACTCTTTGGCAATAAAATATTTTTAAAATAAGGTATGTACATTGGTTTTTTTTAGACAGTGCTATTTATTGCACTCTTAATAGACAACAGTATAGTACAAACAAAGCTTTTTTTATATGCACTGGGAAAAAAAGAAATTAATGCGACTTGCTTTATTGTGATCCCCGCTTTATAGTGGTGGTCTGGAATGGAACCTGCAATATCTCCGACACATGCCTGTATATGTAATATAATATTAATGGAATATACTAAAAAATATATTCCATTTCTGAGTCCTAAAATGTATCTAATCAAACTAAAAAGAACTTAGTAAAAAGCATTACCTCCTCCAGATTTGCCATGCACATGATGTATAACTTAGATGGGAAAGGAAAAGGTAGTGGGAACCTGTTGCTCTCACTGCGTTGGCTGTGAGTAGCTAGGGAGTGCCGCAGTGACCCTCTACCAATGCCAAGACAGCCATCTGTCACCAGAACAACCTGTTTGCAAAAAGGGAGAGGAGTTTTGTACATGAAATAACATATTTATTTAAAGCAGTCTCATTTGGCAATGTTTTCATTTCTCCCTAATTGCATTTACACTGAAAAATGTACCTCTGCAGGAATACAAACAAAGATGTGAATAAATCTCAACAACATTTGTCAAGTGAAAGATGACAGACACATTGTATTGATACGATTCTACACATATATATTAAGTTCAGACCACGTAAAACAAAACTAAGATAAATCAAATAGGGGTTGTGGGGTGATACTGAGTAGAAAGGGGCATGAGAAAACTCTGTAGGGTAATGGAAATGTTCTGTATCTTAACTGGAGGAGTGGTTACATAGGTATATACATTTGTGAAAACTCAGTAAACTGTATACTTAAGATCTATGCATTTTACTGTATTTTATCTTATTAAACCTTTAAAAAAGCACCTACCTATGAACACTTAAAAAAAAGACAAAACCATTCATAACCAATTCTTACTTAATTGTATTAAAACTAGAACGCTATCTCTTAGAGAAGGAGTTGGCACCTAAGACACTGGTGTCAAAAATGGCATAAAGGGTACTTCCCTGGTGGTCTAGCGGTAAAGAATCTGCCTTCCAATGCAGGGGACACAGGTTCGATCCCTGGTTGGGGAACTAAGATCCCACATGCCCTGGGGCAACTAAGCTCACGTGCCCTGGAGCCTGCGCACCACAAAGAGAGAGAGAAAACTCGCATACCACAACTAGAGAGAGGCCTGCGCACCGCAACAAAAAGATCCCGCATGCTGCAACTAAGACCTGAAGCAGCAGAAAAAGAAAAAAAGAAAAAAAATGGCATAAGGACCTATTTTACGTGTGTCCCTAGGAAATACCAGCACAGAAGTCTGAAGACTGAACCTTGACACTTTATTTTCAAAGATGACAAACTTTACCTACCCCTGCTCAACTAAAATGACAACTGCATTAAATATGTATTTATAAAAGCCATTTAACCAGACATGGACAAGACCTTTAAAATGCATTCTTAATCAACCGATAATTTTTAAAAGCCTTCAAAACATACCAACAATAGACATTAGTTACAAATCATTTTCCTTTTCCTCACTGTTTAATGCAGTCCTTGGGAAGTCCTGGGTGGACTTCCCAAGCAATCCAGGGGAGGATTGTTTTTGCTCTCCCTAGCCTAGCCTAGTAACTTAACAATAACAAACCAGTAAGTCAGTATTAGGTGCTTGCACCATGTGAAGTGCCAAGACTGACACTTACTTCTAAAGCCCAAGAATGCTTAATAGAGGTCCCCTGGAGAGATGTCATCTCTTAGGAAGACAGTCAAGGCAAATCCCTCTTCTAGGTACCAACAATTGCTACATAATGATTTACTTCTGCCACTAGCTTTTTCAGATGCTGTGTGATAATGAAATATTTCTTGTAATGTCAAAATGAGACAGACTTTACTCAGATAATGAAAACACAGTCCAGCTCTTTAAAAACTTGGTTAAAAACATTCCACATTAAAACAAATCTGTTTGATAGTAACTGATTATAAAAACAATCACTAATAACGTCCACCGTGTTTTGGACCTGGTTCACCCCAACACTCACCAAGCAAGTCTAAGTGGATCCAGGCCCAGCTCCTTCCCCTCAGGGTACAGTATATCTCAAATTCAGATTCCTCCTTTTTGCAAAGGAAGAAAAAAATATTAAAAGGCAGAAGTCTGCATGGTGCACAAGGTCTGGCTCTTATGTGTTTTCTGAGTTTCTTCTCTAAAACCACTGAAGAAGTAGCAAATGAAACTGTGCTACCTGCTAGCTTCCAGTTCAGAAGATATTGACAACAAAACTTCACTTATTCTTTATATTGCTAGGAAATTAGACAGTCTGTATGCATGGTTTTATGAACTAATGTTTATGAAGCAAGGTGACAAAGGTTTTTATTTCTGAAAGGAAACTGATCAAAAGGTATTTACTGGCTTTTTTAGCAAGTGTTCACTAAAGTGATCTGATTTTTAACCTTTTAGTAGTAGCTCAGGGTCTTCACTAACCCATGAGTTCATACTGTATAAAATAACTCAACTACCTGAGTAAGAAAAAACAGTAAGAAAAAACAAAAAAGCTTAAAAAAAAAAAGCTGGGTTTATTGAGATATATTTCATAAGCAACAAAATTCACCCTTTTTAGTATATAGTTCTATGAGTTCTGACAAATGCATTCAGTGATGTAACCACTTCTACTATCAAGATACAGACCAGTTCCATCACTTCTCATATTCCCTCATGTTTTATTTGGGTCAGCCCCTAACCTTTCCTCACCACAAGGCAGCCACAATCTTATACTTATTTAAAAAACAAATATCGGTGATGCTACTGACACTACTGAGGAATCCCGTATTTGACCCTATAATAAAAAATCATATACTATGGTCCACTGCCTGTTTCTGTAAATAAAGTTTTACTGGAACAGAGCCATGCCCATTTATTTACTTATTACCTGTGACTGCTTTCATGCTATGACAACAGAGTTGAGGAGTTGCCACTGACACCCGCAAAGCCTAAAATACGGAAAAAGTCTGCTGATTCCTGTTGTAGACTATTATGATTTTCCTTTTAGCAACTTTTCTGTTTTCTCCTTTAAAATATGCTACCACTTCTCAAAGAACCTGTTTATAGCAAACTTCCAATTGCTACAACTCTGCTCTGATTTGATGCTATATGTGGACCTACTGTGGACTCTTAAGGAAAGGGCAACAGATTTTATGACATACACCTCACTTTTTAGACAACCCAGGTAGTTGAGAAGGTTAAAAGTCTGCTGAATAAATGCTACACTGGAATAATGAAGATAGACTATATTGTACTGATGTTTACAATTATATCACTCAAAATTATAATCGCCCCTTCCAGGGGGTGTTCTAAAATTCCACTGTGAGCCCTTTGTGTTTTATACAAACAATGCTAGTTTGAGGTAAGTCAATTTACTAGGAGGATGCTTTCCTTAAGGCATATTTGTGCTGCTTTCTGAATATATTAGTGTTGATTTAGTGCCTTCTTTTAAAAAGATACCAAAAGTGTATAATACAGTTTGTGGAAATTACAATGTATGCTGTGTCAGAGCCTGAACAAAAATGAAGCGCCTCAGTGGTTAATGATTTTAACTTAGGGCAAAGAAAAAGAATTGATCATTACCTGACAAGGAATTGCACCACCCCATTCTTGCTGAACGATATTGCAAACACCAACTAATGCAGACTCCAAGCAGGTTTTATCGTAATCATCCATATTACTTAGTGCTTCCTGATTGAATGAAAGATAAAATTGCTCATTATTATTTACTGTTTTAATTTGTTACCAGAAAAAACCATAAACTGTTCAAAGCATGAATGTTACACAGGGGACACTGTGTTTCTGAGAGCCCAAATCATATGTTCTTAAAGAAAAATGGTAAAAAAGATTTCCTCAACTATAAAGGATGATTAAAAGAGCTTCCCTGAGCTTCCCTGGTGGCTCAGTGGTTGAGAGTCTGCCTGCCGATGCAGGGTACATGGGTTCGTGCCCTGGTCCGGGAAGATCCCACATGCCGCGGAGCGGCTGGGCCTGTGAGCCATGGCCACTGAGCCTGCACGTCCGGAGCCTGTGCTCTGCAACGGGAGAGGCCACACAGTGAGAGGCCCGCGTACCACCACAAAAAAAAAAAAAAAAGAGCTTCCCTTTATTCTGTTCTCTCATCAGGTGAGAGTGAATTGTCCATCAAGTTCATATCTTTATTAAGTGGACCTTGAAAGAAATAATTAAAATGAAAAACGTGTGAAGACATCACAAAAATAATGACAAAATTTACTGAATACTATCATCATTCTAGGCATTTTACATGCATTTAATCATGACAACATCCTATAACGCAGTGGTCCCCAACCTTTTTGGTCAGGCACCAGTTTCGTGGAAGACGGTTTTTCCAGACGGGGGGTGGGTGGGGCGGGGCAGGGGATGGTTAAGGCGGTAATGTGAGAGATGGGGAGCAGCAGATGAAGCTTTGCTGGCTGCCCACTCCTCACCTCCCGCTGTGTGGCTGGGGGTGGGGGTTGGGGACCCCTGCTATAAGGTATAGATAATGAATCTATTTTTATTTTCTTTATTTAAAAAAAATTTCATTTATTTATTTTTGGCTGCGTTGGGTCTTCGTTGCTGTGCACGGACTTTCTCTAGTTGTGGTGAGCGGGGGCTACTCTTTGTTGCGGTGTGCAGGCTTCTCATTGCGGTGGCTTCTCTTGTTGCGGAGCACGGGCTCTAGGTGTGTGGGCTTCAGTAGTTGTGGCAAGCAGGCTTCAGTAGTTGTGGCACGCAGGCTTCAGTAGTTGTGGCTCACGGGCTCTAGAGCGCAGGCTCAGTAGTTGTGGTGCACAGGCTTAGTTGCTCTGCGGCATGTGGGATCTTCCCGGACCAGGGCTTGAACCCATGTCCCCTGCATTGGCAGGCGGATTCTTAACCACTGCGTCACCAGGGAAGCCCAATTAACCTATTTTTAAAATAAGGAAACTGAGGTACAAAACGATTAGGTCACTTTCCCAGGTCTTACACCTAGAAGTGGCAGAATCTAGATTTGAACCCAGTCAGTCAGACTCCAGGACTCAACCATTACTCTTCACTACCTATATAGCAATTCTTTAAATTTCAGAACTGCTGAACATCCAAGATTCTTAGTTTACTCATCTATAAGAAATCCAGTGCAATTAAAAAATGAAAAAAAAAAAAAGCTTTTGAGTCACTTAAAAAAATGTGAGATAGGGACTTCCTTGGTGGTCCAGTGGGTAAGACTCCATGCTCCCAATGCAGGGGGCCTGGGTTCGACCTCTGGTCAGAGAACTAGATCCCACATTCATGCTGTAACTAAGAGTTGACATGCCGCAACTAAGAGTCCACACGCCAAAACTAAGAAGCCCACATGCTGCAACTGAGACTCTGCATTCCACAACTAAGGGTCTGCATGCTGCAACTGAAAGTTCACATGCTGCAACTAAGACCCGGTGCAGCCAAAATAAATAAATAGATTTTTTAAAAAAATGTGAGATAATAAATGATTTAACAAAATTTTATTATTTATATTTTAAAAAGCAAACTATACTGATCCTGGATTTCTAAACTGCCTAGCAACTATTAAACTGTTCATTTTAATTCCACAAACACTTACTGACTGCTCACTATGGGCAAGGAACTGTGCTAGGTATTGTTGGAAATAGTAATAATTTAGAGATGTTGTCAGAAAGTAATTCTTTGGCATATCACAGACAACACCTTTGGAAGGTAACACCTATCAATCAAGGTTTTAAAATGATTTCTTGGCATCTGTAAATCAAAGGTTATTTGTTGCGGAGGAAATATACTCCTGAATTACTCTAGAATAAGGATTTTATAAGGAAGGACTATTTTTCTTTTTTTAAAATTTATTTATTTTTGGCTGTGTTGGGTCTTCATTGCTGCATGTGGGGTTTCTCTAGTTGCAGCAAGCGGTGGCTACTCTTTGTTGTGGTGCATGGGTTTCTCCTTGCGGTGGCTTTTCTCGTTGCGTAGCATGGGCTCTAGGTGCACGGGCTCAGTAGCTGTGGCTTGCAGGCTCAGTAGTTGTGCTGCATGGGCTTAGTTGCTCCACGGTATGTGGGATCTTCTCGGACCAGGGCTCAAACCCGTGTCCCTTGCATTGGTAGGCGGATTCTTAATCACTGAGCCACCAGGGAAGTCCCTGGAAGGACTGTTTTTCATCTCAAGTTTTATAGAAAAGTAGAAAAGTGTTGAACCTAAAGATCCTGAACTTTAGGGAACAGGGCACTACATCCTGAGATGCTCCCCTCCCACAGAGAATTCCAGAAAACCAAAAGAGGAGGCTACAGCAACAACTCACAGCTCTAACTCATAGCTCTACCAAAGGCAGAAGGCCTACTGATTATGAATCTTTGTTTTACAGTTATACTCAGATATTATACCCATAGACTTATCTTTAAATAATTCCAGTTCTAAATATTCAGTGCAATATGATAATACTGTTTTCCTTCCTATAAATTGGGCCCAGTACATACAATAACTCATTCCTTTTTGTACCTGTAGGGTGTTATAATCTCTTGTGAAGGGAACCATCAATTCCCAGAGTGATGAAAAAACCACCAGGGCTGTAAACTCAAGCTTGTAATTTGTGGCCATGTGTTCAAACAGCATTGTCAAACCATGGGCTGCCAGGTGCTTGCGCTGATATTCCTCGGACCCCTCGATAGACACAGGTCGGGTCATGGAAAGGGATACGTCCATTACCACCACCGTAGGCATGATGAAAGTGATCCCAGTGTTCCCAGTCAGAATGTAAACAGATAGCTATAGATAGAGAAATGCTGTAGAAAATAAATATGATTAGGTCTTGCATGTCATGGAGAGAAAAAAGTATTTTTTTAATCATAATTTTAACCTAACTTTCCAGAAATAAGTGAAGGCAAACCCCATCTAAGTGGAGGTGAGGACAAATCTGCAGGGAATTCAGTGGGAGGGAAGCAAGCAGCTTAGTTCACTGTGAGGACCACTCCTAGAATCACCCACTAAATGGCCATAAATCAAGGACCATCTTAAATGTTTCTAGTAAAAACAAAATAAAACAAAATATTAAATTCAGGGAGCTCTTGAGTTGAATACTTTCAAATCTTACACAACTTAATATAACAAACACTCCTACATCACCTCTCCGACACTTAATTTACTAAAGAACATTTCTAGTTGTCTTATGGTGGTACTTTTTGACAATCAACCATTCTTTTTGGGCACCATCACTATCTTACTCAATACAGCAGTATTTGGGCAAGTGTTTGCTGAATTATCTTGTTGCCTAATGTCCTTTTTAAAAAAATTAAAATGAACGCAAAATATAAAAACAAAAAGTCGGGCTTCCCTGGTGGCACAGTAGTTAAGAATCTGCCTGCCAATGGAGGGGACACAGGTTCGAGCCCTGGTCCGGGAAGATCCCACATGCCGCAGAGCAACTAAGCCTGTGCACCACAACTACTGAGCCTGTGCTCTAGAGCCCATGAGCCACAGATACTGAGCCCAGGTGCCACAACTACTGAAGCCCATGCGCCTACAGCCCGTGCTCCGCAACGAGAAGCCACCGCAATGAGAAGCCCGCGCACCGCAACGAAGAGTAGCCCCCACGGGCCGAAACGAGAGAAAAGCCTGCACGCAGCAACGAAGACCCAACGCAACCAAAAATAAATAAATAAAATAATAAAATAAAATAAATTATTTAAAAAAAAAGAAAAGGCTGGTAAAGTCATAGTCCAAATTAGACAAAGCTGGAAATCATTAAGCATGACAAAAACAACAAACTGCTAGCCTCAGTAGTACTCACTGCAGATAAACGAGGCAACAGCTCTTTAACTATGAAGGAAAAGAGCAAAATTAAAGAATATGTATGACAGCTGGCAGTATCTCTTGAAACTGTATAAAAGTCAAAATGTAGAAGAAATGGAGAAAACAAAGAGCTTTTAAAATTATGGATTGAGAATTAGCATGAAGAAAACATTTCTGTGCTCAAAAATAAAGAAAAAAGTTCCCAGATATACAGATCTGCTCTTGCTGCTGCTGCTACTCTATTATTAAGCAAACTATAGTCTACTCACACAATTAAATATCATATAGCTATAAATAAATCATACATATACAGATATCAGAAATATTTATATAGTATTAGTAACTGAGAAAAGCAGGTCACAGGCCTGTATGTATACACCGATTACAACTTCATAAAAATCATACTGCCTATATTGCATATATACAATTTTGCATATATACAATTAGAGAACACTCAGGATGGACATAAACAAGTTAGAAAATTTAATGTTCACTAATTTCTTTTTTGGAACTTACTTCAAAACACTTAACAGTGGCCAGAGGGCTTGTTTTAGTACAGTGTCCAACTGCAAACGTGTGCTATTCTAAAATTCCATTTGTAAGTAGGCTGTTGGGAACTCTGAGCATATTGCCTCACAGAAACAATGTTATAAATGGGGATCAGGGACTCATGTCAAGTAGGAAAAGCCTTTTTACCACATAATGGCCTTTCAAATACAAATGCCTCATGTATCCAACATCGATAAAGACTAAAGGAGATATATAAATTACTCTTCCAGACTGCTTTCCAAAATGTTTAACCATTTTGATAGAAAAAAACTAAAATGTGGGATTCGCTGGTGGTGCAGTGGTTTAAGAATCTGCCTGCCAATGCAGGGGACACGGATTCGAGCCCTGGTCTGGGAAGATCCCACATGCCGCGGAGTAACTAAGCCTGCGCACCATAACTACTGAGCCTGCGCTCTAGAGCTCGCAAGCCACAACTACTGAGCCCACGTGCCACAACTACTGAAGCCCGCACACCTAGAGTCCGTGCTCCACAACGAGAAGCCACCGCAATGAGAAGCTTGCGCACCGCAACCAGTGGCCCCACTCTTCACAACCAGAGAAAAGCCGATGCACAGCAACGAAGACCCAACGCAGCCAAAAATAAATAAAATAAATTTATTTTTAAAAAAAACCAAGGGGCTTCCCTGGTGGCGCAGTGGTTGAGAGTCCGCCTGCCGATGCAGGGGACACAGGTTCGTGCCCCGGTCTGGGCAGATCCCACGTGCCGCGCAACAGCTGGGCCCGTGAGCCATGGCCGCTGAGTCTGCGCGTCCGCGTCCGGAGCCCGTGCTCCGCAACGGGAGAGGCCACAACAGTGAGAGGCCCGCGGACCGCAAAAACAAACAAACAAACAAACAAAAAACCCCAAAATGTGCATCCTTATTCTGCGCCTCATTAAGCACAGCATGTTAAACATAATTCACTCTGACTTAGCATCACAACTCTGAACACCAATACTGCCCAGCACGCTGCTGCCCTCATGTTTTAATTTATACCAGCATTCTCCCAAGTGTGTGCTGCACAACACTGCCCTGGAGGGATGCGCCAAGAAAAATGAGTTCAGGTCTTATTAAAGACACTGAGAAGCTCTATAGCAAAGAATCCAGTTTGTTAACTCTGTGTTTCCCATTTAACCCTTCTCTGATCATTAGTTGATGCCATGGAACAAGTATATAGAACATACCCAGAAACACTGCCTTGTACTCAAGGGATCCAGGCTGTTGTGTTCTGTTTTGGTGCCTCCTCTTTGTAACTAAGTTTTGGACCATCATTTTGCATCCCACTTTTCTCTGTAATCATCCTCCCTCTTTCCGATTTGTTGCTTTTTGGCTACTATGAGCTGGAAAGCCAGGTAATCCAGCTTGCTAAAACTGTGTCCGAAGTCAAAGTTAACAGGCTCTGAGAGCCTGTGAGTTTCTTCTGCTGTCACGTGCATGTGCTTAGGCATTATCAACTTGGTGCTATTTCATCTACTCAGTCTTTCCAGACCCTTTCTGGGTCTCAGCTGTGTTGTTCAAGAAGTGAGGTCCTGTGCAATACTGGTTCAACTACACTACATTAGACGATAAGCTCAACAAGAGCAAGGACAGTGTGAGATTCTGCCCACCAATGTCTCCTCAGAACCTATCACAGCAGTGGGCACACAGTATGTACTTGACAAATACTTGATAATGACAAGTAAACTACCTCTCAGCACCAGATGTAACATTAATTTTTTGGCAAAACACATTACAAATTTTAACTCTGGACACCAGAAACACACTTCCTCCTCTCCTCGTTCAAGCAGAGATATCAGGAACTCCTATGCCTCTACCCACGTATAGAGTTTATCCAGCTCCTATGGTATTCCCATTCAGGCACAGAGGTCTTTACGTTACTGAAAGCTGGGGATGCGGAGTACTGGCCTCATCTCTTAGGAGAATGAGAATCAGGATACACAGATTTAGATCATATATAAGAAAGCATTTCCAGCTCATGAAATCTGCTGTAACACTGGAATGGGTGACCATAGCTGGCAGGATTGCATTCTGGGAAGACACTTATGGAGCTGGCTCTTTCTTCAGACTGATGCATTTGTGTCCACCCCCAAACACACCTTCCTAACAATGGCAAAGTCATGGGAAACCAATTTAGAACTCAGGTTGTCAGCACAGAAGTAAAAGATGGATGGATGTTCTTGAAGGGTGGTTCACTCAAGTAGCCTAGGCCTGATTAAAAAAAAAAAAAAAATCCCTGCCCACACAGTCCAGCAATTTTGTGAAAACACCACGTTACTTCTCTCTTGGGTTGATTCTTACCCTAAGGTCCTCCACCCCACCCCCATAGCCTTCTCGTAAGTACAGTTTACATACAATGCTTAAGACAACTAGTGGTCTTCTTTTCTCAAGTAGCCCTCAGCCCCTTGATTTGGTCATCTCCATTAGCTACACATTTATAATTCTTCCCAGAAGGAGACAATTGGCTCGTTCATAAAGAAGTGATTCTGAGGAGTATCGCTCTTAAAGCGTGATTCCACTCGAATTTCTAGGGATCCGCTAACCTACTCTTAAGTTTGTCTGTTGGCCTCACATCTCTTGCCCGGATGAGTCCCCTCCACCGTTCTCGTTACAACTTCACCTCTAAAGTGCCAACCTGTAAACACAGAACTCCTGCATTTGGATCGCGTCTGCCTGGGGATGTATTTTTACCTTAAAATCAGTCAAAAATCTTTAAGATCTGGAAGTCTCTTATGGGAAGAGGAGGCGAAGGGGGCCTGGGTAAGGGGCCGACATCGTGGTGCTTGTGCGGAGCTCTGGCGCGGCAGAGCGAAGGGAGAACGAAGGCAGTGGCCCGGAACTGGCGCCGCAGAGACGGCGCGGGGCGGCCACCTCGGCGGCGGAAAGGCCGGGGGTCGGCCCCGCGTTGTTCCCCGCCGCCGACCCCTTCTCCTGCAGCTCCAACAAGCAATCCAAGACAGCCTACGGTCTCCAGCGCCCTCTACTCACCCCGCGCCCATCACCGGTACGGTCCGTCACCAAACCCTTTCCGCCAGCGCGCCGCAGCCGGAAGTATATGGCCGCGCGACAAAACGGAACTCGGCGCCGGGTGTTCTCTAGGCGCTTGGGGCGGGGCTTTAAGGACGTCGTGGGCGGGGCGTTGACTCAGCGGAGAAGCTTCCCGGAGCGTCTTCCTCAGCGCTTCTCTTCGCAGCGTTTTGTTTGCGGCCAGCGCCACGACCCCACTCCCCACGTAGTCCCCAACTGCGCCGGGCCCCGGCTTTGTTCGCCTCTTCTCTCCCTTCTCGTTCTCGGGCTTTTCCTTATTTGTTTCTGGCCTCCTGCCCACCTGCCTCTCGTTGGCCCGTGGGCCTCACCTGTCTGGGTAACCCCGTGACCAATTCACACTGCCTCCTCACTCACCTGGGCTCGTTGGTGCACCAGCCTGACCCTCGCTGATATTTGCCCCTCTTCCCCGTCCCTCTTCAGACCCCTCCTCTGAACTAGTTGCCAGAATCCTCTTCCTACTCTATAAATTGTAATTCCTGCCTGAGGAGTGCTCATACTGAGCATGCTGTGTATTTTTCGTAGCTGACGTGAGCCAGTTTCCACGTCAAGGCTTTCCCTCTTGGTCTCCTCAGCCCGGATGCTCACTTTATCCCCGAATCCTTTGAGGGAAGTAGAGGGAGGGTTCAGTCAGTTCCCCTGCCTTGGCCAAGGTGCGCTGCTGAGGGATTTGCACTTAGGCTTTCCTGTGAGTCATCATGGGCCCTCGCATACCTCACCTCTCGCCACTTGGTGTCCCCATAGCAGCCTGTGCCTTAGCGAGGTCCTTGAGGGGACAAGGAGTGACTTGCTTTCTAACCTCTTAGAGAGCTAGCAAATGCCAGCTAGAGGTAGGCCTGAATGGATACCAGCAGGCCCCTGGGTAGTTATGGTTCAAAAAACAATGCTGGACCACATAGGTTACAAGTGGGAACAGAAAGGCCTCTAGAAGGCTTTAGGCCTTTGCCTCCTTTTCTTTTGGTTGGTGGGAGGGGGTGAGGTAGGAGGTGGGTCAAGGAGGGAGGATGCTTTGAACCGATCAACTGAGTCTGTCTGACTTGTTCTGTGGGAGAGTGTGGGCTCCAGTTGCTTGTAGTTCTTTCCTGTCCCCTCCTTATATCAGAGGTGGCAGAGGAAGGCACATCACTCCATGGGAATGACCCTGTCAGCATCAGGGCCCAGGGGCAGGCAGACTGCCCTATTTGCTTCAGAACTTCTCTCCCCAACGTGGCTGGTTTCACCATCTCAAGACCCTTTTATACTTGAGCAGGCACTGGAATCTAAGTAAGTAACGCTGCATTCTGATTACTTCGTTGTAGTTTCTTATTCTTTCCCTAGTGGGAGGAATGTGGCCAAGAACGTGTGGGCAAGGGAATTTTCGAGCTACCCCTAATGTGATGATGACTTAGCCCTGCGGTCACTGTTCTCCTGGTAGTTCCAGCTCAGCTCCATGGACTGATTCATTACCTTACCCAGTCCTAAAGATTAAGTTTATTAGCTTGCTGATGGGTGATCACATCTTCTACTTCTTCTGAATACAGGCTTTCAGGACACCAGGGAAGCAAAAGGCAATCGATTAAAACTGATGATAAAAGGTAGGACTACCAAGAGGACCACATCATTTAGGGCAACTGGTAAGTGCTTTTGTTTTTGTTTTTTAATTCTTAGTAGAATCCCATTAAAAATCAAAAGGTTGTTGAGTGAATATAAAATTCAGAGAACATTAGCACAAAGAGTTAGAAGGTCTTAAAGGAGAGGTCTTTCAAGCCATAGCTGGCTAATAAATTTCTTTTTCCCACTCAAGAGACCCTTAGCATTTGCATGTTTCCACACATACATTAAAGGAAATCGGTAAACAACTTCCTTTGCATAATCTATCATTCCCTTTATTTTTTCCTGCTTTGAAACAGTAGACAGCTGTCACAGAGGCTTTGAAAGGGAGAGTGATTTGGTCTCCAGTCTGGCAGAGTAAAGGTTAGTGACAGAAATAGCAAGCTGCTCACAGAAGCCACGTACTGGGGTTCAAGGGAGGTTCATATACCCATCCAATTCTCCAACAGCACGTGTTGAAAATGTAGATTCCCAGGCCATGCTGACTGAATTGGAATTTCATGGGTTGGTGCCTGGAATCTTCATTGTTAAGTTCCCAAGATGATTTCCTTCCTCACCTACAGAGAGGAAGGGTAAGGAGTGAGTGAGTGAGGAAAAGGGGAAGAGAGAGGTTAGGGGAAGGCGGTGAGCCCACATTCCTTTTCTGTTCTTCCCTCCCTTTCCATTTTTGGTGCTGTCCTTTGCCCTATGTCTTCCTTCCTGCCTCCTCTAGTCTGGACCGTGTCCACTTCCAAATCATACTTCCAAGCTCCAGGCTATCTGCTTTCCCTCATCATCCTACCCCATTCCTCTATTTTCACCAAAGTGAAAGTCCAAAGAAATTGTAGATATGACCCTTTTGTCTTCTTAAAAATTTTTATCATTGAAGATTTTCAAACACAGACAAATATAGGGGAATAGCATAATAAATCCCCATGTACCCTTCACCCTATTTCTACTATCAACTCAATTCTCAGTCTTGTTCCATTTATACCCCTACCCACCTCTCCCCAACATATTGTTTTGATACAAATCACAGATAGCATAACATCTTGTCCATAAGTATTTCATTATGTAGCGTAACATCTTGTCCATAAGTATTTCATTATGTATCTCTAAAAGAGAAGGATTTTTTAAATTAATAAACTTTATTTTTAGAGCACTTTTAGGTTCACAGCAAAGTGGAGTGGAAAGTACAGAGAGTTCCCAAATACTCTGTCCGCACACACACAGCCTCCTCCACTATCAGCATCCCAGCACCAGAGTGATACATTTGTTATACTCTATGAACCTACATTGACACATCAATATCACCCAAAGTCCATAGTTTATTATAGGGTTCACTCTTGGTGTTGTACATTCTATGGGTTTTGACGAATGTATAATGACATGTATCTACCATTGTAGTATCATACAGAGTAGTTTCACTGCTCTAAAAATCCTTTGTGCTCTTTTTATCCCTCCCTCTCCCATGACTCCCAGGAACCACTGATCTTCTACTGTCTTCATGGTTTGCCCTTCCCAGAATGTCATATAGTTAGAATCATACAGTGAGCAGTCTTTTCAGATTGACTTCTTTTGCTTAGTAATATGCATTTAAGTTTCCTTTATGTCTGTTCATGGCTTGATAGCTCATTTCTTTTTAGTGCTATATAATATTCCACTGTTTGGAAGTACCACAGTTTGCTGAAGAATATCTTGGTTGCTTCCAAGTTTTGGCAGTTATCACTAAGGCTGCCATAAACATCCTTGTGCATGGCTTTGTATGGGCATAGGTTTTTCAACTCAATTGAATAAATACCATGGAGAGAGATTGCTGGCTTGTATGGTAAGCATATGTTTAGTTTTGTAGGAAACTGCCAAACTGTCTTTCAGAGTAGTTGTACCATTATATATTCCCAGCAGCAGTGAATGAGAGTTCCTGATGCTCTACATTCTCACCAGCATTTGATGTTGTCAGTGTTCTGGATTTTCACTATTGTAATAGCTGTATAGTGGTATCTCATTGTTGTTTTAATTTGCAGTTCCCTAGTGTTACATGATGTTGAACATCTTTTCATATGCTTACATGCCATCTGTATATCGTCTTTGGTAAAAAGACCTGTTCAGGTCTTTTGCCCATTTTTTAATCAGGTTGTTTGTTTTCTTCTTGTTGAGTTTTTTTTTTTAAACATCTTTTATTGATTGATTAATTGATTGATTGATTTTTTGGCTGCATGTGGGATCTTAGTTCCCTGACCAGGGATAGAACCCACGCCCCCTGCAGTGGAAGGTGGATTCTTAACCACTGGACCACCAGGGAAGTCCCCCTTGTTGAGTTTTAAGTGTTGTTTGTGTATTTTGGATAACAGTCCCTTATCAGACATGTATTTTGCAAATATTTTCTCCCAGTCCTACTTGTCTTCTCATTCTCTTGACAGAGAGAGACTTAAACCCACAACAATTACACTACCATTGTCACATTTAAAATAATTAACAATAAATCTCTAATATCATCAAATACCCAGTCAGCTTTCAAATATCCAGTTGTCTCATAAATATCACTGCAATCTCTTGATATATCTCTGAAATCTCTTAATCTATAGGTTTATTCCTCCATGTCTTTCTTCATTTGCAACGTATTTGATGAGGAAACTCTGACCTCCCTCTCAATCCTCCTTCAGTCTTTTCCACAGCATTTGAGAAAACCACAGAGCTTCCCCAGTCTAAAATAATGGAAAGACTCATTGAACAAAGAAGCGATTTTGTACAATTCCAGTTTCAATTAACTTCATCTCTGCTCTGTAAATAGGGGTGAATCTTATCCACCACTGGATCCTCAGGGTCTGGCACGTGACACTCGATATGCATTTGTGGAAAGAAGATAGGAGGGAAGGAAGAGAGGTTATTAGAAGAAAGGTCAAAGGGAGAAAACAGAGAAAATTTGGTGGGTACTACATTTGTCTAAGAAAGTAGAACTGAACTTCTTTATTTAGGACCCCCTCTCCTTTGAAAAATGTTGTAAACTCTAAATTTTTAAAGGCCTCTCATGATCTGGGCCTGCATCTGTCTTGCCAGGCTCACTCTTCACCCTCTTACAACTTTGGTAGTATATTTCAATGAAAAAGCAGATAAAGCAAAACAAAACTAGTTTTAAAAAAGTTATAAAAGTAATTCATTTATATGGGAAAAATTCAAACAGTTTCAAAGTACATGAAGTGAGAAATTAGTAGTTTTTTCCTAGAAGTAACCACATATATCTCCTTGCCTCAAGAATGGTTCCAGCCGCTGGGTTTGAGAGATGAAGTACCAGGTCTTTTTGTTTGGTTGGTTTTATTCATTCTGTATCTACTGGTGACAAAAGTACAGCTATTCTTACATAGTCTTTGCAAAGTTGTTTCTACCTATGTGCGTGTGTGTGTGTGTGTGAGTGTGTATATTCATTCCTTTTAATTGCTATGTAATTGACTATTGGAAAGATGTGATATCATTTATGTAACCAGTTTTCCATCAATGTTTAGATAGATTTCAGTTTTTGCCCTACAAGCAATGCTGGCAGACCATCGTTGGAGCTTTTCCTCTGAGGTGGGAAGCCACTGGAAAGTTTGGAGTATAGAGACCATGATCTCACTTACAGTTTAACAGCATCACTGTGCTGCTGTATCAGATTTACCCTCTATCCCCAGTGTCTTCACCAGCACTGGATATTAAATTTTTTAGTCCTTTTTAATTGATAAGCCAAAAAAAAACCCCTCACTATTGCTTCAATTGACATTCCTTTGTAAAATCAGATTTGACAGGGTGAGTTTTACTCTGTGGGCTGTTTCACACTCACTTAGAGAGGAGTTGTTAATTGTTCTGGTACTGTGTGGATTCCTGCATGGCCACACTGAAGCCCTCTGATAGAGCCTGTCTGATCTCTCCTTTAGACCCCAGGCCCTTCGGGATGGGTACCTGACTGTGAAGCCAAAACCCTGTCTCTGAACTACTTACCAAAATGAAGTGTCACCCTCTGCAATTCCCTGCTTCAGGTATGGCTCCAGCCACTGGCTTGGAGAGATGAAATGTCATGGGATGTTTGGGGGCTTATTTTGCTCATTTCCACTAGTGACAACTGCACAGTCATTTAAAAGAAATCCTATAAATGATATAATATAAACAATTAAAACAATATAAACAAAAGCTCTCGAACTATGACACAGTTCAGTATCTGACAGATCCAAGTGCTTCCACACAAGTTCTCACTGTACCTCTTAGAGCAACCCCATGAGGAAGTTCGTCATTCTTGGTTTTATAAGTGAGGAACCTGAGAATGAGAGACCTTTGGAGACTTGCTCCTGGTCAGATTTGTTACTTTATTAGAGTTTGCAAAGTACTAGAAGGTCAAATTCAGCCCCTAGCCCCATTTTGTTTGCCTTTAATATTTTTAAACTGTTTTACATTGGAATGCTTATAGATGGGTCATTCATTCTCTGTCCAGACACAGCCCTTATTACTCTCCGCTGACTTTGAATAGAGCTGATTTAGCTTAATTTTATCCACCCAGGCCCTGAAGGCATTGGATTTTGCACCCCCTGCCAAATCTTGTCTAATTCCACCATGCAACTGTAGGGTCGATATCAACTCCTGAGGTAGGCCCAGAAATAAACCAGCCTCAACCACAAACCCTTAGTGTCAGGTGCAAAGCCTAATTCCTTCTCCCTCCTGTTCTAATAGAACCATGGGAAAGGCCTTGAGCTGCAGAGGGTGGGAGAGGAAAGGCCTACCTGCCATCCTGCCCAGCCCCAAAGCCCTGCCTTCCTCAGCCCCCGATATTATTGTGAGAGTCACAGCTAGATTTACCTCACCTGTCCTGCCACCCTGTTCCAGGGAGAGGATAAAATAAGACAACTTTATAGAAAAAGCAGATCAGCTTCCCCTCCTTGGTGGTGCTGGTCTTTCTCCAGCAGTCTGATCTCTGAAAGGCCGTGAGCCTTTATGAGTGGGCATCTCCCCACCCCACACATGTGTAGCTCAGGTGCTCCATCTCTGAGCATCTCCTCACTGGGATGTACATTTTCAGTCCATCAACAAATATATTAATTAATTTATTTATTTTTAAACAGAGGCACAGAGTTATTTATTTATTTATTTATTTATGGCTGCATTGGGTCTTCGTTGCTGCACGCGGGGCTTTCTCTAGTTGTGGCGAGAGGGGGCTACTCTTCATTGCAGTGCACAGGCTTCTCATTGTGGTGGCTTCTCATTGCAGAGCACAGGCTCTAGGCACGTGGGCTTCAGTAGCTGGAGCACACGGGCTCAGTAGTTGTGGCTTGCGGGCTCTAGAGCACAGGCTCAGTAGTTGTGGTGTACGGGTTCAGTTGCTCCACAGCCTGTGGGATCTTCCTGGACCAGGGCTTGAACCCGTGTCCCCTGCATTGGCAGGCGGATTCTTAACCACTGCACCACCAGGGAAGCCCCAACAAATAAATTTTTTGAGTGCCAGACACCGTTCTGGACTCTGGGGTTTCAGCCGTGATTAAGACAGGAGCTCACCTGCTAGTAAGAGATTAATGCAAACATTAATCAGGTTATTACACAGTAAAGCGTTGTCACAATGGAATGCATGGAGATCTGCTTCCCACCAACACAGTCTAACTATGATCTCCAAAAGCAGAATAACAACAACGGTACCACCACTGTTAATGTGTTTTACATATTAACATATAACTTAATTCTTACAATAAGCCTACCAAGCAAGTAGTGTCATTATCACCCTCATTTTACAGTCATTGAGAAGTTAAATTCTTGCCTAAACTCACACCACTGGTACAGACAATGCTTCCACTCTTGGTTGAGCAGCAAACTTTTCTATAGCCTGTTGAATTTCAAAGTGTGCCATAACCCCATGAGAACAAGACATAAGGAACCAGGTTTGCCCCCAACAGTTGAGAGTTAGGTTAGACGCTAGAAAGAACTCCTTGGTAACAGTTAGGAGTGTATGAGAGAAAGGAATCCTTTTCTGAGTATTTTTCCTCTCCTGAATTTTCTTTTTATTTGGCCGTGCCACATGGCGGCCTGCAGAATATTAGTTCCCCGACCAGGGATCAAACCCACACCCCTTGCACTGGAAGTGTGGAGTCTTAACCACTAGACTGCCAGGGAAGTCCTCTCCTGAATTTTCTATATTGCACATATAATGTAAAAACAGAGGAATTATTCTAGAAAAAAAAAGATCACTCATAATTTCCCCTCATGAATTGGGTTCCTTTTTCCATCTTTCTGAACCAAACTGTGACTGTGTTAGACAGTTGGTGTAACTAGATCTGGTTTTGCCTGCAGCACTCTTAAGAGGCAACGATGTGGTAACTAGCAGAGGTCAGCCCCTCTACCCAGGCTTACAACACCCAGAGTGACCCCTGGACACCCAGAGATGAAGACAGCTCTTCCACAGAGAGTGAGCGCCACTGTGTGCTTCAGCAGAGGGGTCTGGGTACCTTCACTCAGGGTGAAATAGGGCAGGGATGAAGCTGTGAGGGATTACCTGATATTTCAGATGGAAGTAATCAAAGCAGCATGCTATCCCTGTACCTTGGGGGAAACAGAGAAGGGAAAGAGGAGCAATCAGTAAGTATCAGGCAGAGTTAGCTGAATGATTGAAATGGTTTCCAGGTGAGTGGGTAGGATCATGAGACACCCCCCGCCCCCACTGCCTTGCTCCACTCCCATATCAGTCAGCTCCGGCCATGAGCTAGACGCACAATTCCTCAGGTATCTTGGGATTGTGGACAAAGGATGTTGCCTGCCATATCAGTAAACAAAGGATGACGTGACCGTCAAGCCATCAGCCACTACAGCTGCCCCACACTCCCTCCCAGTGGTGCAGCCGGAGGGGAACTCAGGATGGAGATAAACAGGCTCCTGGCCCTACATACTTAAGGTACATATCAAAGGAATAATTTCATTAAGTCCAGATGCTTGCATCTTCCCATACATAGAAAAACACTAAACTCATTAACTTGAGATGTCTAATTTTCCTTTAACTAGCAGTAATCTTTTTTTTTTGCGGTACGCGGGCCTCTCACTGTTGTGGCCTCTCCCGTTGCGGAGCACAGGCTCCGGACACGCAGGCTCAGCTCAGCGGCCATGGCTCACAGGCCCAGCCGCTCCGCGGCGTGTGGGATCTTCCCGGACCGGGGCACGAGCCCGTGTCCCCTGCATCGGCAGGCGGACTCTCAACCACTGCTCCACCAGGGAAGCCCTAGCAGTAATCTTTTGATGTTCAACTACCTGGGTTTTCTGCAAAAACTCCTGTGTATCCTGGCTCCTCCCTTACCTCTTCAGAGTAGTCCCTCAGAACTATCTGAGAGGCTGTATCCTGGGCTTAAGTCCTTAGTAATTCCCCAAATAAAACATAATTCTCAAGTTTTAGGTTGTGCTTTTTTTTTTTTCAGTTGACAGTTTGGGTGACCTTAAAGGGACCCAGAGCAGACTTCCCTCCGTCACCTGAACTCTAGGAGGAACCAGAGCCTTGGTACCAGCAGAGGCCTCTTGTGCCCATTCGCCTCCTTGGAGAGTCCAGATGAATTTGGGTGAGTCTCTCCTGGTTCTCAGATCTCCCGATTATTGGTTGATGTTCCTGAGTTTTAATTGGCAGTGTACAATAGGTACCTGGCTACCCAGTTGAAAGATATGGGGTGGGGTGGGGACCTGGTTGAAAGACATTGGGAAAAAGTACCTCCCAGCTGAAAGATACTAGGGGAGCCTGGTTGAAAGACACTAGGTTGCTCAGTTGAGTGACACTGAGCTGTCTAAACTGGGTGATTAGGTAAGAGACTGGCCTAACATCTTTCCTAAATGAGGGGCATCAGAAAGCCAGCCTCCAACTAATACCCCAGCCAGGTTTATGTATATACAAACTTAGCTACAAGTACTTACTTAATTGGGAATTAAAGGAAATCTCTCCCTGAAAATGGCCAATATGGGGCTTTTTATTGTGTAAGCAGTTAAGTTAGAGAAAGCCAGCTTGATAAAACGTTTTTTCAGAATTCTGACCTTAAAGAAATAAAAGCCCTTCTAGGGAGAACTTGCAGTTCTCTCCTTGTGTCTTTGAGATGTGAAGGTTCTACCTGATATTCTTAGAGGGGTGTGTGTGTGTGTGTGTGTGTGTGTGTGTGTGTGTGTGTTTTTTGAGAGCTTGGTCTCTGCCATCTGGGCGGTACACATATGGTGTACATTTGACAGCCAGTCGAATAGACTGGGATTCTGAGCAGTTTTTTATTGTTGTTTTTGGTCTGGCTGTGCCAGCTCTCAGGGAAATTTGTCATAAGGGGTCCCAGCCAAGAAGGGGCCTTTGTCATCTTAACCTTCATTGCATCCACCTGTACAATGAAGGCCCTTTACTTTCTTAGACTGTTTTTGGGAGTAAACTTTCTAGATTTTGTGGAGGCTACATCTTTTGCACTCTCTTATGGGGATGCCCCTTGCATCTTACTGGTTTGAGTCGCTATTAAAATACTACTCGTCAGGGGCCAAACAATGGATCTTTTAAATTGTAAAACTTTATGTAGAATAATCGTAATAGTGCAACTCTAGGTATGGGAAGAAGCAGAAAATATTTCCTGGATCATAATAGACTAGTAAGACAGGAGATCCAGAGAAATTTTTTTTTTTTTTTTTTAGGCTGTGCCATGCGGCTTGTGGGATCGTAGTCCCTCGACCAGGGATCGAACCCGGTCCCCAGCAGTGAAAGCGTCAAATCCTAACCACTGGACCGCCAGCCTATTCCAGAGAATTTTAGATTATCAATAGGGCCTGATCCAAAAAGTAGCACATTGAGTGGCCTATCAACAGAATCTTTGCCTGATCCAGGAACCACTTCCTAGAGCCATGAGACAAAATTGGTCATAAAATGCCTCCCAAATGTTGGTTGAATTTATGACCAAGAGGAAGTGCTGTGGACAAATAATGTCACCTGCCATATCAGTAAGCAAAGCATGTTGTGGCCATCAAGCCATCAGGCACTTAAGCTGCCCCCACCCCCATAAGTAAGGTGCATATCAAAGGAATAATTTCATTAAGCCCAGACTCTTGCATCGTCCCATATATAGAAAATCAGTTAACTCAACTTGAGATGTCTGGTTTTTCTTTAACTAGCAGTAATATTTTGGTGTTTGACTACCTGGGGTTTTTTGGCAAAAGCTCCTATATATCCTGGCTCCTCCCTTACCTCTTTGGAACAGTCCCTCAGAGCTATCTGAGAGGTTGTATTCCAGGCCTAAGTCCTCAGTAATGCCCCAAATAAAACATTTGGTTTTATTTACTTTTAGGTTGTGTATTTTATTTCAGTTGACAGTATGTCCCAGCCTGCACTGGGGAGATCTGTCAGTGCCCTCTCCCTCAAGAATTTCCCTTAGGCCTAATAAAATATTTTTCATGTGTGAAATGCTTTAAAGTTTGTAAAGTATTTCTCTCACATTCCCTCATTTTTAAAAATAGATTTTATTTCTTAGAGCAGTTTTAGGTTCTACAGCAAAATTGAGTAGATATTCCCTTATTTTTAACTTTGATTGTCACATCCACCCTTCAAATAGGTAGGACAGGTGTTATTATCTCTCCATTTACATTTAAATTACATTTAGAATCACACAGTAGCAAACAGAGCCTGGTGCTAACTGAGGTCTTCTGATCTTTTAAGCCTCAGGCACTTTCTCTTGGTTCCCACAGAGTGCCTTCAGAATCCTTCCAAATCTTTCCGGAAACTGTGGATCATCTCTCATTCTCAGAGCTTAGAAATTAGTTTGAGAAGTTCCCCCAGTTTCCCCCTTGAATGGAGGGGCCCACAGAGAATCCATCTGTCTTTGGGGGAAGGTCTACTCTCTCAGGCTCTGGCAGAGACAGTGGGACCCAGAACTTGTACAATGCCCTGATAAGCTTCTTAGAGGCAGGGATTAGCAGGGATTGGATATCCTTCCCCTGAGATGCCCTTCATACCTGACCCTGCCTTGAATTAGGATTCCATAGGGGAGCTGGGAGCAGGAGATGGGGTGTTCCCTGCTGTACAGCTTCAGACTCACTCTTTGAGACCCTGGATTCTGACAAGTTTCCAGAACTGAGAAGATATCCAGATGTCCAGGTTTGAAGGTAAATGATGTGATTAGGTAGGAGGGATCAGCTGGGGTGCCAGCTCAGCTCTGTTACATAACAGTGGCACACCAGAAAGAGATACTCTCCAAAGTTTCTTTTGGAGATTCAGAGTGTTGAGTATATGGCGAGGGTTAGATAGACAGGGAGATGGTGGAAAGACAATGATAGGAATCAAGGACAAAGAAGGAAATTCACTTATTCCATACTTATTTTGCTTTTTAAGACAGTTGTATTTGCATTGCTAATTAGTGTGGTATGCTGGAAAGACTGGGACTTTAGAAAGCTCATCTGCACTGCTGCTCACTAGCTGTGTGATGTTGAGCAAGTCACATGTCTCTGGACCTCAGTTTCTTCATGTCTCAAATGGGGAGTTGCATTAAACAGTGTCAGTAATTCTTTCCACCTTTAATGACCTAAGATTCTATGGGTTATTCATCTAACTTGTAATATATTACTTCTTATGCAAAACTGATCATTTCTAGTTATTGTTTTGTAATAACCTGTGGACATTGATTAGAGATTTCATATTTAGTTGGGCTGGGCTTCTCTGCCCTTCTTTATAAATTGAGAATTCTTTGAGGGCCTTAAATGTTTTTCCCTCCTGAGTCCTTATGTAAAACTAACCCCTACGGGGCATTGATTCTGTACAATGCTTTTCCCAGACCAGATGTGTTTTTACTCTCCTAACATTCCTGTGACATAGCTATTGTTATTACTATTTACATAGATGGGTATTGTTATTACTATTATTATTTCTATGAAATTAAATTTAAAATATTATACAATGCACAGGATAAAAAGGTTAAACAGTTAGACTGAACAATAGGATATACTGAAAAGTAAGTCTCCCTCTGATCCCTGACCATTAGTTTCCCTTTTCCAGATGTCCTTTCAGAGATAATCTTTGCATAATCAGTGCATATGTTATCATGCCCATTTTACAGATGAAGCACTGAGGTTCAGCCTGTCCGGGGTGACACAGCTAGTAAGCAGCAGATCTGGGAACCTAGCCTTTGACTCTATTCCCCATGTTCCTCCCATGACACCACACACTGTCTGGGAAGCTTCATGACGTTAAATTTTAAGCTTTGTCCCCTCTGAATGATGGTGGAATCATTTTAAAATCAGTCCAGTAAAAACACATAGAGCCTTGTACTGCTTTCCACTACTGCCCCTTTCTGTCTAAAGCTTAAAATCATATCTCCTTACTTCCCTTTTGCCTTGGATAAGGTGAGATTTGTGGCCTGGGACACCAGCTACAGATGACTGAGCTCCCAGCAACTCTGACTGGACCTGCAGAGTGTGGGCAGACCTCTTGCAAGGATCCCTAGGAGGGCTGGGTAGACCCAGCTCAGGAACCTGGGTTGCTGGCATGCCTATACAGCAAAGAGGACCCCAAGATGCTCTTTTTCCCATGAGGAGACATTGCCCCCTGGAGCAGGGGGCAGGGGTTGTTTTGTTCCAGCAGAAACAACTGCCTTTCACTACAAAGGCCCCTGTGTGAATAGTCACTCTTCCAGATGAGGGTTTGGTGGATCCCAGCTCTCTTTTTAGGAGCAAATAACCTCTTCTTTTTTCTTCTTTCTAGGTTTGTGGTTACCCCCTGGCTGGGCTTCATGGAGAAATCTTCTCTGATTTCTAATCTAAATCCCAGAGCAGCCCCCATCTTTCAGTGGACAGAATGAGAGGCCTTCTGTAACCAGGCATAACTGGCCATCATGGGGAAATTGATCAGGATGGGAGTGCAGGAGAGACGGTTACTCTGGCCAAAGCGGCTTCATTGGAGGCGCCTCCTCTTCCTATTGGGAATGCTGATCATGGGTTCCACCTACCAGTACCTGAGGAGCCCCCGGGGGCTCCCCTCACTGTGGGCAGCAGTCTCTTCCCAACACCCTGTAAAACTAGCCAGCCGGGACCTTTCCAACAATGAGATGATGATGGTGAGCAGTGACCCTCCAAAATCTAGCCCTGAGATGGAGGTTGAGACATGGGCACCCCAAGCCACAGTAGGCAGAGATGGAACAACACCTGGTGTAACAATGGAGAACACCCCCAGTATACCTAGAAGAATAGCCAACGTCATTCCAGCAACACCCAAGAGCAGCGACAGCCCAGCAGCAGCCCGCAAAGAAAAAGTGAAGGAAGACACCCCAGCCACACCCAGTGGAGCACTGAATCACTACCCTCCAACTTCAGGCAGACCAGTGGTAAATAATTATACCCCAGCAACACGCAGGGGAGAAGTGAAGAGCTACCGCCCAACTCAAGCCAGGGGAAAGGTGAGGAAATACACCCCATCCCCACTTGGTAGGATGGTGAACAGTTACGCCCCATCCACATTCATGACAATGACCAGGAGCCATGGGATCACCCCCAGAGCAACAGTGAAAGACAGTGAAATTATGACAACCAACAAAATACTGGAGACCAACCCTTCCAAGAGAGTATTGGGGGAAACCACCCCAACTCCTCTCAAGGGAGTAACTGATAACGGCCTACCCTTCCTGATAAATGACTTAGAAACTGACATGTTGACTTCTCCAAGGAATGTGGCAGAAGAGAAGACCCTAACTACCACCAGAAGAGTGGACAATAATAGCTCAACCAACCACCGGGGGTTAGTGGGAAAAAACAGCCTGACAACACCCCAAGGAACAGTCCTGGAGCACACCGCAGCCACCTCTGAGGGGCAGGTGGCAGTAAGCATCACGACAGAAACCAAAGCCTCTACTGCTGCGTGGAAGGCTAGGAATCCCTCGTCCAGAACCAGTGCACCGACCGTTGGAATATCCTCAGCCACCTTCTGGGGGCTGGTGAAGAACCCTTCACCAGCACCCACCACTCCAGCAACTCCCAGGGTCAGGGCAAGTCCGACCACTCAGGTCCATCACTGTGTGGTTGTGGAGCCAGTCCCAGTCTCGTCCACTGTCCCCTCCCCCAGTCTGACAACAGCTGGGATGCCAGAGACTCCCAGTCCCTCAGTACTGCCTTCTGGGCAGCCAGACCTCCACCCCAAGGCAGAGTACCCCCGAGACCTGTTCAGTGTGAAGGAGCGGAGGCAGGGCTGGGTGGTCCTGCACATCTTTGGCATGCTGTATGTGTTTGTAGCCTTGGCCATCGTTTGTGACGAGTACTTTGTCCCAGCCCTGGGTGTCATCACAGACAAGCTGCAGATCTCTGAGGATGTGGCAGGTGCTACCTTCATGGCTGCTGGAGGCTCTGCCCCCGAGCTCTTCACCTCCCTCATCGGCATCTTCATCTCCCATAGCAATGTGGGCATCGGCACCATAGTGGGCTCTGCGGTGTTCAACATCCTCTTTGTCATTGGCACTTGTGCCCTCTTCTCCCGGGAGATCCTCAACCTCACCTGGTGGCCCTTGTTCCGTGACATCACCTTCTACATCCTTGACCTAATGATGCTCATCCTCTTCTTCCTGGATAGCCTCATTGTCTGGTGGGAGAGCCTGCTGCTTCTGCTGGCCTATGCCCTCTATGTGTTCACCATGAAGTGGAACAAACAGCTTGAGCTCTGGGTGAAGAAGCAGCTCAGCAGGAGGCCAGTGGCCAAGGTCATGGCCCTAGGGGACCTTAGCAAGGTAAGAACAGGTTGGCTCAGGCTTCTCTGCCCCCTTTTGGGCAAAAGGGGTGGGGGAAAGCCAGGGACTGAAGAATGGAAAGTGCTAGGTCAGACCTCAAGAGATGAGTGAGTGTTCTGGTTCCCTTGCAATGCATTCAATATTTATAGAGTCCTGTTCTCTGCCAGGCACTATGCTGGGGCTTTTTCAGGAGTGAACTTGGGTCAGCCCTTAATCGTCCTATAAAATGGTTATTATTAGGATCCCCCGTTGGCAAGGGAAGAAACTGAGGCCTAATGAAGTTAAACCACTTGTTCAAGGTCACACAGCAAATAGATGGTGGGGCCAGGATGAACCCGGGTTGTTCTGATTGGGTCTTCAGAAATGACATTTGAGCTGGGCTTTGGAGAATGTCCAAGGAGATATCAGGCAGGGAAAAATGATAAAATGGGCATGGTGTGTAGGGTTTATCTAGCACCCTCACTTTCATTTAATCCTGTTTATTCACATTCCAGGCCTGGAGGGGCTGGTAGTTTGGTTAGGATCTGAGAAGGAGGAGGCTTTTTGAGTTTTGTTTTGTTTTTAAAATATTGAAGATGGGAGCTCCACTCATCCACTGACAAGCAAGCCGTGAGTGCAGAGCCCTTTCTCTGTGCTGACTGGAGACTGAGAGCTCCAACTCTGGGGCATTCTTCTGACCCCATAGTTCCTTTCCAAGAATTTCTCTGCCCCTGTGAGGGACCTTCCTGCTAAATTCATTGCATGATTCAATAATCTGGATAGTGAAATTTAATTGGGAAAGTGATCTCTAAAAATTCATCCCCAAGTATTTTGTTCCTTGAGACTCCAAAGTGAGGGTTCCCTAGGGAACGCAGACCCCCATTTCTCTCATGCTCCTAAAGGGTGAGTTTGGGCAAAAGTTGGTTCATAGCCTGCCTGTTTCAGATCTCAGGCCACTAGTGTGAGCAGAATTTTGCATGCAAAGAGTGGAAGGATTTAGCTGCTTAATCCAGTGCAGTTTTGATGAGTGGGCAGGATGGAGACCAAACTCAGCAACGTGTCTCAGAGATGTGTGATACAAGGAGATGAAATGTACTTCCTTTAGGACTTTGAGGTATGTGTGGTGTTCAGAGCATAGAATTGAGAGTCAGGAAACCTGGGTTCTAATCCAGTTCTGCCTCTAACTATGTGACCTTGGACAGGTCCTTTCCCATCTCTGGCGGAAATGACAGAGTCCAACTAATCATGCAAATGTTCTGTGTAGTGGTAACATTCATTGATAATGTCTTGTGTCTAAATGAGTTCCGTTCTGTCAAGCCCAGCACAGCTGTTGTTTCTCTGATCTGGTCAGCCGACTTCCAATTAGTACATTTTTGCAGATGGCCCAAAAAGGAGAAATATCCTGCCCAGGGTTGGACAACCAGAAGGTATCCTCACTGGAATGGGAACCCAGTATCCTAACTCCCCATTCTGTACTATTTCCCTCCAGATGACTGCTCTTAAGAAGCCAGAGGCTTAAAAAAGAAAGGGAGGCTCAGAGCATTACCTCATTTAATATGAGGAAACAGGGTCCTCCCTCCTCATGAAGTTCTCAGGGCAGGCTTTGCTGAGGGTGGCCATGAAGTCTGGTACTATTCTCTGAGAAAGTATCTAATGCCTTGGTATACATTAGGCCAGCAGTTTTCAAAATTGGGACTTACCTGGTGGGCCAGTGGTTAAGACTTCACCTTCCGATGTAGGGGGTGCGGGTTTGATTCCTGGTCGGGGAGCTAAGATCCCACATGCCTCATGGCCAAAAGGCCAAAATGTAAAACAGAGGCAATATTGTACCAAATTCAATAAAGACTTTAAAAATGGTCCACATCAAAATGCCTCTTGACTTGCCTCCCAGTCCTTCATAGTAATTCTGTTTTTATTTAAACTCTGCAAATTCTCAATTTTCATTTTTGTCAGAACTAGACCATCAAAGCAAAGCTTGCCAAGCAAGTAAAGCATAATCATGATTTCAAAAGAGAATTTGTAACTTACTTAAAACATTCTTCAAGGCCTTTAGTAGCAGTTCTTTGCCAACCAGTGAGAGCAGTGCTGATTACAACTGTTCTTATCTATTTATTGAAACAGATCCAGTATGAATTTTTTTTTTTTTTTTTTTGCGGTACGCGGGCCTCTCACTGCTGTGGCCTCTCCCATGGCAGAGCACAGGCTCCGGACGTGCAGGCTCAGCGACCATGGCTCACGGGCCCAGCCGCTCCGTGGCATGTGGGATCTTCCTGGACCGGGGCATGAACCTGTGTCCCCTGCATCGGCAGGCAGACTCTTAACCACTGCGCCACCAGGGAAGCCCCAGTATGAATTTTATTAACAGCATTATTAAAAAAAAAAAAACAGGTTGAAATACTGGCTGTCCTTGAAAGTAAATTTATATTTATTTAAAATTGAAAACCTATAGTTAGGACTTTGCAGCACTAACAACTACCTTCTAAAAATTAGTCCAGATAATTAAAGTGTAGCTATTTTGAAGTGATTTTTAAAAACATCTGGATTTGGAGTTTCACCCCAGGTTTCTTAAAGCCAGAGAGAGCGGTAACTGCCTTTGCTTATATCATTCTGTCTGTGTTTGGCTGCCCCAAGACCTGTGATCTTGTTAGAGGGAGGTAAATTATCCTGTACTTCAGTGACAGACTGAGGCAAGCCATTCTGTTTGAATTCTTGAAGCAGTTCTCTGAAAATCCAGTCTTTGATCTAGTAAACTGTGTTGGTATTCATTTTTGTGATTTATGCAAGAATGTGTACTCACCTCTGCAAATTATCTTACTTTAACTATGAAACTTTATGAAAATGAACATGCCTTGCTCGCTCACTCATGCTGACCTATCAGTTCACACCTCTTCCCTGACTAATGGGTTCCTTCTTTGAGCTTCTCCTTGAGAAGGCAGGGGGTCAGGGAAACTGGGCTTATTCAGTCAGCCACACACCCAAAGGTAAGGAAGTAAGAGAGAAGTGCGGAAAGGCCAGAGCGAGTGGTAGGGAGTCAAGGAGGAGGGTTGGGGAGAAATCAAAGCCACAAGTGCTCAGGAAGTTTAAGCAGGGGGAAGACAATTAGAGGGCAGTGGGAGCCAGCTCCTTCTTGGAGGGAAACAGGAACGGGAAAGACACTTGGGCCTCCCCCTTCCTCTGTTGGCAGCCTGGGGTGAGGTGTGGCCACAGTGTTAGGGTCATCATTGCCACTAAATGGGGGAAATAATCTTTATATCTCCCAAAGTGCTGAGCCCAACGTCTCATGCCTAAAGCAGAAGCTCCACAAGTATTTGGTGGTTTCCTCAGGGAACTCTTAACAGGTCAGGGTCTCCAGTTTATAGAGAAAAAGGAGGGAATCCATACTTGTGGAGGGCCTATGACATACGTACATTATCTCGACAATTTCTCATAAAACCCCTGCAGGAGGGGAGTTCCCTGGTTGCCTAGTGGTTAGGATTCTGGACTTTCACTGCTGTGGCCCAGGTTCAAGCCCTCATCGAGGAACTGAGATCCCCCAAACCCTGCAGCGTGGCCAAAAAAGAAAAAAAAAAAACAACCCTGCAAGAATAAATTGTTATTGCCATTTTGCAGATGAGGAGACTCTGAGGCTCCGAGAGGATAATTAACTCTGCCAAAGTTACGCAGCTAGTTGGTGGTCCTTATCACCAGTTTATGAATCCATTTATCTGGGTCTTAACCCAGTATCCATGGCTAACTATCCCTGTTATCCTGGGCAAGTCAGTGCTACTCCACAAACCTATATTATTAAGCACTTAAATGAAAAGCAGTGTGGGAAGTAAAAAGATCATGTCCCTTCCAGTAGAAGGGACAGACATAGACAAAAGTAACTGATAAAAGGAACACTGTGCAAAGTGCTACAAAGTCACTTTGCTTTTCTTCGAGGTCTCACGCTGCTCATCTGTAAAGCGAATGGGATGGACTAGTGTAGGGGTTGGCAGACTTTTACTGTAAAGGGCCAGACAGTAAATATTTTAGGCTCTGTAGGCCATATAGTCTCTATCCAACTACTCAACTCTGTTGTTGTTAGCTTGACAGCAGCCACAGACAATAAGTAAACGAATAGGAATACCCCTGTGGTGTTTTACTAAGCAACATAATCGCAGGTGTTCTCCTACCTGAACAATTTGGAGATGTAAGATCAGCAGAGAACGATTCATTTTCTTATCAGATATTCACCCAATTGATTATCTGTGGAGTTTCTCAGCTGGAGGACCTTTCACTTTACTTTTTATTCTGCTCTGGTAATCTAGAACCAGGATAAAGTTTTTTTTGTGAATGATTCTAATCAGAATTTACTTAAGAGTATTTTCAGAAAAAATAAATGTATCATTGAACATAGACACATAGTAACTATTTTAGAGTCTTTCTTTTCACACTGGCTGGAAAAAAAAAATTCAAAGCTAAAAATATTTCAGACAACATTGTCAAACTGACATGTATTGGTTTGAGGATGCCTTTTATGAACCCAATGAAGAAATGGTAAATTTTTTTTTGAGATATATTAATTAATTTTTAATTTACTTATTTAATTTATTTATTTTTGGCTGCATTGGGTCTTCGTTGCTGCGTGCGGGCTTTCTCTAGTTGTGGCTAGCGGGAGCTACTCTTCGTTGCCGTGCACGGGCTTCTCATTGTGGTGGCTTCTCTAGGCACAGGCTCTAGGCACGTGGGCTTCAGTAGTTGTGGCTCATGGGCTCTAGAGCGCAGGCTCAGTAGTTGTGGTGCACGGGCTTAGTTGTTCTGCAGCATGTGGGATCTTCCCAGACTGGGGCTTGAACCCATGTCCCCTGCATTGGCAGGTGGATTCTTAACCACTGTGCCACCAGGGAAGCCCAGAAATGGTAAGTGTTTGCATAGCTATCGACACAGTCTAACTTAGCTTGCTCTGAAACTTTTTTTACCTGGTTTTAAAGCTTTCGGTGTTATTTGTTCTGGCCCCAAATGATAAATATTTGACCTTCCTTGACCATGCATAGTTGCAGAAAGCCAAAGTTGAGGCTCTAGCCTGGCCAAAAAGCCTTATTTGTATTTGAAGGATGATGGGACCTTCTTTATAGAGAGAGCTACAAGCTTAGCTAGAAATAACTGGCCATCTGCATGAGATGCTGATTGGCAAGACAGCCCTGTGGGGCACCAGTGGTGAAAAGGGATGCAAGATGGGGAATGAGACTGGTCCGGGCTCCTTTGGAAACCCCATATCCACATTCAGCCCCCAGGAATACTTCAGAATGTGAAACTCCAGGAGGAAGTCTGCCACTCTTTCTTAAGTGCATTGCAGGCTATTTTCTTCTTGGCAGGGTTTTTTCTTAAACCAACCAGCAGAAACCCCAAGCAGACAAACCTGGTGCCTCCTTAGGAACCAGTCATCCCTTTCCTGTCAGGGTTAACATTTACTCCAGTGACCTGTACTGCTAGACAACCAGCTGTCTGCTGTGGAGACAGGGGTGCTGGACAGGAAGCAGCCACCAGGGCCCTTCCTGCCTCTGTGGGCCTGACCTTACTAGCCTGCAGGGAATCCACTTTGCTCCCAAAGAACTCATCCTAGCTAGGCTGAGGGGTTCCCTCCTTTAATTTTTTTTTTTTTTTTTTTTTTTTGCCGTACCACGCAGCTTGTGGGATCTTAGTTCCCTGACCAGGGATCAACCTGGGTCCTCGGCAGTGAGAGTGTGGAGTCCAGGGAATTACTTAACTTCTTAAATAATAGTCAGCTTCCCTCCAGTTGTCAGGAAAATATGGTAAGAATCAAATTCTCAGTGTAAAGGCTTCTTTTCTTCATAAAATTTTCTTAAGCTTTCAGCATTCATCTGCTTGTGGGTGCTAGCAGATGACAAAATGAATGCATAAGAAACAAACAAATATTAACAGAAAAACTCAAACATCTGGTCATGCCTGGCAGAATAGCGTGTTGTTTCCATGGATGTGTGTATGCTTCTAAGAGATTTTACGTATTCTGTTACTCATACAACAGAGTAATCTTTTTTCCTAGTGTATGTGATGAGATTAAATATGAAATTAGATATTCATGGTGTTCTGCAAATAACAGCATGATTTCTAGATGCTCTGCTACCTGAATAAATTGGAAATATAAAACTAACAGAAAATGTTTTAGTGTGGGGGAGTGGGCATATGGATGATAAACAAGTAAAATAACATATTTCTGAGTATGAAAAGTGCTGTGAAGGAAATAGTGTATGGGATGGAGAGTGACTGTAGGTAGTGGGCCCCCTTTAGCGAGGAAGAGCAGGGAAGTCCTCCTGGAGGAGGAGAAGTTCAAGTAGACAGTCCAAGTAGAGTTCCATGAGAATTCTTCTGGAATTCTTCCCCATGCTCCATAGGGGAAGAAGAGGAAACAGCATTTGCAAAGGCTCAGAGCAGGGAAAGACCTTGGTGCACTAGAAGAAAGAACTGGAGGCCAGTATAGTGAGTAAGGGGAGAGTGGTACAGGATAACACTAGAGACGGGGATGAGAGCTGCTTCATCAGGGCCTTGTGGATTAGATACGGAGTTTGGATTTTATTTGAAGTTCAATGGGAAATGATGTAATGAGGAGTCATAGTTAAAAGGTCACTCCCTAACTGCTATGTACAAAATGAATGGTAGGTGTGCAAGGGTGGAAGTAGGGAGTCCAGTTAGGAGGCTGTTGTGGGCATCCAGCGTGTGTGTGTGTGTGTGTGTGTGTGTGTGTGTGTGTGTGTGTGTGTGTGTGTTTGTGTTTGTATCTTTGAGAGATATTTTGAAGACAGAATCGTCTGGATTTGGTGATGGTGTGGATGTGGAGGGTGAGTGGAAGTCAAGGTTTTTCGCTTGAGCAGCCGGGTGGATGGTGGCGCCACCTAGTGAGAAAAGGAAGACTACAGGAAGAACAGGTTTAGGAAGACTCAAAAGTTCCCGCTCTGGAATGGTGAGTTTGAGTGTTTATGTCACCTCCAAGTGGATATGTCTATGAGACAGTTGCACAAATGGGCTTAAAGCTTATGAACAAGGTCAGGGCTGGAAATAGAGATTTGTGAATCGCCAACAAATGTATGGTTATTAAAATCAAGGACCAGCTGATGCTACTTTGAAAGAGAGAGAGAGATTAGGATTAAGCCCCAAAGAACTCTGATGTTCATTCATTTGGCAAACATTTGTGGAATCTCTTTGTATGAAACCTGTGTAGGGTCTGGGGATACAGTGAGAAATAAGGCAGCACTCAAGGGGCTCAACCTAGCAGAGGAGCAGGAGTTGATCCAGGTTTTGTGGGGTCTGACACTCTTTAAGAAAAGGAATATAAAACTATTGCTACAAAATTAATTATGAGGCCTCAGAAAGTGTTTGTGAGGGGAGAGATGGGCCCTGAAGTTTAATCTTCATCAGCTCTGTGGTAAATCCCCCTTAGTGGGGAAGACAGAAAAATAAAAGTAATATTTACCATATCATGTGTAATGATGTAGGTAAGTGCTGAGGGATTTAGCACTGCCGAGAGTGGACATCTCAACAAAAGTCAGGGAAGGCTTCCTAAGGGAGGTGATTCTTAGCTGAATCTTGAAGGACAAGCAGGGGTTGGCTGACTGAAGAAGGGATAGGAGTCTCCTAGGCATGTATAAAGGCCAGGGGAATGAGAGAGGGTGATGAGACTATAGCTGCACTGTCCAGTATGGGAGCCACTAGCTACATGTAGCTACTGAGCTCTTGAAATGGGACTAGTCTGAATTGAGATGTGCTGTAAGTATGAAATATACATTGGGTATATTAGTATGAGAAAAAAGGTAAAATAGCTCATTGATATTTTTATATTAATTACATGTTGAATTATAATTCTGATATATTGGGTTAAATAAAGTACATTATTAAAATTAATTTCACCTGTTTCTTTTACTGTTTAAAAATGTGGCTACTAAAAAAATTAAAATTACATGTGTGGCTTGCGTTCTATTGCTATTGGACAGCACTGAACTGGAGGTAAGCAGGAGGGTGGAATATGCTCAGCTAAGGAGTGTGGACTCCCTCCTGAGGACACTGAGCCCCCAGGGTACAGGGGAGGGACATGGTGTGCTTTGCTCAGAAAATCACTCTGGCTAAAGAGTGAATGAGGAACCAGAAGAGGAGCAGTCCAGGAGTCAGGAGGCTGTTGCAGCATTGTAGGCAGAATAGAGACATGAGGCCGAATTTGAGGACTTTCAGGAACTAGATCTGACAGTTGGTTGTAGATGAGCTGTGAGGAAGCGAGGAGGAATTTGGGCAGACTTTTGGGTTTCCAGCCTAGACAGGTGAGTGGATCAGGGTGCTAGACTGTATTCAATGAAGGTAGGACTCAACCATGCATTCAGTAAATATTTGTTGAATGAATGTTTCAAAAAACACACAGACCAGAATGTGCAGTTCAGGAACTGTGTCATGGGTGGTCTAGAAAGGGAGAGGTCAATGATTAACTGCTACATCAGTGGGAGATAGGAATTGGAGGTCAGGAGGACAAGCCCCCGAAGGGTCGCCTTGTTCACCAGCACAGGTTCCCGTGAACGGCTGGCTGCAAGGGATCCTGTTGCTCATCCTCATCAAGATGCATCACAGGTGTTGGGGGTTTGGCTGGCATGAAGACATCTTCTTTGGTTTCCTCAGCCCTCTGGTTAATTTTCATGAGGAGAGGGAGAAGGTGGGGATGATGGGGCTGAAGAAAAAGGAGGATGATTGGTGTAGTGTGAGAGGTGGATGTGGGAATGTGTTTGTAATAAGGGCATACTCTGAAAGCACCTACTTGCTGGTACCGCTACCCATATATGGACCCATCAGTCACACTCAAATGGAGACAAACATTTGTATCCATTTACCTGAAATGTCAATAATATGAAACAGAGCCACTAGGAAATATAAATTTGACTTCATTTCCTTATTTATGCTTGGGAAAAAAATGTGATTTAGTAAAAACAACAAAAACAATCCTCTGAATAGAGATTAGGAGGTCGGGGGTTCTTTCACTATTGTTGTGAGCGTGGGCAAGTCACAGAATCTTTTCTGCATCTCAGTTTTGTCATCTGCCAAAATAGCAATAATAATACTAGCCTTGTCTGTTTCATAGAATTAATAATATGGAATGAGAAAATACATGTGAAGGGCTTCAGAAAGTTAGAAGCGCATACTGAGGGTAGAGGATGTTGATATGTGCAATGAACAGTGAACCCGTAGAGAAGTACTTTGACTTAAATAAATCTGAATGGAAGAGAAATCATTAGGCATGTGCTTCGTGGGGCAAAAGTCAGTCTCTCCTGCCCTTTTGTGGACAGAACCAGCCATCCCAAAGGGTAGCCTGGCCTTTCGTATTTCTAAGAACTCATTGGGTAAGAGTTGGACGTGATAAATAGTGAGGTGGCTGGGCCAGTGGGGTTTGGTGCTGTAGCCTCCAATATCCCAGAATTGTGAAAGAGGGGATTTGTTCAGAAAATCCACAGTGCCCCCTTCATATTCAGATTGGTTATTTCTGCTTTGGTTCATTCATTTGTATGTTCGTCCATTTGTTCATTCATTCAACAATGTGTATCCAAGCATTCAAACCTCTCCCATCCTTCAAAGATTATCCAAACTTCACCTACTTTCAGAAGGCTTCCGTGTCCATCCCAGCACAGCACCTTAATCTGTGCCTCTCATTTCTTCAGGCACATTCTGCTTTGTCATGTGTTCATGTTATCATTGGTCTCAATTCCTTTCTGTAAGTAGAATCCATGCCCTAAACATCTTTGTATCCCTACAGCACTAGCACAGTGCCTGGTAAACAGCAGGTACTCAGAAATTAAGAACTGAATGAGTGAACAAATTGGGCGGATGGATGGGTGGGTGGCCCTGAATCAGGCAGTATTCTCTGTATTTTCTGATCAGGCAGAGATGGGAGTGTAGCAAGTCCAGTTCTACTTCTGGCCGTGGAGGTTGGTGAGGTGGGCGAGGCAGTGGAAGGTGAAGACAATTACTGGGGGCAGCCATTGGTGACTCTGCTGCCTGAAGATGGCGCTAGAGGTCACTTGGCGTATCTACTCGTTGAGCTCTCCTTAACCGAGCATCTGCTGTGTACAAGACACTATGCCACAGGTTAGGGGAACAGAGATAACTATATCGTAGTTCAAAAAGACATGAAGTCTAGCTGGGTAGACAACTAATATGTGTGAACAACGATGATTTCTTTAGAAGTTCGGATGGTGTTACGAGATAGTAAATGCAAAGTGGCAAGCTAGTGGTTCAGAGAGTAAATACTGTGGGCGTAATGATTCTTCATCTCGGGTCTTCTAGGTCTGTCCCCTTCACCAGCTGCCCTACAGCTTCCCCAGGACACTAGCAAGCACTTATTCGATTATAGAGCCAGATTTTTGGTATCACAAAATGTGTCCACTGTTGTTATACAGCTTTTGAGGAGAGAGGTATTGTCGAGAGCTGGAGTGAGGGCTGGGGTGGGGGTGAAAGGGGCCATTTGGGAAAGCTTTATGTAAGAATTCACCCTGATTTTTCTGAAAAATTGTTAGGCATAGAGGAATGGAGAAGGCATTTTAGGCAGAGGGCAAAGGCATGAACAAGGGACTAGGAATTGGAATTGGTTAGGTATATGCAGGAGACTGTTCATTCATTCATTCATTCAACCAATGTTTTCTGAACCCTTGCTAAGTGCCAGGCAGTGTTCTCATGCTTTACATACAAGCATGTGTCATGGATGAAATAGTCTGCCTTCAAGATGCTAGTGGGACAGTCAATTTACTTGGGTTTGCCAACATACAAATAACATACAAATAGATTGGGGAAAGTGCTATGAAGGAAAAGGAGTCAATAAGAGAGAATTAGCTGGGCACCTTAGCTTCCCAGAGGAAGGTGACATGTAAGTGGAGACCTGAAACGTGGGGAGTGGAGGAAAGAGGGTTCCAAACAGAGGAGGAGGGATCGTGTGCTGAGGGTTTCGAGGTGGGTAAAGAGGATGGTGCATTTGAGAGACTGAAAGACAGCTGTAGCTGGTGTTACTGGACCTCAGTGAGTGGACACATTTGACTGGGAATACTGTATGCAGGCTGAAGCCAGACTGTGGAAGGCCAGGCTGGGGGTGGTGGACGTGTTAAAACATTTTCTGAGGCCAGATTATCTCTGGGTGTGTTTCTGTGTTCCCACATGAAGGCTGCCTGGATAGAGAGGGAAGTAGGGAGGAAGGGTGAGGGTCTCTCTGAACATCTTGTGATTCCTGTCCCTATTTGCAGCTGGGCGGTGGGACAGTTGTGGTGGATGAGCAGTAGGATAACAAGAAGCTGAAGGTGGGTGCTGTGTGGAGTCTGCCCAGTGGGGATACTGCAGGGTTTCAGAGGACAACCACAGACCCAGGGCGCTGTGGCCCTGATTCTGGGGATACTGGGCTGGGCTCAGACCTGGGAAGCTCCTGGGAACGCTGCCAGGGTGAGCCAGGGAAGGAGCCAGAGGGACTGTCACCTCCAGGTGGCCTTGGAGGAGGTGCTAGCTTGGGAGCTAAGTCCAGAATGTCACTGCTCACTGCCTGTGTGAGCTTGGTCCTCAGATTCTGCATCAGTAGAATGACTGGGCTAGATGAACTCAAGTCCCATTTTGTAGACCCAACACTCTATGATTGATCTAAAAGCCTAATTACCTGCGGCTTTGGAATGCCCCAGAACTAAGAGAAACATACGAGGGGTGGGGCAGGGGGATCTGAGATTTCTGAAAAACTGTGTCTTAGCTGTCTTTGCCCTGTGGGCATTTGGGAAGAAGTGGGGACCTTAGAGAGAAGAGGCCAGGGTCTGCATGAAACCTCCCCCATCCTATGAAAATCTGTAGCCCTGTTGTGAAGTATTGTGTTACCATAGCCACTAGATGGCAGAAGAGTTCAGATCCAGAGGGTTGGTTGGTAGGGAGGGAGGGACCAAGCAAGCAGTTTGTCTGACTTTGGATGTTCCCTTGTTAAGTCAGATGATGTTTCTATGTGTGTCGCTATCGTAATTAAGAAAAAAAAAAATTCAGCTAAGTTTAAAAATCAAATCAGCTTTATTCAACAATTCATGAATTGGCCAGCATCCCATCAGCAAATAGAAAGGAGTTCCAGGTTGTTTCAGGCAAGGTCACCTTCCTTTGGGGGACAGCAGGGGTCTGTCGGGTAGATTACCTCACTAGTGTGCTAACCAGTTAATTCCAAACTGACTGGTTAAGAGTCTGTTCCCGGGAGGGGCTGAAACTGCAGTTAGGTATTTTATGTTTCGGTTTGGTGATGTGGGCAGAGTACAAGTGACTCCATTTTGGACCTGTTGTCTCTTTTTTAGCACTGTGAATGAATGTGTGTCACATCCGTGTGTCTGCACATACAGATGTGTGTATGTGTGTGCCTGTGAAGGTCTCTTGAGCATGTGGGTAGAAAAGAAAGGGCTGGAATCAGAAGACCTGGGTGCTAGTCTTGACTCCTTCATTTATGACCTTGGATAAGCCACCCAGCCTTGTTGAGTTTTCATTTCTTTTTCTGTAGGTGGGGATCAAAGCCTTGCTTATGTCTGGGGGTGGGGCAGAGATAAAGCACCATGATGCTCTTTGTGGACTGTAAGGGGCTGTGCCCATGCACCGTGGGGCTGTCTGTGAGGTGTATGGGTGAGAGTGTTTCTTTGAGGATGTACTTGCAGGGATGGACAAACCCTCGGTAATGTGGTGTCTTTAATACACGTTGTCTGCTCCCTGTCAAAGAGCTTGGGGAATGACTTGGTATGTAGAATTAGCCAGTCATGGAAGAGTTGAGGGGAGGCTGAGAAAGAAAGCACTGTAACTGTCCTGTTGAGGTGAAGGAAGATGGGGTGCCAGGATAAGGCTCCTGTGCTTCTGGCCTGATCTTTATAGGAGGGAGGAGGGTTAGTGAGGCCCCCGTGTGGCTCCTCCCCCGGCTCGGGCAGAGGCCCACTGAGGCCTGTGCCGCTCTCTCCTGCTTAGCTCGCGTCCATGCTGACCCAAGGGAGCAGCTTGGCCTCTCTGCACAACAGCACCATCCGCAGCACCATCTACCAGCTCATTTTCCGCAGCCTGGACACTCTGGGGGAAGGTAAGCAAGGTCTGCCCAGACCTGCGTGGTCTCCCTGTCCACTCCTTCCCTCCTGCAGCTGAACAAGAACTGGGACTTGCAAAACTGAGAGGCAGCAGGTGGAGTGAGGGTGGGAGTGGGAAGAGAGTTAGCAGAAGAGAGAGGGTGGTAGAGGCAGGCAGTCTGGGAAGACCCACCAGGAGAGGGCCCGGAGGAGCTAAGGTCCTTAGGTATCCACATCCCACTACCTCCCTGTCTCCGTGTCCCTCCTGTAAAATGAAAGGGTTCATCTGCCGTGAGTGAGGCCATGAGTGTCATGTGCCGTGCACTGGTCTATGTTGGGGCTGCCCTCCGTGACTTTCCTGCAGAGCCCACCCCCATGAGTCAGCCCCAGTGTCCCACAGAGTCTCCAGCAAGATAGTGTGGCCAGGGCTGCTTCTGGGGGCATCACCTGCGGGGCCCCACAGCTGGAAGCTCTGGATGGTGCCTCCCTTTGCTCTGTATTCAGCTCCAGAGTCCTAGGAAGCCTGCTGACCCCTCCCCAAGCCAGGTATCCCAAAGGACACCCTGGGGGCCACCAGGACCACTTCTGGGAGTGGTGAGGGTCCAAAGTGTAGTGGGAGCTGATGCCCAAGTTGACAAATGATGGAGGCAGCTGAGATCCTCACCACCCACTTTACGGAGACCTGCCTTCTGCCCCGCTTCCCCAGAGAGCTACCTCCAACAGGCTTCGCAGGCCCCTAAAGGGCATCCTCAGGTATGCTTCTCTTCTCCTTGGGCACCTCTGTCTCTGGGACACTGCTGCAGAACTGGAGCACCAGCATGAGGCCCATCAAGGAAAGGTTGGCCTTTGGGCGGAAGCCAGGGAGTTGGAGTGCAGCTGGGCAGGAGGCTGAGGACTGAGCCGAATATGACACCAGAGACTGATCCATGAGCCCCAGGGACAAATTTTAGGGACCTCAGAATTTCTCAGGCCCTGAAGCATCTTCTTCACATATGATACTGGGTTGTTGGTTGTTTAAAACAAGCATATGGTCAAAGACGAGGTGATCAAACCTTCCCTAGAAAATCCTCACAAGGAGCTTCCGCAGACATTGGGAGAGGCCACCCCCCTGTCAGCTCCAGAAAAACAGTACCCCTGGGGTTTCAAGAGTGGAGTCTGCAGCACTGGACAGCCTGTGGGTGATCAGTGCTGGGGGCGTATCTGGCCTGGGCACAGTGAAGGAAGCTGTATCCCTGGGTTAGGCCTGGCCCTCCTCGTGGAATCACTGACTCAGCAAAGTCTTAAAGATAAAGACCTTCTCCTGGATGGGACTGCAGGGCCCCCTGCCTGGGCCACTTTCATGAGCAGCAGCCATCTGCTGGCTTGTCCTAACAGGATTATGTGATGTCCAGGCCATGTCCAGGCCAGGCTGAGGTCAGAGGAGATTGATACTAAGGAGATGATCCGGCCGCGCTGAGAGTTGAGAGGCCATGTGAGGAAACAAGCGCTGGGGGAGCCAGTGGCAATTATCCCCAGGAAGACAAGCACGCTTGGTACCCTGTGTGGGTGTGCGATGGGTATGGAATGGCCCTCCCAGGGAATGATTGCTTATGTGCCTGGGATGCAGTCCCGCTCAGAGAAGCTGGCCCTGATCCTGCACCCTGAGATTCCATCCAGGAAGGGCTGGGATCAGGCAGGGCTGGGATGAAGGCCTTTGTTCCCAACACTTTGCAGATACATGTTTGTATTTCCGTATGCTCTTTCCAGATGGCTATCCAGATGTTTCCACCCTTTCCAAGCAATGAACTCTCTCCACAGAGCTGATCCATGGTCTGAACTCTTACCCTGGGTAGGGGCTTTACCTCTCCAGAATCCCATGCTTCTTCTGGTGATTTCACTCACACATGTGCGTGTGTATATGAGAGAGACAAAGAAAGAGACAGAGATAGAAACAAACAGAGAGAGGCCCTTCAGCGGACCTGCTTTCCTCGGTGGCATGGGAAATGAGAGGTTAGGGCGTGTGATGAGGAAGGAGAAGGAAAGAGGGGAACTTGGTTTTCTTGCCAGCTCCTCCAGCCAACAGTCAGCAGGTATTCTCAGCACCAGGACCGGAACCAGGGGAGCCCTTCAAAAAGCTATGCGTTGTTCAACAGAAGACTGCAGTGCTTTATCAGTGCCAAGGGGGCACTGGAGCAGTCTGCATGAGGTAGGCAGTGGAGTGCCCACCACCTGACATCTCAGTTCTGATGGGACCCGCTGAGCAGGCCCACCAGGACACTTCGAGGGACCACACTTGCCAGAGTGATGGCTCTGCAGGATGGAGCCTGTTGCCAGAGGCAGCTGCAGCTCAACCAGCCTGATTGTTTAGGAGACAGGTTGAGAGAAGGAAACTCCAGACCTGCTTTTGTGTCCTGCCCATCCTGGACCCAGGCAGAGTTTGATTCCCAAACCTTCACAGTTTGTCTGTATTATGGACTAGGGGATCTTCAGGGTCCCTTCTAACTCAAACCCTCTGGAATGCTGGGCCTCAGCAGTGCAGAGTTGCTTCCTGGGTAGAACAGCTGCTCTCAACTACTATCGTCAACTCATCATTGTCGTCATAGCTAAAACTTATGTAGTATTTTCTAGGTGCCAGGCACTGGCTTAAGCACATTCATATATAAATTCATTTATTCCTTCAACAACTCTGTAAGATTTTTTTTTTTTGGGGGGGCTGCATTGGGTCTTCCTTGCTACGCGTGGGCTTTCTCTAGTTGCGGTGAGCGGGGGCTACTCTTCATTGTGGTGCGCGGGCTTCTCATTGCGGTGGCTTCTCTTGTTGCGGAGCACGGGCTCTAGGCATGTGGGCTTCAGTAGTTGCAGCACACGGGCTCGGTAGTTGTGGCTCACGGGTTCTAGAGCGCAGCCTCAGTAGTTGTGGCACATGGGCTTAGTTGCTCCGCGGCATGTGGGATCTTCCCGGACCAGGGCTCGAACCCGTGTCCCCTGCATTGGCAGGCAGATTCTTAACCACTGTGCCACCAGGGAAGTCACTCCGTAAGATTTTGTAGGTGAAGAATCTGAGGTACAGAGGGTCACCCAGCTGGATCCAAAGCTAGCAAGTGGCAGAACTAGGATTCAAACCGAGGCATCTAGCTCCAGAATCCATGCTAACTTAGCAATATTTAATTGCAGCAGTTAAAGTATTTATTTATTTTGTCTCATGGACTCCCACATCAGTGCTCTATCATATTACTGCCTTTTTAGAGAGGGGACACTGAGGCGTAGAGAGGGTACATAGGCTTCCCAAGGTCACCCAGCACTCACAGGGCAGAGCCAGCCTGGAACCCAGAATAGACCCCATGGCTCCACTTTGCTCTTACCCTTACGGACTGCACAGCTGTGAGGAGGACGCTCGTGAGCTCCTGCACTTCAATCTCTGTGCCTCTCAGCTTGAAATTACACATGTACAGCACTTTGCTTGTTGCCTGGAACATAGTCATATTGAAAGAGAGTTGACTTCCCCATTTCTCTTTTCTGGAAATCAGGGCAGCACTATTCTGTGCACGATGCTCTGTGGATTGCCAGCAAGGCACAGAGTGTATACAGGGATCTGGAAGGAGACTCTGCTTGGGCTGCAGGTGTCTGGAGTCCAAAGGAGAGTGGCAGGGAACTTGGTGAGCAGCTATTTCCCCTTTCCCACTGGAGAGGGGAGGCTCATGAACATGGCCACCAGTAGTTCCCCTGGAGCCATAGCAAAGCTTCTAGTAAATTCATAGAAATTAAGCTGCAAAGGACCTTACAGACAATCTAGTCCAAAGATGGCAAAAATATCTCCCTGCCATTATTTCTTCATTCCCTGCCCATTGCAGATATCACCAATGAATCATGGTACTCTCCTACCAAGCTTGGACCAGAATTCTCAATTCAGCACTCAAGCAGCCGTCAGTTGAGTTCATAAAGGAAATAAATCCTATTTGTTGCCCCCAAATAAAGTAAACCATGTCATTTTATCGGAAGTAGGCCTAGAGAGGGGAAGTGACTAGCCTAAGTGGCCAACCTAAGGTCATAGCCAGTTAGTGACAATGTAGGGAATTTAAGGCAGAAGTTTGGGAATTGGGCACCATGAACAAGCCTAGGAGGACCAGAGTCCAGATGTTGCAACTTCCAGGCCAGCCTCTTTCCACCTACTTCAGCTGCTCTGTCAGCTGACCAACCTAACTGAATGGTGTAGCAGGGATACTGTGGTCTTGGATAAGATGTGTTTCCTTTCTCATTCACAGCCCGGCCCTCCAAGGACAAGGAGGAGGAGAGCTTGAATCAGGAGGCCAAAGCCAAGCCTCAGGCCAAAGCAGAGAGCAAACCAGAAGGTGAGAGGATGGTGAGACCAGTGGGTTTTCTCCTGCCACCTTCCTCCCTCCTGTCAGCCAGGGACTGGGCGGCCTCCTGGTCTCTCTGAGCCAGTCAGCTGGAGTGATGAGCTGGTGCTCCCCTCCTCCCTGCTGCACTCCGGCCTCCTCCTTCCAGGGTGCTCCCCTTCTGGCGTGGCTGCAGGCCCGGGGGTGGCCCTGTACAGCTCCCTCCACACTCTCCTCACATGGGGTAGGCAAGGCCTGGCAGGGGTTATTGAACTTCTATTTCTTTTTTGCTAAATTTTGTCCCAAATGAGATTCTATTGGACTCTATTTCTTCTTCCTGTCACTTCTACACAGTGCTGCTAGGGAATTGGTCTGAGACCAGTAACCCCAGTGAGGGAGGGCCATCGGGGGTCTGGTGATGAAAACATCCAGCATCCGTGTGGCAGCTGGGACACGGTAGTGAGACAGCTACTGCCCAGTGGGCTCTGCACAGCACACCAGGCCTGCCTGATCCACCCAGCAGCTTCGGAGGGAGGGAGGTAGAGCAGCAGTCATTGTTCCCATTCTATAGACAAGGAAACTGAGGCTCAGAGAGGTCAAGTGACTTGCCCAAAGATATATAGCCAAGAAGTGAGAAAGCCTGTACCTAAACCTAGACCTCCAGACTTTCCAGTTCTCCCTCTCCTGCAGTCCTATTCCAAGACTCCCTAGCTGCTGCCTTTGAAATCATCAGGCTCCTCTCATGCAGTTGGTAGGGGGAAGGGTCAGGTGCTGAGAGCTGGGGCTTTGCCCTCTCTTTTAAGCTGTTCACAGTATCCTTGGCTACATTGCCAGGATGGAAATGTCTGAATACAGGGAGAGCAAGGAGAGCCACTTCCGAGCTTTCCTGTCATCTGCAGACATCTCTGTGGACAGGACAGTAACAATTCACATCACATCATTTTCCTTTTCCTGTTAACAAGAAATTCCCCAAACCTTCTGTGACCCTGAAGTGGAAAAGTCCAGTAGCCCTGTAACCACTCACACCAGTCTCTGCCAGCTGCCCTCAGAACCTGGCACACTCTTCTGACCTATCCCATGTTTATCCTTTAAAGAGGAGGAGCCAGCCAAGCTCCCTGAGGTCACGGTCACACCAGCCCCTGCTCCAGACGTCAAGGGAGATCAGGAGGAAGATCCTGGCAGTCAGGTAGGCACAAGCCTCTTCCCAGGTGGTGGAATTTGAGAGGCCCAGGGAAGGATTTGCCAGTCAAAAATCAGTCCTTCCTGAAGATTGGAAATGCTATTTGAGGTTCATTCCTCTGGTGTAAGCATTGCCCTTTCTTTGAAGATCAAATACCTCATGGGGCCAGTTAATTCACTAATACCTTAGTATGAGTAAGATAATATGTATGAGAATGTGTTGCCAACCTATGTCCAATCAGCTGTGGCAGGGAGAGGTGGCGTGCTTTGACTCCAGTGTGGGAGAAGGGAGCTACCCGTCAGGGGCTATTAGCAGTGACAGTTTTCAGAGAAGAGGGTGCAGGCTGGGCAGACACTCCTGTACCTATCAATTTAAATGACTTGTCGTTTCCTCCAAGAAGCCTTCTCTCCTGATGAGGGTGGGGAAGGGAGGGCAGAAATTATTTCAGACTCAAGTCTTCTCACTCTTCATTTCCAACTGAAAGCACAGGCCTCATGGATATTAATATTTGACTTCTTCATTGGGTGCTCTGAACCCTGGTTGCATATTAGAATAATTTGGGGAAGCTTTAAAAACTGCCCAGGGCCCACTTTCAACCAATTAAGTCAGGATATCTGGGTTGGGTCCTTGGGCATGAATGTTTTAAAATCCTCTAGGTGATTTTAATGTGCAGCAGAGTTGAGAATCATTGGGCAGTGTTGGGGGTTGGCAGTGTCATGAAATTTGTTATGGATGACTTACTCTATGAGCACACAGCCCAGGTCATTTGGTCAAGGGATTGGACCAGCACATTGTTATAGGTCATTTAGGAGCCTAATCTGAGGACCCTCAGAATCAATGGCTTTCAGAGTGAGTGGAGTCAGTCCATGGTTCCCACACACCAGTCTATAGATGCATTTATTAGAAGCACTTGTGAGCATATTAAAAGAGATTCCTGGCTTCCAGTCCTAGAGATTATACTTCAGTTGGTTCGGGGGGGCAAGGAAATCTGTATTTCTAATAAGCTCTCAGGCTACCAGGTTTGGGAACCAAAGATCTCATTCGGCCCTGGCATTTGCAGAGCAGGGTAGCTTGGTGGTTAAGAGGCCAAGAGTTGGACTGTCCATATTCCAGTCCCAGCTTCATCACTTACAAACTGTGTGGACCATAAGCAAGTTATTTAACTACTCTGTACCCTAGTTTCTTCACCTATCAGATGGATTTAGTTCTGCCTATATCATAAATTAATTGATTCATGAAACATACTAAGTGCTAATTGTTATGATTATTATTATACCACTTAGCATGATGCCTGGCACATAAATACCCTCAGAAAATAGGTATCCTCCTCGTCATCATCATTTTACACGTATAAGGTAATAGAGCAGTTGAGGAGTTTTAATGGACTCAGCAATGTGATGTAACCACCAAAAGATACCATGTCATTTTAGGCAACATTAATGGAAGCACAGTATCTAAAATAAGGGGGGTGATAACCCTGTTTGACTCTGTGAAGTGTTCTGTGTTGTTTTAGAAGCCTCCTCATGGGATATAAGCTAACTAGAATGAGTTCACCAAGAAGGAGAGGAGGCTTTAGGCCATAGTATGGGGGAACCATAGAAGGATCTGGGAATCTTTAACCCAGGGAAGAGAGCTGTCTCATGGAAGAGTGTTATGTATGGCTCCCAAGAGTAAACCTATACACAGGAGGTAGAACCTTGGTATAAATATGACTTCAAACCAATCACAGTTGTCAAGATGACAGAAGCTGCTTTAGGTGGTGAGTTCTCCATCCCTAGAAATGATCAAATAAAGACCAGACCACCACTGGGTAGGAGTGTTGTGAAGGGAATTTCGCTGAATGATTGCACTAGTTTCTTCCTCGTACTCAAGCTTTTAGATACATTCTGAGAACAACAAAAAATGTGGGGAAAAACTGGGGAGAAACAAGCAGGGCAGTTATTTCCCATTAATCTGTTGGCTTTGGATTGCAGGGAGATGTGGCTGAAGCTGAGAGCACAGGTGAAAGGACAGATAATGAGGTTAAAACTCCTGGTGAAGGTGAAAATGGAGAGCAAAGTGGAGGTGAAGCTCAACCAGAAGGTGAAGGTGAAGAAAAAGGAGAGAATGAAAGTGAAGGTGACATCCAGGCAGAAAGGAAAGGAGAGAATGAAAGTGAAGGTGACATCCAGGCAGAAAGGAAAGGAGAGAATGAAAGTGAAGGTGACCTCCAGGCAGAAAGGAAAGGAGATGATGAAGGTGAAGGTGAAATCCAAGCAGGAGAAGATGGTGAAATGAAAGGTGATGAAGGTGAAACTGGAGAGCAGGAATTGAACGCTGAAAATCAAGATGAAGCCAAAGAAGATGAGAAAGGTATAGATGGTGAAGAGGAAGGTGATGGAGGTGAGAGTGAAGACGAAGAGGAGGAGGAGGAGGAGGGAGAGGAGGAGGAGGAGGAGGAGCAGGAGGAGGAGGAGGAGGAGCAGGAGGAGGAGGAGGAGGAGCCTTTGTCCCTGGAATGGCCTGAGACCAGGCAGAAGCAAGCCATTTACCTCTTTCTTCTGCCCATTGTGTTCCCACTGTGGCTGACGGTGCCCGACGTCCGGAGGCTGGTGAGTTTGCCCAGCTGTCCCCAAGCTATCTGTCCCCAGGGAGGCTGTGGGGTCTCTCGGCACTCCCCCTCAAGAGGACGGAAGGGACAGGACAAACCAGCTTGACAGGGCTCAACTACAGAGAGGATCTGGGATGGAATCTGCAGCTCTAGTGGGGACCATGCACCTAAGGGAACACACTGATGGGCTTGGGAGGCCTCAGAATGTGCTTGTTTCCATCACTATAAGCAACGTGAACTAACCCCTCCTCGAATTCTCAGTTTCTTGATTTTAATATGGGAATGATGCCACTGCACACCCTCCACATTGCACAGGGATATTGTGAAACCCCAGGGTGATAAGTGCTGTTTCTACCCAGTATTCCTGTTTATAAGGAAAGGTCTGACTAACATACTCCACCCAAAGGGGAACCATATTCTGTCTCTGGGTCCAGAGAGGGGTGGGGTGGGGAGAGGTTGCTGAAGCCAAACCAGGTACTTAGATTGGTCTGGTTCCAGGGCAAGCAGGTAGCTCTCCAGTTTGGCAACTGCTGAACCCCCTCCTGTGTGGACTCCCCTATGGGCCACCAGCCCCATCCTTCTCAAGGTCCTCACTGGAGACAGAGATGGAAGCTCAAACTTCTCCACATCCTCTCCATGACTCCTCCAGCAGATCTCTTCACTGATACTGGGGCCCCCTCAGAAGGGCCAGAGACCTTTAGCCTTTGCAACTTATTTCTCTTCCTTTTCAAACAGGAGGCTAGGAAATTTTTTGTTATCACCTTCCTGGGATCCATCATGTGGATAGCCATGTTCTCATACCTCATGGTGTGGTGGGCTCACCAGGTGAGTGTGCGGCAGGAACTATATCCTGCATTAGCAGGTCAAAAGGACTTTTTCCCTTCAGGGTGAATTTCTGGTACCCAGGGAATAGCGAGGACCAAGTGAATTTGTAGTTTATACATTGTAAAGGCTAAAAAGTAGACTTTATATTCCAGGGAATGTAGTGCTTTTCAGGTGTGGCTCTTCTGTCTTGTAGTGTGACAGAAGGCCCTTCACAACCTGATCTAGTTGACCATTCCTTCTTAGCATTATCCCCTGCTTCCTCTGTTCTGTATCCCACACTTCTCTCCACCTGGTGACATCGTACACACTCGTGAGAGCAAGCTCAGTGTTGCCTCCTTTCTGGCGTTTAATCAGTCTTCTGAGTGCTTAATGGTTTTGCTGTTCTACCTAGAATATTGCACTTAAGCACAGAGCTGTATTATTATTATTATTATTTTAAATATTTATTTATTTGGCTGCATGGTCTTAGTTGCAGCACGTGGGATCTTTCGTTGAGGCACGCAGGCTCTCTAGTTGTGGCGCAGGGGCTTAGTTGCCCCGTGGCAAGTGGGATCTTAGGTCCCTGACAGGGATTGAACCCACATCCCCTGCATTGGAAGGCGGATCCTTAACCACTGGACCAGCAGGGAAGTCCCTGTAGTATTATTTACATGCTTTTCTCTTTCAAGCTGAGAGTAGGGTCAGTGTTGTACTGCTCATACTTCTACCTCCGGCCTCTAAAAAGTTCCTGGCACATAGCAGGTGTCCGTGGTTCTGGAAATGGAAACTTGACACCAAGAGGCCTTTGGAGGAGCAGTTCTTTTGGGAAGGTAGAGGTGTTGTAGTTGGAATGACAGTAAGTGGTATCATAGGTGGACTTTTACTCCAGTTTAGAAAAGAGCAGCATCATTCCCTGAAGCCTTGAGCAGGGGTCCTGTTCTTTCTCTCCATGGCCCATCTCCCCAGCTGTTAGTTCTGCTGTGACCCTACCTCACTCAGGCCAAGGGAACATGAACTCTGTGGAAGGTGTTGGTTTTGCACAAAGTAGTATGTGGTTGGTGCTTTGAAGAGCCTCAGATTTTTCACTTGGTTTCTCATTACTGTTACTATTTACCAGGTTGGTGAAACAATAGGGATTTCTGAAGAGATTATGGGCTTGACAATCCTAGCAGCAGGCACATCAATTCCTGACCTCATCACCAGTGTGATTGTCGCTCGGAAAGGCCTGGGAGACATGGCCGTGTCAAGCTCTGTGGGCAGTAACATATTTGATATCACCGTGGGGTGAGTGGCAAAGTTGCTTTCTAGGGCATGATATGTATGACTGGCAAACACTGTGTTGGCTCTGTCTGCTGGTTTTTTGCTCCATTCATTATACATGGAATAAAAGGGCATTTATGTTATTAGCTTCTGCCAGGCAACAAAGTATCCTCCCTTCATTCATCACAGCCAGATAGGATAACAGAACTAAAATGCTGCCTGAAATGTAACTGACTAGAATTTATAGATGAATTGAAAAATGAAGTCCATTAAATTCCATTACCAAATACAAACGCTCTGCTCACTGACCCCCAAGGTGGAGGAGGTGGGGTTGGAAGAAGCAGTGACTCAGTCTTACTTCCTGACATTCTTGCTTCTTTGCATTTGGACTCCTGCTGGCTCAGAGGTTCTAAAAGCATTTTGTATAAACAAACAAATGCTGCTTACTCCTGTATGGGTTTGCTTACCCCGCTCCTCCCAACCTTGTCAGAGCAGAGTGTCCGCGCTATTTTCATTTCCCCAATCATGTTCTGGATGTGGGTGGTGGCTTTGGTTTCCTTAATTTGTATATGTGTGTGCTTGCAGGGTGGGGCAGGTAAGAAGGCATAGGAGAGCCCTGATCACTAACGAATGTAAGGAAATGTTATCCTGAGCTAGGCCTTATTCTGATTTAGAGAGTCACACATCTACCAATTTAGGTTAGTCATACAGAAGTCATGAAGTATGACGAAAACAAACTCAGAACCAGAAAGCCTGTTTTAATCTTAGCCTCTCTCAGTTATCAGCTGTGAGCACTTGGGCACATAATTCCCTGAACCTTAGTTTTCTCACCTGTGAAATGAATGTTTTCTGCTCTGTTTCACAGGTTTGTGTAAAAATGAGTGCTTTGTAAATTGTAAAATACTGTTAAGTATATGGCATGATTATAAACATTAAGAATATTCACACTGTTTCTTCCATCTTGCAGCCTGCCCCTTCCTTGGATGCTTTTCTCTTTTATCAATGGATTACAGCCTGTTCCTGTCAGTAGCAATGGCTTGTTTTGTGCCATTGTTTTGCTTTTTCTCATGCTCCTGTTTGTGATCTCTTCAATTGCATTATGCAAATGGAGAATGAACAAGATCCTGGGCTTTACCATGTTCCTCCTGTACTTTGTATTCCTGATAATCAGTGTGATGTTAGAAGATCGAATCATATCCTGTCCTGTGTCTGTCTAAGTCAGTCACTGTTGCTCAAAATGGACACGGATCAGAAAACCATGCCAGAAGTTACTGTACCACTTGTTACATTAAAGAATGAACATGATCCAGGAGAGTGAACTGAGTGGGCAGGAGCCTCTGATGTGGATGTGATCGGGACTGAAGTTTATCCTTGGAAAACACCTGCAGCTCATTGTGGATTAGGACTCTTTGGAGGGGTGGAGCTCCTACCACCCCTGATGCAGACAGCTAACACATGGAGGCCAGCAGAAGGACCCAAGTCAGAGGGTTTTCTAAAATGAGATATTTGGGAGTGAGGGTTGGGACAGGTACCTTAGCAATCAGATAAGCTCCCATGTTCACAGTTCCCTGATTATTCCTGAAGGGCTGCTGATGCAAAAGATGCAGGTGTGGTCTCCATCTCACCCTCCTGGCCCCTGCCCCCAGCACATGCTGCAGTTTACTGTCTCCTCTTTTTCTGTTCAAAACATGTGGTTCTATCAGATTTGTATTCATTACAGGTTCAGTTACTGGTGAGTTTAAAGGAGCAAAGTCTATAGGAAAAAAAGTATAACAAGAATCAATTATCATTACACACTGTAGTCCAGTAAAATGTGTACCAATATTTTATAGCTTAAAAAGGAGGACTACATATGCTCTCGTATTTCTGAAAAGTCAAATTAAAATAAGCAGCTCAAGAAATTAAAATTCATAATTTGCCCTTCAATTGGAAGATGTGGGTATTAGGGAAGGAGAACTACTCTGAGGGCTATTTAAAAACATGTATTTATTAGGAAATCCAAGTTAGTGTTGTCTCCATCAGGTGGGTCACCTTGAGGGATTAGACATTCTGACAAAGCTGTCCTGGCTCTGTGCCCCTCCCCTCTCATATTCTCACCCAACAGTGACAGCTGCACTAGTGAGTGAGAAACAAAGTAATTTTTAAAAAGAGTCTAAAGTCAGTAGAGCCAAATCTGGTTTACAAAGTAAGAGATCCAGTGGGGCAATGCTATTTTTGTATGTCATCCTCGATAGGATTATAAAACAAGAAGATTGATTTCTTGTGTGGCTTACAAGTGGATATTAAGGCGATTACAAAGGAGAAATTCCAAAAATGCTTAAACAATGACAAGATGGTAAGGAAAAGAGTATTACTACTTCCACGGTAGCTGATGTAAAGGACACCTGTGTGTTTTTAAAAAAATTATTTAATTAATTTAATTTTGGCTGCGTTAGGTCTTCGTTGCTGCATGCGGGCTTGCTCTAGTTGTGGTGAGTAGGAGCTACTCTTTGTTGCGGTGTGCGGGCGTCTCATTGCGGTGGCTTCTCTTGTTGAGGAGCACGGGCTCTAGGCGCGTGGGCTTCAGTAGTTGTGGAATGTGGGCTCTAGAGTGCAGGCTCAGTAGTTGTGGCCCACAGGCTTAGTTGCTCCGCGGCATGTTGGATCTTCCCAGACCAGGGCTCGAACCCATGTGCCCTGTATTGGCAGGTGGATTCTTAACCACTGCGCCACTAGGGAAACCTGACACCTGTGTTTTTAAAAATTGTGTGGTTAAACATTTCAGGTGGAAGTTGAAGTGCTTGTATATTAAATACCACTGCTTGCTGCTTTTACTGGCATCAGGTTAAGGGGCACATTAAAAATGAAACTGTGGTGGTTACAAAGCAAAAGGAGCTGAGGTGAATGTAGTTTAGGATGGTAAATATCGCTTTAATTAGAAACATGAGAGAGGATTCACTGAAGACTGGAAGATAGCAGGACAAGTGTGATGTGGGAAAAAAACCAAACATTTTGGTGTTGAAAGGCTGTGTTCAAAGTACTTCAGTCCATAATCCATCTTTTAAGACGGGCTGGTTAATTTAATTCATGGCCTCACTCCAGGACTCACATTCTTTGGAAATGACTTTCACTAAATTTCAATAAATTGTGAGTCCCAATGATATTTTACAAAAATGGACGTGTTCATCCATATCTTTAGGTTATTTAGTCAGAATGCTCGAGAGAAGACTGATGAAGAATATGGGATCATGTTCACATTCCATATTCTTAAATTAGTTATCCTCATTCCTGATGCTGCCGTACTGCCTGGTCTCCATATGCCATGGCCTAAGAACAGGAGGAGAGAGCAGTGCCTATGGAAGGGAGATCCCAATACCAACACTCTGGGCACCAATCTGGTATCTGCCACCAACCTCAGCTGGTCTCGAGGATGTCACCTCCTCACTGACAGCCTGGGAGCTGGTGCTCTTCCCCAGAACGACTTATGAGGAGTGATGGACGGTGAAACATCCTGTAAAGGTAAAGTGCTAGGCTGCCATTTGATGATTAAAATCGACTCTAATGGTTGAATATCATTTTTCTGATCCGTTTGCTAAATTTCTGGCATTCCTCTTTGCCTAGAAAGGAAGTTCTGACTTCACACTATGTAGAAAAGAGTCAAAAACAAAAATGAAGGCTGGGTCTTGATGGATGAGCAGCTGGTGGGGAGAAAGGAGATTTCAGGGAGATGGAAAACTTACATAACTTCTAAAAGATCAATTTGTTATGCTTGAAATAAAAAATTTTGCAATCCATTATAAATCTACAATTTATTAAAATTGTGCTTTTTTTTTTTTTTGCGGTACGCGGGCCTCTCACTGTTGTGGCCTCTCCCGTTGCGGAGCACAGGCTCCGGACGCGCAGGCTCAGCGGCCATGGCTCACGGGCCCAGCCGCTCCGCGGCATGTGGGATCTTCCCGGACCGGGGTACGAACCCATGTCCCCTGCATCGGCAGACTCTCAACCACTGCACCACCAGGGAAGCCCAAAATTGTGCTGTTTTAGAGGTAAAGTACCATCTTAAAATGTCAAGATAATGGTTAGCTGGTCCTCTCATTTGATGGGCAAGATGTTCTGTGTAGCTAGTTACATGGGACAAATTCTAGGTCTTTCATTCAGCAAGAAAGTCAGAACTGTCCTACGTGAGTGTCTAAATTGGAAGGAAGTGGCTGCACAGATGATTTTTCCTTCATTCCCCTTGAGGCTGCATTTCCTTGAAGGCCCTGGTGATAGGTTTGGGCCAAATTTATAAAAATGTAAAACTCTTCCTAATTTAATGGGTTAAGATTCTGTGTAGTACCAGAAAAAAAAGGATGTATTCCAAATTTTAAAAAATTAGTATATGTTTAAATGGTTGCTGTACATTATGAACATTATATTGTACTCATCAACAGATCTGAAAATGCTTCTATCAAATTATAGGCTTGGCCTTTTGTGATACTCTGAAAGTATCATAAAAATTCTATATCCTAATAATCATTTAAAGATAAGTACCAAAAGGGGCAAGAATTGGAATTTAATATTTAAGACACAGCCTGGTAGATACATTTGAAGAACTCGTTGGCCTAATGGGCCACAGAATATCCTTGGTTCTGGCCCCCTTCTTTGTGGGAGGGTCCCCCTGCGGGTGCAGCTTGCAGTGTATTTTGGGTCTGGTTCCTATGAAAGGTACAAAGAGAGGGCCAATGATCAGGGTTGTCCATCCCTGTGGGGTCACTAGAACCAGGCAGGACACCCTGGTCTAAGGCTGCCCGTACAACCAAAGCATACTTCTGGTCCTCAGGCCCTTAACTGTGATGAGCCGGCCAATCTGGAGAATTTCATTTACAGAAAATTCCATCAGTTGCTCCAATGGTTTTATCACAGTACTGTGTTTGAAAAGAAAATCTTTAAATACAAAAGGAAGGAGCCATCCAAATGAACAGCAACTGTGGAAAGGCTGCAGTAACTTTATCAGAAGAGTCTGTTATCTTACACAGACTTTTTGAATCAGAGACAGAAATTCCTATATTAATTTGTCCAATACTAATTTTGTAAACAAAAATAATTAAGCCAGCAAATGTACTTACTTTGGGGTCAGAGAAAGAGGGCAGTATGAAGGGATAATAAGAAGATACCAAGTACTGAGAGTATTAAGGTAAACTGGTATGCAGCTACCAGAGAATTCAATTCTGAAATAAAACTTTGTCTTGTATCCAAACAGGAAGGGCAGAGCATGCTAAGACTAGCACAAAGGCAGACCAAGGACCCTCTCAAAGAGGCAGCGTACTCTTTCCCTTCCTGCTCTGAGATAAAGTGCCTAATAGCAGCTTTCAAGTTCTAGTGGGAGAAACAAAAATAAAGCTGGGCAATCGCACATTACCATACAAATGGTTATTTTCTTACCATATACTTACAAAATATGTAGAAGTACAACATAACTTTTATACGCAGCAGGCTGACACTTGCTAGCTGCACTAAAGTATCATAGTAATTACCAGCATGAAATAAAATAAAATAAGCATATCACCTAAAATGTTGAACCAACATTTTCAGGGGCTATTTCTCTACAAAGAAAAATGGAAAGCCATTTTAAGAAAACGTTAAAATAAAATAAGCTAATGGCTTTAGGGTTTTAAAGCAAAAATTCTCCCCACAAAATAAGAAAAAAAAAAAAAAAAGACAAAAATCAGAATATGACCAGACTGCATAACTCCCTAACAGGAGGAAAAAACTGAATATTGAAATATGATATAAAATACAAATGTATGACATTCAAAACACAATGGGAGGAAGTAGTAAACAAGTTGTACCAGGACATGGCATGATTTATTTTCAACTAGTAAACAGATAAACAAAACTAAGAGTAAGAAAATAAAAGACAGATAATGTAGCAAAAGGGTATTTCTCTCTAACATGATTGGCCATGATTCTCTAAAATGTATGGTCAACAGAGATAAAATTGAAGAAAAGTTTGTATGGAGTTATTTCAAAGGATGATCTACATTTTAATTTTCTTTTGATCAAGGTTTACCACTCTCTATTCATGTTTTAGGTTTTATTTTTAAAGAGTAAATTTGTGCAAATAATATTCCCTGGGGATTGAAAATAGGGGAAATAAAACCCAGTCAAAAGTAGAAACAAAACTTGGTGTCAGGGGAAGGAGATAAAAATTACATTCACTTTTCCAAATGAGTCTGAACCATAAAGACTGGGCTTTACCTTACTTTTTTTGGTCAGATATTTGAAATCAATAAACTGTTATTCATATATATTGCTTGTGTTAAAGAAAAGATAATCAATAGTGAAAGCTGTTCTTATACAAACAATAACAAAAAACCAGAATAGAACCCCAGAATTCTGTTTGGAGGGATGTTTGTCACTAATGCCAAAAGCCTCATCTATCAAATGTTTCTCTCCTTTGACAACTTTGAAATGACTGTGACTTAGAGAACGTAAGACTGAATTAGAATGTGAAGCGTGGACCTGAATAGGAAGGAAGGATAAGACAAGAGTGGTATTTACAAAAGAGAGGCAGATACATGTGCACAGCACCAGACTTTTCAAGTAAGCAAGTTCAGCGCCAAACTAACTGAACTAAAATTTTACATTTTTAAACTTTCCCCATTATTTCCCAGAGTAGAAAGCTGTAAAATGTTTTAGCTTGGTGCTATTCACTAGTGGGATGAACTCAAAAGTGTTTTTTCTACAGCTGAACTGGTTCTTAGTCTCAGGACTTTAAGGTATCTCCAGTCCAAAGTGTCCTGAACTCTGCCGGCTTCTACACATCTAATTTAGGACCTTTCATTTTTTCCTTCTTTGAAATTGGCTAGAGAATTCCTTCATTATGACAATGTGTTCAAACACACACCACATGAACACACTGAAAATCTATAAATAATTCTAACAGCCAAAGGATACTTTTTTATCAGAATTACCCAAAGAAAGTGATATTAGAAATAATGCGACTACAAATATTTTTTAAGATTCTATTTAATACCCATGGTACTTAAACATTCAATTTACTGTCTATTTCTGGATATTGCTGGATTTTAGATTCCATAAACCAGATTCTGAAGGCTTATTGAAAAAGCCAGGTTCCTCAATATGGGAAATTCTATCTGGCTGTACTTTTAGATAGTTATTATTTTTCTACTTTTGAAAAAATATTTTGAATATTTATATATAATATATATATATATATAATATTAACAGAATACTCCAATAGGTCATATTCCAGATAAACATACTACAATTTGCATCATACCCAATATTTTAGATATTAAAATAAAGGTAGAATTTGGGATAAACTGTCTGACATATTTCCTAACATAAGTGTTCATGTAGAATATTAGAATTTAAATTGATATTTGGCTCTATAAGCTATTTTCCCTGTGTATTGTATGTATCTATTAGCAATAGAGAAAATTTTGGAATCATGGTATATTGAACCTGATTTTACAGAAGCAGATTTGGAACCTCTCTGGCTCTCCTTCCACAAGGCTCAGTGAGTCAGTCTGGGCAATGCACACCCTTGCCATGACTCACCCACTGCAGCCAGGCTCAGGAGTACTAATATGCGATCCTAGGACAACACTGACACTAGCGCTGACATTTCTGAATCATTCTTCCAAGTAGTAAAAAAAGTATAGATATACATATAGAGATCTGCAGCTGTACTAATTAATTCAAATAGCAGCAGACAAGGAAAATAAGCACTTAATTACCTTGCTTCATAAGATTAAGTTCATTTTGTTTGCTATATTAAGTTTAAAAATTAAAAAAATATCAACTTATTATAAACAAGTTAAAATATGTATAATACAACTTCACGGTCAAAACATTTGAGTAGTCTATGAAAACAGGAGATACTTTGTTCTTACATTTGTTTAAGTTCCATACATGATTTTTCAATCTGTCTCTTCCAAAAGAATCCATAAAACAGTTGTCTTATTCTATGGGAACCAATTTTGTTTATGGATTTTTTCATCACAAAAATACTTAATTACTTGTACGGGAGAAGAAAAAACAAAGAAATGGGAAACAAAGTAGCTCTCTCCCACTTGTTAGTATTTTCTTAAGACACTCTGTACATAAACTATCTGAACTTCCTGAACCATTTACAAATGCATTTTCAAAAATTGAAGAAAAAAGGTTAGAGTCTAAAAGTGTTATTTTATACACTGACTACACAATACATATTGAAAAAATACACACACATATCTTAAAGATAAGGTTCGCCAAAGGTTTTTCGGCATTCCATCACTCCTGTACTTGGTGGTCTGTCACAGTTGTGAGTACTCTTGACTTGACTAGGTGTGAGACGATCATATGCCACCTTGTATTCTTTATCAAATGCATCTGCAAAAATTCATAAAGAAATAAAGGCATAAAGAAATTTATATTTGATATTATCAGCAATCAAGTTCTTGTAATACTACAGAACCACAAAATTAGAAGCCAAGAAGGAATCTCTAGGTCGTTTCTGCCAACACAGAATTTCAGAGCTGGAATGGGGACCTTAGAGTCCGTAGCATTTAGAGCTAGGTTACACAGACCACTGAAATGTGAAGTACTAAGATGTCAACTGTTTAAAATTCTTCTTTCCTAAATTAAAAAATTTGGTAAAATACATATAAAATTTACCATCATAACCATTTTTAAGTGCAGAGTTCTGTGGTATACATACAGTTCTGTGGTATACATTCACAGTTCTGAATGTACACATATATTCATAATGTTGTGCAATCATCACCACCGTCCATCTCCATAACTCTTTTCACCTTGTGAAACTGAAACTCTATACCCATTACATAATAATACTCCTCTCCCCTCCCCCCAGCTCCTGTCAACTCTAATTCTACTTCTGTCTCTATGATTTTGGCTTCTTTAAGTACTTCTTAAGTGGAATCATACAGTATTTGTCTTTTTGTGACTGGCGTATTTCACTTAATATAATGTCTTCAAGGTTCATTCATGTTGTAGCATATGTCAGAATTTCTTTTCTTTTTTAAGGCTGAATAATAGTTCACTGTATGTATATATCCCATTTTGCTTATACACTCATCCTTCAATGGACACTTGGGTTGCTTCCACATTTCAGCTATTATGAATAAGACTGCTATAAACATGAGTATACTAATATCTCTTTGAGACCCTGCTTTCAATTCTTCAGGGTATATACCCAAAAGTGAAATTGTTGGATAATGTGGAAATTCTATATTTAATTTTTTAATGGAAATGCCATATTGTTTTCGACAGCAGCTATACCATTTTATATTACTACTAACAATGCGCAAGGGTTCCAATTTTTTCATATCCTTATTTTCCAGAAAATAACCAACACATAATTTTCTGGGTTTTTGATAGTAGCCATTCTATCTAATGGTATGAGATGGTATCCCATTGTAGTTTTTTTTTTTTTTTTTTTGCGGTACGCGGGCCTCTCACTGTTGTGGCCTCTCCTGTTGTGGAGCACAGGCTCTGGACGCACAGGCTCAGCGGCCATGGCTCACGGGCCTAGCCGCTCCACGGCATGTGGGATCTTCCAGGACCGGGGCACGAACCCGTGTCCCCTGCATCGGCAGGCAGACTCTCAACCACTGCACCACCAGGGAAGCCCTGATACCACCTTTTGATGCACAGAAATCTTTAATTTTCATGATGCCCCATTTGCCTATTTTTTCTTTTGTTGCCTGTACCTTGGGTGTCATATCTAAGAAATCACTGACAAATCCATGTCATGAAGCTTTTGTCTTATGTTTTCTTCTAATAGTTTTATAGTTTTAGGACTCACATTTAGGTATTCAACCCATTTTGAGTTAATTTTTGTATAAGGGTCCAACTTCATTCTTTTGTTAAGTGGATATCCCATTTTCCCAGAACAATTTATTGAAAAGACTGTCTTTACCCCACAGAATGGTCTTGGCATTCTTGTCAAAAATCATTTTTACCATAAATGTGAGGGTTTATTTCTGGGCTGTCTATTCTATTCCACTGGTCTATATGTCTGTCTTTATGCCAGTACCACACTGTTTTGATTACTGTAGCTTTGCTGTAAGTTTTGAAATCAGTTAGTGTGAGTCCTCCAGATTTGTTCTTTTTGAGATTGTTTTGGCTACTTGGGGTCCCTTGAGATTCCATAAATTTTAGGATGGGTTTTTCTATTTCTGTAAAAAACATCATTGGGGTTTTGACAGCAATTGCACTGAATCTGTAGATTGAGTAGTACTGATATCTTAAGCATATTAGTCTTCTAATTTATGAACGTGGGGTATGTTTCCATTCATTCACATGATCTTTAATTTCTTTGAGCAATGTTTGTAATTTTCATTGTACAAGTCTTTCACCTCCTTGGTTAAACAAGCTCCTAAGTATTTTATTCTTTTTGATGCTACTGTAAATGGAATTGCTTTCTTAATTTCATTTTGGATTATTCATTGCTAGTTACAGAAATTCAGCTGATTTTTGTATCTTGATCTTATATCCTACAACCTTGCTGAATTCATTTATTAACTCTAATATTTTGGGATTTTTGTTTTGTTCTATTTTGATCTGGTGTGGAATCTCTAGGGTTTTCTATACATAAGATCATGTTGTTTATAAATATAGATTAACTTCTTCCTTTCCAATCTGGATGCCTTTTATTTCTTTTTCTTGCCTAGCAGCTCCAGCTAGAACTTCCAGTACAATGTTGAATAGAAGTGGTGGAAGAAGGCATCCTCTTCTTGTTCTGGATCTTAAAGGGAAGACTTCCTGTTTTGCACCATTGAGTATGGTTTTAACTGTGGGTTTTTCACAAATGCCCTTTATCAGGTTGAGGATGTTCCCTTCTATTCCTAGTTTGTTGAATTTTATCAAATGCTTTTTCTGTGTCTATTGAGACATCATGTGGTTTTGTCTTTCATTCTATTAATATGGTGTATTACATTGATGGAGTTTTTTATGTTGAACCAACATTGCATCCCTGGGATAAATCCCACTTTGTCATGGCAAATAATCCTTTCTCTATGTTGCTGGATTTGGTTTACTAGTATTTTGTTGAGGATTTCTGCATCTATATTAATAAGGGATATTGCTCTTTCATTTTCTTTTCTTGTGATGTCTTTGTCTGGGCTTGGTAAGCGTAATTATATTGGCCTAACACATAGAATGAGCTAGGTAGCACTCCTTTTTCTTCTACTTTTTTTGTCAGTGTTCGTGAAGGGTTAGTGTCTTAGTTTGGGCTGCTGTAACAGAATACCACAGACTGGGTGGCTTAAATGATGAACATTTATTTCTCACAGTCTGGAGGCTGGGAAGTCCAAGATCAAGGTGCCAGCAGATGTGGTGACTGGTAAGAGCACTCTTCCTGGTTTGCAGATAGCTGTCGTCTCCTTGTATCCTCACGTGGCTGAGAAAGAGAGGGACAGCTCTCTTCTTTTTCTTTTACTTTTCTTTTTGTTTTTTTTGGCTGCACCATTGCAGCTTGCGGGATCTTAGTTCCATGACCAGGAATTGAACCTGGGCCACAGCAGTGAAAGTGCTGAGTCCTAACCACTGGACCGCCAGGGAATTCCCTCCTCTTTTTCTTATAAGGATACTAATACCATCTTAGGGGCTCCAACCTCATGATGTAATTACTTTCCAAAGGCTCTACTTCCAAATACTATCATATTAGGGCTTCAATATATATGAATTTGGGGGTAGGGAACACAAACATGCAGTTCATAACAAATGGTATTATCCTTCTTTAAACATCTGGTAGAATTCACCATCTGGTCCTGGGCTTTTCTTTGTGGGACGATTTTTGATTACTAACTCAATCTCTTTACTTGTTATAGGTCTATTAAGATTTTCTATTCTTGAATCAGTTTTATAGTTTATGTCTTTCTAGGAATTTGCCTGTCTCTTCTAGGTTATCTAATTTGTTGGCATATAATTATTTATAATAATTATTTTTATTTCTGTAAGGTCAGTAGGAATATCCCACCTACTTATTTAATTTTTGGCTGCGTTGGGTCTTCATGACTGCATGCAGGCTTTCTCTAGCTGTGGCGAGCGGGGGCTACTCTTCGTTGCAGTGCACGGGCTTCTCACCGCGGTGGCTTCTCATTGCGGAGCACGGGCTCTAGGTGCACAGGCTTCAGTAGTTGTGGCATGTGGGCTCAGTAGTTGTGGTTCGTGGGCCCTAGAGCGCAGGCTCAGTAGTTGTGGTGCACGGACTTAGCTGCTCTGCGGCATGTGGGATCTTCCTGGACCATCGAACCCGTGTACCCTGCCTTGACAGGTGGATTCTGAACCACTGCGTCACCAGGGAAGTCCTGGAATATCACCCCTTTTATCCTAATTTCAGTAATTTGAGTCTTCTCTCTTTTTCTCTTAGTCTAGCTTAAAGGTCTGTCAATTTTGTTGATCTTTTCAAAAACAAACTTTTGATTTCAATGAGTTTCTCGATTTTTAAAAATATTTTCCCTGTTTCTCTATTTTATTTATTTCTGCACTAATATTTATTTCCTTCCTCCTGCTTGCTTTGGGTTTAGTTCGCTCTTCTTTTTCTAGTTTCTTAAGGTAGAAACTGCTTTCACTGAATCTCAAAGTTTTGGTATGTTGTGTTTTTAATTTTCATTTACCTCAAAGTATTGTCTAATTTCTATTATGATTTTTTTGACCAATTTGCTATTTAGGAGTGTGTTGTTTAATTTCTATATACTTGTGAATTTTTTATTTTCCTTCTATTATTGATTTCTCTTTTCATTGTACTGTGGTTAGAGAACATACTTTGTATGATTTCAAACCTTTTAAATTTACTGAGAGACTTGTTTTATGGCCTAACATTTGGTTTATCCTGGACAATATTCCATGTGCAGTGGAGAAAAATGTGTATTTTGTTGTTGTTGGATGGTGTGTTCTGTAGATGTTTCTTAGGCCTAGTTGGTTTACAGTGCTGTTCAAGTCTTCTATTTCCTTGCTGATCTGCTGCCTAGTTGTTCTATTATGGTTGAATGTCTATTTCCCCCTCCAATTCTGTTAGTTTTTACTTCATGTATTTTGGGGCTCTGTTGTTAGTTGTATATATGTTATAATTATTATAAACAATTAATAATTCTTGGTGGATTGACTGTTTCATCATTATACAATGTCCTTCTTTGTCTCTAAAGTCTATCTTTTCTGATATTAATATAGTCACTCTAGCTCCCTTTTTAGTACTATTTGCATGGAGTATCTTTTTCAATCCTTTTACTTTCTATTTGTTACTCTAAAGGAGGCCCAGTACAATAACTAAGAGTAGAAGATGATCAACCAAAAATGTTTGAGACCTCCTAAAATATATATTTAGCTACATTACATTTTTTCTGAAACAAGCTTAATGTCATTAGTGATATGACACAATAGTTAAAAGCATGGGATTGGAAATTAAGACTGCTTGGTTCAGATATGGCTCCATTATTGCTGTGAAACCCAAGTTTAAGTCATTTAACCTCTTGGATCCTCAGTTGCCTCAGTAATAAAATGGAAATGATAACAGTACCCAGCTCATAGGGGTTTTGAGGATTATATGAGATAAAATATAGAAACTACTTGCTACAATGTAAGGCACATAATGAGCCCTCAAAAAATGTTAGCTTTCATTATTTATCATTATTATTACCAACATGACCAAAATATCAAAGTATCTTTTACCTTATATTAAAAAAATCAGACACAGTTGTATTATATTAATATAATTTTATATTAAACTAATTAAGACTACCAATATAAAAACACTTTGAAAACTCTACCATGATATATAAATATTACATGTTATGCTGAATTACCTATATCAATGTTTTCTCTTCCCAGTGCCACAAGTGAGAGAAACAGTATTTCTCTATATAAACTCCTAGGGGGAAAAAGAAGTGGAGAAGATATTACTATTCAAACAGTCTATACATATCTACAAAAATTTTTATGTTAATATAAGCGTGAAATATTCTGACAAATCACTCAGCAAACAATATGAATCTGCTTAGAGGAACAATATATTCATTTAAAAGAATGACTTACCTCTGTCTTTTAAAATGAGGACATTTATTCAGTGTCTCTAAAATCTGACTCATTGGTCCATAGACATCATTCATTTTAATGCTTTTTACCATATTTTTCAATAGTTCCTGGTTAAATGAATTATCACCTTTTTGCAATAAATGGACCATTGGATACTTCTGGGCTGTAAAAGAACAAAAGAGCAGATGAAGAAAAATGTTCTGTGTAGAAAGCAGAATGTAATTAAGCAGCAACTGACAGCTATTTAAAAAGTTACAAAGCAATAAAAATAAATTAAGGGCAATAGATAAAAGAACTGAAATCTAAGAATGAAGTAAGAAGAAAAAAGGAAGAAATAAGACAAATAATGATAAAAATAAGCTTGAAGGCTCAAATACACAATAACTAAAAATACTGTTTTCCTTAATACAGCCCCTGGAAGGAATTTTAAATCAGCAGCCTGGGATGGAGACAAACAAAAAATAAGTACAAAGAAGAGATAGGGACAAGCAATGTGCTAAAAACAAAACTCTACAAAACAAAACCCCTCCAGCACATACACAGCACCACTCAAAAAACAAAAACAAAAACAACCCCTTGACCTCCAAAGACAATAATACTAAAAACATCAAACTTAACACTCACTCTCAAACAAAAGAGTACGATTTTGACCTGTAAGACAAAAAGTAGTGTAAAATAAAAGTCAGTTACACATTAGTTTAGGCTATTTAAAGCAAGTAGAGAGTACTCTCATATGAAGGACATCAACATTCTATGACAGCACTTACTGTGGGCATTCCAGAGGATGTACAACGGCTGTCCTGGATCCTGATGTAATTTCATATTGTCCCACAACATTTGTATTAAAACATATTTACTGTCTTCAGACATACAGTGGCGAGGAATCTGTGTTGAAGAATAAAACAACATTCATTAATGATCCTTATATGACAATGTTTTGTAAATATTTTATAAAGAGCCTTAAAAATATTTTTTTAGGATGCATGTGTGCAAGAGAGAAAAGAGAACAGAAAAATCACTGATTTGTCTGCATTTTATAACCTACCGAAGGGAGATGACCTGAGTTGAGAAGGCAGCAATCCCTAAAGTAGCAGATTTAACAAAGTACTAAGATCAGTGAGAAAGGGTACCATGAAGGGCTAATCTTGACCAGCTTATGACTAAGTCTCCACAGAAAGATGAATCCAGGAGCCCCATTCTCCATCAGTTCAAGACCCTAGCGAAGATGCTCTGACTGAGTTAACCTCTCATTCACCATGTACTGAAAATCCAAACACATGCACAATCACAGACATGAAGTACAAGAAGGGAGAAGACAAAGTTCCTGAACTTAGACACTTTGCCATTTAGTGCCAGTGACAGCATATGAAAAAGAAAAAAAATGCTTTAATAGAGCAACATATCAAAAATACGAGTGAACATATAACAAACTACTTAAATGTTAAACAAAAATTCACAGTAAAGTAATGAGAATGGTAGCACATGACTGCGATATGAATTACAGGTGTCCAACTAAAGTGTTAGGCTTATTTCTGAAGGAGGTATGAGGCATGAGTGGGGCAAACTCACAAAGTCTTCTCATAAGAGTCATTTACAGTTTATTTTTGAGGCTATAACAAAAAGTCAAGTCCATTTTGTGTAAACTTTATAAGAAGTCTAAAAAACATGACTGTCTTACTGCTAGACTGTAAGGAGAAAAATTATTTGCAACAACTTTATTGATTCAAATGGTTATTAAAAATATTCAGCATAAAATTACTTTTTTGTCATTAGGAATATGCAAACATTACAATGGTGACAGTAGCACTGGCTTTTAGTTAATTTTTACTCTCATACCTTTGAATACTTGTTACAATGCTCAGAAGAAAGAATCAATCCAGGTAAATTACTGGGTAAGTCAAGACGTCTAAAATACCACACCAGGTTCCAAAAAACAATTGGATGATGGTCCACAAAGTCTGCCACTGTTATTGCATGATCACCTTCATTTTCCAATAAGCTTTCAAGTTCCTTCCATACCACTAAAGGACTAAGATATGGAACAGTGATAGGATCTGGACTTGGGAGGTGCCATTCTAATCCTAAAGAATCCTGTTGAATAAATAAAAACCATAAATAGCAATTACAAGATTGATGATACTAAATCATTAAAAAAAATTCCTGTCGATGATTTCCATATAATTAGAAATGAAACTGTATCATGTAACAAGACACTCTTCTTAACAATAATAAAATTGAAGCTTATAAGGCTGTTTAGCACAAGGGGAACAAACTCATATGTAAATTATCAATGTGCAAATTGTAAAAAACACCAAAATACATACTGTAGCTCCTTGTAAAGTAGTTGGCAGGCTGCCTGTAGGAATGAGCTTCTGTCCTCCATTGTCTTCCTTATCCAAGGTGCCATAAGTACTAACACTCCTGGCCATTGGAAATACTGGACATTTTGACAAAGCTGCTTTTGATCTATCAGCAGGGATCTGAATACTTCGGGCACATGTATTTTCGAGCAACTTTGATTTGCTTGGGCATTGAAAAAAGAAAAAAGCGTATCACTGTCTAGATTTACTTTATTTCACTGACCATGTTCTTCTCTTTAGAATCAGAGCTGCACATAGCAAAGTAAAAGGAAGGAAAGATGTTAATCAGGCTTTGGCTGGGAAAAAGGATACAGTTTAAAGTAGCCTAGTCATGTTAATTTCCTTTTTATCCAGTAAACTTTAAATATACAGAGTCATTCATTTGTTCAAAACATTTAGTGGACAACTTTTATACTGCAGGAACCACAGTAGGCCCGAGGATACAAAGCAAAAAAAATAGGCACCTATTCTTTCAGGAGTCAGAGCTAGTGGGAGACAAAGAAAGGGCTATAATAGACCTATGATGAAAGAAGGGACACACACAGATTTGCAGTTTTGCAGTCTAAGCATTCAGGATCAAACAGGTCATGCTAGCCTGCTAGTACTATGTAGGCATTTTCTTTTGCACATGCATTTACCAATATAGCTTCACTTGCCCAGCTATATTTGGTGTATTTGGCACTTCTCCAAAATGGAGTCGATTTCCGCATTTGTTTTAAGCACAGACTTACTTGTATTAGGCTTACTGTGTAAGTCTTAGTTTGATTTTATAGTTCATCTATCAGCTCCAAATGTTTTCTTAGATTATTAAATATTCCTAAGTAGAAAATTAAATATTGCAAAGTAGAAGTACCTCAGTACTGACTTAATTCCTCAAGAGAGAGAGATAATTAATTAGGAATAAGAACTTGAGATTAAGAATCTATTATACATAGGAATTTAAACCTTAAAATGGTCAGCTAATTCTTCTGTCATTACTTGAAATGTATAGTATATGTTGTTAAAATATAGTTCCACATAATCATAATTACCTATTTAGATCAAAATTCCCTCGAACAGAGAGAACAGATGTGTCAAGACCAGAGGTTGATGTTGAGATACAAGACTGCCTTGTCTGCCTTGAAAAGGAGGATGGAAAATGCATATTTTCTGTAGACGGGCTTGACTTCAAAAAGTATCTGTAATGTGAATCAAAGGAGCTTTTTGAGAAAAGAGATATTCTAGGAAACATGATCCTTAAACATGAAGGGGAAGAAAAGCATAAATCATTACCTTCCAGGTCGTCTTAAATCTCTTATTTCGATGTTCAGAAAGGGCAAGAAAAGATTGCCACAAAATGGGCAGGTTGTATTGAGATTTGAATCATCTGCTGTCCAGCCAGCCATGATTTCCTCATCATGGACAAGACAATCACAGGTTCTACAACGAGAGCAGCTCGAGATAAGAACCTATGGGAGAAAACAGCATTTTATAAAGTAAGCCGGTTAGTGCAATTACAATTTAAAAACCATTTCAATTCATATATCTACTGGAAAAGTAAAACTCAGAAGGATTCAGAAGTTACAAATGAAGAATGGATTACATTCAGTACATTATATAATATACTCATCTTTAACTATTTCACCTAAGTCTATTCCAAAACTTTTGCCTGAAAGGGAAACTTGCATTTAAGTGAGGATTTTTACCATTATAATTACGTACTATAAAATCTGCCATGATTTTATTAATGGAAAACTAAACCCAAGTATTACTTTGTTAATACACAAAATAGGTATTGGTAATTACATGTTATAGATCTGTGCTACTCAAAGTGTGGTCACCAGTAAGGAGCTGGTCCACAAACTCTTACTGGTTTGTGATGAGCTAAGTGAAGAAACTAAGAAGAGGATTTGGAGACCTGTAAACTAATTGCTGTAACAGCTAAGTCGGTGATCAGTAGATTTTAGAAGAGTAACAGCCATGACAGATTGGAACTTAAAATCAGCAACAAAAAAAACCCTGGTCTGTCACTACAGACAGTTTAAGAAACATTGCTATAGATAAATGTAAATGCTGTCATTACATTAAAATATAGAAATTCCTGAAGCCATCAGAAACTTTGTAAACTGCAACATCAGTGCTCATCATTTATTTTCCAGCTGCATGCAAATTTATTTTCCAAATTTATGCGAATTAGTGTGAAACAGAAACACAAATGTATTTGGAAGCAATTTTTACACAAAAATCAGGGAAAGTTTTTAAAGTGTAAAACTATAACCTTTTTATTGCAAGAAAATGGGATACAGCAGCATACCCAGCAGATATCTACATCAAACTGACACAAAGAATGAAAAACATGATGGAAAAAGTTGACACAAATGCCAAAACTGCTCCCTGTATCCTCATCCAAAAAGTGTGCCTGCACAGCAAAATTAGTTACAAGTGTTTAAGTTGTGAAATAGGGACTCCGTGCTTCCACCGCAGGGGGTGCGGGTTCAATCCCTGGTTGGGGAACTAAGATCCCGCATGCCGTGTGGTACGGCCAAAACAAAAAAGAAAAATAAAAGTGTAATAAAAATTCAAAGAGGACATACATAAAACAAGGGGTAAATATAAATACTGGAAATAAAAATGCTTTTGTATGTTGATAAACATGAAAGGAAGTATGGAACTTTTCTAAACAGAAGAAGTCATGTGACTTCAATAATCTGAAATACTAGATAAATTTTAAGTTTATTCAGGAGCAATATACATTCTGAAATTTTCAGATGCCATATATTTAACTTTTTATCACTCTACCAGAGACTATCAGCACTTAAGAAATGTAAATTTTATTAAGTAGTACATGAAGATGTTCTTTTGATTAAATTGTACCTCCATTGCATAGTTCTGGAAGATATTTGTATTACTCATGTTGCAGGAAGATGCCACTTCTGATTTCCCAGGTAAGGCAAACTTGGACAAGGATCCTGTTCATTATTAAAAAACAAAGAGCAAAACCATTAAAATTAACAGAAAGGATATGAGAATCTTTCACTTTCATAAATTCTCTGGTAAAATGTCAAACAGTTTTATTTAAAACTATTTAAGATGATAAAGGTAATTTAAGAAAAAGCAAATAAATAATGAAAAATGTTTTTCAACATATGCCTTTGTGTACACCTAAGGAAATGTGCTTTAATTCATTACTCACTTATTAAGCACTTTGTACAGACTAGAAGGCATTCCAGTTGTTTGTAATTACTGTTTTGCTGTTTCTATTCTTACATGTTTTAGATAAAAGAAAGTGTTTAGTTCTAAGGTCTAAAAAGTATAAAATAGCTGATCTTATTTCAGATCATGAAAAGAATTACCGGCAACTCTCTGCCTTATAAGGATCTTTAAAATCTGGAACAGTACTCTTGCTTTTAAACACTAGGGAAGAGTTTCCAAGTACATTCTTAAGAGCAAAGGGATATTAGCAGGTATTAAAATGACAACAAAATAAGGGCAGTTCTGTGGTCAAGTCAATTGCTGACAGTGGCTATATCTAGTTAGGAAAACTGGAAGTAATCAATACATTTTCTATACTTTTTTTTTCCCAGTAGTTACTACATTTTATGAATGAACAATGGTATTTTTATAAATATAAAGGTTAAAAAAAAGTAACAGTATAAACTATCAGTTCCAAGAAATAGAGAGGATAGGAAAACATGTTAAACACCACCATGGGGATGCATAATCCAGACTAATGATCTGATTGCTTCAGCAAATAAATGACAAGGGAGAAAAAAAAGATAGCTCTAGAGCTTCCTCTAGCCCTAGGCTCTGCCACACAGACAAGCAGAGAGGTGGAGAGAGAGCTGAAGCTTCACATCATCCTTGAAGATGATTAGAAATGGTGGCAACTAGAGTTCTTTCCTGATGGTCCCCCAATAACCTTCTGTAATCCCCGTCTGCTAAAGCTAGTTCAAAATTGCTATCAGCCTTGACTAATTCAGTCATTTATGTGGGCAGCCTACCTCTTATATCTCATCAATCTACAGCACAGAATAAATATTCTTTTTAGCAAATACGAATCAGGTTGTGAGGTAAGTCTTATTTACTTAGCTCAATAAACAGTTCTTGCATGTTAGAAAAAAAAAATAAGAGGCTGGGAACTAATCACCTGATTTCTTCATGAATATACGAAAGGGGGAAAAAACAGGGAACAAAGATGAGAGGAAGTTAGTAGACATATCAAACAAATGCAACAAGTGGACCTTGTTTGGGTCACAATTTGAACAAACCACCTATAAAAAGAGTTTCGTGAGATAGTTGTGAAAATTTAAGTATATATTTTATATAAGATATATGATAAATATTGTCACATTAAAAATATGATAATAATACTACAATTTTGTTTTGAAAACAAATGAATGCTTCACAAAAGATACTGTATGAGTCCATAACATGTTCAAAAATGGCCATGCTGACATACAGTGTTAGAAGATGATGTTCATCTGTGAAGGGAGTGGTGAGTAGATGTGGTTATGAGAGGGGGTTCTGGATGCTGTTTATGTTGTGTTTCTTTCTTTTTTCTCCACCCCCCGCAAACATTTATTTATTTATTTGGCTGCACCAGGTCTTAAGCTGCATTATGCAGGAGCTTCATTGCGGCATGCAGGCTCTTTAGTTGTGGCATGTGGGATCTAGCTTCCTGACCAGGGATCGAACCCAGGCCCCCTGCATTGGGAGCAAAGAGTCTTAACCACTGGACCACCAGGGAAGTCCCAAGGTTCTGCCTCTTAATCTGATACTGGTTAATCAGTTGTCCTCAATTTGTGAAATGTACAGTGTTTACATACATAAAAATGTACACACTACATGTATAACATAGAGTAAATAATAAATGTATTAAATAAACTTTAATAAAAAGTTACAAAGATATAACATTAAAGTCCTTATGTTTTAGATATATCAATACATGTTGAAGTATTTATGAATAAAATTATATATTGTTTGGGATTTACTTTAAAATAATCCAGTGGGGAAGGAAAAAATGTTGGCAGCAGAAGAGAGGCGGAAAAGATTAAACAAGATTGGCCATTTGTTGATAGTTGCTGAAGTTGTGTGAAGGGTACGTGGGAGTTCATTGTGCTATTCCTTCTACTTTTGTGATTGACTATTTCCACAATAAAAGCTTTTTAAAGTAGCAAAGATGCAAATTTGAAAAACATTATAATGCATTCATTCCTCACATCATATAACAGGATAACTTTCAAATGGATTAAATATTTAAATCAGGGGTCAAATCTATTTTTGTATGACCACAAACTCAGAATAATTTTAACATTTTAAAGCACTGTTAAAAAAAAGAAAAAGACAAAAAAGAATATGTGACAGAGATGTATGTGGCCCACAAAACCTAAACTATTTACAATATAGCCCTTTACAGAAAAAGTCTGCTGACCCCAGAAAATGTTAAAAAGGAAATCAGAGAAGTATGAGAAGAAAACCGTGGTGAGCCTAGGGAAGGGGAAATCTTTCCTAATAACTCAAAATCCAGAAGCAATAGGGCAAAAACTGATAAATTTGATGACATAAAATTAAAAAGTTTTATGTGGGGAAAATAAAAATCCCTGAACTTGACAAACTTGGAAAAAGCATCTGCCACTTATATAAGAGACAAAGGATTAATTCCCTAACATAAAAAAGAGCTATTAAAACTTAAAAAAAGTGGGGAGGACCAAAAAGTGAAAGTGAAATGTAGGCAAAGGACAGTTCACAGAAAAAGAAACACAAATAGTCCTTAAACACATAAATGGATATGCAACTTAATTTATAAGATAAAGAAAAATGAAAACTAAATTGAAATACATTCTTCACCTATCAGATGGCAAAAATCTGAAAAGCGCGCTAACATATTTTCTTCACAAGGCTGTGGGGAAATAGGTATTCTTTTTTTTTTGTGGTATGCGTGCCTTTCACTGCTGTGGCCCCTCCCGTTGCGGAGCACAGGCTCCGTACGTGCAGACTCAGCAGCCATGGCTCACGGACCCAGCCGCTCCGCGGCATGTGGGATCTTCCCGGACCGGGGCACGAACCCGTGTCCCCTGCATCGGCAGGTGGACTCTCAACCACTGCGCCACCAGGGAAGCCCAAAATAGGTATTCTTATATACTACCTGTGGGAATACAAAACAGTATACCCCTGAGGAAGGAACCTGGCAATATCACTTCAAGGAAAAACTTGGAAGTATCTTCCAAAAATACCCTGGCAAAAGTATAATATGACATATATGCATCACAGTATTATTTATAACAGTTAAACACTGAGAACTTAAAGTCCATCAACAGGGAAGTGGTTAAAATAAACCAATACATCCACACATGATGAACAATGCAACCGTAAAAATGAATGAGGGACAACACTATGTGATGATATGGAATGCTCTTCAGCATATAGTGTTAAGTGAAAAAAGCAAGGAACAGTTAAGTGTTTATAGCATGTTACCTTTTGAGTAAGAAGACAAGGAGGTATTAAGAACACACAAACACACACATACTTTTTAAAACACATTAAAAAAAAGCACATTAAAAAAAGCAACAATGAAAGGATAAATCAAAATGAATAAAAATGGCTACCTCTAGGGACAGTAACAAACCAAGATTAAGGGATGAGGATGGAAGAAGCTAGACTTCTCTGAAAGTGCCTTGGTTCTGTATTGTTTTGAGCCATGCAAATCTTTTACAAAATTAAACATAAAGGAGAAAAAGTAAAGGTACCACAAATCAAATGCAGTATGACCGAGCTGTTTGGACAAACCTTCTAAGGAGGAAGAACCTTCCAGGCTTGTTCTGCTGAAATCAATTCCCTTAGTCCCTGCAGTGGCACTGCTTTCCTGGCAAGAAGTGGCTCCTTCCAACTCGTGGCAGACATCTTCATCTGTTAAAGAGGTAGATTCAGAATCCTGGGCTCCCACTGAAGAAAGACTGGTACGATCAGAACTTTGATCCTAAGGACATAATTATAAGCTTAATTTCCTTCATATTTAAAGTTAGTTATTTAAAAGTTCACTTCAAAGGCAGAGGAAACGCCTAATTACTCAGATGATCAGTTAATTAACATTACAACTTCTAGTGGAAAAAAAACCCCAACCAATTTTACAAGGGCATACTGGACAAACATGAGCTGGAGATCAATTTTTAAGACAGCATTTCTTAGTTAGATCAAAGCAGATACCTGTTAGTTAGATAACTGCTAACTTTAAGTCTTTGTTTATTGTTAATTTTCTTCCCTGCAAATCCCAGCCCAGGATGATACCATTAGAAAATTACAGTTTAATCTCTTTTAATTTCATTTATGTTTACATTTTATTCTTTTCCATAACAATCCAGGTTTCAAAGACATGTATTTCTAGTTTTCATTTTTGAGAACACCGAAGTAGAAGTATTTTTTCCTGGTTACACCAGTAATATGTAAGAAAATTTGATAGACTTTTGTATGAAGAAAAAAATTTTTTTTAATAACTGTAATTCCACTGCCCAGATAATACACAGGTGTGTGTGTGTATGTGTTACTGAGTTACTTTTAATATTACTTGAAAATTTTTATTGGCTTTTTGGCTATATCTCATTGTGTTTTTTATTTAGTGGGTGCTCTAGGGATTGCAATACATATACCTAATCATTTACAGTTGACTTAAAATTAGTATTGTACCACTTCATATATAATAATATACCGATAACGAATGTCAGTGGGGTGAGTCTCTTAATCACTATGAAACCTCTACACATACTGAAAACCCCATGAGATAACGTTCAAATTTTTGTTTTGTCCAACTGCAAGTATTTTAAGGAATTTAAAAAGGTTTTAAGGGACTTCCCTGGTGGTGCAATGGTTAAGAATCCGCCTGCCAGAGCAGGGGACGTGGGTTCGAGCCCTGGTCCAGGATGATCCCACATGCTATGGAGCAACTAAGCCCATGCGCCACAACTACTGAGCCTGTGCTCTAGAGCCCGAGAGCCACAACTACTGAAGCCTGTGTGCCTAGAGCCCATGCTCTGCAACAAGAGAAGCCACCGCAATGAGAAGCCCACGCACCACAACGAAGAGTAGCCCCCACTCGCTGCAACTAGAGAAAGCCCCCGTGCAGCAATGAAGACCCAATGCAGCCAAAAATAAATAAATTTTAAAAAAAAGAATATATATGTGTATATAGCTGAATCACTGTGCTGTATACCTGAAACTAACACGACACTGTAAATCAACCATACTTCAATAAAAATTTTAAAAAAAAAGGTTTTAAAAAAGGGGTCTTATAGAGATTGGTTCAAGATGACGGAGTAGAAGGACATGCTCTCACTCCCTCCTGCGAGAACACCGGAATCACAACTAACGGCTGAACAATCACTGACAGAAAGACACTGGAAATCACCAAAAAAAGATATCCCACAATCAAAGACAAAGAAGAAGCCACAACGAGACGGTAGGAGGGGCACAATCACAATAAAGTCAAATCCCATAACTGCTGGGTGGGTGACTAACAAACTGGAGAACACTTATACCACAGAAGTTCACCCGCTAGAGTGAAGGTTCTGAGCCCCACGTCAGGCTTCCCAACCTGGGGGTCCAGCAACGGGAGGAGGAATTCCTAGAGAAACAGACTTTGAAGGCTAGTGGGATTTGACTGTAGGAATTCGACAGGACTTGGGGAAACAGAGACTCCACTCTTGGAGGGCACACACAAAGTAGTGTGTGCATCGGGACCCAAGGGAAGGAGCAGTGACCCCAAATAAGACTGAACCAGACCTACCTGCTAGTGTTGGAGGGGCTCCTGCAGAGGTGGGGGGGTGGCTCTGTCTCACTGTGAGGACAAGGACACTGGCAGCAGAAGTCCTGGGAAGTACTCCTTGACGTGAGCCCTCCCAGAGTCAGCGATTAGCATCACCAAAGAGACTGGGTAGGCTCCAGTGTTGGGTTGCCTCAGGCCAAAGAACCAACAGGGAGGGAACCCCGCCCCACCCATCAACAGTCAAGTGGATTAAAGTTTTACTGAGCTCTGCCCACCGGAGCAACAGTCAGCTCTACCCACCACCAGTCCCTCCCATCAGGAAACTTACACAAGCCTCTTAGATAGCCTCATCCACCAGAGGGCAGACAGCTGAAGCCAAGAAAAACTACAATCCTGCAGCCTGTGGAACAAAAACCACATTCACAGAAAGACAGACAAGACGAAAAGGCAGAGGGAACAAGATAAAACCCCAGAAAAACAACTAAATGAGGTGGACATAGGCAACCTTCCAGAAAAAGAATTCAGAATTATGATAGGATGATCCAGGATACCGGAAAAAGAATGGAAGCAAAGATCGAGAAGATGCAAGAAATGTTTAACAAAGACCTAGAAGAATTAAAGAACAGAGATGAACCATACAATAACTGAAATGAAAACTACACTAGAAGGAATCAATAGCAGAATAACTAAGGCAGAAGAACGGATAAGCGACCTGGAAGACAGGATGGTGAAATTCACTGCTGTGGAAGAGAATAAAGAAAAAAAGAATGAAAAGAAATGAAGACAGCCTAAGAGACCTCTGGGACAACATTAAATGCAACAACATTCACATTATAGGGGTCCCAGAAAGAGAACAGAGAGAGAAAGGACCCAAGAAAATATTTGAAGAGATTATAGTCGAAAACTTCCCTAACATGGGAAAGGAAATAGCCACCCAAGTCCAGGAAGTGCAGAGAGTCCCATACAGGATAAACCCAAGGAGAAACACGCCGAGACACATAGTAATCAAATTGGCAAAAATTAAAGACAAAGAAAAATTATTGAAAGCAGCAAGGGAAAAACGACAAATAACATACAAGGGAACTCCCATAAGGTTAACAGCTGATTTCTCAGCAGAAACTCTACAAGCCAGAAGGGAGTGGCATGATATACTTAAAGTGATGAAAGGGAAGAAGCTACAACCAAGATTACTCTACCCGGCAAGGATCTCATTCAGATTCAACAGAGAAATCAAAAGCTTTACAGACAAGCAAAAGCTAAGAGAATTCAGCACCACCAAACGAGCTCTACAACAAATGCTAAAGGAACTTCTCTAAGTGGGAAACAGAAGAAAAGGACCTACAAAAACAAACCCAAAACAATTAAGAAAATGCTCATAGGAACATACATACAATTATCGATAATTACCTTAAACGTGAATGGATTAAATGCTCCAACCAAAAGACACAGACTTGCTGAATGGATACAAAAACAAGACCCATATATATGCTGTCTACAAGAGACCCACTTCAGCCCTAGGGACACATACAGACTGAAAGTGAGGGGATGGAAAAAGATATTCCATGCAAATGGAAATCAAAAGAAAGCTGGAGTAGCTATACTCATATCAGATAAAATAGACTTTAAAATAAAGAATGTTACAAGAGACAAGGAAGGACACTACATTATGATCAAGGGATCAATCCAAGAAAAAGATGTAACAATTATAAATATATATGCACACAACATAGGAGCACCTCAATACATAAGGCAACTGCTAACAGCTATAAAAGAGGAAATCGACAGTAACACAATAATAGTGGGGGACTTTAATGCCTCACTTAAACCAATCGACAGATCATCCAAACAGAAAATTAATAAGGAAACAGAAGCTTTAAATGACACAATAGACCAGACAGATTTAATTGATATTTATAGGACATTCCATCCAAAAACAGCAGATTACACTTTCTTCTCAAGGGCAAACAGAACATTCTCCAGGATGGATCATAACTTGGGTCACAAATCAAGCCTCAGTAAATTTAAGAAAACTGAAATCATATCAAGCATCTTTTCTGACCATGATGCTATGAGATTAGAAATCAATTACAGGGAAAAAAACGTAAAAAACACAAACACATGGAGGCTAAACAATACGTTACTAAATAACCAAGAGATCACTGAAGAAATCAAAGAGGAAATCAAAAAATACCGAGAGACAAATGCCAATGAAAACATGATGATCCAAAAACCTATGCGATGCAGCAAAAGCAGTTCTAAGAGGGAAGTTTATACCTATACAAGCGTACCTCAAGAAAAATCTCAAATAAACAATCTAACCTTACACCTAAAGGAACTAGAGAAAGAAGAACAAAGAAAACTCAAAGTTAGCAGAAGGAAAGAAATCATAAAAATCAGAGCAGAAATAAATGAAATAGAAACAAAGAAAACAATAGCAAAGATCAATAAAACTAAAAGCTGGTTCTCTGAGAAGATAAACAAAATTGGTAAACCATTAGCCAGACTCATTAAGAAAAAGAGGGAGAGGATTCAAATCAATAAAATTAGAAGTGAAAAAGGAGAAGTTACAACAGACACCGCAGAAATACAAAGCATCCTAAGAAACTACTACAAGCAACTCTATGCCAATGATATGCACAACCTGGAAGAAATGGACAAATTCTTAGAAAGGTATAACCTTCCAAGACTGAACCAGGAGGAAACAAAATATGAACAGACCAATCACAAGTAATGAAATTGAAACTATGATTAAAAATCTTCCAACAAACAAAAGTCCAGGACCAGATGGCTTCACAGGTGAATTCTATCAAACATTTAGAGAAGAGCTAACACCCATCCTTCTCAAACTCTTCCAAAAATTTGCAGAGGAAGGAACACTCCCAAACTCATTCTATGAGGCCACCATCACCCATACCAAAACCAGACAAAGATACTACAAAAACAGAAAATTACAGAATATCACTGATGAATATAGATGCAAAAATCCTCAACAAAATACTAGCAAACAGAATCCAACAACACATTAAAAGGATCATACACCATGATCAAGTGGGATTTATCCCAGGGATGCAAGGATTCTTCAATATACGGAAATCAATCAATGTGATACACCATATTAACAGATTGAAGAATAAAAACCATATGATCATCTCAATAGATGCAGAAAAAGCTTTTGACAAAATTCAACACCGCTGGATAAAAAAACCCTCCAGAAAGTGGGCATAGAGGAAACCTACCTCAGCATAATAAAGGCCATATATGACAAACCCACAGCAAGCATCATTCTCAATGGTGAAAAACTGAAAGCATTTCCTCTAAGATCAGGAACAAGACAAGGATGTCCACTCTCACCCTTACTATTCAACATAGTTTTGGAAGTCCTAGCCATGGCAATCAGAGAAGAAAAAGAAATAAAAGGAATACAAATTGGAAAAGAAGAAGTAAAACTGTCACTGTTTGCAGATGACATGATACTATACATAGAGAATCCTAAAGATGCCACCAGACAACTACTAGAGCTAATCAATGAATTTGGTAAAGTTTCAGGATACAAAATTAATGCACAGAAATCTCTTGCATTCCTATATATTAATGATGAAAAATCTGAAAGAGAAATTGAGGAAACACTTCCATTTACCACTGCAACAAAAAGAATAAAATATCTAGGAATAAACCTACCTAGGGAGACCAAAGACCTGTATGCAGAAAACTGTAAGATACTGACGGAAGAAATTAAAGATGATACCAACAGATGGAGAGATATACCATGTTCTTGGATTGGAAGAATCAATATTGTGAAAATGACTATACTACCTAAAGCAATCTACAGATTCAGTGCAATCCCTATCAAATTACCAATGGCATTTTTTACAGAACTAGAACAAAAAATCTTAAAATTTGTATGGAGACAGAATAGCCAAAGCAGTCTTGAGGGCAAAAAGTGGAGCTGGAGGAATCAGACTGCCTGACTTCAGACTATAATACAAAGCTACAGTCATCAAGACAATATGGTACTGGCACAAAAACAGAAATATAGATCAACCCACACACCTATGGTCAACTAATCTATGACAAAGGAGGCAAGGATATAAAATGGAGACAAGACAGTGTCTTCAACAAGTGGTGTTGGGAAAACTGGACAGCTACATTTAAAAGAATGAAATTAGGGCTTCCCTGGTGGTGCAGTGGTTTAGAGTCCGCCTGCCGATGCAGCGGACATGGGTTTGTGCCCCAGTCCAGGAAGATCCCACATGCTGTGGAGTGACTAGGCCCGTGAGGCATGGCCACTGAGCCTGCGCGTCCGGAGCCTTTGCTCCGCAACGGGAGAGGCCACAACAGTGAGAAGCCCACGTACGGCAAAAAAAAAAAAAAAAAAAAAAAAAAAAAAGAATGAAATTAGAACACTCCCTAACACCATACACAAATATAAACTCAAAATAGATTAGAGACCTAAATGTAAGATTGGACACTATAAAACTCAGAGGAAAACATAGGAAGAACACTCTTTGACATAAATCACAGCAAGATCTTTTTTGATCCACCTCCTAGAGTAATGGAAATAAAAACAAAAATAAACAAATGGGACCTAATGAAACTTAAAAGCTTTTGCACAGCAAAGGAAACCATAAACAAGATGAAAAGACAACCCTCAGAATGGGAGAAAATATCTGCAAACGAATCAAGGGACAAAGGATTGATCTCTAAAATATATAAACAGCTCATGCAGCTCAATATTAATAAAACAAACAAACCAATCCAAAAATGGGCAGAAGACCTAAATAGACATTTCTCCAAAGAAGACATACAGATGTCCAAGAAGCACATCAAAAGCTGCTCAACATCACTAATTATTAGAGAAATGCTAATCAAAACTACAATGAGGTATCACCTCACACCAGTCAGAATGGGCATCATCAGAAAATCTACAAACAACAGATGCTGGAGAGGGTGTGGAAAAAAGGGAACCCTCTTGCACTGTTGGTGGGAATGTAAATTGATACAGCCACTATGGAGAACAGTATGGAAGTTCCTTAAAAAACTAAAAATAGAATTACCATATGACCCAGCAATCCCACTACTGGGCATATACCCAGAGAAAACCATAATTCAAAAAGACACATGTACCCCAATGTTCATTGCAGCACTATTTACAATAGCCAGGTCATGGAAGCAACCTAAATGCCCATCAACAGACGAATGGATAAAGAAGATATGGTACATATATACAATGAAATATTACTCAGCATAAAAGGGAACGAAATTGGGTCATTTGTAGAGACGTGGATGGATCTAGAGACTGTCATACAAAGTGAAGTAAGTCAGAAAGAGGAAAAACAAATATCGTACATTAACGTATATATGTGGAACCTAGAAAAATGGTACAGATGAACTGGTTTGCAGGGGAGAAATTGAGAGACAGATGTAGAGAACAAACGTATGGACACCAAGGCAGGAAAGCGGCTGGGAGTGGGATGAATTGGGAGATTGGGATTGCCATGTATACACTGATGTGTATAAAATGGATGACTAATAAGAACCTGCTGTATTAAAAAAAAAAGGGGGGGGGTCTTTCATATTAACCTGATATTTACCATCTATTTTGCTCTTTCTTCATTTCCAAAGACCCAGATTTCTTTGTGGTATAATTTTTCCTCAGCCTGAAGAACTTCCTTTAGTGTATTTTATACAGCAGGTCTGCTAGTCATGAATTCTTTTCCTTTATCTGAAAATGTTTTTATTTCACCTTCACCCCCTAAAGAATATTTTCACTGGATATGGAATTCTGGGTTGACAGGCCTTTTCTTCAACAGGTTAAAAGTGTTGTTCCACTGTATTCTTCCCTCCACAGATTATGATGAAAACAAGTGGCCATTCAAATCCTTATTCCTCTGTAGGTAATGTGTCATTTTTGTTTAGTAGCATTCAAGATACTATTCTTTTTTTTTTCTAGCAGTTATTTTTCATTAGAAATGGATATCTTTGGTTATTAACAGTTTGCTTTTATGTATATATAGGTGTTGTTTTCTTTGAGTTTATCCTGTCTATAGTTTACTGAGTATCTGCAAATCTAAATCTTTTACTGAATTTGGGAAATTTTATCCATTATTTCTTCAAATATTTTTCCTACCATAATCTCTTTCTCCAATTCTTTTGGAATCCCAATTTTATGTTATACATTTTGATATTGTCCCACAAGTCTCTGAGGCTCTGTTCATTTTTATAAAGTCTCTCTCTGTTCTTCCAACAGCATAATTTCTGTTACTCAATCTTTAAGTTCAATGACTCTCCTTTGTCATCTCCATTCTGCTACTGAACCCATCCAATAAGTTTATTTCAGAGTGTATTTTTTATGATAAAATTTTTTGACAAATAATTTTTCTGGTTAAGAGTTCCTTTCTTTTCTTATTTGAAATGTGTTTTTTCTTTACTTCAGGGAATCTAGTTATAATAGCTGCTTTAAAGTTTCCATCTGATAATTCCAACATCTGGGTTATCTCAGGGTTGTCTTTCCCTTGAGAATTAGTCACATTTTCCTGGTTCAAGTAATTTTGGATTTTATTTTGGACACCATGAATGTTATGCTGTGTAGTCTGGGTACTTTTATAATCTCTTGGAGAATGTTGAGCTATTGTATTAGCAGGCAGTCAACTAAGTTATGTTCAGATTGTAATTTGTGTTTTGATTTTTGTAGGTGGTGATTTAATCCCCAGTTTAATTCTCTAAGCCTTGTCCATGCTGGTCTGCATCTATCCCATGTATGTGTAGCTCAAGGGTGAGGCTCAGACTTGTGTGGGCCACACACAGAATTAGGAATCCTTCTTTCACAGATTCCCCTCATACTCTCCAGCCCACAGAGGCTCCCTTCTCTGGTTCCTCTGTCCAGGAAATATGGGGATTCACTTGAAGTTTTAGCTGCCAGGGATGCCATGCCACACTGTGACTGGGACCTGCTCTTGGAGCAAAAATGTATGAGAAAGAAAATGGGAAAATTTCCCCACAATCTGCTGCTTTTATTTTTCAGAATCTTAGATAGTTTTTTTTGTATTTTGTTTGGAGTTTTTAGTTGTAAATCAGTGGGAGGGACAGGCTTTAGTAGTCTTATGTTACCACAGTGGAACTAAAGCTCTCACCCAAATTTTTAAAGAGTATTTTTGCTGGGTACAGAAAAACAGGTTGGCAGTCATTTTCTTTCAGTACTCTAAAGATGTCTTTCCAGTGTCTTTTGACATCAAATTTTCTATTCAGAAGACAACTGTCAGCTTTCTTACTGCTGCTCTTTTGAAGGTAATAGCTCTCTCTTCTTTGGCTCCTTTTTGGATTTTCTCTTTGTATTTCATTTTCATCTATTTTAACATAAGATGTCTAAGTATAGGGTGTTTTTTTGGTTTTTTTGCATTTATTCTGCTTGACATTTGTAGATCTTCTAAATATGTGAGTGACATCTTTAATCACTTTTGGAAAATTCTTGGCAATTAGCTTTTTAAATGTTCCTTCTACCCCTTTTTTTCTTCTTCTTCTGGAACTAAATTACATCAATGTTAGGCATTTTCACTAAACCCCACATTTTTTCCTGTATTTTCCAATGTTTTTTCCCTGTCTGTATTTCAGTGTGATATTTTCTACTAACTTCCCAACTAGTTTACTAATCTTTCTTCTCCTGTTGTTTTTTTTTTTTTTTTTTGTCTTTTAAATCTAACTACAGCTTTCTTAATTTCGCATCTTTTTCAGTTCTAGAATTTACACTGGTTCTTTTCAAAAGATAATTACCTGGTGAAATTTTGCATGTTTCTAGCTTTTTTTTCTCACCCTTTTCTCTATTTTCTTGGACATATTTTAATTACTTTAAAGTATCTTGCTAATTCAAATATTTAGATCACCTGAAGGTCTGTTTCCTCCATCTGTTTTTCTTTTGTTTTTAATTATGGTCCTTGTCTCTCAGTACAGCTTTCTTTTTTTTTTTTAATATTTATTTATTTGGCTGCACTGGTCTTAGTTGCAGCACTTGGGATCTTCGCTGCAGTGTGCGGGATCTTTAGTTGTGGTGTGTGGGATCTTTAGTTGCAGCATGCAGGCTCTTAGTTGAGGCACGCAGGATCTAGTTCCCTGACCAGGGATGGAACCCGGGCCCCCTGCACTGGGAGTGTGGAGTCTTAACCATTGGATCACCAAGGAAGTCCCTCAGTATAGCTATTTTTAATTCAGTAATAGAATATAAAAAATTATATATAAAAAACTGTAAGGACTCCAGTTGATGTTCTGGTCCTCTGGAAAGGACACACTTTTTCCTTGTTAGAGTAAAGGCTGATTAGTTTAATCTAATCACAGACTGAGCTGAGTCCAGCCTAGGTTGCAGTTTTGGTCAGGTTCAGTCTACCTCTGTTTTGCCAATGCTCCTAAGGCATGGCTCTGCAGGAATTTGAACTAAGGGCCTGGTGTGTACACCAAAGCTTCCCTGCCCTCACTTTCGCCAGCTCCCAGCAGCTTATGAACTAAGCTATTGTATTCCCAGCACCACGAAACTGCTGAGAACTCTTAATTATCAGAGACATTCTGCTTATGTTTTCAGACTAATGTTTCATGCAGTATCAGTATTTGGAAAATGTCCTGAAGGAAAAAAGTTGTGTATCTGAGAACCGTCCAGTCTCTATTTTTGTCTCTCCAGCTCTACAAGATCCCAAAAGTCCTGCTGGCACCCTCACCTCTCCACAGTCCTCTGATAAGGCAAAGCCTGGATTTGCAACCTCTTGCTCTGTGCTCAGAATAAGCAAATGCCCTCAAGGAAAAAGTAGCTATAAAACTTCAGCTCATCTCTGCAATTCTCCTCTCTCTAGAATCTTGCCCCTCTACTTTCTAGTTGTTTCAGCAGTTCTCTGATGACTTTAAACAAATACTTTCCATATTTCATCTAGCTTTTTTCTTTGGGAGGTATGCAGGTGTATCACAAGGTACTCCATCCTAACCAGAAAGAGAAATCCTGTGCCTGGCTGGTAATTTTTGAAGGCAATAAATAATGAAGCTCAGTAAGCATTTTCATATGACTCTAATTTTTACTCCAGCTACAGATCACTTTCTTTCAAAACTGAACTAAAAATATAACCTTAGTTAGTGGATTCTTTCCTTTCGAAGTTATTGTTCAAGTCCAAATTCTGATACTTACAAACCTTACGCATCCCAAGAGTCCTTTCTGTAAAGCTGTATTTTAGGAGAATGGTAAAAACAGACATCTTTGCAAGTAAGATACTTTTGGTGGTGGAGGAGGGTAAAAGGAAAAGTAGAAAACACTAATAAACCTACCTTGGATGATGTGGTGTACATGGTGAATCTTGAATACCATTTGCTTGCTTTCTCTGCAACTCCTTTTCCAGCAGTGAACATACTGTTTCTTAGAACATCTAGTTTAGGTACTAGTAGTGTATCTAAATTAAATGAAGGTGATGAATGGGTTAATGCATCTTGAGATTCTTCTCTAAATGGGCAAGTAGGTGAGAAGGCTGGAGAAGACCAGAGTCTATCCCTTGGTCTGTCTTCGCTTTTTGAGTAACTTTTAGATTTGGTAAGTCTCACTGGACCAGGAGAATTAGGAGGCAGGCTAGATCTTCTGCATGCCTTGACCAACGTTGGACTTTTCTTAGCGGTTACTTTATCATCACAGGCCCGTTGTAAATCAATGCTTGGTGTTCGACTTGTCAAAGGACTGCTCATGTTATTCATATACATCACAATTTCTTCAGCTAAATCCCGCCTAGCAGATGGTGTCGAAACGCTTTTGCTATCATCTTCCTCCTCTTCCTCCTCCTCTTTTTGCTGCTGTTCAGTCTCAGCAACCAAAAGAGAGAGGGGATCAAATCCTGTTGCAACATCAGTTTTTTCAAAAGGTTTTACTGAAAAGCTGCTATTCAAGCGTTGACTCCTCTTAGGATTTTGTGGAGCAATGTACCCCACTTTTGATCCATCTGTTTCATTGTCTAAGTCTTCTAAGTCAAAAATAACAGGAGAATCCACTTTATCTGCCAAACAATTAGAACCATCAAAAGGTGTATCATCATCACTAGATTCCTTCTCTATACTGTCTCTATTTGATCTTAAAGATGGCTTTCCAATATCAAGACTATTTGGTCTTGTGCTTTTTGAGATTACATTTGAAAGAATTTTTGCATCAGCTCCTAATTTTTCAACCATATCTCCAGGGTTTGCTTCCTGGTTAATTCTATTGAGCATAAGTCCCATTAGTACTCCTCCACTAAGATTTCGGTTTCTATTTCCCCAGGACATTTGCTGCTGCAAATTAGGCTCATTGTCACTTTTATGTCTTTTCCTGAAGCATCTACTGTGAATGTTTCCTGTTTCATTTGTATCCTCAAAAGATGATATTAAGAGCGGCTCAGACGAACTTTCTAAAAAACAAGAAAAGTGTTTTTAGCCACGAAAAAAGTAATATGCAAATATAAGTTGTCTGAAATATTTAAGATACTAGTAATAAAATGATAACAGCAAGCACTCATCAAGTGCCTGTGATTTCACAGATGCTATACTAGGCACTTTACTCACATTATCTACCATAATCATTCCAATATCCTTATGGGTGGAGAAAAAACTGATAGATTACCTAGACCAAAGTTACCCAGTCCTTAAGCGAGAGAACTGGGATTCAAATCAAATATGAAGGGTATGATCTGAGATATAAGGATGAACTGCTTTTTAAAACTTGTAAGATTAATATTTACCCTTGGTATATTTAACAACAATAATAATGAATTTATGTCCATTTCACTGAACGGATTAAATAACAATGGTTATACAATTGTGGTTGTGCTAGACGACCTTAAGATTCTGAGTCTTCTGCCTATAAAAACAAAACCAAAAACACTAAACCAAACCAAATAAAAGGCAGCTATGTGAGCTTTATTCATAAATAAAAATTATTTTTAAAACTCCAAATCCTTATGACTATAGATGTGGCTAAATAATTTTACCTTTGCTTTACATATTGATTCACGTTTATAACAGTCAAATGTGAATGGCCACTTGCTATTCAGAAACACTGTTCACTGCTTTTTACCAAATTACTTAGGTACCTACGCTGAAAGCAGAAATCTAGATTTTTTGATCACTTTAATTGTCCTTATGTGGGAGTCTTCTAAAGCATTAGTCTAGGTATGGTATTGTCAACTACTCTTTTTTTTTTAAATAAATTTATTTATTTATTTATTTTTGTTTGCGTTGGGTCTTTGTTGCTGCGCGTGGGCTTTCTCTAGTTGCGGTGCGCGGGCTTCTCACTGCGGTGGCTTCTCTTGTTGCGGAGCACGCGCTCTAGGCACGTGGGCTTCAGTAGTTGTGGCGCACAGGCTTAGTTGATCTGCGGCATGTGGGATCTTCCCCAACCAGGGCTCGAACCAATGTCCCCTGCATTGGCAGGTGGATTCTTAACCACTGCACCATCAGGAAAGTCCTTCAACTACTCTTTTTACATGCTTTATCCAACAGAATTAGCTCTCTATAATGAGCCAATTCCTAAATATGTGCCTTTTTTCCTATCATATGATGTATTTGGGTAACAGGATAGGAGATAAAAGGGACTACTAGAGACCATAAAAGCCTACAAACTAATACTGTTTAATAAGCATACAGCATTAACAAGGAAAACAGTAGAGCAGAGAGGTAAAGTGTCTTCTTTTTTTCTGTATCAGCTTATGATTAAGTATATAAGAAACCAAGAACATACTTTCTTCTGATATTCTGGGAAACCTGCTTAACAGGTTATATATTATCAAAGACCTGGAGCAATCTTATAATCCAAAGATGTAACTCTAGGCCTGCATTTAAATAGATGTGTTCCTTTGCAAAGTAAGAACAATGCAATGGCCTATAGACAAGTAAAGCTGGTTATCAAATTATACCAGGGGTTGGCAAACTACACTGCTGAGCCAAATCCAGCCTGTGGACTGTTTATATACAGTCTCTAATGGTTTTAACATTTTAAAAGAGCTGTAAAAATCACACACACAAAGAACAAGCAATAGAGACTTTATGTGGCCTGTAAGGCCTAAAATGTTTACACCTGGCCATTTACAGAATAGTCTGTCTGACTCTAAGTTTATATACCTGCTAAATTCCAGCAGACTAGGCTGGATGCTGCGCACCTCTAATAGAGAGGCTGCAAACTATTTAACTTCCTTGGGCCTGGTGGCTCTATGACGTAATTCTGGCAAGTGATAGTAAAGTGGTAGTTTTTGAGGGTTTCTGGGAAAACGTCTGCTTTCCTGGTAAAGGAGGTAGATGTTGCTGGCACTCCCCTTGCCCATTCTTTCTGCCTTGCACAGATAGGTGGTGCCTGAAGTTGCCAGCAGCTGTATTATAATCATGGTTAGGTTCAGAGATCTGAGGTAAAGCCCCTGAACCAACATCTTGGGCAATTGTTTACTCTTGAATTTCGTGAGAAAAGAAGCCCTCAACTTGTTTAAGCCAGTGTTAAGTCATATTTTCTGAGCCTTAAAACTGAAAGAATTCTGAGCTAATTTACTAGCCCTTTTTTTACACCTTTGAACATGCTATAATCCCTTCCTACTATACAGCCTTTACATATTGCTTCCCACTGCTTAGAATGCTCCCTTTCAATTTTTCCTTTGGAACCCCTATCCTCATTTGTTTTCTACTCACCCTTCAGATCTAAGCTCAGAAACCATATTATCAAGGAAGGCTTTCCTGACCAATGTCCCTCGAAACCCAGGACAGGTTACATATTCTCATGGCAACTTACAGCCCTTCTTTTTTTTTTTTTCCCCCTAATTTATTTATTTTTGGCTGCATTGCGTCTTTGTTGCTGTGCGTGGGCTTTCTCTAGCTGTGGCAAGCGGGGGCTACTCTTCACTGCGGTGTGCGGGCTTCTTATTGCGGTGGTTTCTCTTGTTGCGGAGCACGGGCTCTAGGTGCACGGGCTTCAGTAAATATCACACACACAAAGAACAAGCAATAGAGACTGTATGTGGCTTGTAAGGCCTAAAATGTTTACTACCTGGCCATTTACAGAATAGTCTGTCTGACTCTAAGTTTATATACCTGCTAAATTCCACTAGACTAGGCTGGATGCTGTGCATCTCTAACAGAGAGGCTGCAAACTATTTAACTTCCCTGGGCCTGGTGGCTCTATGACATAATTCTGGCAAGTGATAGTAAAGTGGTAGTTTTTGAGGGTTTCTGGGAAAACAAGCCAATTTTCTAAGGCATATAATAGGTTTCCTAGGTATGAACTAGAGTTGTTAGTTTATCCTTAAGATTTTTGACTCCTTTACCAGGAAAGTAGACGTTTTCCCAGAAACCCTCAAAAACTACCACTTTACTATCACTTGCCAGAATTATGTCATAGAGCCACCAGGGCACATGGGCTCAGTAGTTGTGGTTTCCGGGCTCTAGAGAGCAGGCTCAGTAGTTGTGGCACACGGGCTTAGCTGGTCTGCGGCATGTGGGATCTTCCCGGACCAGGGCTCGAACCCGTGTCCCCTGCATTGGCAGGCGGATTCTTAACCACTGCGCCACCAGGGAAGCCCTTACAGCCCTTCTTGCCAGTATTTAATATCAGGGTGTTTTTATATTTACTTGATTATTTGATTAATGTTTTCCCAGCCCTCCCATGTACTTCTCTTTGGAGGCAGGGACCATGTTTATTTTTGTTCTTTACTATATCCTCAGTAGCACCTGGCATATGGTAGCAGGTATAGTAGGAGCTCAAAAAATAATCGCTGAATGAATATTGTCTGCTGGGAAACAACTGCAGCCAAGAGACCAACCCAGAATATAACATAGTATAATATATTATAATATGCCATGTTACAGCTAAATGTGGTAGCTAAAGGGAAAAAGTTAAAGCACACTAAAAGCAGAATTAGGCTTAAAAAAACATTTCAGAGTATGTTTTCATATTTCAGAACATGCTTGATTTCAGAGTAAATTGTCTTGTGATTGAATTCTCAGTAATTCAATATAAATTAATCAAAATGTTAAAATTCCCAAGATAACCATGAAGTAACCATAGGATGATGATTTTATTTCAATTACCAACCAAACATTAAAACATTTCTTTGGTTATTCCACTCCCACATCTTTTAGAAGCTGTCATTTATTTATATAATGATATAAATAAAATATACATATACTGTACTGCAACACATGAAGAAACTTGAAAGGTGTTTTGAATTCTAGCAAGTACTAGTATGTAAGAAAAAAGTTACAGAAATGTAAGTATTCCTATAAATCCCACATATAGTCTTTGGTAGTAGTGATAAACCCAGAGTACTTAACAGATGGGAAAGTTTTCAAGTCAAAAATCTAGAGCAGGGGTCGTCATGGGCCAGAAAGTAAATATTTTAGGCTCTGCAGGCCATACAGTCTCTGTGGCAACTCCACAGCTCTGCCAACGTAGTGCCAAAGCAGCCATAGACAATATGTAAGTGAATGAGCTGGGTGTGTGACAATCAACCTTTGTTTATGAACACTGAACTTTCATATAATTTTCAGGTGTCACAAAATATTTTTCTTCTTTTGATTTCTTACCATTTAAAAATGTAAAAAACCATCCTTAGCTTGTGGGTCTGTACAAAAACCAGGCTGCAGGCCTGGTTTGGCCCATGGGCCACAGTTTGCCTACCCCTGAGTTAGAGGCATATCTAACTATGCTGCAGAAAAACAAACATCATTGCAGCAGCAGGGCCTTTATAGAGATATTTCAGCTTTGACAGCACAAGTCCTTCAGTGTTTGTTTAGATTACAATGATGCAGAACTGAGCTAATACAAAAAATAAAATAATGTAATTATGAAATCAGACTATTAACACTAGAAACTCTGAATCTTATGTCTGTTTATTGCCCCCCAAAACAGTCTGATGAAAAACTTGTGAGACAAGGTATTATCCCAGGTCCTAAAATGACTTTTCCATTAAGTAGCTGAGAAGTTATGGGACCTGCCAATAGTCCGACTATGCCTGAGTTTTCTCATCTTTGAAAGAGTGCTAATACCCCCTCTCACTAATATAAGCACTGCTGTAATAATACATGAAAAATAATATATAGAAAGTGCTTTGAAAAGAAAAAATATTAGGTATTGTTATTTAAACTACCTGAAGGACTATCCTTTCGCCTCTGAAAAAAACAGGAACAACACGAAGACTAAGGAACTCTATGCTTCATTTAAAAATTGGCGAGGTGTCTGGTACCCTCAGATTGATCATCTCACTTGCTCCCCACTTCCCCCTTCCCAAAACTCCCCACAGTCCAAACTCAAAAGGCAGCTTGTAGGTATGTCCCTTTACTTTGTTACAATAAAAGCTTGAACAAACTATATTATAAAATACAGAATTTAAGCTTCTAAACTATACCATGAGAGGCTGCAAAAGTATACCAAAAAACCAAAACCAAAACAAAAACCAAAACAAAAAAACGAAAAATGAAAAAATCCCTTGAGAATTAAGACTTAAAAAAAAATATTCACTAGAAATACAGATACAAGTTATTCTGCACATAACAGACGAATACCATTCAACTTACCTGTGCTTTCTCCTGATGTTTTATCAGCACTGTTATTTGCAGCACTGAGGCGAACTATACTGGAAGAACTTTGATAATTGAGCTTAGGAAGACAATCAGCACTTCCCTTTGCACTCTCGCTCTCTGACACTGTAAAGATTAAAATGCAACTGTTAAGATGAAATCTATATACATCAGAGGAGCCATAAAGAGAAGTAGCTTTTAGTTCTAAATACTTCTCCCGGAAAATACGTGATGAGAAAATACTGAACACCTCTATATCTATATTTGTCAATCACGAATAACTGATACCATTCATTCAAGTCCTCAAGGTGTGTATCAAACAACTAAGTACTGGTCACACATGAGGTCCATGCATACATTTTATATTTCTTCTTTGGTTGTGAAACACTGCTTTTGACGGGGGGAGGTAAGCAGGAAAAATATAAGTCACAGACCATTAATAAAAGCATTAAATAAAAATACTGTTAAGCCCCAGAAAAGAGCCACTGTTTGAAGAAATATATATTTCTACTACAAGAATAGTATTTGATCGGAGGGTGTTTTGCCACTAAGACTACAAACTTCACACATGAAGTACTTGTACATTGGAATATTAGGTGGTGTAGAGGGCTTTTATAATGGGAGGAAATAGGAGTAACAATGGGAAAATGAAACATAAAATTAGTACTTTTATACTTAAAGTCACTCGACTTTTCTATTAATGTAAGCTCACAGTTTTATACAATATCAACTTAGTACCTACAGGAACTAGAATCACTCCCTTTCTTATCTTCTTCTTCTTGAATGTCCTCAGTAGATGTATCCCCTCTTCTAACTTCATCCTTAGACAGTGAATTATATCCAAGGTCAGACTGGCCACCTGGAAAAAGAAAAAGACAAAAAACCCTATGCTGTTTATCATCAACTTCTTTAGTAGTAAGAAGAAATGGAATTAGAAGCAACACATTGGTGTTTAGATTTACTCATAGAAATTTTTCTGGATAACTTCCAGTTGAAAGCATTATTTTGTTAGTTCCTCCCCATCTCTATTAACGTAAGAAAGGGATGATCACAAAATAATTTATTTTTAGTTTCACAATGTAGTCAACAGTAATTACGTATGTTCACACTACTATCTGGGCTCCAAAAGACACAGACAAACCACACATTCTTTATACAAGTCCATGACCTTTCTAGGTGAAGGTCTGAGATCCAGCTAAGCAACGGAGAAGAAAAATCTGCAGGGAACTCCTAACAAAACACTCACACACAGATCACTGGAGCCAAATGTCTAAATCATCTGACCAAAAAAATGGGTTTATTTAAACTTATTGATAGGTAGTTATTCTGAAAATTCAACTGAATAATTACTGAATTGCACATGAGTACAAATACATGGGAATGAGAAAAAAAACTAGTGTTAAAGCTATTAAGAAAAGCAAACTCTGCATCAATATAAGAAAACTTCTAATACACTGTTCTGTTAAAGAGGCTCTCTGTAATTTTCAGCAAATTGTTTTCACTAGATTAGCATCAAAACATAAGGTTTTGAATTCTAGTACTCTACCTTAGGACACATGATTTTAAGTAAACCACTTAACCTTTTTGTTTGAATCTCAAGTTCCCAGATTTATAACATAAAAGGTTGTTATGATTATATGAGTATATGACTGCATTAAAAATGGTTTTATAAACTTGCAAAGAACTATCTAAAGAAATTGTATTAAGTATCATTAGGTATTTACTTTAATATCTTTGTTATAATTTTGAGTTTGGTATTTTTTCTAATCAGTTTCATCTCTATTTCCAAAGAAACTATAAATTATAAAACGTGAAGATAATCTTGATAAAATTCATGCTTTTATTATAAGGTCTGCACTGCTTTAAGATGGCCTTTTTAAAATTTTTTTATTTTTTTGCGGTATGTGGGCCTCTCACTCTTGTGGCCTCTCCTGTTGCGGAGCACAGGCTCCGGACGCGCAGGCTCAGCGGCCATGGCTCATGGGCCCAGCCGCTCCGCGGCATGTGGGATCTTCCCAGACCGGGGCACGAACCCGTGTCCCCCGCATCGGCAGGCGGATTCTTAACCACTAGCGCCACCAGGGAAGCCCCCTAAGATGGCCTTTTTAAAGGCCACAGTTAAAAACAAAAGATGGATTTCTTCATTTTTAAGAGATAATGCCTAAGGATGACTACTACAACTCTGTGATTAAATTCACAATTGCATGAACAAGAAACAAAACCAGGGCTTCCCTGGTGGCGCAGTGGTTGAGAGTCCGCCTGCCGATGCAGGGAACAAGGGTTCGTGCCCCAGTCTGGGAAGATCCCACATGCCGTGGAGCGGCTGGGCCCGTGAGCCATGGCCACTGAGCCTGCGCGTCCGGAGCCTGTGCTCCACAACGGGAGAGGCCATAACAGTGAGAGGCCCGCGTACCATGAAAAAAAAAAAAAAAGAAACAAAACCAGTCAAGGAAGAACAACATATCAAAGCACATAGCTTATATTTATTACTCTTAAAAGTATGCATAAAAGGAGACAGACCAACAATGTTAAAATTTGAAGATAGAAGCCTCCATATTTTATTATTAATGCTTAGATTTTTAAAGTTTCTGTCCATTAATAGGTAGCTCTTACACTGTATTCACAAGTCATGTCTAATTTTTATAATGTAATAATGAAATGGACAGAATTATTTAAATAATTTAGGTGTGTCCGTTTTAATAATAGAGAAAGTTTATGTACAAATCTTATATTTTAATGAAATTAAGTCATCTTTAGTGCTAGAATGTTACAAGTTTTATATATATTTAAAATTTTTCATTATAGCTTTTAATTTTAATATAGTTGAAGACTCGCAAGAAGTTGCAAAAATAATACAGTACAGAAAGTTCCTGTGTACTCTTTATCCAGCTTCCCTGAATAATATCTTACATGAAACATGGGACACTGTTAAATCTTGGAAATTGATGTTGATATGGTACTATTAACTCAGATCAGGGATCTAAGTTTCTTTTTTTAAAATCCTAACAACATTAAAAGAACTATAATAACATGTTCATAATACAAAGAAGAACTTACCCTAAGAAAATGATATGATAAAGAGACCTGTGTACTATCCAGAGTTAATTGGATTATCATGGACTAAACACTCGAATACTTTCTTAAACTTTCATTTCTATTCAAATAGAGAATGAATAAAATTGCATAGTTATAAAATACAATGTCATATGCCTACCACATAAAATTAAAAAGTGACAGTTACATATATCACTGAAAATTAAAATCTAAAAAAGACAGGCTAGCAAACCTAGTTTTTAAAATGTATTGTAATAAATGTATACATAAGCACACACAAACCTGTACTAGATCTATCATCAGAAGCATACATTTTGATTAAACCCGTATTAAAAGGTGCCTGCTCCACAGTGTGTGTCCCATGACCACTATCCATGCTGCCATGACTAACAGCATCCAGGTCACTGCCATCTGCTTAAGAACACAATTTGACAGCATTTTACTACTCACGGAGATACCAAAAATACATATTAGCTTGCTGCTCAAGTTAATAATCTACTAATACTGAACATGACAAGCGTCACATAATTAGCAAAATACAACTATAACAAAGAAACCTATTGTGAATTATTAATGAATACTAAAACAAGACCACCAAAGGTAGAAAATTTAACAGTTGCAACAAAATAAGTAAAATTTGGTGTTTTTTTAAATGGGAAGAACACTCTAATATTAGAATTTGCTTAATGGCAATAAAAACTAGAAAACATTCAATATTTTGAAACTAATTAAAATTTCTAAAAAGTGGAAATTGTAACTAGTCAATTAATTTTAAAGAAAAAGTACAACATATACATCCCTTAAAAACTTCTAATTACCTGAGAGAGTTGTTTGTGATAAATGTGCGTGTTTCTTTAAAGCTCTTTTGAACTGTGCTACTCCTAAAACAACGTTCCTCACTTTTGTCCAAAGAAAATAGCCACTACGACTCCTTGAAGGCCAGGTACTTTCCAAAACAGCCTATTCATTTGACAAAATAAAATAATTAGTAAAATAATTTTTATAAATGAACACCCACTGGCTTTAGAGTTAATCTAAAGAATAAGTAGATTGTATAATCCAAAATATCAATAGAACAAAAAAAATCTTACTTCCAATTTACAAAATATATTTTAGATACTCTAAAATAAATACCAAATAATCCCTGCATCATTTATTTCTGCCATTAAACTAAGGCTGTGAAATCACAAAAGTTATACTCTTTCTCCATTAAGTCAAAATAATTACCTTATTATAATAACCATACGTTATGGCATTGGGGTCAATACCAGCTTTCTGCATTTCAAACAGCACTCGAACTGCAAGCACTGGCTGATCATACTGTCCACAGAGCTGCATAAGAATGCGGTAGCACACCTGGAACACAGTAATTTCGAAAGTGTACAGAATCAAAATATCTATGTACATAAATCTGGAATAAAATAATGCATTTTAAAGGATAATTGTTACCTCATCAGGTGGATCCATCTTCTTTGACTGCATTTTTTTAAGCACATCATAGGCTGTTTTCAGAGCCCTGACTTTTGAATGACATACTTTCACATAAGCTGGGAGACAAATAAACCACAGCCCGTAACAGTGACGCAGTAGACACCTAGACCACATCTGAGGAATGGAAGAGTACCTCTTGGCAATTTTATGGGCTGATTTAATTTCCTAGAAAAAATGCAAGGATCTTATTAATAAATTTGCACACTTAAGCATCCTTATCTTTAACTGAAGGCTGAGCAAGTACAACTCACATGCTTTTATAATGTTTCCCTAACAAAATCTGTCTACAATTAATATATATTCAAGTCTCTGCTTTAATCTGTATTATACAATATGTAAAATAATGTTCTAGAACAAGAGAACTGGTTAATTTTTTGAAGTCAGATTACTCTAACTTTTCTTCAGAATGCTTCAGGGAGCATAAATGATCTGCTAATAGTTATATATGGGGTACTAAAGTATATTAAGGGAGGAAGAGTGTCAAATTTATTTTTGTTCTAATACTTGATTACATGAAGAATACAAAATCATCAAAGCACCTGTTTTGTTCTTCTGAACATGGGAGAAGGGCTACTAGGACTACTTGATTTTGAAGGCAATTTGCTCTTTCGGGTTTGTAGAAATCCTTCAGGTCTCTCAAATAAATTGTTCCTAAGAACTGGAAATCCATTATAGCTGTTTTTGAAAAGAAAAAAAAAAAATCTCAAGCACACATAGATGATCATACTGGTTACAAGCTAAAAAAAAATTATGACCAATAACTTATTTTAACTTATTAACTTATTTTAACTATCTTTCTCCATCAGACTATGATAATCAACAAATATTCACGCTAATGTTGCTTTTCTTACTATAATAATAAAAATGTAATAGCCAAATACAGATTCAAGTATGTATTTTAGAGGGAAAAAAGTGAAATATATTTAAATTTTGCTGAACTTGACACCAAACTCCAAAGTAACTCAAAAAAACTTTGTTAGTATTCGTGTAAATAAATAGCAAACATATCAGATAATACGGGTAAAAGGCCCACCAAATCAATACTCTTTCACACAGGACAGTTATTAATATCATTGTTTGGATTAACATATTACTGTAGAACCTTCCTCTTAAAAAATGCAAATAACATAAGTCAACCAGGACAACCTATTAACATTATCATGAATGGATTTAACTGGTTAGGTAAGCTGATTCAGGGCCTCATTTATGAGAAAGAAAATTGAAGAGGTTGGAGAAGAGGAACAAAGATTAGAATAGGCAACTCTATGAGGAGGTGGGCCTAATTTGGGTGCTAGAGCAGAGTGTTTGGGGCATTTAAAAGGTAGCAGCAGCTGGGAAAAAGACATGCTAAAACGACAGAAGAAGCCCCTGAGGAGAAAACTTATCCTACTTTAGAATATTCTTAAAGGCATATAAGTAGTTTTAATTAACTAAGAAGAAAACTAACTATAATAAAAGATAAACTATATCTATTATACATTATTATAGGAAAGTCCAGTAGAATAAGAAAATATTAGTCATGACTGAATGTTAAGTAGGAATAAAATAGCAATGAAGTTCAGGAAAACTATGTCCCCTAAGAAAATTCACTGTATGTACATGGTGTGATAATAAGACCATTCTGTGTATCTTATGGAAACTTATTGTCTTATCATTTTATACAGACAATGCAAGTATATGAGTTACCTCCTACTAACAGGATCCACTGTGCCCATTAAAGACACTTAAGGATTTTCCAATGATGGGTATGATTACACCAAAATTATATTAGTAGTCTCAAGGTAAAAAAAATGACTTAGATTCTTTAAAAAATGGGAACTTTTTAAGCTAAGTAATTTTCTTATTAAAGGACTAAATCTAAAGGTAAATTTTAAATTAAAAAGTTAAAACCAAACCACAAAAAGAAAAACAAACTATATTAGTGAAATATACCAAAAGAAGTCTTAGAAGTGTATAATGTACGAAAGAGATAAAAGAAATGAGATCTTGTTTAGAAAGAAAAAGAAGAAAGAGAAATTATGAGAAATATTTTAAATGTCTTTGAGAAAAGGCAGACTTCTAAAAATTGACATGAGCAATATATAAAAATTAAGGGTAGGAATCAGGTGGCTTATGAAGTAATCAACATTCACAAACATCTGTTACACTACTTTTTCATCTGTAAAAAGAAGAATTCAATCCAAGTTATAAATAAGGATGTCCTGAAAAATCCCTTTTCAATGAAAATAACAAAGTGTGACTTAATGAATAATAGATGTGAAATGGTTTTAGAATCTTTAAATAAGAAATTATTGGAGAATTTTAAAAATCTAAAAGGAAATGCCATTTTAATGGTATACTAGAAACTACCTCTAGTTATAACAAATGTTATATATATGTGTGTATGTATATAAATACATATCTAGATATATAGATGTATAATAAATCTACCTCTATCATAACCCTATCACTGTGCTCAGAGTTTTTCTCTTTCCCCCTAGACTTGAAAACGAGACCAGTGGATCATTCAAGTCTATACCAAGCACTTAGCACAGTACCTGAGCCAATTTCCTAAATTAACAATGACCAATCCCAATAGTTCTGAATTTTCTTGACTTTATAAAACTCATGGAAAAATTAAAAGCCTAAAAAAATCACATCATCCAAATCAAGGCCACAGATATCTACTCTAAATTAGATTTAATCCTTTTTTAAAAAATTGAAGTATAGTTGATAATCCTTTTGTAAACCAAGGTTACATTAACCAGCCTGTGTTGGGGGAGGGGATGAAAGTGAGGAAACCAGCCTTAGGGAGAAACAAAAATAAAAATTCTGTAATAAAAGTGCTGCATTTTGGTGGGGTGGGCCCTAACTTCTTAATCAACATTTATGAGAATATATACTTATGCAGATATAGAGAGCTTCTTAAGTCTATAGAATGCAAAATTATATATTTTTTCTTTTTATACCTCAAAACTTAGTAATGGATGTGGGATAAGCTTGCTTACCACCTAAAAATTAGGGATCTGTAAAGTTTGGATTTTTGAAAATACCACAGTCCTTAGAAAGCTACGTCACAGATGATGGATTGCTTCTCTCTTTCAATCTCAAACATTCTGCCTCTTGAATACCTGTACTGTAAAGGGGGTTCTTCACCATTGGGTAGATGGGGAATCTCAGGTGGTGTTACAAAAACAGTATGTTCACTTTTGAAAGATTCATCCAGTTCTATAAGTCGCACTTCACCACTCTTGTCCATATCCACCTGAAGGAGTTTAAAAAACATACATTAAAAAAATACATTCGCCAGACAAGTGTTTGTCTATAGGGGAATGGTTAAATAAAACATTTACACAACTGGATACTAAGGAACTATTTTTTTTAAAAAAAAGAATGAGCAAGTCCTCTACGTAGCACTATATAAAGCTCTCCAGGATAATTAAGTGAAAATAATAAGATTCAGGACATTGTATACTATCTTTTAAGTAAGAAAGAGGGAAAATTTTTTTAATTAAAAAAAAGAAAGAGGGAGCAATAAGAACACATATTCATTTTTTGCTTGTAGTCACATAAAGAATACTTAAAAAAAAAAAAAAAAAAGAGGGACTTCCCTGGCGTCCAGTGGTTACGACGCTGCGCTTCCACTGCAGGAGGTGCAGGTTCGATCCCTCGTCGGGAACTAAAATCCTGCATGCCATGCAGCAGCGCAGCCAAAAATAGGGGAAAAAAAAAAGTAATTATCTATTTGGCTAAGAGGAGATGAAGGGAGTGGACAAGAATGGGACAGGACCAGATTTCCCAATATATACCTTTTAATGTTATTTTTGCATAATGAAAATTTATTCAAGAAATACTATTTAAAAATATTATTATATTAACATATAATAATATTAAAACGTACGTGTGTGTGTGTTGAGAATACTGGGTTCTGTCTTTGATTTCTACTAAATATAACGAATTTCCCTAAGTTCTTCCAGCATATGTAGAAGCACATTTGAATTAAATTCTAGTCACATCAATATTTAAAGCATTTTAGTAGTACTATTTCCCCTAGATACTCTATGGTAAGGTAATAAGTCATAAAAAATAAAAACTTCATAGAATCTAAACTTCCCAAAAGGCACTCATAAACTAAAGAGCACGACATTGACATTAATTTAAACCAGATGTCAAACACAAAATGACAGATGACAAAATATAACCCACAGAACTTTTCCAGGTTAGACAGAATTAATGTCACATACCAGCCAGAAATAAATGGGAAAACAAGAATTATTAACAAGTTAAATCTTAAGATAAGGATTTAGGGCAGAGTATACCAAAAAAGGACAGGGATAGCTTTAAAGTTTTTCTAACTTTTAAGAAGAGCTGACACATTCAGAATCTTCTTATATAAATTGTTGTTTATAATTTCACAGCATTACATGCTGTAATCTCTAGTATTAAAGAATGTTTTTAATGGTGTATCCAGACATTTTAGACAACAATTAAGGCGTGTTTCAGAATTATAATTAATGACAGGAGAAAATGTTCACAAAATAATGAAAAAATCAGACTACTAAATAATATAAATGTGTGTGTGTGTATACACACACACACACAGAGTGTGATTCTAATTTTTTTAAGAGTGTGCCTATATCTGTTATATAGATATATTTCTGAGTGTGCACACTGTCTCTCATACACACAGATGCACATACACATCTGTTATCAAAATGTTACCTATGGGTGATGGTATTACTGGCAATTAATTTTCTTTATATTGTTATTTGCTTTCCAATTAAAAATAATGAATATTATTTTTATTTTCTTTCTAAAAATTACAAAAGTAATAAATGCTCAGAATAAAAATTTAAAGAAGGCAGACTATATTGCTTTTAGAATAAGCACTTATTTCAATTCTGTTGAAGGATATCTGAAAGTTAATCAGTATAAAAGAAGGTGCCTTTCTTTTTAGCCTGTCAAAAAGACTTTTTATATGGTAAAACTAGCAATGATACAACAAATATAGTAAGTTGGATAATCACAAACCCTGCTGGTACTCCAAACTGGTACAGTCTTTTTTAGAAAGCAAGATGTGTTTAAACCTTATTCTTTCTTAGAATAAGTTCTAAGAAAATAACCTAACATGAAAAAAAGCTATCAGTATGAAAGATGGTTTTTTTGCAGAACTGCAATAGCAATAAATTGGAAGTCATCTGCATGTCAAAAAATAGGTAAATGAATAAAGGATGATACACAGATGAAATATACAATCATTCAAAATGAAAAGAGTGAAGGTTATGCAGACTCCTGGTTGAACAAGACAAATTAAATACAACAATTTACCTTCAATCCTTCCTAAAATCTCACCAAAATGAGAGTAAGGAGATTAAAAAACAACAACAACGACAAAATGAACTGGAGAGAAGACAACAGCAGAGCTGAGTTCAAAACATTTCAGAAGCTGCAAAGTAGATTGATGAGACCTGTCAAAGCTGAAAGCCATATATCTGGCACTGGTGAGGGGATAGAGGAGAGCACCCAAATAGTCAGCCATTTTGCTCTACGGAGCACCAGAAAGGTCAGGAATGAAAACCATGATGCCCCTGAAGATGGGAGGGCAAGTGGGGTTGAATTGGGAGAATTAGTTAAATCCTGCATTTAAGAACTCCTAGACCCCTTGCCCAACCCAGTATAGTTAGGCCACTACCTCTCCCCAACATGGCATAAGACTAGGTTGGGTCTTTCTGAGTGAAGAACCAGAGGGACTTTAGATTTGAGGACACCGGGCAGAGCTGAGGAAGATGAAGAAGGTTAATAAAAACAGGTGAAGTGAGTAAAAGCCTACATGTTAGAACAAGTGGAAAATCTTAGTTACCTTCCCCACTCAGCTCTGAGAATACTTGCAGTCAGGCTTATGCACTCCAGGCTTGAGACTGGAGATACCTCCTGGGGAAACTACGTAGCCTAAAAGAAAAGAACTACAGACACTGATCAAATAGGGACTCTAATGAAATAGTTGAGTTCCTTTATGATCATCAGTCTCATACCTAAGGAAGCTCCAAGCCCCACCCTCCCAGAAAGAGCTCTAATGAGTTCTCTGTGCCTCACACTTGACAACGAATACCAACCAAAGATCACACAAAAAACCAATAACTTGAAAAAGAATAAAGTAAACAAATATTAAAAGGTATGTAGAAGAAGCAGAGACAATGCAAGGGGGAAGAAAACCTTCAAAATAACTGAAATGAATAAGCCTACACCCATGAAACAAGAAGATGCTATAAGAAAGGAGCATTCAGGGACTTCCCCTGGTTAAGTGGTTAAGACTCTGTGCTCCCAATGCAGGGGGCCTGGGTTCAATCCCTTGTCAGGCAACTAGATCCCACATGCATGCCACAACTAAGGAGCCCGACTGCCACAACTAAGGAGCCTGCCTGCCACAACTGAAGAGCCCACCTGCCACAACTAAGACCTGGTGCAACCAAATAAATAAATAAAATAAAAATAATATTTACAAAGAAAAAAAAGAAGAAGAAAGGAACATTCAGAGAATGAAAAGGAGCTATGGAAATTACAAAAATGATAGCAGAGGTAAAAAGTATACTATAATTGTTGAAAGATAAAATTGAAAAATCTCCCAGAAAGTGGAGATGAATGACAGAGAGGCAGAAAATGGGATGGGGAAAAAAAAAAAGAAAATTAAGCAGATCAGGCCAGGAGGGCCAATATACAAATATGTATTTCAGAACAAGAGAACAGAGAAAGTGGAGGAAAGAAAAAGAAAGAAAAAAATTAAAGAAAATTCCCCACAATTTGAAGGCCATGAGACCATAGATTAAAAGGGCCTACAAGTGTCCAACTCAGGGAAGAAAAGAAGGCTGACACCAGGCATATCCTTGTGATTTCAGAATATCAGGGATCTTAAATGCTTCCAGACAGAAAAAGAGATTAGGCACAGAAGATTAGAAATCAAGATACTGTTAGACTAGATGTTATTCTCAACAATGACAAGCCAGAAGACAACGCAGTGATGACTTGATTTTACATCCGACCAAATTAGCATTCAAGTATTAAGGCAGAATAATGAAATTTGCAAACAGGCAGGGCATCAAAAAATGTATCTCCCATGTACTCTTTCTCACTAAACTACTGAAAGCTGTGATTCACCATAACAAGGAAATAAACCAAGAAAGAAGTTATTGAAGCCAGAAAGCAGGGGATACAAATCCGGAGAGAGGTCAGTATAATTCCAAGATGATGGTGAAGGAAAATCCCAGAATGACAGACTAGAAAAGCAGTCAGTTCAGACTGGAACACAAAGATGGAAAGCTCCAGCAAGAACTTAAAAACAAACAAAAAACAAATGGATAGATTACTTAATATTAGAAAAATTGAGAGATTTTAGATTTTTTACCTTCATAGAAGAGTTTGGAGATGAATTAATAATACACACAAAACAAGAAATATAGCAATTATTAACTTCAGGGAAAACAAAAGTCCATACATAAAAGGAAATTTAACTACAATATATATATGGCCTACCTGTGATTATATACAGTGATAAAAATATTAACATTGAACAACCATCTGAACAGCTACATTGGGAGAATTTTGGTGACGGTGGTAAATATGACATTAATAGATAATATATAAAACAATAAGCAGCAATAACAACACATTATTTGGAAATCTTAAGGAAAATGACTGATGAAATGGCTGAAAGAGAAGGTGCTTACCTTTGGGAACAGAAACTAGGGGTGGGAAACAGAACTACCATATGAACCAGCAATCCCACTCCTGGGCATATACCTGGAGAAAACCGTAATTCAAAAAGATACATACACTCCAATGTTCACTGCAGCACTATTTACAATAGCCAGGACATGGAAGCAACCTAAATGTCCATCAACAGAGGAATGGATAAAGAAGATGTGGTACATAGATACAATGTAGTATCACTCAGCCATAAAAAAAGAACAAAATAATTCCATTTGCAGCAACATGGATGGACCTAGAGATTGTCATTCTGAGTGAAGTAAGTCAGACTGAGGAAGACAAATATCCTATGATATCGCTTATATGTGGAATCATAAAAAAGGGTACAAATGAATTTATTTACAAAACGTAAGTAGAGGCACGGATATAGAAAAAAAACTTATGGTTACCATGGGATAAGGGGGGGGAGGGATAAATTGGGAGATTGCAACTGACATATACACACTACTATATATAAAATAGATAACTAACAGGAACCTGCTGTATAGCACAGGGAACTCCACTCAATACTCTGTAATGGCCTATATGGGAAAGAATCTTAAAAAAACAAAAAAAAGAGTGGATATATGTATAACTGATTCACTTTACTGCACACCTGAAACTAACACAACATTGTAAATCAACTATACACCAATAAAAATTAAAAAAAAAAAAACTAGGGGTGGGAAAAAATGTGACCTAAGCCTTGTAAAATCATTTGACTTTTTAAACTAGGCTATGTTTTACTTTTTAGAGATTTGGCAGCATATAAAAATGTTTATAAGATCTGGTTATGTAAAAAATTAGGAAGTATACTATAATTATGTAAAAACATTGAAAGTAAATGTAAAGTGGATATTAGCGTACTGGGCTTATGGAGTTTTTCCTCCCTTTTATTTTCCACACTTCCTGTTACTTTACAAAACAACATTAGGAACATGTCAATGATAACTCAAAATCACTCGTATCCCTAGTAGGATATGGTATCCATGGACAACCCAAAAGCAAATGAGAAGCTCTCTATACAAACATTTTTATGCAGATGAAATGGGGTAAATGAAATTATAAGGGCAGCAATGATAATGAAGTAGAAGAGATGGACTAGAATAAAAAGGTTATTCTGGTCCAACAAATACCCAAGGTCATTGGAAAGGAAGCTGGAAACTACTCCGGTCTCCATAATGTAACATTATAGGAGAACTACTTGTCTGTGAGCACCAGGTGCTTTTAAATTTTTATTTATTTATCAGTTTCTCCCTGTCAGACCTGTGTCTTTGCTTGCATAGAAAAAAATCTGTGGACATGGACAACTACTCTAATTCTAAGTATTGTAAAGTCTACTAAAATATTAAAATTGTGCTCTGTAAATTCAGTACCTTGGTAAAAGATATTTCCCCTATCTTGTCTACCAATAAAATCTCATTTCAACATTACAAAAACAGCCATGTAATAAATCCTCCATTTATCAGTTGGGCATTTCTGTCTTTTGGAAAGCACAGTGACATCTGTCTCTACTGGGAGAAAAAAGAAATCCAACATCCATGGCAGGATAAAATTAAAATAATTTTCATATTCTCTTCATATTTTTTCACAAGACATTAAAATGCTCAGAAAACACTGCAGAGGAATGCTTGGGAAACCAAGAAAAACTTTACCAGGCTATTTGTTGCACAAAACTGCTTTTAGTTAAGCTGCATCCTATAGGAACAGATTGTAAGGATTTAAAATACAATCATATGAAGAACAAGAACACATGGTTCTTAAATTAGTCATAAATGAAACTCAAATAATTTTCATACATTGTTTTTCTTACTCCTATTCAGGATTACTCACTCCAGCTTTTTAAAAGTTGGTCAAATGTTTTCTGTTTGGATAGGCTAAGATCAAAAGAGGAATGTATCTACTTTCTGTTCAATCTTAGTCATGGATTCTGCTCAATCTTAAGCACTTAATGCACATCTAATATTATTTAATTTTCATAGCTAAAGTGCCAGAGGTAAGGGGATCTGTTCACTTAAAAAATTAAGCTTAAGGTCACTCAACTAAGGAATAACCCCACATGAATGTCTATTTTTAAAGTATTACTGATATTCAAAAACCGTTTACAGATTAAAAGTAAGCACTGACTTGCTGTGCTGAATGCACTTAAACTGTGGTATTAAAATATGAAAAGTAGTAACAGCACTGTGTAATTATTTATTATTTCAGAGAGTTCTGCTTAATGATACTAGGAATACAATTAACCTCTACTCTCACTATATATGAAGGTTATTAAGATATATTTTATGACATCACAAATAAAATAAGATCAATTTTAACTAAAAAAAAGATAAATTTTGGATTTTGTTACATTTTGTTATTTTCTCTAATAAAACAGTTCCTTCAATTGTAATAAAGCAAATACAAGTAACTATGTTTTAGTGAGTTTATTTTCAGTTTTGATTTTCTTAGGAATCATCAAAATCTTTAAGTATAACATTAATCCATTATATATAAGTGATATTTTGTTGAATCTAGACTTTGAATGGGTAAATAGCATTTTAGGAAAACAATCTGCCTAGAAATAATAATTACACATTTAATTGGACTGTTTCTTTTTTGAAACTTCTCAGAATTTATTTTCTTTAAGCAATCACTCCAGTCACGCCTCGTATTTTGACTCTTATCAACTAAATAACAGGTGACCTATTTTCAGAAAATCCTAGACAATATAGTAATTATCAGTAATAAAATATCCTCCTTAGAACATGATACCCTAAGTACCTTGCAAAATTATGTCATGTATGTCTTACAATATTAATGAGGTTTTTTTTTTTTCGGAACGCGGGCCTCTCACTGTTGTGGCCTCTCCCGTTGCGGAGCACAGGCTCCCGACGCGCAGGCTCAGTGGCCACGGCTCACGGGCCCAGCCGCTCCGCGGCATGTGGGATCTTTCCGGACTGGGGCACAAACCCATGTCCCCTGCATCGGCAGCCGGACTCTCAACCACTGTGCCACCAGGGAAGCCCTAATGAGTGTTTTTTAAACCATGTGATACTATTATATGAGTTCTTAGCTGAAACACAAACTTGTGAAAACAAGACACATGAAATGAGCAAAAAGTAAAACGGAACAATACAAGATTTCTCTCTTCTGCACTGTTAACTGGATTTTTCCAACTAATTCAGTATTCCTATATGGATTAATAAATCTATTGGCTAAAGCATGCTATTAGCAAAACCCTGTCACTAATTTGGTCCCTTATGATTCCGTTGACTTGGCACAAGGAACAACTGTTACCCAAATACATGCCACTGTTCACAATCGCAGCTCAGTGAGTACATACAGATGACGAGTGGAAGCCCAGCACGATAGAGGAAAAACCTTCAAGGTACATGCTGGTCAGAAACATCATTTTTATTTACAAAAATCAACACAATTATTCCTGTAAAAAGGGATTTAGAGAAATTATTCTTTAAAGCATACTCTTTTATTCATTGTACACCTTTTCTATTTAAAGCACACCTTTCTATTTATTTATTCTATTCATATTTAACTTTATAAGCACCAAATAAGGCAAACTTAAAAATTTGATTAAAATACTGAAAACCATGTTCTTAGTACAATGCTGCAATGAAGACAAAACTATCAAGGAGCTATAATATTAATTCTCAAAATAAACAGGATTTCAAAGCTTTATGCAGGCAGAACTCAACTTACAAAAAGGCAGAGTTCTAAAAGTCTGTCTATAGGTACTTCCCTGGTGGTCCAGCAGTTAAGACTTTGTGCTCCCAATGCAGGGGGCCCAGGTTCAATTCCTGTTCAGGGAACTAGATCCCGCATGCCGCAATGAAGCTCCTGCACGTGGCAATGAAGATCCCATGTGCCGCAACTAAGACCCGGTGCAGACAGATAAATAAATAAGTAAATAAATTTAAAAATTTTTAATTATTTATTTATTTATTTTTGGCTGCGTTGGGTCTCTGTTGCTGCACGTGGGCTTTCTGTAGTTGTGTCAAGCAGGGGCTATTCTTCGTTGCAGTGCGTGGGCTTCTCATTGCGGTGGCTTCTCTTGTTGCAGAGCACAGGTTCTAGGCGTGCGGGCTTCAGTAGCTGTGGCTTGTGGGCTCAGTAGTTGTGGTTCCCGGGCCCTAGAGCGCAGGCTCAGTAGTTGTGGCGCACGGGATTAGTTGCTCCGTGGCATGTGGGAACCCGTGTATCCTGCGGCTCGTGGGCTCAGTAGTTGTGGTTCCTGGGCACTAGAGCGCAGGCTCAGTAGTTGTGGCGCACGGGATTAGTTGCTCTGTGGCATGTGGGAACCCGTGTACCCTGCATTGGCAGGCAGATTCCTAACCACTGCACCACCAGGGAAGTCCAATAAATATTTTTAAAAAAATAAAAATTAGGGCTTCCCTGGTGGCGCAGTGGTTGAGAGTCCGCCTGCTGATGCAGGGGACATGGGTTCGAGCCCCGGTCCAGGATCCCACATGCCACGGAGCGGAGGCCCACATACCGCAAAAAAAAAAAAAAAAAAAAGTCTGTCTACAAATAGGTTATTCAAAATACAGAAAATGAATTTCCCCTCAAAACAATATCCTGGGCTTCCCTGGTGGCACAGTGGTTGAGAGTCCGCCTACCGATGCGAGGGACACGGGTTTGTGCCCCGGTCCGGGAAGATCCCACATGCCGCAGAACGACTGGGCCCGTGAGCCATGGCTGCTGAGCCTGCGCGTCCGGAGCCTGTGCTCTGCAACGGGAGAGGTCACAACAGTGAGAGGCCCACGTACTGCAAAAACAAACAAACAAACAAACAAACAATATCCTTTCTGGGGTGATAGAAATGTTCTTTGTTTCGGAGTCATGGTTACATGGAAATCTATATTTGCCCAAACTTATCAAACTACACACTTCAAAGGTGCATTTATTGTTTGTATATTATACTACAATAAATTTGGACTTTAAAAAATGTCCTAAAAGGTGGTTAGAATATCAATCCACCAAAAAGAAATTTAATACATATTTGTAGCACAACACTGTAACCATGCACCATCTGAACTACAGCTAATCACCACATATCAGGGTTTCTGTGGGAAAATGAATTATGAGTTCTAAGCAAATACTGACATATATCCATCTTTTCCCTATTCTAAAGCATTTCAAGGACTAGGGTGGATATTTCTGGGCATCTTAGCTTATTAACTCTCTATCAGCACCAGAAACAGTATTTCTCCACATCAATCATCCCTCAGGTGTTCCAATTTGAAGGAAAGTGTAAATTCCTCCACAAGGCTCTGAACTTGTTCCTTTTCTTCATATGTGTAAGTCATTCAAAAGTTGAACATTTCTACGTCATGCAGTAATAAAACCAAATTAACTACTAATCTACAAACTGGAATAAAAACCAGAAAAATATAAGAATCGTCATAAATTTTCCTACTTTATAGTTCACACAACACTACTCTGAAAACTGTGAAATATGCAGTTATAATGATCTTTCCTCACAATACTTTTAAAACGTACATAAGAAAACAACACAGAAAGACTAAATGACTTGACTAAAGTCACAAGTAGGAACGCTGAGATCAAAGTTCTCCTGATTCCCAATGCAGTGTTTTTCCTTCTACATCTTGCATGATGAAAATTTTTTTTTTTTTTTGCGGTATGCGGGCCTCTCACTGTTGTGGCCTCTCCCGTTGCGGAGCACAGGCTCTGGACGCGCAGGCTCAGCGGCCATGGCTCACGGGCCTAGCCGCTCCGCGGCATGTGGGATCTTCCCGGACCGGGGCATGTACCCGTATCCCCTGCATCGGCAGGCGGACTCTCAACCACTGCGCCACCAGGGAAGCCCGAAAATCATTTTTATAAGACATATTTGGTACTTATTTATTTGATCAATCCCTCCATATGTAACAATCTCCCATCTCCAACACCACTCCTCCTCCATGCATATGACTCCTTCACCGTAATTTGGCTTTGACAACTCCTTCCAGACCAACCCTCTGCCCCACCAGGCTGACATCTCCCTCATCCAGATTAAACTATGATACCCCATTTGCTGGGCCTACCCAGTGGGGACACTGTCCTTGCCTTGCTTAAACTCTGACACTCCGTGCTGTCCTCACGTCTGCATGGATACATCCTGTTTAGGTTCTGACCCCTGGAAATAGTCTGTCCTCCAGCATGGACACTCTCTTTATCCTGCTCGTCCTCTGATCCCCCATGCTAGGCCACCCCCTGCATGGATAGATGCTCTCCTCACCAGGCATGGGCTCCAAAACCCATGCTAGGCTGCTCCTCCTTCACCCATTCAGGTTTTTTTTTTTTTTGCCATAATTGCTGTATTTTTTTTTTTACATCTTTATTGGAGTATAATTGCTTTACAATGGTGTGTTAGTTTCTGCTTTATAACAAAGTGAATCAGTTATACATATACATATGTTCCCACATCTCTTCCCTCTTGCGTCTCCCTCCCACCCTCCCTATCCCACCCCTCTAGGTGGTCACAAAGCACCGAGCTGATCTCCCTGTGCTATGCGGCTGCTTCCCACTAGCTATCTATTTTACATTTGGTAGTGTATATATGTCCATGCCACTCTCTCGCCCTGTCACAGCTCACCCTTCCCCCTCCCCCTCCCCATATCCTCAAGTCCATTCTCTAGTAGGTCTGTGTCTTTATTCCTGTCTTACCCCTAGGTTCTTCATGACATTTTTTTTTCTTAAATTCCATATATATGTGTTAGCATACAGTATTTGTCTTTCTCTTTCTGACTTACTTCACTCTGTATGACAGACTCTAGGTCCATCCACCTCATTACAAATAGCTCAATTTCGTTTCTTTTTATGGCTGAGTAACATTCCATTGTATATATGTGCCACATCTTCTTTATCCATTCATCCGATGATGGACACTTAGGTTGTTTCCTTCTCCGGGCTATTGTAAATAGAGCTGCAATGAACATTGTGGTACATGACTCTTTTTGAATTATGGTTTTCTCAGGGTATATGCCCAGTAGTGGGATTGCTAGGTCGTATGGTAGTTCTATTTGTAGTTTTTTAAGGAACCTCCATACTGTTCTCCATAGTGGCTGTACCAATTCACATTTCCACCAGCAGTGCAAGAGGGTTCCCTTTTCTCCACACCCTCTCCAGCATTTACTGTTTGTAGATTTTTTGATGATGGCCATTCCGACTGGTGTGAGGTGATATCTCATTGTAGTTTTGATTTGCATTTCTCTAATGATTAATGCTGTTGAGCATTCTTTCATGTGTTTGTTGGCAGTCTGTATATCTTCTTTGGAGAAATGTCTATTTAGGTCTTTTGCCCATTTTTGGATTGGGTTGTTTGTTTTTTTGTTATTGAGCTGCTTATAAATTTTGGAGATTAATCCTTTGTCAGTTGCTTCATTTGCAAATATTTTCTCCCATTCTGAGGGTTGTCTTTTGGTCTTGTTTATGGTTTCCTTTGCTGTGCAAAAGCTTTGACGTTTCATTAGGTCCCATTTGTTTATTCCATTCAGGTTTTGACACCCCTCTTTGAGCCACTGTTTCCCAAGCTCCTCTCTATCCACCATGGATACCCACTTTGCTCTATCCCACTAATGATAGTGGACTACAGGGGCAGGAAAAGTTTCACACATGAATTTAATATAGTAGAATTAATTCACTTAATTTATGCTACAATTGCACTCCCAAATTGTAGAAATATTCAGGTGAAATGTTACGTTCTACACCTACTCTCAGCATGTGACAATCCACCTTAGACCAAAAGGAGAGGTGAAAATTAAGGATGATCAAGTTAGAGGTCCATAGGCTTGGACAAAAAAAACTCCCATAGTCTGTAAGTGGACAGGAAGTGTTACAGACCTGGTTGCTAAAATAAAACTCGTAATTTGGTAAAATCCTGCAAAGTACTCTTAAGAGGTTGTGGTCTATAACATCTAGTAGGCCACCAAAACTTTCATAATAAAGGGTCAGTGATGAAATGGAATTAATGTAAATTTTGTTAAAAACTGGTTAATTTATAAATAGAAACTGTAACTCATAACATTTACAACAGTCACACAAAATAAGTTACGGCACTGTAGACATACTATTACTTACTTTATCTACACAATCATCAAAAAACGCCAGGCTTGCATCTTTATCACTGACAAAAGAACATTCCTCAATGAAGCGAATAAACATTTGTGTTTTGGTCATCATGTTATAGAATTTCTGATGTGACCGGTCGCGGCTTCTTAAGAAAGCTGTTCAACATAAATTTGTAATGTTAGCATATATAACACCATTTACAGATTCAGAGAATTTTTGAGCTAGAAGGAACTAGATCAACCATGTCATCTATACCCCCCACACCCTACTATTTTGCAGAAAAAGAAACTAAGACCCCTGAAGGGGAAGTAACCTGACAAAGATAGCAATAGGAAAGGAACTTGAAACCAGATCTTTCAAATCCCCCAACCCAGGGGCTCCTCTGCTTGCCCAACACCACCGGGCTGCCCTGAAAGCTAAACACATCAATATCTTAACACATCTGTGACACAACAGAGTGCAGTGGTACATGGTTAGGAAGCTCTGTACTTTTCAAATAGTCTCTTCTGCATATTTTGCTAATGGGATTATATCTAATGTGCCTGAGAAATAACCAGTCCAATGGAAATGGATTACCAACTGAGTTGATACTCACATACTCCTGAAATAGGTAAGTATATTTTGATAAATATGAGCTACTAACCCCGAAAGCAATCATCACAAGGTTAAGCTCAATAATATGAAAGCTGTAGTACTATGCAGTCACTCACCTTGTAGGGCAAAAAGAGAGGCTGCATCTGTGGCTGTCTCAGATGGGGCTTGTGTTATTGGTCTTAAGTATGATCTATAACCTTTTAAAATAGAGGCCATGAAACACAAAAATGCCTCCTGGATTTCCAAATCTATCATGTGCAACCTCTTTCCAGAATTAAAATCATAATCATTCATTGCTAAGTCCATTAGTCCATCGTCTCTTGGTCTCTGCTGCACTGTGAAGAAATACAGTGTTAATGTTTTCCCCAGAACTGTCAAAATTAATGTTCATAATGGTATCAATTATAAATCCATTGCATATGTAATTCAAGTCATTATGCTGCGTACCTTAAACTTGTACAGTCCTGTATGTCAATTATATCTCAATAAAATTGAAAGAAAAATAATAAATGTGTTGTGTTTTCAAAAGGGCTCAAGCTACTTCAACCCTTTGTTTACATAACTCCTTAATATATAACCCTAGCAAAACTTGAATTTGGTCTGAGGATAAGGATGGTAGTAATGCTCAATGTTAACTTCCTGATTTTCATGGTTATAGCATACTGTAGTGATATAGAATGTACTTATTGGTAGGAAATACACTCCATTTGGAGATGATGGGGACATCTATTCTCAAAAGGTCACAGAAACAAAGTTTGTGATTGCCTCAAAATTTTAAAACTTCTTAAAATATGAGGAACAATGAATCATCTTAGGGAGGTGTTTTTGGAGTTCTTATTGTTTAAAAAAGTAAAAGTATGTGGGCACTGGAATGGAAGGCCTAGGTTTTAATCCTAGCTTCATCCTTATTAACTGTATGATCTCTGACAAGCTACCTTCCTCAAACTTAGTATCTTCACAGTTATAAAGACAAAAGAATGTATGTGAAAGTGCTCTGAAGCTGTAAAGTGATATATAATCCTGAATAACAATATCAGTATTGTTTAAACCTGTAATTTTAAGCTGTAAGATTCTGCCCTTCAGTACAGCTAGATGGGTTATTTCACTTATTTTAATAATACTTAAATATTGCTACAAAAGCTGCTGGACTTCTCAGCTATTCAAAAGAAGCACATGAATTTTTAGAAAGCAATTAACTAAGTAGCTTAAAAAATTCCATACATAATTTATTTGTTCCATAGTATAAAATTTGTTCCATTTGATGTCATTTTTTCGTATCCCAATACTTATGAGCCACTTCCAAATTATCTATTTGTTATAAGGTTTACTTTGAAAACACTGTCTTTTTCCATGTCTCTTTCCAACTATTCTATAGGCATCCTTGAACCCTTGAGGATGTAGGCAACCTCCCATGTTTATATTTCACCTAATACATAAATGAGAACCTCAAATATTGCTGCACCATTACTGACCATTTTTTATACAATAAGTACTAAATTATGAACCCTGAATGGACTGTTGGTATAAAATACCAAGAGGATTAGTTAAATGAAGGCTTAATTCATCTTATTGGTAATTCTGGATCACTATCAAGATACTCTTATTGTAAGCTTTGAACTGAAATTCTCCATATCCTAATCAATTTTCACTTTAATTAATTTCCGAATGCTTTTGGCAAGCTTCTATTTTCAAATTACTTGAGGTAAGCACAGCATTAAGATCTACTGAAGGTGAAAAGCACATGACCTTGCTCTCAACCCACAAGAATCATCAGCATTTTCTAATGTAATTTAAACCATCTGTCTTAGATTTTCAAAACTAACTTTCTATTCTATGTATAAAGAAAATATACAAGTAGAAACCAGTATTGTTCTATAGTATTTGAAAATAATCACCTTAATCTCTTTTTGAATTTTATTATGATGTAAAATATAAACTTTGTAAATCTCCCATTCAGCTTCTAAAAAATTTTGCTTTAATGCTCATTTGCCTTTAAGATTGTAAAACCACTTTCCTTTAGGTAAACGCCATCCTTTTACAAGTAAGGCAAAGTTGCTGGAGTCCTTTCTTCAGATTAAATTACTTCCTTTAAATAAATTATACACTTACATTTTGCCAACTGCTGGTGCAAATTATTCAGTGTGTTCATCAGATTTTTACATGGTTTCTTTGGAAGTACCTTCCAGGCTACATTTTTCTTATCACCAGTTCTGAGATTAAATGACAACAATAATATATTTGTCAGATTAACTTGGGGTGGGGCAGGGGTGGGTATATATCTGTTATTTATAAACAGGGGAAAAGAGAAAACACATTGAACAAAAATAAAATATACAAAATATTCTACTTAACAGAAGAAAAATACTACAGGGGTAAATTGGAGTGTTTAATACTTAAAAATTAATTTATATGAGAGTAGAACCCTGTATTAAATATAGCTCAAAACTTTACACTTATGTTTATATTGAGTCAATTCCACTTGCTTTGGAATCATGCAAATCACTACAAAACTTAATGTGGTGGTCATTACTCTTAATCTCATCTAAGAGTCTTTAGACACCTAAATATTGGGAAAATCCTACTATTAGGGGATTTTTTCTTATATACTCTAAGACAAAGCACTGTAGAAAACTTTCAATGAACTTATGATCCATAAAGCTTATCAAAATACTTCGGTATATCCAAATATTTCGTTTCCTAAAAATATAAGTAAAATTTAGCTTTGTTTCTTTCAGAAAAGAAATAATCTATAATATTAGATTATTTGGGCTTCCCTGGTGGCACAGTGGTTAAGAATCCGCCTGCCAATGCAGGGGACATGGGTTTGAGCCCTGGTCCTGTAAGATCCCACATGCCGCAGAGCAACTAAGCCTATGTGCCACAACTACTGAAGCCCGCATGTCACAACTACTGAAGCCCACAAGTCACAACTACTGAAGCCCGCGTGCATAGAAACCGTGCTCCACAACAAGAGAAGCCACTGCAATGAGAAGCCCACGCGCTGCGACAAAGAGTAGCTCCCGCTCGCTCCAACTAGAGAAGGCCCATGTGCAGCAACGAAGACCCAACACAGCCAAAAATAATAAATAAATAAAAAATAAATTAATTTTAAAAATATTAGATTATTTGAATAAAGTATAACACTCCAAAATACTTTTATAACTATAAAAGAGGACATCAGCTTGACAGTGATATCTTTGTTTCTAGATGAACTCCTATAATCTCCTTTATACAACCTTTACAACACAGTTAATCCTTTTTAAAAAAAAAATTATTTTATTTATTTTTATTTTTGGCTGTGTTGGGTCTTTGTTGCTGTGTGTGGGCCTTTTCGAGTTGTGGCGAGTGGGGGCCACTCTTTGTGGCTGTGCGCGGGCCTCTCACCACGATGGCTTCTCTTGTTGTGGAACACAGGCTCTAGGCACACGGGCTTCAGAAGTTGAGGCACGTGGGCTCAGTAGTTGTGGCTCGCGGGCTCTAGAGTGCAGGCTCAGTAGTCATGGCACATGGGTTTAGTTGCTCCACGGCATGTAGGATCTTCCCGGACCAGGGCTTGAACCCTTGTCCCCTGCATTGGCAGGCAGATTCTTAACCACTGCGTCACCAGGGAAGCCCATAATCTTTAAACTATATATGGAGTAGGAGAAGAAAAGAGCATGGTGATAAAACATGATAAAGCTTTTGGACTTAACTATAGCTTTGTTGATTCCACTCTCTATTTATTAAATCTTTTTTCTATTTCAAAAGCAATAAATACTCATTTTAGGAAACTTGAAAAATGCAGAGAAAAAGGAGAAGAAAAGTAAATCACTTATGTTCTAACCACCAAAGACAACATCATAGCACCGGTGTGAAATGGAATTGCTGAACTTTTTTTTTTTAATACTCCCTAAACTTCCCACAGAACAAAAAGGGCAAATACTACTTTCAAAGAAAAGAGTGGATGGGAAAGCTTAAGCTGACAAAGAAGAACTGTCTTGGAACTATCTTTCCACAATGATAATAAAATGCAGATAGGGCAGGGTCAAACTGCAGATGTCCTGCTATGAGATTTTATTTCATCTATAACGTGACCAGGACTATGGAACCCTGTATTAAAGTGAGAACACAATGTAAAAAGACTTTTGACATTATTTTCTTGCTAAAACACAGCACTCCTACTGTGCCTTAGCATTCACTGTGTGTGTGCCTGCCTTGCTAACTAGATTAGCAACTTAAGAGAAAGGAGTGTATCTGGTTTGTCTTTTTATTCCCAGTGCCTAGAAAAAAAACAAAAAGGCACTCAAGAGATGTCTGTAGCATAAGTGAATGAACAGTATTTTGGTATAATTTCATCAAATTACTATTATTTACTCACATAATTTCCTCCTCTTGTCCTTGATATCATCACTGTAAAACTTGGCTCGGGAGAAGAGTTTTATCGAGGGACTTCCCTGGTGACGCAGTGGTTAAGAATCCACCTGCCAATGCAGGGGACAAGGGTTCGAACCCTGGTCCGGGAAGATCCTACATGCCGCGGAGCAACTAAACCCATGTGCCACGACTACTGAGCCTGCACTCTAGAGCCCATGAGCCACAACTACTGAGCCCACGTGCCACAACTACTGAGTCCAAGCACCTAGAGCCCGTGCTCTGCAACAAGAGAAGCCACCGCAATGAGAAGCCCGTGCACCGCAACAAAGAGTGGCCCCTGCTTGCTGCAACTAGAGAATGCCTGCGCGCACAAACGAAGACCCAACGCAGCCAAAAATAAATATATTTTTTAAAAAAAAGGAATTTTATCTAGTACCTGAGTTTGGATCTATGACAGACTTCTGCATTTTTATTCATAGTGAGTTCCATTTATAGGATTACTATTGCATAAGTAGTAAGCCAGTAATTAGTGGCAGAAGTAATAGTTATAGAGTCAGACAATGATAGTTTCAAAATCAGTTCTGGCAGTATTAAGTTACGTGCCTTTTTATAAATTACTTAAAAATCTAAGCTTTGGTTTTCTTATCTGTCAGACTGGTTAGTAAAAACTACCTCACAAAATACACAGAATAATATGAGATACCTTAGGCTATGCATACAGCTTTATGCCTAGTACATATCAGATATTAATTTCCCTTTCTTCAGAAATTTCTTGACATTCATAATATATTCCTTATTATATGTATTTATGAGTCAGAGAAGGGAAAAGGAAACCACAAATTTCATACTCAGATTTTTCTTTCAAATTTCAGGTTGAGGCTCCAGAAATTCAGGATGAAGGAAAGTAGAAAGCTATTAATTCACTAGTTTAGTCTTCCCATAGGTTTGGAAAGGCGATAAAACCAAGAAGGAAGACCACTGATGAGTGCAAACAAGTCATGTTTCTTTGATTCTTTAACTCATTAGTCATCAAAACAAAGTTAAAATAATAAGAAAAAAATTCTTTTAACAAATTGAGGAAAAGTATAAAAGTATAAAAAGAGAGAAAATGTATATACTTATTTACCACCCTGAATTTCAACTTTTAAAAACATTATGTCATGTAACAATAACAACTGGCCAAAAAAAAGATACTAATTTAATATTTGAAGAATTAAATATTTCTGGTAAAGTATGAAATGTTCATGGTAAAGAATCTTTGACGCTATTTATCCCATATATAAAATGGCTTTAATGCACAAAGTACATCCCATATTTTCTTGGTTAGGCTTTTGAAAGCATACATGCCTTATGAAAGAAAATTATTTTTTGCTAAACTTTTCTAATGGTTTAGGCAGTTGAGGTTTTGACATATAACAATACTAGAATTAATGTAAGATTTCAGAATTAAATCAAAAGGCTTTAATATGAAACATGCTTATTTAAAAATGGAGAAAAACCTATCTCACAAATACGTACTTAAATTGTAAAAGGTATACTAGCTTTTGGGCTTTACTAATAGGGTAACTTGCAGTTATTTTAAGTATATCCTGTGGATGCAACGTGGTATTGCATCAATTTCCTCTTCCCTGAAGAGCTTAAGTATGATTAAACTGAAAATAACAATACAAGAGAAAACACTGAATTATAAAAAAGCTGTAAATATACAGTTCCAGTAGCTTAGCTACAACTTAAATATTATTCCAATAGAGAGAGAGAAAATTATAAAATCCTTACATTTCTTACTTAAATTTCTAAGTAAGCGTAAGATTATAATATTTCTCAAATATTGAAAGAGCTGCCATGTAGATAATACACTAAACTTATCCCATCAAAGTATAGTAAGAACTGATTCAAAGATGGTAAAAACCCCAAATATAAAAACAACATAGCTCAAAAGAATTCTAGTTATCATTCACAAAAAATACATTTACATACATACACTACAAAGTTGTAAATTACTGGAAGTAGAATCATTAAAACGAACTTACTGAGAAATTGTGTTGGTATCTAGGTCAACACAACTGACATCTGGTGGAGGGTCATAGAGATCAAAGTATCTTGAATCAATTCCTACTATGAACGGACATGGTGCACTTAAGACATCTGCTAAAGCCAGTGGGCAGAGAGGAACATAGGGGCATGGCCAGTGGAAAGGGAAAATCATCTTGGATAAATAAAAGATAAGAGAATATTTAGCTGTTTGACATTGAAGCATAATTCATCAGCACACACAAAAAACTGTCTTTTAAATATTTATACCAAAAGTAGTATAATGCTTATTAAATAATTACAACTAGTGTTAATGGCCAGAAAATTGAACTGCATTACACTCTGAATTTTAGTTAAGCATTAAAACAGCTTTAAATTATATGAATAATTAGGTTTAAAATGAAACTGATTACCAATAAGAAATACTCACAGACACTAATGCTTCTGTCACACTAGTAAGCACTGAAGGCCGTAAGGAATGAATAAGAATCTTATGTTCCGTTACTGCAAACACCAGTAGTGTCACAGCATTTTCAGGGCCTAAATTCTGAAGTAGTGTTGAAAACTTGCCACCACTATAAATCCAAACAAAAATATATAATTAAAGAAAACAGAGATCAAACACCTCATTATCCAAAATAATTTTTAAAAGTTCATGATTAGGGTAGGATTATAGTTCATATTACATATTTAATTTTAAACATGACTGTTGCTCTTATGTAGGGAAAACACTGCATCAGAAACACACTATGAAAATAATGAAGTTTTATGAGGTTCTGAAATCATTCAATTCTTCTGCATTGTATTAAATATGGAAAATGAAAAGTCATCTGCTTCATTTTATATAAAAAGATCTGCCATGTAGATAATGTTCAAATAAAGAATTCAATGTATAAGAGGGGTGCTTTGGTTGAAAGCAAATCGTTTAATGCAAGTTTTTTTAACATGGCTCATCTTCCTCTGTAATTATCAGAAAACGTATGTGACTTACAGGCCCAACTTCCTTAAGGTAGATACACATCTCAAAATTTGGATTTACAAATAGCTAGATTATCTTTACTATTGTAATGATAATATTAATTAAGAGCTACTAAGTGATGATACACATATACAAAGCAAATTAATAATCAAAACTTAGACATTGTACATGGTAACAAAATACTGTATTAACAAAGTAAATGATTCTGGGCTTCCCTGGTGGCGCAGTGGTTAAGAATCTGCCTGCTAATGCAGGGGACACGGGTTCAGGCCCTGCTCCGGGAAGATCCCACATGCTGCGGAGCAACTAAGCCCGTGTGCCACAACTACTGAGCCTGCATGCTAGAGTCCACGAGCCACAACTACTGAGCCTGAGTGCCACAACTACTGAAGCCTGCTCGCCTAGAGCCCGTGCTCTGCAACAAGAGAAGCCACCCAATGAGAAGCCCGCGCACCGCAATGAAGAGTAGTCCCCGCCCGCCGCAACTAGAGAAAAGCCCACGCACAGCAACAAAGACCGAACGCAGCCAAAAATAAAAAAATAAATTTTTTAAAAAATTAAAAAAAAAGTAAATGATTCAGTAAGCTAACCAGTATTTCATCTTTATAATGTTAAATAATTGGCTTCACTAAATTAACTTTTTAAAAGTAAACCAAAACTAATAAAGTCTCTTGGAGAAATAAACACATATGCCCACAAAAAACTTGTGCATGTTCATAGCAGCATTATTTATAGTAGCCCAAAAGTAGAAACAACCCAAATGTCTGTCAACTGATAAATGGATAAATAAAATGTGGTATATCCATACACTGAAATATCTGTTGGAAATATAAAGGAATGAAGAACTGATGCATGCTATAACGTGGATAAACATTGGAAACATGCCAAATGAAAGAAGCCAAACACAAAAGGCCACATTTTATATGATTCCATTTATATGAAATGTCCAGGACAGGCAAATCTGAAGCGAAAGAAGCAGATCAGCAGTTGCCTAGGGCTGGGAAGGGGGAGAGAGAGTGTGTGTGTGTGTGTGTGTGTGTGTGTGTGTGTGTGTGTGTGTGTGTGTGTGTGTGTGTGTGTGTGTGTGTGTGTGTCTCTGTATATATAGGGATGGGGGCTGGGAAGGGGGCGTGTGTGTGTTTGTGTATATAGGGATGGGAGGGGTAAGGGAGGGTAACTGCTAAAGGGTACAGGGTTTTTTTGGAGCTACGAAAATGTTCTAAAATTGATTATAGTGATATTTGCAGAACTCTGTGAATGTAATCATTGAATTGTACAATTTAACTGGGTGAATTGTATGGTATGTAAATTATATATCAATAAAGCCATTACCAAAAAATAAAAAAAGGCTCTTGGGTAATGTAGAATTGTTTTAAAGTAGTCTCAGTCAGTATTTCTAATTTATTCTCAGCTCAAGCAAAGGTTAAGAAAACACTGGTCACTCTGGGCCAAGATCTGGTGATGAAATAATCTGCAATTCTTACAAAATTAATGTCAAAGATGGCAGCTGGTCTCCCTTAGGTATGTGCTACAAAATAACTTAATTATATTGTAACTATTTCCCTGCTAGAAAAATCACACAGCTAATTAAATTTCAAGAAATGATACTTAAGAAAAAACATATTTCATAATCTCTCTGAACTTTTTTTTTTTTAAGAAGATGTTGGGGGTAGGAGTTTATTAATTAATTTATTTATTTTTGGCTGTGTTGGGTCTTCGTTTCTGTGCAAGAGCTTTCTCTAGTTGTGGTGAGCGGGGGCCACTCTTCACCGCGGTGTGCGGGCCTCTCACTATCACGGCCTCTCCTGTTGCGGAGCACAGGCTCCAGACACACAGGCTCAGTAGTTGTGGCTCATGGGCCTAGTTGCTCCGCGGCATGTGGGATCCTCCCAGGCCAGGGCTCGAACCCATGTCCCCTGCATTAGCAGGCAGATTCTCAACCACTGTGCCACCAGGGAAGCCCTCTCTGAACTTTTAAGGTGATGAAATACATTATTCTATTCCATGGACTAGTATTTATAAATAATTTTTTATTTGGGGGTTAAATTTAAAATTAATTGCATTTGAATGTTCTTCAGAGGATATTTAAAGCTAAAAAAATTGTTTTCATAATCTACAGACATAGATACGTATTTATGTAGTTGCATGTACTTAATCATAATAAATGGATACACAAAATACCAAACACTATTGTAAAAGTTTTTCTGTGCTCTTTAAGACCTTTAATCTCACTGTTAAGTAAAAGAAATTTAGGTAAGAAACAACTAAATGAGAAGTATTTCCATCGACACTTGCGATCTTCCCCAGGAAAGAGAGAAAATACTTGAATGTTACTTTAGCTCACACTACATTTAGAGAAACACAAATGAAATTTTACTTGCCTTAGCGGAAGAGGTGAAGAAACAGGCTGACTGAGAATCAGATTATCATGTGGTGATAACTGAAAATAGATTTAAAACAAAATATTTGAAATATAAAGATGAACTTTAAAACACCACCTTCCAGAAAAAACCATATATATATAGACGATGCCCATAAAGTTTCAATATCCCCATTCACCAGTATAGGAACCATCTATATCACTAAGATCCTGAAAAATATGTCCTGATGACTGACCTCTTCTAACTACTAACTCTTCTTACTCTGAATCCTATCTCTTTTCTTCTGTTTCTCAACATTTCCCTGATGCCATTTAACAAATCTGTATCGAAAGACTAAATTATTCATTTAATACAGTGAAACCAGAGTTAGCAAACCTATGGCCTCAAGGCAAATCCACAGGCCACCTGCTTTTATAAATAAAGTCCTATTAAAACTAAGCCATGCACATTTGTTTACGTGTTACCTATAGGTGCTTTTGTGCAATGAAAGCAGAGCTGCGTAGTTTCCAGAGAGACAGTATGGCCTTTACTGTAAAGACTGAAACACTGTTTCGGCCTCAACATAAAAAACCTGCCAACTTCTGCATTAAAACATCTTTTATGTGTATTCAAACTGAGTGTGCTATATGTATTCTGGCACCAAATAACAAGAAGTAACCTGGGATGATATGTAGATATGCAGACTACTTATAAAGCTTATCAAAATGATATTTTTCTAGACATTTAATCTGTATCAATATATTAATGCAATTAATTTAATCTACATTTAAAATTTTATGCAGATCTATACAAATTTGCAAATATCTATTTATAAATGATTTCTAATTTTGAATGATACTCCATTAAGGGCTGTGATAAATACAAGGCACATATAGTGATAATACATGAAATAGTTTCTCAAAATCACTTCAAAAATCCTGATTAAATAGATTCAAAAGACAACTTACATATAAAGAGCATAGACAAAAAACAAATGTAAACAGAAGACTAAAGATAAAGTCAACAGGGAAAAGAGATGGGGAAAATAATTGATGTTCACTTTAAACTTCCTCCTCTCACAAAGATATGAGCAATTCTTCCTGCAGTATATGAAAGCACACAGCTTTTTCTTTTATCTCTTCTAATACATTTAACTTAGGGAATAAGTGCCAAAGGCACAAATGTTCAAATACCAAGAATAAATTTAGGGAAAGCAGTGCCTTTTTACGTGTTCAAAACATCTACTGCTGTCTACTTCTTTAACTCTGCAATGCTTTATCTAAGAGGAAACATTAGATGTCTGTCTGGGAGGCAGTTAATGAAACCATAAGGGTCCAAACTCCAACGTAAAACAGTATCTGGTTCTCTTTTGATTTCATTTGATTTTTTTACCCATATAAAATTGTTATTCTTATGGTACATTTTGACAGAGTCAATAATTATTTAACTAAACACTTATATCATGAAAATCTTACCTGAACTAAAATCCGTGGTCTCTGAGGAGATGGAAAAGGAACTTTATGCATAAAATGAGAAATATGCCTTAAAAACAAACAAACAAACACCTGATTGATTCCAAAGTGAATACCATATGCTAATAAAGGTCAACATGTCACCACAAGTCCAGGTTGAGTCAAAAGCTCTGTGTACCTATAATTTCGAAATCTCTGCTACTACAAAAGCAAGTGAACAAACAACAACCAAAAATCATTTGTCCCAGGAAAGTTGCTTCTATCTAAACCCACCCACAAACTTTTCATATTAATACTTTCTCACATTCAATAACGTTTGTGCTATTAATGTCTGAAAAGCCACTGTAACTTCTCCCTCTCCCTAAGAAGATAACAAACAATGTATCAGAGATGTGGACATTACCAAACAAGCTAATTCTTGCATATACTTTTTAGTCAATTGCTCATATTTAAAAAATGAAGCAACCACTGAGTACTACAGAAAAATGAAAGAGTTTAACTGTTTCTAAAACATTAACAATATACTTTCTATTAACAATAGGTTAAAAATTCTATTACTGATTTTATGGTTTTTTTCCCCAGAAGAGAACAGATAAAAAGCTAGATTGATGGGTTTTGTTTTGAACACCATGGAAAAGAAAAAAGGCAACAATAGTGAACAATCCTTTTTTAAGGAATGAGTTATTTTATTTCTCTATTACTTTTTAACTATTTCCAAATCATCTTGGTTTCAGAACTGAGATAATTTCAACTGGATACAAAACATCAGAAGAGAAAATTATTAATTTTTTACAAACATGTTTTGACTGCCTGCTGTATATAAGATACTGCCAGACATGTTGGGAATTATTTTTTAAAAAGCCATATACTACCAGTTTCTACTATTAAGATACTCACAATCTAAGAACAAAAAGATAAGGGGAATGAGTTCCAGAGGACACATATCTGCTTGCATTATGTGAAGTAGTTAGAACAGCAGAAAACAAAGTGTGATCCATGAATACCTAAAGATCCCCAAGACCCATTCAGGGAGAATCTGCAAGGTCAAAGCTACTTTTTAAAGACACCATTTGCCATTTCCACTGTGTTGATATTTGCACTGATGGTGCAAAAGCCATTGCGGATAAAACTGCTGCCCCTTACTATGAATCAAGGGAGTGGCACTGAACTGTAGCTGTTGTATTCAGTTTCACTTAAGAATGTCTCGGATGAAGCAGTAAATACTATTAATTTTATTAAATTTTGACTCTGCAGTGTATACTTATAAATAATCTGTGTGATGAAAGGGGAAGAATGCATAAAGCACTTCTGCTGCATACAGGAGTATGATGTTTGTCTTGAGGAAGAGCACTTGTGTGACCGAGTTATGAGTGAATTAGCTGTTTTTGTTTTGCTGTGTTCCCACAGAATGCCATTTTTCCTTGAAAGAACAAAAGACATATTAACGTTATCCAATGTGGGTATTCAGTAGATATTTTCTACATTAAAATGAACAAAGTGAGGCTACTGCTTCAAGAAAAATAACTTACAGTACTTGTTGCCAATAATTAAATTCAAGCTTTCCAATAAAAAGAAATGTAGTACTGTCACATGCTACAGTATGGATGAACCTTGGAAACATTACGAAAAGATGAAAGGATCCAGTCAAAGAAGACCACGTAAGTTGCTTAGAGCTGAGTGGATGAGCGGGGAATGGGGCAGGACACCTAATGGGTATGGGGTTTCTTTTAGGGGATGAAAATGTTCTAAGATTAGATTTTGGTAATGGTTGTACACCCTGTGAATGCATGTTTTAAAAAAACATTGAATTGTATACTAATTTAAATGGGTAAACTGTGTGATATGTGAATTATATTTCAATAAAGCTGTTTTTAAAAAGCCAAGGGAGAAATCAAAATGGAATACTAAAACCTTTTTCTCAGTTAACCCCAAAGGAGGAACAAACAAACAAATAAGTAAATAAATTCAAGCTTTCAAGTGAAAATTAGAATCTTGCTACCATAAACTTGACAATTTCTCAATACTCAAAAAGTTTTCTGATGTAGGTGGTTATATTCACAAATCTGATTTTTAAATTTTGATAGCGAGATGTATCTATGTTAACTCAGTGAACCAGTATTTTCCAAATGACGAATGTATGATGCTACAAAATCACACATGTATAAAAGTTCCACTCAAAGAGACAAACCAATAGATTTTACTGTAACAGAGAAAGTTCATCACTAAAGTTTCAGATTCCACATTGACAGTAGCCTATAACAAACTATACTTGTCAAGTTTTGGTGCACTGTCAAAAAAGAAAATCCACAATTTTCTGAAAAGACTATTCAAATGCCCTCCCTTTTCCACATACATATTTGTGTGAGGCCATGTTTTTTTCATTACGTCAACCAAAACAACATATTGCAACAGACTGAAAGCACAAGCATATATGAGAACCTAGCTATGGGACTTCCCTGGCAGTCCAGTGGTTAAGACTCCGTGCTCCCAATACAGGGGGCATGGGTTCCATGCCTGGTTGGGGGACTAAGATCCCACATGCCGCATGGCCAAAAAAAAATTAAAATAAGATAAAATGAGAACCTAGTTATGTTCAATTAAGCCAGACATTAGCATTTGCAAAAAATGTAAAACAATGCCTCTTCTTCCTAATTTTTTTGTTTTAGGAAATGGTTATTAAAAAAAAAGATATTTATGATAACATGTAATGGGTTTATCATTTTTTAAAATAAATTAATAAATATTTTTGAAGTTCTCTGTTTTAATTTCTAATGTAGTAAATATTAATAGATATAACACATTAAAAAAAGCTCTTTGGGGGAGAGTCTTCATTTTTAAGAGTATAAAGTGGTCCTGAGATCAAAAAATTTGAGAACTGGTGGATTAGAATACTGAGATGCAGGCAGAAAACTGCAAGGAAAAATTATAAAGTAATATTTTACATTGAATGTTCTTATAATAATTCTATCACTTTCAACTGTCATTAGAATCACAGAATTCTGCCTAAGAACACAAAAGAGCTTAAGTGACAGATGATATAAAATAAACAATAGTCAAATAACAGTGGTGATGTTTAGATCTCATTTGTGTCAAACCTTACTACATTAAAGATTATTCAGTTTTAGTGATCTTAAAGTAAATCACAAAAATTTTAAAAAGAATAAAAAATACATTTATCTAATGTTTCCTTTAAATTCATATCTAAAAATACTAAGGAATATTTTAAAGGTCCATATAAACCCAAATTACATGTAAAATAAGAATTAACAAAACCTGTAAAAAACCCCGCTAATTAGGATCTCCAAACTTCACAAGAGTATCAAAAAGATGAAACATTTATTTCATTTTGTTAGAGATAAAATTATCTAAAATAACAAAACTGTAGGTATAATAGAGAACTGAATCAACCAAACTTTTTTTCTCTTGAAAAATCTAGCTTCCAAATAAAATTTACTCAATTACCAGTACAAATACACCACACATAATGGAAAGAGCTGCCAAATTTTGAACCAAAAAGGCTTCTAACTTACTTCTCAATTGGAAGGACATGAGGCCCAGAGATGGAATAACGATATAGAAAAGTCAGAAACTTCCTGAATGCATCAAAAAAAGGCCAGTGAGAGAGAAGACAGATGCATTTACTAGTGTGAACTGTCTTGGAACTATCAGACTTCTCATCTGCTGATGATGCTAAACCCAAAAGAAATCTCTGTTTTTCTGTGAGATTCTCTTCGGAGTATGGTTCATAAAACTGAATAGCAGCACCATAGACCTGGAAAACAAGTAATATATTTGATAAATATGCCTTATATCATTTATTCCAATCACATCATTAGTTAAATATTTAATGGATGAGCTATATTAGGAGCCATTATGTGCCTATGAGCCAAGCAAGGTGCCAGGTACCAGAAACCCAGTGGTGAAGAGATAACACTCTTGCTTTCTTGAAGTACTACATCGACAACAACAACAACAAAACTACACAGCACAACTCTCATGTCTCATTATTGGGAAAAAAAAGGTGTTTTAATTAAATTGCATTTGTTTTATAAAGAGTAAAAGCAACTATATCAATATTCTCTATAAGAAAGTTATTGAAAATAATTATTTAATAGAGAGTGGGACAGAATTTTAGATAAGGAAATACAAATTCCAACTTCAGACAATTCACTGAATTTCTCTAGACCTCAATTTCCCAATATATAAAATGAAGATGTTAGACTAGATGATTTCCAAAGTCCATTCCAACAATATAACAGTTTATGATTCTAAATAACACTGCATATTTAATAATGTTTTTAGTATTACTTTAAAGTTTTTACAACACAGAAAATGAAGCAATGAAGGATCATCATTTGATGATGAAAAAAATCTTTCACTATATTCACAAAAAAAGCACTTGGGTATATGGGACAGAATGAAATTCTCTTTTCCTATGTCTCTGGATATATAGTTATTTTAACAAAGTGGAAAAGGTGCGCGTAATAGATTCAATTTAACCAGTTATTTTTTTCTATTGTTCCTGCATATGAAACTTAAGACTTGAAAATGTACAAGAAATTTGCAGATATCATTTGTTAAACATATAGTACCTTTTCAGCTGAGGCTCCAGTTAACACAAATGTAGAAAATACAGGGAGAGGGTATTTGCTATTTGATGGCCAACATTCAATAGTTGCACCCATTGGTAAACAAAATAGGGGAACAGATTCTGGGAGTGAGAATGACTCATAATCTTCTTGAGGGTATCTACAAATTAGACCTATAAAAACAATAATAAATATTAGCTCATCATGTCTTGAATTTAGGCGCTCATAATTTGAATGAGGCTAAAATGCTTTATTATTTAACACTTTTGGAAGACCAAAACATTACATATATGTTCACCAAGTAACTCTGAATACTTTAGTAGGATTCATATAGATTTTAATCCTCAAACTATTCATATTAACTACGTAATATTTATCAAGTTTCATCCACAAAGGCTAGTAAGGTAAACAATAAAGATTATTCTAAAGCAACATACACAAATATAAACACACTCCTAAAAATTCATTTTGTGGTCACACTGCCTTAAAGCATATAAACATACTATTTTTTTTTGAAATGTTCAAATGCATATATCCACTTCACTAGCTTTCAATAACTTTCCCTTAGGGTTTTTTTGACACATTAAAATAGATATTCTATAGGACTATATATATAACTTCTAGGACAAATACAAGAAAAATACACAAAAAAATAGAAGTCACATATTTACAATGTCTTTAAAATAGTGTCAGCTTAACCCCAGCTTCTGAATAATCCCAGAGTACATGAAAATAGAGTTTCAAGTGCCCATATTATTTCATGTTAAATAGACTAGTCTAGAGAGTAGTCCAGGTATCTTCTACCTAACAAACCCTCAGAGAAGACTCTTGTCCTGGATTTTGTGGGACTAGAAACAGAAAATAGGTTCCCTGACCTTGAACCCTTAAAGTCAAGTGGAAACCATCACCAGACATGATGTTAAATACAAAATGATAAACTAAGAATATGAGTGGCTGGTCTGCTACACTAATATCTGTTTGACTTTGGACAAATCATGTACCTATAGGTCTCTGGTTTTCTCAACTATAAAGTGAGATGAACTAGATATAGAGGTCCAAGGCAGTTCTAAAATTCTCTAATTATATGCTAGCCAGCCAGTTAATCCCATGAGGATTTACGGTTAACTCTCCATTACTTTCTCAAGTCATGAAGTAACGGTATAGCCTTTAAGTAACTATAGAAATAGCGATGAACTATGGACCCCAGAAAATCACAGGTAGAAGAAGTTAGGAGTCTAGGACACTAACTTTAAAAATTTATTTTTTAAAAGGTTGAATCTGCACTCTTGTACATAATTTGATATTTTGAGGTTTCTGGCAATTCAACTATGTATTATAAAATTACAAGTTAGTTTATAATATTTCAGATTATTTTCAAATATAATTACATATGAACTATAGATTTGATTAAATTTAATATAAATATTAAGGAAACATTAATTTAAAAGGACAATAAATACTTTTCCACATTTTCTACTGATTTAAAAACTTAAAGAGAACGATATCTACTTATTAGTTATTTACTTAAACCTAATATTTTAAAAACCTTGCCTTCTTTTAAAATTAATATTCCATTAAGCAGCCAATAAAGTATGGATGAAGACAAAACAATCAAAAGACATGGGTTATAGTCCCAGTCCTGACACTAACACATCGTAAGACAGATTTTGTTTTTTTTCTTTAATCTTATTGGCCCCATAATACATTTATAAAGTATTCCATGAAAAATTATACTTACCAGCTTTATAAGATATAGTGTTAGTCTTTGCCACCGATTTTTTATAACATAAGTACACTGCTGATCCCCACTGAATTAAAAAAAAAAGGAAATATCATTAAATTGTAAAAGGTAGTAACTTAATAAAATGGAATCTCTTTGATCTCTCCGGTATGTATTTCCTAAGATGTAGTGACAGATTTCTTTCTATTTTCACTTGGTTATTTTGTCAGCATTTTATTGGAGTTATTGCCTAATTTTCTTTCAGAAGTAAAATGTAACATATTTTCCCCTTGCGATAGCAATACCATGAGGATAACGACCCTTTAAAACAAAACTAAACCATAAAAAATTTAGATTTTATTCTAAGCCCAAACTCTGGGCAGAAATGATAAAAAGAAATACCTACTCGTGTATGTAGACCTTTCTTTTGATTCCACAACACCTTTCAGATATTGCCATATTTTTCTCCAGTTCTTTATACCAAAACTCAAGAGTTGTAATTTGCCATATCCATTTCCTCATTTCCTATTCTTTTTTTTTTTTTTTTTTTTTTGCGGTATGTGGGCCTCTCACTGCCGTGGCCTCTCCCATCGCGGAGCACAGGCTCCGGACGCGCAGGCCCAGCGGCCATGGCCCACGGGCCCAGCCGCTCCGCGGCACGCGGGATCCTCCCAGATCAGGGCACGAACCCGTGTCCCCTGCATCGGCAGGCGGACTCCCAACCACTGCGCCACCAGGGAAGCCCTCATTTCCTATTCTTTCATGAATCCATTCCAAACCAGGTTTTAATCCCATCATTTTTTTAAAAGAACACTTTAACGACTTTAATGATGCCAAATGTAACAGCTGATTCCCAGTCTTCATCTTTTTCAACCTCTCAGCAGATTTTGATACCACTAACGACTCCCTTCCTGAAACATTTTCCTGTCTTGGCTTTTGAGGCATCACACTCTCCTGGGTCCCTCGCCACCAAATCTCTGGCCAGTCCTCAGTCTCCCCTGTAGCATCTCCTCTCTTTTCCTGATCATTAAATGTGATATTTTCTTTACTTTCTCTAAATGATCTCATCTATTTAGTACCGCGCCTTTAAATAACAGCTACTCTTCAAAGAGTCTCAAATTCCTAGTCCCAGCTACCAATGAGATGAAGAAGACTATGGGTAAAGCAGATCTGGGGGCAAAGAAAAGGAGTTTTAGACATCTTAAGTTTGAAACATCTATTAGACATCCAAGCATAGAGTCAAATGGAGGTAAGGTGAGAAGTCTGAAACGGATATGTAACTTAGGAGATGTCACCACTTGACATGAGGTGGTGACAGATACATTCACAGAGCACATTTCCTCACCTCCTTCAGGCCTCAACTCAAATGTCACTTTATTAGACAGCCTTCCTTTCATCACCTTACATACAATAACAAGTCTCCCTCTACCCTCCCCAGTCCTTCCTACTGCCCCTATCTGTTTGTTTTTTTTTTTTTTCTTTTTTCCATGCATAGATAGCACTTACCACCACTGGGCATATTGTATATTCTCTAATTTATTATCTGCCTTCCACCACTAGAACATAAGCTCCATGATGGTAAGGGCTTTGTTTTGTCCACTGCTGTATCTAGCACCCAAAACAGTGCCTATTATGTAGAAATACTTAATAAATACTTGTTAAAGGAATGAATGTGAGGGGATGTGTTTGTGCATACATGATGGAGAGTGCCTGCATGGACCAGTACATGAGGACAGATACTTAGCACTGAGAACAAATATATAAAGAAAATACACTTATTTTAAGAAATACATTTTTTAAATTTTAAGAGATTACCATAACAAACACCCATTTACTCACCCCCTAGTTTTAACAAATGTTAACAATGACCTTATTTCCTTCCGATATTTTAATATATAAAGAAATAAAAAAATTACAGATTTAACTAAAACCTCATCTTCCATCCCTTTCTGTCCTCTAGAGATTGAGGCATCACCTTCCATCCCTTTCTGTCCTCTAACTACTAGCCTGAAGCTAGCGCATTTCATTCACATGCATTTTAAAAATTTCTACTACGTAAATATACACATCTTTAAGTACGTAAAGATGTTTTGTATGCTTTATGACTTTAATAAATGGTGATGCGCTGAATATACTCCTTTATGGCTTGCTTTCTCACTCATCAAAATGATTTTGAGAATTAGTTACGTTGATACAGATCTACTTGCTTCATCTGAACCGCTGGATAGTATTCCATTAATGAAAGAAACAGTTTCTTTTATCCATTCCCCTACTGAGGGACATTTAGGTTGTTTCCTTTTGGGGGAACTATTATGAACAATGATACAGTAAGTTGGCTCATCATCTAGAAATTTTGCACTTTCTCAAACATTTTTAATATGTCCCCAGCAGATTAGTATGTTAAATCCTAACTTATTTAGGACATTAAGTTATGCTCATTGCTCTGTTGGGATTTTATTTTTTAATAAACATTTCAATATTTTTGCATCAAAAGAATGGATGTATAAAATTCAAGTGGATATTATGAATGTAGGCAAACTGGACTTTTAGTTTATCGGGTGGGTAAAAAATTCATAAAGGGTCCTGTATTGCAATCTCAACTCCAGTTCCCAATAAGCCAAATTTGTAAAGATAACAAAATAACCTTCAATAACTTTTGTGATGATAAAAAAGGAACTATATATGACCATGTGGATACGGTAGAAACCGAAAGGAATATCCTAAAATAAAAAATAAAGACTTAAAGTAAAAGTTAGAAGGGCCCTGGAAGAAAAGAGCCAAGGATACAAGAAGCTTCTTCTAAATTTCTTCTTATACAAAGGTTCAGCAAAAAAGAAAGTAGGAAGAGCCATTGTTCTTAAAATACTTTAAACATTTAACCCATAAAATATCTGCACTGTGGTTTGTCATGGCAAAAACCTTTCTTCTGGAATTACGTGCATGATTTAACTACTTGGTTTGTTAATAACTCCACTTTTCTAAATCAACTTGCTAAATCAAACACTGACATTCCCGAAAAGTTGTAAAACAAGAGCCACTTGTAGAGAATATTAAAAAAATACTCTCAATGAGCTAAAAACTGAGGAGAAAGTCCCAAATTAGCCAAAAATTTGCTGTGCAAATCAAAGCACCTGGACTAAATATCCTTAACTACACATTTTTGCAGTTTTGGACCACATGACACTCTTAAGTTCTCTTCCAGCTCTAAAATATTCCTGTTCTATTCTAAATCAATCAAAGTCCAAATCACTTAAGGCTTATGGTTCAAAGGTTAAAAAACTAGTAACTCTTGAAAACTTTTGCCACAAGCTTTTATTTTTAAAAATATATTTATTATTTTTTAATTTTGTCTGCATCGGGTCTTGGTTGCTGCGAGCAGGGGCTACTCTTTGTTGTGGTGCTCCGGCTTCTCATTGTGGTGGCTAATCTTGTTGCGGAGCACAAGTTCTAGGTGCATGGGCTCAGCAGCTGTGGCTTGCGGGCTCTACAGCGCAGGCGCAGTAGTTGTGGCCCACGGGCTTAGTTGCTCTGCAGCCTGTGGGATCTTCCAGACTAGGGCTCGAACCCACATCCCCTGAGTTGGCAGGTGGATTCTTGACCACTGCACCACCAGGGAAGGCCCCTTGCCTTTTTTTTTTTAACATCTTTATTGGAGTATAATTGCTTTACAATGGTGTGTTAGTTTCTGCTTTATAACAAAGTGAATCAGTTATACATATACATATATCCCCATATCTCTTCCCTCTTGCGTCTCCCTCCCTCTCACCCCTCTAGGTGGTCACAAAGAACCGAGCTGATCTCCCTGTGCTATGCGGCTGCTTCCCACTAGCTATCTATTTTACATTTGGTAGTGTATGTATGTCCATGCCATTTTTTGATGATGGCCATTCTGACTGGTGTGAGATGATATCACATTGTAGTTCTGATTTGCATTTCTCTAATGATTAATGATTTTGAGCATTCTTTCATGTCTTTGTTGGTAATCTGTATATGTTCTCTGGTGAAATGTCTATTTAGGTCTTCTGCCCATTTTTGGATTGGGTTGTTTGTTTTCTTGATATCGAGCTGCGTGAGCTGCTTATAAGTTTTGGAGATTAATCCTTTGTCAGGTGCTTCATTTGCAAATATTTTCTCCCATTCTGAGGGTTGTCTTTTCATCTTGTTTATGCTTTCCTTTGCTGTGCAAAAGTTTTTAAGTTTCATTAGGTCCCATTTGTTTATTTTTGTTTTTATTTCCATTACTCTAGGAGGTGCATCAAAAAAGATCTTGCTGTGATTTATGTCATGGAGTGTTGTGCCTATGTTTTCCTCTAAGAGTTTGATAGTGTCTGCCCTTACATTTAGGTCTTTAATCCATTTTGAGTTTATTTTTGTGTATGGTGTAAGGGAGTGTTCTAATTTCATTCTTTTACATGTAGCTGTCTAGTTCTCCCAGCACCACTTATTGAAGAGGCTGTCTTTTCTCCACTGTATATTCTTGCCTCCTTTATCAAAGATAAGGTGACCATATGTGTGTGGGTTTATCTCTGGGATTTCTAACCTGTTCCACTGATCTATATTTGTTTTTGTGCCAGTAACATACTGTCTTGATTACTGTAGCTTTGTAGTATAGTCTGAAGTAAGGGAGCCTGATTCCTCCAGCTCCGTTTTTCGTTCTCAAGATTGCTTTGGCTATTCGGCGCCACCAGGGAAGCCTTGTAGTATCCTTCTTTGTCTCTTGTGATAGTCTTTGTTTTAAAGTCTATTTTGTCTGATATGAGAATTGCTAATCAAGTCCAGGAAGCACAGAGAGTCCCATACAGGATAAATCCAAGGAGAGACACACCAAGACATGTATTAATCAAACTATCAAAAATTAAACACAAAGAAAAAATATTAAAAGCAGCAAGGGAAAAACAACAAATAACATTTCTTTCTTTTTTCTTTTGTGTCTCAAACAAATTGTGAAATTTTTTGTTCTAGTTCTGTGAAAAATGTCAGTGGTAGTTTGATAGGGATTGCATTGTAACTGTAGATTGCTTTGGGCAGTAGAGTCATTTTCACTATGTTGATTCTTCCAATCCAAGAACATGGTATATCTCTCCATCTGTTGGTATCATCTTTAATTTCTTTCATCAGTGTCTTATAATGTTCTGCATACAGGTCTTTTGTCTCCTTAGGTAGGTTTATTCCTAGATATCTTATTCCTAGATTTATTTTATTTTATTTATTTATTTATTATTTATTTATTTTATTCCTAGATTTATTTTATTTATTCCTAGATATTTTATTCATTTTGTTGCAATGGTAAATGGGAGTGTTTCCTTAATTTCTATTTCAGATTTTTCAGCATTAGTGTATAGGAATGCCAGAGATTTCTGTGCATTAATTTTGTATGCTGCTACTTCACCAAATTCATTGATTAGCTCTAGTAGTTGTCTGGTGGCATCTTTAGGATTCTCTATGTATAGTAACATGTCAACTGCAAAGTGACAGCTTTACTTCTTCTTTTCCAATTTGGATTCCTTTTATTTCTTTTTCTTCTCTGATTGCGGTGGCTAAAACTTCCAAAACTATGTTGAATAATAAGGGTGAGAGTGGGCAACCTTGTCTTGTTCCTGATCGTAGTGGAAATGGTTTCAGTTTTTCACCACTGAGGACGATGTTGGCTGTGGATTTTTCATATATGGCCTTTATTATGTTGAGGTAAGTTCCCTCTATGCCTACTTTCTGCAGGGTTTTTATCATAAATGGTGTTGAATTTTGTCAAAACCTTTCTCTGCATCTATTGAGATGATCATACGGTTTTTCTCCTTTGATTTGTTAATATGGTGTATCACATTGATTTGTGTATATTGAAGAATCCTTGCATTCCTGGGATAAACCCCACTTGATCACGGTGTATGATCCTTTTAATGTGCTGTTGGATTCTGTTTGCTAGTATTTTGAGGATTTTTGCATCTATATTCATCAGTGATATTGGCCTGTAGGTGTCTTTCTTTGTGACATCTTTGTCTGGTTTTGGTATCAGGGTGATGGTGGCCTAGTAGAGTTTGGGTGTGTTCCTCCCTCTGCTACATTTTGGAAGAGTTTGAGAAGGATAGGTGTTAGCTCTTCTCTAAATGTTTGACAGAATTCGCCTGTGAAGGCGTCTGGTCCTGGGCTTTTGTTTGTTGGAAGATTTTTAATCACAGTTTCAATTTCAGTGCTTGTGATTGCTCTGTTCATATTTTCTATTTCTTCCTGGTTCAGTCTTGGAAGGTTATGCATTTCTAAGAATTTGTCCATTTTTTCCAAGTTGTCCATTTTTTTAAAATAAATTTATTTATTTTAGTTTATTTATCTTTGGCTGCATTGTGTCTTCATTGCCCCACGTGGGCTTTCTGTAGTTGCGGCAAGTAGGGGCTACTCTTCATTGCAGTGGGTGGGCTTCTCATTGCGGTGGCTTCTCTGGTTGCAGAGCACGGGCTCTAGGTGTGCGGGCTTCAGTAGTTGTGGCACATGGGCTCAGTAGTTGTGGCTTGCGGGCTCTAGAGTGCAGGCTCAGTAGTTGTGGCGCACGGGCTTAGTTACTCTGTGGCATGTGGGCTCTTCCCAGACCAGGGATCGAACCTGTGTCCACTGCACTAGCAGGCAGATTCTTAACCACTGCGCCACCAGGGAAGTCCCCAGGTTGTCCATTTTATTGGCATATAGTTGCTTTTAGTAATCTCTCATTATCCTTTGTATTTCTGCAGTGTCAGTTGTTACTTCTCCTTTTTCATTTCTAGTTCTATTGATTTGAGTTTTCTCCCTTTTTTTCTTGATGAGTCTGGCTAATGGTTTATCAATTTTGTTTATCTTCTCAAAGAACCAGCTTTTAGTTTTATTGATCTTCGCTATCATTACCTTCATTTCTTTTTCATTTATTTCTGATCTGATCTTTATGAGTTCTTTCCTTCTGCTAAGTTTGAGGGTTTTTTGTTCTTCTTTCTCTAAGTGTTTTAGGTGTAAGGTTAGGTTGTTTGAGATGTTTCTTGTCTCTTAAGGTAGGATTGTATTGCTATAAACTTCCCTCTTAGAACTGCTTTTGCTGCATTCTATAGGTTTTGGGTCATCATGTTTCCATTGTCATTTGTATCTAGGTATTTTTTGATTTCCTCTTTGATTTCTTCAGTGATCTCTTGGTTATTAACTAGTGTATTGTTCAGCCTCCATGCATTTGTATTTTTTACAGATTTTTTCCTGTAATTGAAATCTAGTCTCATAGTGATGTGGTCGGAAAAGATGCTTGATATGATTTCAATTTTCTTAAATTTACCAAGGCTTGATTTGTGACCCAAGATATGATCTATCCTGGAGAATGTTCCATGAACACTTGAGAAGAAAGTGTATTCTGTTGTTTCTGGATGGAATGTCCTATAAATATCAATTAAGTCCATCTTGTTTAATGTATCATTTAAAGCTTGTGTTTCCTTATTTATTTTCATTTTGGATGATCTGTCTACTGGTGAAAGTAGGGTGTTAAAGTCCCCTACTATGAATGTGTTACTGTCGATTTCCCCTTTTATGGCTGTTAGTATTTGCCTTATGTATTGAGGTGCTCCTACGTTGGGTGCATAAATATTTACAATTGTTATATCTTCTTCTTGGAATGATATGCTGATCATTATGTAGTGTCCTTTTTTTTTTTCTTTTGTTTTTGTTTTTATTTGCGGTATGTGGGCCTCTCACTGTTGTGGCCTCTCCTGTTGCGGAGCACAGGCTCCAGACACGCAGGCTCAGCGGCCATGGCTCACGGGCCCAGCCACTCCGCGGCATGTGGGATCTTCCTGGACCGGGGCACGAACCCGTATCCCCTGCATCAGCAGGCGGACTCTCAACCACTGCGCCACCAGGGAAGCCTTGTGGTATCCTTCTTTGTCTCTTGTGAATAGTCTTTGTTTTAAAGTCTATTTTGTCTGATATGAGAATTGCTAATCAAGCCCAGGAAGCACAGAGAGTCCCATACAGGATAAATCCAAGGAGAGACACACCAAGACATGTATTAATCAACGTATCAAAAATTAAACACAAAGAAAAAATATTAAAAGCAGCAAGGGAAAAACAACAAATAACATACAAGGGAATCCCATAGGGTTAACAGCTGATCTTTCAGGAGAAACTCTGCAAGCCAGATGGGAGTGGCAGGACATATTTAAAGTGATGAAGGGGGAAAACCTACAACCAAGATTACTCTACCCAGCAAGGATCTCATTCAGATTTGACGGAGAAACTAAAACCTTTACAGACAAGCAAAAACTAAGAGAATTCAGCACCACCAAACCAGCTCTACAACAAATGCTAAAGGAAATTCTCTAGGCAGCAAACACAAGAGAAGGAAAATACCTACAAAAACCCAAAACAATTAAGAAAATGGTAATAGGAACATACATATCAATACTTACCTTAAATGTAAATGGATTAAATGCTCCAACCAAAGGACATAGACTGGCTGAATGGATACAAAAACAAGACCCGTATATATGCTGTCTACAAGAGACCCACTTCAGACCTAGGGACACATACAGACTGAAAGTGAGGGGATGGAAAAAGATATTCTATGCTATAAGCTTTTATTTATTTATTTATTTATTTTTTGCGGTACATGGGCTTCTCACTGTTGTGGCCTCACCTGTTGCGGAGCACAGGCTCCGAACGCGCAGGCTCAGCGGCCATGGCTCATGGGCCTAGGCGCTCCACGGCACGTGGGATCTTCCCAGACCGGGGCACGAACCCGTGTACCCTGCATCGGCAGGCAGACTCTCAACCACTGCGCCAACAGGGAAGCCCGCCATAAGCTTTTAATGGGAGGTGAGAAGTGGGGGAAACATTTTTTGAGGCCAAAGCTGTAAACCTGGTACAAAAATCATGTATGAACTTGGGGAAAGACTCAACATGCATTTCCTCATGTCCATTAGACTGTTTTTTGGGTTTGGGTTTTTTTCCTCCTGGTTTTGAAAACTAGTAGATGCTTTCAATCAAGCCACCTAATCTCCCCAAATCAAAAATAAGCTATAATAACTATACCCTTGAGTATTATCCACACATCAATAATTTAAATCTAACCTTTGTCTGATTCTCTATATAAACATTTGGCAGATATGAAAACAAGTCACCTGCATTGCATGTCTATTTTAGTTTTTCTGAACGAGTTAGAAGTCATTGTACGTCTCCTACAGAGATCTAAATTTGCTTTTACTACCTTATAGTCAATGGAAACAAAGATTGTTAAAAGATATAAACCACAACCCATTGCTTAAAATAAGACCCTACAACTAAGATTAGGGAAATTTCTCTATATTCAGGACTGATACTAGATTTAAGAGTAAGAAAATAGGATGGCGGAGTAGAAGGACGTGCTCTCACTCCCTCTTGCAAGAACACCAGAATCACAACTAGCTGCTGGACAATCATCGAAAGGAAGACACTGGAACTCACCAAAAAAGATACACCACATCCAAAGACAAAGGAGAAGCCACAATGAGACGGCAGGAGGGGCGCAATCACAGTAAAATCAAATCCCATAACTGATGGGTGGGTGACTCACAGACTGGAGAACACTTATACCACAGAAGTCAACCCACTGGAGTGAAGGTTCTGAGCCCCACATCAGGCTTCCCAACCTGGCGGTCTGGCAACGGAAGGAGGAATTCCTACAGAATCAGACTTTGAAGTTTAGTGGGAATTGACTGCAGGACTTCGACAGGACTGGGGGAAACAGAAACTCCGGTCTTGGAGGGCACACACAAAGTAGTGTGCACATTGGGACACAGGGGAAGGAGCAGTGGCCCTATAGGAGACTGAACCAGACCTACCTGCTAGTGTTGGAGCCTCTCCTGCAGAGGTGGGAGGTGGCTGTGGCTCACCATGGGGACAAGGACACTGGCAGCAGAAGTTCTGGGAAGTACTCCTTGGTGTGAGCCCTCCCAGAGTCTGTCATTAGCCCCACCAAAGACCCCAAGTAGGCTCCACTGTTCGGTTGCCTCAGGCAAAACAACCAACAGGGAGGGAACCCAGCCCCGCCCATCAACAGTCAAGCAGATTAAACTTTTACTGAGCTCTGCTCACCAGAGCAACAGTCAGCTCTACCCACCACCAGTCCCTCCCATCAGGAAACTTGCACAAGCCTCTTAGATAGTCTCATCCACCAGAGGGCAGACAGCTGAAGCCAAGAAAAACTACAATCCTGCAGCCTGTGGAACAAAAACCACATTCACAGAAAGATAGACAAGATGAAAAGGCAGAGGGCTATGTACCAGATGAAGGAACAAGATAAAACGCCAGAAAAACAACTAAATAAGGTGGAGATAGGCAACCTTCCAGAAAAAGAATTCAGAATAATGATAGTGAAGATAATCCAGGACCTCGTAAAAAGAAGATGCAAGAAATGTTTAACGAAGACCTAGAAGAATTAAAGAACAAACAGAGATGAACAATACAAAACTGAAATGAAAACTACACTAGAAGGAATCAATAGCAGAATAACTGAGGCAGAAGAACGGATAAGTGACCTGGAAGACAGAATGGTGGAATTCACTGCTGCCAAACAGAATAAAGAAAAAGAATGAAAAGAAATGAAGACAGCCTAAGAGACCTCTGGGACAACATTAAGCGTAACAACATTCGCATTATAGGGGTTCCAGAAGGAGAAGAGAGAGAGAAAGGACCAGAGAAAATATTTGAAGCGATTATAGTCAAAAACTTCCCTAACATGGGAAAGGAAATAGCCACCCAAGTCCAGGAAGCTCAGAGAGTCCCATACAGGATAAACCCAAGGAGAAACACACTGAGACACATAGTAATCAAATTGGCAAAAATTAAAGACAAAGAAAAATTACTGAAAGCAGCAAGGGAAAAATGACAAATAACATACAAGGGAACTCGCATAAGGTAAACAGCTGGTTTCTCAGCAGAAACTCTACAAGCCAGAAGGGAGTGGCATGATATACTTAAAGTGATGAAAGGGAAGAACCTACAACCAAGATTACTCTACCCAGCAAGGATCTCAATTAGATTCGATGGAGAAACCCTAATCAAAAGCTTTACAGACAAGCAAAAGCTAAGAGGATTCAGCACCACCAAACGAGCTCTACAACAAATGCTAAAGGAACTTCTCTAAGTGGGAAACACAAGAGAAGAAAAGGACCTACAAAAACAAACCCAAAACAATTAAGAAAATGGTCATAGGAACATACATATCGATAATTACCTTAAACGTGAATGGATTAAATGCTCCAACCAAAAGACACAGGCTTGCTGAATGGATACAAAAATAAGACCCATATATATGCTGTCTACAAGAGACCCACTTCAGCCCTAGGGACACATAAACTGAAAGTGAGGGGATGAAAAAAGATATTCCATGTAAATGGAAATCAAAGAAAGCTGGAGTAGCTATACTCATATCAGATAAAATAGACTTTAAAATAAAGAATGTTACAAGAGACAAGGAAGGACACTGCATAATGATCAAGGGATCAATCCAAGAAGATGTAACAATTATAAATATATATGCACACAACATAGGAGCACCTCAATACATAAGGCAACTGCTAACAGGTATAAAGAGGAAATCAACAGTAACACAATAATAGTGGGGGCTTTAACACCTCACTTACACCAATGGACAGATCATCCAAAATGAAAATAAACAAGGAAACATAAGCTTTAAATGGCACAATAGACCAGACAGATTTAATTGATATTTATAGGACATTCCATCCCAAAACACCAGACTACACTTGCTTCTCAAGTGCACACGGAACATTCTCCAGGATAGATCACATCTTGGGTCACAAATCAAGCCTCAGTAAATTTAAGAAAATTGAAATCATATCAAGCATCTTTTCTGACCACAACGCTACGAGATTAGAAATGAATTACAGGGAAAAAAACTTAAAAAACACAAACACATGGAGGCTAAACAATATGTTACTAAATAACCAAGAGATCACTGAAGAAATCAAAAAGGAAATACCTAGAGACAAATGATAATGAAAACATGATGATCCAAAACCTATGGGATGCAGCAAAAGCAGTTCTAAGAGGGAAGTTTATAGCTATACAAGCCTACCTCAAGAAACGAGAAAAATCTCAAATAAACAATCTAACCTTACACCTAAAGGAACCAGAGAAAGAAGAACAAAGAAAACTCAAAGTTAGCAGAAGGAAAAAAATCATAAAGATCAGAGCAGAAATAAATGAAATAGAAACAAAGAAAACAGTAGCAAAGATCAATAAAACTAAAAGCTGGTTCTTTGAGAAGATAAACAAAATTGATAAACCATTAGCCAGACTCATCAAGAAAAAGAGGGAGAGGACTCAAATCAACAAAATTAGAAATGAAAAAGGAGAAGTTACAACAGACACCACAGAAATACAAAGCATCCTAAGAGACTACTACAAGCAACTCTATGCCAATAATATGCACAACCTGGAAGAAATGGACAAATTCTTAGAAAGGTATAACCTTTCACGACTGAACCAGGAAGAAATAGAGAATATGAACAGACCAATTACAAGTAATGAAATTGAAACTGTATTAAAAATCTTCCAACAAACAAAAGTCCAGGACCAGATGGCTTCAAAGGTGAACTCTATGAAACATTAACATAAGAGCTAACACTCATCCTTCTCAAACTCTTCCAAAAAATTACAGAGGGAGGAACACTCCCAAACTCACTCTATGAGGCCACCATCCCCCTGATACCAAAACCAGACAAAGATACTACAAAAACAGAAAATTACAGAACAATATCACTGATGAATATAGATGCAAAAATCCTCAACAAAATACTAGCAAACAGAATCCAACAACACATTAAAAGGATCATACACCATGATCAAGTGGGATTTATCCCAGGGATCCAAGTATTCTTCAATATATGCAAATCAATCAATGTGATACACCATATTAACAGATTGAATAAAAACCATATGATCATCTCAATAGATGCAGGAAAAACTTTTGACAGAATTCAACACCCATTTATGAAAAGAACTCTCGAGAAAGTGGGCACAGAGGGAACCTACCTCAACATAATAAAGGCCATATATGACAAACCCACAGCAAACATCATTCTCAGTGGTGAAAAACTGAAAGCATTTCCACTAAGATCAGTAACAAGACAAGGAGGTCCACTCTCACCACTATTATTCAACATAGTTTTGGAAGTCCTAGCCAGAGAAGAAAAAGAAATAAAAGGAATACAAATTGGAAAAGAAGAAGTAAAACTGTCACTGCTTGCAGATGACATGATACTATACATAGAGAAGCCTAAAAATGCCACCAGAAAACTACTAGAGCTAATCAATGAATTTGGTAAAGTTGCAGGATACAAAATTAATGCACAGAAATCTCTTGCATTCCTATACACTAATGTTGAAAAATCTGAAAGAGAAATTAAGGAAACACTCCCATTTACCATTGCAACAAAAAGAATAAAATACCTAGGAATAAACCTACCTAAGGAGACAAAAGACCTGTATGCATAAAATATTTATTTAGACACTGATGAATGGAATTAAACATGATACCAACAGATGGAGAGATATACCATGTTCTTGGATTGGAAGAATCAATATTGTGAAAATGACTCTACTACCCAAAGCAATCTACAGATTCAATGCAATCCCTATCAAATTACCAATGGCATTTTTTACAGAACTAGAACAAAAAATCTTAAAATTTGTATGGAGACACAAAAGACCCCGAATAGCCAAGGCAGTCGTGAGAAAGAAAAACAGAGCTGGAGGAATCAGACTCCCTGACTTCAGATTATACTACAAAGCTACAGTAATCAAGACAATATGGTACTGGCACAAAAACAGAAACATAGATCAATGGAACAAGATAGAAAGCCCAGAGATAAAGCCACGCACCTATGGTCAACTAATCTATGACAAAGGAGGCAAGAATATACAATGGAGAAAAGACAGTCTCTTCAGTAAGTGGTGTTGGGAAAACTGGACAGGTACATTTAAAAGAATGAAATTAGAACACTCCCTAATACCATACACAAAAATAAACTCAAAATGGATTAGAGACCTAAATGTAAGACAGGACACTATAAAACTCTTAGAGGAAAACATAGGAAGAACACTCTTTGACATAAATCACAGCAAGATCTTTTTTGATCCACCTCCTAGAGTAATGGAAATAAAAACAAAAATAAACAAATGCAAAGGAAAGCATAAACAAGATGAAAAGACAACCCTCAGAATGGCAGAAAATATTTGCAAATGAATCAACGGACAAAGGATTAATCTGCAAAATATATAACCAGCTCATGCAACTCAATATTAAAGCAAGGAACAACCCAATCCAAAAATGGGCAGAAGACTAAACACACATTTCTCCAAAGAAGACATACATATGGCCACGAAGCACATCAAAAGCTGCTCAACATCACTAATTATTAGAGAAATGCAAATCAAAACTACAATGAGGTATCACCTCAAACCAGTTAGAATGGGCATCATCAGAAAATCTACAAACAACAAATGCTGGAGAGGGTGTGGAGAAAAGGGAACCCTTGCACTGTTGGTGGGAATGTAAAATGATACAGCCACTATGGAGAACAGTATGGAGGTTCCCTAAAAAACTAAAAATAGAATTACCATATGATCCAGCCATCCCCCTACTGGGCATATACCCAGAGAAAACCATAATTCAAAAAGACACATGCACTACAATGTTCATTGCAGTACTATTTACAATAGCCAGGTCATGGAAGCAACCTAAATGCCCATCAACAGAAAAATGGATAAAGAAGATGTGGTATATATATATATATATACAATGGAATATTACTCGGCCATAAAAAGGAAAGAAATTGGGTCATTTGTTAAGATGTGGATGGATCTAGAGACTGTCATACAGAGTGAAGTAAGTCAGAAAGAGAAAAACAAATATCGTATATTAACACATGTATGTGGAACCTAGAAAACTGGTACAGATGAACCGGTTTGCAGGCCAGAAGTTGAGACACAGATGTAGAGAACAAACGTATGGACACCAAGGGGGGAAAGACGCAGGGGGGTGGGGATGGTGATGTGCTGAATTGGGCGATTGGGATTGACATGTATACACTGATGTGTATAAAATTGACGACTAATAGGAGCTTGCTGTATAAAAAAATAAAATAAAATTCAAAAATTAAGAAAAAAAGAGTTAAGAAAATAAACATTTAAGAGGTTTTTATTCCTATAATGTTTCTTAAGAGAACTGAGAGGACCTTAAACACTGGGCAAAAATAAAATAAAACAACTCTTCCTTGCTGTATGTCAATTATATCTCAATAAAACTGAAAAAAAAGAAAATCTCATCCTCAGTCGTTAAATGCACATAAAAGGGACTGAATAAGCAGAGTTAACTAAGGAATAATTAATAACAGCTAATGTTTACATAGCACTTACTAGGTACTATCCTAAGTTCTTTACAGATATGAAACATTTAATCTTCACAAAAAGCCTGTGAAATAAAATACTACTTTATCCTTGTTTCATGCATGAGGAAACTGAGGCACAAAGAGTCCAAGAACTTGTCCAAGACATGCATCTGGAATGCAAATCCAGCAGGTTAGCTGGAGTCCATTCTGTTCACACTATGTTACACTGCCTCTTTATTCTTTCAGCAGAGAATTAATGCTCTCTGACAACACTGGGACCAATACTTTAGAGTAAGGAAAAATAGGAACTCATGTCTGGTTTTGGTTTCAGTGCAACAAGTCTACCTTGAACACTTTGATTAATTAATAAGACCTAGAAATGGTTCTAATGACATTGGCGATTTCCTTTGAACACAAAACTAACAAATCTATAAAATAAAGGAAAATTCACCAATGGGAAAAGGGCAAGTATCTGTGAGCCTGAACAGTCTTGCTAAAACACCAAACCAAATCTTGAAACAAGGTTAAGCTGGACATCAGATTATGGAAGAGTTCAAAAACCCTTCTTGCCATCACTATCAATACCACATGAGGCCTGTAAAACTTACTTGCTACCATGATCTTCTTCCTCCACCATAACTCCACTGTCACATGTAATCATCAAATCAAAATGCAAGGATAGCATGAAAGAATAGGGTATTTTGTATATGAATGGCTGTTGACAAGTAGGGGTCACATAGCTGCAAATAACTCTTTTAGGATACAAATGAGATACCGTCAGCATCCGTTTTTCGAATTACCTATTTAAACATTTTAAACGAATACTGCTACTACCTTAAAACTGCAGATTTTTCTAAAAGAAAATTTGGAATTGAAAGGTATTTACAGATAATAAACTAACACATATATAGTGTTTTCTTATATGTTCTGGAACATGATTCTAAATTCATTTAACCATCACAATTACTTATAAGGTAGATGCTACTATCACTCTCATTTTACAATTGTGAAACTGAGGCACAGAGAAGTTATGTTACTTTCTCAAGGTCACAAAGCCAATAAGTGTCAGAGATAGGATTCATATCCAGACACTCCAGCTCCAGAGTCTGTGCTTTGAACCACTTGGCTATACTGATCTTAACCACTACACAATACAGATCTATTTTACTATCTTATTGAGGGGGTTAAAAACATTTTCAGACTCCTAAAATTTGTGTTGTATCCAGTCACATATCAATACACTCCATTTCTTTTTCTTGTAGCTTTACCTAAAGCTTCAGTATTTCTCTTCTTGCTAGCTTAAAAGAAGAGAGCACATAAGAGCTCAATAAATGTAAATTATTTTAGGAAGTATGTAGTTCTAACTATGGTCATAACAGCTTTGCTTGTAATATAAAAAACTTAGAATCTAAATGTCTTACAATAGAAGATGGAATAAATTGTGGCACATCCACTTAATGTAGTAATATTTAGCCATTCAAAGCTGTTATATATGAAAAGATGTTAAACCTCCACAATAATCAAAGAAATGCAAATTAAAATTAGAATGATTTCTTCTTATTAGATAGTCAATAATTAAAAAGGGATTGATAACAACCAGTGTTGGTGAGGTACAGGACCTGGGAAAGGGCATTCTTATACAGTACGGTTGCTGGAAATATAAACTGTCACAACTTTTTCAGAGCAATCTGTCAACACTTCTCAAAATGTACACCATACCCATCAATTCTAGTTACAATTATTTACTCTTCCAGAAACACTCCAATAAATATACAAAGAAAAAGGCACAAAATTGATCAAAGCAGCATTATGAGTAATGGGAAAAACTGGAAATAACTTGTATTCATCATTCTTCATTTGTATTTTCTGGAATACTATACAATCACTGAAAGAATTAAGTAGAGAGTTATATTAACTGATAAAGATGGATAGTTAAAAAAAAGCTTATATCAGAATATATTGAAATTTCCAATTTTTGAAAAATAAAGGATGAATTTATCCATATTACATATACTCCACATATGTGCACACAAAAGGGTCTGGAAGGATACAAGCCAAATTGTTAATTGTTAATCCTGGCAAAGGATCACAAAAGATGGAAGCAGGAACAAGAACTTTCGCTCTTTACTTCCTAGATGTATGATTTGCTCCCCTCCCCCTCTCAATTTTTTTTTTGACTATAAATTTCTTTTTAAAATTTAAAACAGCAATTTAGAAAAAAAGATAATTACAATTACAGATCATGCATGGCCTTAAGGCTACTGGAAGGACTCTGGCTTTTACTAAGAGTGAGATGGGAAGCCATTAAGGGTTGTAAACCAAAGAGAGAGCTGATCTAATTTGTTTTGCTATGTGAAGAATAGGCTGTAGGAAGAAGTAGAAGCAGTGATCAGCTAAACCAGGGGTCTGGCAAACTACGGCTTGTGTTTGACCCAAGGCCTGTTTTTGTACAACTGAGCTAAGACTGGTAAAAAGGTTGTTTTTAAAACAAAGGATGAATTTGCGACAGAGCCTGTATATGACCTACAAAAGCTAACTTATCATTTAGCCCTTTATTCAAAAGTTTGCCTAACTCCTGAATTAGGAGACCACTGCAATAATCCAGTTAAGAGATGATTATGGCTTGGATCAGGGCTGCAGCACGTGGAGAAGCTGAGAAGTGTTCAAGTTCAAAATATGTTTTGAAATGAAAGGCAACAGAATTTACAGAAGAAGTGAATGAGAGGTAGAAGATAAAGGTTAAGGATTACTCCAAGGATTTTTAGTCTGAGTAACTACAAGAGTGGAATTTCCTTTTACTAGAGGAGGAAAATTATGGGGATAAGTAGATTTGGAGAGGGACACTAGGAGTTCAGTTTTGGACATGTTAAATTTGAGATAACCTATTTGATAAGATATCCAAGAAGAGATAATGAATTAGAAAGATGGGGGGACACAGAAATTTAGAAGTCATCCACACATAGCCTGTATTTAAATGATTAAATCATCAATGAAGTGAGTTTAGATTTAAAGATAAATGGTCTGAAGACTGAACCCTGGGGCACTCTGTTGTGTTGCAGTTAGGGAATTGGGAAGAAATTAGCAAAGGCAGAAGGGGAATAACTGGTGAGGTAGGAGGGAAAAAGCCAGAGAGCACAGAGGATAGAGACTGACTCTTCTCTTCCTGCCACTGTTTCAAGAAGGGAGAAGTGATCATCTATGTCTAAATGTACTAAAAAATTAAGATGAAGAGTTGATTACTGGATTCAACAAGTGCAATCTTGGTGGAATGATGGAGACAAAAGCCTAACTGGAAAGAGTCAAAGTGAGGAAGGAGACAGAATACAGTCAACTCTTGAGATGTTTTATTATAAAGAACAATCAAATGGGGGAACAGATGCAGTGGGATATAAAGATCAAGAAGCTTTGTAAAGATGGGAGGTATTGTAACATGCTTTTGCATGCTGGAGGAAATAACCCACTAGAGAATGAAAAACTGATGATTCAAAAAAAAGTAGGGAGGATTGCTGAATCTATGTCTCAAATAGGTGAGTATACAGGATCTAGTGCGCAAGTGGAGGGGTTACCCTTGGTGAGTGCATCACTTTTGCAGTAAGGGGGAAAAATTATTTAATCACCAAAAAAAAGAAAGCTTTTTGCACAGCTCTTTTTGAAAGTACAACTAAATTACTTTCCTAAAAATAAAATATCTGACATCTTTAAAAAATCTATTTTTTAATTCAGTAATTGTGCTAGGCTGTTTCCCAAAGATTTATTTTAAATTATGCTCTTTTCATCCGTGGCTAATTTTATCAGTGCAAAAGAGTCACTTACCATACTGTTATTGAGATTCTTGTCAACTTTGCAGAATGTGTGTGGTGGACTTTCTCCTTTACTGGGTATAATAATACATATGTCTGTAACAGCCAACGTATTCTGAGTCATGTTTTCAGAGGCTCTTCGGTAAGTGATATAAATTCTTTGTGATGAGGTACTGCCGCTAATATTTGCAGGGCGTCCGTAAGGAGTACTCTGGATAACTTCACACCCCTGTTTCAATCTTTCTTTCCAGTCATATAAAACCCTAAAAAATAAATAAAATAAATTAGTACACAATTACAAAGCACCTGCAAATATGAAAGGTAATATTGTCAGGAATCATAAACTGATCCTTAAATGTAGCAGATATTCCAATTGTACTGCAAGTTTGAATGCACCATCCCATATAAAATTAAAGAATAACTGGGAACTTCTCTTGTGGCACAGTGGTTAAGACTCCGTGCCCCCAATTCAGGGGACCCCGGGTTCAATCCCTGGTCTGGGAACTAGATCCCACATGCATGCCGCAACTAAGAGTTTGCATGCCACAACTACAGAGCCAGCGAGCCGCAACTAAAGGAGTCCTCAAGCTGCAACTAAGGAGCCCAAGTGCCGCAACTAAGGAGCCTGCCTGCCACAACTAAGACCCAGCGCAACCAAATAAATAAATAAATATTTTTTAAAATAAAAATAAATTAAAAATTAAAGAGTAACTGTTTTCCCTACCAAAAATTAATAATGTAAGGAAAATTTATATTAACCTCTGTTTATTGACATAAACCAGAGAATAGCAATTTTGTGCAAAGGTACTTATTTTAGCATTCCATTTAAGAGATAGATAGCTAGATAGACAGATGGACAGATAGGTGTATGTATGTATGTATGTCTCTAAAACCAAGCATCATCTTTAGAAAAAGCAACCTTGTATTTTGACCAAAGTTAAAATTTTACAAAAGGCTCCTTGCCATACAGTAGAGAACTTGCTTGCACACTTTTACCTCCAATACTTCCTTCAGCTTTAAGAGAGAGTTTTAAGGCTTTCAAAAGAGTAAATGACCTTAAGTCTATCTTTCATCAAAAGTACAAGTGAAAGTTTCCCCCTGCTCCTTTATGGTAAAATCATACGTTTTTAATAAAGGACAGGCCAGGCACCCATTCCTTAAGTTTTCTAAATACTATTACTTAAAGTACTCTGGAAAACAAAGAAAACATCATGCTTGAATAATATTAGTTTATTCCCTCACAGAATTCACTAATTTGTACTTTAATGCTAAGTCTTTGGCATTAGCAAAAAAAAATTAAAGCCCTATTATATTAAATATTTCTTTATTTGTTATAAAAATTATTATAGAAGGTAATGTCCCCAACATCAATCAGTATTCCCTTTTATAAAATCCCATTATACAAATAAAATTTAGTGTAAAAAATTGGTCAAATTATTTCTTTCTAATATAATTTTTAATTTCCCTTTTGTCTCAGCTGTCAGCAAACTTAAAAATTTTTTTCTTTAAACATTCTATTTTGAAAGTTTAGAGTGAAATTTGATGCTTAATCATAGCAGCTATGTATATCCCAATGTTAGCCTAATTGCTTACTCCTCCTCCTCTTGATCTTGCTTTTCTGTCTTGTTTTTTCTTAATCCTAAAAAATGGCATTGTCAAACTATTATATATAGAATGGATAAACAACAAGGTCCTACTGTATAGCACAGGAAACTATATTCAATATTGAGGTAAACTATAATGGAAAAGAATATAAAAAATATATGTATAACTAATCACCTTGCTGTAAAGTAGAAATTAATTACAACATTGTAAATCAACTATACTTCAATTTTAAAAAATAAATAAGTAAAAAAAATTTTTAAGGCATTATAACAGAGAAGTTAGACATATCTGAATTCGAACCCCTACCACCTGGTACCAGCTGTATTATCTTAGGCAGTTACTTAACTTCTCTGATCCTTATACTATTCAACTATAAAATTTAAAAATCTAGCTCATAGGATCTTGGCAGAATTAGATGAGAGTACAAGTAGGGTCTCCCAAATAATGTCTGGCATACAGATGTTCAACTGAAAACAAGAAAAGAAAAATACAACACACAGAACAACAAACCACTATTTACTACCTCAAATTCTTAAAAGACATGGAATATAAGTACATTTTATATATAAGCTACCTATTTTCTTTAATCAGGTATTGTGCTGTTGCATATATTACCTGTATCACTATTTTTGATTTTTATATTGTTGGGTAACTTTTCTTATCTATTTAAACTATAAGCTTAGTTTAAAGGCAATAATGATGTTATATCCTCCACAATGACAAATATATGAAAATAGCCATAAGAGTGGTTAATTTATTCATTCCAGTCCAAGTCCTTTCCTGTTGGAGAATCCTTCCTATGCCTGGAAAATTCCTCATCTCTAATTTAGGCAGCTCCAACACCTTGTCTAACAAGAATCTGCAACATTCCCTTCATTTTATTTGCAAACTAGAATTCTGACAGTGATCACTGATCATAGGAGCAACTTAACGTAATCTTTTAAAAATATGATCTAATAGCTGGCTTATTTTCCCAAATATGTAAACTTCATATGAAGCAATATTATACCTGTTCTGAAACCCACTTAAAGTTACTGTAATTAATTCATGAATTAACACAATAAAGACTGCATTTAATATAACTTTTATCAAACATTAAGTAACAGAATTTTAAAAGTAGAAGAATGTTCAGGAGCTCTTCCAATTCATCCTATCTCCCCTTAGGTATGAGTAAACATGGCTATTCACTTTCAGACTTAATATATTGGGAGATGGAACTTTTATAGCCCTTCTACTGATGTTAGTAGGGACATTGCTATCGTCCTTATTTTTAACCAGAATATTTTAAGTTAAGCCTATCCCCTTTTGCAACAGAGCCATGGAAACAAGGAAGTTAATCTTCATTCCCTATAAACCCTTCATCTATCGTGAAGACATTATTAGAGCTACTCTTAGCCTACCTTTGGCCTTTTTCTTTCAGTTTTTCAGGGAGAATCTTCTACATAAATAAATACATATGTATATATATATATATTTACATTTATATATTCCTCTTTTACATATATATTCCTCTTTTTTTAAAAAAACCCAATCGTTGCAGAAATTGACAAGGTGATCCTAAAATTCATAGGAAAATTCAAGGGACCCAGAATAACCAAAACAATTTTGAAAAAGAACAAACTTGGAAGACTCATACTTCCTAATGCAAAAACTTACTACAAAGCCACAGTAACTAAAACTGTGTAGTACTGGATAGGAGAGACATACAGACAAATGGAATAGAATTGAGAGTCCAGAAATAAAGCCATACATTTATCACCAATTTTTGAAAATGGGAAAAGAATATTCTCATCAACAGACGGTGCTGGAAGTGGATATCCATATGCCAAAGAGTAAGGTTGGACTCTTTCCTCAACATATACAAAAATTAACTCAAAATGGATCAAAGATCTAAATGTAAAGGCTGAAACTATAAAACTCTTAGACAAAAACTTAAATGTAAATCTTCGTAACTCTGGATTAGTTAAAGCCTTCTTAGATACAACACCAAAACACAAGCAACAAAAGAAAAAAATACATAAATCAGATTTCATCAAAATAAAAACTTTTCAGCTCCAAAGGATACCATAAAGAAAGTGAAAAGACAACCCACAGAATAAGAAAAAATATTTGTAAACCATTTATATGATAAGGAACTTACATGTAGAATATATAAAGAACTCCCAAAGCTGAACAATAAAAAGACAACCCAATTTAAAAATGGGTAAAGGATTCTGAATAGACATTTCTCCAAAGATATATAGATGGCTAATAAGCACATGAAAAGATGCTCAACATCATTAGCCATCAGGTGAATGCAAATCAAAACTACAGTTAGATACCATCTCATACCCACTAGGAGAGCTATAATCAAAATGATAATATAAAATGTTGGCTAGGACTGGCAGAAATCAGAACCTTCATACACTGCTGATGGGAATGCAGAGTGGTACGGTTACTTTGGAAGACACACTGGCAGTTCCTCAAAAGGTTAAACACAGAATTACCATATGACCCAGCAATTCCACTCCTAAGTACATATACAAGAGAAATGAAAACATGTCTGTATGAAAACTTGTACCTTAACATTTCCAGTAGCATTACTCACAAGAGCCAAAAAGTAGAAACAACTCACATGTCCATCATCTGATGAATGGATAAATAAATTGTGGTAGACCCATAAGATGGAGTATCATTCAGCCATATAAAGGAATAAAGTACAGACACATACTACAACATGGATAAATCTTGAAAACATTATGCTAAGTGAAAGAAGGCAGCCACAAGGTAACCATATACAGTATGATTCTACTGATATAAAATGTCCAGAATTAGGCACATCCACAGAGACAGAGAGTAGACTGGTGATTGTCTACAGCTGAGGGAGTTAGGGAGAATTAGACAGAAACTATAATGAATACAGGATTGTTTATTTTGGGGGCATGATAAAATGTTATAAAATTTATTGTGGTGATGGTTTCACAACTCTATAAATATACTAAAAACAACTGAATTGTATATTTTAAATGGGTGAGTTGGATGGTATGAATTATAACTCAGTAAAGCTATTATATGAAAAGGGAGCCCCAAGTTCAACACAATATCCTAAATAAGGCACTAATTTACCCAAGATCCTTGTTTGATGCATACAGACTTAAGCACCCAACTATAATGATCATTATAGCCGATCCTTAAAAGCCACCTTTTTCTCATACTTTAAAAATAATAAAAAATGTTATGAGCAGGATAATACATTAATTTCTGATACTTTCCTATAAATGTTTTTCAAATTATCTCCCCCCTTTTTTTTTTTTTTTTTTGCGGTACGCGGGCCTCTCACCGTTGTGGCCTCTCCCATTGCAGAGCACAGGCTCCGGACGCGCAGGCTCAACAGCCATGGCTCCCGGGCCCAGCCGCTCAGCGGCATGTGGGATCTTCCCGGACCGGGGCACGAACCCGTGCCCCCTGCATCGGCAGGCGGACTCTCAACCACTACACCACCAGGGAAGCCCTTTTTTTTTTTTAAGATTTTTTTGATGTGGACCATTTCTAAAGTCTTTATTGAATTTGTTACAATATTGCTTCTGTTTTATATTTTGTTTTTTTGGCCGCGAGGCATGTGGGATCTTGGCTCCCTGACCAGGGATCGAACCCGCACCCCCTGCATTAGAAGGCAAAGCCTTAACCACTGGACCGCCAGGGAAGTCCATCTCCTATCTTTAATAGAAAGAAACTCAGACAAAAATGCTAGAACCTGTAGAATGAAGAGACACTGAAAAGATATAAGGAACACAGGAAGAGAATACAGGATTCTGGATATAAACGTGTCTATTTTTCTAAAGCAGCCATGTATCTATTAATAAACAAATTGAACAGTTAACTTCAAAATCTATAAGGTGTATTATTTGGATCAATAATTCTTTTAAAAAATTACTTACCCCAGATCTGTAAGTGGAGGCTTATCTCTTCCTCTTCTATAGCAAAGGAAAATCTGCGGCCCCACAAGACTTCCATTATTGAGATCAGCTGACAGTCCAGTTGGGGTAACATCAATACAAGTGTAATCCCATGGCACTTCCTCCCCAAGAGATTTAATAATAACTGAAACATCTGTGATAGGTTCTTTTGGTTTAGCTACTTTATGACAAGCATCATTGAAGTGAATTTCTTCTTCAAGAGGCTTTGAAACATCAGTTAATCCTGCTACAACAAAGTAGTCAGCAACACGAGGCCCCTTATCTTCAATCATCTTCCATTACAGAAAGTTACATCTGAAAGAAAAGTAAAAGATAGTATTCTTCTGTAATAAGTCAAATAAATATTCTCCTATGATAAGTCAAATAAACATAAGTGGTTTGTGTACAAATAAGAACAACAAAAAAAAGTGCACTACCTCCCTGATTAAACACGCTAGTATTACACATTTCACTTTCATATGTTAAAAGTATGCTTTTTTAAAAAAAACAGGACTATATTTAGCATTATTTTTTTATTATAAAATTAATGCATAAATTTCCATTTTTGGCAATATGGAAGCCTAGATTACCTAAGTAGACAACAAAAAAACACACATTCTTTTAAATGCATAGACTAACTTGTAAAAATGTAAGGGGAAATTCCCAGGGCCCCAAAACAGTGAGGAAACCAAAAAGCCAGAATGCAGTGTATAAGCTCATACTGGGTGGGAGAATTTGGCTGATCTCCTCAGTAATCAAGGGGCGTGTATTTTTAAAAGGTATTACAGGGAAAGGAGACAACGCTTTGGGACCACGTAAGATAGGGGATTAGAACTGAGACATCTGTATAAAACCAAGAGCCTCAAAGAACTACATCCCCAGTTAAGGAGTGGATTTTAAAAATCCATCCACTGGTACAGGGAGATAATAAAGTTTGCCTCAATCTGAGCCCTACTTTGGGGGGAGTAAAAAGTCTCTTCTGAGAATGTATAACAATAGGCCTACTCACACTTGGATCTGAGGTTTGATCTTAAGCCATCTGCATGGTCCCAGGATGCTCCAAACTGAGATATTAATGATAACTGTGTTCCCAGGCTAGTGATAGCCCTGGGGAAGCAAATGCAAAAGTTCTAGAGGGTACCCTCAACACAGGTTTTCCACAGATAAAGCCCTGTTGAAGATGACCTCCTATTCTAAAATTATAAAACACACAAAGAAAAATCCACCCTGAATGAGTTTCAAAAGATACAAAAAACAGAAGTTTTGTATCTTACAAAACTTTTATTTCAAAACAAATAATAAACGTAGGGCAACAATTATAACGGTAATGCATGCTTATAACAAATACAAAGAAAAAATACACAAAGTGGAATTCATCGTGTATTTGCAAACACTTTAATAGCAAAATCTCCTTCAGTTGTCTAGTATCACTTAAACCTTATTTGTTTCTTGAACTAGGAGAAGACATTCCCACCCCCAGCCCCTGCCACAGTACTGTCATTACTTATATAAGAATTATAGGAAAAAAAGTTTAACCTAAAACAGAAATTTCCAAACATGTTAGACTTAGTTCCAAAAAATTCAAAGAAAGGATTTTATGGACAAATATTGTACTGTATATTTATAATATATATTAAAAAAATTAAAGCCTTGGAAATCTTTTGATAAAGGTACCTGATTAACTTCCCTTAATCCAGGATTTCCCCAGTCTATTTGAACAACAAACCCTATTTTCCCACTTAAAAACTAGAAAAAGCCCTCAGAACATGCTTTATAAAATGCTATTTAAAGTAAACAGCCTTCTTTTGTAGACTATAAAATACCTGGAGGCAAAAAAATTCTTATGTAATATACTTGTTTATAATATAATTATCACCACTTTCATCATAATCCCAAAATTCATTTAATTTTCTATATGGCTAATGTCATGAGTTTTCAGAATTCATGCCACATTTTTTGGAATTTGTATCCATTGCTTAAATATACTCTACATTCTCACTCTTTGCTTAGAAAACACACCTAAAAAAGGATCGAATGTTCCTACTTGTTTTATTTAGGTATATATGGCTCCTATGTAGCAATTCCCTTACACATAAGATTTCTGCACAAAACGAACGGCTTAAACTTTTCAGAAATCCCTACTGTCCCAGACTGACAGTAAAGGAAAGTAATAAACCTGTTCTCCTGGAAAACTGTTAAACACTGATAGTCACTCTCAGCTGACGGTCTATTACAGGTGTTTTACAAAAAAACAGCTGACCATCTATCCATTCTTTTAAAGTAGGAAAACAAAGCACTTCTGTATTTAACTTATTTTCTTCATTAAATAGTGTTTGAAAATAACTCTTCAATGGCTGCACAGTATTTTAACGGACATAACATTATTGACCTACTTCCTTATTGATCATTTATTACACCTACTTATTTTGCTAATAGTTTTTAAATGCTAAGATGAATAACCTTGAACATAAACCTCTGGTTACAACTCTTATTTTTTTCAGGATAAATTTACTGAAGTAGAATTATTGGGTCAAAGTAACACATATACTTACAGCTTCTATAAGTGTTTATTTGCTTTTCTGTGTGCATAAATTTTAAATTATAAGCTCTTGATAGACACGAGTCTTAAAAATTACCTTAGTAGAGCACTTTCCTTTCATCATAATGAAGAGATTTAAATATTCTCCTTTTTCTTAGACTCTAACTTCGTGTTATTTAAACTAAAGTGTATAGTTACTATTACATACAATAAAGTTTTATGTCTTGCTATGCAGAAAGAAGGGAAAGAGAATGGAAATAGTACTATGATGAAAACATATATGTTTAATAGGTTCTTTTGAAAGCTACTACCTTAGCCATTGGAAATAAACAGCTATTATATGAATAAGCAGATATTTGGGAAAAAACTGTATGAAAATTGTTTTTGTTACATCTTCCTGGTTTACAAATTTTTATCATTTGATCTGATTTGCAGTTGAATACAGTAAATAACTACAAAAAGGGAACAAGTTAAAGTTCTTCATCAATACGTATAAGAGCAATCAATTTTAAAGTGGTGATAAAATATTCTTACTTTTATTGACAGAATAGTAAATTATATATTACTCCAGTTCCCTTAACTTGTTGTTGTTATTGCTGTTTTCCATTTATTCATTCGGGTGTGGAGAGTGGTAAAGAAGGTAGGCAAAAATATCTGAAGGCACTCACTGGTGACAAAGCATATAATGTCAAGAGCACAGCTGGCAACATCCCAGGTGACTTCTAGATCTAAATGCTCTTTAATTCTCTCAGAAAGAGTCTATAATACTGAAAATGCACCTCTACTTTTTATTTTAAATCAACTGTTTTTAAAGTAAGTTTGAGGTTTAGAAACTAGGGGGAAGACATTGTTACAAATTACAAGGCAGAGATAATACTGAAAATCTTTAACATAGAAATAAATAATGAATAGTATTTCCTAACAATTTTAAGAAACCAAGAGACTTCCATTGGAGTGTAAAAGTTACAATCCTCATGGAAAATACTAAACATATATTAAGACAAAATGCCTTATGTTGGTAAGAGCCAACAAAAATTACTTGGAAAGAGCATCTGAGGAAAGCATTCATAGTCATGTACAAAACTTGGACTTTTAGCGTAGTACATCAGAGCAAAAACCCTTAACAATTAGGAGGTAAATTTCTTTTCTTTTCTTTTTTTTAGAAGGTACATTTCCTTAAATTCGTTTTGGAAATTGGGGGGCCACACAAAACAAATATTTGATCCAACAGTTCTCGAAATAATCACAATAGTATAAAACCCTGAAACAACTTTACTAAAGTTCAAGTAATAATACTACATCATTAAGCAGTTATTGTTTTTTTAATTCCTCTTTGTTCAACATGACACAGATAACTTAAGGAGTTAGCTCATAAGATGTTTACAGACATCTTCTTAAAATTTCAGATACCTACTTGGCTAGTATTTCATTTCAAATTACATCTGTTTTCTTTGAGATTAGAAAACAAAAAGGATGTGCTCTCTATTCCTAAAAGGTTCATGGGAGCGAAAATGAGAAATCATTACAAGAAAGCTCTTACCTAATCAGCAACTAAGGGAGACTGACCTGTTTTTCTCCCTTTCTATCTCTGCCCCATCAATTCAGATTCTTTTTTATTTCTTCTATCACTCCATTAGGTCAAGTAGTAAAGCATTTGCTACCTAGGCTAACTCTAAGGACAAGAAAAGGCAAGAGTGGAAATCAGGGATAACATTTTAAAGATATATGAAAAACGAATCTGAACATAAATTTTGCAAAATTATATACTATTACTGAAATGGTAAAAGGAGCAAAGTCTTTGAGATAGGGCCTAGTATAGTCATAAACTCAAGATTATACATGAAAACGGTTGATAACACAATGGACCAGTTCAACTCCCCCTCACTCCAGTTCACTTCAATAAATAAGCTAGAAGAAATTTTCTTTCTTTTTTAAAAACAATGTAATTCCACAGTTAAAAACCTAACCTAGCTCATCTTTTCTTATATTATCAAAACTAAGCTAGAGACCTTCATTCCCATCTTCTTCTAAACCTCACCTCTCATTTTTCTTCCAACCACGGTAATCTACCCACTGTCCTTCAAATACAATTTTGCTCTTTCCCTTTGATGATACACTATTACCTTTTTCTAGTCAATATATGTTCATATTATTTTTCAAAACAATTTAAATGTATGTGGATTTTCATTTAAACTTTATGAATTGTACACAACAGTAGAAAGAAAAAGAAATTCTATAATCCCATTCACAATAATAAATCTGGTTTATATTTAACAAAGTTTCCTAGTCTTCTTCTTCTATATGCAGTTACAATATAGAATATATTTTTATTTTATTTAAAAAGCATTAGTCTAAACTGTTATAATCTTCATAATTATACTAAATGACTGCATATTATTCCATCAAATAGAAATATACACTATAATCAGTACCCCATTTTTCCTTTCCCAGCTAGTACCCAAAGTATGGTAGGTAGGTGCTTAAAAAAAATTTAAGTGAATAAATAGTTCACTTTATAACCTTCCTCAAGTATATTATACTAAATGTAATGTCTTTTTTCTGTAATTCAGAGTCCATTTTCTGAACCCCAACTACCTTAAATACTATAGTTTTTGAATGTACGGTAAACACAGATAAAACTAGATGATTTGAGTCTAACTAACCATCAGGGCCTTGGGCGAAATTAGAAATTTACTGAATAAGTAATTGATTCATTCATTCCATGAATTTTTCATAAATACTTTTTAAGATGTGACACTATTCTAAGAGCCAGTGACGATACTGATGAAAGCTAGCCTCTGCCTTCAGAGTTTCTTGTTTAGTTTTATTTTTCCACATCTCTTTCTATTCCTTTATTCCACCTCTAGCCATCTTTTCTCCTACCACGCTTCCAGATCCCAAGTGCCTGCCTTCACCCTGCACAAAGTTTTTCTTTTTTTAAAAAATAAATTTATTCATATTTTATTTATTTATTTTTGGCTGCATTGGGTCTTCGTTGCTGCATGCAGGCTTTCTCTAGTTGCGGAGAGCAGGGGCTACTCTTCGTTGCGGTGTGTGGCTTCTTACTGAGGTGGTTTCTCTTGTTGCAGAGCACGGGCTCTAGGCGCACAGGCTTCAGCAGTTGTGGCATGTGGGCTCAGTAGTTGTTGCTCATGGGCTCTAGAGAGCAGGCTCAGTAGCTGTGGCACACGGACTTAGTCGCTCCGCAGCATGTGGGATCTTCCCAGGCCAGGGCTCGAACCCATGTCCCCTGCATTGACAGGCGGATTCTTAACCCCTGTGCCACCAGGGAAGCCCCCAAAGTTTTTCTACCAGTTTCTCCTGAAAGCCCCATGCAGAGGAGTGACTCCTACTCTGTTGTTCCTTTCCCCATCTCCTTGAAAATTGGCACTACTTCAGCATCAGTATTCTATGGAGATTTTGAAAGGAAAGAAATCTTATTTGTATATCATATTTAACAGTAGGTTTGCTTTCTTTTAAAAAAGGTTTAACCCACCCAAGCCAACTTGACTTTTTTTTTCTTTTTGCATATTGTATCTACTACAATATGCTCCTTGCTTTTTTTTCACTTGAATTGTGAACTGGTTTTTTTTTTTAAGGTTTATTTACTTATTTATTTATTTGGCTGCATCGGGTCTTAGCTGCAACACGCGGGATCTTCACTGAGGCGTGCAGGATCTTTCGTTGTGGCGTGCAGGCTCTTCATTGCAGCATGCGGGCTTCTCTCTAGTTGTGGCGCGTGGGTTTTCTCTTCTCTAGTTGTGGCACGCAGGCTCCAGGGTGCGCGGGCTCTGTAGTTGTGGTGTGTGGGTTTCAGAGTGTGTGGGTTCTGTAGTTTGTGGCATGCGGGCTCTCTAGCTGAGACACGTGAGCTCAGTAGTTGTGGCACATGGACTTAATTGCCCCGCAGCATGTGGGATCTTAGTTCGCTGACCAGGGATCGAACGCGCATCCCCAGCATTGGAAGGTGGATTCTTTACTACTGGACCACCAGGGAAATCTCCCAACTTGACTTTTTAAAAGTAAGTTTTTAGTGACGCAAATTGATGGACTATGTGGGGCAAATTTCTTAAGCAAGGGGGCACTTATCTGTCTTCTAGTCTACTCTGGAACCACTTCCTCTCTCAATATCTATTCCCGAGCAAAAGCCAACAACAAAAAAATCAAAACACAGCTGTGTAATTTGAAGGTTCCTTTTTGAAAGATTGACAATTTATATTAAAAAAAATTAAGATAGGAATAATAGACCTTTAAAGGGGAAGGATCTTTTCCTTAGTGATAGTCTTATCCTTTATTTTATAGCCAAAGAAACTAAAGCACAGAGGATGGCTTACTTAAGGAGACCCAGCTAGTTAGTGGTAGAGCCTGGACAAGAACTCAAGTCCCTTAAACCAGTATTCTTTATATTTGGAGATGCTGTTTCTAATAAATGGTGTTCAGTTAATACTGATCCAGGGCACACTTAAAGCATCTCCTTTCAGTAAGTTATTTTGTGTCACTTGTTACTCATAATCGTTACTTGGTGAATATATGCCAAATCCTTATTAAGAGATCTAGTAAATTAACATTTCACTATGTTTATACAGAAAACAGCTAATAAAAACAAATCGAAATGAAAAAAAAAAAACTACTTACACATTACTGAAAGTCTCTCTCTGAAAATGATGCCAGATCTCAATTTGTGAATTCTGCAAGCCTTGGAGTTTGAGAAATACTGTATTAAAAAGAATAAGAATTAAGCTTAAATTAATTCCAATCAAATATTTCCCCCTAAGATGCCTGTGGATACTTAGAAGTCCTGTTAACAATGATAATTTTCAAACAAAATGGTTGCATATATTGTTTTCACATGGTTAAAGAGTCAACAAGTAATTTTCGTATACCAGCTCCTCCAGAAAACACATTTCAGTCCAGAATAGACACATACTTTAAAAAAAAAAAAAAGCAAATAAGGGGGACAAAGAGAGAAAACAAAAAAATAAGTAAGGGCACAAAAGACTAAATGTGCACAGGAACAAGGAGAAAGAAAAACGTGCCTATTTCTTAGGCATTATGTATAGTATCTCATTCCTAGAAGAAAAATATAAGCACAAGCACAAGAGGAAGAAACCATAGCTTTATCCAATACTGAATATCCACTAATAATGGGGAAATAGCAACAACAGCAGACACCAGATTTACCTAACTTGGCTGGTGCTTGGTGTGTGTCTGGGAAGTAGGAGAGGAGTGGGGAAAAGGCCAAAATCATTTGAGTCAAGATTTGATTAAAGTGTCTTAGAATGGAACGGAGGGTGAAAAGAATGAATGAGAAGTAACGTAAGTACAATCTTATTACATTTTAGATTGCTAAAAATGGTTAAAATAGATATATATGTTTAAAAAACTAGGATAACACTCCACCTCAGATTCACTGAGTATTTTCAGTCAGTAAATATGGAGTGGTACATATATTTTTCAAATATTTCTAAAATCTTATTGCTGACAGGCAGCAAAGAAACAATGTAAATATTGACCTGCTGAAACATTTTTTAAATTCACCATCAGATTATCACAAAAATGTTCTAGCTGAAATACTCTATGTATGTAAAAACACTTGCAAATTTTGAAAACTACAGCTCCTATTTTATTGATAGAATATCAGGCTTGTTTTGATGCAATCATGAATTGTGAATGTAGTATATAACCAATTCCAAATAAATTTTCTGCTACATTGAGTTTCTTAATATAGTACAAACATTTTGTTTTTGACCATGACTCTGTGCTCCACTAAACTTAATATTTGTTTGTTACTCAATAAACAAAGCAATGGGGCTTCCCTGGTGGCACAGTGGTTAAGAATCTGCCTGCCAATGCAGGACACACAGGTTCGAGCCCCGGTCCGGGACGATCCCACATGCCACAGAGCAACTAAGCCCGTGCACCACAACTGCTGAGCCTACACTCTAGAGCCTGCGAGCCACAACCACTGAGCCCACGAGCCACAACTACTGAAGCCCGCGCGCCTAGAGCCTGTGCTCCGCAACAAGAAAAGCCACCGCAGTGAGAAGCCCGAGCACTGCAATGAAGAGTAGCTCCTGCCCACCGCAACTAGAGAAAGCCCGCGTGCAGCAACAAAGACTCAACGCAGCCAAAAATAAATAAAATTAATTTATTAAAAAAAAAAGTATTTTGTTCAATGTTGAAAGTTTTAGATTTACAGCAGCATTCACAATATGCAATGTTTCCTCTTTGACAGTATGAACTTCCAAAACCTTTACTTTGATTCCATGAATTGTATGAAAAAATTGACCCATTATTAGAATTAACTGATTTCCCAGTACACAGATGAGACTGATATAAAACTGGCATCACTTAAGTGTTTACAAAGTTCTTCTGTTAATGGAGACAACACATCACAGCTACTGCTTCACTTTCCATACATGCATAAGAAAACTTGCAATAAAAAATGCATAAATCTATTTAGCAGAGCATCCTTTGATGTAAATGGAAAGTCATGCTCCTCAAAGTGATACGTCAATGTGCTTCCTGCAGCTATATATGTTAAATTATCTTTCAGCACAGACCCCTTTAAATTGCTATTATTTTTAATTGAACTTTTTATTTTGAAATAATTGTAGATTCATATTCAGTTGAAAAAAATAATAGAGATCTGGTATACTTTTTACCCAGTTTCTCCCAATTGTAACATCTTGCAAAATTATAGTACAATCACAGTAGGGATATTGACATTGATGCAATTCCCCTATCTTATTCTGTTTTCCCCAATTTTACTTGTATTCATTTGTGTATATGTGTTTGTGTGTGTGTACTTAGTTCTATACAATTTTATTACGTGTTGCTACATGTACTTATCACCAAAGTCAGGACACAGAACAGTTCCATCACAAGGATCCTTAGTGCTGACCTTTTATTTTTTATTTAATTATTTATTTAAAATATTTATTTATTTGGCTGTGCCGGGTCTTAGTTGTGGCATGCGGGATCTTTGCTGCCGCATGCAGGATCTTCATTGCGGCATGCGGGATCTTTTTTACTTGTGGCACGCAGGATCTAGTTCCCTGACCAGGAATCGAACCGGGGCCCCCTGTATTGGGAGTGCAGAGTCTTAACCACTGGACCACCAGGGAAGTCCCAGTGTAGACCTTTTATAAGTACGCCCACTTCCCTCCTGTCCTCCCCTCGCTGTCCCTAATCTCTGTGGAGTGGTATATTTTTACCAGAGAGCACATAGGGCCAATGAAAGGAAAAGACAACTCTCTAAAAGCAATACCCTCTTACAACACAGGTGCAGAAACAAACCAGAGAAAAAAGCATATACGTGTGGAAAGACTTATTGGTCACATTCACTCAGTCAGCTGGAACACTACATTTGAATATGATTATACAAACATAAATGCACAGACATACGTATGCACGCAAAGATAGGGACAGAGAGTGATCATCTACTAAATCACAATAAAAATCAATCCCCTTGGTTCTGAGATAAATTTTCCTATCATGAATAAATTCCAGACTGGAATCAAGAGGACAACATAAAATAATGCTACAGAACAACTACAGTGGGGATTCCTACATGTATAAGAAAATAAAAATGAGTCTTTTACTGTGTTCAGAGGTAAACCTACCCCTCCCCCAGAAATTAGGTTTGAACTAAGGTAGCAGGGACTTCCCCAGTGGTCCAGTGGTTAAGACTCTGAGCTTCCAGTGCAGAGGGAGCAGGTTCCATCCCTGGTCCGCGAACTAAGAGCCCACATGCTGTGAGGCGTGGCCACCGGAAAAACAAAACAAAACAAAACAAAACAAAACCTGTAAAACTGATATTTTTAAAAATAAAGAAAATAAAATAGCTAGTATTCCCTTGAGAAATGGATCTGGTGTAGAAAGAACAGGAACAGACTAGAAATAACTGAAGGTTAATATGCAGATACCTCTTGTCTCTCCAGATAGACTATAAACAATTCAAAGGCAGGAACCTTGTCTTTTATTTCTTTTGATTCCTCACATAAATTATAGGCGTTATAAATACATGGTAGGTGTATAAATATTTATTAAATAAATGAGGTCAGCATAGTAGAAAAAACATGTGAAAGTTAAGACACCACAGAATCATAGGATTGCAGAGCTAGGAGGCTCCTTGGAGATGTAGTTTCAATCCTTTTTAAATGAAGAAATTGAGGCATAAACATTAAACAGCTTGCGTAAGACCAAATACATCAATTTATGACTCAACTCTCATAGCTTTTAATTTGGAGTTCTTCTATACCATACTTCAATTCAAGAATGAAAGAGAAGAAAGTAAGTCCTTGGGGAGCCCTGTGTGTTAATTCGTGAATGTGGGCTTTGATGGACAAAAAAAGTTAACAGGTAAGTGGGAGAAATTAAACTGGCTGAAGAGAGTGGGGCAATTGGCAGGTAAGAAAAAGAATGAATGACTAAAAATCAGAGAAAAGAGTAAAACAGAAAATGAAAGAAGTTGAACAAAGAGATATGGCAAGAAAAGTAATAAAAAAAGATGAGTAAAAAAATAGTGCAGAAATGGGATGGAGAAAAGTGAGAAATGGTTAGAGAGGTATGGGGAAATTGTATCCAGAGAATTTTTTTTTAATTAATTTATTTTAGGCTGCGTTAGGTCTTCATTGCTGCCCGAGGGTTTTCTCTAGCTGTGGCGAGTGGGGGCTACTCTTCGTAGCCTACTCTTGCAGTGTGTGGGCTTCTCTCTGTGGTGGCTTCTCTTGTTGTGGAGCATGGGCTCTAGGCATGCAGGCTTCAGCAGTTGTGGCTTGCGGGCTCAGCAGTTGTGGCTCACAGGCTCTAGAGCGCAGGCTTAGTAGTTGTGGCACTGGCTTAGTTGCTCCGCGGCATGTGGGATCTTCCCAAACCAGGGCTCGAACCTGTGTCCCCTGCATTGGCAGGCAGATTCTTAACCACTGTGTCACCAGGGAAGCCCTGGAGAATTTTTAATGCTATTTACATTCTTTTTAAATAAAGAAACTATTAGATTTATCATTCCTATAAACAATTCCCTATAAACAACTACCAGTCTCATACTGAAAATCTGTTCATATTCAATACTATATATGAAATGCAAATATATGATGCTTACCAGTCTAGAGTGAGAGGGAAGTCTGGTTTTAAATTTTGTCTCTTGCACCATCTTTTTTTTTTTTTAACTTCATTTCCCATATGAATACCACTCCCACATCGCAAAGTTCTTGCCTCCTCTTTGAATTATCATAAACATTTTTTTAATGTGTTGATAGGAGTTAACTTTTTAGTATTTATTTTTATTTATTTATTTATTTGGCTGCATTGGGTCTTAGTTGTGGCATGTAGGACCTTTGTTGCAGCATGCAGGTTTCTCTCTAGTTGTGGCTCACGGGCTCCAGAGTGCACAGGCTCAGCAGTTGTGGTGCGCAGGCCCTCTAGTTGTGGCACTCGGGCTCCAGAGTGTGTGGGCTCAATTGCCCCATGGCATGTGGGATCCTAGTTCCCTGACCAGGGATTGAACCCACATCCCCTTCATTGGAAGGTGGATTCTTAACCACTGGACCACCAGGGAAGTCCCCTGAATCATCATAAACATTTGTTAGCTGGTATCTAAAATGAATTCTTGCCACCAATGGGATGTTCCCAAAAGCTTCTCTTAAACATAAAATACCTGGTTTTTCTTCTCCATTTCATGGTTACTTGAAATAATACTCACTGGGGTGATTAAAAATACATTTTCAGAAGACAAGTAATCTAAAATTCAGTTATATTAACATATAATACAAATGAGATTCATTGATTAAAAATATCACCTTTCTTGAAAAGTAGATATCAAGATTTATAGTTCTCTCATTTGGTTAATGTTGAACATCTCACTTTCTTAACTATTTCATTTCACCACCTATTTAAATATAGTACTTTAAGCCTTTTAAAGGCTTAAAATCCACTTTTCCCCACAAACTGTAACAAGTAACATATTTATTTGTTAATAAGCACGTGAAAAGAACTTTGAGAATTAATACTTGAAAACAACTTTGAGACATCTGTTATTCTCCCACTTAATAATGACTGCTACAATTTTTTAATCTGTAGGATTTACTAGATGATCAAAGACTACAAACAAATAGTTCATACACAAGAAAACCCAAATACTTGGAAAAATTGATAGGCTTGCAAATAATTACAGAAATTAAACTTCAAGGTTTTACATCATGTCCAGTAAATTAACAAATATGGAAAAAAACATTAAACCCAATGCTGTAGTGCTGTCAAGAAATAAGCACACTTAAAAACTGTCAGTGGGGGACTTTCCTGGTGGTCCAGTGATTAAGACTCCTTGCTCCCAACGCAGGGGGCCCGGGTAGTCAGGGAACTAGATCCCGCATGCTGCAACTAAGAGCCTTCATGCTGCAACTAAAAGATCCCGCATGCTGTAACTAAAAGATCCCGTGTGCCCCAACTAAAGATCTCACGTGCTGCAACTAAGACCTGGCACAGCCAAATAAATAAATAAAACATTTAAAAAAATTGTTGGGACCTCCCTGGTGGTGCAGTGGGTAAGACTCTATGCTTTCAGTGCAGGGGGCCCGAATTTGATCCCTGGTCAGGGAACTAGAGCCCACATGCATGCCACAACGGAGAGTTTGCATGCTGCAACTAAGAATTCCGCATGCCGCAATGAAGATCCCACATGCCGCAACTAAGACCTGGGCAGCCCAAATAAATAAATAAATACTTGACAAAAAAATTGCTAATGGCATCATGAATTAGAACAATTTTTCTGAAAAGTAATCCATCAGTACTTAAAACTAATTGTACTCTTTTTTTTTTTCTTCGGTAGGCGGGCCTCTCACTGTTGTGGCCTCTCCCATTGCAAAGCACAGGCTCCGGACGCGCAGGCTCAGCGGCCATGGCTCACAGGCCTAGCCGCTCCGCGGCATGTGGGATCTTCCCGGACCAGGGCACGAACCCGTGTGCCCTGCATCGGCAGGCGGACTCTCAACCACTGCGCCACCAGGGAAGCCCTAATTGTACTCTTATTAACTAATTCTATTTTGGTGAAACATCTCAAGAACATACATATATTTTTTAGTCAAACTGTTGGTCTAGATTATTTATAACCATACCTCCTTAAAGATTCATAGAAGTTTTAGAGTAAAAAAGGTAGAAAGGTAAATAGGACTTGCCCAAAATAGCACAGTTCATCACTAACAGAGCAGGGCCTAAAACTCCTTATTCCAGGTCTCTTGCTACTACATACCATGTAGACTATTCCACAGAAGCCTGAATCAATGACCCAGATTTGACAAAGATAAAGCAGATCAGGTTGGTGAGGCAAGATGACACATTGCTCCTTCTAAACATTCTGATGGCCAGGACCAGCCCTAGATACACTTCTATTCTTTAAACTCCCTTAACCTTCTTTCAGCAATCAAACCAAACTTCAGGACCTTCTCTTTCTTCTTATTCCCAGGAAAATTTTTAGTTCCACTAACTGCTGCTCACTTTCAAATTTACATCACCAACCATGACTCTCTACTGAGATCCAAAATGCCTGCATGGAGCTTCCCTGGTGGCGCAGTGGTTGAGAGTCCACCTGCCGATGCAGGGGATATGGGTTCGTGCCCCGGTCTGGGAAGATCCCACATGCCGCGGAGCGGCTGGGCCCGTGAGCCATGGCCGCTGAGCCTGCGCGTCCGGAGCCTGTGCTCCGCAACGGGAGAGGCCACAACAGTGAGAGGCCCGCGTACCGCAAAAATAAAATAAAATAAAATAAAATGTCTGCATGATATCTCTACCTGCACATCTAATAGCCAAACCACAACTACTTCTCTGGCATATCTCCACCTTTAGACCTAAACCTACTTCTCTGCCCACACACATACTTATACTCTATTATAAATTCAGCAGGAAGGCATAAATTTGAACCTGGGACTTTGTCTGTACATGTTATCAGTCAAGGTAGTTGACAGTCTCAAGTGAATATGGGCTCCAGAAAAGAAAAAAATAAACACTGCAGGAATACAAAAGGGGGTTAAAGAAAAAAAAAGGCCAAGAACAGAACAACCTATCCCAGAGGAAACAGAATTTTTGGTCCAGACCAAACATATTTCTTAAATAAGCAGGACAAACATCTTCAGGAAACTAAAGTAGGATATTAGGAAAATAATAAGGAACAATGAAGAATCAACTACAGATACTGGGTATTAAAAATAAAATAACAAATTCTAAGTCAGATAGGTTAAATAACAAAATGAATATAAATATAGTTGAATATTATATTTGATATGAGGGAAAAAATGAGTATAGTTGAAAATAAAATCAATGAGTAGATGATCAGAATGAGATATTAAGAAGGTATAAAGCAATTGAAAATATATATTATAAAAGTTTAAAAATATGGAGGCTTGGGCTTCCCTGGTGGCGCAGTGGTTGAGAGTCCGTCTGCCGATGCAGGGGACACGGGTTCGTGCCCCGGTCTGGGAGGATCCCATATGCCGTGGAGCTGCTGGACCCGTGAGCCGTGGCCGCTGAGCCTGCGTGTCCGGAGCCTGTGCTCCGCAACGGGAGAGGCCGCAACGGTGAGAGAGGCCCGCATACCGCAAAAAAAAAAAAAAAAAAAAATATGGAGGCTTAAAAGAATAAGAAGACAACCCACAGACAAAGGAAATATTTGCAAAAGATGTATCTGATATAGGACTGTTATCCAAAATATATAAAGAACACTTGAAACTTGACAGTAAGAAAATTAACCACCCAATTAAAAAATGGGCAAAAGACCTGAACAGATACCTCACTAAAGAAGATATACAGATGGCAAGTAAACACATGAAAAGATGCTCCACATCATATATCATTAGGGAAATGCAAAGTAAAATAACAATGAGAAATTATCACACTCCTATTAGAATGGCCCAAATCCAGGACACTGACAACACCAAATAATGGCAAGAATCTGGGGTGGCAGGAACTCTCACTCATTGCTGGTGGGAATGCAAGATGAATCATATAGTCACTGTGGGAGACAGTTTGGCAGTTTCTTGCAAAACTAAGCATACTCTTACCATATGACCCATCAATCACGCTTCCCAGTATTTACCCAAATGAGTTGGAAACACGTCCACACAAAAACCCGCACACGATGTTTACAACAGCTTTATTCATAACTGCCACACTTGAAAAGAACTAAAATGTTCTTCAGTAGGTGAATGGATAAATGAACTGTGGTACATCCAGACAATGGAATATTATTCAGTTCTATGATGAAATGAGCTATCAAGCCATGAAAAGACATGGAAGAACTTTACATGCATATTACCAAGTGAAAAAAGCCAATCTAAAAAGGCTTTATACTATATATAATTTCAACTATATGACTTTCTGGAAAAGACAAAACTATGAAAACAGTAAAAAGATCAGCAGCTGCCAGCAAGTTACGAAGAAGGGATAAATAGCCTAATAAGCACAGAGGATTTTTAAGGCAGTGAAACTATTCTGTATGATACTACAATGGCAGATATATGTTATACATTTGTCAAAAACCACAGAATGTACAACACAAAGAAGGAACCCTAATATAAACTATGGACTTTGGTGATACTGATGTGTCAGTGTAGGTTCATGGATTATAACAAATGTACCACTCTGGTGTGGGATGTTGACAGTGGAGGAAACTGTGTTTTTGTGGTGGCAGCAGTATATGGAAACTCTCTGTAGTTTCTGCTCAATTTTGCTGTGAATCTACAACTGCTCTAAAAAATAAAGTGTATTTAAAAGGAAAAAAACTAAAAGAATTAGTTCTGAACACATATGGAGGCTAGGAAAAACAGAGCCAATATCTAAATAATAGGGCTTTCAGAATGTGAGGAAAAAACAGAGATGAGGAAATACTTGAGAAATAATGACCAAGAATTTCCAAGAATTAAAGACATAAGATGTCAGTTTGGTATAATAGATAAGAAAAAAATACCTAGACACCTTATGAGGAAGTCTTAGAACATCTCAAAGAAAAAATTCTAAAAATCCCCAGAAAGAAAAAGTAGTTCATCTACCAAAAAAAAATCTGACTCCAGACTTCCAATTAGTAAGATAATGGAGTAACATTTTCAAATGTTGTAAAAAATGAAGTTTAATATATGGTTAAACTATTATTTAAATACAAGGATGAAATAAAGATATTCTTAGGAATATAAGTACTCAGATGGCTTGCCAAGAAAGCAGCTAAACAAACAAATAAAAACTCAAACTATTGGTCTAAAGGTTATAAATCTAGGGGACTCGATAAGATATGGCAAGAAAGGGTGCGTAAATAAAGGTTCACTATTGCTAATTAAACAATGGAAGTGGGGGGAGGGAATGAAGAAGGAAAAAGAAGAAGAGGAAAAAAAAGTGTAGTATACCCATAATAATCCTGAGTATTAAAAGACTAGAGAATGCTAACATTGTAGGGGCAGAGAGGAGGGAGAGCCTACTAAGATACATGCTTTATTCAGGAGCAAGATATATATAATCAATAAGCTTAAAAGTTTATAAATATAAATAAGAATCTAAGTAAAGGGTAACCAGTAGAAGAATAAAAACAGAATACATAATTTTCAAACTGGCACAAAAAATTATTTATCCTCAGAAATTGGAAAAGAAAAAGAAAGGAAAAAAAAATTAGTGTAAATAGAAAACACAGAATAAGATGGCAGGAATAAGTCTTAATATAATAGTAAGAGATATACTTAAAAAACTCTTAGAAAGCACTCTTGGAGGTAACATGCCAGTCTTCTTACTGATCCTTGAATGAACCAGGCATGTTCCAGCCTCAGGGCCTTTTTATCCTTGCTGCTCTCTCTGCCTGGAATAGCCTTCTCGGATGCCAGCTGAGCCAGCTGCATCTTCAGGTCCTTCCTTCTAAAAAGTCACCTTCTCCGTGAGGCTTTCCATGACCACCCTATTTTAAAATTTCAACAATTTCCCACACCCAGTACTTCATATTTGCTCTTTCCTTGTTTTAATTTTCCCACCTTATTCCTTTTCACTATCTAACATGCTACATATTATACATATTCATTTCATTTATTATCTCTCTCTCTTTCCTCAAGATTAGGAAGTTCAAAAAGGGTAGGAATTTTTCCATTTTAGTCACTGCTATATAACCAGCGCCTAGAACAGTGCCTGAAGAATAGTATGTGGTCAATTTGTTGAATGACTGAATAGACAAATCAAGGTGTCCATAAGTAAAGGAATCATTTTAAAATGTGGCAGATGCCATGATTTGAATATCATGTAACAGTCAGAAGCAACGATAATAGATGTAAACGTAGCAACATAGATAATTTTTTAAAATGTAGTGTTGAATTAAAATAGTATAAAACAAAAAGGAATCTAAAGCAAAATATCATTTATATAAATTAAAAATACATACCTAAAACAGCACTATAGTTTTGAAAAATATATCCAGGATGACATGCTAAGTAAACATATTAAAGTAGATATCTTTGGGGGAAAGGGAATGGGAGTGAAGATGGAGGGTAAAAGTAGATAAAATAAAATTAAAGCAGGCCCCCACACAGGCCAATGACGAAAGTGAACCATGAAATCAGAAATATGATTAAATCAATTCTCTATACTTGAGGAGCCCTCACCCCACTTGCTCCCAAAAAGAGCTATTTAGCCACTGGTTTCAGCAAAACTCAAATCACTGTGACCTAGAGAAGACCCATTTCAGTGAAGTGTTAGTAAGAAGAAAGCCCAACTGGAAAGAGCTGAGGAGAGAATGCGGGGTGAGGAAGTATACATAACCCTTTGCAGAAGTTTCGATGTAGAGGGGAGCAGGGAGATGGAATGGTAACTTGAGAAGACATGGAATCAACAGAGGACTTTTTTAAATAAATAAACAAAATTAAAGGGGGGGTATGCCAAGGGCAATCATCCAGCAGAGATGGAAAATGAGGATGAAGAAAAGAAAGATAACTGTAAAAGCCTTGAGAAAGTATGAGAGGATGGGATCCAAAACATAGAGGACCAGATCACAGAGACAAGGATTTATCTCTTATTAAGCTTTCCATAATAATATGTTTAACAATGATTTTTCTGAATATGCAGGCTTTGGTGATGTGGGTTCTAACTTTTTTGGGGTCATGAACCTCTTTGAGAATCTGATTAATGCTATGGGTCTTCTCTCCCTTAAAATACACATACAGATATTCAGATAGAACTTTACATACAACTTTGGGGGGGTCACTGAGCCATGCTCCCCAAGCTAATCCATACACAAGTCTGTTCGGGGGTTTTTTGTTTGTTTTTACTTTTTAATTAACATATACATATAGATAAGTACAACTCTAGGAAAGTAAACACAATACCACCATTACAAATACCTCTCAGGTCAAGAAATAGAACAGTATCAGTAACTGGAAGTCCCCAATCCCCCTTCAACCTTCCCCAAAATAACCACTATCTTGAACTAGTTTTGTCTGTTTCTGAACTTTATATATATAAATGGAATGTGGAAGGATTCTCACAGTATGTGTATGGTCCAGTTTTTTTCACTCTACAATAGGTTTTTGAGATTCAGTCATACTCGTATGTGTAGCAGTTTGTTCATTTTCACTTCTGTATAGTTTTTCATTTTGAAAATATCATAATCTTATGTATCCATTCCATTGTTAATAGACATTTGGCTTGTTTCCAATGTTAGGGTATTATAAATAATTACAAAGTCATGTGTAAATTATTGTACATGTTTTTTGATGCACAAATGCATGCATTTGCCAAAAATACCTACAAATATAAGTGCTAGGATACAGGGTCAATGTATACCCAACTTTGGTACATAATGCTAAACAGTGTTCCAAAGTAGTTGTAATAAGACCTTATATTGGGGCTTCCCTGGTGGCGCAGTGGTTGAGAGTCCGCCTGCCGATGCAGGGGACACGGGGTCCGGGAAGATCCCACATGCCGCGGAACAGCTGGGCCCGTGAGCCATGGCCGCTGAGCCTGCGCGTCCGGAGCCTGTGCTCCGCAACGGGAGAGGCCACAACAGTGAGAGGCCTGCGTACCACAAAAAAAAAAAGACCTTATATTGGATGGGTAAGATGGCTTAGGAAATAAAAATTTGTTTTTTGCAAGCAGAAACATTTCTCTGACGGACCTCTCTAAAATATTAGTTTGTTGTTGTTTTGTTTCGATTAAGTCATTGCTGAATACAACTATATGAACACTATAAAAAGAGAAGTTAAGTGCTCGGCAATCAGTTTGGCCAAGCTCAAATCCTAGCTCCAGTTAGTGTTAGATTATCATACAAGCAAATAAACATGTGCTTAGGTTATGGTAAAAAAGTGCACCAAGAAAAGTTTAATTCAAATAATTTTATTTAAATAATTTAACAATGAGGGATCATCATTTTAAGAAATCAGAACTTTGCTGATTTTGCTTATCTTTATTTGATGGTTTGGAAATGATTTTGTTCTGAATTATAGAAGTAGCATCATAATCACTTTGAGACTTGATGATGTAAAGGTTTAGAGACAGGAAATTATGACTCTGATTCTCTCAATCATTCATCTAATAAACATTTACCAAATGTTTATTGAAAAGGACATGCGTCAGCGTTTTATTTTTGACCATCCAGCATCTGAACTCCTTTACTATATTTAAAAAATCTGCCACTGTGTGTGTCTTGGAAGGAAGGTAAGCCCTAGAGTCAACCATGGAAGCCAAAAAGACCAGATACTTGCTTTGCTATTTAGGAACCAGGCACATAGATTGGTCAATTAGATGCTTTCATGAAGAATTTGACTCTAGAGCTAAAGCTGCAGAGACAGTTTAAAATTCATTCTTACGGCAGTGACATACAGTACCCAGAGGCAGTGTTCCAGCAATGGCATCCAGCATCCTGTGGAGTCAAAGGTATCTTAAACAAAAAGGACATTTCTGTGGCATTACTTTGGCTATGGACTAGCCCTGAGGTTGATTAGTTGGTTTCCTATTTGTTCTCAGAGTCTGGTTCTCCAGTCTTTCAGTCATTTCTGTAAGCTAACTAATATCTTTCCAATAAATTCTTTTTAACCAAAGTTGATCTCTGTAGTTTGCAAACAAGAATCCCAAAATGGCAACCTTACCATATGCCAGGCTCTGTACCAGGCACTGGGAACACAAAGACAAATAATTTATGTATGGCCTTGCCTTACAGGAGTTTAATAGAGAAGGCAGACAAGTAAACAAACAATCACTGTAAGTGATAAGACTATAACAGAAGTAATCACAGAAAGCACAAGAAGGACACACAGTTTGGGCTTCAGGAGTCAGAAAAGAAAGAGCTATCATCTAAATCTTGAAATATGAGTAGGGTAATAGAGGAGAGATGGAAGGGCATTCCAAACAAAAGAAGCAACAAATAAGAGGCATATGGCCTTTTCTTTGCTCATCACTTCCTTCCTACACAGTATCAAAAGCATAGTTGAAGGATAAAAGTGACAAAAGGCAGACTGATAGATTTGTGGAAGGGGATGAGAAACAGTTACAGTTTGTGACTTGGGTGACAATAGTGGCATTTTTGAGCTTGCTACAGGAAAACAACCTCATACTCGAAACACACACACTCACCATCACCACTCCCACCACCGCAAAGCTGGCCACAACTATCTTTTCTCTCCTTCTCACCTATCTCAGTCACTTCTCAGAACAGTCAACTATGGACCTCTGGATTTGGGGTTTGGGGATTTTTTTTTTTTTTGGGTGGTTGGTTATCTGTGACAGCTGTGGAACAGGAGTCATGAATGGGTGGATAAAGCAATTGAAAAGAGAAGTAAAGGCATTAATCAACTGATCAGAGTAGTGAAGCAAAAAGCATTCTGCCAACTGCTCACACTCCTTTTGCTTAAAGGTAGGTACGACTCTACAGGAGAAAAAAACTGACGTAAAGTATTTTACAAAATAATTGTGTGTGTAATTTCAGTACTGACATAGATCATTTTTAGAGACTTATCTTTTAAAATTATACTAGGCTTATGCTATGTATTGTTTTCACTGTTTACTTTTATAAAAACTGTGATATTCATAAGTTTTATAAGCCCTTGCATTTTCAGTCATCCACTGTATGGAGTTCTATGCTTGAACAGGAGAAAAATAACCATAAAAGTAAACTAACCAACCAACCACTATCAGAAAAATTTGATAAAGGAGCCTGAAAGCAAATGATCAGTGAAGACTCATTTTCAAAAGTGACATCACAGTTACAAACAAAATGATGAGTATTCTAAAATCTATAATCCTCCTTTGAAAAAAGAAGTATGCACTATCACGTGAAGGACAGATATGAAAAAGTAAGTTTTCATTTTAGCTTCAGTAAATTGAATGATGTAAAATTCACTTCAGTCATACCAAACTCCACACCACCTTTGTAAATTCAGTTCTTTCTGCCAGAATGCCCGTTCAAATGGCCAGCTCCTGTGTAATATTTGAGACATGCTCTTTGAAGCCCTTCCTGATCCCCTTCCCTAGAAGAGATTGTCATTCTCTTTCCTTATACTTTAAGACCATCCTGTACGTATCTCTATTACAATTATCACATTAACACTGTAATCATTTCTTTGAACATCTACTCTTGTCAACTAGATTAGGAATTCTTTGAGAGTAGGCAATGTTACATCTCTAGCTCTGTAAATATGTTTTAGCACAGTCCCTAAAAAAGGACAGGTAGTCAGTAAACGTTTGTTAAATAGAAAATGACATGATGTATTAATAATAATATTAATATAAGATTGTGTTCATGAAATAGCATGATTCAAACTTCAAATTCTATATGCAGAAGCTAAAAAATCAGCTCTTATTTGAAAAAGGGAGATATTTTTATAGCTTTCAGAATAACCACCTATGGACTAGGGATGAAATTAAGTTCTTTACTACTACATAAAGCTAATGAGTGGTCTCCTTTTTATTTCAGAAAACCTTAATTTTATTTCACGTTATTTAGCATTCCTTTGCAATCACCACCTTTCATGGTATCTATGTAGCCTACTGACATACCTCTCCCCTGAGAGTTGTATGCCCTGTATGCACTCCCCTATCATAGAAATGGGGCCTGAAAAGTTCTCTAAAACCTTGGTTTCATCTGCCATAGCTGATTGGACCAGACATAGACATTTGCCTCAAACTGGATTTTTTCCCAGGGTTTAGCATGGGATCACAGAACCATGAGTGAATTTAAGAATTTAAGAGTTAGAGGACTTGTTTGGCCATGCGCAGTGGTAAAAGACAACATGCAGAGAGAGAAAAACGATGCAGACAAGTAGGGAGAGGCAGAAGAGATAATGCTGCCCCAGGGTGGGGAGAAAACAGTTGCCTGAGTTACTGATGAGTTTCCAGTTCCTGGTTCCCCTCCCCCTCATGAAGCCTGGTTGTACTTCTACCTTCAAAGTACAGTACTGTGAAATCCCCAGTACCCTTGCCATCAACACTAATTCCCTTTTTTGAGTAAATTAGTTTGAATTTCATTTCTAATACTCACAAACAAAAGAAATTTGATTTTAAAAACCTCAAAAAAGAAAAGGTCAAGTAGGAATATAAAAATGTCAGTTAACCAGAGGAGAAAAAAAAAAACCCTTGTTACATTGGTATCTTCAGGCATTTCTCAGCGTTAAGAAAATGAAAAATATTCACCAACCATAACAGGTTCAAACAACAACCTATAAATCCAACTTCAGCATAGTTGTGAGTCAGTATGAATAAAATTATATTTCAAAGTTCAGGGGAAAAAAGAGAGATTAAAGAATAGGGAGTATCTCAGAGCTTATTAGAACAAATTATTTTATAAAGAGAAATAATACCACTTACTACAATTTTGACCAAAAAGGGGGTGGGAATATGTCTTTTCTCGTGATAACAGCCAGTCCTATCTAACAAGCCTAAGTATCATTTATACCGTTTTCCCCATCCATCTATACGCTTTTCTCATACAAACATGGCACTTCAGAGTCCTCAACTAAAATGCTCAGTGGCAGAAGACAGTGACCTTTAAAAAAAAGGAAGCGTTTTCCAACAGCACAGTCATTCTATGGCATTAGTTTCTAAAAAAAGACTGATATATTAGGTTTTCCATTTTTCTTTGAAATTAGTTTATTAGTAAGAAGTTTCCTTTGGCAACTCAGACTTTAAAAGAAAAATTAGTTTCTTTAGTATTTTCAAAGGGATAGTGAAGAAGAATGAATATTGATAACTTCTGTTCAAAATAAACGTTTATAAGAAAAACTGACTAGTTTCACATAATCAAGATTTAGCAAGACTGGGAAAATCTACAAATGCAACAGCAAGTTCAGAGATAAAAACAAACAAACCAAAACAAACAGTACTTCTATCAAATTTGCCAAGCTTATATAGACAGTTCTGGTGTTCAGAAAAAAATGAGACGTTAAAGTAAAAGGAAAGGCTTATGAAAAATTGAACAGTGATTGCCATAAAAAAGATTTTAAGTAAACAAGTCCCAATTGTTTACAATAATGGAAGAAGGCAGAGGCATCGATCATTTTTTAATGACTTATATTGCCTCCAGACTGTGTTTACTGAAATTACATTTGATTATGAGTGTTCAATATTCTCAGAATTTATTTTAAGCCAAGGAGTGAAGGGATAATGTGCAGGTTTGACTCTGAAGTGGGAATATTTCCAGTTTCCCCATTCTACCCCGTTGTTCAATCTTTCTCTGCAACATACTTCAGTTTATCTCCCAAATTAATAAAAAGCACAATATCAGCAGAGCTATCACCCTCACACCTTAATCCATAATAGGAAAGGCTGGTTAATGCTACAGGATAGGCTATATGAAGACTAAGCATAAATAAAGGGCATTCCTAGAGTTTAAACAGTGTTATTAATAAGAAAAGTGTGCAGGAATTTAAAAAACTAATTAAGTAGAACAATTAAGAAATGCTAATCATCATTAATGCCAATTTCAAATTTGTGACAGAACACCAAATGCTGGAGCTGCAAGAAAGACTAATGGTTAGCTCGCCAAGACATTCTCAAAAGCTAGGAATTTGTCTTTCATTTTAAAACCCAGGATTAGTTGGTTTGTTTATTCATTCCCTAATTCTAGGACAGTGGGGGGACTCGAATACATAAATTAAAACATTCTAAGGGCAGCAATGTCTATAACACATTATTTACTGAACACTAAGTAAATTTAAGCTTCACAACAATCTTATGAAGACATCATTATCTTCATTTTACAAGGGAAGAAACTGAGGTACAGGGAGACAGCACAGATAGTCAAATAGCAAAGTCAGGTTTGCTAACCCCAGACAGTTTGGGTCCAGAGCAACTACTTTATACTGCCTCTCCAATACTAAAATAATTCATTCAACAAATTCTTAACTGAGTATCTTCTCTTGTGCCAGACACTGTTCTTGTTGCTTGAGACATAACATAGTTACTAACAGATTATTTCAGAAGGAACTTGACAATCCAGACAAGAGTATGGGTCTGACAACCCACAAAATGGGAGAAAAAATTTGCAAACGAAGCAACTGACAAGGGATTAATCTGCAAAATATACAAACAGCTCATGCAGCTCTATGTCAAAAAACCAAACAACCCAATCAAAAAATGGGCAGAAGATCTAAATAGACATTTCTCCAAAGACAACACACAGATGGCCAAAAAGCACGTGAAAAGATGCTCACATTGCTAATTATCAGAGAAATGCAAATCAAAACTACAATGAGGTATCACCTCACACTGGTCAGAGTAGCCATCATCAAAAAGTCTACAAACAATAAATGCTGGAGAGGGTGTACAGAAAAGGGATCCCTCCCACACTGTTGGTGGGAATGTAAATTGGTACGACCATTATGGAGAACAGCATGGAGATTCCTTAAAAAACCAAAAATAGAACTACCATATGATCCAGCAATCCCATTCCTGGGCATATATCTGGAGAAAACTCTAATTCAAAAAGATACATGCACTCCAATGTTCATAGCAGCACTATTTACAATAGCCAAGACATGGAAGCAACCTAAATGTCCATTGACAGATGAATAAGATAAAGAATATGTACTACTTATATACAATGGAATACTACTCAGGTTTCAATACTAAAAAGAATTGAAATAATGCCATTTGCAGCAACATGGATGGACCTAGAGATTATCATACTAAGTGAAGTCAGACAGAGAAAGACAAATATCATATGATATCACTTATATGTGGAATCTAAAACAAATGATACAAATGAACTTATTTACAAAAGAGAAACAGAGTCACAGATATAGAAAATAAACTTATGGTTACCAGGGGGGAAAGGGGGGAAGGGATAAATTGGGAGATTGGGATTGACATATACACACTACTATATATAAAATACATAACTTGGACTTCCCTGGCGGCACAGTGGTTAAGAATCCACCTGCCGGGCTACCCCGGTGGCGCAGTGGTTGAGAGTCCGCCTGTCGATGCAGGGGACGCGGGTTCGTGCCCCGGTCCGGGAAGATCCCACATGCCGTGGAGCGGCTATGCCCGTGAGCCATGGCCGCTGAGCCTGCGCGTCCGGAGCCTGTGCTCCGCAATGGGAGAGGCCACAACAGTGAGAGGCCCGCGTACCGCAAAAAAAAAAAAAAAAAAAAAAAAAGAATCCACCTGCCAATGCAGGGGACACACGTTCCATCCCTGGTCCAAGAAGATCCCACATGCTGCGGAGCAGCTAAGCCCATGAGCCATGACTACTGAGCCTGCGCTCTAGGGCCCGCATGCCGCAACTACTGAAGTCCGTGTGCCTAGAGCCCGAGCTCTGCAACAAGAGAAGCCACCGCAATGAGAAGCCCATGCACCGCAATGAAGAGTAGCCCTCGCTTGCCACAACTAGAGAATGCCACGCGCAGCAATGAAGACCCAACGCAGCCAAAAATAAATTTTAAAAAAATATTTTTAATAAAAATAAAATAGATAACTAATAAGGACTACTGTATAGCACAGGGAACTCTACACTCGATATTCTGTGATGACCTATGTGGGAAAAGAATCTAAAGAAGAGTGGATATATGTATATGTATAACTGATTCACTTTGCTGTACAGCAGAAACGAATACAACATTGTAAATCACCTATACTCCAATAAAAATTAAAAAAAAAAGTATGGGTCTGAAAAGGCTTTCTGGAGGAGATAAAGCCTATGCTGAGTCTTAAAAGATGCAAAGGAGTTAGGCAAAAAGAAAAGGGAAGAAGAAAATGAAGTCATTCCAAGGAGATGGACTACATAAGCAACGGTCAACAGTTCAGAACTAGCATGTACATTCAAGGAATCTTCAAAAAGTAGTTTTTTATGGCTAGAGTGGAAAATGGAAAGCAGAAATTATGAGTTAAGATAGAGAACCAGTCCCAAATCATGATGAGGCTTAATGACCTGGTAAAGAGTTCAGACTTTATTCAGTTGACAATGGGGTGTTAAAGAAGAATTTTCTAACTGTGTTTTAGAATTACCAGTCCAGCAATTCTGATGTGAATATTACAGAGGTAAAAATGAAGACAGGAAAACCAGTGAGAAAGTAAGGAAGTAGTTCCTAATAAGGCAGTGGCTGAAACAGGGATACTAGGGAAATGATCGATTCAAAAAATATTCAGGTGGCAAAATCAGCAGAATGAATAGTAAATGAATGTATGTGAGAAGAGAGAAAGAGGGAGGAAACATGAAAGACTCCAAAGTTCCTTGAATGATGAAGTCAATAGTCCAGATGTCTTTGAAAAACAATAAATCAAAGAAAAACTTTAGATAGGTAAATAAGTTCAATTTGGACAAACGGAGTTTAAAGTGAAGATACATAAGCAGTTAGATAAGACAATCTCTGACGCTTTGAATACTAATGCTGGAAAAACAGCTTGGTGGGTGATTGGTAGATACACAGTAACTGAAACCACAGGGATAACTACGACTTGCTTACTGTAAAGGCTGAGAAGGGCAACTGGCTAACCCTGGGACCACCACTTCTTTTGGGACAGGCAGAGGAAGGCAAGCCCTCAAAGGGAATGATCAACACAATGAGAAGCTCCAGGATAAACAGAAGAGGGCAGCAGGGTGAAAGTCAAGGGGTTGAGTTTCTTGAGAAAATGGCCAACGGTATTACTGTCATTGGTTACTTTAGCAAGAGCAAGTTTAGTGACATAAGAAGTAGAAATTAGGGCTTCCCTGGTGGCGCAGTGGTTGAGAGTCCGCCTGCCGATGCAGGGCACACGGGTTCGTGCCCCAGTCTGGTAAGATCCCACATGCCGCGGAGCGACTAGGCCCGTGAGCCATGGCTGCTGAGCCTGCGCGTCCGGAGCCTGTGCTCCGCAATGGGAGAGGCCACAACAGTGAGAGGCCCGCGTATCGCAAAAAAAAAAAAAAAAAAAAGAAGTAGAAATTAGACTGCAGTGGGATAAAGAGTAAATGGGAGAGAAAAGACGTAATTTCAGCCAATGCAGATTACCATATCAATTTTCTCATCTATAAAATTGAGGTAATGGGTTATTTTGAGCACTAAATGACTTACTACATGTAACCTCACCTGTAAGTAACGCTACAGGCCCTCATGCTCACTGCACGTAGCCACACTGGGTGTCTTTCTGTTCTTATCTCAAACTCCTTTTCATGGGAAGGCTTTGCACTTGATATTCTCCCATAAGAATCACTCTTTCCTCAGCTCTTCACATAACTGGCTCTTTCTCATCTGTCAAATATCATCTCCTAAGAGAGGACTTCCCTAAGAAGTACCCTAAGGACCCTCTCAGTCATTCTCTCACATCATTGTGTTTTACTTCCTCTGTAACTCTTACAACACTTTGAACATTTCTTATTTAGAGGTAATATAGCAAAGTGATTGAGAGTGTAGGCTCCACAATCAGACTGGCTACATACGAATTCCAGCTCTGCCATTTACTAGCTATGTGACTGTGGTCAAGTTGCTAAATCTCTCAGTGTCTTAATTTCCTCATCTTTAAATGGGGCAAAATAGGGCTTCCCTGGTGGCGCAGTGGTTGGGAGTCCGCCTGCTGATGCAGAGGACGCGGGTTCGTGCCCCGGTCCGGGAGGATCCCACATGCCGTGGAGCGGCCGGGCCCGTGGGCCATGGCTGCTGAGCCTGCGCGTCCGGAGCCTGTGCTCCGCGACGGGAGAGGCCACAACAGTGAGAGGCCCGCGTACCGCAAAAAAAAAAAAAAAAAAAAAATAAAAGGGGCAAAATAATAAAGTACTTACCTCACAGACTTCTTGAGGGAATTAAATGAGTTAATCCATATAAAATTACTGTAAGAATACAGGTAGATTCCGAGCACTCAAATATTATTATATATTTGTTTACTTGCAAGGATCTTAATGCTCCACTAAACAGCATTTCTCAAAATGTACTATGAAAAATATCTGAAGCTGGAATAACTCTAAGTCCAAATCATAAATATATCAACCAATAACCAAATGACAGAGTACTATTCTGACTAAACCTCAGGAAGTTTTACTTTCAGAAAAGGGATTTTTTTTTTTGGCCACAAAAGTCAGAGACAAAGAAAACCATACAGAGCTAAGGCTCTGTAATTAGTAAGGGAAATTTTTTTGATAAGTTTTATATATATAATTACTTGTAATTTAGACCAGCCTATAAGAAGTAAAATTAAAATATGGAGGACAGAGAAAAAAAGGTTCTGAAAGGTCCTGACCTAAGTAACTTTGGAAAATAGTGTTTTGACTGGGAACTCTAAACGACAAAAGGATTTAAAAAAAAGATAAAACTTCTCTAGTTGTTAAAGTCATTTCTCACCGGGATATGATTAACAATTATGAAACTGTGCATGTATAATGAGACTGAACAAACAAGTAAGTGGACTGCGGATGATGAGAACCAGGTTTCTCATTTCTGGAGAGTAAGGTTACAGATAAGCATGGGGGTAAGGATAGAATGAACCATGTGGTACTGAAGCAGAGTCAAAGACATCAGTATGAACTCATGTTTAGCTTCATTTAGATCCAGATGGACATATAGGTAAAAAAAAGTTATATATCTGTATACATGTGTTAGTATACATACATATATTTCCTAGGTCTGTACACTGAGGTCTAAAAGCAATGATATCCCAACAGCAATGAGCATACTCAGTGCCCAAATCTTGGTTTCTAATATCCTTCTCTAATAAAAGTAACTAGGGATCCTTGAAGAAATGGTTGATTATAGGGCTGGGGCAGGGAATATAAAAGATTAGCCTGGAGCATCTTGTAGTGCCAGAAAGTATGGAAGTGCTCAAAAAAACAAAACAATGGTTTATGTCTTGTTGGTCACAGGAACCAACCTGAAAGAGGTAGAACAACTTGAGCAACAAAATAAGGTAGTATAGGAGTATAACCCAAATTTAGAAATAAATATACATAAGTCCATATTGATATAAACGATTAAATAAATAAATGGGGGAGAAAAGGAAAATCTCCCTTAAAGAAGAATCCCAAGTAATTTTGTAGATACTCACCCGTCGAGGAGTTAGAGCTTAACTTCCTATCCACTGAATATGGTCTGCACTTAGTAACTTATTTCCAAAACGCAGCATATAGGAAAACTTTACAGTAGAGAAACCTGGCAAGCACTACCTCAGCCAGGTGATCAAGGTTAAAAATATCAGTGATAAGTCATATTGATGGTATGTACCCTTGATACGATATAATGAGAACAGCATTTTATCTCTGCAGTCATCCTCCCCAAAACCCATAACCCTAGTCTAACTATGAGAAGAACATCAGACAAACCCAAATTGAAGGACATGCTACAAAATCTCTGACCCATACTCCTCAAAACTGTCAAGGTCATCAAAAGCAAGGAAAATCTGAAAAGCTGTCACAGACCAGAGGAGCCAAAGGAAACATAATGACTAAATGTAGTGTGGTATTCTGGATGGAATCCTGGAACTGAAAAAGGACATTAGGTGAAAACTAAGGAAATGTGAATAAAGTATGGACTTTAGTTAATAGTAATGTTCCAGTGTTGGTTCCTTAGTTGTGACAAATGTAAAACAGAAGTGTCGGATATTAGCAATAGGGGAAACTGGGTGCAGGGGATGTGGTAACTCCCTGAAACTTTTCTGTAAATGTAAAACTATCCTAAAATTAAAAGTTCATTTAAATAAATTAATAATAATAACAACAATAGCAGGGAAGTTATTGCCTTAACCAGACTGACTTTAGTCCTTTAAGTCATGTATAGAGGGTTGGACAAAAACAGAAACAGTTAGTACTATGCAAAACAATCTCAACACTGATGAACAATTTATAATACTGTATATGTAAGTGCCTAAAGTCATTTCATATGTGCATATTTTTATTCCTTAGTTGATAAGGACTTTAGGAGCAGAAAACTCTCCTCTAAGCAGGAAGCCACTCAAATTTTAGACTAAAACAAAACTGTCGTACTAATTATTATTAATAAAAATTCCACCTGGTTTTTGAAGTCCACAAAATTGAAATAGTTTTAGTTAAAATATATCCACAGTACATTACGGAAACATTTTCTCATAGTTTCAGAGGGAGAGAAATATAACGATACATATTTTATGAAAGTACATTGGGAAGTTCACTAATAACAATATACTATAATGTAAAATTCACAATAACTTGGGTCCATAATGGTCACTGTTCAAGAGATTTGTAAACTCCAAAAATAAAAAGAACACTTCACTAACGTTTGTAACTATCTTGAACATATTTAAAAACCAAAAAACCTATTACAAAAAAGTCTAACAGAAAATGTGTAAAGGATATAGGCAAATCACTGAAGAGTTAACCAAAAATGCCCATATAATGCCGTGGAGCAACTAAGCCAGTGAGCCCCAACTACTGAGCCTGTGCTTAAGAGTCCCCAAGCAACAAATACTGAGCCCGCTGGCCTAGAGACCGTGCTCCGCAACAAGAGAGGCCACCGCAATAAGAAGCCCACGCACCGCAAGGAAGAGTAGCCCCTGCTCACTGCAACTAGAGAAAGCCCGCGTGCAGCAACAAAGACCCAAAAGCAGCCAAAAAAAAAAAAAAAAGTCCATACATAAGAAAATATGAAGGGAAATAAAAATAGAACACAAATGAAATGCCATTTCAGATGGCAATCAGATTGGAAAAATCCAAGAGTCTGACAACACCAACTGCTGGTAAAGATACGGAGAAATAGAAATTGTTTGTCAGTATCCTATAAACACCCTGTAAAGGGGAAAAAGCATATACCCTAAGACCCAACAATTTGACAATCAGGTATATGACCTGGAGAAACTCTGGCATGTTGCTTGAGGAGATGGAAGGATTTCATGAGGCACTATTTATAACAGATAAAAAATGAAAGCAATCTAAATGCTTATCAATAGAAGAAATGACAAAATGCAGTATATTTATTCAATGGAACACTACAAATCAGTAAAAAATGAATGAACTAGACCTATAGTGCCAATAAGAATTGAGGGGAAAAAAAGTAAAATAAAGAAAACAAGTTTCAAAATGTGTATACCATGACATAATCATATTAATAGCTGGTTAAATTTACCAGCACACTTAAAAAAAAAAAAGTACCAGGCACAGTTTTAAGCAGCTTATATAAATAAACTCATTTACTTTTTACAACAACCTTATGTGGCAGACATTTCTATTATCCAGATTTGATAGATGAGGACAATGAGGCACAGAAAACTTTTAAAACACGCCTGAGGTCACAAAACTATTAAGTAACAGAGTCAAGATTCAAACCTAGGGAGTTATGTCTCCAAAGTCCACACTCTTCAAAAGCATCCAAAGCAATGTCATGTACTACTCAAATACATACAATTTATTAAAAGGTAAACTGGAAGGATACACATCAAATTTATCACAACAATTGCCAGGGAGGGGATGTAAGGAGAGAAGGAAAGAGGATGAAATTGGGGAGAACAAAAGGGGCTTTAACTTTATCAGCAATGTTCAAGTAAAATATAAAGTTCTACGCCGCTCTTTTAGAATTCAGTGTGATACCGATGACTTATGTGGTTCTTTTATATTAAATGCACATCTCAAGCAAAAATGAAAAAAATGTCAACGTTTTGTATGGTATGTGCATTGTTCACTACTTTTTGTAATTTTCTGTATTTTTTAAACTTTCCAAAAACAAAATGCCTCCTCTATAAAACAATATTATAACAAAAATAAGAAGAGTGACATCCCTGGTGGCGCAGTGGTTAAGAATCTGCCTGCCAATGCAGGCGACACTAGTTTGAGCCCTGGTCTGGGAAGATCTCACATGCTGTGGAGCAGTTAAGCCCCTGCGCCACAACTACTGCTCCTGCACTCTAGAGCCCGCAAGCCACAACTACTGAGCCCATGTGCCACAACTACTGAAGCCCGTGTGCCACTGCAATGAGAAGCCCGCGCACCACAACGAAGAGTAGCCGCCGCTTGCCGCCAACTAGAGAAAGCCCACACAAAGCAATGAAGACCCAACACAGCCAAAAATAAATAAATAAACAAATAATTTTTAAAAAAATAAAAAGAAATTTAAGCAATTTCCAATCTCCATATTTCAGGTTTTATTTGGAAATGCAAACAGCTAAACTGTGAGTTTATGTATGTATATATACTTTAACATACATATGGAAAATGCATTTTTACAGGGCTCAAAAGAGTTATACTAGAAGTATATCAGAAACAGTATCTCTTACTTTACATTTTGATGACTCACTCTTCTCAGGGAAAATGAAGTATATATAGCACTAGCAAGAAAACTCCCTTGACACCTTTCTACCTCTTTTTTCTGCTGCTTTCTACTTGTTGGTGGTTTTTAAAAGAAGGAAGCAAGAAGAAAGTACCAAGAAGTTGTCACGTACTTTAAAAAATAACAGCAGCCATAGATGAACATATACGCAGCCCTTCTGAACTTAAGATTCCCCCACATACAATCAAGTAATGTTCCAAAAATTTATTTGTAAATTGGTTGTCTGGAACTCAGAACATACTTTCCCATAAAGAAAGTTAAAAGAGGATGTGAGCACCAGGAAAAAGATACTGCCTGAGGTGCCAGGGCATGAGCAGTGGGACAGAAAAAGCAGAGTATACAATATGCACTGATGAACCAAGAAGAAAAGAAAGGTTCTCTACCAGAGTCTGAGGTTAGAAACTACATTTCATTCATTCACCTTTGTATACTCAGTGACTAGCAAAGTACCTGGCACCTCATAAACATTCACAAACCGCTGACTGATGAGGTAATGAGGAAAAGACTTAAGTCAAGCAGTCCATCAATAGGTGGCACTGGCAACACAGAACAGTTAGGGTGTAAGACACAAACAGAAAAGAAGTTGGAGAGTAACGATGTGCATTAATAGGAGCATCCACATATGGAAAACTATTACCAGGCTGGTGCTGGTAGCTAGGAGAATGCCTTCACCTGTATTATTGGCTGTTTCCATTATTGTGTATATTGCATAAGCACCGTATTTTCAGTTAGTTTGGCTAATAATGAATCATAAGGTAGTTTCTCTGTTGGGGCGGTGGTTATGTGGGATTTTCAGGATTTTCTCCTCTGACTCTTGAAAATATTTTAATGTCATTTTAGTGATTATCAGAGTAATACTATTCAGAAGACAGAACAAAGTACAAACACTAAAATAGAAGTTACCTATAATCCTATCATCCAGAGATAATGTCTTTTAATATTTTATGTACTTCCTGCCAATCATTTTGCCATATATGTGATATATTATAAGTAATAACATAGTAATTCCTTATATTCTGATTTTTATCTCAAGATTATATTGTGCTTTCTCATGTTAGTAAGTATTTTTTAAAATGACTTTTAATAACTGCATTTACCACATAGATTAACCATCATTAATTTCACTAATCCTCTATTATATGGCATTTTAACTATTACAAATTTTTCACTATTATAGTAACAACTATATAAATTAATCCTTTCTTATGTATAAAGTTCTACACTGCTATTATAGAATTCAAAGTGGTAATTATGATACACAGTAATAAGTAATAAAGTAATAAGTAATAAAGCATGGAGTGCTTGACTTCCCCCAACCCACAAATTCTACTGAGCAATAATCAGTAGGACACTGAACAAACAAACGAGAAAGGAAGAAATTTTATCAAGTTTTCTTCATTCTCTTCTTCTACACCTCGTAGGAAGGAGGAAAAAGTCCTGAAAGATAAGTCTCTGATATCAGAGAGGACAAGAACAGCAAGCCAATCTTCCTGCTACAGCCACTTCTGTTTTCCACTTAGAATAAGGAGCCATCAATTTAAATAGGAATAAACAAGATTTATAATATATCAAACACCTCTGTTTGTATTGGTGCTTAAATCTAGGTTTTCATAGTAAGTAGACTGCTTAGAAAAATTCTGCAAACAGAAAAGATAATGTAACTAATATATCACTCAGTGAGAACACAATTTTCTTTTACAATTCCTCCATGATTTTTATTATTTTTTGAATGAATTAGAAAATGTCATGTACTCTATTTCTTCCTTCTTATAGCCTCCCAATTATTCCAAATTTTATTCAAGCTGCCACAAATAGGTCAACAGCTCCAGGAGCTTAAGAATCAATAACTATTTAAGCCAGTGGTAATTCATGTGGAAAAGTTCAGAACAAATCAGCATCAGCTTCCTGGCTCTCTTGCACAATCAGAAAATTTATATCGCTTCACCAATTTTCAAAAGTGTAAATTTGTGTACATAAATTTAAAACTCAGGCCAAATTTTACTTACATTTATTCCCAGTACTGGGCTGCTGTCAAGATCAATTACATTCTTATAAAACCCACAATGAAGTTAAGTCTATGTTTAATCATTCAGAAAAAGAAAATTATGTAACATATAGTATGTACAATAATGACGATGATGATAATATATACTATTCTGGACTCCTACTGAGAGCTGCAGTTCAAAGGGAGAATGTGAAAATGAGGTAGAGGTTACCAAAAATGTTTAATTTTGGCCAAAACAAAACAAAGTTCCCGTAAAAGCGGCCAAATACAATCTTTTGTTTCATTATAAATTCAAACGGGGTTCAAATAGCTCAGAAATTATGTATACTTAGGTTTTCAAAGGCTGAAATCCCAGTATCTACTCTAGACATAAAACTGTATAACTTGCCCCAAGAGTCCTTACTTATTACCCAATCTTAGGTCCCCCGGAGACTACTTTTTACAATAATCTCAAATGTACTACAATAGATTAGTGTAACCTGGGTTACGGTGTTTACAGGTGTCTCCGCCTCCTTCCCCCAAGAGGAGAGAAGAGGTAGACTAGGGCAAGCAGAAAATAGAAAGTGACCATATACACCAAACAACAGCTTGTAATCTTGTAAAATTGCTGCTTTTAAACTTGGACTATTATTTTCATTAACGGATAATATTTTAAAGAATAGCATATTCACGTAGTAATACAATTTCTGCCCTCACGGGTCTCTAGCTAGCTGACACGCGTTTTCTCCTCAGATAAATACATGCCTGTTGACTGATGCCTGTCCTGCTGCTGCAAACAAAAAATAACTGTCCTATAAGACAAAAACCCTTCTCTAAGGCTCCAGGCGTAACCATACGTTTGAATTAAAAGCACACTGGAACAATAACAAAAATCTTCCAGCACATCTGTCAATTAAAAGTACGATAACGAAACGCTGTCGCTGCGACCCAGTTTTAGGTCACAAGCTTCCCCCCCCCAAAGAAAGCGGTAAACTTCAAAGGGAACAGTGGCTACCAGTAATTGTTTACCCTCTCCCGCCCCCGCCCCCCAAAAAAAGACTGGGGAAAAAAAACCAAACTGGACAAGTTGGACGTTTAGCAGGTTCACGCTGGTCGGAGTAGGCTAGGCAGACCTCTGGGAGGAAAATCGGGCCTCTGGGGGCCAGCCAGGATCCAGCTGCCGCCTGTTTAAAACAGCGAGCAGGTGGGATTCCGGGAGGCCACCTCCGTCTTACGTAACGGGCTTGTCAAAATCCCAGCTCCAGGACCTCCCCTTTCACCGCCCCCGCCCCCACCCCCAGCTCCCAACAAGAGCCCCAGGCCAGCCCGGAATAGAAAATCCGGAATGAAAACACAGGAGTCCCCCCAGCATCCGACGCAGAGGCGCGGGTGCTACTCTCAGCACCGCCGCGCCATCCGGAGCAGACCCAGCTCTCGGAGGACGGCCAGGCTCCGAGAAATCCCCGGGCGGAGGTCGCGGCCATCCACGCCACATCTCCGAGTCCAGCCGGCCCCACTCCCGTGCCCGCGGCTGACACCGCTCCGGGCAGTGACAGCTCCACATGCCACCGCTGTCCGCGCTGCCGCCCCCACACTCACCTCACCGCTGACTCCCTCGCGAGCAGCTGGTCGAGCTTGGAGAGCGGTGCCGCGTCCACTCACCAGCGGCGTCGGGACACGAGAGGCTGAATGCCGCGGGGCTCAGAACCCGCTTAGCTCATCCCCAGCCCGGCGCTCCGCCCTGCGCGGCACCCCCGCCCGCCCAGGCCTGCCGTCTCAGTCAGACGGGACTCCCCCTCCCCTCGCGGCCGCCGCTGCCTCCGCCTCCTTCTCTGGTTCCAGCCGCCGCGGCCGCCGCCGCTGCGACCGGCGCCATCTTGACAGTGACGGAGTGGGCGGAGGCGGGGATCGCGGCCTGTGAGCGCCAATAGAGGGCCAGTCCCTTGCCCGAGGGGGCAGGACAGGGACAGGTTGAGGGTCGCGGGGTCCTAGCGCCCGATACTGCTATGGGCGTAGAAGGTGGGCGGAGCTGAGGGGCGTTCTCTCTTGTCGCGCGGTAGAGTTGGGGAAGTGCGCCGTGGTTCCCCTTCGCGTTGGCAGATCCGGACCCCTAGGCGAGCGTGGGCGGCCTACACCTTCCCTTCCCCTTTCACCACCCCGAGGGTCAGGGATCCGTCATGGGCCAACTGACTTGTTTCCTCGTTCCTCCCCAGCCGTCCCAGGAGTCCTGACATTGGCTAGCCAGAGCTCGTCGCGTCTGCCTGAAAGGCCGCTCCTCTACCAAGAGCACTCAGATTCCCCAGGAAACCCCCTGAGGGGTTAGCAACCACCTCTAGTAGGTTTCGGTCCCAAGATACTGAAGGTCAGGTAAAATGGGGAATTCAGGAGGGTTCTCTGAAAAGTACGTTGATAAAACACCTATTGTTGACTGAAGGGGTGTAGATTACATTGGATTAATGGGATATGGCCTACTTACACCTGGCTGTGGTTCCACCATCAGTGGCTGTTGGCAAGTTGCCTCTGAAAAATGAGGATAATAAAGGCTGATTACTGCTACAGGGTTGCTTTGAAGGTTAAATGCTGTAATATATGTGAAGTGCTTAGCATAGTATCTGAAAGTACTCAGTGAATGTTAGATATTATTACATGGACAAATGAAGGAAGAAATAGGACCCTAAAAGATTTCAAGTCAACTCTCCTAAATTGTGAAGAATAGGCTTTAATCCCTTGTACTAACCAGGTTTACAGCTCTATTTCCTATCTCCACTTCTTTCATTGTATTCAGTCAGTCAGTCAACAAACATTCACCGAAACTCAAACAGACACTGAGGGGACACACTGGTGAGAGAAACAGAAAAGGTCTGCCTTCATGGAGCTGACAGTCTAGTGGGAAAAAGAGGGACAAAAGTACTTCATCACATTTTGAAGGAAACATGCTATAAATGTTATGAACAGAAATCTGGGAGAGCAAATACCAGGATAGCTTAAAAAAAACCAGAGTGGTCAAGAAAGGCCCATCTGAGGGATGAGAAGGAGCCAGTAGAGAAAGGAGCCAGCCAGTAGAGAAATGCCCTGGGGAATTGTTTAAGGCAGAGGAAACAGCTGTGCAAAGGACCTGAGGTAAGAGGGAACTTGGCTGTTGGAACTAAGTGCTGGGGAATCCATGGTGCAAGGAGGAGCCTGCCCTGAGAATGGAGAGGTGAGTGTGTAAGCAAGTGAGGGCCCATTCCCCCAGGCCCTAAGAAGACATAAAAACAAGATTGGGTTTTATTGTAATTGCTGCTGAAAGCTATTGAAGAGTAAGGGATGCCTGTTAGAGCAGGGAATTGGGAACAGTGATGTTTGGGGTACGACATCATATCTATATTTCAGGCAATATATGAGCCAAAGAACTGGATTAATGGTAAAACAAAACAAAACAAAAAACCTGGGGTTGAGCCTCTTCAACACTAAATTGTTCAAATTATATGTTCTGATCTTCAATTTCCTTATTGATAAAAAAAAGTGAGCATCACGTAAGACTATACAGAAAAATGCTACTTTCACTGAAAATTATTAAATAATGTAATTTCTTACTAAATGTTTTGTATGTCATGTACAGTTGCCTAATCAGTGCTATTTGATAAGTACATTTACTGGTTTATTTAACTGATTACACGTAGTAATCCAAATCGGTGATTCTTACTCATTTTTGCACAGAGTGCTACTAAAGAAAAGAATATGAACTGTTACAAATGTGTGGTTTACTGATGCTGTGGTTCCAAATGTGTTAACTGCTTAGCTCTGCACTTTCTCGTGAAGTTTGATATCAAGCCGTGAATTCTTAAAAAACATTTTCATTGTGGTAAAATATACAAAACATAAGATTTACCATTTTAACTATTTTCAAGTGTACAGTTCAGTGGCATTAAGTACATTGCTGTGGAACCATCACTACTGCCCATTTCCAGAACTTTTTCATCATCCCAAACTGAAACTCTGGACCCAGTAAATTATAACTCCTATTCTACTGTCTAAGACATGTATCTTTTTTTTCTTAACACCTTTATTGGAGTATACTTGCTTTACAATGGTGTGTTAGTTTCTGCGGTATAACAAAGTGAATCAGCTATACGTATACATATATCCCCATATCTAAGACATGTATCTTTGAAAGGTATCTGGTGAGTTCCCCCCAACACCCAAAAAAGCCACAAAATGGCAGTGGACTTGGTGATCAGTAGGATTGTTTGCTCCCATTGAAGGGTTTAATGGACCATACAAGTTTATTATGATGATTATTTTTCTTAGGCCTCGCCCCACGACTTGTGGGATCTTAGTTTCCCAACCAGGGATTGAACCCTGGCCCATGGCAGTTAAAGTGCCAAGTCTTAAACACTGGACCACGGGGGAATTCCCCCATGTAAGTTTAGAAACCACCACCCAATAAATAAGAGGAAGAAATAAGTGTAAGTTTTTAGCTCAGATGGCTAACACATCGTACGACTAATGAGGAATACTAATATAGGATCAGTTAATTTTTAGCACTGAAAAACTGTTCCGTGACCCTAAAATGTGCTCTGTAGTCTTGTAGATGTGTGCTCCAAGATGACCCAAACAACCTGCCCCTCTATGTATAACTACTCTAAATGCGCATCTTTTGAATGCTGTTAATTTTCATTAAAAAATAAGTGATTCCAGCTCTGGGTAAATTTAATTTTAAGAAGTACTGTTCTGTGAAGAATGGATTAGAAAAGGGCAAGAGAGAAGGAAGCCTATTTTTGCCACATTTCAGATAACCCAACATTCCATAAAGTTATAAAGTTCAAAAGATCAAGATCTTGGCCTGAAAATACTGAGTCGACCACTTTTTTTTGTATTTTTAAGCACATCCTACATGCAGCATTTTAACTCCACTAAACAAAAAGTTAAATCTCTTTTCCAGGCCAGACCCTTCCTCCCTGCTGCCCATTATCATTCACAGTGTTCTTATCCCCAAAGTGAGGATATGGCTGTAGGCCAATCAGTGATTACAAGCGAGAGGTTATAGCATAAAGGCTCAAGAGGGAACTTTGGGGATGATGGATATCTAGATTACTATCCAGATTGTAGTGATGGTTTCACAGATGTGTACATACATCAAACTTATCAAGTTGCACACTTTAAACGTGTAGTCCAGTGTATGTCAATTATTTTGCAATAAAGCTGTAAAAAAAAAATTAGAAGTCCAATTGGGAACTTCCCATTCTTTCCCCATTGGACACAGATTTAGCCTTTTATTGGTTTTAATCGTTGTGAGATCTATCGGGTCAGTTCCTCTTCAAGGAGTAGCTTGGTGTATCAAACATTTGACTAGCAACAAAAAGCACTCTTTTAACTGGCAAACGAACTCACATATTTTCATCTACATTACAGAATAACAATTAAAATACTATAGACATATAATTGCAAGCATAGTTTACAGAATGGAATTCTAAAAAGTTTCAAAAGTTGAAAAGTTTTGAAGTGTTTTTTTTCTTAATCAAAGATAACACTTTCTGAAAGAACATACTAAAAAGCAGTAGAAAAACAATAAGCAGTATTTGACTGCATATTCAGGAAATGCTTCTAAGTACCTCACCGCCCTTAACAGTCATATAAGGAGTCCTTTCAGCATATGTCACTATAGTCACAGTTAAACAAACTTGAACCCTAAATGTGATTTGGTCAAGGGAGTCTAACAATGCAGTCATGGCCAGATGGAAAAGTGTGGCTTAGAAATTTGGGCCCCATGCCATTTCTGAAATTATGTCATCTCTTACACCTGGAACCCTATCTGGCTATTTCTTAGAAATTATTTTTAAATGCTGTGGTTTGAACAATGCATGAAGGAAAACTATGAAACCAGTAACAGTTTAAAGCACTGGGAGCCCAAGCTGTTGTACCCGCTAATCCTCTCCACCTGTTAAATCTATTCAGCTTAATTGCTAGACCAGAAGTTTTTTATGTCTTTAAAGTTACCCATGTCTTGGGAAGAGTATTCTATAAAGCTGTCCTTGATATCTATCCCTTGTGGCTTCCTTATGGGTAAGAAAGCCTTCCACTAGGAATTTATGGTCTTTTAGAAAATCTTTGGATGTGTCCCAAAGCAGAACACACAGTACCAAATTCTATTCATTGTGAGAAAGTGTTAGAATGACATTCCAGTATATTTAATCCACAAACTAAAATTTATTGGCAATGTTGTCAGATTATCATTTTATTTCTTATAAACACAAACCTGATGACATACTTTTCGAAGAGAAATTATCTGAACAACTTGCAAGAATAATAGTGAGAAATGTCATGTTGCAAATAACAAATTCGAAACCTGACACTTGAGAGGAGTGTCCAGGGACAGGAGGGCTGCAGCAGCCTGAGCCACTGTTCTCTCTACCCTCTTGGTGACTGAGGAGTCATATCTTTGAGTCAGCACTTCTTCACAAGTTGGAAAATTATCACTTCTCACCATCTTCCTCAAGTTAATGCTTTTACCTCTCTCAACAATTCCTTCTAAATTCAACTTTTAGTTTTTAAATGATCTGCAAAAGAAAGTTATTTTTCTATAGAGTATCTTAGCTATCACTGTCCACAGTCAAGTATTTTCAGAACGTTTAACAAATTCACTTCTGTCAGCATTTATACACAAAGCACTATGCAGGACACAGAAGGAAACGAAGGTAGATAAGCGCATATTAGAGGCACAAAGTATGTTCCCAGGCCATGTAACTTTAATAAAAATCAAACTATGAGAAGTTCTGCACTAAATGTTTAAACTCACTGCTCTTGGAGCTTAGGGAAGTTGAGTGATTAATTCTGAGTATGGGGATTGAAGGTGATGAATAGATGACATTTGAACCAATCCAGAGAGAACTTAGACTTTCTATGCCTTAGACTTTGATGCCTATGTGAGGGCATCATTGTTTGGGATGTGAGGGTGGGAGTGATACAAAATAGGAAAAGCTTTTGTTTTTTCTCTGAATCTTTATAACAGATGTATTAGAATTGTTCTCAACAAATGAAAGAAATGCTCAAAAATTGTTCCAGCACTTTGACTCTCTTTGGGAGTGGCCAAAGGTTCAAATAATTTGGAAGGATGGTTGGATATCTATGCTGACTTACAGGAAATATGAGTCAGCTCTTCTCACGTACTCAGCACTGTTGTTACAGCTAGGATACTTGGGAAACACGAAGCTGAACAAATCAGACACCGTAAGTCTTTTCTTTTTATTGATTGGCCCAGGCATGTATCCTGCAAGGGTAGACAACAGGGATGCCCTTTTTTTTTTTTTAACGTCTTTATTGGAGTATAATTGCTTTACAATGGTGTGTTAGTTTCTGCTTTATAACAAAGTGAATCAGCTATACATATACACATATCCCCATGCCCTTCTTATTGTCAAGGCTTAAGGAACCCTGCCAGCAAGGGGAGACACCTGCAATTGTATTTCTGTTTTCTTTATAATCCCTCGGACTAGGAGACAAACACATCTTTAGTCTGCACGTCTCTTCTACGCTTCAGGATTGTATATTCAATTGCCTCCAGACATCTCACTCCCAAGTGCGCCTGAAACTCAACATTTTCAAAGGTAAACTCGCTATTTGACCCCAAACCTGTTTCTCCTATATTCTCTAATTTCTTGACTAGTATTCACTATGCAGTAGTCACAGAAGTCAAAACCTGTGAGTAATCAACTCATCTTTTTTCTGCTTATTCCTTAACAATCATCAAAACCAGTTGATAGCCACCTCCTTAACATCAAGCATATCCCTCCTCACCTCTCTTTCTCCATTCCTACTGACCCAGTTCAAACCCACATCTAGGAGATTGGATTCCCAATCTCCTGTCTTTTCTTCTTTATCCATCCCTCCCTTTGTTGCCAGGCTGATCCTTCTAAAGAAGAAATATCATTTGTTCCAGAGGTAATTTGAGGTTGCTAGCTTCCTCTTTTCCTTTCTTTCTATTCTTGGTGGAAAAGTTCATCAGTGTCCAGTCTTGATGTTACCTAAGAGAAACAGGGCATTAGGGCCTATTCCTGGTTCTCCCTGTCCCCTCTCCAGTATGTTGAAGACAGCCTCTCATATGGAACACTTTCAGACTCATGACAGGAGGCTCTTAATGGAGAGAAAGTATTTAAGCCTCTACTGTCCATAAGAAGCACACATGTGCATACAGACAAAGAGATGGATTGGTTAGTTATATCAAGATAGTTGTATTAAGGGCAAAGTTAATCCAGAAGGGAAAAACTCTCGCAACTAGTTTATTCAGGATTTGGAGAATGATAGACTTTTAGTAATAAAGATTTAAATTAGAAACAAAGATGTCCAGAACCACTCCTAAGATCTCCAGAACCACTCCTAGGCCCTTTAATGTCAATATCACTTAACTATCTCCTAGAAACAGATATCCTTCTTCTACATTCTTGGCTAATAAGCCTGCAAGTTTTCATATTTGATTGTAACTATCTTAACCACATTTGAAATTTAATAAACATCAGCTTATTGATTTAATAGAATTTAGATGTTGTAATAGTAACTTGCAGTGTTTTAAATTATGCTGAAAGGGAAGCAGAAAGAAGTTGAGATGAGGCTCTCTTTTATTTGAATGCATTAGAACTGAAGTGGAAGAAAGGCTTTTAGAGAAGGCACAATAGTACTGGCAAACTCCTGCCAGCATGTGCAATGCTGTCTGGAAGGTAGTGAATCGTAGTGGAGAAAGCAGAGCCATAGAATCCTCGATGTCAGGCTGAGGAGAATATGTAACAGTACCGCTCATCTTTAACCAATTCTGTGCTAAAAGGGAATGGGGAATTAGTGGAGTTATAAAAAAAGTTAAGACATATTCTTCCATTTCAGATTTTCCTGGTGATCACACAGCACGAGGCTCTGTTTGCCACAAGTATTGTAATACTAGAGGTAATAAAGATGGTTGTCAGTTGCAAAGGAGAATCTCAAGGGTGGAGTTCAGGTAACAGTGTAGGGCAGCTGGATAAGGGTAGGACTAAATGGGTTGGATTATAGAGCTATTGAGGTGGCTCAGGCAATTAGAAGTGGATTTAAAATATATCATCTGAGCCATGTCGTGATGGCTTTATGAGAATGATGTTTTCATAAATTGACTTCATGTTTCTATAACCCAGAACATAGGATTTTTGTTTGTTTGTTTTGTTTTTGTTTTTTGCGGTACGAGGGCCTCTCACTGTTGTGGTCTCTCCCGTTGCGGAGCACAGGCTCCGGACGCGCAGGCTCAGCAGCCATGGCTCACGGGCCCAGCCACTCCGCGGCATGTGGGATCTTCCCGGACCGGGGCACGAACCCGTGTCCCCCGCATCGGCAGGCGGACTCTCAACCACTGCGCCACCAGGGAAGCCCCAGAACATAGGATTTTTGAGCAGGAACCTTAGAGGTCATCTAGTGACCATTTCATTTACCAAAAAGTGAACATTTGCCTACTTGTGATTTGTCCAAGGTCATATACATCCAATAGTGGGAAGAGAGCGAGGACTAGAATCCATATCCCCAGATTCCAAGTACTTTGCTTTCTCTATTACATAAATATTAAATCAGTTCTAAGAGCTCAGTGTTCCAAACTCCCCATAAAGTAAGCAGTATGCTTAGAAAAATTATTGGAGATAAAGAAACTGAGGCTCAGAAAGGTGGAGTAAATTTACCAAATCCCATGGCTGGAGTAGACCAAAGCCCAGGCCTCACAATCCCTGGGCCAATAGGCTTCTACTAAACCATATTGCTTCAGAGTTTAAAAAAAGTGAAATCTTGAATGCCATGGGCCTAGGCATAGAATTCACTCTTTCAACCTACAGGTATTTTACTTTGTGCTGTTACCTGCTAGGCACCCTGCTAGGTGCCATAAAAAAGATTACAAGACTAAAAGATTTATTTTGCAAGACTAGATTTCTATTTTGCAAGACTAAAAATTGAACGTTACCTAATTATCAGGGAATTGCACATGCTTTTTGGTGGTTGATAAGCTAGCAGGAAGTAAGTCTTAATATTCTACAGCATTAGAAATGTTTTCACTTTCACCAAAGGATTGGTTTCAAAGTCTCTACTGTGTTACTCTGTACTGTATTTTTGTATTAAAAAATCTGACAAGGACTTCCCTGGTGGCACAGTGGTTAAGAATACGCCTGCCAGTGCAGGGGACACGGGTTAGAGCCCTGGTCCGGGAAGATCCCACATACCGCGGAGCAACTAAGCCCGTGTGCCACAACTACTGAGCCTGTGCTCTAGAGCCTGCGAGCCACAACTACTGAGCCCACATGCCACAACTACTGAAGCCAGCACGCCTAGAGCCCGTGCTCCGAAACAAAGAGAAACCACCACAGTGAGAAGCCCGCGCACCACAACGAAGAGTAGCCCCCGCTCGCTGAAACTAGAGAAAGCCTGCGTGCAGCAACGAAGACCCAATGCAGCCAAAAATAAATAAATAAATATATTAAAAAAAAAAATCTGACAATACCAAGGGTTATCGAGGCTGTAGGAAAAGTGCAACTCTCATGCTCTGCTGGTGGGAATGTCAAATGGCCTAACCCCTTTGGAAATCAGTTTGACAATATTTAGTAAAATTTAAAATTTTAAATGTACATACCCTACATTCCATTTCTGGGTATATACTCTAAAGCGGTTTTTTTCAAACTGTGATTCATGATCCATTAGTGGATTGTGAAATCAATTTAAGGGTTACAATGAACATTTTTTTTACAGATGAAATAGAACAGAAATATCAGGGTAAGGATTGTTTTGTGAATTTTTGTGCACCACCTAGATTCTCCCTCTCCAGGACTGAAACATTAATTTCAGCTGCTAGGAGTGTTGGCAGCCAACAGCTTGTAGCTGAGTCCCTCTCCAGGACTCTCTCCAGGAAGAGAGCTACTTGCCCAAGGTCACACCTTCTTCCTGGGTGCAGCTGTATTCACTAACTGATCTATGCAGGTGTGTAAAGGCCTGATCACCTTGCCCTAATTCAAAATTACTCTGAATAATCACTGTAGGCAGTGCAGGATCAGCTGAGGCCTTTGTTGTCACTTCATTAGAGCCCAAAACTACCTCTGCCCACATTCCTGCTTCTTTACTCCCCAACAGGTGCTGATACCGGGACACTCCCTCATAAACGTCTTGTACACAAATTTCTGTCTCAGATATACTTCCCAAGCAACTCAGCCTGTGATGAAATATGCATATATGCATGTACAGGATCTTAATGTAAAATTATTTCTCACCATGCATATTGGCCGTAAAAGCTTAAAAACTCCTGCACCTAGGGAAATTCTTGTGCATATGCACCAGGAGACACTATGAGGATGTTCATTGGGGTATTATTCATATTAATGATGACAAAAACTAAATGTCCATAGTCATGCAATGGAATATTGTACAATAATTAAAATTAGTGAAATCTCAATGTGGAAAACAAACTTGTGGTTACCAGAGAGGAAGGGATAAATTGGGAGATGGGGATTGACATATACACACTACTATATATAAAATAGATAACTAATAAAGACCCACTGTATAGCACAGGAAGCTCTACTCAATACTCTGTAATGACGTATATGGAAAAAGAGTCTAAAAAAAGAGTATAACTGATTCACTTTGCTGTACGGCAGAAACTAACACAATGTTGTAAGTCAACTATACTACAATAAAAATTCTTTTTAAAATAGTCAATCTAAGAAAAAAAATTAGTGAAATCTACTGACATGTATCAACAAGGACAAATCTCTAAAATAAAGGGATACTTACCAACTTTAGGATAGTGCCTACCTCTGGAGAAGGAGTGTGGGAAATGAGATGAAATTGGCACTTCAACTGGGGCATTGTATTGTTTTTTAAAGAAGCGTCTAAACAAATATGTAAAATGATAGTATTTATTAAATTTATGTGAGTACTTGGGTTTTTTTCAGTTTTCTGAATGTTTAAAATATTTTAAAATTGAATTTTGTTCAATGAATTAATACTGCAGAAAATCTACATTTATAAAAAACATTTTAACTTTTATTATCAGGAAGTAACGAAAGGACAGCTAACAAGGTCACTTCCTCTTACACAAGAAATTTGGTCAAAATTTAATGGCTCATGGAGTCCAGATTTTCCAGTTATAACTGTTTGGCTGGTTTATTGTACATCATTTATGCTTTTCCCCTATTTTCATTACTACTAAGTTCCATGTAATAAAACAATACTGGAATCTTTTAGCAGTTCATCAATATGTGTGTTGTACTCTGTGAAGCCAAAAGAGGGTATTAAAAAAAAATAAGCAGGGATATGTAGTTGACTATATAAATAAGATCATTCTGGTTTAACAGTAGCTTCACATTAGTGGTGATATGTTTAAAGGAGAGAGGATGAGAAAGGACAATAATAATATTATTACCATTACATTCCTGTGTCTTCACAGCATCACCTTTTGTACCATATAGGGCGCCTAGAGTGCAGATGGAACTGGCCAAGTTGCATTAGAAGGAGGAATTCAGTAAAGGTTAGTATTACTATCCAAAAGCATATATAACAGATCTAAGGAAGAAACAAAAAAAAGTAAGCAGAATAAAAGTGTGGTCAGTAGTGAAACTATAAATTAGGGTAAGAAGGGTTTGTGGCTTTGGGAGAGTCTCTGCTGGATTGTTTACTTGACCCTTCATTTTACTTACTTAGGTTTGTTTTTCTTTTTCCATAGAACATGTGCAAAATTTAACACTTTGCCTATGGAGATTTAATATGATTTACAAAATCTAATGCAGAAGCTTTATTAATACTCAACTAATGCGTATATTTAAGGAAAAGCAAAATTTTAGAGTATTAGTAAGTCCTATGTATAAAAGCAATCAGTTTAAAGCAATCTTCATACCTTGATATGAGAACACAGTGAGTCTATTGATAAGGAACAACAGTAATGCAAAATAACTCTAAATGATGATACGTAGGGGTTTCCAAAGCAACAAGGAAGTTGAAACAAGCACATCTGGGGGTTAGAGTCTATTAGAAATAGTTGCTGATGAAAGTTTGGGGAAGAATTACTAATGCCCACCTCAGTCCTCAGAACTGAGAATTCCAAAGAATTTGAGTAACTGGACCTGAATCCAATTTGGATACATAAGAATATCACCTAGACTGGACACATCTATGCTGCTAACTAAAGTGGGTCAGAAAATATCTTCCAAAATAATTTGTTCTTGTCACTATTACTGCTTTGAATTGTGAGAAAAAGATTTATAGCTTGAGTAAGTGCACTGTTTATGAAACAAGGTTTGTTCCAGATGTTAAACAAGTGTAGAGTGAGATCTGTCTACTAGATCTGGAACTAGAATAGGAAAGAAACTTGCAATGTATGTTTTCTTTGTGAAAAAACTGTGCCTTTGGACCATGGTTATTAGCTTATAGCTCCAGGGAAGCTTCATATTCAGGGCCTTAGAAACCTCACTCAATGTTTTTCTTTTTGACCTAGTTAAATTTCTTGGAATAGGAAGTTATGATGCTAATTTTTTCAGAACTGTGCAGATGCCTCCGAGAAACTTTTGTAAAGTCCTTCAAAAACTGTAACTTTAGTATAATCTATAAAAATTTTGAAACACTATATTGATACCTGAAACTAATATAGTACTGTAAATCAACTATATCTCAATACAAAACTTTTTTAATTAAAAAAATTTGTCAATTTTGAGGGAACAGGGAAAGGAATTCTTGTGTAGGATGAAGACTAGAGTAGAAGACCTGGAAGGACTGTCTGTTTGGTCTTATTCACAACTGAGAAGCTATTAAAATATTAGCCAAAAATAAATAAATATATAAATTTAATAAAATATTAGCAAATCCTAGTCCAGATTTGGGGACAGAGCGGGAAACCCCTGACCTTTTATTTTCAATTAACCATCTCCCTTCCACTCCAAGTACAACCCAAACTACAGCTTAGTCATTCTCTCCTTCTGAGTATGTTATGAACAGGGCTATAATTATTTGAAGGACTTCTCAGATCTTTCATCATTCATGTTGTGAATATATGTTGTCCCAGTTCTTCATTACATGGCTTATAACAACCTGTGTATTTGGGCAGAATAATTGTTAATTATCATCATTATTAAAAACATTCAGACATCTCTACATATCTACACAGGTAGGGATTTACAAAAGAAATTCCAGAGACATATTTTCTTTCTTCCATCAACCAAAAATAACCTCAACACAATTATTTTATTTATTTTTTTATTTTTTCAGCCGAGCGGCATAGCATGCAGGATCTTAGTTCCCCGACCAGAGATGCAACCCATGCCCCCTGCAGTGGAAGCGCAGAGTCTTAACTACTGGACCGCCCAGGAAGTCCCAGACAGTTATTTTATATGATAAATTTTTGGTCTTCCACTTTTATTGCTAAACCCCATCTCACACCCTGAAACCTCACAAGGAATCACATAAGACTACATACCTTATGGGTACTTAATAAATGATGATCAACTGTTGTTATTGCATTGGTCTTCGTAATTCTCATAAAGATGACAGTCATTTATTTAGACCATCATTTGTCCTTAATCCAGTTTTGTGCTAAACTTTAGAGTCTCTGCAGAAGCCACCTTAATCTTTAGTGAAAACAGGGCTCATTCAGGGTAGAAGCTCAGAGAATTTAGAATTTTTTGCTTTAAAAATCAGTTAACGGGGACTTCCCTGGTGGTCCAGTGGTTAAGACTCTGCACTTCCACGGCAGGGGGCACAGGTTCGATCCCTGGTCGGGGAGCTAAGATCCCCACATTGCTGCGCGGTGTGGCAGTGGGGGAATGTGGGGGGGTGTGAAATCAGTTACCTACTTTTAAGACCTTCACATGAAAAGTTACATGGAGTACTCTTTCCCATGATCTCTCTTTTTTTTTTCCTGTCCTCTTTGGTTTACAACAGACACAGCTATGTTACAACCACATGGGCAAAGTTTTGCAACAGAATGGCCTTTAAATAGAATACTGCCCAGTTGAAAACTTAGGCAATCGTAATGGAATAAACGAAACAAATCGGTGAGTGCTAGGCTTCATGTGTTTCTTCTTATAAGAAAAGCTATCACCTTTCTGGGAGAATGTTATTCTTTAACTGACCTTGTGCCTTGTCTGTATCAAAGAGTTCTCAGTTGCTGTAACATACAGTCATAGTGCTGCAACCAAGAAATAACCCTGTTATCTACAAGTGCTGCTTTAGTCAGTAAAATACAGCTTCTGAAAATAAGTAAGTGCTACTACTTGATCACTACCATAGTGTTTCTCATTTGTCTTTAAAATGGTAAAAATTACTGAGGGCACATAAACCCTTTAAAAAATTTACTGTAAATGTCTACATACTTGAGCTGCATCAGCAAGTGAATTAAACAGCTGCAGTAGTACTCTGAAACCAAAGCTAGTTTCTCAAAAATGTGTTAATCTCTTTTTGTTTTTTTGTTTTGTTTTGTTTTGGGGGTTTTTTTGCAAGAGACCTCATTACTCTGGCCACAGATGACTTGCTTGAGTTTCAGAGTTTTCTTTTTTTCAATTTTGATTCTGATATGAAATTGAAATGATAAATAAGCAACATATGGGCCACTCTGATAGACTGAAAATTCTCCTTAGGCTGCACGTGGCTCATGATAACCGTATAATATGCTGTCATGCTGTCATTAGAACTGCTGATCTGACTCTCAAAACGTTTTGTAAACATGGGGTATCCATTCAAAGCCAGCCTAATGAGAGTAATTCTTCCACATTTTTCTCCACTTCTAACATATAAGATCATTTTTCATGTGGAAACTTGAAGAAAGTTAAAAAAAACTTTTTTTCAGTAGCTATGGGTAAATTGCCAGGGTTCTTATAGATGTCACAAGCCAGTGGCAAACAGTTCAGTAATATGGTTTTCCTAACCACACAAAAGTATGTTCAGCCAGTTAATGGTGTCATGATCTACCTAACGGCTTTGATTGTATGACTGAGAGCACTATTTTATGATAATTAGGTGATAGCAAAGTCTCAGAAAAAGCATGATTCCAGGGCAATATAAGATGCCAGTTTCCTTTGGTCCTTTTATTTATTTATTTTCCTGTAGAAGTTTCTTGGGTTAATAACTAGTTCGAATAACTTACTTTAGTTGACCTTGGGGTTGGTTGAATTGCTCTAGGAATTAGGATTTTTATTAAGTAGTTTAATAGAAACTCATACACTATATAAGCTGTTATCAGCACACTTAAATCCCTCCTTATGTAGCACTTGAACCTGTGAGATATTGCATGAAATTGTCTTCTCTTAATCTGTTTCGTAATTAATTAGTGAAAAGTCATTGTTCACCTGTGTAACAGAACGAAAACGATGGCTTAATTTTGACCTGAAAAATGAAGAATTTCTTAGATTTGTGGCAGTGTCTACATGGCACAACAAAAAGTGGAGATTTGGTATGCACTCAGTTCCAGTTATTTTGAGAAATGGGGAAAACTAGTTGGGACAGCGTGGTATAAATTATTTAGTTTGGGTTAGACTCTTTGGGTTTGACTCCTTACATTAAAAAAAATATATATATATATATCATTGGTCAAAGAATGTGGCAACATGTTCCATGTTGCTGATGATTCCTGTCAGAAAAAAAAGCAAGGGAAGCAGCTATTATAGTCTTCAGCAAGAGTAAGCAAGCATATTTCTCTTACATGCATTACAAAGCAAATGTAGTCATTTAATTTGCACGGAAGAATAAACCATCACACACTATGATTTCCATGTTGCTTCTCATGGATTGAGGGAAAATTTTATTTGTAACTTTATCTTCATTTCAAAGTCCATTGATATAAAGGAGCTGGAATTCAACTCTTTTAGAAGTTAACTAGGATTCTTTAGCTAGAAGTTTCTTGGCTTGGCCTTAGATTTATGGTTCAGATTATTCTTGGGCTGCTGGCTTGGTTCAGAAAACCAAGCACCCTGTACAACTCTGAATTAGAAATCTCAAAAAAAAATTCCTACCTTCTTAATTATACTGTATTTTATAAGAAGATTACTCGTTCTAAAATTAGCCCTCTGATGCTGGCAAAACAGCTGGATGCAAAGTGAAAAATTCAAGGACTCATCTTGCAGTTTCAGACATACAATTTCAACCACCGGTTTGATCTTAACTTCCATATGTTTTGCAGTTGTATAAAATACACAAAACTGTGGTACATTATATTTATTTAAGTCTGGTGTGTATTGGTGTTTATTTCCTGCTATATGTTAGCAATCTAAAAATAGAAATACTGTTCACTTTTTAATAAGGTTTTGTACATAATCTTACAAGGGTTTTCGGAATGAGAACTAAACTTGCTTTTTCATGAGCAAAGTTTGCCCTTGGCCAACAGAGGCTGTCAGAGACCCTGTTAAAGTTTTACTCAATCTGACAATCTTTGTCTTAAAAAAAAAAAGTTTTTTAACATACAGTAAAAATAAGTTTTGGCAAATGCATAGTGTTAGAACTACCACTACAATCAAGATATGGAATGTAACCCCCCAAAATTCCCTTGTGCTACCCTGATGTGATCAGAGCCTCACCCCACCCTTAACCCTAGGGAACCACTAATCTGTTCTCTGTTCCTATAGTTTTACCTTTTCAAGAATGTCATATAAATAGAATCATATAATATGTACTCTTTTGAGTCTGACTTCTTTCGCTAAGCAAAATGCTTTTGAGATTCATCCATGTTCTTGTGTGTGTCAAGAGTTTATTCCTTTTTTATTGCTGAAGAGTGTTCCATTTTATGGAAGTACTTCAGTTTATCCATTCCCCAGTTGATGGATATCTGGACTGTTTCTAATTTTTGGTTACTACATGTGAAGCTACTGTAAACATCTGTGTTTAGGTTTTTGAATGAACATAAGCTTTAATTTCACTCTGGTAAATACCAAGGAGTGATATTGCTGCCTTTGTGGTAATTCTATATTTAGCTTTATAAAAAACTGCCAAATTGTTTTCTAGAGTGGCTGTGCCATTGTGCATTGGCCTGCAACAATGTCTGAGAATGCATGAAAGAATTCAGTTGCTCCCTGTTCTCACCAGCTCTTATTATCAGATTGTTTCATTTTAATTATTCTAACAGGTGTTTGGAAGTATTTCATTAGGGTTTTAATTTATATTTCCCTAGTGACAATGATTTTGAACAGCTTTTCATTGCTTATTTGCCATCCATGCCTCTTCTTTGGTGAAGTAAATATTTTTATTGGGCTTGTTTATTTTTTCTTATTATTGAATGTTGAGAGTTCTTTATATATTCTAGACACACACCATTTGTCAGATATGTGATTTGCAAATATTTTCTTCCTGTATATGACTCATCTTTTCATTCTCTCAATTGTGTCTTTTCATTCTCTTAACAAAAAATTTTCATTTTGATGAAGTCCAAATGATCAATTTTTCTTCTATGGATCATGTTTTTGACATTGTATCTAATTACTCTTTGCCTAACCCAAGGTCGCAAATATTTTTTCCTATTATTTTCTTCTTAAAGTTTTATTTAGGTCTATGATCCATTTTGAGTTCATTTTTTGTATCAATCTTTATCTTTTAATTGGAGCATTTAATCCTTTTATATTTAATGTAATTACTAATATATTTGAATTTGTATCTTGTTTTGTGCTTTCCACTTGTTCTTCTGGTTCTATTTTTATTTGGTTTTTCACCTTTTTGAATTATTTTTTCTCATTTCAAATTTTCCCCCTCTGCTAGTTTGGATTTTATGTTCAGTTTGTTTTGCTTGTTTGTTTGTTTTTCATGACTAGTCAACAGGGCTATTTAAAGTGTGACCATCAGTATCAAGCTGGGGGCTTGTTAGAAATGTAAATTCTTGGGCCCACCTCAACCTGAATCAGACTTGTGTTTTAACAAGCCCTTCAGATTATTCTGATGCATGCTAAAATTTCAGGTGCACTGAAATTAAAACATACATACTTACCAAGGTTTACCCTTCTCCCAGGCAGCAAGCACTTTTACATACTTTAATTCCATATACTCCTCTCCAAGTTTTATGTTACTGTTATATTTTAAATCATTTTAACCCCAGAAAACATTATTCTTGTTCTATACAATCAAGATTTGTTTAGCCTTACCCATTTTTACCACTTTCTTTGCTGTTCATTCATTCTTATTTTTTAAACCTTTCACCTGAGATCACTTTCTCTCTTAATTAAGTACATTCTTTAGAATTTCCTTTTATGAACATCATGGAAGCAAACTCACTTAGCTTGTCTAAAAATGTCTTTTTTTTCCACCTTCTTTTTTGAAAGATATTCTTTTGGGGGGAAGATTTCTAAGTTAGCAGTTATTTTTTTCTCCTGAAGGGATTTAGAAGTCTGCTTCTAAGATGGTCTCTTTGTCTTTGGTATTCTGCTGTTTCACTATGTTGTGTTAAAGTGAAAATTATTTTTTGTTTTGTTTTTAATTCTGCTTGGAATTTAGTTGGCTTCTTAAATCTGTGTTTGGAAACAGATTGGTCCTAGAAAATTCTTAGCTATTGTCACTTCAAATATTGCCTCTTGCACCATTTTCTCTTTCCTTTCTTTCCAGAACTCCACAATTAAATGGATGTATGTCAGAATGTCTTATTTATGCTCCATATCTATTAACTAGTCTCTCAAGTTTCCTTTCTTCTGTTTCTCTTTGGTGTATGCTGGACAATTTTCTATCATCATAGTCATATCCTTTGGTTTATTAACTTTCTCTTCACTTGTGTCTAATTTGCTGTTAAACCTGTCCATTGTGTTATTGATTTCTGTTACTGTGTTTTTCATTTCTAGAAATTCTATTTTTGAAAAATCTACTAGGCTATATTCTATAGTTTCTTATTTTGAATTGGTGTTTTCCACTTTTTTATTTCTTCAAAAAATAAAACATAGTTATTTTACCTTCTCTGTTTCATAATTTAAATATCTGAATTCTTTGTGAGAGTTTTCTTTTGTTGCTCTTGGATATTGTTTCTGCTGGTCCTCACTCAATAGTAACTTAAGGGCTTCCCTGGTGGCGCAGTGGTTGAGAGTCCGCCTGCCGATGCAGGGGACACGGGTTCGTGCCCCGATCCGGGAAGATCCCACATGCCGCAGAACGGCTAAGCCCGTGAGCCATGGCCGCTGAGCCTGCGCGTCCGGAGCCTGTGCTCCGCAACGAGAGAGGCCACAACAGTGAGAGGCCCGTGTACCCAAAAAAAAAAAAAAAAGAAAAATAGTAACTTAAGTCTTGGGGTGCTTAGTGTTTGTTACTGTAAGCTGCTCATTTTCCTTAGAAAATCATTTGTGTATTATTGAAGTGCTTTCCTCCAGAGAAGATTTGCATTTGTTTTTTTCATATACCGGGGCCTACTCAAATTATAGTGATGGGTTTTCTTGGACCTATTTTGGCTATATCACGAGGTTACAATCTTTCAGGGACAGAATTTTTTGGTCTTTGGCTTTGCTTAGCACCACAGGAATTTTCCTTGCAGTCCTCTGAGGATGACTGGGTATGTAGGGTTTTTTTCATCCCTACCTAAAGGGTCCAAGCTTTATTGGGAGAGAGGTATCCTATAGGATTCTCCAAGGCCTAGGCTTTACCTTCTGTCCCACCCCCCACTCCACACCCCACTAAAGCCAAAGCTGAAGTTCACCAGCTTGAGCAAATGCCTTTAGGGCAAAAGTGATCTCAGGACAGGATTGAGCAACTCCAGGGGCATCATTTTGGTGAACAGGATGCAAATGGTGCCTTCTGGTGTTCTACACCTGGACAGTGTTGTCCATATACCTGTCTGGTTTCCTACTTCACTTCTCTTTGAGTTTATAATTCCTAGCTTTCTAGTCCATGTTTCAGTGCTTTTAAGAGGTTTAGGGGGCTTCCTTGGTGGCGCAGTGGTTGAGAGCCTGCCTGCTGATGCAGGGGACACGGGTTCGTGCCCCGGTCTGGGAAGATCCCACATGCCGTGGAGCGGCTAGGCCCGTGAGCCATGGCCGCTGAGCCTGCGCGTCCAGAGCCTGTGCTCCGCAAGGGGAGAGGCCACAACAGTTAGAGGCCCGTGTACCGCAAAAAAAAAAAAAAAAAAAAAAAAGCAGGTAAAGAGGTTTAGGATTTTTTTTTTTAAATTCAGCTTTTTAAGTTGTTTCCAGAGAATTCACTGGTGGTCCAGTGGTTAGGACTTGACTCTTTCACTGCTGGGGCCAGGGTTCAATCCCTGGTCTGGGAACTAAGATCGTGCAAGCTGTGTGGCATGGCCAAAAAAAATTGTTTCCACTATGAAGGGCAGTCTGAATGTCTAGTCTGCCATATGCCTGGAAATATGACTCTCAAAACTCAACTTTATATACTCTACAATTTATAGAAATATCTGATAGCCTAATTTGTTCAAATAATAATTACTCTCCCCCCTTTTTTTTCTGGCACCAAAGCTTTAATTAGGAACAGTTCATTGGAATTATAAAGAATCTGTAGTCCCTGGTACTTAACTATTCCCTCATGAATATTACTAATAAATGTATTGGATTTACATTGAAATACAAAAGTAGTTCCAAGGTTTAAGAGTGACCACAATTTTTTTTTTAATGTTTCTCAGAAAATAAGCACATTAAACTGGAATCATGTGTGTCAGTTGCATAGAAAGTGTGGTGTCTCCATAGTTACATTAAACACAACGAGTACAAAGGGGAAATGTCTTCTGGTGTTGATAAGCTAAAAGGAAGTGAGTCTTGTCCTAGATTATATGGAATGTTTTTAAGCTTTTGCTCAAGAATAGAAGGTTTCAGGTCCTCCTGTGTTACCCCTTGCTCAAACCTAAGTAAAAGTAGTTATGGAAAAAAAACACGTGTGTAGTCAATGCTAAGACTCAGTGTATTGACGTCATGTAGAAAAACGTGATGCAGAGATCCTTTTTTGTGGTTTATTTAATTCTCTCGGTTATTTATAGTATTTGCTCTGAAGCATAACTCAATAAAATTCTAGCAATTAAAGGGAAAGGAAATCTATCTTAGCCAAATATTATATTAGCCTGACTCCCCATTTGGAAAAAATTATTTTATAACATACCAAGTCAGCCTTGGAGACCACAGAGTCCATTTGTGTCTGGCTTGTAGTGGCTATTCAATAAATGTTTGTTGAATCAATTAATTAATGGACAGTATATAATGGGCAGTTGTCAAGAAAGCATGCAGTGGCTAAAACGTTGATTTGATCAACATATGGGAAGAACACTAAGAAGGAAGATTCCTGGGATTCAGTCCTCATTCTAGGGCCCCATAGTGCTATAGCCTTGGGTAATTCTGTTTCTTCATCACTTGCCATACTCTTGGGTCAAACTGCATTGCAGCTCCCTGTACATATGCTGCATGATTTCCCAGTTCAGTGTCCTTGTCCTTACAGTCATCCATCTCAAATACCTTCCTCCATCACTGCATGACTAAACCTAGCTATGCCATCCTACTTCTTACTACAAATACTCCCCTACCAAGCTTCCCTGACACCACCCCAGGTGGAAGTTACCTTTCTCTCTGATCTCACACAACATTTTTTTCTCTTTTAACTCAATGGTGTCATTTAACACTTTATAGCTTATATTGTGATCTTTTATGTAGATATCTATACTGTACTGCTTCTGGTAGGCTGGAAGTTCATGAGGGTAGGGCTCATTCCTGCTATTTTTTTGTAGTCCCCCCATAAAACCTAGAAAACTACGTTGAAGTTTATATGTACTCAGTTACTGTCTGCTAAATCTGAAACTAGAGAATGATAATGCTTTTCTTGCTAATGAGGGACGGCTGTGTCAAATGATAGCTTGAGGCCATTTGTAACTTTTAGACCAATGATTGTGGAGCACTGATGAGGAATGCTGGATATGAATAAGTAAAGAAAATTGTGGGGCTTCCCTGGTGGCGCGGTGGTTGAGAGTCCACCTGCTGGTGCAGGAGACACGGGTTCGTGCCCCGGTCTGGGAAGATCCCACATGCCGCGGAGCGGCTAGGCCCGTGAGCCATGGCCGCTGAGCCTGTGCGTCCAGAGCCTGTGCTCCGCAACGGGAGAGGCCACAACAGTGAGAGGCCCGCGTACCGCAAAAAAAAAAAAAAGAAGAAAATTGTGTATGTTATTTATCCATTAATGGGAGAAGAAAAGAGAATACTTGGATAGATCAGAGCCCATTTAAAAGAAGAGGGAAATTGATGATGCAAGAGTAGAAAGTGACACGAGCAATATAGGTTATTCTAGTCTAGTCATTTTAAAAGTTCTTTTCTCAACTGAATTTTTTATACGTACACCTGTGTACAGCTGGTATATTATGTACCTAATTTTGAGAGATTCACTGAGGAACTGAGCCAGAAAGTAGATTGCATTTTTAGAATGTAGTTAACAATCTCACAGACATAATGTTGAATGAGAGAAAGCAAACACAAGAACAGTCCATACTGTATGATTCCATGAAGTTCAAATCCAGAATTTTTCAAACTTTCTGATGATAGAAGTTAAAATAGTGGTTGCCCTTGGAGGGTGGTGACTAGTACGGGGCACAGGGGGTGTTCAGAGGTGCTGATAATTTTCTATACAGTGTATGCACATGTAAGAATGTTTTTAGTTTATATGTAAGATTTGTGCACTTTATTATATGTTAGTTATAGGTCAATTTTTTAAAAAAACAGATTGCAGTTAACAAATCTGTTTGCCCCATTAGTCACCAATGATCAGGTTAAGGATAAATCCAAGCTATGCAGTGTGTTTCCTGGAAAAATGAAGCACACTTTTAAAATTCTAGAGTTTTCTTGGCAAACCTGTGACCAGATGGTCCTCATAAATAATGCATCAAAATATGGTTAGAAATAGAAGAATTTGTGATGTGTGATAAAATGAAAGAAATCAATGATTATATGGTTTACTCATTTTGACTTTCATTGTGGTTTTTCTGGAAGAGCCAGGATCACCAATAAATTGTCACACACTAAGAATGGAATAAGTACCGCACGAGGAGACTTGCTAGCTGTGAAACCTTGAGTAAGTCACAGGTTTTCTGGACATTGGGTGCTTCCTCTGTTAAACGGAAAAAAATATGTTTTCTGTTCAAAGATAGGGGACAGGATCAAGTGATCTCTTAAGACTCCTTCCAGCTCTTAAAATCTTTGGCTTATGGAAGTTGGAACTATAAAGAACAACTCGGGTTAAAGCTTTCACGCTATTGGAAGTAGGATGGGAAAATAAATCACTTTAAAAATCTGTAATAATAGGTAACAAAAAATGTAAGTGGAACTGGAATCATGCCAACTAGTAAGAGATACAGGCAGAAAACATCTTTTCAGACACAGCCAGCTACCTGAAACCGTTTGCGGCTGTTCCTTGGGGATTTCCCTAGCCTTGGCAAGGGGTTTACCAAATAATGATTTTTTTATAAAGAAAGAAAGAAAAAAGATAAGGGAATATTTTTAGACTTCAATCAAAGAAAGCATTGTATGGTAAATTTTTCCATTGTGGGTTCATATTTTCAAATAAATCCATTGCAGAAAATGGTATTTCATAAAATGTGTGAGCAAAGAAAGAACCCTAGTTTACGTCTGGCTTAAATAAAATCTCACAACTAGAAGGAACTGCATGGCATCATCTCTTCTTTCAATACTACTAAGTGAGCATCATGTCTATTTTTTGAAAGGGGCAGCTGAGGCCCAGTGAGGCTAAATGACTTATTTAAGGTCACACAGCTGGGAGAAGCACAGAATAGAAACAAAAAGCCAGTTCGCAGGCTTTGAGCCTATTCTATCTTCTGCTGCACCAGGCTGCCCCCTGTGGTTCCTTTTGGATGCCTTGAGCTTCACGGAAGAGGCAGAAGGGACTTCAACTGTACTTTGTTTTAGAAGCAGTTAAGAAAGTGAGAAGCTAATGGAACTGGGAGTCAGAAGACCTGAGCCCTTCCACTTATAACTATGACCTTGGAAAATCATTTAACTTCGCTGAGCCTCAGTTTCCTCATCTGAAATAGCACCTCACACTGTCACTGAGGCAGAAATCAATTTAAGGAACCTATGAGAATGTGAAAGTACTTTATAAATTTTAAACCAAATGTGGTTATTAAAGTGGAGAAATTCTTATCTACTTGGTAAATTAAGGAATTTGTATTTCAGGGAATTCCCTGGCCATCCAGTGGGGGGTTCAATCCCTGGTCGAGGAATTAAGATACTGCAAGCTCCATGGTGCAGCCAAAAAAAAAAAAAAAAAGGAATTAGTAATTACAAAACGAGAATACCTGATAAAAATGCTCTGAGTGAATATATGTTAACAGCAGGGCTGCTGTTAGCGCATATAAAAACCAATGATCCTGTAACAGAAATGTCCTTTGTTTACTTATCACAACAGTTTAGCATAATCACTTTTAATAGTAATTCTCCACGGAACCTTCCCTGATATGTGGATGCTGGCTGTAAAAACAACTTTATGTGGGGATACATGACTCTTTCCTCCTCCACACTTGGCATTATCAATCCTTTTAAATTTGTGAACCCCAAATGGTAAAAATGGTATCTTATTTTATTTGAATTTGCATTTTCCTGGTTATTAGTGAGGCTTGGCATCTTTTCATCTTCTTATTGGAAGTGTAAATCGATAAACCTGTATGGAAGGCTGCTTGATAGTACCAAGTAAAAATTTAAGGGCACATACCTTTCAAACCAGAAATTCCATTTTTCATTAACTCCCTTAGAGAAATAGTGCGCGCATATAGACACATAGAGACACGCACAAGGTTTTTCACTACAGTATTGTCTGAAATAGCAGATAACTAAAAACAACCCAAATAGCCATCAACCAGTAGTAGTCAGATAAATTGGAATAATCAAACCGTGGGAAACTGTGTAACCAGTGTAAAAAAATGAAGTGGAGCTTCAACAGGAGAAAAAAGTGAGTTGCAGAATAATGTGTACAATAAAACATCATTTACTTAGAAAATGAAAATAAAACTATATACTCTATATGCATATATATGCATGTAAATAATAAGCAAGTGTCTTGAGAGTTACATGACGAACCGAAAACAGGTTGCCTAGGGGAAGGAGACCAAGTGTGAGCAGGTGGCCAAAGCACGCTTGTATTCTTTGTATTGTTTGGAACTTTAAAACAAGAACGTATTTTTGTGTTACTTAATAATTGATAAAAAATAAAATATAGTTAAAAATGATACTGAAGAGTAAATGATAAAATTTAAAAGAGAGGGACTTCCCTGGCAGTCCAGTGGTTAAGACTCCACGTTCTCAATGCAGGGGGCACAGGTTCGATCCCTGCATGCCATGGCCAAAAAAAAAAAATTAAAAGATAGAACATTATTATTTCAATATAAGGAACAACTTTCAGGTTATAGAAATTTCTTGGATTTTCCAGAGTTGCAAGATAAGAATGAGTCCAACTAAAGCTGAATTAATATGATGCCTGTCATTCAAGTGAAGAGTTAAAAATGTAGTCAAAAATCAAAATCATCTAATATATCTGGATATTTGATATCATGTAGAAATTGATTATTTTTCTTTCACTTTTGTCCGGATATCAAGTAGTCACAGATTGAGATTCACCCTTCATGTCACTGGTTTTAATTTACTTAAACTTGCTGTGTCCCTTATCAATATTTTAAACTGAGTAGAGTACATTTCAGTGAGATCGACTCTCTTTTTCTGGCATTGACTTTTTTTCTCTGATCACAAAAGTATCATATACTTATTGTGAAAAGGAAAAAGGAAAAATATTGGAAGTTGTGAAGAAAGAATTAAAATTCCCATTATCAAAAAGAAAATTATTAACATTGTCAGGAGTTCTGGGCAGGGAGGAGAAGAGGGGAGTAATATATTTTTTTACACATCTTCAAGTATAATTTTAAATTTTATTGTAGCAGTTAATTTATTAAAATCATATTTAAAATTTAATTTTATATTTAAAAAATAGCATTTATTGGGACTTCCCTGGTGGTCCAGTGGCTAAGACTCTGAACTCCCAATGCAGGGGGCCTGGGTTTGAACCCTGGTCAGGGAACTAGATCCTGCATGCTGTAACTAAGATCCTGCATGCTGCAACTAAGAGGCCGCATGCCGCAACTAAAAAGAGCCCTCATACAGCAACGAAGATCCCAAGTGCCACAACTAAGTCCCGGTGCAGCCAAATAAATAATTAAATAAATTTTTTTAAAAAATAGCATTTATTTTTTGTATTAAAATTTATATGTTTAAAATCCCCAAAAAACAAAAACATTGTTAAGAGTTTTTCCCTTTTCATATAGGTGTTCATGGGACTGAGTTAATACTGTGCATACAGTTCTGTCCCCTTTTTTTAAATAAACATTTTATTGTAAGCATTTCTGCATATCATCACAGATTCTTCAAAAATATTTATAATGGCACCATCTATTCTGAAGTGTGGATATACTGTCATATATCTATCTATTCTCCCATTATAGGAGATTTACCTTGTTTTCAATTTTTTCACTATTTTACTTAACTATGGAAGAACATACTATCATATGATTCCTTGCTTCCATCTTTGATTACGTCCCTAGGATGTATTCTTGGAAATGGAATTATAGGTTTGTGCTGGTTATTTTCCATTCCTACTCCCACCTCTGTTCTGCCTTTCTTCATTCTGCTCTGTGTCTTTATAGATCTCATGTCCAGGATCTCTTGCCCTTCGGCTTCCTTGAGATTCATTCGGTGGGTGGCTCCAGGAGGAGGTCAAGAAGCAAGAAGAGAAGGAAGTCGAGGTTTCTCACTCCTTCCTGCTGTGAGGCAGTGGCTGCATGCCTCTTCCCACCTCCAGCCCTGCCCCTCTTTCTTTGTGGTTCCTCCTCCACCGTTCCTGTTCTTACTGAGTTCCATAAGATTATTTCCTCTCTTTGTCCCTTTATCTCTAGGGATGTTGCTCTTCTTTGGGGACCCCAACATCCCTTGTTTACTCTCTTAACGTGGTCTACCCATCTGTAAGTAGTCCTTTTATTAAAGTCTCCATTTGAACCATCCTGGATGAAATCCCTTTCCTTCTAGGATCCTGACAGACACACACTTTTAAAATATATTCTTGACTAGATATTGCCAAATTGCATTGCAGAAAGGTTATATCCATTTATACTTCCATTAGTAGCATGCGAAAGCCTGATGAGATGAGCTTTTAAAGTTGCAGGAGATTTTTCAAGGCATTCAGTCTCCTGTTTGTTATCTGGTATCTTCCTCGCTGATGTCACTCATAGGCAAAGAGTTCTGCCAAAGGCTATCTAAAGAAAAGTCATGCACGACAAAGGTAAAAATATTGGGATAAGCAGTTGTGTGTCATTTACAACCCTGAAATTCACAATGCAAGGGACCCTGGATTGTATTGTGAAAATGACTCTTTTGACTGACACCTGTAAATAGGGAAGAACACATTCTGCCTGGGCACATGGATACTATGGTGTAGTTTGGGATGTTGGCTCATATGCAGATGACAACTAAACATTAGCCCAGGAAACCAGGGGGGATGCAGTGCTGCTGCCTATAGGGTCTTATTAAAAAATTTATTTTTGTTATCTTGTTCTTGCCTGTAGGGTCTTAGTATTCACTTGGTGGAAGGATTTCTTCTGGTCTTCCTAGTCCTGGCTTTCTTAGAAGAGCAGTTTGCAGGTACATGGATTATGAGAAGAAGAAAGAATCCACAAAGAAATCTTCTTCCCTTCTTAAACAGAGGCAACTACACTTATTGGCATTTTACACAATGGTTGCTATAAAGTAGTTGAGATTTTAGTCAAGTGGTGTTTGTTTGTTTGGCTGCACTGGCTCTTAGTTGTGGCACTTGGGATCTTTGTTGTGGCATGGGGGATCTTTACTTGCAGCACATGGGATCTAGTTCCTTGAACAGGGATTGAACCCGGGCCCGCTGTATTGGGAGCATGGAGTCTTAGCCACTGGACAACCAGGGAAGTTCCCCCAAGTGATGTTTATATTACAGCTGACTCAAGGCACAGGTGGAAACATTGTGCTTTTCAGGACTTCTAAGAGTTTGCGTGCTGCAGCTAAGGAGCCCACCTGCCACAACTAAGGAGCTGGTGAGCTGCAACTAAGGAGCACATGTGCCGCAACTAAGGAGCACATGTGCCACAACTAAGGAGCACACCTGCCACCACCAAGACCCAGCGCAACCAAATAAATAAATAAAATGAATATTAAAAAAAAAGAAACATTGTGCTTTTCTATTTTCTTGCAAAATATTGAGACACCCAGTGGGCACAACATGAAAATGTCTTTATGGAAAATGGTGAGTTCAGTCAATACCCAGGTAAATAATATTCAATAAGTGCCTCAAAACTTAATTCTACAAAAGTATTCTTGTTTTTTTTTGGCTGCACTGAGCAACGAGTGGGATCTTAGTTTGCCAACCAGGGATCAAACCCATGCCCCCTGCAGTGGAAGCGAGGATTCTTAACCACTGGACAACTGGGGAAGTTCCTACAAAAGTATTTTTATTAGAGAACTAACCAGAGCCAGGAATCAGACAAACTATTGACTCATATTGGATAATAAAGATATATTATTACCATATATTTTATAGCACTTTAGTAGTTTGAGTCCTTTAAACATAAAGTTTCTTTCCATAACACTCAGGACAGTAGTCTCCCCCACCAGGCTCTGGGCTCCCTGAAGGTAGGGGCCACTCTGGTTTCCTCCAAGCACTAGCTCAGTGTCTAATACATAAAAATCAGATGCTCAGTAAAAGTTTGACAAACTGAACTCATATGAACAACCACCCCAAGAGGTGGGATAGTTTCTGATTATTTTGCTAGGTGAGGAAAACAAAAGATCAGAGAGTAAAGACAGTTGCCCTCCAGTTAAATAAATAGAAGAGCCATCTGTGAACCACATCCTGTACTCCTCGACTTTTGCCCCTGCCCAAACTGAGCATGTGGGAAAGACCCCTTGCTTACATAAACTCCCGTTGCCCTTCCCCTCTGACTTGAGTTAGCAACATCCATCTTTATTCCATTGCTGCGGACACTTTTGGAAGGTCATAGTGTTTAAATCGGGTTTAAACAATCCATGACCCAAGTGAGGCCTCAGTGGGATACCTTCTCAGAGGATTTTCCATGTTAGATTAACTGGTATTTATGCCAAAAACTCTTATGCCGAAAACTCAGCCTCTGTGCACCAGTGGCAAGTTGAATCTTGGAGACAAAGTTTTGGGTGAAGTAAAGAAGAATAGCTTTATTCCTTTGCCAGACAAAGGGGGACACAGTGGGCTCGTGCCTCAAAAACTGTGTGTCCCAACCTGTGGGGATTTGGTGAGGAGTTTTATAGCAATGGTTCAAGGGCGGGGTTGTTAAGGATCAGAGTGTGTGCAGGGCCTGCACTCCTTTAATGTGACCTCAGGTAGTCTCCTGATGAGCTTCTCTGGTTCCTTCTCCCCCCACCCTCCCTCACCACACAGCTTGTGAGATCTCAATTCCCCAACCAGGGATTGAACCTGGACCATGCTAGTGAAAGCTCAGAATCCTAACCACTAGACCACCAGGGAACTCCCCTTTGGTTCACTTAATCTGGCCTCAGGTGGTCTCCTGATGAGCTTCTCTGATTCTCGAGGTTATCAAACTGTGACCTTCTCTGGAATTAAGAGTGCTCCATCAGGACTTTCCTGGTGGTCCAGTGGTTAAGACTCCACGCTTCCACTGCAGGGGGCACAGGCTCAATCCCTGGTTGGGGAACTAAGAGCCCGCATGCTGTGCAGCGCAGCGAAAAAAAAATGCTTCATCAAGTAGTTAACATCTTCCATTTGTTGAGGGTTTTAGTTCTGTAGAAGAGCTCAAAGATATTGTTATGTGTATCCCTTGAGGTGGAACCAGGACCCTGCTCCAAGTCTGTACTATTGTTTCTTGACTGCTCCTCCCTTGTCTCTGCATCCCCTTTCTTCCCTGATTAGCAGCTGTTTGAATCTGCCCTTTGCAACTTAGGGAAGATCAAGGAGGCTGGAATCTATTCCCTACAAACAAGAAATGGGGGACACAGAAAGGCTTCTGTGCCCAGGAGCCCTACAGGGTCCTGCTTGGTTTCAGTATCAAATTCCTTCTTCATCTTATGGGGTTTATGCATTTCCAGCTTCGTAGATCACATGTTTAATCAATTACCTGGAGTGTAGCTAGAGTAATTTGCTTATGTTACCAAGACTTAGCCAAGGGACTTGTAAATTCTCAAGTGTCCCTGACCAGACTTTGTCTTTGGAAAGCAACTTACTGAAAATTCTGATCACATAGCATGTAAAAGGGTAAAAAGTCCTGGAAGGTTATCTGAGCCAATGTTTCTCAAACCTGGGTTCATGGACCCTTGGGAGTTCCACTGATGAGTTCTTGGAGTCTAGAAGTTATCTATGAATATTTAAAATTTTAGATATCCTTCTATCACATTCCAAAGTTAACATAAATGCCTTCCAGCTCACCTGGCTAGCCACCTTAGAAGTGAGCCTGGAAACAAGGATTTACTGTTCCACACAAAGTACTTATCTTGGCACCCAGTTATCAACTAAAATAATATCACGTAACTTTAAAAAAAATGTAGATATAATTCACATACCATAAAATCCATCCTTTTAAAGTGTACAATTCAGTGGTTTTTAGTATGTTCACAAGGTTACTGATTCACAACTATTACTACTATATAATTCCAGAACGTTTTCATCACCCCTAAAAAAATCCCTATGCCCACTGGCAGTCATGACCTATTCCTCTTTTAGGGGAGCAGAATTTGCCACCCTGAACTATGTCTCTTTGGCATATTGATTGTTTTAAGCTGGTTCTTTTCTGGTAAACAGCAGACAGGGAAGGGCTCTGAAAACCAAGTAGGAGTTGCCTTTTCATAGGAAACGTTTACATTTGTAAGGGAAATCTCCCCCTTCTACCTGGAAGAAGATGACCAAATCTCTATAAACATCAGTGGGAAGGCAACTTAAATCTGCATCACCATCACCTTTGTTTACTGTGCTTTTCCAGGTAACCTCCCAAAACTGACTCTCCTCACTCTAAACACCTTTTGTCTTTAGCTGACGATGGTATTTAAGGTGAGGCCATTTTGGTGAGTTACTCAGTTTTCCTGGGTCTCTCCCACATATGCATGTAATTAAACTTTGTTTGATTTTCTCCTGTTAATCTGTCTCATGTCAATTTAATTCTTAGACCAGCCAGAAGAACCTGGAAGGGTAGAGGAAAATTTCTCCGTCCCTGCTCCCTCTCCTCCCCAACCCCTGACAACCACTAATCTACTTTCTCTCTCTTTGGATTTGCCTATTCTGGACATTTTATATAAATGAAATCATACAATATGTGGCTTTTGAGTCTGGCTTCTTTCATGTAGGATGTTTCCAAGGTTCATCCATGTTGTAGCATGTATCAGCATTTTATTTCTTTTTTAACGGCTGAATATTTTCCCATCGTATCCCATTTTGTTACGGAATGCAAGGTCATGTGCCTGACACACAGTGAGGCCAAACAAACCAAAACTTCGGAGTTTAGAGCAGGGAAAGATTTATTGCAGGGCCAAGCGAGAGAATGCGTGGCTTGTGCTCAAAAAAACCTGAACTCCCACATGGGCAAAATTTGGGATGAGGGCTACAGGGTGTGTGGCTTTCTTCCAGTTGATTGGTGGTGAGTTAACAGGGTGGTGTTTCAGGAATCTTGTGCTCAACCTTAAGTTACCATCCTCTGCTTGGGTTCCTGCAGAAGAACTCAAAGATTTTGTTAGGCATATTCCTTCAGAAGGAACCAGGACCTGGTCCCTGCACTATTGTTTATTGACTGCTCCTCCCCTGTTTCTGCATTCCCTCCCTTTCCTGATTAACAACTGTTTGAATCTGCCCTTTGGAACTCATGCAAGGTCTAGGAGGCTGAAAGAAGCCTATTTTCCTACAAACAAAAAACAGGGGATATGGAAAGGATTTGTACATGGGATGGCCCCACAGGGTCCTGCTCGCTTTCTGTTTGTTTCCACTTTTTGGCCACTGTGAGTAACGCTGCTGCTGAAACTATGTAACTCTGATTGGGACTTGAACCCATGCGCTGGGACTCGAACCCAGCCAAAACCCAGATTGGGACTTGAACCCACAGTCTTGTAACTGAGATCACACACCTGGTCTTAGGGCTTAATGAAGCTCAGGTTCTTGATTTCTCATCGCAGAAAGAATTCAGTGAGAGCCAGTGATAAGTAAGTAGTGGATTTATTTAGAGACAACACATTCCCTAGACAGAGTTTGGGCCATCTCAGAAGGCCAAACAGTACCAGGGTATGAAGTTGTCAGTTTTTATAGGGGTGGGTAATTTCATAGGCTAATGAGGGGGAGGATTATTCTAAGTATTTTGGGAAAGGGGTGGATTTCCAGGAATTGGGCCACCGCCCACTTTTTGATCTTTGATGGTTGGCCTCAGAACTGTCATGGCACTGGCGGGTGTGTCACTTAGCTTATGCTAATGTATTACAATGAGGATGTAATGAGGCTCAAGGTCCACTGGAAGTCAAATCTTCTGCCATCTTGGATCTAGTTTGTTCTAACCAGTTTTTGTCATGCCCTATGTCTATGTCATTCTTTTAAAGTTTGTGCCCTGCCCCCTTCCCTCCTGTTTCACTATGAGAAACTTTTAATTCTAAGTTATAAAAATTTGGGTCTGTACGTCTTCAGATATGTTCTTGGGGTGTGTGATTTCTCAAATTTGAGAAATACTGCTGCAGGATGACTCCATTGCTTAATAAATAAAGAAATTGATCAGGTCACACAGAGTTAATGGAAGCTTCTATGATTCATAGCACAAGCTTGCTGTCTTTCTTATCTATGAGAAGTGGACATCTTGATTTAGGGCCTTCCCAAGTTATCTGTTTTGTTCTTGAATGGCAAGAGCCACCACTAGCGGTATGGTTAACCCTTAACCAATAACTCTGGTGTATGTTGATCCAGCCCAGATGCTTGGCAGCTTTTGATTCTCCAAACTCTTGGCCTGAATACTGGTAATATTTCCTCAGGCTAAAAGCCAGCAAAAAGAATCACCTGGCCAAACATCCCCATTCAGCCTGCTTTTCTTCTAGTGTCCTCCCAGGGGAGCTTTTTGGACAAACAAATCTTGTTGACCCAGTTTGAAGGCCTGGAAAATTATCATGTGAGTCACTGGGACAGCAGAGCTAAGTGCCAGGCCCTTGAGAAACTTTAAGCACAGGCCTCCAGTGTCATTTGTTTCCCAGTAGGGTGGGACCTGGAATCCCAGGGAAGCCTGCCTCTTTTAACCCAGCTGCTCCTCCAGGTGGTTTCCAAGCTCCTTGGCTCTGTGTATGCTGCTGCATAGGCCTATTCCTGTTTTCCTCCACAACGGGCTTTGACTCTAGCTGTTCAGAGTGACAGCTCGGTTGCAGGAAACGAAAACAAACCCAGATACTTAGAGGAAGACATGTAGTATTGTTTGGAGCAAGGCCACAGGCTCTCTCTGGGAAGGAAGTGCTGAAGCAGCTATAAAAGTTTCAAATTAAAGACCAAGAATCCAGAGGCAGTATTTTAAAATAATAGTCACACGAGTGAGGCAGGGTCTTGCAAAAGAGTACCTCCAGATTACTTAAGGGGTGTTTTATAATGTTCTGAAGATGCTACTTCCTAAATTACACAAAGAGCTGGAGAAACATAGCCAGAAAAGCAATGAGGGTAAAACTTGTTACATTTAGATGGGTGGACAATTTATAGCTTAGATGGTATGATGTCAGAAAGTGCCAAAAGCTTTACTGGTCCTCAAATAACTCTCCCATGGGTATATAGAACTGCTGGGGAAGGGTGAGTACCAAAGTGGGGGCTTCTGAAGATCTAGTACAGCCTGAGGACCAAAGAGTAGGGGTTGATAGGAACAGGTGTGGAGAAAGGTCACTCATGGCCTTTATCTGTTTCTTTTATTTTCTTTTTTTTTTTTAAAGTAACACCTTATTTCAAGACTTATTCTAGAGTCTTAATCATCAGGAGGATATAGTTTTAACACATAAGTCGATCCAGGATTGTATAATTGTATAAATTCATGTTTGGTGGGTGTTTTAAGAGAGTGACTATTAAATTCCTCCCACTATAGGAATGGCACATGAAGTCTCTCTCCTTCATGGTTTTGGAGGATCAACTTCTGTGCCTGGAAGAACTAGAAGAAGACCATTTGATTACCAAGTTTTTGGTATCTTCAGCCCCACTATTGTCTTTCCCCTCACTTCACTTCTGACTTTCTCCCTTTATCCTTTCTGCTTCTGTCTACTTCTGACAGATCTGGCAAAAATACAGAAGATTTGCAGAAACAGGCTGTTCACTTCCCACCCTGGTGCTGTCACTGCAGATTGCTTCAGAGCTGCTGTCTCCTGTGCTTGGACAAAGTGTCGGGCATCCTTCTTTGTCATCACAATCCTGGCGTCTGCCCTGTGTGCTGAGTGCCTTGCAGAGCCAGCAGGCCAGCCCCAGGTATGCCCTCTGTGTGCTTAGGCAGAAGACTGAAGGGGGCCTAGAGAGACTATTCAGAATTAGACAGTGAAGATAAAAGAGGGGCGGAATCAGGTAAAGGTAGGCATTTCATGTGTCTAACTGTATCTTCCTGATGCTTGACAGTAATGTGCTAACAGCACTGTCCATTAGAACTTTCTGTGATAATGGAAACCTTCTACATCTGTGCTATCCAATATGGCAACGACACATGGCTATTGAGCACTTGATGTATGGCTAGTGAGGAATTGAAGTTTTTATTGAGTTTAATTTTAATTAATTTAAATAGTCATATATAACTAATGACTATTGACCCAGAGATACTGGTGTTTTAAAAGATAGCAGAGAGGGCTTCCTTGGTGGCGCAGTGGTTGAGAGTCTGCCTGCCGATGCAGGGGACACGGGTTCGTGCCCCGGTCCGGGAAGATCCCATATGCTGTGGAGCGGCTGGGCCAGTGAGCCATGGCCGCTGAGCCTGTGTGTCCGGAGCCTGTGCTCCGCGAAGGGAGAGGCCACAACAGTGAGAGGCCTGCGTACCGAAAAAAAAAAAAAAAAAAAAAAAGATAGCAGAGAAAAAGTAGGAGGCCAGACATTGGTGTTTGAGTCCTGGGTTCAAAACCCAGCTCTCCTATGTCATTAGCTTTGTAACCCAAGGAGAGACACTTAACCTCTCTGTACCTCTTTTATTTTTTATTTTTTTCAGTTAAGATATAGTTGATTTACAATGTTGTGTTAATTTCTGGTGTGTATATATACATCTTTTTTGTATTCTTTTCCATTATGGTTTATCACAGATATTGAATATAGTTCCCTGTGCTATACAGTACGACCTTGTTATTTATCCTCTCTGTACCTCTTTTTACACAGCTGTAAGGTGGGGCTAATAATGTCCACTTTATGGTGTTGTGATAGGTAAGATGGATGGGGCCTTGGGTGGGAAGAAAGAGTCATTTACCAGTGTACTCAATCAACAAAACTTGCCACAAGCTATCTGGGAGAGGCAGAGGAGGCCCAGGGGATATGTACCCTTTTCACAAACCAGGGTGTGGATTAACACCTGTGTTGCCAAATTGTTGCAGTTGCATTAAGATCTCACATTCACAGCTCCTTTTACTTTTTCAGTGTTTTCACTGGAGTCTTACACTTTTATTCTGAGTTCTGTTCCCATCACCTCTCCAGTGAGCCAATAGTGTGATATTTGTGCTGGCGTTGACCTATTCACAAAAACAGGTAACAAAATTCTGTTCTCTGGAAGGCAACAACTGTAATCTCTGCCACCTGAGAATCCCATACACGGCTTCCACATGACTGAGAAGAAATGTTTTGTCCTGCTATCTCATCCTTTCTCTGGCTGAGTCTGTAAATACCTGCTACTCAGGCACTCAAGAGCAACTCCAGGTTTTAATCTAACCTTTGCACAAACATTTGCCTATATCTTCATGCCTATAATTGTTTACTTGTTTTCTTTTAATGCCTATAAATAGGAGCTCTGTCATCTAAGAAAAGATCAGGAAAAACAGAACCATAGAACTAAAACTCAGAAAACCTTTTCCCATCTTGTTGTGCACAACCACGCCCCCTGTTGACCGAGGCATGCCACTTTAAAACTACAAAAAAATTTCTCTGCAGCTTTATTGAGGGAAAGTTGATATACCATAAATTGCACTATTTAAACTGCACACTTCGATGAGTTTTAACATGTGTACATGCCTGTGAAACCACCACAGTCAAGATAATGAACAGTTACATCCTAGCTTTTCCATTTTAGGGTCAAACAGGGTGAGTGCTCCCAGCTCAGAACTAACTGGTAAAAGCAAGACCTTCCTCTTCAAAATAGTGGCGCTGGCCCTGAAGGGCCATCTTCATTTCACTCTCTGTTATCGTTGGAGAGGCAGCTCTCCATTTGACCTCTCTGTGGCTTTTCCTCCTTCCCCACAGTTACAACATTCCTCATGCTGTTTAAGGCCCCTTTCTCTGCTGAATCATCCACTTCTTATCAATAGGCTCCTTTTCAATCTTAAAAACAAACAAATAAAAAAATTAAACACCTCTTCCTAACTCTTCCCCATTCCATCCTTCAGTCACTCCTTGCTCTCTCTCCTGCTTTCTTGTTCGTGGCCAGACTTCCAGAAATAGTTGTCCAAATTCACTCTCTCCACTTCCTCACTCCCTCCTCTCTCTCAAAGCCACCCCTCCCCACGACCACACAGACACTGTTCTTGGCCAGGTCACTCACTAACCTCCCTGTTGCTACATCCTGTGAACCCGTCTCAGTCCTTGTCATACTCTGACACCACTGACCACTCTGTCCTTTGTTTGGTTGCTTTTAAAAAGTAACTGATGCTCCTTTTTAAAAAACAGTCAAACAATGAATAAAAGCATTAGGAGGCTCCTCCTAGGCTTGCCCTGTCTCACTGCTGCGGCCAGAGCTGCAAGAATCCCTGTTCAGCTGCTCAGTGCACAGAGTAGCCTCAGGAAGTCCCAGAAATTAGCCACTGTAGACTTCTAACTTGGGGAAAGTCCCTTACTTGCTCTATTATAGACACCAGAGAAGCTAAGAAATGTTTATAAACAAGCACCAAACAAATAAACAAAAAGAGAAGGGAGTGCATTTAGTGACTCTTGAACTTTGGTCTTAAGAGTTGCTTTCAATACTGCCTTAGAGGTGACGTAGTGGCTGGGTCTGCATGACTAGCCCCCGTTGGTCTCTCCAGGTAAGAAGCCCTTCTGTGCCTGGCTTTCCTAATAGCCACCTGTTGTTTTCCTCTTTCTAAAGCTTATCATTAGGAAAATGTTAGGAATGAAGAATATAGGCATCTGGAATCTTGTGAAGCTGATTTAGCAGCTATTAAGGCCTATAGGTTTGGAGACACATACAAAAAAATGGGGTTTTCATGACCAGTGTTTTTACCCAAGACAAAGTACAAAGCAGGAAATGAAAATCACCCCCCAAATCTCACCATCCAGAGCAATAGCCATAGCAATTTTGGTGAGTATCCTTTACACATCTCTATACTGTATATACACAAAGAAGTGTATATACAGTTTCACATACATGGGATCATAATTTACATGTTATTTTGTTGTTGCTATTTTCAGTCAGAATATGCAATGGGTAGATTTCCAAATCAATAACTATAGACTAACACCGTGATTGTTAACGCTCGCCAACCATTCAGGATATTTATAAACCATGATTTACTCACCCAGTGTCCTATTGTTGGGCCGTTAGGTTGTTTGCATTTTCGGATACCATATATTACACAGTGATAATCATCTTGTGTTCAGCTTTGGGTTTTTGTTCAATTTTCTCCTCAGGCTAATTTCTAGAAGTGGACTAGTTTAATACAGTGGTGTGTACATTTTACATTTTGATACAATTAGGCTAACTTTCTACCAGAAATGTTATACCAGTTTATTTTCCCACAGACACTGAATTTAAAACATCTTTGCCCCACTGTCACCAACATTGGGTTTTATCCATTTCTGGTGTTAAATGTGGCTTTTGTAGACTGATTCCGTTTGTTTGATCGATTTGAGTATTTTTCTTTTGATAAGTTAATCTCATTCACATTTATTATTGTAATTATTATATATAGTTTTAGTTCTGTAATCTTATTTTGTTTTCTGTTTTTATGCTTCTTTGGCATATCTTTATTTTTCTACTTTTCAGTAGATTCTCTGTTGTCTTTCTGGTAAGTTTTTTCTTTTTAATTTATTTTATTTATTTATTTATTTTTGGCTACGTTGGGTCTTCGTTGCTGCACACTGGCTTTCTCTAGTTGTGGCGAGCGGGGGTTACTCTTTGTTGCGGTGCTTGGGCTTCTCATTGCGGTGGCTTCTCTTGTTGCAGACCACCGGCTCTAGGAGTGCGGGCTTCAGTAGTTGTGGCACGTGGGCTTAGTTGCTCCGCGGCATGTGGGATCTTCCCGGACCAGGGCTCGAACCCATGTCCCCTGCACTGGCAGGCGGATTGTTAACCACTAAGCCACCAGGAAAGCCCTTTCTGGTAATTTTGAGGGTAATTTTGCTTGCTTTTAATTCTGTAAATGGACGTTTGTGCCTTTCATTATATACCTAGATACACATTTCTCAAACAGTACGGTATTTACTGCTCTCTAAAAATAGCTAACATTTATTGTGTGTTTACTGTGCCCACATAACAACCCTATGAGGTAGGTGATGGTGTGTGTTCTTTCCTTCCTCCAACTTGCCTATATCTCCAGGCCTGGGTCATCTAATCTGTGGGGTTTGTATACTCTTAAAATTCCCTTGGAAAGAAAAATCACACGCTGGTTGGGCCTGAGCTCAAATAGCTCTTCCTGCCCAATTGGACAGCGATGATTATTTCTGTTTAGAACCATTAAATGTCCCTCCCTCCTCCCACCCTGACAGTCGACAGTATCCCAAAAGCATTAATTTTTAACCAATCCAAGCTGTGCTGGTATAGACTGTACTTTCATGTGGGTAATCTCATTGGGTCCTCACAGCAAGCCTGTAGAAAAGCCTCTAATCTCCCATATTAGTGACAAGAAAACAGGTTTAAAGAAAGCATGTGTGATTTGTCTTTGTGATTGGTACTCTGTGGATGCACTCAGCTAATGTGCCTTGATAGCCACATTAAAAAAATAAAAGAATAAAACAATCAAAACCAAGATAATTCAGAACACCAAATTAAAATTATTTTAGGTCCTTGCCAAAGAATATAATTTTAATTGGATGCTATTTAGCTCTGATCTCTCTGTTGAAAGAAGTTATATTTGTGAAAAATTGCTTGAAGTGTGTAAAAAGTCCATCCGTCTCTCTAAATAAGCATTTTCTAAAAGGGGTTGATTGGATGTTGGGCAGGATGTTACTTAGGTGTTACACAAAAAAATGAATATGGTCAACTAATGATGGAAAACACTGAGTTACAGTTGTTCATGGAAACTGCTTGGAGAGTTGCTTTTAATAGGCTAGTGTGAACAATGAATCTACAAGATGAAGATATCATATGCAAACTGATTTGACCTCTATTAATGTCTAATAGGATACTAGTGTTCTGTGGAACACAATTTGAGAAACGCTGCTGGGTGGGCAATGGTTTCCCATCAAATCACCCACTAATTATTAATGGAAGTAAGTAAGACTTACTTCTTACTGCTAAGGTCTGCTAAGCATAAAGCAATTTTTGGAGAGAAATAGAAAACATTTCATTTATTTGCTTTCGGAATTAAGAACAAAGATCATAAAACTCGATTTGAGTGAGAAGGTGAACCAGTATTTCTTGGATATTTGCTCTGTGTTGGCTCTTTCACATACTTTATCTCCAGTAATTCTGACAACAACTCTGGGGTAGACATCATTTCCCCACTTCACAGTTAAGGAAAGTAAAGTTTAGAGGGGATAATAATTTGCTTAAGATCCACAGTCCTTGGAATTGAGGAACTAGGATTTGAATCCCTGTCTATCTGATCTGAAGCCTGTGCTCTATCCTCTATATTACTTCTCAAATTATTTTAAAATGTTTTTCCATATTGGAAAGCTAAGGGAAAGAAATAGAGGGAAAATAAGATAAGGAAAGAAAATGAGAGAAGAAAGAGACAGAAATAGAGCAAGAAAGGGAAAGGCAGACAGAAGAACCAAGAGAGAAAGCCTGGGTTGGTTTGTTTTAAGATAGCGACACGGAGCTGTACAAAGAGAGAAAGGCATAGAGATAGATATGTATTTTTTAAAAAGTCAAACACAATTCCTAGAGTTTTGCACACAGAGACAGATACACAGAAGCTGACTGATGTTTGCAAACATATCCCTCATTTTAAAATGCAGACCTTTTTTTTTAAAAAAACATCTTTATTAGCGTATAATTGCTTTACAATGGTGTGTCAGTTTCTGCTTTATAACAAAGTGAATCAGTTATACATATACATATGTCCCCATATCTCTTCCCTCTTGCATCTCCCTCCCTCCCACCCTCCCTATCCCACCCCTCTAGGTGGTCACAAAGCACCGAGCTGATCTCCCTGTGCTATGCAGCTGCTTCCCACTAGCTATCTATTTTACATTTGGTAGTGTATATATGTCCACGCCACTCTCTCACTTTGTCCCAGCTTACCCTTCCCCCTCCTCGTATCCTCAAGTCCATTCTCTAGTAGGTCTGCATCTTTATTCCCGTCTTGACCCAAGGTTCTTCTGACCATTTTCTTTCTTTTTTTTTTTTAGATTCCATATATATGTGTTAGCATTTGTTTTTCTCCTTCTGACTTACTTCACTCTGTATGACAGACTCTAGGTCCATCCCCCTCACTACAAATAACTCAGTTTCATTCCTTTTTATGGCTGAGTAATATTCCATTGTATATATGTGCCACATCTTCTCTATCCATTCATCTGTCGCTGGACACTTAGGTTGCTTCCATGTCCTGGCTATTGTAAATAGAGCTGCAATGAACAAAAAATTCAGCCCTTTGAGTTAGTAATCCCAAAGGTAAACATAACTAAAATCATCAGTTAAAATATTTTTATTTCTATGTCAAGTTGGGAAGTACAGATGTTTTTGAAATCATATCTTAATGAATTTTGGTTAGAAAAATCTTTACTGTCCTTGGAAAATAGAGAATGCCACATGTCATAGGAGAAAATGGTCCCAGAAAATCATTCCTATCTTGAGGGCCCTTAGAATATCGCTAATAAAAACTTTCAAAACCAGATGCTATTATTAAGCTTTTTAGTCAGGATATCTGGTCTGATATTTGTGCTGTGTGTTAGACGGGGAATTAAGATAAGAGCCAAATCTGGCATGAGAGTGGAAAGGAATTCTTCTTCCCTTTCCTAAAATGTTGGGATTGTAGCTAGATAATGTGCTTTATGCAATACCTAGCATGATGTTTAAAATTTAGGCTTTTGAAATGAGACTGTTGATTTCTTTTGTTCCTTTATAACTAAAGATCTTTGGAGATAGGGATGGAGATAGGGAATACCTAGTGGTTTGGCTAAAGACATGCTAAAAACCAATTTGGTAGGAAATAATTTTGTTAAAATGAGGAATTAATGAAAATTATATCTTCTCATTTGTTTATGTCTTCGTAACTTTTTGCACCATGGGGTGATTTTTATAACTGTGTGCATCTGTCAGAATATTTGCTTCTTTTCATTTTAATTCATTCTATGTGATCAGCTAGTTATTTTTATTTTCTTTAAGCTCTTTGCAGGTTTACCAGTTTCTTTGCTCACAATTGCTTCTGGCACCCATTCCTTCCCTCATAGTTCAGTTTCTTTCTTCCTGAGTATATCCTTTAATAGCTTTTTCGGCAAGAGCCTATGAAAAAGTAAACTCCCAGTATTTGTATGTCTGGAAATGTCTTGAGTGAGGATATAGAAGTCTGATATTGTCCCTCAGCACTTTGGAAATGATATTCCAATATTTGGACACCTATTTTTGCTCATGAGAAGTCTTCTGTAAGTCTAATAAATAGTCATGACTTTGAAGATAAGCTTTATCGTCTCTGTGGTAGTTTTAAGATTTTTCTCTTTGACTTCGATGTTCCATAGTTTCACTGCACTGTGTCTAGGTAAGGGTGTGTTATTTTTCCTGCTTGGCTAGTGGGCTTCTTCAATTAAAAAAAAATCCTTAGGGAGACTTTCAAGATGGTGGAAGAGTAAGACGTGGTGATCTCCTTCCTCCCCACAAATACATCAGAAATACATCTACATGTGGAACAACTCCTACAGAACACCTACTGAACACTGGAAGAAGACCTCAGACTTCCCAAAAGGCAAGAAATTCCCCATGTACCTGGGTAGGGCAAAAGAAAAAAGTAAAAACAGAGACAAAAGAATAGGGACAGGACCTGCACCTCTGGGAGGGAGCTGTGAAGGAGGAAAAGTTTCCACACACTAGGAAGCCCCTTCACTGGCAGAGACAGAGGGTGGCAGAGGGGGACCTTTGGAGCTAAGGAGGAGAGCGCAGCAACAGGGGTGCAGAGGGCAAAGCGGAGAGATTCCTGCACAGAGGATTGGTGCTGACCAGCATTCACCAGCCCGAGAAGCTTGTCTGCTCACCCACCAGGGCGGGTGGGGATGGGAGCTGAGGCTCGGGCTTCGGAGGTCAGATCCCAGGGAGAGGACTGGGGTTGGCTGCGTGAACACAGCCTGAAGGGGCTAGTGCACCAGAGCTACCCTGGAGGGAGTCCGGGAAAAAGCCTGGAGCTGCGGAAGAGGCAAGAGACCATTGTTTCGGGGTGCACGAGGAGAGAGGATTTAGAACACTGCCTAAACGAGCTCCAGAGACGGGAGTGAGCCGCGGCTACCAGCGCGGATACCAGAGACAGGCATGAAATGCTAATGCTGCTGCTGCAGCCACCAAGAAACCTGTGTGCAAGCACAGGTCACTATCCACACCTCCCCTCCCGGGAGGCTGTGCAGCCCGCCACTGCCAGGGTCCCGTGATCCAGGGACAACTTCCCCGGGAGAACACACAGCGTGCCTCAGGCTGTTGCAACGTCATGTCAGCCTCTGCCGCCGCAGTCTCGCCCCGCACTCCGTACCCCTCCCTCTCCCTGGCCTGAGTGAGCCAGAGCCCCCTAATCAGCTGCTCCTTTAACCCCGTCCTCTCTGGGCAGGGAACGGACGCCCTCAGGCGACCTACATGCAGAGGCGGGGCCAAATCCAAAGCTGAACCCCAGGAACTGTGCGAACAAAGAAGAGAAAGGGAAATCTCGCCCAGCAGCCTCAGGAGCAGCGGATTAAATCTCCACAATCAACTTGATGTACGCTGCATCTGTGGAATACCTGAGTAGACAACGAATCATCCCAAATTGAGGCGGTGGACTTTAGGAGCAACGGTATATATATATATTTTTTCCTTTTTCTCTTTTTGTGAGTGTGTATGTGTATGCTTCTGTGTGTGATTTTGTCTGTATAGCTTTGCTTTTACCATTTTCCCTAGGGTTCTATCTGTCCATTGTTGTTTGTTTATTTGTTTGTTTTAGTATAGTTTTTAGTGCTTGTTATCACTGGTGTATTTCTTTTTTGGTTTGGTTACTCTCTTCTTTCTATCTTTTTTTTCTTTTTTAATAACTTAAATTTAAAAAAATCAATAATTATTTTTTATTTTAAAAACTTTATTTTATTTTTCTTTCTTTCTTTTTTTTCTCCCTTTTCTTCTGAGCCGTGTGGCTGACAGGGTCTTGGTGCTCCGGCCAGGTGTTAGGCCTGTGCCTCTGAGGTGGGAGAGCCAAGTTCAGGACATTGGTCCACCAGAGACCTCCTGGCTCCATGTAATATCAAACGGTGAAAGCTCTCGCAGAGATCTCCATCTCAACACTAAGACCCAGCTCCACTCAATGACCAGCAAGCTACAGTGCTGGACACCCTATGCCAAACAACTAGCAAGACAGGAACACAACCCCACCCATTAGCAGAGAGGCTGCCTAAAATCATAATAAGGTCACAGACACCCCAAAACACACCACCGGATACGGTCCTGCCCACCAGAAAGACAAGATCCAGCCTCATCCACCAGAACACAGGCAAGAGTCCCCTCCACCAGGAAGCCTACACAACCTACTGAACAAACCTTAGCCACTGGGGGCACACACCAAAAACAACAGGAACTACAAACCTGCAGCCTGCGAAAAGCAGACCCCAAACACAGTAAGTTAAGCAAAATGAGAAGACAGAGAAACACAGCAGATGAAGGAGCAAGATAAAAACCCACCAGACCTAACAAATGAAGAGGAAATAGGCAGCCTATCTGAAAAAGAATTCAGAGTAATGATAGTAAAGATGATCCAAAATCTTGGAAACAGAATGAAGAAAACACAAGAAACGTTTAACAAGGACGTAGAAGAACTAAAGAGCAAACAAACAGTGATGAACAACACAATAAATGAAATTAAAAATTCTCTAGAAGAGATCAATAGCAGAATAACTGAGGCAGAAGAACGGATAAGTGATCTGGAAGATAGAATAGTGGAAATAACTACTGCAGAGCAGAATAAAGAAAAAAGAATGAAAAGATTGAGGAAAGTCCCAGAGACCTCTGTGACAGCATTAAACGCACCAACATTCGAATTATAGGGGTCCCAGAATAAGAAGAGAAAAGGAAAGGGACTGAGAAAATATTTGAAGAGATTATCGTTGAAAACTTCCCTAATATGGGAAAGGAAATAATTAATCAAGTCCAGGAAGTGCAGAGAGTCCCATACAGGATAAATCCAAGGAGAAGCACGCCAAGACACATATTAATCAAACTATCAAAAATTAAATACAAAGAACAAATATTAAAAGCAGCAAGGGAAAAACAACAAATAACATACAAGGGAATCCCCAAAAGGTTAACAGCTGATCTTTCAGCAGAAACTCTGCAAGCCAGAAGGGAGTGGCAGGACATATTTAAAGTGATGAAAGGGAAAAACCTACAACCAAGATTACTCTACCCTGCAAGGATCTCATTCAGATTCGACGGAGAAATTAAAACCTTTACAGACAACCAAAAGCTAAGAGAATTCAGCACCACCAAACCATCTTTACAACAAATGCTAAAGGAACTTTGCTAGGCAGGAAGCAGAAGAGAAGGAAAAGATGTACAATAACAAACCCAGAACAATTAAGAAAGTGGTAATAGGAACATACATATCGATAATTACTTTAAATGTAAATGGATTAAATGCTCCAACCAAAAGACATAGACTGCCTGAATGGATACAAAAACAAGACCTGTATTTATGCTGTCTACAAGAGACTCACTTCAGACCTAGGGACACACACAGACTGAAAGTGAGGGGATGGAAAAAGATATTCCATGCAAATGGAAATCAAAAGAAAGCTGGAGTAGCAATTCTCATATCAGACAAAATAGACTTTAAAACAAAGACTATTACAAGAGACAAAGAAGGACACTACATAATGATCAAGTGATCAATCCAAGAAGAAGATATAACAATTGTAAATACTTATGCACCCAACATAGGAGCACCTCAATACATAAGGTAAATGCTAACGGCCATAAAAGGGGAAATCGACAGTAACATAATCATAGTAGGGGACTTTAACACCCCACTTTCACCAATGAACAGATCATCCAAAATGAAAATAAATAAGGAAACACAAGCTTTAAATGATACATTAAACAAGGTGGACTTAATTGATATTTATAGGACATTCCATCCAAAAACAACAGAATACACTTTCTTCTCAAGTGTTCATGGAACATTCTCCAGGATAGATCATATCTTGGGTCACAAATCAAGCCTTGGCAAATTTAAGAAAATTGAAATTGTATCAAGCATCTTTTCTGACCACAACACTATGAGACTAGATATCGATTACAGGAAAAAAATCTGTAAAAAATACAAACACATGGAGGCTAAACAATACACTACTTAATAACCAAGAGATCACTGAAGAAATCAAAGAGGAAATTAAAAAATACCTAGAAATAAAGGACAATGAAAACACGACGACCCAATACCTATGGGATGCAGCAAAAACAGTTCTAAGAGGGAAGTTTATAGCAATACAATCCTACCTCAAGAAACAAGAAGCATCTCAAATAAACAACCTAACCTTACACCTAAAGCAATTAGAGAAAGAAGAACAAAAGAACCCCAAAGTTAGCAGAAGGAAAGAAATCATAAAGATCAGATCAGAAATAAAAGAAACGAAGGAAACAGTAGCAAAGATCAATAACACTAAAAGCTGGTTCTTTGAGAAGATAAACAAAATTGATAAACCATTAGCCAGACTCATCAAGAAAAAAAGGGAGAAGACTCAGATCAACAGAATTAGCAATGAAAAAGGAGAAGTAACAACTGACACTGCAGAAACACAAAAGATCATGAGAGATTACTACAAGCGACTATATGCCAATAAAATGGACAACCATGATGAAATGGACAAGTTCTTAGAAATGTACAACCTTCTGAGACTGAACCAGGAAGAAATAGAAAATATAAACAACAAATCACAAGCACTGAAATTGAGATTGTGATTAAAAATCTTCCAACAAACAAAAGCCCAGGACCAGATGGCTTCACAGGTGAATTCTATCAAACATTTAGAGAAGAGCTAACAGCTATCCTTCTCAAACTCTTCCAAAATATAGCAGAGGGAGGAACACTCCCAAACTCTACTAGGCCACCCTCACCCTGATACCAAAACCAGAGAAAGATGTCACAACGAAAAAAAACTACAGGCCAATATCACTGATGAACATAGATGCAAAAATCCTCAACAAAATACTAGCAAACAGAATCCAACATCACATTAAAAGGATCATACACCATGATCAAGTGGGGTTTATCCCAGGAATGTAAGCATTCTTCAATATACGCAAATCAATCAATGTGATACAACATATTAACAAATTGAAGGAGAAAAACCATATGGTCATCTCAATAGATGCAGAAAAAGCTTTTGACAAAATTCAACACCCATTTATGATAAAAACCCTGCAGAAAGTAGGCATAGAGGGAACTTACCTCAACATAATAAAGGCCATATATGACAAACCCACACCCAACCTCGTTCTCAGTGGGGAAAAAGTGAAACCATTTTCACTAAGATCAGGAAAAAGACAAGGTTGCCCACTCTCACCACTGTTATTCAACATAGTTTTGGAAGTTTTAGCCACAGCAATCAGAGAAGAAAAGGAAATAAAATGAATCCAAATCAGAAAAGAAGAAGTAAAGCTGTCACTGTTTGCAGATGACATGATACTATACATAGAGAATCCTAAAGACTCTACCAGAAAACCACTAGTGTTAATCAATGAATTTGGTAAAGTAGCAGGATACAAAATTAATGCACAGAAATCTCTTGTATTCCTATACACTAATCATGAAAAATCTGAAAGAGAAATCAAGGAAACACTCCCATGTACCATTGCAACAAAAAGAATAAAATACCTAGGAATAAACCTACCTAAGGAGACAAAAGACCTGTACGCAGAAAACTATAAGACACTGATGAAAGAAATTAGAGATGATACAAACAGATGGAGAGATATACTATGTTCTTGGATTGGAAGAATCAACATTGTGAAAATGACTGTACTACGCAAAGCAACCTACAGGTTCAGTGCAATCCCTATCAAACTACCAATGGCATTTTTCACAGAACTAGAACAAAAAATTTCACAATTTGTATGGAAACACAAAAGATCCCAAATAACCAAACAATCTTGAGAAAGAAAAACGAAGCTGGAAGAATCAGGCTCCGTGACTTCAGACTATACTACAAAGCTACAGTAATCAAGATGGTATGGTACTGGCACAAAAACAGAAATATAGATCAATGGAACAGGATAGAAGGCCCAGAGATAAACCCATGCACTATGGTCATCTTATTTTTCATAAAGGAGGCAAGAATATACAATGGAGAAAAGACAGCCTCTTCAATAAGTGGTGCTGGGAAAACGGGACAGCTACATGTAAAAGAATGAAATTAGAACACTCCCTAACACCATACACAAAAATAAGCTCAAAATGGATTAAAGACCTAAATGTAAGGCCAGACACTATAAAACTCTTAATGGAAAACATAGGCAGAACACTCTATGACATAAATCACAGCAAGATCCTTTTTGACCCACCTCCTAGAGAAATGGAAATAAAAACAAAAATAAACAAATGGGACCTAATGAAACTTAAATCTTTTGCACAGCAAAGGAAACCATAAACAAAATGAAAAGATAACCCTCAGAACGGGAGAAAATATTTGCAAATGCAGCAGCTGACAAAGGATTAATCCCAAAATTTACAAGCAGCGCATGCAGCTCAATATCAAAAAAACAAACAACCCAATCCAAAAACGGCAGAAGACCTAAATAGACATTTCTCCAAAGAAGATATACAGATTGCCAGCAAACACATGAAGAAATGCTCAACATCACTAATCATTAGAGGTATGCAAATCAAAACTACAATGAGGTATCACCTCACACCTGTCAGAAGGCCATGATCAAAAAATCTACAAACAATAAATGCTGAGAGGGTGTGGAGAAAAGGGAACCCTCTTACATTGTTGGTGGGAATGTGAATTGATACAGCCACTATGGAGAACAGTATGGAGGTTCCTTAAAAAACTAAAAATAGAACTCCCATATGACCCAGCAATCCCACTACTGGACATATACCCTGGGAAAACCATAATTCAAAAAGAGCCATGTACCATAATGTTCATTGCAGCTCTATGTGCAATAGCCATGACATGGAAGCAGCCTAAGTGTCCATTGACAGATGAATGGATAAAGAAGATGTGGCACTTCAAAAAAAAAAAAAAAAAAGAAGACGTGGCACATATATACAATGGAATATTACTCAGCCATAAAAAGAAACGAAATTGAGTTATTTGTGGTGAGGTGGATGGACCTAGAGACTGTCATACTGAGTGTAGTAAGTCAGAAAGAGAAAAACAAATACTGTATGCTCACACATATATATGGAATCTAAAAAGAATCGTTCTGAAGAACCTAGGGGCAGGACAGGAATAAAGACGCAGACATAGAGAATGGACTTGAGGACATGGGGAGGGGGAAGGGTAAGCTGGGATGAAGTGAGAGAGTGGCATGGACTTATATATTACTACCAATTGTAAAATAAATAGCTAGTGGGAAGCAGCCGCATAGCACAGGGAGATCAGCTCGGTGCTTTGTGACCACCTAGAGGGGTGGGATAAGGAGGGTGGGAGGGAGACGCAAGAGGGAGGAGATATGGGGATATATGTATATGTATACCTGATTCACTTTGTTATAAAACAGAAACTAACACCATTGTGAAGCAATTATAGTCCAATAAAGATGTTAAAAAAAAAAAATCCTGAAAACGTCACCCGTATTTCTCCAAATACTATACCCCCTCCAATTTTCTTTATTTGTTACTCCAATTGAATTTATGTGAGATCTTCTCATTTTATCCTCCATGTCTCTGATTTACTTTTAAGTGTTTTAAAAAAAATATCTCTTTGTGCTACATTTTGCATGATTTCTTTATATCTAGCTTCCAATTTATTAATTTATTTTCAGCTATGTCTAATAGTCTGTGTAATCTGTCCATTAAGTGTTTTTCACAATGATTATATTTTCTTTTCAATTTTTTTTTGGCCGTACCACATGACCTGCAGGTTCTTAGTTCCCCGACCAGGGATCAAACCTGCGTCCCCTGCTGTGGAAGCGCAGAGTCTTAACTGCTGGACCACCAGGGGCGTCCCAATGATTATATATTTTGTCTCTGAAATTTCTAATTGGTTCTTTTATCATATTGTTATTTTTGTATAGTGTCCTGTTTTTACATGAGGTGTCTATTCCTTAAAATGTTTAAAGATGGCACAACATTGTAAATCAACTATACTTCATTAACAAAAAATAACCTCTGTAAACAAACTTTTTTAAAGAAACATTTAAAAATCTCTTTAGATGGCTCGATTTTCTTGAGTTTGGGGGTACACTTTTTCTTGTTTGCTGTTTCTGCCTCTCCCTCTTTTAATCTTCCTCTTAGTGATTTATGTGATTTGTAATTTTTTGACTTTGAGTTTATCTGCAGCAGGGTTTCCCGTGGGGTTCTGTGTGCCATGGATTTGAAGGTGTTTCTAACAGGTCAGCTTCACAGTTTGCTGCTGCCAAGACCCTGCAGGTTTCACTAATTATAGAAGAGTTTTTATGTTGAATTTTTAGTTCAAGATTTCTGCATCAGATGCCAAATTGTATGTGTGTGTGTGTGTGTGTGTGTGTGTGTGTGTGTGTGTGTGTGTGTTGCCTGCCTAAGGGTATATGAATAAATTAGTCCTTTTTTTAGTTTAGTATTCTGTAGGCACAGAATTAGCAGAATGGAGTAAAAGGTTATAAAATCCATCTCATTTTTCTTAAAGCTATTTTCAGTTCCATATTTCAATTTTGTTTCAAGGCAGTAAAAATTGAGCTTTTACTTTCATTCGTTTATGTTGTTGTAAAGAGTAAAGTTTGTTGTTTTAAATTAAATCATAGTTCAATACTTGGGTGGTTTTTTCATGCCTTCTCTATTAGCTATTGCTGTTTTCTCCTCTGGAATGGAAGGCAGTGAGGCTTGAAGAACAGACTTCTTGTCTATAATTTACAGAATTGATTGGAATGCACCGTGAATTATCCTTGTGAAACTTTAATGATTCACTGCTAGTTGGGGAATTGGAAACTATTGATTCATGTTCTGCCCCGGGAGATGTTTCTTCTTTCTCTTAAGTGTGTATTATAGAGTTGGGTTTGGGTTTTCACTCTGCCAACAGTCAGACTGTTGCCCACTTTTAAATCTACGATGCACGCAGGTAATGTTTTGATACAGAACCACATATATTTCCACATCTTTCCCTCAAATGTTACCCAGTTAGACCAAACAGAGAAATAAGAGATTTCTCTGTTATCAGAGAATATGTTTGAGACCTGCATTGTCCAATAAGGAAATTACTAGCCATATGTAACCCCTGAACACTTGAAATGCGGTCAGTTCAAGTTGAGATGCATTGTAAGTGCAAAATACACAGTATGAGAAAGTGAAATATGTCATTAATAATTGTTATATTGATTACATGTTGAAATGACAGTATTTTGGATGAGTATTAGGTTAAATGAATTATGTCATTCATTTTACCTGTTCTTTTACTTTTTAAAATATGTGGCTGGGAATTCCCTGGTGGTCCAGTGGTTAGGACTCCACGCTTCCACTGCAGGGGGGCATGGGTTCGATCCCTGGTCAGGGAACTAAGCCGCACAGTGCGGCAAAAAAAAAAAAAAGAAAAAAATTTGGTTAAGTCGAAAATTTAATTACTTAGGTGACTTAGGTGGCTAGCATTGTATTTCTATCGGACAGCGCTGCTAGCTGCTGTAGAGTCTTACAAATAGGGAAACCCATAACCCATAAATAATCTAATAAGAACTTATTTCAGTTTATTTTCACCCTGTACTTCCATTCACCTTGAAAAAAATTTTTTTTGTTTTGCAATATCATGATTTTGGGTATGAGTTAATGCTCTACTACCACAATGCAGGTTAACGTAAAGGGGGTTGCATCTCACCTGGGTGAGGTTATAAGGTCAGTATATAAGGTAAAAATTGGATATAGTCAAACTTACCCTTGAAAATCCCTTAGGAAGGCGTCAAGCTGTCCCTGACACACTATCTTTTATTAAGTCCCATCTAGATAATTTTTTTGTCTAGTATGCGGGCAGATCACTGTTTTTTTTACTGAAACCAGATGAAGTAGTTGGTTTGTGTTTGGTGCCATTTATAGTGAAATATGAATCTTAAATCCACACTCACCCTCAGCATGGAGAGATGCCTGCCTAGGAGAAGTCGGAGGGAACTGGGGTCCATGTGGGAGCAGCAGGTTTACAATTCTTGCTTGCATGCGATAAATACCTGCTTTATTTCTCTCTCTCATCTCCCATCAGTCTTTCTCAGCTTCTTTCTCTTTATGTTTGCCGAGTTTTGATAGATGAATTTGCACACTTTAGTACATAAAGATCTCTCCAGTTCTAATATTCTGTGGATCTATGACTCTAAACGTTCATAGAAAGCTATGATGAGGTTGCACAACACTGTAAATATATTTAATGCCACTGAACAGTACAATTAAGATGGTAAATTTTATGTTATATGTATTTTGCAACAATCTCAAAAAAGTCATAATGAAACATTTGGTGGGGTAAAAATGTGGGACTTTTGGAGTCAGATAGAACTGGTGTATAGAAATGTCACAGGTTGGGTTCTTCAACAGCAAACTCTGAGACTGACTTTAGCATACAGGATATTTATTTTTTAAAATTCTCTTGGAATCAATACCTATGGAAGGGAGAGGAAGGAAGCAGCAGTGGGTACAGGGAAAAGCAGGGCTGTTCTGCAGGCTCTACACCAGCCTCAATCAGCCCTTTGGGGAGCTCTGGAGCAAAAATGGCCCTACAGAGTTGTCCCAGCACTAAGGTGAAATGGCCAGGCCTTTCTACCCCAACTTCAGTAAAGTGAGCTGTCCCTGGAAGGGTGTAACCATGGATGAGGTGGCTCTCTATGGCAAAGGCAATTCCTGAAAGGTGGTCTACAAACAAGGGCAACAAGTCCTTCCTTGAAGGGAGATCTGTACAATACACTCAAGATGTCACCACAGAATTATTTATTTATTTATTTTTTGCTACCCAGCATCTATTTCACCCCTTCAAAAGTGCACCCTGAATTCCTTTAGAAGAATTACTTCTTCTACAGCATGGGCTTCTTCATGGGATGGTAAATTTTATGTCCTGCCCTCCTTCTGAAGTTAAAAATCAATTGAGGTCTCTTTTCATGAACTTTGAATCTTGTACAAAATGACAGAGGATGAAAAAAAGGTTGACGTTCACACTTTCCAGACTAGAGGATGGGGTCATCCCTGTTGCCCTGGTTCCAGCCTGTCTCCTTCAGCTTCCCATTCATTCTTTCAATTCCCATTCATTCATTCAATATCCCTCTAATTAATGCCCCCCTTTTGGGTTGAACTTAGCCAATTTCTTTTGATTGCAACCAAATAATCCCAACTGATGTGCTAGGGTTCAGATCCTGACTTCACCACATACCAGTGTTTGATCTTGATGATGTCTCTTGAGTCTTGGTTTTCTCATCTGCAGTTTGAGTACAATAAAATCTACCCTGCAGGGTAGAGCCAGGGTAAAGGATAGTGTCTTGACTCAAAATTGTAACTAGTAGTCTAAAAGGGTTATAAAACTAATAAAGACAGTCTCAATCCCCCTCCCCCCAAGTTTACACTGTGAATTACTCTGGGTTTATAGTGAAATCCTTAAAAGTTGCTAATATTGGAAAAGATAACTAATAACTGCTTTGGGATTTAGTTGTATTAAATAAACTCTGTTTTGATGGGTATTTTTCATGTGTAGAGATACTGTAATTTGGCCCATGTTGTAGGTGATTTGTTGTGTAGATGACAACATGTGGAATTTAAATTGGGTTGTATTGTACTTTACCACAAAGAGAAGGATGGGGAAAAAATGAAAAGATTCATTAATAAAGTTCTTCAGATGCAGTAGCTTTTAGACACTGCTCGCTTGTACCTCAAATCAATCGTTACTGCCAACATCAGAATACTTAAATTTCTTTTAGTTGAATTATTTATGCCTTTGTCTTCCTTAGACTACAAGTGAAAAAAGTTGAATGAAAAATTGAATGGTTACTACTGAAATATTTACCGATGTAAGGATATGATGTCTGGGATTTGTTCAAAAAAATGTGGATGAGGGCAAATAGGTGGCGAAGTAGATGGAACAGGGTTGGCCTCAGGTTAATGTTTTGGGGGGCTTGGTTATGGTGCTTGGGTTCACTATGTTATTCTGCCTACTTTGTATATGTTTAAAATTTGCTACACTAAAAAAATTTTTTAAAATTGAATGATTACAACTATTAGTTAAAGTATGTATGCATAAAGAAAAGACTGGGAGAGAACACAAAAAAATGAAGAGTTATGTTAGCTGTTATGTTAGGGTAGTTAATTATGGGAGAATTATTTTTTAAATTTTCATTTAATATTTTTCCAATTTTATCTTTCAATAAGTAAATATCCAACGGAAAGAATAAACACACATACAAAAAACCTCTTTGAAGGTAAAAATGGTGGTGTGCTGGAAATGGCTTGTGTGAGATTGAGAAGGCTGGGACTTCCCTCACGATCCAGTGGTTAAGATTTCACCTTTCAATGCAGGCAGTGCGGATTCAATCCCTGGTCGGGGAGCTAAGATCCCACATGCCTCACAGACAAAAAGATAAAACATGAAACAGAAGCAATATTGTAACAAGTTCAATAAAGACTTTAAAAATGGTCCACATCAAAAAAAAAAAAAAAAGATTGAGAGGGCTGGTTGCTAAATTTTTAAGAATTTTGCATTCTGGTTAACATCAAAACCAACCATTGAAATCAACCATGGTGGGAAATCAACCATGGTGGGAATATTTATACCTTGGAAATCAGCAAACACTAGAAATCAGTACTCCCAAGAACCAGTTGTTAAAAATTTACTAGCACACAACCAGTAAGGACTATGTTGTATACTTTCCTGCCCAGACTTATCTAAAGATCCTGAAATTAATGGGTAGGTACTTATTAATTTATTCTACACATATTTAATGAGGTCCTATTATGGGCAAAAAGCTGTGCTAGGCACTTCGGAGACTACAAATTAATCTATAATTACAATGCAATTCCAAACAGGATCACAATAGATTTTTTGGAATTTCTCAAATTGTTTCTAAAGTTCATCTGGAAAACATAATTTTGAGATAAGCTGAGACAATTTTGAAAGAAAGAAAAGAAATATAAGAAGCAGCTGGCACATGGGCAGAAAAAAAATCAATAGAACAAAATAGAAAGCCCCAAAGCAGATTAGTGAACTATGGAGTTTTAGTGTGGGGATTTAAAATATAAAGATGGCATTTCAAAGCAGTGGGGAAAGATGGGTTATTCAATAAATGATGTTGCGACAACTGCATATTTATATAAGGAAAAATGCTAAAAAGTAAAACTTCTATTTGGAAAAGTTTCCATTAAAAAAAAGTTAAAATACAAGTAATAAACTGGAGGAAATATATGCAGCACATTTGATTGACAAGGATTTAATATCCTTAATTCTGTAAAGAGCTTTTATGAATCATTAGGCAAACGATAAATACCCTAGTAGAAAAATGTACAAAGGATTTGAACTAGCAATTCACAATAAAGGAAATTGAAATGGCCAGTAAACATTAAAAAAATTCTTAACTTCACTTGCAAAAGAGAACTCTTAATTGCACTAAAAGTTAGATATTATTTTTATGTATTATATTAGGAAAGATGAAAATGATGGGCAATAGTCCATATGTTACAGAATATAGATAGTCAGGAACTCTCATGAAATATTAGGAATAGAAATTGGTGTGAGCATTGGGAAGGCATTTCTTCTAGAAATGTATTCAAAGGAAATAAATCTGCAGAAGGATGTTCACTACATGTTTATAGTATCAAAACACTAGGAAGATACTAAATGTTTACCAGTTGGTTAAATAAACTATGGTTCATTCACACAATGGACCTAAAAAAGAATTTAAACTAGATCTATATTTATTAATGTTGAAAGAAGTCAGCGAAAATATCGGGTTGCTTAACCGTATTATAGGATTTCACGTATATAAAAATAAAATGCACATATTTATTTGTATATTAGAGGGTCTGAAAGAATCTATACCAAACTGTTAATTCTATTTGAGGAAAAAAAGGGAGGGTATCAGTTACTGTGTTTTCACTTGCAAATAATAGAAAATATAGACACAAATACGCTTAAATAATAAATGGAATATATTGACCAAGTAACCAAAATGCTCAGAGGTGAAGTGGGCTTTGGTGAAGGGTTGATACAGAAGTTCAACAGTGTCATTCAGCTGTCAGCTTTTCTCTGTCTTGCGCTTTGCCTTCAAAGGTAAAAGCTTCTTGAGGACATTATGCTAAGTGAAATAAGCCAGACAGAAAAGGACAAATACTGTATGATTCCACTTATAAAAGGTACCTAGAACTGTCAAACTCTTTTGAAGACAGAAAGTAGAATGGTGGTTGGCAGGGACTGGGGGGAGGAGGGGAAAGGGGAGTTGTGGTTTAATGAGTATAGTTTTTGGGTTTTTTTGCGAGATGAAAAGAGTCCTGGAGATTTGTTGCACAATAATGTGAATGTAGACTTTAAAATGGTTAATATGTTACATTTTATGTATATTTTACCACAATTTTAAAAAATTACTTAAAAAAAAATAAAAGCCTCATCGCAAGCCTGGCTCCCCCTGGTGGTGGAAGGGTTGATGGCACATTCAGGCCTGTGGCTTCTTAGTTCAGGCCCTGCCGGTGCTACCCGGTAGCTCTCTACTTTGTCAGACAGCAGCCCTGGGCTTCCCTCTGATTGGACCATGATAGTGTGGTCATGTGTCTGTTACTGAATCATGCACTATGCTAGCATCACATTCTAAGGACCTCTTTGTAAGTAATTTTGGTTGTCACAGTGATCGAGCCTTTAGAGTATGGGCCAGAGATAGATTTCTCATAATGTACAGGATAGCCCGATACATTACAGCTTGTCCCCACATCTTGCATGACTTTTAATGTCCCATTTGACATTAATGTAGATTTTAAAAACCTGTTTATAATAACCTGAACCTAGACCCTAACTCCATTCTATACATAAACATGAACTGTTTTTGCATGGTCTTAATATAAACTGAACCTCAAGATGTGAGAATTGGACTTCCCTGGTGGCACAGTGGTTGAGAATCCGCCTGCCAATGCAGGAAACACAGGTTCAAGCCCTGGTCCGGGAAGATCCCACATGCCGCGGAGCAACTAAGCCCGTGCACCACAACTACTGAGCCTGCGCTCTGCAGCCTGCCAGCCACAACTACTGAAGGCAGCGTGCCTACAGCCCGTGCTCTGCCACAAGAGAAGCCACCACAATGAGAAGTAGGCGCACCGCAACGAAAAGAGTAGACCCCGCTCGCGGCAACTGGAGAAAGCCCAGGCACAGCAAGGAAAACCCAATGCAGCCAAAAATAAATTAATTAATTTTAAAAAATGCGAGAATTATGGGTAAATTGAGAGAAAATAGTACTTTGTTTCACTTGGAACTTTACCAAGAGTTGTTCACTACTTCAGAAAATCATGTTTTCAACAACCAACACTGCTTCTGAATATTGCAATTCACACTGCATAATGCAATTCACATTGCATATTTTATCTCTGAAACCAGGATGAATCCTACAGTCAGTGACATCTTAGATGAAATATGGTACTGAATATTAGTCTGCATTTGTAGCTGTTGCATTCACTTCTCACCTGGATTCTTATGACAACCTCCCAAGCTGGCCTCCCAATCTATTCGCAACAGAGTAGCCAGATTTTTCCTTTTAAAATGTGGGTCAGATCCTGTCACTCCTCGCCTCAAAACCTTCTAATGTTGCACATTTTTACTCAGAGTACAAGCCTTACAATGTCCTTTGAGGCCCTGTGAGATCTGGCTCTGTTTCCTCTCTGACCCATCTCCTAGTTCTGCTTTTTCTCATACTCCTCACTCCAGACCATCTCACTGGCCACTTACAGCCCATATACTCACCATGCAGGCTTCCGCCTTAGGTCATTTACATGGCTATTCCCTCTGCCCAGATACTTCCCTCTAGATAAGCTGCATGATTCATTCCCTTAACTCCTTCAAATTGAATGTTACCGTCTGGTGAGGCCTGCATCTGATGAGGCCTGCCTTGACCGATAGTTTAAACTGCAACTCACTACCTACTTCCTTACTGCTCTGAATGCTGGTTTTTCCTTATCCTGTTCTACTTTTTACCCCAATAATACTTATCACTTTCCGATGTAATATATAATTTACTTATGTATTCTGTTGTATTATGCTGATTATTTGTTGTCTGTATCCCATTACCCTTTTAGAATGTAAGTTCCACGAAAAGCGATTTCTATCTGTATGCCCAGTAAACTTAGGACAGTGCCTGACACATAGTACTCAAAAAACTGTTGAATGAATGGTGTTTCTGCCATTAGGTGCAAGCGTCTAACTTCATTGTCTCTTCTATTATAGTTGTACCCAAGCATTTCCATATTGAAATACATATCATTTCATAGTGAGTTATTTTCCTATTTCTGCTTTATATTATAGTCATGGCATTATGTCATAATACAAGATATATCATAATATATGATCTATTGATTTTACAAGTCAGGATGGTACGGCAGTGTTATGAAGTGTTTGCTACAATATCAGAGTTTGGATGTTAGGGTTGGGAACTGCTGGTTTAGACCATTCCAGAAGCTACTCCTGGAGCTGCGGGTAGAGATAATCCCACCCAAACTGCGTGGCTGCTTCCTGGATGGGAGGGGCGGAGTGGATATTGGAGAGGCAACCGCAGTGTTGATGATCAGGAGGAAACAAATTTCATTTTCCAATTTTACTATACTCTCATATTGTTCATGTTATTTGAATATTTTACAGTGAGTATTCATTCTTTTTGTAACAGGCAAAACCAATAAGGATATTTTTACTTAAAAAACTACTGTAAAATATAGAAAAAGAGCAGAAGAATAAAAATCACCTTCTTCCCAGGGATAAACACTGCTAACTTTTTATTTTATACTCTTTTGTTTTCAGGCATGGGTGTACGTCTATAGCTTTTCTATGATGGCTCTGAATAATAGGAGTCACGTGGCTAGAGGTGTCCTTTGTCAAGATTATTCTGGCAGCCACCTGCATTTTGGATGGAGGGTAAGGCTAGGTTGTAACCTAACAATGGGATGGAGGGCTCAGACTGGGCCAGTGGCTAAGAATAGAAATGGACACACCTCCGAGATATTGAAAGGGAAACATGCTGGTGACTAGTGATTAGTGTGTTTGTGAGAGCAGCAATGATTGTGTGTGTGTGTGTGCATGTGTGTGTGCGTGTGTGTGTGTGTGGCATCTGTGTATTCCAACCTTGCATTCAAGAATATTGGAGATGAGGGAGAACCTTTTGTCTGCTTTTGTGTTTTCTCTCCTGCTATTTATTTTTACAATACAATAAACTGCACGTTTAAAGTGTGAAATCTGATGAATTTTGATATATGTGTACCCCTGTGAAACCATCACCACAATCAAGATGACAAACATATTCGGCATCCCCTCAAATGTCCTCTTACCTTTTAATCTCTCTCTCCCTTCTCTACTCTTTGGTTGGTTTGCAATTTATAGAATTTTATATAAATGGAATCATATATTATGTACTCTCCTTTTCTCTGGCTCCTTTCGCTCAGCACGATCATTTTGAGATTCATCCACTTTGTTGTGTGTATCAGTAGTTTGTTCCTTTTCTATTGCTGAGTAATATTCCATTATGTGGGTATATCAAAATTTGCTTATCCATTCAGCTGTTGATGGAAATTTGGGCTCTTTCCAGTTTTTGCTATTACAAATAAGTCTGCTATAAACATTCACGTACAGCTTTTTATATGTGTACATGTTTTCACATCTTTTAGATAAAAACCTAGGAGTGGATTGACTAGGTCATATAGTAATTATTCCTCTGTTCTACGGTCACCTTTATCTTCTTTTTTGCTCACCCTGACCCAATTTAGTGTTGTAGTATTTTTATTTTTAAATTACTAAAAGGTCTAGTTTTTTTTTTCCCCAAATAAATGATTGAGAAACAAAAATGAGACTCTGGTGGTCAGCTAGGTTTTTCTTTTCTTTTGAGTGAGCATAGCTCTTATTCACATGGGAGATTGCCTGGGCTTGGTGGAGTCCCACAATGCCAAAGCCAGTTCACTCTTCTGGGAGGTAGTAGTAGACACAACAAGCACAGGGTAGGAGTGTGGGGATGGAAGGGGGCTGGTAATTGGTACTCATCCAAAGAACTTACTCTGTAATGGTGGAATTTCAGAGGCCATAGGGGCTGTCATTTCTGGGCTAGGTGTAGATGAGGATGAACAAGCTAACTTTGGTCTAGAAAGCCAGCTAGCTCATAGGAATTCTGGGAGGCTGTCAGGAAAAAGGCAAACAGCCCCAGAATGACAGGAATCCTGGGAACACTGAGGAACTCATAGTAGCCCACCCCAGTCTTCCGCAACTATCTGCGCTTTTATCCTGACCTTCTGTTTCCTGTTTCTGTCCATTTTTTAAAAACTGAGATCTGGCTTCTTTTAATTTTATGTGTGTGTTAAAATATACATAACATAGAACTTACCATTTTAACAATTTAAAGTGGTTCAGTGGCATTAAATACATTTATGATGTTGCGCAGCCCTCACCACTATCCATTTCCAGGATTTTTTCATCATCCCAAATGGAAACTCTGTACCTAGTAAACAATAGCTTCCTATTCCCTTTCTACTCTACTCTCTGTAAGAATTTACACATTTTAGGTATCTCATATAAGTGGAATCATACAGTATTTGTCCTTTCGTTCCTGCCTTATTTCACTTAGCGTAATGTTTTCAAGATTCATTCCTGTTGTAGCATGTATCAGAATTTCATTCCTTATTAAGGCTGAATAATATTCAATTGTTAGTATATAACACATTCTGTTTATTCATTCATCTGTGATAGAACTTGTGTTGTTTCTACCTTCCGCCTTGTGTTGTGAATAGTGCTGCTATGAAGGTTGGTGTACATTTATCTAAGTCTCTGCTTTTCTTCTTTAGAGTAGAATTGCTGTATCATATAGTAATTGTAAGTGTAACTTTTAAAAGAACCACTAAACTGTTTAACACAACTATACCATTTTACATTCTCACCAGCAATGTACAGGTTTCAAACTGCTTCACATTCTCTCCAACACTTCTTATTTTCTGTTTTGTTTTGTTTTGTTATTTTAGTAAAAGCCATCCTAATGAGTGTGAAGTGGTATCTCATGTGGTTTTGATTTGCATTTCCCTAATGACTAATGATGTTCAGCATCTTCTCATGTGCTATTGGCCATTTGTAAATGTTCTTTGGAAAAATGTCTATCCAAGTCCTTTGCCCATTTTTGAATTTGGTTGTTTCTTTGTTATTGTTGAGTTGTAAGAGTTCTTTATAAATTCTGGATATTAATCATTTATCATATATGTGATTTGTAAGTATTTTCTCCATTCTGTGGATTATCTTCTCACTCTTTTTTTTATTGGAGTAATAATTTTTATTGGAGTGTAGTTGATTTACAATGTTGTGTTAGTTTCTGCTGTACAGCAAAGTGAATCAGTTGTACATATACATATATCTACTCTTTTTTAGATTCTATTCTCGTATAGGTCATGACAGAGTATTGAGTAGAGTTCCCTGTGCTATACAGTAGGTTCTTATTAGTTATCTATTATATATACAGTAGTGGGTATATGTCAATCCCAATTTCCCAATTTATACTTCCCCCCTTTCCCCCTTGGTAACCACAAGTTTGTTTTCTATCTTTTCACTCTCTTGATGTCCTTCCTTTTAATTTTTGAAAGATGACTGTGCCATGTGACTTATGATCTATGAGTACCAAACCTAAAACGCAAGAACATGTGGAGAGTAAACTGTTAAAATAAAAGTTAGATGTTATTCTGATTCAGATTTCATGATATGGAAAAAAATCTATGATTGAGCTACATAGCATTTGGTTAGAAATAATATGCTGTTTGTAATATACATGTATTTTTGTACATTTATATATGAATATATAACTTAAATATATTTATATATAATTTTTTTTTTTTTTTTTTTTTTTGCGGTACGCGGGCCTCTCACTGTTGCGGCCTCTCCCACTGCGCAGCACAGGCTCCGGACGCGCAGGCTAAGCGGCCATGGCTCACGGGCCCAGCCGCTCCGCGGCATGTGGGATCCTCCCGGACCGGGGCACGAACCCATGTTCCCTGCATTGGCAGGCGGACTCTCAACCACTGTGCCACCAGGGAAGCCCTATAAATATTTTTTAACCATTTCTTTCTTTAAGACTAGTTGGTGCTCTAGTGACTATAATCAGATAATCAAAATTGAGAATTTCCTGATCTTGTGCACAATTTATTACCTTATAGTATACGCATAGAAAAGATAAAAAGCACAGAAGACAAATATCACCACTTCATTAGGTCTGTTTACTTCTCTCTCTCAAAAAAATTCTTTTTATTGTGAAATAAACCTAATGTCACTACAGAAAAGTGCATGAAACTGATATGTAGAGTTTAACAAATAGTTATAAAGTGAATGACACTATAAAAATCCTTTTGGGTCAAGAAATAGAAAACTGAGGTCTGTTTACTTAACAAATAAGAACCACATATGGAAGTATTTTGTGTCAGGCTGTAGGGTCCCTGGGCTCTGTTTATGGGATACTGAAGAGAGGTATGTCTCTCCTGGACATCCTTCCTGAGGTCTGGGGAATAAGTTCAACCTTTGGAAAATGAGCTAGAATGGAGAGGTGATGTTCACTGCATCCTGCCCTTATCCCATCATAGGTCTTGGCCTGGCCTCCAGATAAGCCTTACAATTAACTCATGGCTCTCAACCTTGGCACTATTGATATTCTGGCTCAGATAATTCTTTGTTGTGTGGGAGCTGTCCTGTGTATTGTAGGATGTTTCTGCCCATGAGACGCCAGTGGTGCCTCCCAGTGGTACACTAAAAAGGTCTCCAGATATTATCTAATTTCCTGGGGTCAAAACTGACCCCTGTTGAAACCCAGTGCATTAATGAACATTTGCTATGTGCCAGGCATGGTGCGAGCTATACATATATTATTTCAGTCACATTTGTCCACATTTTGTTGCTAAGGAACCAAGCTTTAGCAGGATTAGGTAAATTATTAAAAGTGATACAGCACCCCGTGAATGGCTGAGCTGGAGTTTAAACATAGACCTATCAGTCCCCACTTTGTTTTCAACAACCATTTAGAGTTGCCTCCCAGGCTGTAGAAGATGAGATATATTCCAGATCTTGCTTCTTCCACATATTCTAGGCCTAAGACATTTCTAAATCTGTATTTCCAGGCTTCTTACTGGGTACTTCCTCTTGGTTTTTCTACCAACTGTTAAAATTAGACATGCCTGAAACTAATGTCAACATTTTTGCTCTTTTTCTGTGTTTTATCCTTCCCCTTTTCTATTGATCATTCCTCCAAATAGCTATTAAACCTCAGATCTCTCTCTTTTTGTATCTTCATAGGCAGAATCTCATATTTTTGTACCTCCTGTCCAAATTCTATCTTTCATTTCTGAAAAAGGTATTTTTTTATTTTTAAAATTAATTTATTTTATTTATTTATTTTTGGTCGTGTTGAGTCTTCGTTGCTGCGCACGGGCTTTCTCTAGTTGCGGAGAGCAGGGGCTACTCTTTGCTGCAGTGCGTGGGCTTCTCATTGCGGTGGCTTCTCTTGTTGCGGAGCTTGGGCTCTAGGCACGCAGGCTTCAGTAGTTGTGGCACGCAGTCTCAGTAGCTGTGGCACGTGGGCTTAGTTGCTGCGCAACATGTGGGATCTTCCCAGACCAGGGCTTGAACCTGTGTGCCCTGCATTGTCAGGCAGATTCTTAACCACTGTGCCACCGGGGAAGTCCCTGAAAAAGGTATTTTTAATGATGAGTAGTGAAATCCTAATCAAAACCCCAATATGAATCTTTTTGGAACTTAAGAAGTTTACTCTGAGTTTCATCTGAAAAAGAAAGTCTCTAAAAATAGTCAAAGTTTAGAAAGAAAAAACAGTGAGAGGAAGTTGCCATATTTATTTTTGTTTATCAAATACGTATGGTTCCTTCTATGCATCAGGCACTATTCTAAGCCCTATACAAATATTTACTCATTTAATACCACATTGAGACATCAAAATAGACTACAAAGCCATACTAAAGCAGTATGATATTGGCATAGGAATAGAAAACTTGACCAGTGGGACTGTATCGGGGTCAGGTCCTCTGGAAGCTGATACCAGATGAATTAGAAGCGTAAGAGATTCACTAGGGGAAAATACATGTGAAGGACAAAAGGGAGAAGTAGGGCCTTCAGACCACAATTTAGGTCCAATACCTATGCAAGGAGAGATGGAAGGAAGGAGGATTGCATAGGAAGAGCCTCGGACTATAATGCAATTCTGAGAAAAATCTCAGCCAGGCCAATGGAGAGCTCCAGAGAAAGATTGCTCATTAGAAGAGCCCCATTTTGGACAGAACTGGTCCAGCTGTAGGATCCCCACTGTGCTCAATTCTTGTTTGAGAAAAGTCCAGAGGGAGTGTGGCTTCAGGGTGAATGTTGTAGTGGGTCTTGGAGGTGTGGCAACTGGAGACTGTCAGCCAACTACACTTCTCACAACAGACTCTTTCTTTCTTTTTTTTTTTTTTTCTTTTGGTACGCGGGCCTCTCACTGTTGTGGCCTACTCCTGTTGCAGAGCACAGGCTCCGGACGTGCAGGCTCAGTGGCCATGGCTCACGGGACTAGCCGCTCCGCGGCATGTGGGATCTTCCCAGACCGGGGCACAAACCCGTGTCCCCTGCATCGGCAGGCAGACTCTCAACCACTGCGCCACCAGGGAAGCCCCAGACTCTTTCTTGAAGGGACATCTGAGCAGTGTTCCTCTCTGGCTGTCAGAGGTATTGTGTGAAGATTGAAGAATAGACATTTATTTGTATGAAATTTATTTATAAGAAGTTAGACATTTCAAACAGTGGGGAAAAAAGATAGACTTTTAAAATAAATGATGTTGAAACAATTGGCTATCCATTTGGAAAGAATTAATTTAGATCCCTACTAGTAATTAATTTAGATCTACTAATTTAGATACTCATTATACATAAAATTCAGATGGAGAAAAAATTTATAAATAATATTTGAAGAAAAAAATTTTTTGAAAAACCTTGCTGTTTTTCAAAGGGAGAGGTAGCCTTCCTACGTAAAATGCAATACTCAGAAACCATAAGAGAAATGACTGAGAGAGATTTGATTAAATAAAAATTTAAAACTTCTGTATGGGAAAAAAGCATCATTAATAAAATTTAAAATCAGGTGATAGATTTGGAGAAAGTATTTGTGCCATATATATATAACAGGCAAAGGATTAAAAGGTAGACTATATAAAGAGATCCTTCACATCAATAAGAAAAGATAAACAACCCAAAAAGAAAATGGCCAAGGATATTGACAGGCAATTCACAGAAGAAATATAAATGGCTATTAAACATAGGAGAAAATGTTTACAACTCACTGGTTATCGGAGAAGTGGAAATTATTGGGCAAACCAGATGGGCAAAAATTTAAAATATTGCTAGTGTATATATATATATATATATATATATATGTTTTGGCTGTGTTGGGTCTTTGTTGCTGCGTGGGCTCTTCAGTAGTTGCAGTATGCTGGCTCAGTAGTTGTGGCTTGTGGGCTCTAGAGCGCAGGCCCAGTAGTTGCAGGGCATGGACTTAGTTGCTCCGTGGCATGTGGGATCTTCCCGTGTGCCCTGCATTGGGTATCCTAACCACTCCTCCACCAGGGAAATCCAAGATATTGCTAGTATATTTTTATACTAGTATGTAAAATATTGTAGGGTAGCTGGGAAAATGAATATTTGCTTTTCTAGCCTCTAAGGAGGAGGTGGGCAAGGAAGAAACAGTTTAGGAATAGGTTTTAATTTAGTGAATCCTCAGTATCTGCCATATCCACGGGTTAGGGAATGGGAATGGTTGTACAAACTATGGTATATCCTTGCTAAGGAAATCTATGCACCAAATGAGTTAAATCTATATGGACTAGTGTGGAAAGATTTTTTAAGATGAGGAATTTATCACATAACCTGATTTTATATATATTAAAAGAAAATGTAGCAGTTACCTCTGGGTTTGAAGGAGGAATTGAAGTGGAGGAGGACTTTAAGGATTTAATCTACATTTCTGTATAGGTTAAGTCATTTACTTTAGGTTCCTATATTTCTTGAGAGATTAAAAAAAGATACATCAAGCAATTACTAGCCCTCTTCCCCAAAACAAGCAAGTAAAGTCCTAATTCTCTTCTATGTCCATGGAATCCATTCACCAATTTTTCCACAACAGCCTTTGATTTTTCTTTCTTCTCTATTCCTATAGCTACACCTCATTTCTATTTCTACACCAGTTTGTGTCTGGTTAACCTCAATAGCCTTCTAACTGATACTCACACCTCCAGTCTTTCTTCACCCCAGTCCTGCAGTCCACAGACAGCTTACTTTTCCTAAGACTAAGTTTACTTCAATCACCCCTCTGTCCACAAATCTTTTATGGCTCTCCCAAAGTGTTCAGAGGGACGCTAACAGGTGTTCCATGGGAAAAGAGTTCTGTGGTTTGGTGTGTCAACTTAAAGAAAAATGCACAACGTGAGAGTTGTGAGGTTAAGTTTTATTCAAGGTCTTATTGAGGACTATAGCCAGGGAGACAGACTCTCAGTAGCTTTGAGAAACTGCACTTAAGAGGTAGGAGAGGGTTTCCCTAGTGGCGCAGTAGTTGAGAGTCTGCCCGCTGATGCAGAAGACCTGGGTTCAGGGGTTCATGCCCCGGTCCGGGAAGATCCCACATGCCGCGGAGAGGCTGGGCCCATGAGCCATGGCCGCTGAGCCTGCGTGTCTGGAGCCTGTGCTCCGCAATGGAAGAGGTCACAACAGTGAGAGGCCCGCGTACCACACAAAAAAGAGGTAAGAGAGGAGCCAGTATACATATGAATTTTTTGGCTAGGAAATACACATAGCAAAGCACAGATCTTGGCTAAGGATTACTGCTAATCACAAAGAACAGATCTCAAGTTAGTGATTTTAGTGTTTTTCTATGCATGTGAAGATGCAAGAATCTGAGGTCATTAAAATTCTTCCTGAGATAAGCATCTTAATTATCTAGGGGCTGTTTAGCCAAAGCACAGAATGCCTCATCCAGTTTTTTTCATCCTGAATTCTCCTCAGGGTGCACTGTTGCACTGTGGGTGACTGCAATGGGTTGTGACTTAACCCTTGTATAACTGGACAATGAATGATACTCTGTTCTTTTTTAGTTCACAGGTGAATCTGGGAAATGCTGTGTTCAATACAGTTAAAACTTTTTTCTTCAGAGTGGAATATTTAGACTTTAAAACACCAGTGCTAGGGTAACTTCAAAGGCGGGGAGACAGTGTATAGTGCTTCTCAATTTATTTGAGCATGCAATCCTTCTTTTGAGGAATGCTATTTATTGACCTTCTCAGGACACACGTTGAGAAACAATGACTTAAGGGAAAAAGTTCATAATTATTCCTCTGGCATTAATGGCCTTGCTTAACATGCTCTTATCATCTAATTTCCTCCACTTCCCAAAATGAGTTTCCTTATTTGCTTCTTCCTTCAGGAGTCAATGCTGGCTCCTCCTCTTCTGGGGAGTTCTTCCTAGTCATCTCGGTCCCTCTGAACTCTGGCATTTGTTGCCAGAACTCTCATTAGTTACTCCTTCAGAACTGTTATTGATATTCCACCTTTCTCGGGTCTACCTTGTCTACCCACCTGAATAGTGCTGGGACTGTGTCTTATAAATACTCTGTAGTAAACATAATGTTTAGCTGCTTGACTAATATTGTGCATCTCTCCCAGTGTGGATAATGACCACTCCTGCACAAGGCAGTATCTAGGCCTTAGGTAAACCTTCTGTTGGGTTATAGTGTCATGGAAAGCACTGAAAATGGCACTGTATTAGTTTTCTATTGCTGCTGTAGCAAATTACCACAAACTTGGTGACTTAAAACAACAGAAATTTATTATTTTATAGCTCTATAGGTCAGAAGTCTGACATGGGTCTCACTGGGCTAAAATCAGGGTGTCAGCAGGGCTGTGTTCTTTCTGGGAGCCTTAGGGAAGACTCCATTTCCTTGCTTTTTCCATCTTCTTCTTTTTTTTTTTTTTTGTGCCTTTTCCACCTTCTACAAGCCTTTGCATTCCTAGGCTTCTGGCCCCCTTTCTCCATGTTCAAAGCCACAAGGGCTGGTTGAGGTCTTCTCACACAACATCACTCTGACCTCCTCTGTCTCCCTTTGCCACTTTAAGGACACTTAAGAGGACATTAGGCCCACCTGGAAAATCCAGGATAATCATCCTATTTTAAAGTCAGTTGATTTGCAACCTTAATTCCACCTGCAACCTAATTCCCCTTTGCCATGTAACCTAGCATATTCACAGTGCCCAAGGATTGGGAAGTGGACATCTTTGGGGAGCCATTACTCTGCTTACTACGGGCACTCTTGCCCAAAAGTCTAAATTGCATATAGGTGGTAGTGGGGTTTGACAATAAATGGGAAAAGCTTTTTGGCATTACAAAAACTCTCTTCAAATACAGGGAGGCCCTGCTGCATGATCTTTGGCAAATCACTTGAGTCTCCCCATCCACATCTCTGCTAAAATGGAAATTGCCATCCTTTGCTCTGCATGTTAAATGAAATAATTATGTAACCAGGTTTAGCTTAGAGGATGACAAATAGGGTTCAAGGAGTTCTTGATGAATCTTGATGAGGAGGGTGGGCGAGGTTCTCTGAATGACGTCTGGAGAAGGTTTGAGAGATTTCGGGAGAAAAGGAGTGAGAAGTGCCTGCCCTTGAATGAAGTTGGAGGTTGAAAATTCTAGCAAAAGGAATCAACTTTCATGGAAGCTTTTGAAGAGGGCCCAGGTTAAAAAAAAAAAAAAGGCTAAGAGCAGAGGCTACTTAGGAGATACCTAGGTGACAGAGTACAGAATCCAAAAGGGAAAGGTATGTGGTTTTCCTGGGCAAAGATAATATTTTGTGACATTCTCTCCCTACTTAGTTTAAGGACACATATACCGTAGGTGTACAGTCACCTAGTGAATAAGTAAATGAATTATAAAAGCGTGGCCAGGATAAAAAAAACATAAAAACCCAACGGTGTAGGTTCCACCGAGATTTGAACTCGGATCGCTGGATTCAGAGTCCAGAGTGCTAACCATTACACCATGGAACCGCCACGCTCGCGATGTCGCCTTCGGTTCTCTAATTCTTAAAGAACCCTGCCCCCATCCACAAACCAACCGCCAGAGGCAGTGCCGAAGCGCTCCCCAGCGCCCCGCTTCGCGGCATGGCGGCGCGTGGAATGAGGGAGAGACCATTAAGTGCGGAGAGCAGCCGCTAGGAAGGTCAGCCGGGAGTCCAGGGCTCAGTATCCGCTCAGAGCCTTCCGAGGTGCGGGGGAGTGGGGGACGAGAATTTGAAAACGTAAGCGAAACCCCAGAGCGCCGCCCTTCTTAGGCTCAGGGGCGGGGCACCGCCTCTCCGGAAGTACTTCCCCTTAGGGGCGGGGGCCTGCCGGAAGTGGCGTAGCGGCAGGGAGGGGTTCTTTACCGGGTCCGGCCGCTGAAGCTCGGCGTTCGGTTTATCCCTGCAGCGACGCCCCCTGGTCCCACCGGTACCACTGCTGCTCCCGCCCCTTCGCTTCTCGGCCGCGCAATGGGCACCCGTGACGACGAGTACGACTACCTCTTCAAAGGTGAGGCCACGGGCTCTCGAACTCTCCGCCGAGTCCCGGTTCGGGGGCCCAGGACACTCCCGGGGGACCCGCCCGCGGGCTGCCCCTGCCCTGAGATCGGCCTTCCTCAGCCCTTCCTCTGTGTGCGGTTCGTCCTGCGGTCTCCTAGCTCAGCTTCTTTCCCTCCCGTCACAGAGGGGATCCTCACCACACAGCGGTCTCTTAGCGACCTCCCCAGAGGCCTGAGGACGCCTCAGAGACCCTACCCTGCGCCCTTCTCGCGGCCGGCTGCTGTCTCCCAAATCGCCTTCCTTCCTCCCCGGGTTCCAGGGCCCCTCCAAAGGGGCGCCCCTCCCACCGTCCATCTTTTCGGGTTGAGCGCCCCCTCCCCCTCAGTATACACCCTCCCTGAGCACCTCTGACAGGCCCTTCCCTCCGCTCTTCACCTTTCCCTCGACGCACGCTCCCAGTACCGGTCTTTTTCTTATCCGCCGCCCTTTCCTCTCGGGAGGGCCCCTTCCCCTCCCCTCGGACAGACGCCTCTCCTAGCATTCTTCTTCCATCACCGGGGCCAGGCCCTGGTTAAAAGCCGCACGGGCCGGCGGCCCCACCCCCACCCGCCCCACAGTTCTCTCGGTCAGTAACCTTCTCGCACTGCCCCCAGCATTGGTAGCTCTTTCTCTGCCTTCCCTCCCCAGATAGTTGAAGAGCTCTCCCACGTCTCGTGTGCGACCCCGACGCTGGGGGGGGGGGGTAGGGCAGGAGGGATCGTCCCAGCACCCACGCGCGCACTTGTCGCAGTGACCCGGCAGACCGATGTGACTTGCCACCTAGCCTTTTTTCTTCTACCCTCCCTTCCCAGCGGCAGACAGCCTGGGATAGCTCTTGACTCTGCTCGAGAGAAGGGGTTGCGGATGGGTGGTGGCTGTTATCCTTGCCAGACCTGAAGGCCCAGTTCCTGAGCAGGAAAGGTTGTGCGCTGCACAAATACTAGATTTCTTTATCGCTGTGGACTGGTTGCTTCCTGCTGCAACACTGGGAGGATCCAACCTTTTGGTGTTTTTAGAACAGGAAGGGAAGAGTCCTAGTTGGCCGCATACCTTTTCCCAGAGGTGGAGGGGGGAGCGGCATGGGGAAGTTGCGTGCTCTTTGGTCAAATTAAGTATTTTTCATAAGGTAGGGAAACATGTAGTGCACTTGGACAAAACATTGGAGGGTGGGGAGTGAAAAAAAATTATTGGTTAGTCCAGAAAGAATCCAAATAGTTTTTTTTTAATCAACAAAAATAACGGATACAGTTTTCATTGAGAGAAGAGTACACTAAATGCTTTTTTTGTTGGATGAATGCGCTCTCTCTGATGGTCTTTCTCTGCTCCTGAATTAGGAGGGCAGCCATCAGTAGTATGCTGAACAAAGATCATTACCAAGGAGGAAGAAGCCATTGCTATTAAAGCTTTACAGTGGAGGGTGGAGTTTAAAAAGAATGTTAAGCTTGGTGACTGTTTCTGACTTTGCCACTGGGTGCTAAGAATGGTTGACTAAACAAGCAGGAAACATTGCTTTACCAATACTTTGCAAATCTTGGCACACTAGCAGATGATATGCCCTTATCACCACTTATTCTTCTGGGTCAGAAATTTTTATATAGGGTGAGTACCTTCAGTATCCACTCCCACTACCCTGATAGTGGAAAGGCATTTATGGAGAAGAGGGTACTTAATGCATTTTACAAATAGAAAAAAGAAACATGGATTAGTTTGCACACTCTTGACTGAAGGCATCTGAGGTCTGGTGCAGTTACTTAAGTGAGACCCTGGAGACTGGGGTTTAGTCATTAAAGAGAGATTTGTTTTTTTAAACAAGGTGCAGGTGCAGGGGCAGTGGGCAGCTAGGTACTTCTGAAGTAAGTAATTTAGGATGAGATAGACTATCAGAGTATTTCTCCTGTTTGTTTTAGAACTTGAATGTTGGTTGTAGAAGCCAGTTATTTTCTCACGAAGAATACTCAGTATCCTGGATTGGCTTAAGAAATTTTAACTTAGCCTTGGGTTTAGACCATCCTACTAACAATGATTGAGAGAGCACAGGGCTTTGGAATCACACAGGCCTGGGTTCAAATAGTGACTCAGGTTTTACATTTGCTTTGTGACCTTTGGAAAGATGACTTTTTTGAGCCTCAGTTCCCTCATCTATTAAAAAAAAAACACCTCTCAGGGCTGTTGTGAGAATTAAATGAGACTGATTGTAAAATTTTAGCTTCTGTGAGGACTCAATAAATGGTAATAATGTGAAAGAAGTTACTATGGTTCTCACTGGGTTTTTTTTAAACCTGAATCTGTAACTGTAAGAGCATTTAAGTATTAGTAAAGAAACTTAAAACTAGGACCTCCTAAAGTGTTTTATATTTCCATAGGTTATGGTTTCATGTGTTGTACATTTTGCTGTTTGATAAGGTGTTTTAAAAATTCTGCTGAGAAAGATTTCCACTTTTTTTTAAAGCTCTTACAGGATATGAGTCACTTTTTAACTTCTGTGATGATTATATAGCCAATTTCTTATTTATACAATTATAATTTAAAGTGAAGCAACAATAATTTCATTTTAAGTGGTTTCATTCTTACATAGATTTATTCCCTGAGATGAGCTGCAGCTGTCCAGCTGGAAGAATGCTTACCTAGCAAACTTAAGAGTTGAGGGAATTGTAAATTAGTTTGTAACTCTAACCAGTTGAAAATGAAGGAATATTTTGGTTGGTGTAGGATGGAGTGGTCCAAGTGGGAATGTAATGTGGGGAGAGCAGGAGCATTATTCTAAACTATGTATTTGTTCTTGAACATTAATCTTTAGTTAAGTTCAACAGTGAGACTTTTGGTGGAGATGGGGAATTAATTTTATTTTTTAAAACTTGACTTTTTATTTTAAAAACTTTAATTCCACAAATATTTACACACAATGTGGTTAAGGCCCTTTGGGACACATAAATGAACTATGAATCAATCATAGTTCCTGTTTACAAATATTGTGGTAGACACCAATTCAGTCAGAGTCACATTTTCTGAAAATACCTGGATACATAGTCTACACCATTTTCTTTTCAGTCTCATTGAAGGTCAGTAGTAATTAACCATCAGCTGATTGCCATAGGAACTTTGCTGTCTTGCATCTTGATAGGTTTTCTTTCACAACTTTTGGTTGAGCAATTTGGGTTCTGCTGAATCTAGAAAAACTTGTCTACTTCAGCCTTATTGAATTTTAAAGACTCTTGGTGAGGTTGGACTATGAATAGTTGAAAGAGTAGAAAGATCTCCAAGTTTATTTATAAAAGCCAGTATGAAAATTGTCAGTTACTCCTTCAGGTGATAACTTTTAGGTCTGAGATACTATGGTTGATTTGTTGAATTAAATTTTAGCCCAGTACGTTAGTTTGCAAGAGAGTGTGTAAAACTAAATGTGGTTGAAGAGTTGGAAATTTCTGTTAAATAATGGTCAGTTAATATGTATATTCTGTTTTTATGGCATTTAGCAGCCTAGTATTTAATATATAATGAACCAAATTTAGCATCAGATATTAGAGATGATACATAAAATTCAGCAGATGAGGTTAACCAAGTAGTAATGAATATTATCAGGTTATTTTAGAAATGTGATACATGTTTCATATACAGATGCTGTTATTTAATTTATGCTTACACACGTATATATATGTTATGTAGATGGCTATAGTTATAAAATGTTTAAAGTGGAAGTACTTTTAACCTAAGATACTAGTTAGGAAGTATAGGAAAAACTTCAAATTCCTTTCTTGAACTATAGGATGTGATCATATAGTTTGTCTCATTAAAAAAATCAATTAAGTATTGTCATCTTAATGAGAGAAACTGTTTTGATTAGAAATTAAGTCTGAGTCCATGAACTTTCGGGTTTTTGGTTTGTTTTTTTTTTTAATTATAACCAGTAAATTCTCTTCTGTTGTTTAGGTAATTTAATCCATTCTAGTTTGTTTATTTTTTAGTGAGCCTAAATATAACCTTTCTTGGTGTGGTTTCTCTTTTGGCAACTGAATAGAAGCAGCTTTCCTTAGTGTGTCATTTCTCAGCATCATCTTGGCAGCGCTATTCTTAAAAAACCAATACTTTCTGTTGTCATTTAAAATACAGTCCTTTCAGAAGTTGCTAGTCATAATTCTGTCAGCCTTTTCCATGTCTAGTTGAGATAACTATTTTATACTATATAAAGTATTCATGAATCTTGAATTATTTTCAGATAAGGGTACTAATTTTATGTTAAAATTAATTGATTATATCAAGGGGAAAACGTGCCCTCACTAAATATTTTTATGATGGCGTAAAGATTTGAGGATGGGGAGATAATGAACATAATCATTAAAGTGGAGGTTGAAAGGCAAGAGACCAAAATTTGAAAGTACTAGAGTTTTTGTGGGATGGGGAAAGTGTTCTTTGAGTTATTTATTTATTTATTTTCCAAAGGCATTATCATTCTAGATGTCTTGCTCTTTGGCTTTAAACTAAATGACTGGCTTCTAAATCGATATATCTGATGTATCTGAGTGCCTATGCAGTAGAAACGTTCAGCTTTTTGGTTTTTCCCTTCTTTGCTATTCCCACTTCAAGTGAGGCTTTTATACCTCAGTGCTAGCATGGGGCCAGAAAAGATTCAAAGGAGTTTTCCTCAGCAGAACATCCAGCCTCTTATGCTAAGAGGCAGCAGTGAGTACACCCTGCTAATAGGGTGGACTTGATTACTGAAGCTGGGATTTCATTTCACATCTAGAATGGGGGACCTTGAGAACTAACAAATCAACCAACTATCCTATAAAATTGGAAGTGCATTGTTTTTGTACGTTACTTTCATGACCTTAGCATCTTCTTCCCTGGTATCCAAATTAAAGCAGTTACTGTATTATCTGTGTTTGCTGCAGTACCTCTGACACCTCTAATTGACTATATAACTAGAAATAACTATGCATTTTCATGCATGGGGTCACTGCTGCCGGGATGATTTCTTGCTGAATGAGCTGATAGAGGAGGCCAGAAAGATATGCATTTGCTAATAATTGTACTCTCTCCAAGACTGTCCAGAGGCCAGCTTATATCCACTCTTGTGGCAAGGAAGGAATGCGTAATGGACTCTGCCCTCTGACCTGAGTGCAGTGAGCTCTCACAGTTTTCACTGCCCTTGCCACTGTCTACCAGATACCAGTCTCTTTAGTAAGGCATGGTCTTATTCCTGGTGTTATTCTTGCTTGTTTGATTATCTGGTCCTGGTATCTAAGTCAATTAGCTAATAAGAACTAAGAAGCAGCATTAGTAGTCAACAGTAGGAATAAGTGTAATATTTTCTGAAATCTTGATAAAATTTTTTACCAAGGAAAAAAATGTTATCAAGCTCAGATTCTGTAAACCTGTGAACTCATTTGTTCTTTAAATTCAGATAGAAATGCTTTAAAACAAGTTGACTGCCTATTTCCCCATTGTTTTTGAAGTGTAATATCACCTTAGATGAAAAAGAATCCACTGTATTTAGCTAGTAAATAAACTGCCTCCTTTAGTAATCATAGGAAATAAATTCATCTAATCAAACCTTTTTTTTTTTTAAGTCATTAAGTTGTAAGTAAAAGTGTAGGCCCTCCTTGCTTTGACTTTGACTCAGAGTAAGTCAGAGTTATTAGTCAGCTTTCTAGGGCCCCTGTTAAACTTAGTGGGGTGTTTCTTTTTGGAGGGGTCTCTAGTCTCCTGCCAGTCTGGTAAATGGAACTATGAAAGGGCCATTGTAGTTTCTGTGATCTGGGTGGCAACGTTTATAAACATGATGCCGTCTGTGTTACATGTGTTTCATTTTGCCTAGGTATGAGTCCTGAGGTCTTCCAGGCTTTGATGAGACTAAGTAGACATACTTAGGGCACTAACATCCTTTGTTGCTTTCATGTCTAATACATTTTCATATCATAAATTGTTCATTTGGTTTAGGATTTATCTTTCAAGTTATTACCTTCTAAGGTAGTAAGGTTGGTATAGCGTTGATTGTTAAATTAATGCATTAGCCTGTCATCAGTGCCTAGTAGACCTATGATTAAAATTTGCATGTGTGAGACAGGATACTTTATCTGTGCTAAGCAGATGATGTGTGGAAGATGATGTGTGGAAGTCACTATGCAGGTAGAAACACGTTAAAAAGTATAAATTGGTTTTATCGATTGATAACATGGGCACTCAGCTTCACCCCCACCCTCATCCCTTTTTAAAAATCAGATGCCCTGTCTTTTTTTGCTTTAAAACATGATGGCATTGTGAATGTGTGTGCCTCATTCATCTGACATTAAGTTCTTTGTCTTTTTAGTTGTCCTTATCGGAGATTCTGGTGTTGGAAAGAGTAATCTCCTGTCTCGATTTACTCGAAATGAGTTTAATCTTGAAAGCAAGAGCACCATTGGAGTAGAGTTTGCAACAAGAAGCATCCAGGTTGATGGGAAAACAATAAAAGCACAGATATGGGACACGGCAGGGCAAGAGCGATACCGAGCTATAACATCAGCGTAAGTCTCATAGTTTTTTAAGTTCTGTGAAATAGGCTACCTAAGTGAATTAACTGACTTTTGGTATTGGAAAAAGGTACTGTTTTGTTTTCTTTAAAGAATTCTGGTATTAGGATTCTAAAATTTATAAGTGTGTTTAAAACTATATATATGTGTATGTGTGTATATATATATATATATATATATACACCATATATTTAGTCTTTTCTGGTGTTCTCTTCCATCTTGTGGTTGTTTTCTAATAGTTAAATACATGTTTCTGTTTTCAGATACTATCGTGGAGCTGTAGGTGCCTTATTGGTTTATGACATTGCTAAACATCTCACATATGAAAATGTAGAGCGATGGCTGAAAGAACTGAGAGATCATGCTGATAGTAACATTGTTATCATGCTTGTGGGCAATAAGAGTGATTTGCGCCATCTCAGGGCGGTTCCTACAGATGAAGCAAGAGCTTTTGCAGGTTAGTTGTATGAATTCTGTGATATTACAGTGATTCTGTATTTCTTGCAGTTTTGATAACCCTCCCGTGAGGGTAATCGGTTACAGTAGTTTTGGAAAGGGAAACATGAATGCTTAACAAGTATTGTTGTTTTGAAAGTGTGTGATGACTGTACAACTCTTTTGCTTAACTTTGAGTTATTAAAACTGTAGTATTTTGAGTTTTTGCTGCCAAAAGTTGACTATGAATACTGTCTTCTTTTCTCTCCCTGGAACGGGTAGATGAAATCTATGTTTATTCTGTGCTTCCTGCGTTTTTCCATTATGTCTGTGTTTTACTAAGGCTTGTTCTATGTGTGTCCGAAAAGTAGTGGCCCAGGGAGTGGTCAAGGACCAACAGGGGTGTAGCTGCTTAGGAGTTGTAACTTTTTTGGCTTAATAGAGGCTCTGCCTATCTACTGACTCCGTATTGGTAGGGGCAGCCTACTAGAAGGCAACATTGTACATTCTTGACAAGTGAAAATTGTGACCTTCCACTATTGATGATGCTGTGAATAAAATTTTCTATCACAGTTTTTCAGTTTTCTGGGAGAGAAGCTTTATTTCAGATAATACAGTCACTGAATTCTGAGTGAATCACATATACCCACCCACGTTCATACCATAGCTATGTGGTTGATGGGGAGAAGCCCAGTAAGGGATGAAATTAGCTGAGTATTTGATAAGTTTACTACATTATGCCTAGTGTTGTTCATTGCTAGTGGTAGTATTTAGATGCAACGAGTATTTATTTTAATTAAGAAGTCAGTGAAAATTTCTCGCTGTCATTTTTAATCTACTAAAGTGGAAGTAACATGTGCTCTTATTCCTCAAGAAGTTGGGGAGGTCTTGGGCTTTAAAAAAGTTCTGTTACTTTCCTTTTGAAAGCTTTAATACATCCCTTGTATTAAAATTTGACAAGACTGAAGTTTTTGTGTCTCCTCACAGAAAAGAATGGTTTGTCATTCATTGAGACATCTGCTCTAGACTCTACAAATGTAGAAGCTGCTTTTCAGACAATCTTGACAGGTAAGACTTGCATTTTTAGATTATACCAGTGGGAATTTGAAGTATTAGGAAGGAAATTTAAACAAATTAATCAGGAAACTAAACTATAAAATCACACTGAGAATGACTATCATTTGAGAGCTACTATCGCAAGACCTGTTTAGAGTACAAAATTAGTTAACAACCCTTGCTTGCTGAGCTTTAATCATCCTAATTCATCTGGTTTATAGTGGGAAAAATACTTTGAAAATAATTTGTTCACTTCTGTTATTTGGTCCATGAATTCCATATTTCATGGTCATAAGCACAAAGCAATGCTTAATGGTACTTTTTAGAAAATAAATATTGAAATCCCATTTATGGAAAGATATGAATGTCTTCTTGAAATTCAGTAAAGAAAAGGCATTCTTGGTTCTGATTTGTTATAGAAGCACCCAGGGAAAAATATATTCTTAAAAACTTAAATGAGAAAACAAAAAGTAAAATTCTGCCATGATCTATTATTGGATAAGAAGCAACGTGTCACCTGTGGAGAAAATCAGCCAGTGATTACATACTGAAAAGTTTAAATAAGTAGTGGGAAAGAAACAAAATTCATGCTGTTTTGGAATGTGGATGTGTAGACCAGGTCAACCTCAGGAATAAGAGGACATTTTATTTATGTTGACTCATATTTACCCTGACTTTAATAGAATGAACAATTCATCTGAAAGTTTAATCTTAATCCTCTAATAGGCACTTCAGTGAGTTGTTTTTAAGTACTTTAAAAATGTATATTACTTTAAAAAAAATTATTTATTTATTTGGCTATGCTGGGTCTTAGTTGTGGCATGAGGGATCTAGTTCCCTGACCAAGGATCGAACCCAGACCCCCTGCATTGGGAGCGTGGAGTCTTAACCACTGGACCACCAGGGAGGTCGCTGTATATTACTTTTAAGAACTCATAATTTAGAGTATAGTCTTAATATATAGTGATCTTATGTGGTCTAAAAAATATATATGGAGTAATGGTTAAGTAAATGAGCTTCCAATTATAATGTAAGAAGATTTTTATTCTTCGTATGCAGCACTTGTATTGGAGACCAACAGATTTTAGCTTTTAAATGTTATCTTACTGTAAAAATGTAGGGAATAAAACTTAGGGTTTAGGAACATGGGTTTAGAAGCCTGACTTGGTTTCTAGTCCTGGCTGCTCCACTTATTAATTAGCTCCTATAATCTTCGGCAAGTTACTTAACCTTTCTAGCCCTTAATTTCTTCGTATGTAAAGTTGAAATATGTTTTGGGAGTTCTGTTATTTTCTTTCAAGTAAGGGCTTGTATTTATAAATACCTTGTGATATGATTTGACTTGACTGTTAATGTTGTGACTTAAAGGTTTTTGTCCCTATAACCTAACTCACAGAAAAGAATTGTCTGTCATTGAGACATCTACTCTAGACTCCAAAAATGAGTACATGAGTTTGTACATGTAAAATACTTAGCTGTCCCTGGTACATTGTAAATATTTGATATCGGTAGCTAAATAGCAGTGAAGGTATGAAAAAAAACTCATTAAAAATAAACTATATTGATGATTTACATACCTGGTTTATTAGAATTCTTTTCTGTTATCAGAAAAATAGTAAATAAAGGACCGGTGCTAGAGTTGGATAAACAGTCTTTGGAACACAGTAGCTTTGTTTTAGAATCTTTGTGTCAACTTTCATTGCAGATTGTTTCAAGCAAGCAAGATCTGATTGAATATGCACTATGTCTGCAAATCCTTTTTTTCCTTTTTAAGCACTTGTGTGGTTTCTCTTGGATCAATGTGTTGAATACTCAGTTGAGACCCAGGAGCTGTAGGTTTTACTTTTTATCACTTTGCTCTCATTCCCTGTGTATCTAAAGCCAGTGAACCTCTCTAGTCCTAAGATTCAGTGTCTTAACGTGAGTGAATTAAATCATCTTCAAAGTCTGTGAGTCTCTTAAGGCCTCTGAAAAACCTCATTTGAAAAAACTTTAGTTAGTCCTTGTTGGGTTATTTTTTATGTCCTATCAAATCTCTGCTATAATTCTAGCCCATTCTGATTTCAGTTTATAGCCCGTTTATTCTCATATTGAGTGAAAATGAGGCCAAGTGTTTTCTTCCATCTGCAGTTAACTATTTTGTGTATCATTTTGTGACGTTGAACGTATGATCTGTTCAAACATGAACTAATCAATAAGCAGTGATATATACTTAAAATTGATCTGTTTTGTCCTGAATGATGAACATCTGGCTGTTTCTCTTAAAATTCACTCTTGATTAAGCTTTTGTTACTGCTTAATTAATATTGCTTGAAAGCAAACAAGGCTTGAGCTTCACTTACTACTACCACTTTTTCTCTCTCTATAGCCACTATTTCCTCAGCTTCCTGTAATGTCTCAGTGTTGATCTGTGGGATCAGAGATCACTGGATATGGCAGCAGACATCTGTGTTTTGCAAGTGTTAGGATGTTTGTTCTAAACTTTTCTATATAATAGTGGGAGTATTAATGTATAGGAGAAACAGGAAATAGAACAGTATTCTCATTAGGCTTAATTCTGCCTTACGTGTTAACAGTATTAAGGGAGCATTTATGTTGTCTTTTGATGTTGCTGGAAGAAAAAAATAGCTTTTTACTTTTTAAGATGCAAAATTATGTATTAGAAAATGTATCTCCATTGTTACTTCAAAGTTAACTGTGTTGCTTTTTTTAGAATCAACCCATGCCAATCTTGACATCCATGACTTTGACTGTAACTTCATGACATAATTTTGCTGATGGTATTTTTAGGAGGTGGTTGGTTAGTGCATGAGTGAGCCTGATACGTTGCTTAGCCTCTAAATTTCAGTGCAGCTTTGTTTTCTTTCATCCTCAAGTTCATTGAGGGATGTTATTAATCCATATTTTCCATACTGTATTATTTTTTTCTTTTAACTTTGAATTTTGACAAATTCAGACTTAACGGTTGCAATAATAGTACAGAGTATTTGCAAATACCTTTAACCCATATTCGCCAGATGTTGATATTTTACCACACTTGCTTGCTTCTTTTTCTTCCTCCCTAAATATATAAATAATACTGTTTTTTTCCTGTACCATTTGAGAGTGACAGACATGTTGCCCATTATCCCTAAGTGCTTTTCAGCGTGTATTTCCTAAAATCAAGGATATAGTCTTTTCATAGCCATAGTACATTGATCAAAATTAGAGAGTTAGGTAATAGTACCACATCAGTGTTAAGCTACAGATCTTATTCAGATTTTGCCAACTGTTCCAATTATGTCCTTATTAGCAAAAGACAGTCTGTAATCAGATCATACTTGCATTCAGTTGTCATAATTCTTTTTAGTTTTCTCTAATCTGGAATAGTTCCTCATTTTGTCTTTTGTTTATTGACATTTCTTGAAGGGTATGGGTCAGTTATTTTGTAGTGTCCCTCAATTTGGGTTTGTCTTATGTTTCCTTGTGATTCAGTTCTGGTTATGTATTTTCAGCAGGAATACCACAAAAGTGTTCTCAGTGCATCATATCAGAAGGCTCATGATATTGGTTTGTCTTATTAATTACTGGTGATGTTGGTTATGATGATGTCCTCCAGGTTTCTCCATGTAATTAATAAGTCCAAGCCATCTTTGTAGTATGGAGACTAAATTCTTAATTCTATGGTTGAAAGAATTTTTTTTTGGCCGTGCTGTGTGGCTTGTGGGATATTATTTCCCCGACCAGAGATTGAACCTGTGCCCCCTGCAGTGGAAGCATGGAGTCCTAACCACTGGACCGCCAGGGAATTCCTGGTTGAAAGAATTTTAGTTCACTTAGCATATTGTCTCTAAAAAGTGAGGCTAGGGTTTTTCAGGCATTAATTTTATTGGAGTAGTGAGTGTCTTTTAATCAGACATAGTAGCTTTGATTCTTTGCATATGGCAACCTTGTGTCAGTCAAATCAGAGCATTTTTTGACCTTCAAGAAACTTACATCCTGAGCAGTTGGTTTGAAGAAGGTCTAACAAATTCTGATGTAGGCTGTAGTAGGATAACTCAGGTCTCTGCTATTTTCACAATTTTTGGAGGGACTGAGGAATTTTAGTTTTTTTTGTTCCCCAATTTAGAGCTATTGCATTTAACTTCCTTAGAATTTACTTTGAAACTTGATCCATATTTCCATTAGAGTAGAAATAGGCATATGTCTTTTATTTAACTTTACTCGGTTATATTTAAAGCTATTTTATATTAATATTTTACTTTATATTTAGATCTCATACAGGAGATCCTGATATAAGAACGATAAAGCAGAATTCCTTTTCTTTCTAACCTTACCTGTCCTTTGGACTTCTTGAAAAGGGTCTGCACAGGAATTGGTATATCACATACATTTGGTTCTAAAGGAGAACATGCCCTTGAAAGAGGAAAATATTTGCATCTGGTTTAGCAAGTTATTAGTCCTGTTCCCCTCCCCCCACTTAAATAACCTGCTCTAATCAGATACCGGCTAGAAGGTACCTGCTTTATATTTTCTTATCAAAGTTTTTTTTAAGTGACACACCCAGCCACAGAGATGTTAAATTACTTGTGTAGCTTCTTAGTGCCCATTCTACCTGAAAGAAAAAATTTCTCCTAATTTTCTGATCAGCACTTTCCTTTTTCTTTGTTGCCTTGGGTGGCATTTTTATTAGCAGACATCTTTTTGGTGACTGTAGCAATGTAGTAATAATCTACTTCTACAAAACAGTATGCAGTACTTGCAGGCAGTTTTATAACACTGCTCAAATTTCTTTCCTTGTAATGAGATCTCTTTAATTATTTACCTTTCTGTGTTCTCTGAGAACTCTGCTTTTTACTTTCTTCCAGTATTTGCTTTTTATTTAAGAACCTGCAAAATAATTTTTGTTTTGGTTCCCCTAACGTAATATTTAAAACCACTTGTAAAGAAGTTAAATTTGTAGAGGGTCACATTTAATCATTTGCACTTGAGAAAGAAGAGCCTTCCAGTTGGGGATTAGGGAGAAAACATAAAGAATAAAGAATGAATGGTATAGTTTTTCAGTAAGTTGATGATTATCTTTACTTCTTAGTCACTAGCCTGATTGAATGACTGTCTTTCTCTTTACCCTAGACACTCTGGTCCCATCCCTTTTTAAAATTTCTTTTTAAATTAATTAATTTATTCTTGGCTACGTTGGGTCTTTGTTGCTGCACGCGGGCTTTCTTAGTCTACTTTTCGTGACGGTGCACAGGCCTCTCATTGCGGTGGCTTCCCTTGTTGTGGAGTACGGGCTCTAGGCACGCAGGCTTCAGTAGTTGAAACACGCAGGCTCAGTAGTTGTGGCTCGCGGGCTCTAGAACGCAGGCTCAGTAGTTGTGGTGCACGGGCTTAGTTGCTCCGCGGCATGGGGATCTTCCCAGACCAGGGCTCGAACCCGTGTCCCCTGCATTGGCAGACAGATTCTTTATTTTTTTAATTTTTAATTTTTTTAAATTTTTTAATTTTTTGCGGTACGCGGGCCTCTCACTGTTGTGGCCTCTCCCGTTGCGGAGCACAGGCTCTGGACGCGCAGGCTCAGTGGCCATGGCTCACAGGCCCAGCTGCTCCACGGCATGTGGAATCTTCCCGGACCGGGGCGCGAACCCGTGTCGCCTGCATCGGCAGGCGGACTCTCAAGCACTGCGCCACCAGGGAAGCCCGGCAGGCAGATTCTTAACCACTGCGCCACCAGGGAAGCCCCGGTCCCATCCCTTTTTAATGAAAAGAATCCAAATGAAGACTCCACGTCCTGCATATCCTTTTTTCTTTTTTAAACTCTAGTCTGCCTTTCTTTATTGGAATCTAATCTTTTCCCTTGGTGCTTCTTCACCTTTGAACCACTGTCACCCTTCTGAAACATAAATTTTAGCCACCTGCTTCCCCCAAAAAAGCATAAGCGAAGGCACACGAGCTGTCAGTGTTTTTGTTAGTTTACATATTCAGTTGATTACAGTTTGCTGTTATTCAACTTTAGGGAAATTAGTTTTTAACTTGGAAAAATGTATTAATTTAGTTAGTACATTTCCTTTTCTTTAATTTTTTGTTATGGAAAATTTTCAGCATACCAAAAGTAAGATATTATCATGAGCCAATGTAGCCATCAACAACTGTCAGTTCAGAGCCAGTCTTTCCTCCACCTACTCCCTCCCCCATTATTTTGAAACAAATCCCAGATATTACATCATTTCATTTGTAAACATTTCATGATGTATATTTAAAAGGTAGGACTTAAACCCGTAACAACAAAACCATTTAAAAACTGGCAGTAATTCTTTATTGTCCTCTATTATCCAAACAATATTAAAATTTCCTGTCTCAAATTTTAACAGTTCAACCTAGAATCCAAATGATGTTCGTACATTTGAAAATATGATTCCACTTCCTTTTTTCCCCATAACTTTATATTTTAAAAATTTCCAAATATTACAGAAGTAATACAGTGAACACCCATATATCCTTCATCTAAAATCCTCAGTTATTAACATTTTGCCACATTTGGTTTATTTCTGTATGTGTAAATATACTTTTCTTCCCCTTTGCTCAATCTTTGGAAAGCAAACTGTAGGCATTATGGCACTTTACTACTAAACACTTGAGCATTTTATCTCCTCAGAAAAAGGCATTCTCCTACATAATCACAATACCGTATATCATATCCAAGAACTTTGTTTACGTAGTATTATCTAATGTGCAAGTTCATATTCAGATTTCTCCAGGTGTACTAATAATGTCTTTTATAGATTTGGGTTTTACAGTTTAAACCTAGGATCCAGTCAAGGAAAACACATTGCATTGATGGAATTGTTATATATCTGGGTACTGAATAGAATAGCCACTTGCTACGGGTTGTTATTGAGCACTTGAAATATGGCTATTGGACTGAGGAATTGGATTTTGAATTGTATTTATTTAATTTAAATAGGTGGTTAACATATATTTAATATAAATAGGTGGGCTGTAGCCCACATCTAAAGCATTTATTCTCATCTTTTAAATGTATTTCGTGGCAGTAACTTTTTTTGAAGAGTCTTGGCCAGTTGTCTTATAGAATGTCCCTCAGTCTGGATTTATCTAATTGTTTCCTCATGATAAATTCATTTTCAACTTTTTTGGTAGGAATACATAGGTGTCATTCATAGGAATATATTGTACTTCATAGTCCATCATAATAGGTATATCATGTCAGTTTGTCCCATTTTTAGAGTTCCCTTATCTTTTGAGGGTTTTTTTTTTTTTTGGAGGGAGCACTTTGAGAACAAAGGTAAGATACATTCTTTGTTTGTAAGGAGTTTATATAGTCAGAGGGAGCTACGTTTAGGCAGTGCACTGTAAGACCAAATACAATATATTAAATAAGCATACTTGCTGTAGAGGAATTTAATAACATTTATTCGTGTACTTAGTTATCAAACCCCTACTATATGCTGGAGATACAGCAGTGAATAAAGTAGATACAGTTTTGGTCCTTACAGTTTGTTGACTGAAAAAAATGCACAACCTAAAAATTGAGAACTATGTCTTATTTGGCGGACTTGCTGAGGGATTAAGCCCAGGAGGCAGCCTCTCAGATAGCCTCTCAGATAGTTAAGGGAGGAGCCAGGATATATAGGAGTTTCTTGAACAAAAACTAGGTAGTCTGGAACATCAAAAGATTACTGTTAATTAAAGAAAACCAGACATCTCAAGTTAATGAATTTAGGGCTTTTCTTTGTATGGGAAGCTGCAAGAGTCTAGGCTCATTGAAATGACTCCTTTGATATGCACCTTAACTATCTAGGGCCAGTATTCTACTTTTCTCCATCCTGAATTCCCTCGGGGTGCACCGTGGGAGAGGGGGGTGGGTGCAGTGGCTGATGGCTTGATGGCCCATCATCCTTTGTTTACTGATACGGCAGGCAACGTTCCTCATCCACTAGTTTGTTTAGTGGAAGAGGTAGATGCTAAACAATTAGTTTTGATAAGTGTCATAGAAAATCTTAAGTTGCTTGATTTGAATAATTATTTCATTATAGTTTAACTTTAGTTCAGGTGGCACTGATAAACATTATCTTTCCGTTCTTCTTTTCCAAGAGTCCTTTGGGATTTTGACTTGTTTATGAAGTTGTATGCTTCCCTATGTAGCCAACAGAAATACCTACTGTGTCTGATAATGCAGATTTAAATATTTTTCTGTGGTACAGTGTCAATGTATGTAGGTTTTTTTGGTAAGGGTAGAAATTTAGATCTAAGCCCATAAACTGTGTAATCTCTTTAGACCAAGATTTATTTAACTGATTGGTAAACCTTTCCCTCTGAAATGGAAAACCTTTATTTCTCTTCTTACCCTAAGGGAAATTGTTGTGAAATAATGGGTTGACTCAAATCAGTGGCTGTTTGAAAATAAAACTTTGAGTATATGCAGTCTCTGTTCAGTTTATTTGCATTTTTTTCTCTTATAAATATAACTTCTGCCTCTGTGTATCTTTTTTATCAACGATTTATGGGTCTGTTCACACCGGGTGTTGCTGTTTCTTTTTTTTTTTACTCAGAGATATACCGCATTGTTTCCCAGAAGCAAATGTCAGACAGACGTGAAAATGACATGTCTCCAAGCAACAATGTGGTTCCTATTCATGTTCCACCAACCACTGAAAACAAGCCAAAGGTGCAGTGCTGTCAGAACATATAAGGCGTTTCTCTTCTCCCCTAGAAGGCTGTGTATAGTCCAATTCCCAGGTCTGAGATTTAAATATATTTGTAATTCTTGTGGTCATTTTTGTGTTTTATTACTTCCTCATACTTATGAATTTTTCCATGTCTTAAGTTTAAGTCTTTTGATTTTAGCTTTATAAAATCACCCACTTGTCCCGAATGACTGCAGCTTTTTTTTCATGCTATGGCTTCACTAGCCTTAGTTTAATAAACTGAATGTTTGGATTCCTCAATTATTGTTTACTTTTCATCATGGAAGCTGTCACTGTAGGACATAATATAACTTGATCCCTTGAAGCTCAGATCTGTTGGTCTTGATTAAATCAAATTAAGAAGACTATAGAAATAAGCTATCATTTTGCCACAGAGCAGCTTATAATTAATACACTCTTCTCTCAGTGCAGTGTATATTTCCATAAATCTAAGAATTGCCCTATAAACATAGCAGAATTTTGAGAGCTTGAAAATTTTCCATTATTCTGGAAGTCAATTTCTAACATGCCTTAATAGGGTTATGTAGTTTAGTAAATTTTGTTTTTTAATTTTTGTAAACATCAAAATTGATTAGAGAGGGGGGCACTTTTTTCTGGATAAGAATTATCTTAATAAACACAAAAGACAGTGATGATTTCAGTAGCAGTATGGTTATGGGGCCATATGTTAAACAGTGCTGCCTGGCAGGCTGGGAACTGGAGAGACTGGTGGAATTCCATATGAGGTGCCTCTGTTACAGTAATCAGGCAGCCCAAGTCATTTAACTTCTCCAATTTCCCAGCAGTAGATTGTGTGGCATTTTATTGCTCAGGCAATAACTGGTTTAATGCTCTTAGTATCCAATGGTGAAATGTTAATTTTGTCTTAAAACCTTCCAGTAAATGAAATGCAACCTAGTTTTATCACCATATCCACCAGCAGGCATGGAAAATTATTTTAACAATGCTGATTTTTGAGTTTTGCAGTATATTATGGAATATAGTCCAGTTAAATATCTGGTTTCAGTATGTCTAAAGAATACAGTGAGAGGTTAATTTCTGCTCAAGTGGTACCACTTAAAGGCATGTATTCTTTTAGTACGCAAGATGAAATAGTACCTTGAGTTAAATAGAATGCATTTAGGCATTGTACAAACCTGAAAGTTTTCTTCCACTACATTATTGAAATCAATGGAGCAACTCATTTCTCATTCAGAAATGTGCACACTAATATTTAGTTTTGTTTTCTTGTGGATAGTATTGAGCACTTAACTGAAGTGTTCTACAAGTTGTGTCAACTAAAGTGATACAATTCAGGATGGTGGAATATCCCCAAAATATACATGTGTGTGGGCTTGCATAGATTACTATGTTTCATAGTTAATCTTCTGTCTTTTGCGGTGCTCATGACGTGTGGGGCGCACGGAAGGCATTGCTGTGATTAGTCAATTTAGTTTTTCTCTGTAGCCGTTTTATTATTTTGGTGTATTGGTTATGAAGATACTACTATCTATTTGTAAATTGCTACTTTGTATTTTATGCATGCTTTGTAACTTGATTTTTTTTTTTTTAGTTATTGATTTGGAATATATTCACATTCTAATAAACTGTTATAGGGGGACTATTCTTTATGTTGTCAGATTATATTTTTCCTTTGAGTGCTTTGGATGTAGCCATGGAATATTTGCTTCTGATGAGTAAGAGCATAGGTCCTTGGATTACAGAGTAAACAATTGAATTGGAGGCATCATTGTGTGAATTCAGCTTTGATTTTAGACATATAGTTCAATTATGCTGTTCTTAGAAAAAGTATTGAATATTACCAAAAACATTAGGAAAGTAATCTCTGTACTTTGGTACGTAACAGTGTCACCAGACCCAAGAAGAGGCTCCATCACTATTTTACTCAAAATTGGTAGTAAATTTTTTACAAAATTATTTAAGAGAAGGAGAAACTAGGTAGTGAATTGAAAATGAATAAAGTAACTTTGAATTTTTACCAGATGTAGACTTAATGTTGCCTTGGGCATGGTTGGATCTTGGGAGAATTCCAAGAAACCTTAAGTAGTAGTAGAAAATGAATCTGATTGCATTTCAACAAGTGTCTTCATTCTGAATAGTATCTCAGGAGACAGACTGTCTCAAGTAAGAAACATTAAGTTTTTAAATATTATGACAATTTAGGGCTCAAGGTAGTTTAGAAGTATTTTGCTTTTTGACCTTGCTTTTCAGTTATTTTAACTTTGAATTTTTAAAAAACCTATTGCATTGTCCTGAAAAGTCACTTAGCCATCTTGATTTTAACTTGTATGTCATTGTTCTAAAATGCTGTTTATGATTTCTCTCTAATAGTAGTTGTTACTCTGTAAGGGTAAGTTTCTTTAGCCATTGCACTGAGTATGCTAAATTGTAGTTCTAAGGAGGGGTGCTAGTTGGTGTCTTCTGCCAGAGGGTTCTGCAGGAAGGTTAGACTTCTTGAGTTTGGATTGCCCATCAGAGCTAGTCATATTTATTTCATCCTTGGGGAAATAAACATCTTAATTTTTGTCGTCAGTGACTTATATTTACAAAATGCAAACCCTCTCAGTGGTTTGAGCTATTGTGATAATCTCTTCCATCTACCTTAAAAAGAAGAAAAAAGCTCTACTATTTAGACAATTTTGGCCAACACCAGAAGCAGAATAACTCAAAGGCTGGGTGGATAATTAAGAACTTACTCCAACCTGTTAGGTTTCAATTTCTGGAGATTTTTTTTTTTTAAACAGAGGAGAAAAATGGAGGCTGGTTATTTGATGTCTCACAAACATCATAAGCCTGAGAAAAAAATTCAAAACAAAATATGAATTTTGCATAAGGACTGTGCATAAGGATATCTATTCCCTGTGTGAAAAAAAATGAACAAAGACAATGAAAGGACCTTCTTTCCCCACAACATTTAGTGGGTTAGCATAACAGTCAAACAAGTGCTAAAGAGCTGCTTTTTGTTCTCCTGGTTGGAGCAGTCCTGGTGCTGCATCCCTTCCTGGGATTTGACAGGTCACCTTTTTCACTCATCTATACAATACGCCGAATAAACTGGAGTTGTCATTCTAATCTCTTAAAGAAACTGTGGGAGGCTGATGGTAACAATAAAGTAATACAGAATGCTAATATCATTACAATTTATGTAAGGGAGACCATTAGGATTAGACTGAGATAATGGTATCTATTTTCCTAAAAGCTGAATTGGAGGATAGAGAAAGAATATTTGAAAGGAAGTTGATACTAGGCATATATTAGAAAGTATGCTAAATTCTGAGTTTAAAGATTGAAAGTGGCAGCTATAATAGAGCACTGGACTGGGTGAGAAAGACTTGGAATCTAGTCACAGGTCTTCTAGTCATTTTATCTCTGAACCTCACTTCCAGTTAATGAGGGGACTGGATTAGACCATTTCTGGGGTTTATCCCAGCCTTAATTCAGTAATTCTATGAATGAATACTTTCTTCAGGTACTAGAGCCAAATTATTATGCATTCTAACTAAAATTTAAATTTAATAGATAAGTAAAAATCATGTGTATACTTTGCAAGATGTTTTTGGTCTTATAATAACTTGATTAAAATGCTGTCTTTATTTCCATGTTAACACCATTAAATAAGATGAAAGCTTTCAGAACATTTGCAAAATGACTGTCAATTTCAACAATATGCATCAAAGTACCATATGTACTAAGGGGGGAGGAGCACTTGAGGGGCTGCTATGTCAACTGTGAGCTGAGAACTGCTGTTTTTTGGCTTTTACTGTTAAAAGAAACTTCTGCTGGCTTTTAATATATACTTTGAAATATATTCATGTTTGGGAGAGAGAACCTTTAAAAACATTTTGTGTTTAATTTTTTTTTTTAATCTCTTAAGTGGAATCTAGTAAGGTAGATCAGTCCATGGACTGATTCCACCAATAGAACCAATGATTAAATCCAAGTGTATAGGTTTATGTGTGCACACACATGATATAAATGGCATTGTCTATTAGGATAGTAATTATTAGTAAACATTTGAGTTGAATTATTTAACGTTATTAAGCATAGAATTGATAGGTCCTGACACAGATGTCATGTATATTGGCTGTTAACTACTATGTTATCAGTACCAGTGATGGTGAAAATTAATAGGCAACAGGATTACTTTCCTGTGGTTGAGTCAGTAGAACTTAACCTTGGCCCCAAACCACAAAATCTCAGACCCTGTTATCCGCATCCTGATGAATAAGCGTATGGCTTTTAGCACTCACTCCTAAGGCTCTGGAGGGCCATCTGCTGGGCTAGACAATGGCCTGGGAGGCAGAAACTGGAATAAGGAGGTAATCTGACAACCGGCGCTGCAGACCAGAGCTTCCTCCTTCTCTGGGTTTCTGTTGGACCACTGCTCAGAGTCTTTCTAGCTCTGCAGGTCAGGGAAGAAAATGTATAATCACTATCAGACTAATCACCAGGGTCCTCTATTTATCCCTGCCCTTCTATAATTGCTACATTGTAAGATCTACAAGGGTAGGGAAAGTGCTTTGTTCATACTTATATTCCTAATATTTATCCTTCCTGCAACCCTGTGTCAGAACAATAAGGAAGGACCATCTAAAAGAGTGAAGGGGCTAATCCTAGGGTTCATTCTAGTTTAGCTTGGGGGGCTATAGTCTGAGAATTTTACCATTTAAACATTTAAAAAATTGTTACATAAAATTATTATGTAAATAATATATAATTATTATACACAGTATAAATAATAGTATAATGAATCCCTTATGTATCCGTCATCCATCCCTTCTGAGAAAGATTTTCCATCTTCTGTTGCCACATACAGATTAATTGGGCCTCTTCTGTCTTCCCTCTGGCTGGATGAATGGCTAATGGTATCATTCTTGAATCTCCTGTATTGAGTGCACAACTTGCAGTGATTGAGTGCACAACCTGCCGCCTTTGGTTGTCATTTATGCTATTGGGTGGTATTCTGAGCCTCGTAAGTCATAATCTTAAAGCACTATTATTCTCAGTAAATACCTTTATTAGCCTTATATCCCTTGATTATGTTTTGTCTTTCACTCAGATGTCAAAGCCCTAGCCTCCTGGCCTTTAAGGATTGTCTGTTAGATCTTTTCTGAATGAGTCTTAGTCTCTAAATAGCAAAAGTTCTTGGTTAGACATTTTATTAAGTGGAAATAACTTTTGAGTATCATGTAAACCTTGTGAACTGACAAGTTGAAAGGTTTTAGTTTGACTTAAGTATGAGGATTACATACAAAACTTTGAAAGTATAAGGGAGAAATTTTAAACTTATACCACTGAATGCATTCAGTAAGCTATTTTTTAGCATTTGTATTTTATTACAAAATTAATTCTGCTGCTGCTTTACCAGTTAGGTCACAAGGATATGTTTTAAAAGGTCCTAAAACAGATGCACCCAGAGTACTGTAGTGGGTGATAACTTCTGGTGGACAGCTCTTCATTGCACTTATGCTAATGAGGTGGCCCTTACACTTGCCTTTATTCCTTTCCATAGAAGTACCTTTGTGTCTCTGGAGCTGAGCACAAGTTGTAATAGTTGTCTTTGAGTCCAGATCTTTGTGAAAGCAGAGAAATTCTCTATTTGAGTATACTGATGTGTGTGAGATATTTCAATAATTTTTGTACATGAATAAGAATGTGTTGCTCCCATTCATTACTTTAAAGGAAGAGACTCTCGTTATAAATTTGATAGAACCTTTTCACTTTATTTTCAAACATCTATTGGGATGATTTTCACTTTTCTTGCTGCCTAGAGTGACCACGCAAAATGTAGGTTAGTTCTACATTTAAACCTAAGGTGTAGATTATAGACACATTTTCAGTTTGCAACACAACAGTGGGCATTCTTGTTAAATTAGTTTGAGAAATTCATTTTATTTTGTACAAGGTACGATCCCTCTGCACAGTGAACAAATATATTACAAATCTGGGGTGTTTAAAAAAGTATTGCCATTTCATAGTTGCACTTATGCTATTGTACAGTAATTGTGTTTTTCTTATTCATTTGAATTGTATGCATATCACTTTGAGTAAAAACTTAATTTCTGTAAAATAATTGAACAGATTTTTCCATGTTGCCAATAAAATGCACAGTGCACATGTTTAGGTTGACCATGAACCTATTTGTGACAGTGCTAGACAGAAGTTCCTAGTAGGTGCTCTGTTAGATTGGAATGTCTTTTACCAGTAACTTTTAGATAAGTGAAGGCAGCTGTTGCCACAATAGATTAATCACACCCTCTGCCTTTCCCTTCTTCACTGTATTGCCTGATTTGAGTTGTATTACATTTCTTTAAAAATCATAGAATGCTAGAGCTGAAGGGTTGTCAGAGCTCCCTTACCTTTCTCTGCTTCTACCTTTTTTTCAATACATGGGGAAAAAAGGAACCCAGAGAGGACAAGTAACACTCAAATCTCGACCCAGTGCTTTAGCAATTCCACCATGCCACCTCTTGCTGAATTTTGCCAGAAGATACTTGGCAAAAAAGAGGTGAAACGAAACTTGAGTGCTTGTTTGCAGTTTGCCAGGCAGCAGTTATTGTACATGCAGGCTAAGGGAAGAAGATAAAACCTGGGATTGAGACGAAGTTTCTCCTTGCTGATCTGACTTCACCATGCTTCTTGATCCTTACTTGAGAAAGATATTTGAGCACTTGCTGCCCTGAAATACTGAGGTAAGTCTCTTATCTCTATTTCTTCCTACATATGTATGAGAAATATTTACTTGGGTCTACAAAGTAATTTTCTAGTATTTATATTTTAATAAGGCTTTTTTTGAAAGTAAATTTGCTATTGCTGATCACTTGCTCCCATGCATACATGCAGCATTCATGTAAGTATTATATTTTCCCCTAACGATAAAATTTGCTTAAGCCTTGAGTGAAGTGGGGGAGGGAGGATTTACTCATTTATTTATTTTCTTGCTTTTGCTGGTTATTGCCCAAACTAATGGGTTCCATGGCAGACTTCCAATGTGTATCAAGGGCTTCAGAACTCCCACATTTCCTGTAGCAGCTGTTCCAGCTTTGCAGTCATTTACAGTCACTTAGTTCCTCCTCTGTATACCTTTTTGGAAGTATTTTTTTTACTGCCTGGACTGTTAATCAGAGAATGGAGTTGGTATAAGGTGGTCATTAGTTTCCCTGCTTTGCCCTTTTGGTCTTTAATTCTTGTGAGGAGGTCCTCTTTAGGGCTTGGGAGAGGCTCCTTTTTGACCCAGCCGAGCCCCAGTTTACTTACATTCATTAGAGTGGAAGTATAGATACACCTGAATGCTGGGATCTGGAGCATTAGCTCATTGTAATACATTTTTGGCCATGTCAGTAGGTGGTGCTTAGAAGGTAGAAGTACTTCATATACTTATATGTTAAGTTTTTACATCATGTTATAGCAATTGATTACAGTCCATTCTTTGATCATTTCATTTAGTTCCATCAAAAAGCATAATGTACTTAAAACAACTTAAACTTCCTATATCCACTTTTGTCTAATTTCCTCTACACTTTTAGGTTCCATACTACATCAAGCTCAAGATTTATGAAGATATGCTTGACAGCATGGACTCTTCTGAGTCAAGGAATGCCAACCAAATAAATTCGGGAGGCCGAATAACCATTTTTAGGGATGTTTAATTCTTACCAGTCTGTGACTGCTTGCTTAAAGGCATCATCTCAGAGTTCCATTTCACATGGAATAACTGAGGTGTTGGATGGACTCAGGAGATATGACAAGGCCAGGACTGGCTTGCAATGTTCTTGAACTTTGAATTGGCAAGATTTTGTAAAGCTGGCCTAGAAATCATTGTTTGACTGAAAGAGGCTGTTGCACTTTGGAAACTTTTTTTTCCTCCTACTACCAGCAGGGGCAGAAGAGGGAAAGTTAATTTGTATTCATTAAAGTCTTATTTTAAAAAATTGAAGTTGTCAGCATTAGACTGTATACTAAACTCTGTAATCTTGGCAGTTATAATTTGATTGACCTGACATATATGTACAGGTACTTTAGGATTGATATTAGCATAGTTTGTGTCCATGTACTAATTATCTTAGGTAATAAAACAGATAAGTGATGGTAACAGGAACCAAAAGCACATATACATTTCAGGTGCTTTAAAGTAATCCCCTCTCCTCCCCAGTCCCCTTTACTCCTAGGAAAGTTGGTAAAACCTATTCTACATGCTTTCTAAGCATCATGTTTCAGATAATTTAATATATAAATATTAATATGTATATATTTAGCGGATGTTGATGAGTAGCTTTATCTTAAATGTTTTAAAAGATTATATAATCCGTAGCATTTGGGGTTGGGGGTGGGTGGGCGGTAGAATTTGCTTTTGAGAACGGACCTTTTGAACAGTTACCCCAGTCCCACTTGGAAGCTCTTCTTTAGTTCCAGGTGAACGTTATAACAGACACGCAGCTGGAATCAGTCTGTACCATTATTTCAAGTCAAGGGATTGTCTTCTTTCAGAGAGTCAGAGAACATTCAGCAGAGCGCACTGCAAGAGAGAGGCTTAACCCTCAAGACTGCTTGTCCTGGGACGGCCCATTGGCAGGACTCTGTCTTACTGGGAGGAGGTTATAATGACCAGGAATATGGCTGTTCCTAGGTAGGTCGTATGGATTCTGGATATAGCTGGAGTTACAACCACGGCTTTCTTGGACCACACTGACTGTGGGCTCTAAGGAATATAGTGAAAAATGAGTTCAGAGAACAGATTAGCTTTGGTTGCCTTGTTGGGGGGAAGAGAATTCTATTTAACTTGGTCGGGGGAGAAGCCAGGGGTTTATGATAAATGTATGAAGGTTAGGACTGAGGCTTGTTCAAGAGATTGAAAAGCTAAGTGAGTGTGCTATCAGAATCCCAAGCTCTGGTCAAAACAGAGGGACTTAGAGTAGGGGTCAGGGGTTTTATCAGTGAGCCCAGGGACATGGGTTAAACTGGGAAAAAGTAGAATAAGGTGATTTTGAAACTTGCAAATGTCTGTTCTGATTGTTTTCTTTTTTAAACAGGAATTTGTGTCAACAATCAGTTGAAGTGTATGTGTTTGTGTGTATTGACTCCCCACCCCCAATATATCTGCTTCACACGTAGCCTTAGTGTTTTTTAAAAGCAGAGTTGGCACAAGAATTTGATTTCTTGTATGAGAGAGGAGGGCAGTCCTGGGAAAGACAGTTCACCTTGGATTCCTTAAAAAGCAACAAAAGAAGGGTGTATTTTCAAGACGGGGACTGGAGAGGGCTGTTTTCACTTCAGATGCTGTACTAATGCCCTGATTTCACTAAGTTACTTATTTGAGACACCTACCAACTTCATATATATTTTTATTAGATGTCGACAAGGATGGCACATCTGTGTATGGAGACCCCGTGTGCACAGGCGACTTCATTTCTACATAGCTGCTTTCTGGAAGCGTGCAGGTGAGGATGGGTAGGTCCTTAATTGTGGCATAAGGGTTTTCACTGCTATTCAAGGAACAAGTGCTAGAACTGCATACGGATTCTTTCATGTAATCTGCAAGGCAAGAGAGATTTCTTAGGACAAGCAAGGACATATGACTTAATTTAAATACCAAAAGCAGAGTACAGTTTATGTGCTTTCAGGATTGAGAAGTTGTAAACACCTTTGATAATCCAAGATTCACTTACTAAATATGTTGAGGAGTGCTTTTCTAGGTAAGCAGAGTTCTAAGGAATTATGTTTTTGGAGGGATAAGAACATTTTTGCTTTAGTAGTCAGGTATAGCACCAGAAAGGGATTAATTCAAGATATTCATAATATGCTTTCACATCTGTTGTTTAATTTTTACAAAATCTTGCAAGGATAGTTGACTGTATTTTATGAGATGATGGCCCAGGGAGATGAAGTGACTTGTCTAAGGTCATATGGCTCGTGAATGGCAGTGCCAGTACTTGAATCCATGCCTTGGGACTCCTTGGCCTGTGTATTTTCTGTGATATCATTTTTCTGAATTCTTTTTGATGACTAAGCTTAGGTTCAGAAGAAGTAGGTGTGTGATTTGGCACAAGTGCCAGCAATTTGGCAACCTTTAGGCAGTAAACAGGTAGTATCCCTGCTCTCGAGAAGCTCGTGATCAGAGGTGGGGCAGACTGAAGTGTAATAGAGGTTTAAAAAGCACCTGGGTCTCAAGCTAGGCTTTGGAAAGTTCCTGTTTTCTAGTAAGCCTGCAGTATATCTTCTGGGGTCAGTTACTCCAGTTCTCAGGAATGCTAACTGAAATCTATTTTAGCAGTATCTTTCTCTGATACTAGGAGAACTCATGCTGCTTCTCCTGTAGTCTCTCAGGTGCATCATCCCCAAGACTTCAGGGTGTATTAGGGTACAAAAGATGCAAACTGGTTTCCAAATATGAAGCAAGGTAACTGTAGCTCACTGGAGGAAGAAGGTTCTCTTTGTGACTGGGAGTCACAGTGAAACGGGAGCCCTTCTTTCAACCTCTATGCCATTTTCCCTTTTGGGGGAAGATTACTGCCTCCTGTGGATTGTTTCAAATGAGGCAGAACTTGCCTAGAAAAAGCAGGAGACTCTCTAATTTGGCAACTCTGGCCCTCATCCTTCTGTGAGGCTCTGCCAGCCAGGGGAATCTAGAAATAAGCACTGAGTTGCAGGGGCTTCGTAGTCAAGAGTGATCTAAGAAGTCTACATTTCTATAAGTGGTAGCAGATGGTGAAATTTCTCTATTTCTCAGCTCTAAATTTCTATAAGTGCTAGCAGATGGTAAAATTCTCAGATGATCTTTCACTAGAACCACCACAATTTACATTTTGGGCTGCTATTTTTCTATGCTTTCTGCCTCCAACTTGTGAAATTAATGAAAATGTAAAAAAGTGAAAATGGTAGTGTAATTCAAGGGGTTACTGGATGTACCTTGGTCCGGTGAGAGCAGAGCGCTCCACGTGACTGAAGTAGTTGAGATGTGTGCCACCACAGGAGTCTTTTCTCCCACAGCAGGTAACTGGTTGGGAGGGGATTTACTTTTTTGTTAGTATAGGGTTATTTATGTTTGTTTTAGCAGGTAACATTTCCTCAATCTTGTACAAAACTACATTCACCCATTAGTTCCTAAAAGTGTAGGCAGAGCAGTAATTATTATTTCCCCTCCCCCTTTATTGCTTATGAGGAAACTGAGATTTGTATAGTGACTTCCCCAGGGTTACCCTGCTCATCAGTATTAGAGCAAGCTCCAGAACCAGGCTCAGAGCACTTTGTATCACAGCTTAGCCCCCAGGCAGAGAGAGATGTGGGTCTTGGGTCCTGTCTTGGATTGTGGCCTCTCTCTACCCTAGAACCCTAGAGAGGAGGAGAAAACATTCTTGCTAGACAGCGAGCAGTCCCAGCAGAGACTAAAGGGAGGCTGGATTGGCCCAGCTACTGGTGAGGCTCTCATAGGGGAAAGGTGGCTCTGGGCGCTAGGCCATGACCTGCCCAAGTCACATGGAATTGCCTCTAGTGAATACTTTGTTTCTTAGTACAAGGGAGTGGGGTTAAGTCTAGGAACCTCAGCTGGCCCCTTGGTCCCATTTTGGGTTCTCTGAATTTACCAGCCAAGTAGTAAGGCAGTATGACTCAGCTGCTCCTGTGGAAGCTGAGGACTACTAACTAGTACTGCTTAAAGAAGGGCTATCCCCAACACCTCTCCCCTCCTCCCCACGCAGGCACATCAGTTTTACTTTGATTGGCAGCTGACTCAGTTGCATATTTTCTAAAATTTGAGGACTAGTGTTAGCTCGCTTTATAGCACATGTAGCTGGTCTTCACTGACTCCAGTTAGATCACTGACACTTGTTACATCTGTGCAGGGGGCCAGGCAGGAAGGACTAGTATTACTACTTTAGAAATGAGGAAACTAAAGCTCATAAAGTTTGCCTAATGTTAGTAAGTAGTTAAGTTAGGACAACCCCTCCCTGCTCTGATACCCAATCAAGGTGTTTTCCCCTCATATTTTGTTACCCTGTACGCCTGTCCTATATCCTAAATGCAGACTATCTGCAACAGCTTCACCTTACCCTGAACAAGGAAAGCCTTTTATCTGTGGGGCCAAGTTCAGCTGAGAAAGGCCAAGCTCTTTTTGTGGACGTCCCATGACTGATTATTAGGGCAGTGGGAGAGGCTTGAAGCTCTAGCTCAATGCCTAACAGAGCCTCAGCCAACCAGTAGTGGCCCTCTTATTTCCACCAGAAAAGTCGGCTGCTTTCAAGTTTGGGGAAATAAATTGTTTGCTCTGTAGCAGGGGATGCATCTAAATAGATAAAAGAGAAATTGGGGTTTGTGGGAATGGGGTGAGTCTCAGGGAGAAGATGTATCATCCATAAAGGGGCCAGAGGTAAAGCCAAAGGGGATGGAGAAGAGTGTGTGTGTGCGTGTGTGTGTTTGGAGGTGGTGGTAGGAGGGTGTTGAATTATGGAATAAACTGGATTCTGTTTCTGAGGAGGGAGGGGAAGGGCAGGGCCAGCTGGAAAACTATACTTCAGGAACCTACTCTTTTCTCCAGCTGAGTCATCCACCTGCCTGCTCTGAGGGAGGGCATGGTAAGGGGAAGAATAACCAGCTGCTCTAGGACACTTCCTCATCTTTTTATAGCCCCACCTCTATACCAGTCTTTGCACTTTGGGCATGTTGCAAAGAAAGGGGAGACATCAACCAAGGCTCTCCAAGCTCTGGGGAGTCGCTCCTTTAAGGCCTGTAATTAGCATCAAGGCTGAAGGTTTAGCCCTATAACGTCCTGGCATTTGTTCTCATATAGTTCCTACCTTCCGCAAATCACATACAGCCACATAACTATCAGAGGCAGAAGGGGCCTCTGAAATGAACTAATTGAAACATCTTCATTTCATAAAGGAAGTAACAAATCGAGAGAGGGGAAATGATTTTCCAAGGCCATCTTGTGAGTAGGATTTGAACTTATCCCAGCCTTCAGGTTCACACTATCATCTACTTAAGGCCAATATTTCACTGTTGGGGAAAACCTAGGCACTGAACGTCCATCTCTTGTCTTCTCAGCCTACTACTACTATTAGAAGGCCACAATGCCTTTTCTCCCACACTGGCTGAAAAAAGTTTTCAGGATGTTGGTGGGCTCCTGACTACCTGGGAAGCCAAGGTTATTGCAAGGAGAGACTTGGAGGTTGGATTAGCAAGGAGCATACAGGTGGGGAAAGGGGCAGCAACAGTGGGATCCAGGATTTCAGGATCATTAAGGTGATGGAGAGTAGTGGGGAGGATTCTTCTATAGCACTTTGAAATGCCTGACAGATAAGTGTTGACATGAGGCAGTTTGTTGCAGAATAATTTTGCTGAGAGGGGAGCAGGGGAAGGAGAGATGGAAAGGTGTTTAGAGGTAAAATGGGGTTAGCACAGCGGTATGAGTGATCTCGCGCAACCTCCAGATGACAGTGAGTGGAGGTGTTTAGTAAGTAACAGGGGAAAGGGAGCATTGACTGGATTAGATGCTTAGAGCTGGAAAGGGCTTTAGAGATAGTGCTTGCACAACCCTGTCTTTTTTTTTTTATAAATTTATTTATTTATGGCTGTGTGGGGTCTTTGCTGCGCGCGGGCTTTTCTCTAGTTGTGGTGAGTGGAGGCTACTCTTTGTTGCGGTGCGCGGGCTTCTCATTGCGATGGCTTCTCTTGTTGCGGAGCACAGGCTCTAGAGCGCAGGCTCAGTAGTTGTGGCACACAGGCTTAGTTGCTCTGAGGCATGTGGGATCTTCCCAGACCAGGGATCGAACCCATGCCCCTGGCGTTGGCAGGCGGATTCTTAATTACTGCGCCACCAGGGGATCCCCAACCCTGTCCTTCTAATAGGGGAAGAAACCAAGACTCAGAAAACAACACTGTGATCTAATCAGTGCCACACAGCAAGAACCAGGACTAGAACCCAATTTTTTTTTTTTTTTTTGGCGGTACGTGGGCCTCTCACTGTTGTGGCCTCTCCCGTTGCGGAGCACAGGCTCCGGACGCGCAGGCTTAGTGGCCATGGCTCACGGGCCCAGCCGCTCCGCGGCATGTGGGATCCTCCCGGACCGGGGCACGAACCCGTGTCCCCTGCATCGGCAGGCGGACTCTCAGCCACTGCGCCACCAGGGAAGCCCGTTTGTTTTTTTTGTTTTTTTTAAATTTTTGTTTGGCTGCACCGTGCAGCTTGCAGGATCTTAGTTCTCCGACCAGGGATTGAACCCGGGCCCCAGCAGTAAAAGCGCCAAGTCCTAACCACTGGACCACCAGGGAATTCCCCTTAGAACCCATATCTTTTAACTCCCAGGCCAGGGCTCTTTCCCACTGAGTTCAGAGAACACTAAGACTCTTTTGTTTTGTTTTGTTTTTTGGTTTTTTTTTGCGGTACACGGGCCTCTAACTGCCCATTGCGGAGCACAGGCTCCGGACGTGCAGGCTCAGCGGCCATGGCTCACGGGCCCAGCCCCTCCGCGGCATGTGGGATCTTCCCAGACCGGGGCACGAACCCGTGTCCCCTGTATCGGCAGGCGGACTCTCAATCACTGCGCCACCAGGGAAGCCCTAAGACTCTTTATCTTAACTCTTAGTGGTTATAATTTGGTTTGGGCCAGTAGTTTTAGGAAATAATTCCATTCCTGGTACAAACTAGTTTATTATATGTTTATCTGGGGAGTTCAGCCAGTTAGTGGGGTTTATTTCCATGTCTTTGATAAGTATTTCTGTAAAGCTCTTAACTGTGATGTTCCATTTTCCTCTTGTTCTGGTGTGTTGGTCCCTAACAAACACCTGTTGGTACATTTGCCTACATAGCCATCTTTTCTCTCCAGTTTAAAGGATAATTATAGCCAGAGTGGTGAAATGAAACCTGGCTGCTAGCTTCCAAGTCTCCCCTGCACTCAGACACTCAGATATATGATCCCACAAAACAGGAATGAATGACGCCATGGCTGAGTCCTTAACTTTGTTTTACATTTATGGCTGCGAGTAACTACTATAATCACAATGCGTAGGACAATGAAGTGCATAGGGAAGTTGTGTGCTCATTTATTGAGGTGTCTGGGCCTGTCTGAATTCATTCATGCTTGAGTCATGCATATTCTCAGAGCTGTAAAGGTCCTTAGAGATGTTTCTGTCCAGTCCCCATTCCTCCTTGAGAAAGAAACTGAGGTCCCAGGTCACAGTGATAAGACAGTATAGTTTTGTTTTCTATTGTTTAGCTTCATCTACTGTAATGGCGCTTCCTTTCATTTGGGTGGTTTAAGTCAAAACTAACAAAAAATTGCCAGAATGATGATCCCAAGGGCATAGTGACCTATGGGTGGTGACCTTCTGTCCTCAGATCGTTCTCTTGGGCTGTGCACATCCTCCTCTTGGGCTGTGCACATCCTAACACGTGCTGGTGGAGACTTGTCCTTCCTGCTCTGTTGTTCAGAACACAATTCTCACCACCATCCACCCCTAGCTCACCCCACTTTTTTTTTCTCACCCCACTTCTAATAACCACCCCACCAAAGGTTGAAGACGACTAACTCTCCTTGGTTAGGAAAGTGGTGTCTCAGGTGTACCTAAGGCTAAGTCTGAAAGACCAGAAGGGTAATCTGGGAAATCTGAGTCAGTCTAGACTTAGGGGTTTGTAAGTGTTAGGTGATACGCTACATAAGGATGCCCTGAGGCATTTGTCACAAAAGGTCCCACTCTAGATCTATGGCATCAGAATCTTGGGGAGTTGGGGGGTGAACATATGTATTTTTAACAAGCTTTCCAGGTGATTCTGGTACACAGCTAGGTTTAGGATATCCGCTGGGATCGTTGCTGTAAGTCATATCTCTTTCAGTTTGGCTGAGACTCTTAAATAGTCCTCAGAGACACAAGGACAACTCTACTACATTAGTATAACCCGTTACAATATGCAGAAACACTTGTGATCTGTGTTTTTTATTAGATACTCAGGATAACCTTGTTAGATCATAGGACAGGCATACTTATCCCAACCTTGCAATTTGAGAAAACTGTGCCTTACGGTGGTTGGTCATAGTTAATAAGTGACAATTTCAAAGCCACCTGTTTCACACATTTCTGTTATTTAAACCTAGGCCCTAAGCCTGGGGCAGGACCTGACCTTTCATATTTGGCTTCACCTGTATACTTCCTAGAAGGATGATCCAACTTGCAGTTCCTATGTGTTAGGGATTAGTCCTGGCTTCTCTTTTCTCTGGGGCAGAGATCTCGTGAGGGTGGAGTGCCGTACAATATTAACACTAGGTATTATTTTCATTCCTTGTGCCCCAGAAAGCCAGAAGGTGCAGGGTGGCATTCCTTACCAGCGCAATGACAGGAGGCCTCTGGGGCAGGTAGATTGACTTTATTTCAGATTTTATAATCAATTTAACTTGTACTAATTGGTTGGATAATGACGTTCTACATTTCCGAAGACATTTAGTTGGCATCTATAAAAAACCCATAAGCGTTTCCTAAGCAGGTGCAACTGAAATCAAAAGATGAAATCATTATTATTATGATTACTCCTCCTGGGCAGAGCTACCCAGCAGCCCCAGGTCCTGTGGTCTTTAACATTTTTTGGGGGGGTGGGGGAAGAGATGCGCAGTTTGTACCTGGTAGAACTGGCCATTTCAGATCTGCACTCTTTTTCTTGCTAAGCCCTTTCTAATGGGACGTCAGGATTAGATACTGTACCTTTGAAGCCTTTGTCCATAATGTATGTGTTCTGACGTCTATCCATTCCACAAGCACCTGCATAAAAACAGTAAAAGGAAAGAAAATTATAGGGGTGAATGAGGTTTACCTAGACTGCATGAGTTCTTTTGTTTGTTTGTTTTCTTTCTCCCCTACCCAGAAAATAAATAGTTCTTTAGTGCTAGAAAATTATTCTGGGTTTAATCTACTCTAAATCATCTTGACCATACAGGAATTCTTTAAAAGCTCCTAAAGCATAAATGATGAGCTACAGCACCCCCTGGCATATTTAGCACTACTGCTCTTTAACCTTCACTCTGAGGGGAATGTCTTCCAGGAGGTGATCAAAGGCAGTTCTGATGCCACCTACAGTCACTGTAGGTGAAGTTTCAGTCTCCAAAAGTATAGGATAAGGAATGAATCAGAACCAGTTCTTAGCTTGGGGGAAGGGTGTATGACATTCCCAGTGCCAGTTCTGTTGGACTTCGGAGAGGGGGTGAAGACTGTTTCTCACCTTGTAGCTCTGGTCTTCCCTCTCCCCTTCTGGATCCAAAGCTCGACTGAGGGGAGCCAGAGGGAGGTGAACAGGTAGCTGAGGTTCTTCATTGGTCATCTCTACAGGATGTATAGTCATTCCCTTACATAGTCAGCTGGCTTAGTCCCCCTCCCCCTGCCCCACTTTTTTTGGGTGGACTATTTGCACATAATTGAGAGTTGTATTTGAACAATACTACCAGTGTTTTTCAGTCCCAAGGATTTCTTTTTTCCCTTTTGGCTGTCACAGTTTATCCTAGGCTCCCACAATGCATGGTTCTGAGCCCCAGCCAGAGGCAGGAAGGACACAAAGCTTCAGCGACCAAGCTCTGGTTCTTTGCTACTGGTGATCCCAGAAAAGAAATTATGTGATACTTTAAATTTGGGACAGTGATGACTTGGGCTCACGAAGCCATTATTTTCAGCTTTTAACTGAGAATGCCATATCAGGCAAGGCATGCAGCAAGTGCTTACTAAAATACAGTTTCACTGCACTTGACTCTCCCCAGTTGTTGACACTGAAGACCAACCCATGGCTCTTTAGATACATCCCCATACCTCTTCCATATAGAGGTCCCTAGTTGAAATTGCAGGAGCCTACTCCTATCTCCCTTCCTTCCACACATTGCTCAGTGATAGAGCAGAATCAGATCCAAGTTTTTCTCAAGTTTGCTATTCTCCAAAGGGCCTGTAGGTACCTGTGCCCTTCAGAAGCATGACTGTAACAGTCTGTATCACTGGTGTCAGTTCAGCACTTTATTCTAGACCAGGGCTTCTTTTGCCCTCCCTGAGGGAGGGAGGCTAGGCTGTTAACTTTTTCCCTTTTTAGAGAACAGGAAACAGGCTCAAAGAAGGGCAGTGACTTGTCTGAGATCACACCGACAAGTGAGAAGTTGAGTTCTGCGTAGAGCTCAGATGTTCTCAAGTATTCTCTCCCATTGGCCACCAGCCTGCCTCAGTGTAAGCGAAAATGACAGCGTGTGGTGGCTCTGGCTACAGTGGTTGAAGGGAGAAATCTGGGCTGAGCCCAGAGGATGCTCCCAAATGGAAAGAGGTGCAGGGTGGTGGTAGTGTGTGTGTCGGGGGATTGTATCTGGTGGGGTTATTGAATGTCCTGAGCACTGCTTAGGGGGCTCACAGCCAGGAGCACAGCCTCCTGGGTATAAGCCCAGGGTATGTGAAGCCCATGCCTACTTAACAGGTAGATGGATTTAGAACCTTTGCTCTTCTTACTGCTACTGGCCTCAGAGACCTGCAGGGGTTGGTAGAGCTGCATTTCACTTGAGCTCTAGAAACCAGCTAGAGCCTGAATTCAGGCCCAGGTTGTCCAGTGTGCCATCTAGGGCAGGACTACTTTGTAGGGAGGCCAAATTCTCTGTTTATTCATTGCACCTACTTCTGTAACTCCTACCTCACATCCTCCCATAGCAGGACTGATTTTCCAAGTCTCTTTTTTGCATCTTTCCCAAGCTACCAGGTTTGAGCCTAATATATGAGCACAGAGGATGTTGGTTGACACATCCTGCCTCAACCTCTCTAGATCCCTACTGGACCACCCTACCCTATGATCTGGGAGAGCCAGTCTGGGGTCTCTCTCTGAGGGACATTGGGCTTTTTGGCCACAGAACCAACTCTCCGTCATTCACATCCACGGGCCCAAAGAATCCCAAAGATGTCACCATCTCCAAGTCACTTCTCAGTGGTTTTGGGTTGTATTCTGTGGTCTGCAGGGAGTGCGGTTATGTTGTGTTCCCTTCACCTAATACTACTTGCAGTTTGTCCATATCCACTGACCATGATAGGAGGAGAGGGGGTGACTGGGGGGATCCAGACAGGCTTCCTTCTTCAGATAGGGAATCGGGCTTGTAGATTAATTATGTCGGAGGGAAGGGGCTCAGCAGGGAGAGTTCTGGGACCATGGGGGTAAGTTAAAGGATAGGAGTGGGGGTTAGGGTAGGCGCTGGGTCTGGTCTGGTATGACAACCTCAGGGGTCCAGGGGATAGAGGGTAGGGCTGGGAGTCTAACCTGGTGAGTGTAGCTCAGCGGGGTGGCTGAGGTGTCTAAGTTCAATGTAGAAGTCCTCGGGCGGGTACCTGGCCTCCAGGGCACTGATCTGGAAATGGGAGTCTAGTGAGAGGATGACAGGGAGGAGCCATTATTCCCAGGGCCCTGGTATGGCAGGGGTTGGGGGATGAGGGTCAGGGTGGGGCAGGTTGGAAGGAATTAGGGCTTCCATGTGTAGCATCCAAAGGCGCTAGAGCCAGCAGGGCCAGAGGGATTTGCTAGAGCTGAGGCCACTGGCCTTGCTACCCCTCACTCCCCACCCCTCTCCCGCACCCCCATAGGAATTGGTGTCTGCCAGGGCAGTGGGGCAGAGGGAATGAGCCCTTGAAAGGGGCACCTTGGTGGGGCCTGGCTCAGGCAGGGGTCCCTTTCCCAGATGGTGAGTGCATCTTTTGCTTCCAACCTGAATCCCCACATCTGGGCCCTAGCTTTCTCCCTTGTGGTCCCTGGGTCATAGCCACTCTCTCCCTATCCCCTAACATAGGAATGAAAGGGCTCTTGGACTTCATTTGCTTATAAGAGCTGAAATAGGGGCTTGGGTTTCCTCCCCACACCCCTTCACCCTGGGGGAAACCATGCTTAAGATTTATCTACTAACTCTCCCAGGGAGCTGGGATGGGCCCCTGTCAATATGGGAGAAGGAGAAGAGGGTGGGATGTGATGGCAAGGGACCAGACTCAAACCACTACTGACCTAACACGTTCACATAGCTGTAGGGGGTCCAGCCTGCCATGTCTCTGTCAAGGGACTTGTTACTGAGCTGTTTGTTTGGAAAGTAGGAGAGCGAGCTACTATCTAGTACCCTTGAGATGCCCCTGCCCAGCCTTTGCTTTTTTTGCCCACCCTCATGCACCCACCCCTGTGATGACCCTGACCCACCTAGGTGCTAGGTCGTTGAGGGAAAGGGAGAGTTAGGTGTTCTATGATAGGCCACCGTAGTGTGGCTGAGGCCAGTGGGAACAGAACATATACCCCCATCTAAGCAGTCTGGCTGAAGCTGTAAGGCTCTTGGGCCCCTGGGACACAGGGGAGCAAAGGGCAGGGCCTCTTGAGAGCCAAGAACTGGCCTGAGCCAAGCTGGCCCTGACAGGGAAAGCAGGTCAGCTGGATGGGGCTGAGCTGCAGGAGAAAGGGGTGTTGGCAGCGTCTCAGCTGCAACACGAGGCCATCTCCAGCACAGAGCCGGGTGCCGAGGCTGCCTGCAACATCACTGTCACCTCTGCCACCTGACCTGGGCTGAGTGTGAGAATCTTCCTTTCATGTGACCAAGAAAGCTTCAGGGTAGGTTGGCCTTATGGCGCAACCCTTTCTCTTCCTGCGATCTCACAGCTGCCCTTCATATGAGGCAAGGATGGTTGTTCTCATTGCACAGCTAGGGACCTTAGTCCTGCTTGTGGGCCCCGCTCATGGTCACACACACAGGCAGTGACAGAGCTGGGTCTACAACTTAGGTCTCAGCTCCCAGACCCATGTCCTTTCCATGTCATCACAGCTGCCTGCCCTTGCTAAAAATTTGCCAGGCTGAGGGGTCCCTGACCACACAGAACTACTTTGGGCCCCTGGGGTGAAATGAGCCAGAGGGTCACCAAGTGGGCTACTCTGTAGTAACTCCACCCCCTTACTGAGTGACAGAGGGTGGCTGGTGCTTCCCTCTCAGCATGAGACCAAGAATGACATGGCCACAAGGGACTTTGTCTCTCACCCCTGGCGTCCTTTGCCTCTAACCTGCTGTAGCCTTGATAATGTGGCTCTAGTTAATCAAGGACCTCCTGCTGGGAAGCTCCTGGATTCCCTTCCCTTGGCTCCTCAGATCAGCCTAAAGCTGTGAAGCTGGGTGTGGGGCTGACGGCCACAGGCTTTGCATACAGACCTCGAGGTACCCCTGCTTGCAGCACTGCCATTCTATTGGAAAACTGAGGCTGAGAGCCCCTGAAGAGGGCCTTTGGGTGCTGGCTTGACAGGGGTGGCTCCTGGGGCTATATGGGGTCTGTGTCATTGTTGCTAGGGGGCTCAGGGTGCATTGCTACCAGGGCTGTGGCAGCAGCCATGGTCCGTGGACTGGTGGACATTTTCTGTGGGGCAGATGGGGAGAAAGGATCCCTAGAGCTCTATAAGGCACAGAGCTGGAGGATGAAAACTGCTCCTGGCCATGTTCCTGGCCCAGGATGGGGTTAGCCCCCCATGGTCCTGCCATAGCGTGTGTGTGTGCACGCAGGTATGCAGCATGAGCCCGTTGACCTTGTGGTCCTTGGGGCTGTCCCTCATTTCTGAACCTCTCATCTGCCCACTATGGATCCTGGCACACCAGGGGGTGCTCACTACACATGTGTGCTGAGACATCCTTGCCCAAGGGCCTGTGATTGTACGAGGACGTCTTGCCATCAGCCAGTGTTATGCTGGGAGCTGTGAGGAAAGGCCCTGTCCAGGGTGGTACACACCTGACCTTGAAGGCCTGCAGGACTCACTGTTAATGGGAACACTTGGCTGTGACTGATCTGATGTTTGGGTTCCATGTCCCTTGTGATGGTTCTGATAGCAACACATGGTTGTGGGTGTGTACTGATAACATGCAGTATGTAAGGTGGTACCTAAGTAGTAGTAGTTACTCTATAATGTGCTGGCTGCACACATGGTGCTGGTAACATACTGTAGTGATTAATTCTGTAGTGTTTTGATTATATGTGTTAACATGAGGCAAAAGTGGTTACATGGTTATGTGCGACAAGGCTACACATGATTACTTGATGATCACATGACTTGGTACCCACCGGTTCCACACAGGGTATGGGGGTGTATGTTATATCGAGTGATGCTGTGAGTTGGTTACATGTGACGTGTCCTGCTTACATGGCACTTGTTGGCTCCATATAACCTGGTGGCTTCCTCTTACGTGCTTCACAGAGTGTTTACATGGGATCACAGGGCAATGTGTATTGTATTGGCAGTTGGTTCCACACAGACCCTGGGCGGGGTGGTGGTGGTGCAGTTTCTTCCCAGGCAGTGGTGAGGGCTCAGTGCGTAGACAGCGGATGGGGGCTGGGGAGTTAGGGGCCCGGTACCTTGGTGGGGCTGTTCCTGTCCAGAGTGCTGGCCTGGTTGGTGTTAGGCCCCCCGCACGCCAGTGCGTGGTAGCTGGAATTGGAAAAGCACTGGGCATGGCTGCTACTTTGAGACAAATCTGGGAAGAGAACAAGGTGCCACATGCCATCACATCCCTGGCCCTGGCATGAGACACCCCTAAACTAATGCTTGGGCTGGGCTGCCTCGAAAGTGCTCTGCAAAGAGAGACAGTCAAGTCTCCCAGCCCCCAAGCTTCCTGGCATCTACTACTCCCCTAGAAATGTGTAGAGCCTGATTTGCCCCTTTCCTTGCAGTGGCCCTCCTTGCAGCTTGCAGGTTGCAGGTTAGGCTTGCCAGTGTGGAGGGTGGCACCAGCGTGAGAAGCGTTAATTTGACAGTCTCAGATATCCCCGAGTCACTATGTAGGGCTATGCTGACCCTCCCCTGCCTCCCCCAGGGTCAGATCCCAGTAGTGAGGCTGTAAAGAGAACCCCACTTCTCCTGACCTTAGCCTTGTCCTCCTGCAGATTCCAGTGGAATGGCATGGGAAAACCTAGCCAACCTTGCTTACTATAGTCATAGAAGAAAATCCCCAAATCCTCCCTATGAGCTTTGGGATTTCATCAGGGGATATCTACTTTGGCTGAAACCCAGGGCAGCATGTAGGCCAGGAACTTCCTCAAGGTAGGGTCTGCACCTGGGCCGCTCCTGGCTCTCCTGCAGCGCCTCGCACGGAGCTGGGCAAATAGTAGGCAATGGAATTAGCAGGAATGACATGTCAGCAGGCCGACATGATCTTGGTTTTCTAAGTAAGTCCAAGGTCCAGGAGGCTGCAGGTCAGCCATGAGCTATGGAGCCAGCTGGAGAGAGCTGTCATCCTTGTGCATACCCTGACAGGCCTACCCTCCTGTGGCTCCGGGCTGTGGGCAATTTTAGAGCATTTTGACCTCTTCTGTTTAATGAAATATGAAGCAAAAAGCTGTTCTTATTTCTAAGGCAGCAGTCCAGACTCCCAGATAAATGCCTGCTGGAGTTGTTACCCCATCTGTGAACAGACTGGGTTCCAGCAGGCCCGATTCGAGGGACATTGCCCAGACTTTCAGACTTCCCCACGTCAGGCCCCGTCCCCTTCCACTGTATAAATAGGGCCCTCCTAACTCTGGGAACTGGGAGGGAGGGGTGCTCTGAGGCCTTCACCAAGGAAACAAAAATGGGACAGGGCTTGGACATTGGGCCCCACAGCTGGTCTCCTGAGGTGGCACAGGCTGGGGAGAGGTTCCCCTGGAGCATTTAGGAAATTTACTGCTTAGTGTGGGTGCTCTTGTGACTAAAGCCCGGTGAGGAGGAGGGGAAGCTCTGGGGAAATGGAAGAAGGCTCCTAACTGTAGCTGTTCAGAGTGGGCATCCTGGAAATGACACCCCCTGGGAGCCCCATCTACCTTTCCCAAGTGAGCTCCAGCTCCTCGCCTCCATTATCTCTGCAGGGGAGCCTGAGCATCCAGCCCCAGAAGACAACTCTGCAGGCACGACCACCCACCTTCAGCGGTAAACCCCGGTGTCCCCAAGAATACTGTGTGGCTCCTCTTGGGTCCTGTGTGTGTGTATGTGGGGGCGGGGCGCAGGAGGGAGCTGCTGGGGGCATAGCCCTTACCTGAGAGGGAGTAGTCAGTGCTGGTCATCCTCATGGCAGGTGTGTAGGAGACGCGGGGAGCCAGGTCTCGGCCCTTCTCTTTCTGCCGCCGCCGGTGCCAGGCGAACAGGCCCAGCAGCACCACAATGAGGAACAACAGGAGGACGATGCCTGTGACAGCACCCACCGAGTGCCGCTCTGCACCCAGTGCTGGGCTGATCTTGGTGTAGGGATTTAGCTCCTCCATCATGAGGGCAGCTGCGGACAGAGGGAGGGGCTGAGCCTGGGGCAGGCCTGCTTGCTCTTCAGATCTCCTCAGCCTGGGGCCTAGACTCCTAAGGTTAGGAGACCCGGGTGCTGGTCTTGGCCCTATTCTTCAATCCCTTCAACCTCACGTGTCTGTCTTCAACTGTCTACAAAGGGTAGCCTCCCAGGGTCATGACAGGGAGCAAATGTGATCATAGGTGGAAACCAAAATAATGGATGTTTACTGAGTGTTTTACTCTGTTCTGAAAATGAGTTACAGATATTAACTCATTTGATCTTCCCAGCAGCCCTATAAAAAGCTGTTTATAAGTCCTATAAGAAATAAAAACTAATTATTTCCCTTGCACAGATGAAGAAACCGAGTCACCAAAAGGTTAGGTAATTTGCCCAAGATCACACAACCAGTAAGTGGTAGAGTGGGTTTCTCAGGAGTCAGGAAAAACTGGACTCAGCCCCCTCCCTGTCTACCAACTGTGTGACTCAGAATCCTCAGTTTGCTCATTTGTAACATGGGGACAGCAATCCCACTGTGAGCACTAATGAGAGACTGACAACGAAAGCTGTGAGTGCTGTACCAGTGTGCCCAGGATTGCTGCTCCTAAAACCCCTCTTGCTGATATATGTGTGGGCTGTCCCTCATCCCCCATCAGAATGCAGTGGAAATGTCTTTTGGCCCCTTTTCTGTACTGTGGACGCTTGGGTGCCCATTCTCATCCCTATCTCCTACAGCCAACAGCAAAAACCATTTATCGAGTGCTCACTTGATGTGCCAGGCACTGTGCTGAGTCCTTTACTCACATTATCTTAACTTGGTCTTCACAACAGCACTATGGGGTCTTGTCTGACTATAGACCTGGAGCCAAGGTTGAGCCCCTTTGGGCTCCTTGGCTCTCAGCAGAACCTTGTGTCTTTCCACATGTGGAGTAACAGACCCAGCAAAAGGAAATGACCGGCCCAAGGACACCTAGCAGGTAATGGCAGATCTTCCGACTTGGTCTGCTGACCCTTCCACAGCACTGGCTTGCCGTCATCCTTCCTTGGCTCACAAAACTTGCCAAGGATGAGCAGAGGGAAGTGGTGCCTGAGAGGCCGCCTTCTCCATCTGCCTTTCCAGTGCCTGGAGCCTCCCCCTCCTCAGCCACCCCACCCCCTTTCCACTCCCACTCTCCTCCCAATGTGAATAAAAGGAAGTCACAGAGTGTCCTTATAAAATTCAGTCAGTCCCATTGGCTACTCCCTAGAGCCTGCCCCATGGGGCCCCTTCTATAGCCCCCTTCCCCGGGGACTCTGCCATCTGTGTATTACCTTGGTCACACCTGATCCCTTTGAATCCAGAGCTGCAATAGCAGGTGCCTGTGACATGGTCACAGGTGGCATTGTTCATGCACTCACATAGCTGCTGACACCCATAGCCAAAGGTTCCTGGGGCACATCCTGTGTAGCATGAAGAGAATCGGAGTTGACCGTGAGGTACGCCCACTCTCCACCCCTCCCATCCCTTATGTGGGCAGCTGTGAGGATTAGTTCTGCCTCACAGAGCGAAGCCTCTTTCTCTGTAGCTCCTGATGTGCTTTGGTTTGCTACTTGGGGCTAGACAGAACACCTATAACCCTGAGTGGGGGGACACCCACCCCTACCTCCTCCTCACCTGGTCCATATTTACACAGCATCTTCCGTGTGTCAGGCCCTGAGCCGGGTGCCACAGGGGCTTCAAAGATCAATCAAACAAGATCTGCCTCCCTCTACTCTCGCTAAGCTCCTCCCCCAGCAAAGGCTCTGCTCTGCCTCCACATGCCCCATCCCCACCCCCACTGAAGGAAGAAACTCTTAAGCCAACGTAGGCCCAACCTTCAGGTTTTCTCCTTGGGAGTTGCTCCAAAAGTCAAGGGAGCAGGCAGTGCAGGGCCCTGATGGGTGGACCTCAAAGGGGGAGGCTTCCCCTGCAGGAGGCTGAGGCCTGGCATTGACACCAGGGTCAGGGGTCGGGACAGCTTACTCTGCTCACAGTGTCGCCCGGTGAAGCCCGTGCGGCAGGTACACTTGCCGCTGATGTGGTCACAGCTGGCACCATTCTGACACTGGCACACATACCCGCAGTCCTTCCCATAAAACGCTGCTGGGCAGCCTGAAGAGAAACAGGGCGGGGGCAACTGCTGAGGTGCAGTTGGGACCAAACCTGCCTCCTGCCCCTTCTTTCTCTAAGCATGGGGTGAGGACTAGCGACACCCTGCACGCTCCACGCTCGGAACCCTCACGCTGAAGAGGCAGGGAGTCCTTTGGACGAGGGTACCTTGGAACCAGAGGCTAGGCTGATGTCTCTTTGCTGTGCAACCACAGGCTGCTCCTCCCCACGCTGGGCCCCCTGTCCAAGGAGGGTCTGGTCTTGGTGATTGCTGGGGTACCCGATAGCTCTGGCCTTCCAGGACTTTGGGCGCCTCAACCCCCTGAGTCCGGCCAGACTCTTTAACCCCAGGGGTGGGTGGTGGGGGTGGATAGCTCCGAGCCCTGGGGCCTGCCTCCTCCCTCCCTCCACTGCATGTCCAGACGATGCCCACGGCAGCCAGCAGGCCGCAGCATGGGATTCCAAATGGCTGGGAGGCTGGGAGGCGGGGCTTACGCTGTGTGCAGAAGAGTCCGGTCCAACCAGGGGTGCAGTGGCAGGCCCCATCCTCGGCGCTACAGCTCGCCCCGTTGTGGCAGCTGCATGTGTGGAAGCAGGCGGGGCCCCAGAACCCAGGTGGGCAAGCTGGGCGTGGGTGGGATGCCGAGGGTGAGGGCCAGGCAGAGAGGGGCAGACGGAGAGGGAGGGAGAGGAAGGGGGAGTGCATGTCAGCCAGGATGCCCCCGGGTGGCATTTCCTGGCTTTCACGGGGCTTAACCACTGTTCCCAGAATTCCTCCACTCACCTCTTGACCCAGTCACCCAGGATTCCCATTAAGCCCGGATTCTCTGCCCACCCTCCCAGTTCTGAGGGCTTCTGAACCTTCCCTCTTAGGGGAATGACTGTGATTTGGAGCGTGTGGTAAACTGTAAACACTGCGGTTTACGGTGTGAATACTGTGTGTACTAACTTCCCCATGAGGATGGTGGGGGGGGGGGGGACTTTCCCAGGGAAGGGACTTATTTCTTCTCAGGCAGCTAATGAGCTCCCGGAGGATAGCAGGGATATCTCCTCCATCAGAATGGAAATGCCTTCAGGCCAGTTTTTTTGTTTGTTTTGGCCACTGCCTGGCATGCAGGATCCTAGTTCCCTGACCAGGGATCAAACCCTTGCCCCCTGCAGTGGAAGTGCAGCATCTTAACCACTGGACCACCAGGGAAGTCCTGGGCCAGGGCATCTTAACTGGGACCGTTCTAGGGGTACTGGCTGGGTCTCACCCATCAGCCAAGGACTCCACAGGGCAGAGGCTGAGTCTCTGCCTTTAGATTGGGGGTCCCTGTTACCTCTGTATCAGATTGGGTTCACCTTATAGGAACAGCCCCTACAATGCTCTGCCCAGGCCTATGATGCCCAGGACATCAGTCACATGAGCCACCCAGAGGACACCCTTGTGAGGCAACTGCCCGGGCCTCCCCTCACTTCCCTACTCCCTCTTCCTCCCCATCCAAACTTAGGGGCTACTCCTTGATCAGATGCTAGGAGTATCAATACTCAGCGTTCATAGTATTAATGATACTACGAATAACACCCATATCTTTAATACTAACAGTTAATAATGCTAGTGATCAATCCTAGTAATTCATCACGTTAGCTATAGAGACTATATGGGACTCAGGTGGACATTCCTATCTGCAGGAGATTTCAGCCCTGGGAGGTAGAAGCACCAGGGGCAGAGAGGTTCTGGGCAGGGAGTGGGTGTTTCTGGGCCTGACCATGGTCGGGGGCATTCCGGGGGGAGCATTCCCAGAGGGCAGCAGCTTACCCTGTGAGCAGTCCTTGCCAATCCATCCAGGGAAGCACTGACAGGAGCCATCGATGGGGCTGCAGGTCCCGTTGTTGGCACAGGAGCAGAGCTGGGCACAGTCCTGCCCAAAGTGCCCTCCAGCACACACTGTGGGCACAGGACAGCCTGGCACCTGTCCTCCCACTTGTACTCCTCAGACCACCACCCACAGCTACACCCCCAGAAGTTCCCAGGCCACAGCCATGGCCATCTGGGGTCACGGATCTGGGTGGGAACTGCCCACCTCAGCACCTCCATCACCCTTCTCCATTTCCACATCAATGAGTTCCCCCTCTTGTGTCCACAGCTGCATTCTTCGGGAGCCTCTAGTAATGATTCCCTCTGACAGGAACGAACTGAGGCCCATAGGGGTAGAATCACTTGACTTAGGTCTCACAGACAGAAGTGGTGAGGCTGGGAATCCCACCTCTGCACTCAGTCCAGTGGTCCCTGCACTGCCCCGAAGCCTTCTGCTTTCCATTACCACACTTGTGTCAGCATCACTGATCTCACAACTGCGAGGGCAGGAATGTTTATAGCTGGAAGGAGAGGGACAAATGCAGGGTGGCAGGTCTGTCTGCAGTTAGATGGCTGGAGGACCGGCCCCAAATGTCTATCCCTGTCCCCCTGTTTCCTGTCTCTCCAAATCCAACCTGTTCCTTGAGCCTCAGTTCAGCCTCCTCCCCAGGAGAGCCCTCCTGGGTCCACAAGGTGCTCTCTTCCACTGAGCTCCCATGGTATTTCCACCTTGAGTCCTTTGTAGGATTTTGATCCCGGCCCCTCCTGGAGGAGTCATTCCTTGGTTCCTGGAGGAAGGGCTGGTTTCCTCAACAAAGCTGCAAGCTCCTTGAGGACTAGATATGAGTGTTCACCGAGCACCTCCCTCTCAATTCCCTCTCAATTCATCCTTCACCTGCTTCCTACAGCCTGAGCTCTCTAAAGCACAGCTCTCTTCATGGCACTCCTATGCCCTGCTCAAACATCCTCAGTGGCACCCTAGTGCCCCAGAATAAAACCTAGATCCTAGAGATCAGCACTTAAACATACCTCATCACCCAGACATTGGACCACACACCACTTTCCAAATAACACCCCATGCCTTTCCTCCTCTGTGCTTTCACTCCAGCTGTTCCCTCCCAGAATTTCCCTGACCCTCATGCCCAGCTGTGGAAATCCTACCCTGCCTACAAGACACATCTTAAGGACCACCTCCCCGATGATCCCTCTGTAGTAGACAGCTAGTCCTTCAATATCAATTCTCTTCTTCCTTAGAAGTAGTTTTAACTGGGCGTATGTCCACCTGCACAGAGAGGTATGACCACGTGACTACATTCTGACCAATGGTAAGTGGAAATGCGTGTCTTTACTTGCCCATTCCTCCTTCCTGTTGAAGAATAATGTGGATTATGGATGAGAATTGTGGGTAAGATAGCTGGAGCTCAAGCAGCTACCTTTCCTCAGAGGTGGAAGCCATGTGCTGAGGATGGCAGAACAACAAGATAGAAGGAGTCTGGGTCCCTGACATCTATGTAAGCTACCCTACCACTCCCTAGTGGCCTACTTCTGGATCTTTGCTTTTCTTTCATCTTTTTGGTTTTTTTGTAAATGTGTGAGGGACACAAAGCTTGTCATCTTCAAGTCAGTTATTTTGGGTTTTTATGTTACTTATAGCTGAACTTAATCCTAACAGATTCACCCCTCTTCTCTGTTCTGGGAGGCTATGTCCCTGTTTGAGCTTCTAGGACCCTCTATTAGTTTCTTCCCTGGTCTTCTGTTACTGTGGCTTGTGAGCCATTTCAGGCCAGGCCTGGGTTCCACCCGTGTCTGTACACCCACAATGCCTGGAAAAACAACAGGTGCTCAAGGCACAGTGGCTGAATATGTGGAAATAAACTGCTGCCCCTTCTCCCCCCACCCCAGCCCCCAAGTTCTGCTGGGAAAGGCTGAGCTCAGAATTTTCCCCTCTGGACTGCAGGCTTTATGAGGGCAGGGAACTTGGCTCTCTTGTTCTTTGTTGTGTGTGAGTGCCCAGCACAGTGCATGGCATACAACAAACACTCAGGAACTATTCCCCAAATGGCCAAAACTGGCCCCAGGAGCAGTGACGTTCCAGTGGGTTCTGCTGGAATCAGTGACCCCTGTCCCTTCGAGCTCCTCTCAGTTTGACACGCTCCCCTCAAAGCCCAGTTCCAGCTGGCCCTACACCCTCCAAGATGGCCTCCTTGCATCCCTGTTATGGGGGAGGAAGTCCTTGAATCCCTGAGGCCCTCATTTGGCTGAGCCACACTGAGCATCAGGGGAAGGTGTTGATTCTTAAAGAAAAGCAACTTCCCCAGGCCCACATCTCTTGAAATTTGGGCTGGCACCCCTCCCTTAGGCCACACTGTCTCATATTGTCAGCCCTTCCCCAACTGGATGGTGGGCACCTGGATCGGTGGCCACTCTGTGCCTCTCCTGGACATGATTAGCAATTGAGACAAACAATACCAGGCTCTCTAGCCCAAAGCCTTGGGTTTGGGTACTAGTTTTATTTATGTATTCAACAAACACTTCTGTGGCACTTTTATGTACCACTGTTCAGAATGCTTCACAAATATTAGTTCAATTAACCTTGTAATACTCTCATTATTACATATTTTCATTATTACTAACTCTACAGATGAGGAAACTGAGGGACTGAGGGGTTAAGTAACTTGCCCAAGGTCACACAGCCAGGAAGCTCTGCCACTCACTGGCTAAGTACCTCCGAGCAAACCACATCACCCCTCTCAGTCTCTGTTTCCTCATCTTTGAAATGGGACTGATAACCCTCACCCACTGGCCTTGGGCTATAGTTAATGGTTATGGGCACGATGGCTGATTTGGGCCCTGTGCTCTTCCCTAGCAAAAACCTTAGCTCCTTCCAGGGCAGGTCCACTGCCAGGAGGATGACATGCATCTCACCTGTTTGCAGCTCAGCCTCCAGCTTTGGCTTCCTGAAAAGCAGGTCACCCAGCATGCTCTTCCCTGCCTCTGGGAGGTACATGATGTGGGGAACCCATCCCCTAGTCCTGGCCCTCTGTGGGGAGCCGGGTGCCAGAGATGCTCCACTGACACCCATCCTAAAACCAACTCTGAGCTTCTCTAACAAGACTTCTCTAACAAGTCTTATCTTTGAAGTCTTTCTCACATATGCAAGGCTGACAAATTCACCCACAGAGCTGCTAATGTGATCAGTCTAATACATTAATTGGTTAACTTCTTAGCTGAATCAAGAGTGAGGCAAAGAGAGAGGTGGTGGAGAGAAGGGGGACTGGTGAAAAGAAAACATCTGGTTGTATTTAATCTATGTTTAATGATTCTGCATAAGCAGTGTCTGTAATTTGTAACTCGCTGGAAAGCCAGTCATTAGAAAGCGTCAGTTCAATTTTTTACAAGGTTTGAGACTTAACCAGGGCAGTTGCCATTAATAGCAAACTCTGTTAGATCTATGTGTGGAAAATACTCATTAGGCCAGCGGGCGATAAATCAGACATTGCAGGATGTGAGAGTTACTCCTCGGGCTGCTTAGGTCCTAATTTAGACCTGGCCTATCTGTATTGACAGCTGGGTCTCCGATGTTTAATAAGTAAACCTCGACACGTCAGGTTATGATTAAACTGCCCTAGGAGGACTGCAAGCAAATGAAACTGTCACGTATGTTTCCCTGGGGTCCAAACTTCTCATGACCTCAAAGCATCACGGAGTTAACTTTCCACTCATACATATTAATGGCCCACACACTTAGAAAAATAGCCGAGCTCAGTGGTCATTATTCATCAAAAGAATCCAGTCCCCTGGGAGGCAGTGAGCTCTCAAAGGAAGTATTTAAGCAGAGGCCAGATGAGACTCTCACAGACGACCTTGAAGTTGCTTTTAGCTCTAAGTTTACCTTAGACTAAGATCCTTTCGCTCCTTACAGGTTAAAGTACAAATTCTGCAACCTTGTCTTCAAAACTTTCCAGGAGTCCCCAGACTACCTTCTCAGTCCCCTTTGCCATCCACGGCCCCTGCATCCTCCTGCCATTCCCTATGGCTGGATAGTCGCATATGCATGCCTCTGTGCTTTGCCCAGATTGGTTCCTCTACCCACAATGCCTTTCTTCCATCTCTGCCTTTTAGGCTAAGGCCCAGCTGAAGTCCTACACGGCACGGAGCCGTCCCCCAAATCCACCCTGCCTTGGCCTAACTAAGCCAGGGACAGCAGCAAGCAATGGTGTGCAACGGAGCCAGCTTCTACCTTCACACTGGCTATTAAATATTCGGGAATTTCACGACCGGTGTTAAACCGGTACCTTAGAATCAGCCATGGTGGGAATATCTACAGCATAGAAATTTGCAAATGATACAGATTAGGGCTCCCCCCCCCACCCACCCACCCCGCAGAGAGCCAGTTTAGCAGCACACCAATTCAATAAGCTTTATCTCCCTTTTCAACTCCCACTGAGTGGAAGAGTTGGCTGGAGTTGGTGCTGTGGATTCTGCAGCTGAGACAGGAAAGCGTGTGGTGAGGGATTAGTGTTGGCCTGAGTGTGAGGGGAGAAGGGCTGGGAAGTTGCCATCTCCAGCGAAGCCAGAACCGTCTCCTCTGAGCTCCCACAGTGTTCTCTGCCTTTCCCACTTGGCACTCAGCACAAGCCATTTGGGGTCACTTCATATGTGGACCTCATCTACGCTTGTTTCAATTTTTATCCGCTTAGACTGGGCTTTGGAGTCAGAATTTGTTTCTCAGCTCTGCCGCTTCTAGCTGTGAGACCATGGAGAAGTCATTTAACCTCTCTGAGCCTGCTCCTTCAACTGCATCATGGCTTTGTCTCACACCCCGTGGTGTGTCCAATTCTTATTAAGGTAGGTCTAAGCCCTGAAGAGCCAAGGAGCTGCCTCCACAGAGTATGATGAGAATCCTGAACCTTCCTTCCCTGCTACTTCCCTCCTGTGACTCCTCGTCTCGCTGGTCCACACACCTTCCCCCTGGAAACAGTACCTTGGTTGCAGAGGGTTCCGGAGAATCCGGGGAGGCACTCACAGATGCCGCTGGCGTGATGGCAGGGCCCGCTGCTGTGCACGCAGAGGGGGCACGGCTGGGCGCAGCTGTGGCCATAGAACCCAGGGGCGCAGACTGGGGGTGAAGGGGAGAGGGTGGTCAGCAGCCCAAGGGGCCCCAGCCAGCCTGGCTACTTGTCCAGTCCCACACAGCGATGAAGAGAGGCTTCTCAGAAGCATGGGGAGAGTCGCGTCTGCCCCACACCTGGGAGGGCCCGTCCCTTTCTACAGGGAGGAGTTGTGGTCTGGTCCTGTTTCTACTGGGGAGCCAGGCTAGGCCCTGAACTTGGGGACAGAAAAGTCAGGGCCAGGAGAAAGGGGATTAGAGGGAGGGACTTGATGGGGACTGACTGTGTAAGCCCAGCCTCTCTCAGGCCAGTCCTAGTTCCAGCTGGGAAGGCTGGGGAGGATGAGCTGTCCGAGGTCTGAGGGGTAGGGTCTCAGCCTTACTTCTCTGGCATAAGGGTCCTCGGAAGCCCGGGGCACACTCGCAGCTTCCATCCTCTGGGGAGCAGGAACCGCCGTTCTCGCAGCTGCAGGACACGGAGCAGTTGGGGCCCCAGCGACCGGGCGGACACGTGCTGTCACAGTGGATGCCTGTGGGTCAGAGGCAGACTCAGGTCAGTGGTAAGGGGCGAGGGTGAAAGGAAGAATGGGGGGGTACTATGCAGTAAGAAGAGGTGGAGGCAAACACAGCAAATCTGGGAATATGGAGGAGAAAAACAGAGAAGCTTGGCTGGTCAGGGAGGGCTTCCAGGAAGAGGCGATGCCTGAACTGAGTCCTAAAGACCAAGGAGGAATTGACCAGATAAAGGAAACCCTATGTGCAAAGAGCAGGAGGCAGGAGAGAGAATCACGCCTTGAAAGATAAAACAGCATAGTGTGGTTGAACCATAAAGTACGAGATGGGATACGGCAAGAGATGAGATTGTGGGAATCAGAAGGGATCAGATCATGAAGGGCTTCCTTTGTCTTTGACATCTTAGCTGGAATCCAAGGTTAGTGCAGCAAGTGAGTGCCATTATAGGGGCTACATGAGCTGGGAGTGAGTTACCTGCCCACCCACGTTAGCCCAGGAGCCACCGATCCTTGCTGGGCCCTAGCCAACCAGCCCCTGGGCAGTGGCTTAGAGAGTGGGTGGGGTCTTTTCAGATTCTTTTGACCACAGTCCTCAGTGCAATATGTATTTTATATCATATGTGCACACACATGTATAATAGAAACCAACATTTTGCAAATGACATTTACTGTCACTGTGATGCAATCTGATGTTTTCTCTGCACTATGATGTATTCTATGTCCTTAAGAAAAAAAAACCTAGTTGTGACCCAAAAAATTGATTTAATGACCTTCAGTTTGACATACAGTGGCCTATGTGGGAAGGGATGGAATCTGTCAAAAAGAAAGAGGAGCAGGGCCTACATGGTCTTTTTTGAGCTGAGAGAAAGGAAATATGTGTTGGGGTGATTACAGCCTGAAGGCTGAGAAGAATTTTAAAAGGCCTGAGGCTGGATGCCCAGCTCTGGCGTGGGGTTTCCTCCCAGGCAGAAAGGCTTCTAGTCCGCCACGCGTAAGGTGAATGGACCATGGGGACCCAGGAGACCAATTTGGCTTTGGAAGGTGAATATCAGAGGCTCAGAGAGGAGCAGAATTAGTTTACAAAGCACGTCTGCCTTGTTATAAGGAAAGGGATCGTGAGAAAGAAAAAGAAAGAGGGAGGAAGACATTCAGGCTCAGTGAACAGAGCCGGTCCTAGCAGCAGCAGAGAGCGGTGGGACCAGTTTAGAGGCAGGCTGGCATTATACAAGCTTACCTGGGTGGGTAGGGAAAGGCGAGGGGGCAGAACAGGGGGAGAGAGTGGAGAGGGAGGGGATGCAACAGGCTTCACTCTCCTCCAGCACCTCAGTCTAGCCCATGCTCCCTCCCTGGGCCTCCCTCCCTGTGACAGCTCAATTCTGCAGCAGGGTGGAGGCTTCAGATGCCACTCTGCAGGAAATAGGCCTCTGAATGGAGGGAATGGGGTGCGGGGAGCTTCTTCCTGGGAATATAGTCTTTCCCCAGTGAGAATCTGGTGGTCACATTTCCTCCTCAGTGGAGGTCTCTCCCAGTGGAGTTTCAGGTGCACAAGAGGTGAAGCCGGGACAAGCAACACGGATGGACCGAAGGGGAGCCTGGGGCGAGGGAAACCACAAAGCTGTTTAAAACCAAAAGCCATGATCTGCCCCAAGGAATTCTCTGGCCTGTGGTTGTTGAAAACAACCTGTTCAGACTGCAGGCCGAGGGACCCTGCTGCTCTTGGGAGGCGCGCTGGACTATGGAGGAGCTCCACCGTCTGACCTCCAATCCCTCCTGTGCAGCAAGCACGCTTGGTTAGGCTGCCCAAGCCTCTTTCCCATAGTTGTAGGCTTTTCCCTAAAACTGTATGCAGATATTACTGTGATTAATAAAACACAATGTATGCAAAACACCCCTGAATTCATGGCAGCTTGTTGCTATCATGTTTTCCCCCAAATCAGTGGATGTTAAAAGTACAGCTACTCTCATGTGTGGGATCCTCCAAATGTTTTCATGTCAAAAAGGTGTCCTCGCGCTTCCCTGGTGGCACAGTGGTTGAGAGTCTGCCTGCCGATGCACAGGACACGGGTTCGTGCCCCGGTCTGGGAAGATCCCACATGCCGAGGAGCGGCTGGGCCCGTGAGCCGCTGAGCCTGCGTGTCCCGAGCCTGTGCTCCGCAACGGGAGAGGCCACAACAGTGAGAGGCCCGCGTACCGCAAAAAAACAAAACAAAACAAAAAAGGTGTCCTCTTTTTTGGAGATTAAGAACCACAGGTGTAAGGTGATTACGCTCAGATTGCTGCAAGGGCCCACTGGGTTCTAGGATCTGCCAATTGTTCTAGTCTAGGCCTGGTTCTGTGAGTGTGGGGCTCCTGTCTGAGGCTGTTATATGTCCTAAGAGCTCCCTGGAACTTAAGACATTGGCATCTAAGTGGAGAGAAGGGTCCAGGGTTTCCCCTTGAGTGGAAAAGCCAGTTGCACCGGTGCAGTCAAAGGGCTTGACCTTGGCCTAAAGGGAGGCTCTCCAACTACAGCTTCTGAAGAGGAGTGATATCATAAGTTAGTTGCCTTCTCTAGGCCCTGTTTTCCCTATTGTTGAATGGGGATAATAATCCCCCTTAGGGGTCCTTCCCATTCTTACCCTTAGGGAATCTCTTTGCTTTATCTTTCAGGGCCCCCTACACATCCACACTGGTGGGTAAAGCTAGGCTAAGAATCTATATATTGTGACCTCTAGTTCATGTCACAAGGCTAGCAGCAATTCAGCAGCCCACATCCTTCAGGGACTGTTTTGGGTTTTGGGGTCTTCCTTCTCCAGGAAGTCTCCCTGAATGTCTGCCTAGGGATTCAAGCATCTATTTGATAGTGGCATACAACTTTGTCCCTATCATTTGAATATTTCATATATATGTGTCCTGTGAAGACAGGGACTATGGCTTCTTGACACTTCTGACTCTCTTTATCCAGGTGCTCCTAATGGGCAGGGAAATGATCTTGGTCATTTTTGCATCTCTAGTACCCAGGACAGTGTCTGGCACACAGTAGGTGCCCAGGGGCTATTGCTGTTGAATTTTGCCATTTACTGCTGGGCCTAGCACAGTGCCGGGCACATGGTAGCTGCCAAATAAAGACTCGGTGATGGCTCGAGTCAGTAAATGCCAACTGAATGAATAAATGGTTCCCCTTTACAGTGCACTCCAGTGTCTCCCATCCTGTTGTCACTAATGTCCTGAGACCTTGGGCAGCTCCCTTTCCTCATCTGTAGCATAGGAGGTTGGAGCGGAACATCGTCAAGGTCTCCTTCACTTCAAGGGGAAAGGCCATACATGGTTATAGGCCAGCTTCTTTCAATTTATTTCAGTAAACACTGAGTAAGCACCTACCATGTGCAGGGCAAGGTGAATTCGATATCATGCCAGTCAAGAAGTGTGTGGCTAAGGGGGGCAAGGGGAGAAGACACGTACATGCTTAGAGCAAAGAGAAACAAGTGTTGAGCCTAGGCACAAGCAACATGCCAGGGGCTCGGTAGTCAGCAGTGGGTGGGGAGGGCTTGCCGAGCAGGGGGCTGGGGCCTTTACCCTGCGCCCTCACTGTCTTTCCTTTGTTTCCTTCTGCTTGACAAATCTCAGGACATCAATTGCTCCTTTGAAACAACTTCAGGACCACGTTTGGGAAAATTAGTTTTAGAACAGCAGAGACCTTGCTGAAAGGTTGTCCATCAAAGACATAATTTTTAAGCACCACATGTCATTGGAATCTTATCGGTTCACTCGAAATTAAGGCAATGAAAAATTAAAATGGATTTCCATTTGGCTCCAGCTAAGAGTCTAGGGTGCCAGTAACCAGTGTGGAGCCTAGTTCTGTACTAAGCGGCAGGGCAAGGGAGTCAGGTCGGAGATGCTACAGAGGAAGCAATGTCCCCAGCCCTCAGCTGCTCAGAAACTTTCTGGTTGCGGAGAACAGAGGTTGCCCAGCAGCCTGGTGTGAATTATTCATGTGAGGACCTACACTGCCAGCAATGCCTGTATTTCTTTCTCCTTGCTGTCCATCACTTTGGGAATGGCCAGTGGGTTCGTTCACGTAACATTAACACTGTATTTGTGGCTTACACTTACTGAGCATCTATTACGTGCCAGGCACTGTTAGCGCTTACAGGTATTAACTCATCTAAACTTCAAAATGATCTTGTAGTTATAAGGATTATAATTATCTGCATTTTATGGATGGAGGATTCAGGCCCTGAGAGGGTAAAGGACTTGCCCAAGGAGGTCTGGTGCCAGCTCTGTGTTCTTAACCATTTCTCAGTGTGTGGCAGGCAGTGGATACAGTGGTGAACAAGGCAGATGTGGTCCCTGCCTCCACAGAACTGATGGTCAAGGTGAGAGGCAGATAATAAACAAATCGTTACTCAAATCAGAGTTCAGTGACAATTGAAGTAAGTACAGCAAAATGCTGTGAGAATTAATTAAAGGGGCTCTTTCATAGTCTTGGCCAGGTTGGGGAGGTGGTAGTATCAGGGGGAGAGAGCCTTCCCAGAGGAAGTCATCTTTACGTCGAAATATGATGGATGAGAAGGTGTTATTAGGTGAAGAGAAGGGGAAAGAGTGATCTAGGCAGAGGGAATGCACATTTGAGGCCTGGAGTCAGGGACGGTGGTTGGCCCAGGTGGTGGAGTGAAGTGAGTGATGGGAGGGCGCAAAAGAGAGGTGGAGGAGTTGGGCAGGGCCTTACAGGGCCATGTGGACCCCAGGTCACTGTAAGGATTTTGGATCAGTGTCTTGGGACGCCATGGAGGCATCCTGAGCAGGGACTGATGTGAACGGATCTGGCCACCATGTGCAGAGTGGGTGCAGCTGTGCAAGAGGGGAGGCCCACAGAAAAACGGGAGGCCGAGGCAGTGCCTGCTGAGAGATGGTGCTCAGTGGACGAGGGTGGTGGCAGTGGCTGGTGAGAAATGGATGGACGTGCCATCTATTTAGGAGGTGAGCTGCCAGGACACATGTAGGGGCCAGGAGTCTGAGCCTGGGCTAAGGAGAAAGTTCCCTGTCCGCCTCTCCACCATATCCCCTGCAAACACAGGTTGAGCACCCACACCTCTGTCTGCATTTTTTAAACTGGTCTGTCCCTAGCCCTTAGAACAGAGCCTGCACATACTAGGTGTTCAATTCATATTTGTTTACTCAAAGGGAATGAAATGGAGAACTGAAGCCCAGAGGATATAAAGAAAAGGTGCATATGTAGGAAGCAAGAAGAAGAAAAGGTGAAGGAACAGTCAAGAGAAGCAGGAGAATACCAAGAGCTCAGTTTCACAGGACCAGGATGGTGGCATGGCAGAGGGGGTTACCTGTCCATCCGGCCAGGCAGCAGCAGTGGCCTGTGACGGGATCGCAGCCATCGGCGTGGCTGCAGTCACAACGCTCACTGCAGTTCAGCCCAAACGTGCCATCCTGTGGAGAGAAAAATGATGAGACCTAGATCCTCAGAGGTTCTCACACTTCTTTCGGATGTTGATGACAAAACTGAGCCACTGCCCAACAAGGATGAAGAGAAACTGGGGCTGGAGCACTGTGGAGGCACTTGTTATAACTGGGGATCCAGTGAGGCTACTCCAAATAATTCTTTGGCTGCATTACGAAGAGTATGCAGTTTGGAGGGAGGGAGGTGTGGTCCTGCCCTACCTCTCAATGGTCAAGCTCAGAGAGCTGTAATGATCATTAATTAAAATTGTAAATGAAAATGCACCTTGCAGATTTTTAAACATTGATCACATGTGAGGAATGACTATGATTTTTTCTTTGTGGGTAAGAAGGTGGCGGTCAACATTTGTTGTGTACTCATCAGGTATCAAGAGTCTCATATAATTCATTTCTCTTAATCTTCACAACAACTCTATGAGATGGTTCCATTATATTCAAAATTTAAAGATGAGGTGAAGTAACATGCTCCAGGTAACACGGCTAGGATGAGGCAAAGGCAGGATTGGAACCCAGGACTGTAGGGCTCATTCAACAATATCCTATCGGTTTAACTTAACTTGTATCTTAGACTAAGATCCAGGGATTAAGTCTAGGTGGGTTATTACTGGATAATGCTTGGTTTAGTCCTCCCAACCTTGATCATAAAATTATAGACTGTTGGAACCAGAAAGAAGCTTAGACGTTATTATCAAGGAATGGCAACTCTGATGGATTAGTAAGAGCTGTCCTGTAGCACTGTGTCAAGAAGGATTCTGAAGCTGCATCTGGGCTCAGGTAAATGTGCCAGAGTCAATAATGTTTCCCAAGAGCACCCAGGGGAAAGTGAGGCCACATCACCATATCTGCTAAGTATCTGTCATTTTATAGATGAGAGGGCTGAGGCCAGAAGTAGGACAGAGGTTAGAGCTAGGGCTGAGACCTGAATCCAAGTGTCCCACCACCTGGTCCAGTGCTCTTCTCTGTGCACCTCTGTGGACAAAAAAAACTACAGGGGAAGGGCATGGGGGGCTGATGGGCCCACCCTGTCCTTCCCCACCCCACACTCACCGGGCAGGGCAGTTCGCAGTTGTCCCCCAGCCAGCCAGGGGTGCAGAAGCAGGAACCATCGGTGGGGCTGCAGGCCGCCCCATTGGCACAGGTGCAGCTCTCGTTGCAGTTCAGGCCCCACGTCCCACTGGGACACGGCAGGGTGCAGTCGAGGCCCTGCCACCCTGAGGGGAGGGAACGAGGCTGTCACCTCTCCATCTAGGCCCAGCATGGCTTTCTGCCCACTCCCCCCAGCTCTGTACAAGGCATCACACCCAAACCACCCCTCCTCTGATTGCTAGGTTAGAACACACATTCCACATTCGGAGTCCACTCAGAAACACAGCAAGGCTGTTGAGAGAGCAGGGGCTAGAACCTGGGTCTCCTGCCTCCCGGTTCTCACTGTTTTTGCCATAGGTGGGTGATCCCACCTGGGACAGGGAACCAGTGGAGGCGGAGAGGGCTATCTGTGCCGAGGGTATACTCAGGAAACTTATCTCAGGGCCCTGTGTTTTGGTGATAGGCTGATTTCCCATTCTGAGGCTGGTTACTGGCTTATCTGCCCTCAGATCCATTTCTCCCCTTCCCCTGCTCTGTTCTGTATCCCAGGGGGCTGACCCCTGCAGCTGCTCCCAGATGGGCTTTCCAGTGGGAGACCTGGCCGGTGATGGGAGGGCGGGAGCAGGAGAGATGCCAGGTATCTCCTCTTCCTTCTCTGCTATGAACAGGGCCTCTGGTGGTGGCTGTGTCTCAGTGCTCCAGCACCATCTTGCAGCCCCTCTGCCCACATCCCAGCTCCCACCAGATGGCCCTCACTCCAGGCTCTGGGAACTCCACTTCCTCCCTTTGTCCCTTTCACCCTGGAAGTGGTAGCAACTGTGGGAGAAGCTACTACTTTCTGGGTTGCTCATGTTCCCTTGTAAGTCCTTTCAGCTCTTCTAACACTGTGGTAACAAATCCCCTTTATTACATTCCTGCTGTTGAAGTCCCTGGCATGGGTCTCCTTGGCTGGAACCTGACATATAGGCTCCCCGACCCTGCATGTGGGTGGATGGGGCAGGAGCAGCCCAGACCCCTCAGCCGGCAGCCCACCTGGGCACTGTGCACATCTGAGGGGATGGGATTGGGAAAGAAGGCACATTACCCTCCTTGCAGGTGCAGGAGCCATCTACTGGGGAGCAGGTGCCACCGCTGTTACAGCTACAGACGGATGAGCAGTTGGGGCCGTAGGTCCCTGCTGCACAGGGAACTGCACAGACCTCCCCCTAGAAAAGGAGGAGGGGAATTTTGGGTCAGAGGTTGCCCCATGCTGGGTGGTTGTGGCAGGTAGAATAATGCCCACTCCCGCCTCCCCCCACCATGTTCTAATCACTGGAACCTGTGAATATGTTACCTTACGTGGCAAAAGGGACTTTACAGGCATGACTAAGGACCTTAAGACAGAGGAAGTGTCTTGGATTAGCCAGGTGGGCCCAAATCACAAGTGTCCTTATGAATAGAAGATGACCAAAAAGGTAGCCTCGAGAAGTCCTCCATCTGCCTGCACTGACTTTGAAGATGGAGGAAGGGGGCCACAAGCCAAATAATGCAGTGGCCTCTAGAAGCCAGAGGCCTCATTTTACAGCCAGCAAGAAAACGGGGACCTCAGTCCCACAACCCTAGGAACTGAATTCTGCCAACAATCCAAATGAGCAGAAAACAGATTCACCCCTAGAACCTCCAGAAAGGAACACAGCCTGCTGACACCTTGACTTTAGTCCTGTGAGACCCATACCAGACTTCTGACCCACAGAAATGTAAGACAGTACGTTTGTTTGGTTTGAAGCCACTAATGTGCTAATTTGTTACAGCAGTGATAGGAAAGCAATACAGTGATCCTCACTATTTGGGGGAGGGGTCAGGCCTCCAGCTCTAGGATGGGCAAAGCCCTCAGGAAACTTGACCCCTGAATCTGTATTAGGTCACAGCAGCATGGAATTTAACCCTCTGCCTCTCAACCAATCTTATTTGATTCTCACCAGCAACCCCTTGATGCAGATAATAATACCCTATCCCTGAACCTCAGAGAAGTTAAATGTAAATTATAATAGCTAATGCCCATTAAGTCCTTTCTCAATATCCAGCACCATGCATACATCATCTCATTTAATCCTCATAAACCTTCAGCAGACAGGAACTAATGCCTCAGCGTTATTCCCACTTAATAGAACAATTGTCAGAGAAGTTATGGAATTCAGCCCAGGTCATGGAGCTAAACATGGCTGATCTCTGTTTGAACCAAGGCTGTCTGCTTAACCATTCTGTCACCAGGTGTCATAAACCAGCCTTCCTGGAAAGCATTCTCTGAGATGGAAGGAGTGCCTTCATCCATCCTGAATCGTGAATCTGGGTGACACCCTACAGGATCCACTATACCAGGCCTCCTTGGGTGGGCTCTCAGCTCCAGTAAGGAGTTCAGAGTGAGGACAAGTCACAGAGCCACCAGGAATGGGAACTTGAGAGGCCTTCAGGGGTGGGAGCATTTAATCAGAGAAAGTGGGGTAAAGGCTATCCAGGTGGGAAGAGTGTGGACAAGAGTACAGAGGAATATGAGAGTTGGGAATGTTCTAGGGGTAGCAGGAGGGGGAGTTTGTATAGGGAGGGGCAAGGGAGATATTTAAGAGGTGTTGGTAGCCTTGAATGCCAGGGAAGTAAGGTGGGGCTCTCTTCTCAGAGTACCCAGGACGTGCCTTCCCCACCCAGGAACCCACGCTGGGGCTGTCTATATGGTCACTGGATGTTGAATTCCCACTGTCTCCCGCTAGGGACCATCTCCAGCCAGCTTCTCAGGTCTTGCTGTGAGGTTTACTACAGGAATGCTGATGCATGGGCCAGGATACCAGAGCTTGCCTGGGCCCCACTAGCTGTGTGACACTGGATAGATTACTGCCCCTCTCTGAGCCTCACTTCCAGCATCTGTGAAACGAAAGTCTTGAAGTAGGGGAGTCCGGGCAACTGGCCTCACCCCCATTTAGGTCACAGAGAGACCTTATGGCCCTTGGTGAAGAGGCTCTTCTCTAGCCCTTGTCTCCTGTCCCACCTGCACAGGCTGGGTCAGGGAGGAGGGTCTGGGAAGTGCAGAGTCCTGTACCAGAAGGTTCCATGGTTCCCACTCTTTCCCCTGCCAGTCCTTGGCAGACCCTGACCAGCTGGAATCTGTTAGCGCTCCCATTACCCAGAAAATTCTAACTTCTCCAGAACTATAAATAGCCCAAAAGAATATGTTTAAGCTCTGAGGGCCTTGGCCGGGGTGCAAATTGCGTGCTCAGTTTATGATTTTCTCTGTGTGAGTTTACTTTAAGAGGAAGGGTTTTCTCTCCTGCCATCCTCATTAGTGTCTCCAACCCCGGTCCTCCTAGGAGGCCTCAAGGGGCCTGTGAGTCCAACTGCGGGTCTGCTGGTGGGGCTCAGAGCGGACCTACCACCCTGCCCTGCTCTAGGGGGCAAGATGCAGAGCACCCACCTCGAGATATCTGCTCTCCAGAAGGCTGCACCAGGGCCCATTTTCTCCCAGTGTAGCCTGTGCATGGATATGGACAGTCAGCTTGGCCTTACAACAGCCCTGGGAAGCCCCCAGGTGACAGGACTTTAGCTTCCCAGAGAAAGAAGTAGAGACAGAGAGGGGCAGGGACTTATCCAGGGCCCCATGGTGTATCAGTGAGGGCGAAGGAGAAAGAACCAGATCTTTCCAGAAAGGTGGCAGAGCCCAGTGGTCAGAAAATGGAGTCTAGTGCCATCCTGCTTCCACTACTTATTCACTGTATGACCTTGCACAATTTACTAAACCCCTTGGGGACTCAGTTCCTCCATCTGTAATACAGGAATAATAATGCCCCTACTTCATAGGACTGTTAAGAGGATTAAATTAGTTATAGATGAAGCAGATAGAACAGTTCCTGGCAGGTAGAAAGCACTATAAGAGCTATTATTACTACAAAGAAATAGTATCTCTTATGAAAAGAATACACAAGACCCTCAAAGGTTTCAGCAGAAGGCATCTCTGGAGGAGGGATCCATCTCTCACTTGATGAACAAAGGCCGGGCCCCGTGCAGGAGAGGAGGGCTGGCGTTCACATGGGGCACGTGACCTCACGTCCCCAGGTTCACCCTCCTGCCACCTCCTCCAGGCTGTCTCCCTGGTTCCCCTCGTCACAGCTGAACAGGCCAGACTTTTCCCATGGTTTTGGGGGATGGAAGATGACCACTCACTGAGGGGCTACCATGTGCTGAGAGCTGTGTGTTCCAAACACTTTCCATTTGTTAGCTCCTGATGGCAAAAAATCCAGATGGGGAAGCAGGCAGCTTCTACAGGATACAGTTCTGCCCTGAAGGCCTAGTGCATCTCCCCCTCTTCCAGCTCGCTGTCCTGACCCGACCAGGTTCAAACCCCTCAGTAAGCACAAGTACTAACAGTGAAACTTTCTGTCAAATTCCCTACCTTCTGGCCTCTGATCTGCAGGTCTGTGTGTGTCGCTGATTGGCTGTCTCTGGTGATGGACATGCACAGCAAGACAATAATCAGCCTAACTTCTCAGGTTTAGACTTACAGCTCCGCCCACCTCAAGGTGTCCCCTGGCCAAGGTCTGGCGATTCCCAGGGTGCCCGTGTGCCAAGCCCCCCATGTGGCCATTCTCTCACCCACACATCTCCCCAGTTTGGTGCACCACGAACGGGCCTTAATCACGATGGCCTGTGTAGCATCTGAGCCTACAGGGGTATTTATGTCTACACTTGCTTAGGCAGTCAGTGTACACACCTGTGAGAGAGAGGGGAGAGAGAGAGAGAGAGAGAGAGAGAGAGAGAGAGAGGGAGAGAGAGAGAGAGAGAGAGAGAGAGAGAGAGAGAGAGAGAGAGAGAGGAGAGTGTGTGTGTGTGTGTGTGTGTGTGTGTGTGTGTGTGTGTTTGTGTGTGTGTGTGTGTGTGTGTGTGTGTGTGTGTGTGTCTCTCTCTCTCTCTCTCTCTCTCTCTTTCTCTCTCTCTGGGGGCACCTGTTTATCCATCTGTGTGGATTTGGGTATAAATCTGTGACTCCTTCCTCGTCCTCGTCCTTCCCTCCTGCTGTGTTCCCTCCCCAGACTACCTGTCCTGCCCTGGTGGGAACTGGGCGCACCAACAGCCACCACCATCCTAGCACCGTGGGGCTCCGGGTTAGCTCACATGCCTGCCTCCGCCCTGCGCTGTCAGCTGAGGGAGCCAGGGATCTGATTTTAGTCATGTCTAGATTCTCAGGGCTTAGGACCCTGCTGGTGCATAGATGGGCCCTCGATAAATGTTGTTTAATTGAAATGAGATGCTTGTGTGTACATGCTGGCTTCTACCATGGACAGAACCAAAAGGACTGGGCACCTTCCGTATGCTTTCTCTCTCATGCCAGGCAATTCACCAAATGTTTGCTGAGTGGGGGCCAACTCTGAGCCAGCCCTGGGAGTGGGCTCCAGGGACACACAGGAGCCTGTGACCTGCTCTCTGCTCTTGGGCAGCTCCAAGGCAGTGGCCACGCAGGGACACGCATGCTTGCATCTAGATGTGTTTATTTGTCCACTTATTTACTGTCTGTCTCCCCAAGTTAGACTAGAAACTTCATGAGAACAGGGACCTTATCTGTCTTGGTTGCCCCAGTATCCCTAGCTCAGTACCTGGCACAGAATAGAAGTGTTCTATGAATACTCTTGGACAAATGAGTGAGGGGCCCTGGTGGCCCGGGGTTCTGTGGCTCCCATCACACACAGGAAGCAGAATACTGTCTGGTCTAAGGAAGAGTCCCATGCTACCACACCAACTCTGAGTCTCCCTGGGGGCTCTTGTGCAAAGGGAAAGCCAGGCCAGATCCTGGTCTATGGTTCCATGCCCCATCCTGCCACCTCCTACCCAAACCCTGCCCAGCCAGGCTGAGGGTCAGAAGTACAGCTAGAAAATTACCCTGTTGGCCTCGAGTGCATCCACTCTGGAAGACAAGACCCTCCAAGCTGAATAGGATCTCAGAGATGATCAAATTCATTGCCTTCATGAGAAGGAGACTGAAAGTCAGAGTGAGCCCATGAGGCAGAACTGGGACTTATCTACCCTCTTCCCCCCAGCCCAGTGCCTGGCCCAGACCAGCCTTGAGTCCACGTCTGTTGATTTTTTCAGATTCTGGAAAAAAGGACAGGATGAGAACCCAGGGAAGTTGGGGAGTTTGTATTTGGCATCTCACATGTTTCAGATAGCCTAGCACCTCTGCTCACTCCCTCAGTTAAGGCCCTTTATTGAAGCTGTTCCCCAAGATCTCCATCCAGAATTCCTACACATCTTGCTGCTGGAAAACAGCTTTCTCTTCTGACTGATGTTCATACTAGGTAACATACAGGCCTTGGTTTCCTTATCAATTATATGTGGCTGTTGAAATCAATCAGTCTCCCCAACTTTTCACCACCAAGAGCCCTTGTTGGTATCCTCCCTCTACAAAGCTCTCTCAGTTTGAGAGACACTGCTGTCACTGTGTGCTGGTGTCTAAACAGGTGCAATTTGGCCAGTGACCACATGCCATGTGATGCAGGTGGCAGCATCCTATCCACCAACCATGACCTAGAAATTCCTATGATATCACCTATAACCAATCAGGCTTCTGATTAGCTCACGCTAACCTGGGAAATCACATAGAGTTAATTTAATTCTAATTAACAGCAGAAGAAAAACCTTGGTGTTTTAGTGACATTTGTCACAGGTAATGGAAGACTGCCTGTAGGCTTTGTGAAATGTTCAAAACCACTCCTGGCAACCTACTGCAGCCTCTGCATGTGTCTAGCTGGGAACCACTGGCTGGATCATGTCTAAGGACCTTTTAGCTCTCTCTGAGCATCTTCTTGCATGCAGTAGGGGTCTTAACCTGAAGGAGTGAGGAGTGGTGGGAATGCAGGGCTGGGGTGGGGAGCCCTCCTGGAATCTAAAAGTCACACCATCTGGGTGGCCACCTATTCTGCTAATGTGTGGCCTGGGACTGGTCACATACCCATTCCTATCAGTGGGGGGACAGCTCCTTGTGCCAGAGCTGGAAAGGATGTTGGGAATCACTTGGTCCGGCTACCTTGTTTTACACGTGAGGAAACTGAGGCCAAGAGGGGGAAAGTGACTTGCCCAAGGTCACACAGCCAATGCTAGGCAGAGATGGGTTTGGAACTCGAATCTTCTGGCTCCCATTTCAGCAGAGGATGCTAAGATCCCAGATGTGGTGAAACTCTGGGATAGCCTACGCTGCCCCTGCTCACTCACATCGACAGCACGCTCACCACCTAAGCACAGAGCATCCAGAGGACATGGCCCTGACCTTGAGGAAGGGCCACCGGCCAGGTCCAGACACTTTGGCCCTTTCTCAGCACCTGGCAGTTGATATCTGGGTGTTTTTATATTGCTATCTATCCCCATTACACTTGCATAGCCCGCCCCCCTCCTCCAGCCCAGGAAAGGGAGCCCTCCACTTCCCACAGGGGCAGGTCCCCGAGGTTCCAGCTTCTGCGGAGGGAAGCCTGCCAGTCCTGCTCAGTGTCTCCATTCTGTGAATAGGGATGGATGTGAACTCCTCCTCCCATCCAAAGGCCTTCTAATTATAGATGCAGCATAGGCTGTTAACATTTTGAACTTGATTTGAAAGAGCTACTGGCAGAACCCCTGGAGCTGGTCTCACTAAAGAGATGCAAATCTCCCCTCCACCTGCTTTCTTTTTGTTTTTTTGTTTTTTTTGTGGTACGGGGGCCTCTCACTGTTGTGGCCTCTCCCGTTGCGGAGCACAGGCTCCGGACGCGCAGGCTCAGCGGCCATGGCTCAAGGGCCCAGCCGCTCCGCGGCATGTGGGATCTTCCCAGACCGGGGCACGAGCCCACGTCCCCTGCATCGGCAGGCGGACTCTCAACCACTGCGCCACCAGGGAAGCCCTCCACCTGCCTTCTTGTACAATGTGGCAACACAGGCCCAGACCCTGGTGGGTAGTGAGTTATATGTACTATTAAATTTGTTTCAAATGTTGTTTATTGAATTTTCTCCCCTGCAATATGCTGCTTTGTAGTTTGGCCCTGTTTGGGTTCCTTGTGTTGCTCATCCATTTTCCTTGCAATGGGCAGGAGATTAATGAGTATTTTTTGGAGTGAAAGAGGAGGAGAATGGAAAGTGGTTGACCCTCCCTCACACAAAAGGGGTAGGCAATTGTGCAAGTTTGTCTCAGGGTCCCCTTAAATATGTTCTGTGGGTAGAAGGCAGTGTAAACGGAGTGGACTGTGTTCTTTAGATCCAGGCTGAGGTAGTAGGCAGGCTCAGCAGGCCCGTGGGAACTCAGCAGAAAGGACTCTGGGACAGACAACCAGGGAAGTCGGCCTGGCCCCCATGTCTTCTTGCTGGAGGAGTAGGGATGGCTTAGGCAAGAAAGGGCCCTGGACCTGGGGTCACAGTACATGGGTTTAAGTGAGTCAAAGGTACTGGCTCACGGTGACCTGGCTTCATTCGTTCACCCATTCAACCCACAAACGCCTGTTGAGCATCTACCATAGGCCAGGTGCCGTGACAGGCCCTGGCCTCACTAACCATCACGCTAGACTAGGAGTGACCTAAGGTCCCCTTCAGCTCCTATATTCTTTAACTTTCCCCTGCCCTTCTACTTCCAGAGCAGGTTTCCCTGTTCCCTGTTCCTTTGTGACACTTTTCACAATTGTGATGAATTAAAACAAAATCAGAGGGCTTCCCTGGTGGCGCAGTGGTTGACAGTCCGCCTGCTGATGCAGGGGACGCGGGTTCGTGCCCCGGTCCGGGAAGATCCCACATGCCGCGGAGCGGCTGGGCCCTTGAGCCATGGCCGCTGAGCTGAGCCTGCGTGTCCGGAGCCTGTGCTCCGCAACTGGGGAGGCCACAACAGTGAGAGGCCCGCGTACAGCCAAAAAAAAAAACCAAAAAAAAACCCCACAAAATCAGCTCTCATTCACTAGATTGTAAGTTCCATGAGGGTAAGGACTGGGTCTCTTTTCCTCAGCCCTACGGCCCTGGCCCTAGCATGGTGCCTCGACCACAGTCAGTGCTCAGTGCCTATGGGTCGAATTAATTCAGTCATTCAGGGAATGTTTTTGAAACACGACTATGTGTCTGATACTGTGATAGGCCAGAGGATACTCCGTGAGCAGAACAGAGCTTGTCCCTACTCTCATGGAGTTTACCCTCCAGTGGCAGGAGCGGGGTGAGGCACAAGATGAGGCTGTGGCATGAAAGGGCTCAGGCTGGGCCTCTCCCTACTTCCAGATGCTCTGCAGTGGCCTCCCCAGTCCTCTGGTGGCTCCTCTTCCCCTCTTCTCCCGTGCTGTGCCTAGAGTTTCAGGGCCACCAACGCAAGCTGAGTTAGGTGCCCAATGGCGCTTCAATGCCAGAAGCACACATGAGGAATGTGCTTCACTGTTTACAGAGCCCCTTGTCAGGCAAGCGTCTGCTCTTTGCCAAGCAGGGAGCCAGCCCTGGGCTGCTACACTCCCCCTGCCTACCGTTCTTGGTCACCGCCACTCCCAGCTCTGAGGGCTTAGGCAGTGGGAGCCTCACTTGTGATTTCCCAGGGAGAAAGAGTGACACGCGGTCCACGAGGCAAAGAGAACAGCTTGGACTGCATGCCAGCCACAGAGGCCTCTCCAATGCAGAGCAAACCTCACTGGACCTAGTTAGTGTGTCACTGATAAAGCAGCAACTGACAGTGGATGCATGTTGGGGAAGAGAAACTCTGCATAAGGCATGAGGAACAGAGGGCCAGAGAGATGAGAGGGAGAGAGGGACGGAGGCCACTTGTCACATCCATCCCCATCCCTGCTTCCCTGTGCCAAAGGGGTAATGCTCAGGGCCTGTGCGGCTGACTCATTCTGCCTGGCTCCCCTGGAAGACAGGTGGAGAAGGGCTGAAGGTTAGGCCTGGAAACCCTAAGTCTGTCCAACATGAGTAGGCTGTCAGTGACCTGAGGCTGCTCTGTACAGTTGTGCAGGCTGTGCACTGCACAACTCTAGAGGTGCCACTCATATGGCAGTCACTACAGCTTGTGTATATATTACATCAGCTTTTTGGCAGATGTCAATAGAATGTCTTGAGAAAGGGGTGTTTCTTCCTAATTTGCACAAATATGCTATATAAATTTGACCCCTCAAGAGGTCTCCCTAGAGGAGCTCAGACACCTCCTAATAGTTCCCAAACAGATACCAAGACATTTCAGGAAGACCTGAGACACAGTGATTGTGGCCAAAAAAGGACATTTGGGATCAAGTTCAGGCCTTGTTCACTTAGCTGGTAAACTAAGCTGGTAAACCAAGCTGGGGTCCTCCTGGAGACTTCGATGGTAAAACCAAGTTTCTTTGCTCCTCTGTGTTGATGCCCTTGTCCCATCTGTAGCCCCTTTCTCTTCTCCAACCATTCCCTCCCCTGAGAGCCTCTCCTGAGCTCCAAGATGGCATCACAGGCTAATAAGGGCTTATTGAACACTCTTGAGAGGTATCTGTATCTTATCAGGAGGCTCTCAAGTCTAAACTCCCTGGAAATGTTCTTGCATGCTGGGTACATGCATAGTGGGCAGTCCCTGGAGAAGGGGGAGCAGGTGTGGGCAAGACTCTGGTCCTTACTGTTGTCCACGCCCCTTCACCCCGACAGACAGGGCTGACCCTTGGCTCAGGACAGACTGACCCATCCCCAGTGCTGGAGATAGGAGGAAGGAGACTCAGATTTTTAACTGCCCCCTTGGTGCTAGCCTGTGCCAGGCACTTTTTGTTCCTTGTCTCCTTTTGTTCTTATAACAGCCCTGCAGGGAAGGAATGACTTATCTAGAGAGAGAACCATCCTGGAGAGAGGCCAAAGCGAGGCTGGAGGGGTCAACTTGCCCTGAGTCACACTGTGGGAAAGGGGCCAACTGACTCCACAGTCCACTCTTTCCTCTAGACCTGGCTGCCTTGACTGCAGACAGGGCAGCAGTGACAGGGACCCCAATGTCCTGAGCACCTAATACATACCAGGCCCTGTAGTCAGTGCTTTTCTACACATTTGATGTTAAACATATGCTGGCAGTGGAGGCGGGAATGGCTAACAGGGGCTTTTGGAGGGAACTCTTAGGGGGCATTTGTATCTTATGTTACGAGGTTCCTGAAGTCCAAGGGCCTTTAAGGCTTGAAAGAACAAAGCTAATGTGGAATAACAGGTAGTGGGAGCGAGTGTTAGACTGGGGATTGTGCCAACATCCATCAAATACTGTATATCCTCTGGAAGAGAGAAAGCTGGTTACAGTGATGGTGATGGTGCTGCTGCCGCTGCTGGTGCTAATGATGCCTGGGGATGCTCGCAACATCGCGCACACAGGCCGGCCTCAGCTCTCAGTTAAGAGAAGGGAGCTTCCCGTGACAGCTTCACTCTCCCGCTTCTGCTCCCCCAGCACTGAGCCCTGTCAAATGCTCTGGCAGCTCCTGAGTACCTGGGAGGTGGGGATGATTCTGGCCACAGAGGATCAGGACATCTCTCGCAGGCCTTCTGGGTCCTACTCCCTTAGCAGACAGAACGAGGCTTCCCTGCAAAGCCTGGGCTGGAAGCTTCGGGACTTTCTGGGCAAACACTGACAGCATATGGCCTCAATCACTCTGCATTAGGTTTCATGATTTCCCTAGTGGTTTTAAAAAGTGCCGAAGAACAGTGGCTCTAAAGTGCTGGGAAATCCCACACGGGGAGGGTCTTCACGAGCATTTAGAGGAGTGTGAGGGTAGAACATGGAGGGGGCGGCAGCGCAAGATGAGACTGGAGCGTGGGAAGGGTGCAGGTGGGCCGCCTCCCTACTTCCAGATGTTCTGCAGGCTGTTTTTGGTGAGCCTGTGTGTGTGCAAGGAGTGGTACCCACTCCTGATGTATGTCATGTGAGTAATACACGTGGGCCCTAGGTATACCAGATGTACAAATGTTTGCCCTGCGTGGAAGAGCAGGTTAGGGATAGGATTTTGGCTTTTGCTGTCCCAGTGTCTTGGTTTGAATGGTAGCTTATAGGCCACCCCCAACCCCCGCCAGCCCACTGCCCCATACACGGTCTATGCAGCGTATGACTTTGGTGTGAGTGTGTCAGTGGTGTGACAGCTGTGGGGTAAGCTTAGCATCTGCATGTCAGACATTGGGCTGATCCTGGTCACAGAGCCTCAAGGGGGAATTTGACCACAGTGGCTTTGCGCGTGGCGTGCATGGCAAGGACATGCTGGGTCCACTTTGTGGGGTTGGACATATGAGGGGTGTGTGTGTGTGTGTACTGCAGAACCCAGCTCCTCTGGGGTGGTGGCTGGGAGGTGTGGGCCCAGGGCGGTGGCCTGCAGAGCCACAGGCTGACTATGTTGACAGTGATAATGTCCCAAGTGGGAACCAGATTGTGGGGGACAGAGGGCCCTGCAGGGGCTGATGGGGGGTGTTTACTAGAGTCCAAGAAAAATGTGGCACATTCATGACTTAGGGGACGCTTCTAAAGGACCTGGGAATTTGTTCAGTGAGATTTACTGATCATTCTCTGTGCAGGCCGGGGAGTGGACTGGGGTTAGGAGGCTGGCAGGATGGGGAAAAGGGACAAATCAGAAAGACCTGCCCTCCAGCAGCCTTCTGTCCAGTAGGACAGAATCATCCACAGTGTGCCACCAGAGTGGGTGTGCAGTGTCCTATGGATAGGCTGTGTCCCATAGGAAGAAAGCAAGTAGACTCTATGAGGAGATGGCAACTGAGCTGATCCTGTGTGGATGCACAGGCAGAATTTGGTCAGGAGGATAGAGAGCAAGGGCATTCCAGGGAAAGGACAGACTGAACCAAGGTAAAGAGGAGACACTGTACATGGGAGGGTGGGTGTGTCTCCAGGTTAAGGCAATCCATCTGGATTTTCCAGAGCACCACGGCTGAAGGGTAGCAGTGGGACAGGAGCCTGAAGGTCAGACTGGCCCAGCCAGGAAGGCTTCAAACTTTACCCTAAAGACAAAGGCAGATGCTTGCTTCAGGCAGCACACATACTAAAAGTGGAATGATACAGAGAGGATTAGCATAGCCCCTCTGCAAGGAGGACATGCAAATTCGTGAAGTGTTCCATATTTTTCTATATACAGAAAGCCCTAAAGACTCCACACAAAAACTACTAGAACTGATAAACGAATTTAGCAAGGTAGCAGGATACAAGTTTAACATACAGAAATTGGTTGCATTTCTTTACACTAACTATGAAATATCAGGAAGGGAATATAAACTAACAATTCCTCTTAAAATCGCATCAAAAAATAAAATACTTAGGAATAAACTTCACTAGGAGGTGAAAGACATATGCTGAGAACTACAAAACATTAATAAAGGAAATTGAAGATGATTCAAAGAAATGGAAAGATATCCCATGTTCTTGGATTGGAAGAATTAATATTGTTAAAATGGCCATACTACCCAAGGCAATCTACAGATTTAATGTGACCCCTATCAAAATACCCATTACACTTTTTACAGAACTAGAACAAATAATTCTAAAATTTATATGCAACCATAAAAGACACAGAATTGCCAAAGCAATCTTGAGGAAAAAAACAAAGCAGGAGGCTTAACCCTCCCAAGACTATAGACAATACTACAAAGTTACAGTAATCAAAACAGTGTGGTATTGGCACAAAAACAGACATATGGCTCAATGGAATAGAATACAGAGCCCAGAAATAAACCCATACACCTATGGACAATAAATCTTTGACAAAGGAGGCAAGAATATACAATGAGGACAATGGACAGCCACATGTAAATCAATGAAATTAGAACACACCCTCACACCATACATAAAAATAAACTCAAAATGGCTTAAAGACTTAAATATAAGACATCATAAAACTCCTAGAAGAGAACATAGGCAAAACACTCTCTGACATAAATTGTACAAATGTTTTCTTAGCTCAGTCTACCAAGGCAATAGAAATAAAAGCAGAAATAAACAAATGGGACCTCATTGAGCTTATAAGCTTTTGCATAGCAAAGGAAACTATAACAAAACAAAAAGACAACCTACGGACTTGGAGAAAATATTTGCAAATGATGCAACTGACAGGGCTTAATTTCCAAAACATACAAACAGCTAATACAATTCATAACAACAAAAACCAACCCAATCAAAAAATGGGCAGAAGACCTAAACAGACATTTCTCCAAAGATGGCCAATAGGCACATGAAAAGATGATCATCATTGCTAATTATTACAGAAATGCAAATCAAAACTACAATGAGGTACCACCCCACACTGGTCAGAATGGCCATCATTAAAAAGTCTACAAATAGGGCTTCCCTGGTGGTGCAGTGGTTGAGAGTCTGCCTGCCAATGCAGGGGACACGGGTTTGTGCCCCAGTCCGGGAAGATCCCACATGCCACGGAGCAGCTGGGCCCGTAAGCCATAGCCACTGAGCCTGCGCGTCCGGGGCCTGTGCTCCGCAACGGGAGAGGCCACAACAGTGAGAGGCCCGCGTAACACACACACACACACACACACACACACACACACACAAAAGTCTACAAATAATAAATGGTGGAGAGGGTGTGGAGAAAAGGGAACCCTCTTACACTGTTGGTGGGAATGTAAATCAGTGTAGCCACTATGGAGAACAGTATGGAAGTTCCTCAAAAAATTAAAGAGTTGCCATGTGACCCAGCAGTTCCACTCCTGGTCATATACCCAGACAAAACTATAATTTGAGAAGATACATGCACCCCTATGTTCACAGAAGCACTATTTACAATAGTCAAGACACGGAAACAACCTAAATGTCCATCAACAGATGAATGGATAAAGAAGATGTGGTACATACATACAATGGAATATCACTCAGCCATTAAAAAGAATGAAATAATGCCATTTGCAGCAACATCGTTGGACCTAGAGATTATCATACTAAGCAAAGTAAGTCAGAAAGAGAAAGACAAATACCATATATCACTTACAAGTGGAATCTAAAGTATGACACAAATGAACTTATCTATGACACAAACAGACTCGCAGACATAAAGAACAGACTTGTGGTTGCCAAGGGAGCGGGGAGTGGGGGAGGGATGGATTGGGAGTTTGGGATTAGCAGATGCAAACTGGTATATATAGGATGGATAAACAACAAGGTCCTACTGTAAAGCACAGGGAACTATATTCAATATTCTGTGATAAACCATAATGGAAAAGAATATGAAAAAGAATATATATATGTATAAGTGACTCATTTTGCTGTACAACAGAAATTAACACAACATTGTAAATCAACTATACTTCAATAAAATTAAAAAAAAAAGACAAAGGCAGGTCCCCGAGAGCAGGCAAGTGACTCTGTGTTTCAGCCTATTTTAGGAACCCCCTGCCCTGAAGGCAGGCACCTGGGCCACTCTTTTCTGTTTGAGAGAGGTTGCGAGTCCAGACTCAGGCAAATCCAGTGGCTTATCGATTGTGGAATCATTAAAAAAAAAAGTTATAGAATGAATGCAAAGAAAGGCCAGAAGTTGAAACCTGAGAGGCTTTTACTGCGGAACAAAAAGAAATGTAGGAGGGGGACTTTCCTAGTAGCACAGTGGTTAAGAATCCACCTGCCAGTGCAGGGGACACGGGTTCGATCCCTGGTCCAGGAAGATCTCACATGCCGCGGAGTGGCTAAGCCTGTGCGCCACAACTACAGAGTCTGTGCTCTAGAGCCCATGCACTGCAACTACTGAGCCCAGGTGCTGCAACTACTGAAGCTCACGTGCCTAGAGCCCATGCTCCGCAACAAGAGAAGCCACTGCAATGAGAAGCCCACGCACCGCAATGAAGAGTAGCCCCCATTCGCCTCAACTAGAGAAAGCCCTCGCGCAGCAATGAAGACCCAACGCAGCCAAAAATAAGTTAAAAAAAAACCACGAAAGAAATGGAGGTGGGAAAGGCTGCCTCTACTGTCCACACTGTCCATCCTTCTCATCCCCCAACTCTATAAATTACTCAAGTCTTTTAAAGCTGGTTTCCTCTGGGCCTGGAGGTGTCTCAGACAAGTTCTCATAGAATGCATCACTATACATGATATGGGCCTGGGATGTGCTCTCCATTAAAGAACCTGAGGCCTCGGGGGGCAGGTTTGAAGGCAGCTCAATTCAGACCTCCCAGCAGGAAGGGATGAGGTGGCTGAAGGCCTGGGTCAAAGCCTGTCTGGGGTTGCAGGCCTGGGGGAAAAGAGGGGAGCAAGCCCTCAGAGGGAGATGGGGCAGGAGGGGTTTGTCCTGGCAGCATTTGCCTGGGGAGGGGCTCAGCCTCCGGTTTGAGAGAGGGGAAGGCTGAGATGCTCAGAGTTGTGTAACCTTGACATGACTGTGTCCTTGTGTGTAAAATGGCACTGGCGACATCTAACCGTGATACAGATGGGTGTCATGGTGATGACTGGGTGCTCTATCCACACCACCACCTGGGAAACTGACACTTTCCCTCAGCTCCCAGACAGATGTCTGGTTGCCCTATAGTTTGACACCACTTCCTAATTCAGCTCTCACGGTTGGAGCACCCCTTTGGCCATGCTTAAGGTTTCATTTTGGTGGGGGGCCACGAGGCTCACTCTGGGTTTGCCCACAGAAGGGGCAGGTCAGTGGGCTCTGGAACTTGACTACTGGGTTCAGGTCCTGGCTCTGACACTTATGGGACCTTGGGCAACTTCTTCCTTTTCAGCATTATTGGGGTAGAATTCACAAACTCTGTGCAAGTTATTAACCTCTCTGTGTCTCCGTTTCCCTATCTCCAAAAACGGGGATTATAATAGTACTTTCTTCCAAGGGTAGGGGTGACGATTAAATAAATTATTACATGTAATGTTCTTAGAACAGTGTCTGGCCCAGAGGAATTGCTATAAATGCTTTAGGCATTTGATTATTTCCCGCGGCCGAATTTGAGCCCAAGCCCACTGCAGATGGAAGAAAAGAAATTTAAGATTTACCCACTCTGTGCCAGTTTGGTAGTGTACCCTGTTTCATCCTTATACCATCCTAGGAGGAACTCCACGTGCGAGGTGAGCACAGTGCGGCTCAAGAGGTGATCCTGCTGGCGAGCATGTCACCCCGCTGGCGAGCGGCAGAGCTGAGATTCAAACTCAGGTTTCCTGACTCAAACCTCATGCTCTTCCCCCTCTGCCAGCAGCCTCCACTGAACCATGGGGAGTGATGGGAACCAGCATCTGCTGCACACCTACTGCATGCTGGGTCCCTAACCTGTGATGTCACCGTCTCCCCACACAGGGTGTGGAGGTCAAGTGAGGCAGCGTTCCGTCACGGCCCTGCTCAGGACTGCAGTGACTCCCTCTTGCCTGCTGAGTTCAGCACCAGTGCCCACCTGGCTGCCGGGTCCAGCCTGCTCTGCTTTCACTCTTTCCTTTGGATTCCCTACACCCCTGCTCACTGGGGCCACCTGTGCTGAGGGCTGGAGCACCTGGGCCCCGCTCCCCTGGGCCGGTCTCAGGGAGTGAACACTCCTCAGAACTTTTAGGAGAGGGGAGAACAATTACTTCGTAGTGTTTTTGGAGAGAACTTTTGAGATTGTTTTTTTCATTTACCCCCATTGTTAGTCTTCCTATTAGCCTCACCTTAAAGTAATTTATTCATGACCTTTTTCTGCAACATTTTGCATTTTCCAGACATCTTCTGTCAGGAGTCCCTTCCCCTCCTGGGGTCCGTAATCACTCTTGCAGATGGAATTACTGGTGCTAAGGACTAAGCGGGGAGATGGCTGGGGAAGGGCCAGGCTAGGTGGGGCTTTGGGGCTTCAGGGCAGGGGTAGCAGGTGGGGAGTGGGCTCTTCCTTTGGTCCAGACCCACAGCCTTGGCGAGGGAGTTAGTCTGCGGCCTGGACCCCACTGCTCTCCCTCACGCCTCCGGGTGCACACACCTGGCACTGCTTCTAGCCTTCCCAGCAACGTGTCTCATCTCAGCTTCACCCCAGACCGAGGATACAGGGAGCAGGGTTTGTGCCCCATTTTGCGGAAGATGAAGTTAGGCACAGAGAGGTGAAGGGACGTGGGTAAAGTCGAACAGTGAGTAGACGGCTGATCCAGGGTTGGGGCCCGGGTCTGACTCCCGGCTGGCCTCTGCTCAGCACTGACTACCCCGCACGGCCGTCCTGAGGCGAGCTTGGTCTTGGAGCCATAAGCCCTGGGTTCTAGGCCCAGTTCGAGGTCCTGGTAGGTCAGGTCTTATAACTGCTCTGAACTGCAGTTTCCTCATCTGTGAGATACAGCTAACAATACTCGCCCTGCTTTCCTCACAGGAGAGCTGTGAGGACTTAACAAGCTTAGGTGTGAGACAGCTAGCTGGGTAAACTGTAAAGTGCTGTGCCACAGTAAGGGAGGGAGACTGAGGGTCCCAGCCACCTCCCCTTGAAGACAAAGGGCGGGAAGTCACTAGGTTCCAACTGAGGAGTAAGGTAGCTAGCGTTGTCCCCTCTCCTGGGAAAAGGCCTGAGAGAGTGTCAAAGCTGGCTACTTACCACAGATCCACAGCCCTCTCCTCTCCAGACAACTTCTGTTTGTGGCTCAAAGGGTAGGCTCTGGATTCAAACAGCTATAGGCTCAGCTCCTGGTGACCACGGACCAATTAGGGAAAGTTACTTCAGCTCTCTGAGCCTCAGTTTCCTCATCTGCAAAGTGGGGATCCTCACAGCCTCTACTTACAGGGTTGCCGCGAGGATTAAGTAAAAATAACGTATGAAAAACAGAGAGCCTGGCCTAGGGCCCGCCACGGTTCCTCAGTGCTCCGAACGTGGGCCACTGTCACCCTCACTCGGCCATCCACTTCCTCCAGACCTTTCAGGGAAGCTCCTCTGACTCGTGGCCCCACCCCACGTTGTACAGTCTGCGGGGCGGCCAGGACTGGGAGTTGAAAAGGGAAGAAACACCATCATCGCCAGAGACTTGGACAAAAGGAAAACTGGGAGTGTTTAAAGCATGGACACCTCAGACCTGCCCCAAGAGCTTCTTCTGCTGTATGGAGAGAGCTGCAGGGACCAGGCCTGAGACCCAAGCCCCGGCTCCGGACCCCAGTGATGAGGGCAGTGATAAAGACGTGAGGAGCACGGCCGGGAGAGGGTGGTGTGACAGGGGGACCATTTATTTTTTAGAACCGAAGAGTCAGCAATTTTCCCTAATAAAGCTACAAACCATGGAGTCCCAGAGCGGGAAGGCTGGACTCAGCCTTTGTGACATAAAACCAATTTTCCCTATTTTGCTCTGTGGATTAATTGCCAACATGATTTAACACTCTGGTGACACCCCTATCCCTCTCTGCCCTGGGAAAAATCAGTAGGTGTCTGCTGTGGGGACAGCGAACTCATGAGATGGAGGTGAAGGTGGAAAAAGAATCTGACTGGGAGCTATGTCACTCGCTTCACGTCCCAGTTCTGCCAATGATTTGCTGTGTGACCTAAGTCACTTTCCCTGTCTGGACCTTGGTTGCCTCCTTGCAAAATGAGAGGGTGCACCAGAGAAGCACGGAGTGTTCTTCCGAGTCTGCCACTGTAAAAGGTAATTCTCATTTTGTGCTCACACAGACCAGGAAGGGCAAGCATTATTAACCCATTTAACAGATGGGAAACTTAGGCTCAAAGAGGCTGAGTACGTTGCCTAAGGTCACACAGCTACAGAGCGGAAGACTTGGGATTCCAATCCAGGCCTGTCTGACCCCAAAGTCCATGACCTTTACCTCCAGTAAACACAAGGAACCTTGACAATCAGTTATTGAACATTCAGTACATGCCAGGCTTTTTCCTAAGCACTGTGCATATTTCATCTAATTCAATCCAAAGAATAACACTAGAATGTAGCGCCATTATTTCCTGTTTTATAGATGAAAAACTAAGGCTTGAGAAGCATAAGTAACTGGGCCAAGGCCATTCAGCAGAAGACGACGGAGCTGGGATTTGAGTACCGGACTATGTATGTGTGTGTATGTGTTTATATTTTTGGATCATTTCTGCTACTTTGCACTACCTGTGCTCCCCTGCTCACACGGGCATGGCAGCTAGAGAGTGAATTCCTCATCCCCAGCACAGCACCCAGGAAAATCTTTTACTATACTAATTAGGAAGCTAGTCAATGGTGGGGTGGTTAGGGGATGAGAAGCTGGTTTTCTAGGCATGGGGCTAACAGTCTGACCTCAGTGTGATGAAGAACGAAACAATTAGAACAGGAAATGCACACACATTATATACGTCACCTGGCTCTAATTTTCAGTACACATTCTCTTCTGGCCCCGCAGCTGCCCTCTCTCCCTAGTTTCAGCTCAAGAGCCACACAAGAGGCAGACATGCGCTTTGCCCAGCTGGTGCGGGGGTGTGTGTGCGCTGGGGGAGGGTGACGTCTTCAAAGGACATAGGAAACCTTGGAGGAAAATTCAGTCACTGCTCCACTGCTATGGATTTTTGTAACTCTCATCCCCCTCCCGCCTTCACTGGCCTGAGCAGCTGAGGCTTGCCTGTGACCCACCGACAGCAGGGAGAGAGGGGAGAAAAATGGGTACACTAGTTTGTTCATTTGGGTGATGGAGTGCCCGTTTCCCTCACCAGTATGCAAGGTTCAATAACGTCAGACAGGGCTGCAAAAAATTGCAGCATAAATAGATGAGCCCTTTAGGGTAATAGAAATTCTGTCATCCGGGGAGAAATACAGGCCCCGAATCCCATGGGAGGGGACACCAGGCACCCCCCCCACCGCCTCCCACACTCCCCGTCCCCCTTATAGCCGGAGCTGAAAGGGAGCATCTGTGCTGAGGAACAACCGGAGGGCCCCCTATCTCCCGGCCACGCGGGCTCAATGCGTCAATGTGGGGAGGAGGTCTGGGAAATCAAGTCTTTGTAGCACCGGCAGTGACCTCACAGGCTGTTCACTCCAGGTGCCAAGGCGGCAACAATTAGTTTTAGAGCAGTGGAGGAGGCTTCATCAGGCTGGCCACGTAGGTGAGGCCTTAATTAAGGAAAGCTGGCCAGCAGAGGAATGTGGAGGGGCTGAGAAACTGGCCTTCTCCCCGCTGTGATGAGAAAGTCTGTTCTTCATTCTGTGGCTGCTCTTGGGAACCCTGGAGCCCTTGGGAACCCTGCAGCTCCCAGCCAGGAGGAAGTTTCAACTAACTCTGCTCTCTTCCCCTCGCCCCTATTTCCACCTGTACCCCCAAACAGGGGACTCAGGCCTGGACCAGTCAGCCTCTTCAGGTAGGGGACCCCTTGGGTACATGACAACAGCGACAATAGCAGTGGCAGCATCCCCAACAATAATGATAATAATAGCTAACACTTGTTGAACGATGACTAATATACCAGGTATTCTAGTTATTTTATATGTATGAATTAATTTAATCAGCCCAATAATTCACTGGACTTTATTATTATTACCCTTTCACGTATGAGACAACAGAGGCACAGGAAGGTTATATCCTGCCCGAGGTCACACAACTAACAAGAAGCAAAGCTGGTACATGAAAGCGGGGAATCTGGCTCTAGAGTCTCTGGCTAACACCACTATATAGAATTGCGTAAGGTAGAAACTCATACCATTTGCCCAAAGAACCTGGAGATGATGCTGGGGGACAGCTGCTCTAGTCCCACTGCAGCTGCCTGTTTATCTGAAATGCAGAGAAACCAGTGGGTAGATTTAAGCTCCCGCCCTGCTGGCAAGGACCTTCGGAAATGCCATGAGTTTCCTTCCTATAAAGGTCAGTTCTGGAAACTTCTGCTAAGGGCATTCATTGCTCTTCCCAAGACTTTTATTCATTTCAAAGTGTCCTGAGCAAGATATTCACATGGTAGCCATGTGGTGGGGGAAGGCACTAGGAGGTGCAGGGTTGGAGGGAGACAGACGCTGAGCCGTGTGCTGTGGGAACAGAGGAGATGAAAGGGTTAATTCTAAAGTGAGGAATATTCAGGGAACACTTCATGGAAGAGGCAGCCTTTGACTTTAGCCTGAAAGGCTGACAAGGATTTTCATAGACTGAGATAAAGACAGTGGGGAGGGCCATTCTAGGAAGAGGGAAAAGCTTGAGAAACAGCACAGGCAGAGGCCCAAAGCAGACGCTGTGTCTGGGGAAAAGCGGATATGTGTGGCTACAGCACAGGTTTGTGGCAGGTAGCAGGGGATAAGGTTAGGGTGGACTAACTAGTTTTAAGGGCAGGTTACAAAGGACTGGGGTTTGAGCTTTATTTGGTGGGTAATGAGAAGCCCTGGAGAGGGGTGATGGGACCCCAACTTCCAAGTGGATGGATAGCTCTCTACTTAGTCCCCTCAACCACAATACCCTCCCCTCACTTCCTGAATCATCCCTCACTCGGACACTCGCAGGACTCTGCCAGCTTGAGACCCCTGTCATGTGACCCTCACTCTGCCTTCCCCTACCCCTGTTCACCCTGGTGCTCTGGCTGGTAAGGAACCTGGGTTCTCACAGGGCAAGAGCAACCTTGCAGCAGAAGCTCGTGGGAACTGTCCAAGGTGCTGAACCGATGCCACGCCCAGTTTTAAGTACTCCCATTTTAATGCTTGGCTCCCGCACCATTGTTTCTGTTGGACAGAGAATTTCATTCCCATCTTATAGATGAGAAATGGAAGCCCCAAGAGTTAGAAGAACCAGAGCTAGGAACTTGGTTTCTTGCCTTTCAGCCCAGGGCTCTTTTCTCGCACTCAGCAGCCCCAATGTAGTCCCGCATTGCATACCCGAAGTGATTCCATTGCTGCTGCCAAGCTAACATGTAAAATGCCCAGACTCTCTTCCCACTTCCATCCCTATGTTCATTTCCCCAAACACTGACAGGTATGTCCTCCCCACAGCGCCTCCTGACACTGACCACTGAGGGCGATCCACAGGTGCTTGGGTGGATCTGCCTGAAACAGCAACCGTGCACGTTTATGGCTTTATTGCATCGGGAATCCCCGGGCATAACTCATCCTGGCACTCTCCTGGGAAGGGAGTGCCGGGCTTGAGGGAAGCAGAGTTCTCCCACACTGTCACATTTCACCAGCAATTACTGCCCTTTTACTGGGCATCTAGTGTTCCAGGCCCTGAACTTTCCATTTGAAGTTTCTCACTCTCATGGCTGAGTCTCCTCTTAACAGATGAGGAAATTCAGACTTAGGCAGGATAAGTGACTTTTCAGTAGGGACAGTGGGGATTGGAAGGCCACGATCTGAACCCAGATTTGTGTGGTTCCATGGTGACCCATCAGTCAAAGTCTATCATCTAATAGATGAGAGCTGTGGTGGCTCCCACCACTACTGGCTTTGTGATCATGGGCAAGTCACTTATCCTGTTTGAACTTCAAGCCCCTCATTCTCAGGCCGAGGCATGTGAAAGGGCACCTCTGTAGGGCTCCTGTGAGGAACAGAGATGAAGCATGTGGCAAGGACTCAGTAAGTGTTTGCTGCTAATGTGAATATGACTATTATTGGGCACAAGCTCTTAGAAGGCTGGATGGGCATCTGATTAGCCTTTCCATACCCTCAGCAGCTCCCCCAAGTTCTTGGCAGAGAAAATATCCAGTGTCCTGGGAAGGAAGGAGAAAGAGTGGGAGGGTTAGAACACCCTGAGTGTCAGGTGGGCTTGCTTCTGCCCCATATTCTTATGGCCTCGGGGGGTGGGGACCACCTGGCTGGATCAGGCATGCCACTGGGCTCCCAGGGGTAGTTCAGTACTCCTCATGGTTATGTTGAGGCTGAGGCCATTCTCAGTCCTCAGACTCTGAGAGACCCTGTTTTCACAAATGTATCCCAACATCCTCCCTAAAGAGCCCTTGGCAGGAAGAGCTCTGATGGGAGAGGACAGCTGGGCATAGGCCTCACATCCATTACCATGTTGGCTACTCACATCCAGTAGCAGACAGGACTGATGTGGCTCTCACCTTACAGATGAGGACACTGAGGCCCAGCAAGGTAAAGCGACATGTCCAAGGTTACTGAGCTGAGGCTCAAGGTCTCCAAACTCTCAGAAAAGGGTTCTTTTAATTAGTCTCAAATTAATTGCCCACCCTAAAACTCCTTCAAGGAAAAAGGCAGGTGCATAAATTCACAAACCACCTAACAAATAAAGGCAATGCTAATTATCACTGACTGCAGGACATTTGGGGGAGGGTCTCAGCCAAGTCTGCTTTCTAATGGCTCTGATCTCCCACCCTGACCAGAGCTGGCTAACTGCAGGAAGTTACATTCATTCAGAAGCTGGCGCGAGGGCAATGGTTTGGTTTCCCCCTCGGAACCTGGTGTGTGCAGGAATGAGCCACGCTGGATGAGAGCAACTGACTATTCTGTAATCACCTCAAGCAGCCACTGCTCAACACCCGACAGCACCCCAAAAGAAACTTTCCAGGTAAAATGAGGCTTGGTGGGAGGAGATGGACAGGAATTCACAGGGTCTCACCAGGGCCGCTTCGCTCACAATCTGTCTTATTTAGCCCTGAGCCCCAGGCAGGTGGGACTCCACTTCAAGATGATTCCTACAAGTGCCAAGTCCCCCAAAGTTCAAGAGCAGGAAGTCATTTGCATCCCAGATGGAAGGAAGAGACGCAGGGGCCTGGCCTCCAGATTCCTGGAGCCATGGCCTGGGGGCAGTGGGCCCACAGACACTAGCCTCTCTAGGACCATCCCCAACCTTCACCCACCCAGGGCCTGGATTTCCCCTTCTTTTGAGGAGCAGTGCTTGAGGCAGGCAGCTGGGGGTGAAGAAGGGGGAACAGGGAGGCCCATAGACAATGTATACAATCAGACTGTAACAACCTCAGTGATGCCCCCTTCCCCTGGCCAATACACACACACACACCCACTTGCTCCTACTTTCTCTCATTTCCTCCAGAAGGGTGTGTTTCCTGACTTGGTCCGTAGAGTCTGCATAGCAGACCATCTTAGAAATCAGTCAGTTCATCTCCCCCTGCACACTCGCGATTTACAGATGAGGAAACTAGGACCCTGAGAGCGGAAGCCACTTGCCCTAAGTCAGAACTACCCTGGTAGCCAAGCTAGGACTGGGGTCTGGATGTCCCCCGAGAAGTCCTGTGTGGTCACTTCATTTTGGCTTCAGTCACCTGATCACTTGACTAGGTGAGACTTTTAATCCCAAACAACCATTCGCTCCTACCCAAACCCCAAACCTCGGGCACTCCATTTTTCTATGGAAGTTATGGACCAAGCTCACACCAATAAAGGTAAATTAGAGAGGAAATTTGCAGGAGGGACAGATCTTTTTCTCTTTTGAAGATGCCACTGGAGTCACCTTCACCCAGTTTTATCTGCATTGGGGAGGGGGAAGAAGGAGCTGAACAGAGTTTTGTTGTATAGACCCGGGGCAACCTGCCCACAAAAGACACTGTCACCAGGCAAACCTGTACTCTTACATCATGACAAGGGCTTCCTTCCAGTGGATCGCCACCTTGGCAGCACACTGGCCACAACCAGACCACACTCAGACCAAATATATCAGCATCTCCAGGAGAGGGCAGGGGCATCAGTGTTTGTAGAGCTCCCCAGGTGATTCCAATGGGCAGCCCAAGTTGAGCACCATCCACTGACCAGTAGCGCTGGCATCACCTGGGAGCTTGATTAGAAGCACAGAACCGGGACTTCCCCAGTGGTCCAGTGGGTAAGACTCCACGCTCCCAATGCAAGGGGCCCAGGTTCAATCCCTGGTCAGGGAACTAGATCCCGCGTGCATGCCGCAACTAGGAGTTCGCGTGCCACAGAGTTCGCATGCCGCAACTAAGAAGTCCGCATGCTGCAACGAAGAGCCCGTGTGCTGCAACTAAGACCCGGCACAGCCAAAATAAATAAATAAACAAATAAATAAAAAATAAATATTTGAAGAAAAAGAAAAAGAAATGCAGAACCGTAGGCACCTCCTCAGATCTACCGGATCAGAACCTGTACTTTATCAAGGTCTGCTGGTGGTTTCTGAGTTCACTAAAGTCTGAGAAGCACTGAGGCAAGGTACTCCATACAGTATAGCCCATCTCTACACCTGACAGCAACCTTGCAAGGCAGGGGTTCCATTCCACAGGTGAGGAAACTGATCCTGAGAAAGGTTAACTCACTGGTCCAAGGTCACACAGTTGGTGAGTAGGACAGCCAGGATGTGACCCTGGGCTGGTTGCAAAGGCCACTCTTTGTACTACACAAACCACTTCTTACAGCACCATAAAAAATCTGGCCACGGGGGTCCCCTGAATGTTTGGGTCCTCAGACCCACTGGGCATGCCCCGCCATTGAACAGGATTCCACTTCCAATGTCAAGTTTTCCCCGGAATCAAACCTCATAAAGACCAGCATAATTCATGAGGAAATACAAATAGTAAACAAACACGCGGGGGAAAGGTTTACTCTCCCTAGTAATCAGAGAAATGCAAATTAGAGCAATACTGAGGAGCCATTTTCTACCTATATAATTAGCAAAAATTAAAAAAAGAAAAGAATGTTAGCAGAGTTGGTTTGAAATAGGTACATTCATACATGGCTGGTGGAGGCGTAGCTTTATATAACCCTTGAGGAAAGTAATAGGGTCACATCCGTCAGGAGCCATAAATACATTATGCCCACCGACCCTGGGAAGTCACCCTAAGGAAATAACTCAGTAGGAGGGGAAATGGCGTTTGTAGGAAGATGCTCATTGCAACATTTGTTGTGAACACTGGAAACAAATCAGTATTCAGCAGTAAGGGAATGGCTGAGTCAGCAGGGGGGCCATCAGCTCCTGCAGTGTCATGCAGCCATTTAAAATGATAATTAAGAAGCCCAAGCAGCAAATATGGGAAAAAAGAAAGCAAAATACAAAACTCTGGGCTTATTACGTGCTCTGTGGTTATCATGATGGAAAAATACTGTGTGCGTAGGATATGGATGCAATATCCAAACCAGTTGTCTTCTTTGTCCAAACACCAAAGAAGACAACTGGTGTTTCAGGGTGAGGGGACAACGGAAAGACACCTTCCTTCCATTACTTTTACAGTTACAAACCCCAATAGGATTGGCCTTTAAGAACAGCCTTGGCAGCTCTCTGGTCATGGACTCTATCTCTGAGTGGCACGTGGAGACACCCTCGTTCTGCATCCATGGGCACAGGGCCACACTCCCTGATTCCACCTGGAAGTGGGAGGAGCTGGCCCCTCCTTTCCTGTGTAGGGGTGGGGGTGGGCGGAGAGGCCACGGGAGTCCCCTCCCATCTTACCATGAAGCCTGGGGCACAGGTGCAGCTCCCAGTGACGCTGTGGCAGTTGGCGCCGTTCTGACAGGTGCAAGGCAGCAGGCAGCCAGCGCCATAGTAGCCAGCAGGGCAGGATTCATTGCAGTGGTGGCCAGACCACCCCGGCTGGCAGGTGCAAGCTCCAGTTACTGGGTGGCAGCTGAGCAGATGAGAGAAGGATGAGAGGACAGTCTGGTCAGGAATGCGGCCATATTCCACCCTCTGCCCACCCCACGTCTGGTCTGCCCAGGGCTGCAGGATCGAAGGGCCTCTGAAGTTAAATTTCTTTCCTTTTTTTTTTGGCAAGTATTTTCCCCCAGTTGTGAGTTGTTTATTTATTTATTTATTTATTTATAGTTGCGGCACGTGGGATCTTCTGTTATGGCACGTGGGATCTTTTGTTGCGGCGTGGCCTTCTCTCTAGTTGTGGTGCGTGGGCTCCAGAGCGTGTGGGCTCTGTAGTTGTGGCACGCGGGCTCAGTTGCCCCACAGCATGTGGGATCTTAGCTCCCCAACCAGGGATCGAGCCCCCATCCCCTGCATTGGAAGGCAGATTCTTAACAACTGGACTACCAGGGAAGTTCTGAGGTTAAATTTCTTAATGTATTATTTGTTTGCCAGACGATGCCAAGATTACATGGTCTTATTACATGTTTCTTATTAGCCCCAAGAAACTGAGGCTCAGAGTTGTTATATAATTTGTCTAAAGTTACATAGCAAGGAAGTAGCAAAAGCAGGATTAGACCCAGGTCTCCTGACTCCCAAACAAGTGCTCTTTATAATACAAATACACAGAGACCAAAGCAGGAGGCAGCCTCTTCCCTTATGGACTCGGAGGTCCAGCGCTTCACCCACTCTGCACCCAAGGCAGATGCCCAGTGTGTGGGCAGGCACAAGAGGGCTGCAGTGAGACCCAGTTACTCTGCATATTGTAGGTACTCAATGAACATTTGTTGAGTTAAAATGGAACCTTGGGGTAGATGTGTCCTCCCCTCTATGGCAATGTCTATATTGGAGAGAATACCCTCCATCCATGCATTGCTAGGGCTCTTTAAGTGCGAGCAAGATCATCTCCATCTCCTCTCTGGCGAGCCCAGCAAAAGAACCATTTGGCTGGAGGCAGGGGCTGCCTGGCATGACCTCTAGAGAGTCAGGCAAACTCTGGCTGGCAGAGGTCTGATCCAACAGCCAATATGCATCCATGATCTTGGGTGTGGTGACCATTTTCTTCTCAGAGCTTCTGTGGGGAGTGTAACTGACTGACGGCCCTACCTACTGTGTCTGAAATCCATCACTACATTTTCTCAGAGGTCACACTTCCCCTGGGCTGCTCTCAGCTAGAGCACAGCAGGGATATTAAGGTCGACACATTCTTGGCAAATCTGGGACTCCTCTGATGGACAAGTTTGGCTTAAAGACTCCCCATCTCGCCAAACTTTCTTAGAACTGTGCTTCAGTCTAAAACTTTCCAATCAACCTTCCTTCCTTCTCTCTTTCCTTCACACAGGTCAGACCTGCATTGCAGTCTCATGCTCCCCTAGCCTCCTCAGCCCCTTCCCCATTTTCCCTCATAGCTGTGTCCCTAGTAAATCTCTTGCTCTCGGCATCTGCTTCTGGGAGAACTCAGACTAACACTCCAGAGAAGACGCTGGATGTCAGAGACAAGCTTCTTGGATTCCCTGTGTCATCTGCTTCCTTGCCCTGGAGTCCAACTCAAGGGATATGGTCCAATGGCACATGCTCTGGGCTGGCAAGAGAAGCCTACGTACAAATCTTGGTTCTGCTAAGTTCCACGAGGATATGGGCTTTGTCTCCCTGGGTCATTGGTGGATCCCCAGTGCCTGGCTCATATTCACTGCCCAATTAAATATTTGGGAATGAACAGTACTTTCACTACGAGTAATTATTTTCTGTCTGTTGACTTGTTTATCACCTGTCTCCCCACCAGGTGGCAGCTCCATGGGGGAGGGCCCTTTGTCTGTCTATTTCACTTCTGTATTGTACCCCAATGGCCAGCAGGGTCCCTGGCACCATGAAGATACCAATACGTATTTGCCAAATGAAGTAATGGACAAACTAGTTGTGTGAAGCCCAGCCAGTTTCCGGGAGCCCTGATTTTCTCATGGAAAACGAGGGATGGACAGGAGCAGACAGTTCCAGAATAGTAAGTACAAGTAGCTAATAGTCATTTTGGAAAATGTTTAGTCTCATTAATCATCAAGTCAAAACAACAACTGGATATCACTTTTTCTCTATCAAAATGGTAAAGTTTTTTTGGTTTTTTTTTTTAAAGGGATAATGCTCAATGCTGGTAAAGGTTTCTGGAAAACAATGTGGGGTTATATATCTGGAGTCCTAAAAATATTCAGACCCTTTGGTCTTATAATTCCATTTCTAAGAATCTATCCTAAGGAAATAGTCACAGTTGTAGAGAAAGATTTATGCATGGAGATGTTCCCCAAAGCATTATTTATAACAGTGGAAACATGGGGGCAATTTATATAATCATAAATAATATGTGGCCAGGCTATTAAAGCACCAGGTACTTTACACCTATATTTCTAATCTTCAAGTAGGCCTGTGAGTTAGGCATTAGAGCCTCTATTTTTCAAATGGCACTTGGAGGTTATATGACTTGCCCAAGGTCACACCACTAACTCAGTGGCAGCTAGGATTCCGACCCAGGTCTGTCTGGCCATGTTCTGGTCACTGCCTCATGCTGCCTCTGACACCAGGGTACTGGTTAAATGAATTATGATAAATTCATGTGAAGGCATGTTAGAGAAGTATTCAAATGTTTTCCAGTCTATTTAATGATACGACATAAGGGTAAGTGAAATAAGCAAATTGTGTATGAAGTCATGATCTAAAATATGAAAACAAAGTGAATCAGAAATGGATGAAGAATGAACAAATTACAACAAAATGGTTTTTGTACTCACCCCTGGATCGAGAAATTATGAGTGACTCTGAGTTTTTTCTTTAAATTTCTATGTATTCTCTGACTTTCTCAAACTGAGCATCTATTATATTCATAAACAGATAAAAAGTGATAAAAATTATAATATGTAAAAAAGAATGTGTGTAAAGAATGGATGTTTGAAGACTTCCTGACTTCTATGGTTCCAGATAAATTCCTCCCTGGGTCCCACACTGTAAGGGGAAATAGCGGCCTGCACGGGTGTCGTGGGGCAGGGGGCCCCTACTTGGTGGCCCTGACCCTCAGCCAGATAGTTGTGGGGTGCTCCCCTCTGTCCCCAACACTCCCAGAAAAGCCCTAAGGCATGGCCTTTCTCGGTTCCAACTTTTCAGGGGTCTCCTCTGAGGTTTGGGTTTAGGGTCAGAGGGACTGGCTCGGTCACAGTCGTGGAGACTGACATGCTTGGACCCAGGAAGTAACCCGGCAGCGCTGGTGGCCGCGATCAGCTCTGTCCGGCCCCTGGGATTCTGAAAAGTCTCAGTTGTCCTTCTGCCCTTATTTCAAGAGATTCTCTCGTTACAGGTCCTTGCTCTGGTATGAAGACCACCCTGTGAATTGCATACTAGACGCACAGTGAGCTGGCGAACGCTGGCCTCTAAGCTCTCCTGCGTTTCTTCTTGCCGTCTTAACCGCCGGTGTTTTGGATGTTAGGGGTGTGTCTCAACGCCAATTTTACCTTTTTACTCTGAGAAACCAGAAAGCTCAAAACCAAACCTGAGATAATTTCTTTCTCTCTCCTTTCATATCCCTAAAATTCTATTTTAAAAAACAAAACACCTCTGTTTTCTTAATTCGATCACTTGTCACTTATTATAGAAACTCCAAAATCCCTTTGAAAAGAGGGTGGGGAATGATCGCTGGCTCAGCGATTAGAACTGAAAACTGCCGTCGCCGTGCTCTCGGCACCTCTGTCACATCTCCCTCTCCCTGGTGTACCCTGCTCCCTGCCCCGTTGGTGGCAGAGCCATTCCCTTGGGTCACATGGCAGCCAAGTGACTCCCGCTTAGGCTGGTTTGGCTTTTGCTCTGCCTTTTTTTTTCCCCCCCTCACCTTTCTCCATTTTCCTCAGACATAGATTAATCACAAGTTAATAGGAGCCAAAAGCTGAACAATAAAGGAATCTCTTCAGGGTGGAATTTTCTGCCAGTTTTTCCTGGCTGCTCTGAGATTGCTATCCATGCTGCACCTGGTGGCTAAGTCAAATCTTTCAAAGGTAATCCACTCTCATGGCTGCTGGAATTCGTCTATGACAATCCAATTGTGGAGGGGACATGGACGAGGTCTGACACACAGGTGTTCACTTTCTCAAGGTTATTCCTTTATGAAGGAAGGAGGCTGCTTTGTGTGTGCTGCAAAGCATTTATAAAGGGAATGAAGCGTGGGGAATTTCACCAGCCACTTCTTCCTTCCCAGGGCACGTGGGTTCAACCTCTCTTTGAAGCAGCCCCTCCAGAGGGGCACAGAGCCGGGAGAGGCTGGGGCTAGCTGAGGAGGTTTTCTATGGTTGGGGGTTGGGAAGACTTTGCTTCTCTAGGAAAGATGCTCAAGGCCTTCCTGGCAAGCTGTCTTGGAGGGGCTCTGCTGCAAGCTCTTGCCGAAGCCCGCGGGGAAATGAGGCAAGGTTTCTGGGGATCCCACACTCTCTCTCAGGCAGCTCGGTGGAAGCTTCACTTTCAAAGATCACAAGAAAACTTTTACCCCCCACTGGGCTGACAAAAGGCGATAGACAGATTGGGAAACGAAGACAGAGGAGAAGTACACGTATCAGGACACCGACTCAGGGAGAGGTAGTTCTAAGGCCAGGACTGAGGGGTCCCAGACCTACCCAGAACCTGCAGCTTAACTGCTTTGGGATTAGGAGTCCTAGAGTCAGCCCTCTGCTTTTCTTGGATCCTGAGAGAAGGCTCTAGAATGGGACAAAGGCTCACAGGAAGAAAGGAGTGACCTGTGCCCACAGAGAGGAAGAGAGCTGTTCTCTGTGTCCCTGAGAACAAAGCCAAGTGCAGCCTGAGAGAGGTGCAGTGAGACCACAGGCTCTCAACCTCGGGCAATTCTGCCTCCTCCCACCCCACCTAGGAAACGTTTTTGGTTGTTAGAACTTGGGGCTGGGGTATTGCTACTGGCATCTAGTGGGCAGAGGCCAGGGATACTGCTAAACATCCTGCAATGCACGGGATGGCTGTCCACAACAAAGAATTATCCAGCCTAAAATATCAACAGTGGCGAAGCTGAGAAACCCTGAGTTAGACTAAATAAAAATTCGGTGAGTGTCCGGGGCTTCAGTCACTGGGGCCGTATGCCAAGGGAAAGGGGTGAAATATATTTTAGAAATAGGGTGACATCAGCTCGGGAGCAGAGCCACCCTAGAGGAATGGGCGATTTAAGATGAATTCAGCAATTCTTTTTCCTGAAGGTCTGCTCTGTGCCAGGCTCCGTGCAAGGCTGAGGCCGCAGAGACCCACAAGCTCGGGCTGTGACACAGCTCCCTGCAAGGAGATAGTCAAGCAGACACGGGGGAACCCGGCCTGGGGGGTTGGCTGCCAGGCACTCTCGGGGTCCCCACGCTTAAGAAGCACTACTGCCTCCCAACCCCTGAAATGTGACACGTGTTAAAGACAGTAAAGCAAATAATCATCAATATTGAATGGGCTGAGATTAGCGACGGAGAAGAGGGAGTCCTTCCAGATTAATAATGCATTGAGGACTCCTTCAGAGGAGGGATAAATTATGCAGGGCACGGCTGCTTGGGTATGGGGAGAAAACAATAGCTCTTTAATTTGGGGGTTGGTTGGATCTCCGTGGCAGGGACTCTCCCTGCACTGGACCTCAGTGGCAGCCTAGCTTCCTGTCCCTGACACGGTCCTCCCTTGGCATCCCCGCAGGGGTAGGGGTTCCTGATGCTGCCCCTCACCCGTGGAACAGCCTGAGGCAGCTGCCCAGTCCCCCGACCAGCCATGTGGGACCCCCGTGTTTAGAGTCTTGGAGCTCTCACCCCACCCTCCAGACCCAGCCTAGAAGCCACCTCCTCCAGGAAGCCTTCCCTGACCAGTGAAGCGGTTTCCTGTGGTGCTTTCTGTACAGAGCCCTGGGTCACAGTTACTTGAGTACATGTTGGGACCCAGCAGGGCCAGCCGCATATATTTCATTGATTCTAAGATGCACTTTGCCCCACATTTTCAGATCTCTGATGGATGTGCTAGGCAGTCAATGGTATGTCCTGGCTCAGTTTTAGTAGTACATAAAATAAAGCAGTGCCTCACTACTGGTGTTGTCTTGTATTTGAAGAAATATGGTAGGAGGTCCTCAGTGTGGGTAGGTGCTCCAGACTCAAGTTCCTGAGGGCTGGACTCGTGCTGAGGGACCCTTTCTTTCTTGTGTTTGGCTCTGCAGGCTCTCAGTGTTTGCTGAATGAATGACTGAGCGAATGAATGCTTAAGTCATATATAGCCCGTTCCATTGGCTCCAAGGCCGCCTCTTAATGGTCTCCTTCCCAACCCTCTGCCCTTGCAGAGAGCACTGCCCGAGCCACTTAGCTCCAGGAACTGAGGACTGGGGACAGATTCTGTCAAAGCCACGACACTTTCTAAGAGGCCTCTGCTTACAGTGACCCGAGGACCTTGGGTGGTGTGTGGAGAATCAAAAGCTGGAAATGAAGAGGGGCCGAGGCTAGGTCCTGGCTGTCCCAGAGACAAGGCTACAAAGCAGAGGTATCTCTCTCTGCCCTGCCAACAGAAGCCACCCACTGCCCAGGGCAGCTGGTCCTGCCCTGAACTGTCCTGCAGGCCTGAGGGGAGAAGGGAGACTCCCCTCACCTTGCACCATCCTAATAAGAGGCGGCCACATAGAGAGCTGTGGAAGCATTTATCTGGGGCCTGACAGCCTCATTTGAAGCTTTAATCTGGGGCCTGACAGCCTCATTTATCACCAGAGGGCGGTGCCACCTGGTGCAGGAAGCAGGCAGTGAGGGGAGCTGGGGGATGTGGCCCAGGGCGGCTCTGGCGTCTCCACTTCCAGGAAGCAAGGCTGGGGCCGGCTTCAGCCCAGATGTCCCCAAGCCCCATTTTTTTTTTTAACTGAGCCTTTTATATTATTTATTTTGTTTAGTAGCACATGATAGAATTATACACAGATGATTTCTTAAAAATCAAATGTGGTTATTTGTATATACATTAAGCCCTCAGCATAATTTCTGCCTCTGAAGTGCTAATACAGTATTTAAAATTATACAAACATCCAGTAAACGACATTTTAGTTTATGACACTCTGTTAATACAATAAATATACAAAACTTCCAAACTACTAAAAACGTGCAACATTAGAGGGACAGATGGAGGGCATTTATATAGAACCATGACAGTCACCGTAATGGCAGCGCAATATCACTCGCTGACAAACTATACAGATATCCCTAGATAAATAATCCCAGTCCTAGATTAAAAACCACTGACACAGGGCTTCCCTGGTGGCGCAGTGGTTGAGAGTCCGTCTGCCGATGCAGGGGACGTGGGTTCGTGCCCCGGTCCGGGAAGGTCCCACATGCCGCGGAGCGGCTGGGCCCGTGAGCCATGGCCGCTGAGCCTGCGCATCCAGAGCCTGTGCTCCGCAACGGGAGAGGCCACCACAGTGAGAGGCCCGCGTACCACAAAAAAACCCCCAAAAAACCACTGACACAGAATGCAGGGAGAGGCCACCCCAAGCCAAGACCCTGTGGGCCTGCCCTCTGTCCCTCCTGCTCCACCACTCTAGCCACGGCCCCAGGGGACAGCCCTCTGCAGGCCCCAGGTCAGCCATACCAGTTTTTAAGGTCCCTTCTAACACTGTCCCTCTGTGGCTCAAGTCCCCTGCTTCTGCCTTGGTGGTCCTGTCTCTGGGCCCCTCGGGGCTGGTAAAGGGCTTGGTTAGATGCAGACTCTGTGGAAGCGAAAAGTTCTCCTGACCACGCCCCCAGGGCCCTGGTACCCTGAGCCTAGCCCCCCGCATTCCCACCCATCCCTGCCCTGTTTCCCTGAGGGCCACCAAGTTCCCTCGTGCTCCTGTGTGTGGGGTCTCAGGTTGGCCTACGTCTTTTCATCAGACTGGCCAGTGAAGGTGATTGCGGAGGTCCCAGCCCTTTCACTGCCTGCCTGGATGATCTGGCTGGAGGTGGGCTTTGTGCCCTGACAGCCCCCTCCCCACCAGGGCCCACCCCACCCCTGTCCCCCGCTCACCTGTCCCCAGATCGTTCATACCTGATGGTGTTGTCGGCATCACAGGGGCAGGGCAAGCTGCAGCCTGGGCCGTGCAGGCCCTCAGGGCACAGCCGCTCCTGGCAGCGTGGGCCTTTGTAGCCAGGTTCACACTTGCAGGCACCGGTGGTGGGTGAACACTGACCCCCATTGTGGCAGTCACAGCGCAGGGAGCACTGGAAGCCAAAGGTCCCGAAGGGGCATTCCTCTTGGCACCTGCGGGAGAGCAGAGGAGGGTGAGGCTATGCCCCCTCACCTGCCCTTCCAGATCCACCCAGCACGTACCGCCCCTGCCTCCAGGCCTGGGCCTGGTGTGCTGCACCTCCTCACAGTCTCCTCCCCTCTTTCCTCTCCTCCTCCAGGAAGTATTCCGTGGTTTAGTCACCCCAGTCCATTCCCTCCTCCATGCCAGTTCCCCTCAGTCCCCAGGACTGAGTTCATACTATCATATTTCATTGATTATAGGCTTTATGTAGGTTTTTTTCATTTTTTGATTGCAGTAAATAAGTATAACATAAATTTACCATTTTAATTATTTTTAAGTGTACGGTACAGTGGAATTAAGTACATTTATATTGTTGTGCACCCATCATCACTGTCCATCTCTAGAACCTTTTCATCTTCCCAAACTGAAACTTCTGTACCCAGTAAACAACAAACCTTGTTTTAAAAATATATTCTAACATCTCTGAAGCCAGTTAAGTCTTATAACTGATGGCATGTCATAGTTTAATTTTCAGTGTTTTTCATGCTTAGCAATATATAAACTAATGATGCATCTCACAATCGGTGGCATTTCAGATTTGATGAAATGGGGTAATTTTATTTCTACTCATTGTCTCTGCTCTTTGAGTCTTTCGGACAGATGTACAGTCTCTCTGCCATATGGGAGACGATCTTCTTCCACCAGTGTCGAGTTTCCCCATGAGTACAAGATGCATCCTCCTTCATCAGACTGAAGAATCCCCCAAGACAGGGACTATTTCCTCTTCCTTGGACGGGGGGGTTCCCTCAAGGCAGGGGCTGAGCCTCTTCCATCAGCCGGTGAGCCCCCCAAAGAAGAGGACCTGGCCCCCTTTGTGTCCTGCCTCTGCTGGGGCCTGGGAGTTGGAACTCCCAGCATAATGATCATTATTTGACTCATCAACTGACATCCATCGGTTGTGGGTCCTCTGTGGGTGGGTGTAACCTCTGCTGCTGACTGCCTAGCTTCCTGGATGTGCCCAACACCCCTCACCCCAGCCCAGGGATATTCCCCAGGGGATGTAAATTCATCGTCACAGCAACAACTTAAGGGGTAAACCTGGGGGCATATGGGGTAAAAGAGATGGGCAACCCCTGCGTCCCAGAGACAGACGAACAGAAATGGCCTATGGACTCTGGGGTTTTGGATTAACCGCATCCCCACACTGCTTCAAAGGTGCAGAGAATGGGGAACTGACTTTACAGCTCTGACATCTGCTTCCTCGTCACAAAATGGGAGGATAATAACTAAACCTCACCAGGTGTTTGAGGATTAAATGAGGCAATGTGTATAAACCCTTAGAAAGGTGCCCCATGCATGGTAAGGGCTCAGTAAGAAGTGTTAGTTCTTATTATTACTCTTGTTAATACTGTTTTCTATAGTTCTCCTAACAGATCCCTTCTGGCATGAAAAAGCTCAAAGGGAAGAATTCCAAATATTAACATTGGAGTGGACTTGAGGAATTACAAGTCGTTTAATGATTATGTTTTCCCATTTTCAGGTTTTCTATATATCTTCTACAATAATCAGGGCAGAGGGGAACAATAAAAGATGTTTAAAAAAATACAGCCTTTAGCTTCCCTGGTGGCGCAGTGGTTGAGAGTCCGCCTGCCGATGCAGGGGACACGGGCTCGTGCCGCGGTCTGGGAAGATCCCACATGCCGCGGAACGGCTGGGCCCGTGAGCCATGGACGCTGAGCCTGCTGCGTCCGGAGCCTGTGCTCCGCAACGGGAGGGGCCACAGCAGTGAGAGGCCCACGTACAGCAAAAAAAATAAAAAAAAATACAGCCTTAGCATCTTTATTAACTCTTGGTGAGTCCTGAGTTGGAAGCAGTGTTTTCCACCACACTCAGATCGTCTTCCTACAAATCTTGCTGCATTTTAGTCAGTTTGAGGCCTCAGCAAGGGAAAGAACAGAAAAGAGAGGGAGGAAGAGGAAAGAGAGAAGGGGATAGAGAGAGAAGGAATGTGAGGTGGAAGACAGGAAGGAGGAGAGAGTAGGATGGAGGAGGTGAGGAGGAAAACCAAGGCGGAAGGGGAGGACACAGAGAGGTGAAGAGCTGTACGACTGCTGCCTGGATTGCCAGCCCCTGTTCTGCCTCAGAATGGATTTCCCCAGAGGTCACTCAGGTTGCCTCTCCTGGATGTCTCAGACACCAGGGGAAGAAACCCCAGCCTGGAGACACCTCCGGATTCCTCCTTTTCACTGGAACATTCCTTCTCCCTCCCATGCAGCAGGACTGGGTACAGCCCTGGACAATGAGCTCCCTTCTCTGAAGGGCACGTCCTGCCCCATCATATTTACAAAGGGACTGACTCCTGACTCCACAGCCCCGGAAAAAGAATCTAGAAATGAAATATTGACAACCTAATCCATTTACATAATCAGCCTCTTTTTTTTTTCTACCCACAAGTTAAACAACTTATTTATTTAGAGATCAAGCAACGACTGCTAATGAATTTTACACAAAGCACGCTAATGATGGGGCCTGTGGAACAGAAGGGTAATCACAGCAGGAATTAGTTTTCTACTTAAACATCCTTCCTTTGCAACATATCAATCTTACGTGTCCGATATTGCCATTAACAACCAGATACATTGCTCAATTAAATTACAAAATGAGCTGCAAAACCCTCATTACGTTTCATGTTTAATTTGCACTGGATTCTGCCTATCCGGGGAGGCCTGCATTATCACACCCACTCAACTTTAATATGCTCGCAATGATGTGGGGTGGGTTCCTGCAGCTGTCACCTACAAAATAAATGGAGCCAATTTTACAAAGTATTAAACACCAGGCAGCCCGTTTAGGTGGGAAACCCAAATGCTACCGGGCCCTTCTAGGAATTCTTCATCTGTAGATGGTTGATGAAGCTTGCCTGAAGACCCCGAGGCTTTTGGGGTTTCTCTCTGCCTCAGGATCATGGGCTGGGCCCCAACAAGAGGGACGAGGGGTATTTCTCCATTTGGTACATCTTGGCACCAATGAGGTTGGATCCGCTGGTGCCGGGTCCAGTCAGCTGGAACCCTGGGCCCGCTTGTCTCCAACAATGAATGGGCTGTATTCGCTCTCCTGTGAAAGTGGCCGGAAACAAAGGGTCCTGTTCTGGTTCTGGGGTCTTCCGGCTCCTGTCCCTGCTGGCTCATCCCAAATGTCTACTTATCCAGGGAGATGGTGAGGATGGGAAGATGGCTCAGTGCTTTAGTCCTGCCTCCCTTCTCCGCCTAGAGATGCGGTCTCCAACAGAGGTCAGAGAGGGATGGATCCCCAGATGCCACACCCCGCATTCTGTGCCAGGGATGCTCACGGAGATGAACACTGGCTCACAAAGAGATCAGATCTGGCTTAAAAGACTTCAGGCTGGGGGTATGTAAGCGCAAAGCTAAAAACGGAAAATCTCTTTTCTGGACCACTGAGGACTTGGGGCTGACTCCAGTGAGAGCTGGAGGGGTGGAATTATGTTGGTCAGAGCCAGAAGGACTCATTGGTTAATTCAGGCCTGCTTCCTGCTTCCTGCTCTTACCTGGGCAGGGGAAGCAGAGTAACAAAATCCAGGGCCAGAGGTGAAGCATGGATCCCACAGAAGCAGGCAATGGTGTGACAGCCTCCTCTCTACTGCCCGTCTCTCTGCTCAAAGAGACACACGTAGTTCAGAGTGAGAGGGAGGGGACTTGCCCTGGTTCTCTGGACAAACGTCCTCCACCAGCTCTGAATCCACTCACCGTCAGACACCTTGGCTGTCGTTTCCACTCCTTCTAGAGCGCCTGCCCTATCATCGTGGAATCTTTCTTACCCTGGCAAGTGCGCACGTCTGGTAGTCCCTCTGTTATGTGTTTTGTGGGTCATCCACTAAGGTTGCAAGGCTGGTTTGATACCAGGACATTGGTGCCCTTGATCGGTCTGCTCTCAGGCCACAGGCCTTCAGAGGATGCAAACTGACGTTGGCAGAACTCACGTCAGGAATAAAAATCCACTTCTAAAAGCAGTTGTGCAGAATGTGTGAACTGAGTTTGCACGCTCAGCTTCCTTGGCTTATCGGTGCCACTGCCTCTCTCCAGGTGGGCAGCAAGTAGAGAGTGGTGGTAGGTGCCCACCCGCTTCCGCAGGTGAGTCAATGCAAGTTCAGGGCTTGGGTCACTGGGCTGGGGGTGGGGGTGGGTACCCTCAGCAGGCTGAGGGCCAGGAAGGATGGGTTGGCAGAAGGACTCAGAATGCTTTCTGAGAAAGGAACAGGAAAGCTGGCAGAAGAAGGCCATGGACCGGTAAAGCTGAGCTGTTCTCTTCAAGGCTGCTGTGAAAAGGAGTATTATGTACAGCAAGGACGAGAGTTAACAGCTTCCTTACCTGTCCCCCATGTATCCGGCTGTGCAGTGGCACTGCCCAGTCACGTGGTCACACTGCCCTCCATGGTGGCAAGGACAGTCCTGGCTGCAATTCTGGCCGAATGTCCCTGGTGGGCAGGGCTGGGCACACACTGCTCCCTGAAACACAGGAGGGAAGACATGCAGAGGTGGTGCTGCTGAGATGCAATCCTGAGGCCACCTTCTTCTAGAAGTAGCACAGTTGCTACAGCCCAAGGGACCACGCCATTCCCTCAGTGGCACCTTCTCCCCAATCACAGACGCATAGAAAGCGAGACACCATGGCTTCAAAGCTAGAGATGGGCAGACTGAGGCCAATTGGCCCATCTAATTATTCAGCACACACTTATTGAGTGCCTGTTGTATACCAGGTCCTGTGTTAGACACTAGGGATATGAAAATATGAGTAAGACTCAATTTCTCTCCTCCCAGTCTACTAGGGAGAGAGACAGCAAACAGGTAACTAGTGCACGGTGCTAGGTGCCCTCACACCGGTACACAATAAAGTGCTGAGGAAAAACAAAGCAGCGGTGTGATTAAACATGGTGGTCTGGAAACACACATTTATCTCTAATTCTTTCCCAAACCCAGCTAAGAGGAGAGTAAAGGGGGGAAATGTACAGACCTCCAAGGAGAAAAGGAAGGGGAGAGGGGACCGTAGAGGACAAGAGGTGTCACGTGGTGGAAGATGGACCGGCAGATAGAGGAGCAGAAACTGCTGGGGTTTCTGTTTTCTCAGCAATGCCAAGTGTCTGCAGAGCACACGTTGCAAGACAAAGCTCAGAAAAGCTCAGGAATCAGAGACACCAGGGGCCTCTGAAGGCCAAGGGGCACGTGTGGGGAAACAGGGGGACGGTCTGAAAGTTTATAAAAGAGGGAATTAGACCCCAGATTTTTACTCCCATTTCAAATAGCCAAGTGACTTCCCAAGACTGACAGTTTACTTTTAGGGAGGTTGATCCATACAGGTTTCAGACACAGGGACACCAAGCACAGCTAAGGGGAGTGGGGCAACAGAAATGGGGACCTGCCTGAGACCTGCCTGCTGAACAGACCCTCTGCTCTCTTCTCCTGCTCCGCTCCTACGATGCTAGTGACCCGACTCTACTCCCTCTGGCAGGGTTCTGGCGGATTCCTTTCCGGGGACACTGAGAAGAAAGGCCTATAAGTAATGATATTTGAGAGTCCCATTAGTCAACAAGCCTGGCATCTCCCCCTGCCCCCTAGGCTTCCAACCAGCTTTTCCAAAGATCATGGTAAAACATGAACAGGAAGCCAGGGATCACCAGATATTTGAAACGAGGCTCTAGCAAGTTGGGAGATGGCGGTAAAGCACATTACGTAGAAATATGGAGGGAAATGCCAGAAGAGACACCTAAAAGATTTGAAGCTGGGACCTTTCAGGAGAGGGATTCGTGGCAGGTCTGGGGGGTACAGAGGACTGCTTTCCCCTCCCTCCAGTAGTAGCCTTGTGGTATTAGATACTGTGTATAATTTTTCAATTATACATGTGACTCTTAGATCTTTATCAGACAGAAATCTAAACTTACTCTTGTCTCCTGCTGCCCTTCCAGCCTCTCCCATACCAGAGATGGTCATTTTTCTTATGGAGATCAAGGATTCTCCCATAGTTAATTAATCAATTAGTTCAACACACAATTATGAAGCACCAGGAACTGCCAACCCCGAGGAAGCTAGTTTAGGCAGGAAAATCCTGCTGACCCGGGTCATCTATCAATACCATCCAATTTACTTGTAATGAATTAAGTGGGAGGACTTTTCGCTCAGATGTCTCCTCTACACATAGTAAGTCAGACAGTGCGGGGCTGTGGGGGGCAGGGATGGGGGACCGAGCAGCAGAGGCAGCAGCCCAGGGCGGTGGGATGAGTGTGTATGTGAGGAGAGGGGCAGGGAAATGCTGCTCAGACGAGGGCGTCCCTCTTCTTCCTGGAGGTGGTGGGGTTACCTGGGCTTGCCTTTCTCACTGTACCCCACAAGCTCCAGGGATTCTTGAGGGAAGAGATGAGTCTTTCTGGCCACCATCTGAGCCAGTCTTCTGCGGTCCTGGACCAGGACCTTCTGACCCTGAAAAAACATTCTGAGCCATCCTGGGGGCTCTGCTTATACCTCCTACCTCTCCATCACGGAGCACTGTGGGGTACCCTGTACCTACACACACACACAGACGCCCATATACACCATCCATCCTGTTAGACTGCAGACTCCCTTTCTCTTCAGTTTCTGAGACATGACCAGGGCCCCCTAAAGAGGCCAATAGGAAAGCTTGCTTCCTTTCAACACTTCCTGGGGAAATCAAACATCCTTGAGACTTTTTTGGATAGGAGGGCAAGCACTTCTTTTAGCCCCTGCTCAGTATTCCCCAAATGCAGCACCCCAGGTCCCTGTAACCCTAAGCCCCTCCTCTGGCTCGAGCTCCCGGGGCCTGAAGGAATCTGTTACCTTGGAAGGACTGCTGTCTGGTGTGGTGGGAAGAATGGTAGACTCAAGGTCAGGACTTGGGCTCAACCCCTAGTTCTACCTCCTTCCAGATGGCTGAGCAAGAACAAGTCACATGATCGTTCTGAGCCTCGGTTTCCTCATCTAGAAAATGCGAGTGGTAACTCCCAGTCTCCCAGGTGGTTGTTAAGAGTCAGTGGGATTAGAGATGTGAAGGAACCTTCATTAGTATTAGAGATGAGCAGGCCCTTCATTAATATTAGTTCAACCCAAGCAGACACTGGACATACAGGTGGTGGGAGCCCAGTATCACCTGGGACAGAGAAGCATGGGGGAGAACCACATAATTAATTGGTTACTACTGGTTAGAAGAACAGCTTTTTGGGGAGAGGTAGGGGGAGAGGACAGGGAGGAAAGTATCAGCTTGAGAGGGCTGTGGTCTTATGGTTTCTTTCCTGCTACTGTGAGCTGAATTGTGTCCCTCTAGATTCATATATCCTAACCCCTGGCAACTTACAACGTGGCTTGAGAGAGGCAATACAGTTAAAATGAGGTCATTAGGGTGGGCCCTAATCCAATATGACCCATGTCCTCATTGGGAGAGGAGATTAGGACACACACAGGTACAGAGGGAAGGCCATGTGGAGATGCAGGGAGAAGACAGTCGTCTACAAGCCAGGGACTGAAGCCTCAGAAGGAACCAACCCTGCCAACACCTTGGTCTCAGACTTCTGGCCTCTAAAACTGTGAGAAAACAAGTTTCTGTTGTTTAAGCCACCCAGTCTGTGTTACTTTGTTGTGACAGCCCTAACACACCTGCCCTACGGTCACCTGAAAGCGTATCTCCAAGTGTGGTGGGATCTCAGGCTGTGTGGCATCTAGAAGGTTAGAGATGAGGTGAGGCAACAGTCCTGCTCCTCTCGGGACTGGTTAGATCAAATGGTTCTGTCAAAATCCGGAAACCAGCTGCGCTTAAAGAGGACCATGGCTAAATGGAGCATAAAAAAGGAGGGGGCCGGGCTTCCCTGGTGGCGCAGTGGTTAAGAGTCCGCCTGCCGATGCAGGGGACACGGGTTCGTGCCCCAGTCCGGGAAGATCCCACATGCCGTGGAGCGGCTGGGACCGTGAGCCATGGCCACTGAGCCTGCGCGTCCGGAGCCTGTGCTCCGCAATGGGAGAGGACACAACAGTGAGAGGCCCGCGTACCGCAAAAAAAAAAAAAAAAAAAAAAAGAAACAAAACAACAACAAAAACCAACCCAATCGAAAAATGGGCAGAAGACCTAAACAGACATTTTTCCAAAGATGGCCAATAGGCACATGAAAAGATGATCATCATTGCTAATTATTAGAGAAATGCAAATCAAAACTACAATGAGGTACCACCCCACACTGGTCAGAATGGCCATCATTAAAAAGTCTACAAATAGGGCTTCCCTGGTGGCGCAGTGGTTGAGAGTCCGCCTGCTGATGCAGGGGACACGGGTTCGTGACCCGGTCTGGGAAGATCCCACAAGCTGCGGAACGGCTGGGCCCGTGAGCCATGGCAGCTGAGCCTGCGTGTCCGGAGCCTGTGCTCCGCAACGGGAGAGGCCACAACAGTGAGAGGCCTGCGTACCGCAAAAAAAAAAACCAAAAAATGAAAAACTCTGGCAAATCTCTGCCTACCTCAATAGGCCCTGCAGCCATCCCTCCTGCTGTCCACCCCTCCACACACACACCCTGACCTCGTCGTTCACAGCCTCCTGAAAGATCCCACTCCTGCTCAGCAGCCCTGTCCTTCCTGGCTTTGCAAAGCCTCAGGCTCCAGGGGAGGCAGGCGGCTGTGTCACTGAGCTCCCCCTGAAACGGGAAAGTCAGCCTCCGTGACTCACTGCTTCTGAGGGGCTTGGGACTGTGGAGGGTGGGGACACTGACAGGGGGAGCATACTGGCTAAAAGGAGGCTGTGGCTTCTCTGTGCCATCCAGGGACATACAAAAAGCAACTGCAGAGCACTCCAGAGCTTGCAAGGCACATGGATGTGCACTGCCTCATCTGAGCCTTCTGCCAACCATGCTGCTATGAAGGGCAGGGCTGTTTTTTTTGTTTTTTTTAATTTTTAATTTTTTTATTTTTTGGCCACACCACGCGGCATGTGGGATCTTAGTTCCCTGACCAGGGATCAAAGCCGCGTCCCCTGCATTGGAAGCATGAAGTCTTAACCACTGGACCTCCAGGGAAGTCCCAGGGCTGACGGTTTTCATGCCAGCTTTGCAGACGGGGAAGCAGAGACTAGAATAGCTGAGGGCTTTTTTCAGGGCAACATTGGATGTGAGGCCTGATGTGATGTGATAAATCTCATCGCCCTTTCCCACAATGGTGGTTCCTAGACAAGAGACCTGGATCAGAATCACCTGGAGCACTTGTTAAAATACAGATTCTGGGACCCACAGAATCAGAATATGTGTATGTGTGTGAGTACAGAGGTTGGAGGCTGGGAATCTGAAGTTCTATAAATGAAGGTGATTCATACCCTGCTCTCTCCCTTCCTCTGCACCACCCCAATCTTTATGCCATGCCCTTTTCACCACATTTCAGAGCCCGTGGCAGCTCAAGTGAGTCCCTATGCTGAAAGACAGAGACAATTTATGAGAATAATTCAACTCCTTTGCACATGAGGGACCACAGGCTCAGAGAGGTTAAGTAACTTGCTTCAGGTCACACAGCACTTAGATGGGAGCCCTGGGATTCAAAGCTGTGTCCATGACACAACTGGCAGTGTCTAATGATGCCCATGACCATAAAGAGGAGGCAGGGTATTCAGGCTGCGAGAGGAATTTAGCCCTCCAGGGTACATGTGAGGGATGCTCAGACCTCTTACAGAGCCCCACCCAGATCCTGCAGGTCCACCTACCATCCAGCCTGGGGGGCAGGCACACTCGCCAGTGATGTGGTGGCAGGTACCCCCATTCTGGCAGGGGCAGCGCAGCTCACAGTGAGCCCCGTGGCTCCCAGGTGGGCAGAGCTCCTCGCAGCTGCGTGGGGAAGCAGAGGCGTTAGAGGCAGCTGCATGCAGATCAGGTCACAGGGCCCTAGTGCTGCCGGTCCCAAGGCTCCCAGGCTCCCTAGAAGTTAGTGAGTTCACAGTCAGTGTGAACCATACTAGACACAAGGCCAGGAGAGGGAAAACAGGGCTCAGATACAATGAACTGGAAGGTTGTGTGCTTGGACCAGTACTTGCGGGATGACTTAAGTGCTTTTAGTGTAAAGAAGCGTGCTCTACCGGGAGGGAAAGCTGAGGAAGGCTTCCCTAAGAGGGAGACATTTCACTTGAGTCTTGGAGGTGAAGTTAATTTCACCAGGAGAAGGGGAGGAAGGGCATGTCAGGCAGAAGGAACAGGACAAGCAAAGGCCATGAGACGTAGCCATGACTCCAGTCTTCAAATTCTGCCTAAATTCAGAGAGAGGGAGAATCTGGGGCATGCCTCCACCCTCTTCCAGGCTTTCAGCTACCACAACAGGCTTCTATACAGGGACTATCACTGCTGAGATGCAGGGAAAGATTTGCCTGGGGTCTTGGTCTTGGGCCTTAGCCCAATGTTTTGCCCCTGGAGCTGTGGCCAGACACTGGGGCAGGGGACACACAACATCCATCCAAGATGTATCTGCAGCCAGAGTCCTTGGGTGTCCCCTCAGGATCTAGGGCTGCTGGGGAGGCCACTGAGCCTTTGACAGGTGGGGAGGAGAACTTCAATCTTGCCTCTGAAGGGGTCTCAACTGAGCAGTCTTGGAGGGCTCCTGTCCATGCACCCTCCGTCTCCAGGGAACTGGAGTGAGGGGCTGCTTGGGGTCTGAGGGGAGAAGGTAAGGGAAGAGGAACAGGGGCAGTAAACTCCCCGAATCTGTGCAAGATATCTGCCCAGGGCCCTCACCCCGCTCTGCCTCAAATGGCCCGGAAGGGTCAACAACGGCATTTGGGTTACGATCAGAATTCCAAACTAAGGTCTGGGGCCTGGACCAGGGAGGGCCTCCTGGGAGGAGGTTAGCCAGCTCCTCTGGCCATGAGAGCCTCCATCACAATGTGTCCACCCTGGGGCTTGGACAACAGGGATCTGAGGGTGTGGGCGAGGCCCGGGCGTTCAGCCTCTGCAGGACTTGGGGTCAGAGCGCAGGAGATTTTACAGCCAGGACTATCCTGACCCTCCAAGTGTTTCCTGATCCTGCTCTCCCAGCCGCCCCGGGCTTTACTCACTAGACGCCAGTATAGCCGGGCGAGCAGAGGCACTCGCCGGTGCGGGGATCGCAGCTGGTGCCGTGGCGGCACTGGCACGGCAGCTGGCAGCCCTTGCCGTGGGTGCCAGGTGCGCAGAGCTCCTCGCAGCGCCAGCCTCGGAAGCCGGCGGCACACACGCAGGCGCCGGTGATGGGGTTGCACAGGGCTCCGTTTTGGCACTGGCACCGGTTGCTGCAATGGGGGCCCCAGTGGTCGCTGTCGCAGCCTGCAAGAGAGGAGCGGGTCAGGGCAGAGGGATCCCCGTGGACTCTGCTTGGGATGGGGGCTGGAAACAGCCTTCCCATCTCTGCATTGCTCTTCCCTGGACAGGAGGCGGCAAGGGGTTTCTGGACGGAAGCTGTGGCGCTTCATAGCTCCATCAGCTCCTTGCCAAGCCCCACTCCACCCCCAAATAATCATCCAAGCTCAGAAGCTTCTTTCCTCAATGAGTCTCCCAGTCAGGGTCATTCCATTCCAACCATGCCTCTCCAGAGCCCCCTCTCCGGTACTGAAAGTCTGGAACCACAAGTTAATTTACCTTTGCTGAAACTCTTCTTGGTTGGCTCTCTCTTCCTCTCAGCCAGGCCCCGTCTCTTCCAGGGTGCCTCCCCTCTTCTCCGTGACCCTCCTCCCCTTCTTGGTGCCTCCCCAGCCCAGCTCCCATCTCTCTCTCTTTCCCTCTCTTCCTGAAACATTAGTTCTTCTCACCTCTTGCATCTCACTCTCTGTGAACAAGTCTTCTAACGCCCTGCCCCTCCCCCGGCTCCATCTCCCTGTCACCGCCTCCACCCCCATCTCTCTTTCATCCTGCGTCTCCCTAACAGTAATGCCTACACCTCCTGGTTCCTTCATCCTCAGTTCAATTTCATTACTTTCCAAGCAGCCAACTTCAGAAGGAGCAGGAAAAAAGAAATATTTCCCTGGGAGGTGACAGACAGCCTTGAAGATCTCTATATGTAATTAAATGTTTCAAAGAGTGATATCTAAGCCAGCTTTGCAGCAATTCACACTCTGCGGCGGGGTTGGGGGGGAAAGGGGCTGAATGGCAGTCCTCAGGTAGGTCACCCAGCCTGCTGCCACTTCCTAGTCTGACCCTCACTTGATGCATACAGGACACACAACAGCAAGACATCCTTCAACTATAGCCTCATTCACTCAAATCCTGGAGTAGAGGTGCGTGTGGAGTTCAGGCAAGGACAGGCATAAATAATGTACTAGGAGATGTTCCATGGAGAAAAAGACTGCTCCCAGCTAAGGAAGCAGGCAACATTTCCTGGAAGAGAAGCCATCTGAAGTGGGCTGTAAAAGATGTCTCCCTTGTCTGACAATCAGAGTGACTAACTGTCCCAGTTTCACCATTGAAAGTCCCTCATTCTGAGAATCCCTCTGTGCTGGGCAAACTGGAATGACTAGAGACCCTACTGCCTGAAGACAAGGAGATGATTAGTTGACCTTTGTGCTCCAGTGACTGTAGGGTTTAGCCACTCAGAGAGGAAAGGGGGCAGGTGAGTGGGATTGGGGAAGGTGTCCCTGGGGCAGGCTCAGTATGAGCAAAGAGACAGTGGTACTTGAGTGCAGGGTATGTACAAAAGCACAAGGTTCTAATGAAGCCAGTGAGTACATGGGATCTTTGGAAACTAAAAGGTTGATGGAAGAATCACTCTACCAGCCCCACCAACCCTCCTGCATATACTTCCCACTTGCTGACCAGGGTCAATTGGTCAAAGTCATGGAAACTGTCCATTACTTTTAGTAGGTGGAACCACACTAGGCCTGGAATCCCAATCACCCTATATTGCTTCATCCCTTCTTCATTGTGCCCCAAATATACACACATACAAACCGAGCTGCCAAATTCTGAGCAAGACTCACCCTGCATTTTCTACCTGGTACTACAGTAAGTGAGTCAAAAACCAAGTCCAATAGCCAAAACAATTTTGAGAAAGATGAACAAAGCTGGGGGCATCACACTTTCTGATTTTAAATTATATTACAAAGCTATAGTAATTCAAACAGTATGATATTGGCATAAAAACAGACACATGGATCAATGGAACAGAATACAGAGTCCAGAAAGAAACCCATACGTATACAGTCAACTAATTTATGACAAAGGAGCCAAGAACATACAATGGGGAAAGGACAGTTTCTTCAATAACTGGTGTTGGGAAAACTGGACAGCCACATGCAAAAGAATGAACCTGACACCTATCTTACACCATATGTAAAAATCAACTCAAAATGGATTAAAGACTTGAATGTAGGACCAGAACCAAAAACCCCTAGAAGAAAACATAGGTAGTAAGCTCCCTGATATTGGTTTTGGCAATGATTTTTTGGATTTGACACTAAAAGCAAAGGCAAGTGAAGCAAAATCAACAAGTGGAACTACATGGCTTCTGCACAGCAAAGGAAACGATCAACAAAATGAAAAGGCAATCTACCAAATGGGACAAAATATTTGCAAATCACATATCTGATAAGCGTTTAATATCCAAAATATGTAAATAACTTATACAATGAAATAGCAAACAAACAAACAAACAATCTGATTAAAAAATGGGTAGAGGATCTGAATAGATATTTTTACAAAGAAGACATACAGATGACCAACAGGTACTTGAAAAGATGCTCATAACCATCAGGGAAATGCAAATCAAAATCACACTGAGGGGACTTCCCTGGTGGTGCAGTGGTTAAGAATCTGCCTGCCAATGCAGGGGACATGGGTTTGAGCCCTGGTCCAGGAAGATCCCACATGCTGCAGAGCGACTAAGCCCATGCGCCACAACTACTGAGCCTGCACTCTAGAGCCCTCGAGCCACAACCACTGAAGCCTGTGTGCCTCGAGCCCATGCTCCATAACAAGAGAAGCCACTGCAATGAGAAGCCCACGCACTGCAATGAAGAGTAGCCCCCACTTGCTGCAACTAGAGAAAGCCCGTGCGCAGCAACAAAGACCCAACGCAGCCAAAATAAATAAATAAATAATTTATTTATTTTTTAAAAAAAGAATGCATAGATTAAAAAAAAAAATCCACACTGAGATATCACCTCAAACCTGATAGACTGGCTATTATCTAAAAGACAAGAAATAACAAGTGTTGACAAGGATGTGGAGAAAAAGAAACCCTTGTGCATTGTCGGTGGGAATTTAAGTTGGTGCAGCCAGTATGAAAAACAGTATGGAGGTTACTCAAAAACTTAAAAATAGAACTACTGTAAAATCCAGCAATTCTACTCCTGGGTATTTATCTGAAAGAAATGAAAACATTAACTTGAAAAGATATCTGCACCCCCACGTCCACTGCAGCATTATTTACACTAGCCAAAACACAGAAGCAACCTAAATGTTCATCAGTGGATGAATACACACACACATATATACATATACACACACACAATGGAATATATTTTTTTATAATTTTATTTACTTATTTATTTATCATAAGAAAAAAACAACTGTAACCACGTGTGATGTTAACTAGACTTAGGGTGGCGATCATTTCGCAATATATACAGATGTTGAATCATTATGTTGTAACCTGAAACTAATATAATGTTATATGTCAATTATATTTCAATTTAAAGAATTGAGTCCAGTTATCATTATAACCTGCACTCACACTGAAAGAGGCTCACAGGACAGAGAGTGATGGAGCACCCAGCAGTCCGGTGTCTGCCACGTCACATTCTCTCTGCGAGATCTACTCAGTGAGTAGAAAGACAGCAGAATTACCTACTGTATCATTTCTCTATCTCTTTTTGTTGTCAAGCATATGTAGTTAAATTTGCATGAGTTTAACATACATATGATGTGACTCCATTGTAATAATAATAATAACCACCACATTTTAAATGTTCACTTGTGACATTTAAGACCATGTGAATTAGGTTTTATTATCTCTCCATTTTACAGATGGGGAAATAAAGGGTCAGAGAGATTATGTGATTGCCCAAGGTTATAGTCAAGCGCAGGCCAGGTCTTCTGGTTCCAGCACTCTCCACTGGAGGTGCATGTGACACTTTCTGAATGATGATTCTGAGGAGCGAGATTTAAGAGGTACCATTGGGGACAAGGTGGCAGTTGCAAAGCACGAGGACCGGGACACCACAGACACTAGCCACATCCTCCCCACTCATCACTATGAACAGCCCTGGGACCCAGAACAAGAGATTCCCCTCATTGTGCTGGCACAGTCACTGCCCTCAGACCTTGGCTCTGTACTCAACTGCTGGAGTCCACAGCCAGCTTGCCCTTGGTGCACCCCAGGGCAGACAGTTATGCTTTACTTATCAGACGGGACCTCCATTCACTCTGTCACAACCAAACCCAGTAAGAAGCAAAACTATGCCTCTGATAAGGGAGCTGGATATTGTCATGAAGCCCATGCGCTAACACTTGGGTGCTTTCGTTCTTCTCCTGTTCATTCAACCAAGCACCTGCGAGGGCCAGAAAATGTCCCTCCCTCTTGGAGTGTATAGTGGGTGGGGACAGAGCAACGAGAGCAGCATTTAAGGCTGACTGCAGAAGGGCTATAATAGGGGTCATTCAGGGCATCAGAGGAAGACACAGGCAGGTCTGAACCCAGACAGGGGTGGTTAGGGAAGATGTTTTCAAAGAAAAGACCTGAAGGAGGGGTGAGGGTGGGGAATGAATCTAGGCAGAGGAAATAATGTATATAAACGTTTGGAATGGGGAAAAAGCATGAATGTGAGGGAAAATGAAAAAAAGATATGTGTGTCTGGAGTGTAGACTTTAAGGGAGACCAAGGTACAAGGTGAGGTCGATTCCTGGGCTGGGTACCAGGTCCAAGGGCTTTGTAAGCCATGTTTTTTTTTTTTTTTTAATTTATTTATTTTATTATTTATTTATTTTTGGCAGTGTTGGGTTTTCGTTTCTGCGCGTGGGCTTTCTCTAGTTGCGGCGAGCGGGGGCTACTCTTCGTTGCAATGCACAGGCTTCTCATTGCGGTGGCTTCTCTCATTGCGGAGCACGGGCTCTAGGTGCGCGGGCTTCAGTAGTTGTAGTGCATGGGCTCAGTAGTTGTGGCTTGCAGGCTCAGTAGTTGTGGCGCATGGGCTTAGCTGCTCCGCGGCATGTGGGATCTTCCCGGACCAGGGCTCGAACCCGTGTCCCCTGCATTGGCAGACGGATTCTTAACCACCGTGCCACCAGTGAAGTCCCTGTGAGCCATGTTAAGGGGGGCAGACTTCGTACAAGGGCTGGGAGGCTCTGAATATGTTCTAAGTGGAGGACTGACAAGGCCAGGTGTGGCTGCTGAAAGACTCGTCTGGTGAGAATAGATATGTGGGCAGGAGAGATGGAGTAGGGGTGGGGTTGGGCACCTGGCTGTTATAATGGGAAGGAGATGATGGTGGCCTTGACTAAGGTAGTAGCATTTGGGATGGAGACAAGGGGACAGATTTCAGCTGAGTTTACGAGGTTGAATCAGCAAGGACGTGGTGACTGACAGGGTGCTTGGGGAAGAAGAGAGAGGGAGGTTGGTGCCCTAGCTCTGGCTTAGGCTGCTGGGTGGATGCTGGTGCCACATACTTTACGGAAACACAAGGGGGAAGAGCAAACACTTGGGGGAAAAGGATGAGGTTAATTTTGCTCACTGTGTTTTGAGCGGGCTAAGGGACATCCAGGAAGGCATTCAAAACCCATTCACCTACTGACTGATGCCCTCACACCTGGGCGCTTCTGCTCTTCTACTCGTCCATTTGACAGACATTTACTAAGCACCTGCTAGTGGCAGAAAGCATCCCGCCCTCTTGGAGTGCACAGTCTAGCGGGGACAGAGCCGCAGGAGCAACACTTACAGAATGCTGTGAACGTGCCATGATAAGGCAGTTCAGGGCATTAGAGAAGCACGTGGAAATGCAATTCCATTAAGTCCGACAATCTGGGTTCTCAGACTGTAGATGTTGTGTGTGTGTGTGTGTGTGCGCGCGTGTGCACGCACACTGTATATGCTTGTGTTTACATCTGTGTATGTGTGTTTTATGGGGCTCCCCCCCTCCAAAAAGAGCTCTATGCACATTAGAAACTGACGGAAATAACCAGAAAACATTTTTAGACTAAAAAAGCAAAGCAACTTGGAGTCACTAACATAGGAGCAAATAATCCCTCATATCAAAACTGACAGGAAGAGGTTCCATTCAATTAGAATATTCTGATTAAGGAAGCAGGGAAGTGTGTAATCCATTCCATAGACATTCCCCCTACAGTGATTAAGTGAAAAAAAAAAGTTAGGGTTCACAGGGATAAGCTTCAGTTATCTTAGAAAATCCACTTAAAAACACCTCATTCCCTAGAAATGACAGAGAAATGAGGCAGTGAGTCAATTATCTACCCTGCTGAAGGTGAATAAAAACTATCATCATTAAAATTACAACAGGACTTTGCATTCTTTCACAGACAATCGCAAACTCTTTCCAATTTGGCCCCGGAATGTCAGCCCCTCACAGACTTTTTTTATTTCTGTCACAGAGGCTCCTTCCTAATTATATCTGGCTTTGGCTGATTTTTTCAAGTGGGCGGATCTTCTCTGGGCAGCGAGTGAGGGCTTAGGCCACCCAAAAGTCTGTGGCCTGGCTTGTTCTGGTCCTTTAATCCGGCCAACTCTCGCCCTTCCCAGCCTGTGCATCTCCCAGCTGACCTCTCCTTTCTGCAGGGCCCAGGCTTGGGTACTCCCTCACCCCCACAAGGGGAGTGGCTACGTCTCTCCCTTCACCACCCATCTTCACCACAGACAAGCTTTCAAATTTGTAACTCCACTTGAAAGGGCGGTTAATACGTGCCAGGCCATGAGATAAAGGCATAAAGTAAATTTTCTCATTTAATTCTCACAGCAACCCCTTTAACACGGGTGCTATTCTTATCCCCATTTTGCAGATTAGGAAACAGAGGCCCAGGGAGGTTAACTACCTTGTCCAAGGTCACCCAGCTGGGGAGTGACTGGCTGTCTGAGGTCTAACCCCTGCTGTTCTACTGGGTGTGGCCTGCTGTTGATGGAAGAGGGGATGTGGGATGTTGGTGGCCAGTCTGGGCTTAGACGGCCACCTTGGACAATGCACAGGGAGATGTGAGAGCAGGGGCTCATCTTCCACAAAGGCCTTATCCAGGGATTGGTTCATGTGGAGGTGGTGGTCATAGGGCCCAGGTTTTTCATGACTGGCCCTACTTCCCAAAATTTTATCCTCTTCAGTTAAGATAATTTATTTCTTCTGAACTTTTCCTACTGTGATAAGACATGTATAACATACATTTTGCCATTTGAATCATTTTTAAGCGTACAATCAATTCAGTGGCATTAATTAGACGCACGGTGTTGAGCAGCTGTCACCACTATTTCCAAAACTTTTCCATCACCCCAAACTGGAACTCTGGAACCATTAAGTAATAACTCCCCATTCCCTCTTCCATTCTGGAAACTTCTAATCTACTTCCTGTCTCTGTGAATTTGCTTCGTCTAGATATTTCACATAAGTGGAATCATACAACATTAGTCCTCTGTGTCTGGCTTCTTTCACTTAACATAATGTTTTCAAGGTTCATCCATGATGTAGCATATGTCTCTACTTCATTCCTTTTTATGACTGAATAGTGTTCTATTGTATAAGTATGCCACATTTTGTTTATCCATGCATCTCTTGGGGGACACTTAGGTTATTTCTACCGTTTGGCTATTGTGAATAATGCTGCTGTGAACATGCATGTCCAAGTATCTTTTGGAGTCCCTGAAGATCACTTATTAAAGGCACAACTTGCTATGTTTTTATGCCTTTGTTGACTTTCTCTATTAGGAACAATAACTTGGTTGACCGTTGTTTTTTTGTCACCACTTCTATATAAGTAGCTTTAGGTGTCTTGTGTCCAATCTCCTCTACTAGCCTTGGAGTCCCCATGGGTTACAGCATGGGGACCTGGGTGCGTTCTTTTTTTTTTTAATTTATTTTATTTTACCTATTTATTTTTTGGCTGCGTTGGGTCTTCATTGCTGCGCACGGGCTTTCTCTAGTTGCGGCGAGCGGGGTCTACTCTGTTTTGGTGCATGGGCTTCTCATTGCGGTGGCTTCTCTTGTTGCAGAGCACGGGCTCCAGGCATGCGGGCTTCAGTAGTTGCAGCACACGGGCTTCAGCAGTTGTGGCTCACGAACTCAGTAGTTGTGGTCACGGGCTTAGTTGCTCCGCGGCATGTGGGATCTTCCTGGACCAGGGATTGAACCCGTGTCCCCTGCATTGGCAGGCGGATTCTTAACCACTGCCCCACCAGGGAAGGCCCTGGGGGTGAGTTCTTGTTTGCAGCTGTCCCTGCCTCCCACATGCATGCACAGTCTCACCCAGCGTCCAGCCCAGAGCTGGGGACAGGAAGAGCCATCAGCCATGCTGACAAGGGGGCTTGGCCAGCCCTTCTCCAGTGACCAAAGAGCCTCCTCCCATGGGGATTCACAACCTCAGACAGTGGTCCTTGGCCTAGCTGCTCATCAGCACCATCCTGGAGGTTTTAAAAACCTCTCATGCCTGGGCTTCAGCCCTGGACATTCTGATTTAATTATTCTGGAGTGGTGGAGCCCAAGGACAGGTCCTTTTAAAAAGCTCAGCAGAGCTTCCTTGGTGGCTCAGTGGTTGAGGGTCCGCCTGCCAATGCAGGGGGTGCGGGTTCGTGCCCCGGTCCAGGAAGATCCCACATGCCGCGGAGCAGCTGGGCCCCTGAGCCATGGCCGCTGAGCCTGTGCGTCCGAAGCCTGTGCTCCACAATGGGAGAGGCCACAATGGTGAGAGGCCCGCGTACCACAAAAAAACCTCAGCAGATGAGAACTACTGTCTTTCTGGTGATTTGCATTCTCACTGGTGCTCTCAGGGAGACGGGCAGGAGGATGCTGAGTCTTGGCCGGGTGGGGTGGGAGAGATGGACGATTCCTCCCATTCCAGAGATGGCAATCCTGAGACTCAGCAAGGCGGGAGACTGGCCACTGATGTGAAGGTTAAGGGGTAGAAAGGAATCTGGAATGCAATGGCCCTGAGCTGCCCCGGCCTGTACCAGAGTCTGGGCCAAGGCACCCACAGCGTCGCCTTAGCAGTGGAAAGGCTTGACACAGTCAGAGCATCTCCCAGGAATGGCCCATGCCCCCGCCCACCCTGAGAAGAAGTGGGGAGCTGCCAGGTCATGGGATTGCTCCTGAGTTTACAAAGCAGCTGGCATGGAGGTAGAGACAGAGCAGCAGCCACTGGAAACCATTTCAGCTGCTAAATAAAGTGACTTCCCAGTGAGCGAGGCCATTTGTCAACTGACTTACCCCAATAAAAGCACAGCCAGGGGCTTCCCTGGTGGCGCAGTCGTTAAGAATCCGCCTGCCAATGCAGGGGACACGGGTTCGATCCCTGGTCCGGGAGGATCCCACATGCCACGGAGCAACTAAGCCCGTGCGCCACAACTTCTGAGCTTGCGCTCGAGAGCCCGCGAGACACAACTATTGAGCCCGCGCACTTAGAAGCCACCGCAACGAGAAGCCTGTGCACCGCAACGAAGAGTAGCCCCCGCTCGCCGCAACCAGAGAAAGCCCATGTGCAGCAACGAAGACCCAACACAGCCAAAAATAAATAAAACAAAATAAATAACTTTATTTATATAAAAAGAAGCACAGGCAAATCCTCAAAGGCCAAGCCCCTCCACTTTTTCCAGACCCAAGCTGCAATTTTGAGGGAGCATCGAAGGGTGGGTCGGAGCCAACGCTGGGCAATCTCGGGCAGCCCCCTCCTCTCTCTGGGCCTCTGTGTTTAGATGTGTAAAATGACAGATTTGGATCAGTAGTTCTTGCCTGGAGTAGGTCACCCTCCCAAACAGGGCACCTGGAAATAGGGGGAGGGAGGGATTAGCTTGTCACAAATGATCAGGGACAGTCCTGCACAATGAAGAACTATGCCTTCCAAGTGCCAGTGGTGTCTGCATTAAAAAACACCAGTATGGGGTGGGGGAGGGAAGGATTGGGAGTTTAGGACTAGCAGATGCAAACTATTATATATAGACTAGACAAACATCAGGGTCCTACTGTATAGCACAGGGAACTATACTCAGTATCCTGTGATAAACCATTATGGAAAAGAAAAGAAGAAAAAGAAACACCAGTAGGTATACGCTGGGATCTCTTCCCATTCTGATACTGTGTGATTCTGTGCTCTGTTGCTCAATGTCTCCACTTGAGAAACAGGCCAGAGGAGACAGAGTGGATGGCATGCTTGCCCTTGTGTGGAAAGAAAAATTCAAGGTGGTTACCCAGGCTCTGAGCTGAGCCATGGCTCTGACCCCTATCTCTCCACCAGTTAGATTGCTGGAATTAAATATTAATAGACCAAGGTGCTGTAGATTAAAACCCAAATCTCCTGTCCCTACGCCTAGCAGATGCTGACAGCACAGGATTATAATGATGTATCATTAGCTCTTAGTGATCTAGTTATTACACTCGTTACTCTGTGTTATTTAACCACACTGTCTATATCTCCCTCAAGCCTCCAAGGGCAGGCAGAATTCACCATGGCTGCCTGGAACGCAGGCTGCCCCTTCACGTCCCACTGGTCCTCGAGGGTGGCAGGGGTAGAGGACTAAACACACGCATAGGCAAAACCCTAACCCTGTGAGCCTCCTATGGACGAGCTGTGTCCTCATCGGGGTTGTGTCATTTAACCCTCTTACTAAGCCTGTGCCGTTTGTTCACACCTTGCCTTGTTTCAAAGAGGATTTGAGACAAACCATGTGAGGTGGATTATTACCCCATTTTTCAGCTGAGAAAACTGAGGCTCAGAGACATGAAATAAGTAAATCAGGGTTTCTCAGTCTCGGCATGATTGACAGTTTGGGCCAGAACATTCTTCGTTGTGGGGGCCTCTGTGCATTGTAAGGTGTTTAGCAGCATCCCTCGCCTCTACCCACTGGATGCCAGTAGCACCCCCCGCACACAACTGTGACAACCAAAAATGTCTCCAGATATTTAGAAATGTCCTCTCAGGGGCAAAAGCACCCCGAATTGCAAAAGGCAGAGCTCAGAGTCAAGGACTGGTTTTCTTAGTCTTCGGTTTCAGAGGGCATCTTGTGTACCCCCTGCATTTTCCAAGTCAGGAAACTGATCAGAGGGGCCAAGTGACTTGCCTGTGGTCACACAGCTAATACACTGGAGAGCTAGATTTGAAACGAGCTGGCCATGTCCATCTAAAGCTCTTTCCATCCCACCACACCAGCTTTTGGGGGATGAGTTACGCTCACTTATTCACTTGTCAAAAAATTCTTGAGCACCCATTATGTTCTAGGGGCTGATGTGTAAAACAGACAAGCAAATGGGAAACACTGACCCACCAGGACAGGAGATGATGGAGGGGTGCTGGGAAGGCTGTTGTTGGGGCAGCTACAACTAGAAGAGCACCCACTGTCAGGCCAGGGGGCCCGGGAGCTGGTAGGGTCTTGGGGAGCAGGGCAGGGGGAACGAAGCCAGTAGGTACATTAAAATGCCCTGAGCAGAGTCAGTGGCTTCAGCTCATCACCTTCCTCGTGTCCATTGCCACAGCCTCGACCACAGCTCCAGGCAACCAAGTCCATTTTAACCAGACATCACGCCATCAAAGTATCAGGAGGGAGTGGGGAGATTCAGTAAGTCCATTTAATCAGTGCCCTATATCTCTCTGTGGATGGATGCATCTGGAAACCAGCACCAGACCCTTGCTTCTAGATATCGCTGAGGCTGCCTGGCATTGTACCATTAGGATTCCATTCTTCAGCGTTTCAGGAATCCCCTATTAAATTGCACATCATCCCATGTTTGTGTAGGGGTGTGTGTGTGTGTGAGGGGGTGAGTCACATCACGGGGCATTAATACCCCAGTTATCTGTTAATATCCAAGCGGCAATTAGCAGACCTGGGAGCCAGATTAGGAAGGGGGTGTGTGCATGTATGCTAACCTGCTTTCAGAGAGAGGAGATGGGAAGGTGTAGAAGTCAAATTCATCAACTTCACAGAGACCGCCCCAGATACAGTATGCCGCGACACTGTGTAGACAGGCGATGGGGAAGAAAACTAGGTATTAGGTACTTTGCAGTAGGTATTGTACTTGTTCCGTTTAAGCCATGGTTCCTCTGCATAGCTATGATTATCTGCATTCTTCAGAGGAAGGAACCAAGGTCAGGTGTGGTTAGGTGACTCGTCCATCACCTCAGAGCCTGTGTGATCTCTGGCCTGTTTCTCAAATGGGGACATTTGACAACAGGGCCTTGAACCACAGAGCATTGAGTGGGAGGCACGACAGAACACTGGAGTTCATTTACGCCTATGCTGTTCTCGTACAGAGGGGATATTGAGACCAGAGGGGAAGGGGGAGGTCCAGGTCATCAGTGAGAGGCCAGGGGGTGAGACCCCGTGCCTGCAAGGTCCCTGGGCTAGGCTGAGCAGAGGCTGGGTTTCAGCTCCGTGGACTCCCTGCCCTGTCCCTCTCTTCTCTAAGCTGTGGGTGCCCCAAATGGACCCAGGGGCCAGCCTGAGCTAGTCTGTCCTCAGCTCTGCTCAAAACCTAACCCCCCTTCCCCGCCAGTACCAGAGGCTTTTAATGAGGGCCCAGCTCCTGGCGGCCCAGCACTCTCTGATCTCCCTGCATCACTGCCTTTGAAGCTTCCCAGCCCCAAAGACCACAATTTATCTCCACAATTTGCCTAGAAAGCCTCATAAATCATGTCTGCGCACAAAGGAATTACCTCTTTGGAAGAGCCTTTCAAAGGCGGCAAAGATACCACAGACCCACCAGGGGACCTGCTGCCCAGGCCTGCACCCTCCCCAGCGGGGCCCAGCTCTCACCTCCCTTCCAAAGCTCCTGAGCAAACCCCAGGCTGAGGAGGGGGAGGGGCAGTTGGGAATCAAAGGGAATTTGGTGAAACTCTTCGGTGTGGGACTGCGACCCCCAGATGTGGGCTCTGAGGGAGATGAACTTAAACAGAGCAGGAAAGGACACAGGAAGGTCATGGGATCCACGCCCATGAGGCGTGAACTCATTCCACAGCCTTGTCCGCCACTTCCCATCGTCCCCCTCACTCCGACTTGCTACAAACAGTGAGGTCTAGTCTAGTGGAAGAGCCTCTCTCTGGCTCGGTCACAGGCCTTGGGCAAGGAAGGTACCACCCTTCCAGGCCTTGGCGTCTCCCGTGGCAGACAGACAGGATTAACCCAGATGAGTGGGTGTAAAGCTGCGACCCACAGAGTCCTAAGGGTCCTATGCCTCAGGTGGGCGCTGGGGCCATGACAGGGGCTCTGGACACCCCATTTCCACAGCTCCAGAGTTGTTGAGTTTTCTGCTGGGTTCTCACATAGGGACAACGGGTTAAGCAGCTAAATGGGAAGGAGGGTGAAAACCCAACTTCTAAGACCCTTTCTGCCTTTAAATGTCTGTGCTTAATTCCTCTCACAGCCAGGAAGTTCTTCCATAGGTCTAGCTGAGGAATTTCTTGCTGCAATTTAAAGTAATGCCTTCTCCTTCTCCTTCAGCCCCTCACTCAGTGAGCAGCCACTTCAGGGCCAGCACTGCAACGGACGCTCATGGGGAAGCAGTCACAGTGGTGCTCGGGGTCTGTGTCCTTAAGGAGCTTTCTGTCTGTCACCGTCCCCACAGGGACTATGCAGGAAGCAGAAAAAGAAGCAGCGAAAGTGGAGGCTGGGCAGAGGCGGGTTACCTCGTGGGCCCACAGAGAATTTCGAACGAAAACTGGACTCACTTGCTGCCCTGTTCGTGATGGACTGGGGGTCTTTCTCATCACATGGGAAGGAGGAGGAGGAAGGTGGGGTTTGTAGAGCTGCTCCAGTAGCTCACTAGGGGGTCACAGGCACAGGGGGTGGGAAAACAAGTTGAGGTCATTTGGGCCAGGGTAGCCTGGAGAGTCATGTGGAGAGTCAGCTGTGAGCCAGGGGCAGGATGGACCTGGAACCCTCTGTCTCAGCTGCTCATCCTGGGAGGCCTGGTGGAAGGCTGTTCTCACCAGCAGACACAGTGGCTTCCCTGGTTGTCCTGCAGGGCTTACACCACGATTGTTCCAATGAAATGGATTCACATCTGAGCCATTTTTCCTTTTGGTAAAGACAGCACCTGGAGCTGACTGGTACACCTGGTGCTTGGAATCAGCTTGGCTGACATTTAGTGAAAACTGATTAGATGGAAGGTCTAGACTAGGTGGGGCTTAAAAAGGGTGGGAGGGCCCAGTTGGTCCTCAGGGGCCACAAAGTGACCCAGGTCAGGCACACATGCAGGATCCGTGGACCACATGAGACAGACTGGGAACGGCACTTGCTGGAGGTGAAAGGACACTGGGAGGTTTGGGGTGCGTGTGGGGAGGGGTTAATCTGCCCAGGAGGGCCTGGAAGAGAGAGGATTTGATTTAGGATCTAGAAGGAGGGATAGGATTTCAATAGGTGGGAAAGCAAGGGGAAGACAGTCTGAGCGGAGGGCAGCAGAAGCAGGGAGGGAGAGTTCAGGGTGCAGAGCAGCCTGCAAGGAGGGGTTCACGCAGCCCCGCTGCAGAGGGCTTGGCAAAAGCAGACTCAGGAGTTCGCTTCACTGAAGGAAGGCTAGACCACTGCTTCTCAGACTATCCACGGGGAAGGACCAGTTCTGTTTGTTTTATTTTCCAATCCATCATAGACAGACACACGGTCCTAACTGAGCCTGACTCGTAGACAGGTCACACCACGCGGCACTCTCCGTGAGCCTCTGACAGCACCCACGCTAGGCTATACCCTGCTCAGCAGAGGAGTCCACCGGCCACGGGCTTGGCTGTCACAGCAATGTCCAACTTACTGTAAGTTTCTAAACACTTACTATCACTTTTCTTATCTCATCGCTGGCCAGTGACAACTCCTGGACTCTGGGTCCACAGACCACCCTGAATGGCACTGGGCTAGAACACAGCTCAGAGGAGGGATGAGAGCAAACCAAGACAGGTTTATAGGTGGCTTTACCGGAGATCCGGCTGGGCAAGGTTTCTGTCTCCTCTGTCTTTTGGGGGAAGTCCTGTGGACTGCTGTGCTGCTTAAGGGGCTAGGAACTTGGGAATGATGAATAGAACCAAGGATGACATTAAAAATACTCATTAACTGGTAGGGAAGGGCACCCACTGATTGGAATGGCTGTGTGGCACTGTTGGTGCCTGCTGGTAGGACAGTAGCAGCTAACACGCAGTGAGCCCTGTTATAGATGAAGCCCTGTCTGAGCTCTTTACAAGTAGTATCTCATTTAACCCTCCCAACAACCCCATAATCTCCATTTTCAGATAAGGAAAGTGAGACACAGAGAAGTAATAACCTGCTTAAGGAAAGCCTCTACCCTCCATCCCCTCCTGGCCTCTGGCCCCATGTGGGGGTTATGGACACCGGACTTTCTGTGTGGCCTTAGGCAAATCACATCCCTTCTTTGGCCCTCAGTTTCCCCATCGTAAAATAAAGAGGGTAGCACTAGACAAGCCCTAAGATTCCTTCCATCTCAGACATGCTGAGATTTCTGAATTACCTGGAGGAGCTATCAGAGACAAAGAGTCAGGGATGGGGAGAACAGCAAAGCCAAAGGAGGAAGCAAAGTATTGAATCTTGGAGCACATGTGTGTGTGCTCTGAATTTCTGCTCACAGGCGCCCACTGAATTATAGGCATAAATAGAATTTTGACAACAAAGACAACAAATGCAAGTTTGCCTCGCTTTATACAACCATTCTTCCAAGTCTTTGCACAATTAACTTGTTATTTGGAATAACTCTGCTTATCTGTACACCCTTGACCTTCCAAAGCACCTCTATGCTTACAGGTCATCAAAGCAAACGTTGGTATTCCCATTGCTCAGATGGACAGGCCGAGGGCCAGAGCAATGAAGCAGCTTGCCCAAGGCCCCTGGTCTAGTTAGGAGAGCCGAGACTCCACGTCTTCAGGCTCTGATCCCACCCACCATTCTCCACGGTACCGCTTCCCCAGTGGGGTCACTTAACACAGGGCCCACCTATCATCAGGAAGCCATGTCTCTTTGGTATTTGAGGTCTCCTGCTCAACTCTGTCTTGCTATTTGTGTCATTCGTGTCATGGTCCATTTGTCCCTGCACGGGGAGGGACTTTGAGAGCAGCTCCCAGCTGGGCCTGCCAGTCAGAGGACACTCTATCCATCACTGCTGGGTGAGGACCTCTGCTTTCCCTGGAGAGAGGAGGCCTGAGGGCGGAGTGACAAATGGCCTTCCCATCTATTGAGAGTTATTATCGAAGAAAAGGGGCCAGCTGCTCCTAGGATCTGCTGAGGGTGAAGTGAAGGAAAGACACCTGTGCTGTAGTGGTAGGAGGTCTGGTCAGTTGTCCATTTGTTCATTCACTCCATAAGACTTTAGTGAATGCCTACTATGTGCCAGGCCCTGGGGGCCAAGTGGGGAATAGAGCACCCAGGATACTGTCTCAGAGCTAACAGTCCAGGAGCAGAGACAGACAAGAAGCACTAAAGGCCTCTATTTTGGCCTTTGTTCAAACAGCACCTCCTCAGAGCCTTCTTGGATCAACCTTTCCAAGTTTTCTCCCCCATCCCCCCAGCTTTATTTTTCTTTCGAGAACTTATTCTATCTGATATTATGTAATCACTGTACCATATATTTACTTTCATCTTTTTGTTTATTGTCTGGGACTCCCACTAGGATGTCAGCTCCCTGAGGACCTGTTTCCTTCACTGCTGTGTCTCCAGCACCTAGACCACCATCTGGCATAGAGATGCTCAATACATACTTGCTCAACAGGTGAAAAAATTAACAAGTAAATATATAATCATAAGTTACAACAAGGGTACGAAGGTGCAAAGAACAGCTTGATGGTAAACAAAGACAGAGGTTCAATTGAGAGGTCAAGGAAGCCCCCCTCTGAGGAGGTGACATTTATGCTAAGAGCTGAAGGATGAGAAGGAGACAGTCGTGGCGAGAGCAGGAGGTAAGAACATTCCAGGTAGAAGCAAGAGCATGGGCAAATGTCCTGAGGTGGGGAAAGCTTGGCAGAGTCACGGCACTGAAGGGGGCAGCACAGCTGGGATGCTGAGAGAGAGGGAAGGGCTCTAGGTGAGGTAGACGGGCCAGATGTGGCCATGGCAGGGAGTTGGGCTTTTCTTTTAAGAGCCATGGGAAGCTCTTGAAGGGTTCTACCATGACTCCATGAAAGAAAGAAAGCGGGACTTCCCTGTGGGCAGGACTTACAACCCTGAGCCAGGAGGGACATGGTCCCTCTCTGCAGCCCATCACCATCCTGGGTAAACCAGAACCTCCTGGTTTAGAAGGAGGCGGGGGGAGGGAGTGAGCGAGAGCTCCCTTCCTCCTGGTGCCATTGAGATGCTCCCCTCGTCACCCCACCAGGCAGGAGATATCTGGGGAGGGCAGGGGAGGGGGCCTGAATGGGGAGGAGAATCATTTGGGGCAGCTCCGTGCATCGGCACCCAGGTGATTCAGAAAATGTGCTGACGGTTGTACACAAGCTGAGATCTCATACATCACGTGCCCCCCTCCAGGAGAGGCAGAGGCCTTGCTAAATATAGTTCCCTTATTGTTATTTATGTCTCTGGGTGCCAAGCAGTGACTCTTGAAGCCTGTCTCACCCAACACTAAATGTGGGTGCTGCATTTGCCATAAGCCGGAGAGTTGAGAGGCCCGGTCACAGCGGTGGTGGCCGCCCGCCCTGTCCCCGACCCCAACTCCGTGCAGCTGAGAACCACGAGGAGGAGACTCAGGCTGTGGGGAAGGCCAGGGTCACTCCAGGAGCTGATTGCCCAGTCAGCTATCTGGGTGAGGAACATGACCAGCAAATGAGCAAATTGGATGGGGTTAATGACCCTTGGATTTCTGGTGACCACAGGCGCGGCCTGCAGCGGGCAGTGGCAGGCGGCTTCATTAAGCGGGATACCTACACTTTAAGCTTCTGGGACGCCCTTTGAGCCCATAGGGACCTGGGATTTTAGAGGGAATCTAATGAGCTGAACTTAGCAAAAGTGGTCTGGATGGACTTCCCTGGTGGCGCAGTGGTTAAGAATCCACCTGCCAATGCAGGGGACATGGGTTCGAGCCCTGGTCTGGGAAGATCCCACATGCCGTGGAGCATCTAAGCCCGTGAGCCACGACTACTGAGCCCTCACGCCTAGAGCCCGTGCTCCGCAACAAGAGAAGCCACCACAATGAGAAGCCCGCTCGCCGCAACTAGAGAAAGCCCGTGTGCAGCAACGAAGACCCAATGCAGCCAAAAATTAATAATTAATCAGGTAGAAAAAGTGGTCTGGGCCTCAGCACCCCTCATTCCGTCTTGGGGTGGGGGGCGCTCAGCCTCCTCCAGAGCACCTATCCTTGTCCTTCACGTGGCAGTCACTCCTTAAAGCCCTGCAGACCCCACGCAGGAGGGCTTCTCCATCTCCTGAAACCCTCCTATCCATTAAGGCTCAGCTTAAATGCCTCTCCGTTAGGGAAGCTTCAGGAGCCTTCCCTCCCCCCACTCACTCTAAATGCATTGTGCCTACTGCTTATTTGCCTTGTTCGATGCTACTCATCAGGCACCCGAGCTTTGGAATCACACAGACCTGGGTTCAAATCCCATCTCTGCCTCTTACCACCTGTGGGACCTCCATTATCCCTTGAGACTTAGCTTCCTCATCTCACCTATAAAACGGGTCTTAGACAATCGTGGCCAGTATATAGTGTAAAAGTGCCTTTTTAATGACTTGCAAGTAGGAGGTGCTCAGTACTATTTAACAAACCCTTCCAGAAAATGTGGAGATGAATAAATGAATAAACAAAGTCATCAATCAAGGCATCATGGTATGTGCAAGGGTAAACTCATGAGGGAGCTGAGGTATCAGCTGGATTCATAGGTCATTATCATCATCACCTGACTCGTCATCACCTCCACCTTCAGGGAGGGACTTGGTTTGGGCTTCCATGGAAGCAGACCCTGAGGTGACTCTGTGGGGAGGGGAGGGGAAGGGAAGGGAAGGGAGATGCAGCACAGCAGGAGTTAATCCCCCTGTACCTCTGGGAGATAACCAAGAAGGGAGTAGAGTTATCCCGATGGAGGTGCAAGGGAGCTGGGGCATTTCTCCATTAACCCCTCAGTCCTGCCCCTGGTGGAGGGCGGCAGGGTGGACATTCTGTCTGCCGCATGTCCTGCTGGCTCTGTGTATTGTGCCTGTGGCAGAGCCGCAGCGGTTTGTCACAGCGGCCTCTGGTGTGTAGCCGTGAGCGCTGAGGGTCTGGGAAGCAAGGGCATCTGTGGAAGGCACCAAGTCCGCTTTGTTCCCTACCGTATACACAGTGCCCAGCATGCTGTCTGGTATGTGTGGGGCACCCAGTATTAATGCGTGTTGATTCAATGAACAATTCATCAACAAATCTACGCAAGAAATGGTGCAGGAGCAGGGGATAAAAAGTGACATAGCTCCTGCCCTCAGTCCTCGCGACCCGGGGTGGGGATGGGGCGTGCACAGTGACGCATGAAAAGGACAAAGGAGAAGTTTCACTACAGGTCAAGGAGCTAATGCCCAGGGAGACGTGGTGGCACACTGTGAACTTGAGGTATGCAGAAGAGGCATGGCCCCCAAGGCTGGGAAGGCTTCAAGGAGGAGATGGGACTCCCTAGGCCTGAAGGAAGAGTGGACTTAGGAATAAGGGAAAGCAGTAGAGAGCAGCATGAGCGAAGGCCTGGAGGCAGGAATGTCATCATGGGCCGTAGGGAGATAATCGGTAGGAGAGTCTGCTTGGAACATCTCTAGGTTCTTTAGAGTTGGGGGGTGGGGACAGAAATTCGGCCTCAGACAGCTCACAAGAGAAAGGACCTTGGGGCATGTCTAGGAAGAAACAGGATTGAAGCAGCCTCCGGGCAGTGTGTGTCCCTGACTATGTACAGAAGAGGCTCCTCCAGGACTTCTGGGAGGGCTGGAGTCCCCACACGCATCCACGTGCACCCCATAGAAGTTTCTCTACGTCAGCTTTACGCAGTGCACAACCTGAACATCTGTACCTAGCAGCCCTGCCTAGCTGGTGTAAGCGGGGAGAGAAGGATAAGAATTGCTTAGAAACTGAGGGAGAGGGGACGCTTCCCCCAGGCTGGAATGATTGCTACTCCACCCTAGCACTCCAGAGCCCAGTAGAGGATACTATCATTACCAGGAATCAGATTCCCTGGAAGCTGGAGGACTACAAAGGTGGTCCTCATTCTGCAGCTCAACCTCCCTGGGGAGGATAGGAGACTTAGCAGCTGTTTCTTCTGATGTCCCTCCATCTCTCTACCTGTCTCCATTTCCATCTTTGCTGCCTCTCTCCCCACCCTCACCCTCCTTTCCTCTGCCCTACCCATCTTTCCCTCTCATCTCCCTCCCGCAGTGGCTGGGACCCAAAGGGGTTGGGGTGGGAGGACTAGGTGAGGCTGACTGCCCAGGATGTGCTGGGAGCTGTGTAGGAGGGCGGTCGGGAGGCCCTCTGAACTGGAGGTTTGAACCACAAGGGGTCCCAGTGGGCCTCCCCAGTGTGTGTGGTTTTCTTTTCTTTTCCTTTTAAAGCATTTCACTTTGAAAGGAAGACAGGCCCAAGTGAAGTGAACGGGATACATTCAGGCACACAATCAAAATGCCTTTGAAGCTGGGCTGAGAGCTCCTGTTTTGGGTCAGGGGCTGGCAGGAGGCTGGGGAACCCTTGATGTCTAATTGGCAGCTAATTGAATGCTGGGACGGGGGAGTGGGATGGGGGCTGAAAGCAAGTTATTCAGGACTGGGTGAGTGCCGCTCTTTTCAACTCAGTGTAAAAGCAGGTCTATTACGAGTTTTCTCGCCTGCATCTAAGTGGTGGGGAGACAGGCTTCTGTTGCTTAATGAGCTCACGGGTTCAAGCTGTCTCCAGCTGGGGAGCTGGTGGAGGATTTCAAGGCAAAATTAACACGAGTTAGTTCTAGCTGGCTACCTGTCATCACTCAGGGTCGAGAGAGGGAACAATCTTATTAAAATAAGCAAACAGAAGGCAAGCACCTCAGCAGAGCTCTCCAGGTGGGTGTGGGGTCTGGTCACTCACAAAGTCCAGAAGAGCCCCAGACAAGTTTTTCCCTCAAGGTTTGATGTGGACCAAGGAGACCTTGGAAGGTGCTACTATGGGGGACCAGGTGCAGATCTGAGCTTGGGGCTGGGCGTTAAGGCACAGGCATTCAGAGCATGGCTGTGGAGGCTAACAGACCTGGGTTCAAGTTCGAATTCTGCAGGGTGACCTTGGGCAAGTTACTAAAATGTTACGTGCCTCAGTTTCCCCCACCTGAATGAAAATAATGATAGCACCTACCTCGTAGGGTAGTTGTAGTAATTAAATGCCATTACACAGGGCTCAGCATAGTGGCAAGCACATGATAAATGGACCATGAGTTGTAGCAGTTATGATTATGAAGTGAAGGACCAGGGTTGAGTAGACTATTTGTAGGCGTCAGAGGTGAGTCCCATAAATGATTCACAGAGAGTGAAGAGGAGGTTGTAATTACAAAGTATTAGAACAGCAGACACCCTAGCGATCAGCTAGTTCCGTTCACCCCCTTTGCAAGTGAAGACTCAGAGGCCTAGAAAGGGAAAGCGATCTGTTCAAGGCCACGTGATGAACTAGGGACAGTGCTGAGCCTTGAACAGGTCTCCAGAGGCCCAGGGCTGCTTCTACCACAGCATTAGAGCTGAACCACAGTTGCGAGCCAGAAATAGAGTGCAAAACTCTCTCCTTTGCTTGCCTTTTGCCTGCCATGTGAGAGTGGGAAATGGTGGTTTCCCTTGCCATGTTGTTCGGATGTCTCATGAAGACAAATCTTCTATCACTGGGAGTGACTGAATGGAGGGTGGGGAGGAAGAGCTGGCCTGGGATAAGCCATCAGGGCCTTACTGAGAGTTGGCCAGTATCTACCAAATAACCTAACGGCACCAGGAGAAGGAGAAGCTACGGGTGGCTATAGATCATTGTGACAAGTGTCCAAACGAGTGCCCCACTTCTAGTATCTTCCCCCACCCCACATGTGCCTAACTTCTGGAGTGATCTTCCCAAATGACCAATCTGATGAGGTCACTGCCTTGTGTAGAGCCCTTCCATGGCCTTCAGTGGCTCGAGGCTCAAGTCCAGATGCCTGGGGGCCTGGCATTCAAAGCCCTCCACACTCAGCTCCACCTTCCCACTGCCCTATCCTCCCCCGCGCCCCACCCCCCCACCTCGGCACCCTTCACACCCAGGTTTCCAGCAGACTCTGCCTTCGTGTGCCTGGGGCTTTGCTGAAGTTGTTCCCCCTGCCCCATCACCTCGTGTCCTGCTCCACTCAATCCCATTCTCAACCCCCGTAAGGCAAGTCAATTTGATTTCCCTTATTATTTAGTCATCTTTACCATGACTTCAAATTTCTCATATGAAAAACAGGGGATTCTATGATTTTCCTGATATTTCCACATGCAACAGAGTGTGACTTGATATCTTTGAGGTGAGGTGGAGAGCTAAAAAGGTGGGCAGTCAAACAACCCAAAGATGTGTAAAAGAGATATACTAATCCATGTCTCACCCCACACCAAAGACTGGAATGAAATTAAAAAGAAGACGATGGGGGGCTTCCCTGGTGGCGCAGTGGTTGAGAATCTGCCTGCCAATGCAGGGGACATGGGTTCGAGCCCTGGTCTGGGAAGATCCCACATGCCGCAGAGCAACTAGGCCCGTGAGCCACAACTACTGAGCCTGCGCGTCTGGAGCGTGTGCTCCACGAGAGAGGCCGCGATAGTGAGAGGCCCGCGCACAGTGATGAAGAGTGGCCCCCGCTTGCCGCAATTAGAGAAAGGCCTCGCACAGAAACGAAGACCCAACACAGCCAAAAATAAATAAATTAATTAAAAAAAAAAAGATGATGATGGCCGTGAAAAGGCTTAGGACCACCCTGAGATCTTAAGTGAAATCCTTTCTCCAGGTCTTGCTTTGCTCATCTGCTAAATGAGTGGGTTGGAAAAGAAGGTCTCCAGGAACCTTTTTGGCTCTGTCATAACTTTCTGAATTGAAGGGTCTTAACAACCATACAGATGACCCCTGGGGAGAGAGAGGGAGGAGAATTTGATCAGAGAAAGGTGCTAAGGGGGCTTCAAATATTTTTTTGTAAAATTTTCTTTCTTTAAAAAGGATCTGAGGCAAACACAGTGAATCTTTATATTTTTTTCAGTAGGGGTGGTGGGTGTTTTTCATATTATTTTTTTATTTTTCTATATGTCACAAATATTTAATACTGTTTAAAGGGATTTGGTGATCCTCTTCTCAGTGTAACCATTTCACTGACTTCCTTCACTTGTAATAGGAATGTCCAAGAACAAACCGTGTATCAATGGGAAGGACTGAAAGTGTAAGATTCCTCCATTGCAGGGGGTATTCAAGCAGAGGTCAGATGGGCTCTAAGTATTATGGAAATGGTTTATACAGAGGATGAAAGCTGGACTCTTCTGCTTCTCAGGTCTTAACAACGAACGCCAGGGCAAGGGGCGCTGTCCTTGGTGCTGAATTCCACACCAAGGAACGTCTGAACACAGACCATGGAAAGCAGAATAATTCCTTCTATTATTGTCACTCTAAGCTACAAATTAATGCTTCCATTTCCAGGACATTCTGGTGATCAAAACGACAGGAAGAAGCCCTTCTTAGAGGGTTTTTGTCATTTGCTTTCCTGAAATGTCTCCCCCACTCCCCGCCTTCTGCTAGTATTTGTTCTTTCCCAACCTTACGCTGAAAAGCATAGAACTGGGAACCAGGAAGTTTGGAATTGAGTTCTAGCTCAGCCACTGCCAGATTGCATGACCTACAGCAAATCCCTTCACTACAGTGAGTCTCAGATTCTTCATCTGTCAAGTGGAGATAATTGCATCAGGTGACAGAATGCTTGAAAACACGCTTGCAAAAACACTTAAGTGCAGTATAATTATTAACTGGCAGCACTATTATGGTTCCTCCTCCAGTAAGTATGAAGTGGAACTATCTCTCAGGGTGGGAAGCAAAGAAGGCAGTGAGTGTGGCAGGTGGAGGGCCAGGGGCGGTGAGTTGAGTTCAGAGAACTCTTGAGAACGTTTTGAGAAAAACTATCCAGGTGGCTTCCGTGTGGGCAAATCAAAACCTTTTCAGATGGTGCCTGGTGACATCTGCAAGCATCACAGAACTTCAGAGTGGAGGTGGGTAGTGAGGCATCTCTAAGTGGAAAAAGTGCTGTGGTGTCATTTGGTACTCACTGAGCTGAGGGGCCGTCTCGCCAGGTAAGGAAATGTGTCCTCCTGGGACATTATAAAGGGTTTGAGGGCTGAGTGTCAGGGCCCACATTCTATTCCTGGCTCTGCCACTAACCTGTTCACATAGTAGAGTACAGAACAGCTGGGCTCGAGTCCAACTTACCCATGGAATAGCTTGTGTGTGACCTTGGGAAAGTCACTTCACTTCTCCAATCCTCAGTTTTCTCTGGTGGAAAAGGGGTATACTAAAATGTATCCACCAGGATGGTTATAAGGGTAAAATGAATTCTTAGATGACAAAAGGCTTGCTAAGTTGTAGCACTGTATGAGCCTCAGTATTCATCCTTTGCAAAATGGAGGCAATAAGGATTGACCGTATAAGTGGGATAGGAATGAGAAGAATCACACACACACACACACACACACACACACATACACACACACGCGCACGCACGCACATCCATTTTGTTATCATCATGAGGGAGGCAGGATGGGGCAGAGGAGAGATGCTGAGCTGGAAGTCAAGAGACTGGGGTTCTAGTCTCTGCTTTACTACTATTCAACTGCAACTTGACTTCAACTTCCACAGCTCTAAAGTGAAGGATGGGACTTGGTCTCTGCCAGCTAAAATGTCCTACATACCTAAGCACTGGGTTTCTCCCTTACTGAGTTCTCTGAGCCCACAGGGCTAAAGAAATGCTGGCTAGAGCTCTCTGAGGGAGGTGAGGAGGGGCCTAGTCAACAACTTTCATTTCCATTTCATCTCTGATGGGAAGGGCCAAGCATCAGGGTCCACAGAGTAAACAGACTTCCCTTCCCTTCTCTTCTTCACGTGTGGCTGAGCCCCAAAGCAGACATGATTTATACAGGGTGGGCCCCGGAGACTCTGGGCTGTGAATTCAAAATCTCGGTGTTCTCCTTGCTCCCTGGCGCTGGTCTGGCTCTCTTCCAGCTCCTGGCATCCTCGACAGAAAAATTAATTGCTGTTGTCATTCTGCTTTTTGTTCCTATATACCAGGAATAAGATATCTGAGTGGCATTAAATAACCTGCATATAAAAGCCCTTTCTAAAGGCTAGAGGAGTAAGCACAGAGAAGTGGGCTCCAGGGCTGGGAGAGAGCCAAGGACAGCTATCCACTGGCGGCCTGTCTAGTCTCCAAGCAAAGGGAGCCTGCGCAGGTGGACACACAATGAGAGAGGGACCTTCGTGTTTCCCTGGGAAGCAGAGGAAGTTGATCCTGCTGATCCAGGCTTGCAAGCAAACACAAGCCCTTCACTCTCCCCAGGGACTGCATCTCACCACGTTCTTTCTACTATCCTGGTTTGCATTCCTTCTCTCTTGGTTTAGTGGCTATCAGCAAGGCTAACTCGGGATCCTATTCAGTGGCTATACACCACTAACTTGCCTAGGGCTGACGGGTCCATAGTTCCATCACCGAATGAGCCAACTTTAGAAAGCCTCTTGGGTCAGCAATAAGTGAGTCACCAGGAACTTCTGCCAGCCCTGGCTACCTCCTCATGCTGATGGCAGAGTTAATCAGCATCATCATCAGCATGAGTCTTATGCAACATTTAGCCTCAAATAATAGTCAAGGCAACACTTGGGACAATCTTAGGAAAATAAAGTGTCACACTTTATGCGCGCGCGCACACACAATGCCTGCCCCACAGGGCTTACAGTCTGAGAGGGACAGTAAACTGCCTAAGATAAAAGAGTCACAGGGACTATAAACTAGGTTCCTGGACTCCCAGTCCAGTGTTCTTTCTACTACATCATCCTGCCTCTATGTAACAATACCCCATGTCCTACAACCCACGAAATAGCAAAACCTGAGTTCCTGTCCCAGCCTAGCCTGCCGGGTGAGCTGGGGGGCTGGTGAGAAGGACAGCAATGTAACCTGAAGTTCATGAGAGCTTTCCGCTCTTGCGTTCTGGGAGAAAATTCCCGGTTCTCTGGAGTCTGCTTGTGGTCTTAATTACTTGTATGTATGAGATCTTGCAGTCTGTGCCTGGGGACTCTTTGAATTGCAGATTAATATTCAACTAGCTGGAACGATCTTCAGAAGGAGGCTCGTGGTAATTAAGTTGGTTAGAGAACACTTCAAACTAACTTTTCATGGCACAGAGTACTGTAAATTACCGGGACAGGGAAGACTGGTTCCTTAACGGTGCTTTTAGGGAGTCACGGGGGACCATGAACCTCATTTGGAGAGGAGGGAGTGTCCTTGGGGGCCCCTTCCAAGGGGCTGGGGGACTGCTGATTGTGGGTATAGGAAAAAAGGGGCAGAGAAGGGAGTGTAGAAGGGTACTGGGCTGGGAGCTGTCAGGCAGATTCATATCTGTGACTCAAGACTATCTTCCCTAAGACCCAGGGACTCCGTCCTGGGGAGAGGGGTGTCAACGTGAAAGAAAGAGGCAGAGTGTGGGCATTTCAAAAGCAGAGGTCAGGGCCACTGAGCAGAATCTAGTGAGTGAAGATGCTGGGTCATATTTGGTCTTGTAGACAAAAGGGGGAAAAAAAGGAGCCTTGAAGGACTTTGCCCAAAGTGGCAGATATTTTAGAAAATAATTTTTGGAACCAGTGCAGAACAATCTGTGTATTTTAGATTGGTGCACTCACGGCTGTGTCATTCATGACAAACCGACGTAACAGGCTAGAGTGTGAGGTTTGTCACAGTGATATGCTACTAATGTAGTACAAAGCTGGTGAATAATTTATTTTTCATACTAAATAACAGCGCGTCAAGATTGTAAGCGCCTGATAACTTCCCTCTGTGTTACTTGCGCTCCTGGATGTTTTCTTAAACAGTGGGGGTGGGGGGGAGGGTGGGGCTCCATCACCAGGAGCCACTGAAACAGCCTATAATCCACAGGCAGCTTACCTTGGCACCAGCCCACGTGAAGAGTGTAGGCCACTGTCTTGGTGGAGTGAAGATGAGAAAACTGCTCTCGTGGACACGGTCAGATGGTTCACTCCTGAGGGTGGGGAGCCTTAGGTGTGGCAGTGGGTGCGGGGCGAAGGTAGAGGGAGGGAATTCCCCAGCTAAAGCGCTGGGGCCCTGGCAGCTCTCTCTGTGGCATCACACGGATGGGCATGTGCTTAAAGGGGCCTGGGAGGAGTGGTCACAGGTGGTGGCTGTCCCACAGCTGGTATGGAGATTCCCCAGGTGCAGCAGGACCTGCCCTGTCCGTCCCTCCAGAGACTCCAGTCTCTGCATTCAGCTCAGGACAGATGCTCCCAGGAACCGCTCTAACCAGATGTGGCCATCTTGAGATTTCAGAGGATCCCGAGGGAGCAAGGAGGAGGGAGGGGACAGAGGAGGAAGGGGACCCGGAGCGGGGAGTAGCTGGAGTCCTGACCAAGGAGCAGAAGGCCTGGCTTCCTTCCTGGATATACCATCGCCCAGCTGTGGGACTTGGAGCAGATTACATCAGACCTCAGTTTCCTTGTCTGTAAAACTGACATTTGGAAAAGAAAAAAGCAAGATGTGGGAAGCTGTGCACGGCTACCTGTTTACACAAAAACGGGGAAACCAGAGGCAGAACAGTGTCGTGCTGAAGAACTCTCAGTTTCTCACGAGCTCTACCTCCGCTGAGCCTCATGTGACCTTGGGCAAGTCCTTAACCCTGCTGAGTCTCAGTTTCCCTGTTTGTAAAATGGGGATAATGATAGTACCTCCTTCACAGGATTGTTGTGGGGATTAGACAAAACAGTGCATGTAAAGCCCATAGTACAAGCTGTGAGGACAGAACACCCCCATGAATGTAGCTATTATTATTATTAAACAACTCAATGGCCAACAATAGGGAACTGGTAAGGTAAAGTATGGTACATCCATGGAATATTATACAGCCATCCAAATGATAATTGGGTGGCAAATGAAAGAGTGATGACGCCATGCTGTTGAGAGGAAAAAGAACATGAGATCACATACCATATGTATACACTATGATGATAAAATGATATATGCTTGTGAACGAAGAATGCGAAATTAACAAGCAGAAATAAAAGAAAGATTTTTTTTCTCCCCAAATTCTTTTCTCCAATGTTAAAAATAAGGGTATTGAGTGAGGTGCTTCTGGGGGGCCTCCAGCTCTGGAGTTTGGAGGCCTAGGGGCTCTCTCTGCTCCCTTGTTAGCTGTGGGAACTGGAAGCTAGACTCTTACAGTCTGGGCAGGATCCAGGGGTCACATGGGATGTGGGGCCCCAAAACTAGAGCTGAGCACGCAGTGTCCTCAAGTACCTGCCCAAACAATGTCAAAGTGGCCCAACAGAGTCCTCCTTTGCTTAATTTGTGTCAATTGATTTCCTATTTTTAATTAATAATTCTAATTATGATGCAGCAAATTTACCCAACAGCCCTGACCAAATTAATCAGGGTCTATTGATGGGGCTGCAGAGTTATCCCATGGTTTCTGACATCATTGATTTCCTGCTGGGAACAAATAAGAAAACACACGTAGGGCAGATGTGCTGTCGTCTCTGTTGTGCCCTAAACTAGGCCCAGAATCACCTGCCGCTCCCTCACCACCCCCCCACCCCCCGCCCCTGCAGCCACAGCTGCCACAGCCACCAGGCAGCAGAGCCTCCCTTAGGAGCCCTGGGGTGGCCATCCCAGATCTTGTTAGTTTCCCTAAGGAAGCAGGGAAGGTGTCTGATAATGGGCTGCCCTGGCACAGAGGCCTCTGCAGAAAGTGTCAGCGTAGTATCTGCCAGCCAGCGGGTCAGGGCTTTGTTTAGAATCTGTTTAGAATTCTGTTGCTATATCAGTGGATGGAGATTAACTTCCATCTCACTGTCCCTTTTGTAGAAAGAAACTTGGAGATCCTCCTCTCCTGCCCTGTCATTTTCCAGACGAAGAAACTGAGGCCCATGGAGGAGCAGGGTCTTGCCCAAGATGGTCCACTGATTCACTGCACATCTGGGGCTGGAACTCAAGTCTTTTGTCTCAAGTCATGTCCATTCCCACCCACATGGAGCAGAAAGTATGCCCAGCTGAGCTGGGGGAGACTGGAAGGCAGGGACAGCTTTTGTCTCGTGTCTCTGTCCTCTACCATGGGGCCCACATCTTCAGGCAGGGAACTTTGGTACCCAGTATGGCCCTGGAGAATCAGCCCTGTCTGTTCTTGGCTTCACCCTCCCACCCTGGCTCTGTTGACTCCTGTTATCCTCCTGGGCCTCAAGAAATCAGGCCACCCATCCCTGCCCCAGGTCTCCAGACTCCTGGTCTCTGGACAGCTACTCTTGATATCAACATGGTGACTTATGTTACGTCTTTGTTATCCCGAGTCCTTGGGGATCCAGATGAGCCCCCATTTCCTAAGTGTCTTTTCTGTGCTGAGGACCTTACACACATGATCTAATTTCATCTCCACAACTCACTGAAGAACAGATGTAGGATGGAACCAACTCTCAGATCAAGTAACTTGCCACATTCCCACAGCAAATAAGGGGCAAAGAATTGTATCTGGGATTGTTTCACTCCATTATGACTCCTTTGCAGGAGGGAGAAAGGAAAGAAATCTGGGGGTGGGCATAAATAGTGGAGACTGTGTAGGATGTACATAGTCTCATCATTATGTTATGAAGGGGTCCAGAGAGGAACCCAGTCAATAAATAGAAGAGTGACACCTTGAACCCAGCAAAGATAGGAAACTATGGTGAACAAACAAGAGCAGTTCAATTTGGATATTGGATGGCTAAGGGGGAGTGAAGGGGCAAAGGTGGGGGGTCAAAGCTGGAGGAACAGGTTGGGGCCAGATCATGGAGGACTTATAAATTCCAGGAGGAGAATCTGGACTTCTTTGGGGCCAGTGAAAGTGGCTGCAGACTTTGAACAGAGGAGGGCCATGGTCAGGGTGGTGGCCCAGGGACCCTGATCTGATTAAGATGACTATGAGTAAGAAGAGACCAGATGAAGCAGAGACCATTAGAAAGTTACTGCAATGGTCCAAACACAAGCTAAGGAGACCTGGAACCAAGGCAGTGGTGGTGGTGGGGGATGAGGAAAACAGCAGCATGAAGATAAGTAGGGTTGACGGCACCTGCAACTGATTGAATGTGGGACTCCGAGACTCTGCCTTTGGGTGACTGGCATATCAGTACGATCTCATCTTAACTTGATTACATTTGTAGAGACCTTATTTCCAAATAAGGTCACATTCATTGGCTCTAGGTGGACATGGATGTTGGGAGAAACTATTCAATTCAGTACATTGGGAATAATATGTCTATCTCATAGGGTGGCTCTTTCCTAAGGCTAAATGAGATACAGTTATGTGAGAAAACTACCTGCCTTCCATTATTCTTCTTCCACACACAGAGTTTGCTCCAGAGTACCCAGCCAGGAAGTCTTAGACAGACTTTGGAAGGACAAATCCAGGAAGGAGAGAGATAGTCACCAAAAACTGTCTTTGAGATTCTCTGGGTACCTTAAGAACAAGAACTGGCATTGCCCATCACTCATCAAGTGCTCTGGGGAGCCCCCCAACTCCTCGTCATGGTGTTGTCCAATTCTGTGAGAGGCAAGTGCTTTAAAGCAGCTGAGAGTTGTGTTCTTTCATCCTCATGGACTTCCTGACAGCATCACAGCATGTGCAGCAACCTGTACATGTGCAGCCTGAACTATGAGGTGTAATAGCCCCAGCCCTCCCCTGGGAAAATAACCACAAGGAGATGCACACCTCCTGGTCACATTTCACTCCAGAGCTTCCTATTACCAATTACAACCTAGTCAGTGAGGTACTTGTAAAGGTTTGTCAGGTCTTCAGAGAAAATCCCCCCACAGAAACCTTGATGTGTAGTATTTGCCAATTTCCATGGTGTAAATACTCCTACCATGGCTGATTGCAAGCTACCGATATGAAGTAACAAAACATCGGGTTGGGAAGAGATGGGCACGATCAGCTCTCATGAGCCAGTGTGAGCCAGCTCCAGAACACCACTATGCACAATTGTCTGTGGACCAGGGAGCCAAGGGAAGGGGTCTATACACATGATATGCCCTCCCCATCAGCTGACAGCCTTCTGCATTAGTTACCTCTGCAGCAGTCATCAGCCAACTGATGTAAGTTTAGAAGTTACAAATGTCTTATTAATTGAGGAGTTTGAGCATCATTTGGGCAGCTGTGTAGCTGCAAAGGGTGCTCTGGGCTAGATCTGAATCCAGATTCTGCCACTTACCAGCTGTATGATAACCTGGGTGAGTCATATAACCTCTTGTTGAATGATTACTCATTCATTCAACAATTATTGACTCTTTACTGTTATAAGATGATGGGGAAATGAAGAGGAAAAATAAAGCACAGCCCCTGGGTCAAGAAACTCACAATCTGGTGAAGAGAGTCATAAAAATGATAGCGATTCAGGGTAGGTATCAGTGTCCTCATCTATGGGGGCAGGGCATCTACCCCAGAAAATGGAATGAGAACACACATAGAAAGCTTCCAACACAGTACCTAGAACAGAGTATGCACTCAGCAAATGTTTGTTAAATCGAGGAAAGCAAATCTGTGGCAAGAAATCATCAAAGAGGTGGCACACACCTGCCCTAATGAAGCACTGAGCTAGGAGCCCTGAGGACCACAAGGAGGGCCATTGACTACAGCCTAGGAGGATGATGGGAAGGCCACACCTTTCCCCTGGCCCTGAATCTCTGCTCATCCAGTGGTCACCTTTTTCCCCATGCTGCTGTGGGTGGTAGGTGGGGGTGGAAGTGAAGCCACTGGCAGGTTCATCAGAGCCCAACCCCCTGGGGTGGCTGGGTGGGAGATCACTGTCTTTGGAATAGGAGACAGACCCTTCAACATTTCTAGGCCTCAAATTATAGAATGAGATAGGGCAAAGACTTTCCTACTTATAGAACACTCTTTTCCTTCTATTTAACTAATTAAAAAAATCCTTTTTCTTAGCTGCAGTAATCATCAGCATATGGCCAGTCTTGTTTCAACTTATCTCCCCCCCTCCCGCCCATGTTTTTTTCTTTCAATGATCAATTAGGATCAGTTGAGTTTTTGCTGCTAACCGTCCCCCCAACCCCATCACTCAGGTTTGCAAAATAACCTTCTTGAATACTTTTCCTGCTATACTTGCATGCTGCCACCAGAGAGCAGCAGGCTGTCTCATTTACATGGTTCAAAGAATTTTAACAGGAATCAGAATCACAACGCTGAATTTTCTAACAAAAACAAAACAAGTTGTCATTCTATTCTTTAAGAAAAAAAATTCCTTTCCCTCCATCCAACTTTTTGTTCTGGAAGCAAGGAGTTAAACAAAATTTAAACACAGTGACTCCTCTTAGCAACACCCTTGACAACCTGCAACATTGAAAAATTGTCTCTGATCCAAACTGCCTTCTTTTACAAAGCTTCCAGCTACAAATCCAAGCTGACAGCCGAATATCACCTTCAAAACGACAAGTTTAAATGAGTTATTGTTTGTAAAGGGCTTAAAAGAGTGTCTGGCACACAGTAAGTGCTATTTGAGGTTTTATTTATTTTCAAATTTTAAATTCTTTTTCTTTGCACAGGAGTGTAAATTCGTTTCAACACTGCAGGAGTTAGCAACGAATGAGTCTTCATTACCCTGGTTTAATTATCCGCTCCCTGTGAACGGGGAAAGGGATGCCTATGGAGACAGGAAGTTGTCCCAAAGGTGGCCTGACTGGGGCTGGGGCTGGTTTCTTTCCTCCTCCGACACTTCTGATAGGGGAGGCTCTGCAGCCCTCTCTGGTTCACTCATGATCCCCTGACTCAGGACTGAGCCAAACCTCCTAATTACAGAGATGTTGGGCAGGGTTGGGTTTTTTCTTTTTTTTCTCTTTTCTGAGTTAAGCCAAGACGAGCTGCTGGAGAACCACAGCAGGTGTGAGTGAGATCAATTAAATTATCATAAGCAGCAGGGCCACGAGGAGGGGAGGACTCACAAGCCAGGCCCATTATTACCGCAAAGGAGCTGTCATCTGCCAACAGCCGCATGTCGGGCCTGGCAGAGATGTCAGATTGACGGGAGGCCTCAGTGCCACCTCATGGAATTGTTGGTGCCCACAGGTCCTCAGGATGCTGCTGCTAATGATGGCTACAGCAGTGCCTGGCATGAATTGAGCTCCTTCTCTGGACCAAGCACATTTCACACTTTAGCCCCTAAATGGGTATCACTGTGCCCATTTTCCAGAAGGGGAAACTGACACTCAGAAACGCTAGGTAACTCCCTCAAGGCCACACAGCTAGTAAAGTGAAGAAGCTGGAATAGGGCCAGGTCTGGCTAGGCACCAGGTTCCCTCTCAGATAAAGCTGGTTCTTCTTACCCTCGCCACCCTGGGGTCCTCTTGGTAGGGACAGAGTAAAGGGACAAAGTAGGTGATTAAATAGTGAATCCCACTAGGGAATTGTAAGTAAAGAAAAAAGGATGGGAGACCCTGTAAGTTAATGATCACTCAAGAAAGCAGGTTTGCTTAACCACACAACCGAGCAGTCTTGCTTAGCAACAAAACCATGCAACACAAACATGAGACACGCCTCCTCCCAAACAATAAAACAATGGTGGCGTGAGACAGACATCCTGCCCAGTGAGGTGAGTCATTTAATGATTCCTAGGACATGCTCCTCTGCGCACACTACAAACAAAAATATAAGGAAAAGGTGACATTATTCTGAATCCTGAGATGATTTACCATATTTTAGTATATGTTACCGCCTTTCTGCTCATTTCCATTGTGCCGTAACAGTCTCAGTTTGACCAAGTAGGTACAAGAAATCTCCCACCTGAGGAGAAACTGATGATGGAAGCTTGACATCCATTCAGGAATGAGGAAGTGGGTGGTCTTTTCCCTTCCCCACTTTTTCTTTGATTATAAAACTGTAGCCCCCTAAGTTCTGGGTGTGGCACTTCCTTGCCCGCCCGCGTGCATGTCTCACAAGTATCCTATACTAATAAACTCTTTCCTTACTTGTCTCTCTTGCTGAATTCTTTCTGCGCTGAGACAGAAGAAGCTACGCTCTACTAAGTCCGGAGACGCGTTCTGTCAGTTTCACCCTGACCCTGATGGCTGGACCCATTTTTTTCTCTCCTTCCCAGAGTGCCTCTCTTGTCCTCCCCCCACCCCAGGTGCTAGCTTGCCCCTCAGTGAGGGAGGATCACACCCTTCTCCTCGGTACCCACAGGCTCCACCTGCTGGAGGGGTCTGGGAGCTGACTCTCAGAGGGCATTTTTGTTGGAGTCGTTGTCCCAGGCACAGAAATGACTCTGGGCTGGATTCTCTACCCTCCAAGGCCTGCCGGTCAGGTCGGTGCAGAGAGGTGTCCCAAAGAGAGTGTTGGTCACATGTGCTCAGGGAGGTGGAGAGGGGGCAGGAAGCTGACTTGCCGGCCAGTCTACAGAGCACAAGACGGAGCCTGACTCCAGGGGTGACCGGACTTAAAGCCCAGAAGAGAGAGAGATGAGACAGACTTGAGAGGGTTTCCTGGCAGGAAAAGAGCCTGACTTTCAAATGTCCTGGGAGAGGAGCCAGGTGGGGTTGAAATAAGAGACAGTTAAGAGGGGAAGGGGAGCGGAAGGGCACCAGGTGTGCCAGGATGTGTGTGGTGTGCAGACCAGGGGTAAGTAAGAGGCGACCCTTAGGAGCTGGACCCACAAACAGGGCCCACCCAGCAGGGACTTTCAGACCTGAGTAGGGTCCCCCAGGCCTCAGGGAGCAGGGCTGCCTACAGGATGAAGCTGGGTGGGTCACAGGCAATGGTCAGGGATGGACAGTGAGCGAAGCCAGGCTCTGCTTACAGGAATATCTGTCTCCCTTGGGTGCTCGACAGTGTGGTCTCAGGGTTACGTGAAGGCCCCATTTCATCCCACTGACTGAGCAGGCTGTGGACATCCAGGTGGCATGCCCAGTTGGGAGGGGCCTTCCACCTCATCCAATGGTGTCCCTGCAGGACAGGTAATACCTGTCTGGGCTCCATCCTCTTGGCTCTTACCTCTGACGCCTCGCTGTGGAATAAGAGGGTGGCTTCGGGTGGCTGAGCTGGCCCCAGAACCACCCTATGGTTTTGATGGGTGGGTACAGAGCAGTGGGGAAACTCCAGATGCCCATCCCAGGTCAGGGAGTGGAGACAGAGGACCCTGGTTCTATCTGCTGAGTCAGCCAGCAGCCTGAACATGTGTGCAACAGAGTGAGGGTGAGAGCGTGTGAGAGGGCACATAAGTGCTTGTGTGTGTGCGGACATGTCAGAGTGTGAGACAGTGTGTCAAGGTGCGTGTGAGACTCCGTGTGTTTGTGGCTCTGGAACTGTTCTAAATATGAGGTGAGAGAGACAAAGAGACAGACAGCCAAGCAGATGCACCGAGTCCAAAAGATAGTGACATCGAGAGAAGCATTTGGAGGAACTTCCCTGGTGGCGCAGTGGTTAAGAATCCTCCTGCCAATGCAGGAGACACGGGTTCGAGCCCTGGTCTGGGAAGATCTCACATGCTGCGGAGCAACGAAGTCCGTGAGCCACAACCACTGAGTCTGCGCTCTAGAGCCTGCGAGCCACAACTACTGAGCCCGCGAGCCACAACTACTGAGCCTGTGAGCCACAACTACTGAAGCCTGCATGCCACAAGTACTGAAGCCCGTGTGCCTAGAGCCCATGCTCCACAACAAGAAAAGCCATTGCAATGAGAAGCCCGCGCATCGCAACGAAGAGTAGCCCCCACTCGCCGCAACTAGAGAAAGCCCGTGCGCAGTAACGAAGACGCAACGCAGCCAAAAATTAATTAATTAAAAAGTATTTAAAGAAAAGAGAGAAGTATTTGGAGAGACAGAGGCTCCAGAGAGGGGCTGAGAACTCTGATAAAGAGAAATGGAAAAAAAAAAAAAGAGAGAGAGAGAGAGAAATGGAGATCTCTGGAGGTGGAAGAAGAGAAAGATACCAGGAGAGGTGAGTTGAGGAAGAAAAGCGTTGAAAGGATAACTATTTAGCAGAGAGGACAGATGGTCAGTGATGCCTGTGTGTCCCCCTAGATGGGGTCCCCCTAAGAAGAACTTGAGGGTCAGCCTCACAAGGAGAGCCGCTGCCATTGCCCCAGGCCTGTGGGGCTCTCTCTGGCTCCAGATGTTGGCCTTGGCCTCTCACAGTTAGCTGGGGGCACAGCAGAGGCAGAGGGAGAGGGGACGCATGTGTGTTTGTGGAGGGTTTTGCGTGTGACCCAGGAGCATCCCCTGCAGGGTGGGCCCTCCCCCTCTCCCCCTCCCTCCCCCCCCCGCCCCCGCACATTTCAGTCATCCAGGAGGCCCCTCACAGCCTCCCAGCGGGTTCCTCTCTCGCCAAGCACCAATCCTGACGTGGCATCTTATTCTGCTGACCTAAGTTTAATTTACTTGGGGAAAAAAAACCTTCCCTGGCCCCCAAATGAAATCACTCAGGGAAAGAGGGGGTTGAAAGGAACTGGGGGGAAACAAATGTATTCAGTAAGTGTATTTTTATTCCAATAAAACTTGATTTAATAACCACCAGGAATATTTCATTTGCAAGAGGCTGTCCACCTCCTGCAGCCTGCACTGGTCTCCAGCCAAGTTTGCCCTCCCTGCCCCTGGAGCAGCACAGGGCCGTGCTCCGGCACCCTGGGCAGCTCTCAGAGTAGATGGAATGGAAGGCCCCCTCTGCCTTTCAGCCATCACCAGACCAGGTCCTCGGGATGCTGGCCTGGTATCAAGAATAGGGCAAGACCGAGAGATTAGGTTGGAGAGCTGGGTTCAAATACTCGCATTAATACTGAATCACTGGGTGACCTTGGTCAAGTTACTTCATTCTCTGAACCTGTTTCCTCTCCCTATCTTATGACGTTTCTATGAGGATCAATAAACACGTAATGGATGTGAATAAGTTTATATTCATCAGTTATTATCCTTGCTGGGGACTGAGAGCCAAGAAATGAGTTATCCAGAAACTTTTATCTTCTCAACAATTTACTCCCTTCTGGATCCATGCTTTTGAGCCATTTCCACTGCTGTCTCTCTCATCTAAATCTTTATCCATCCATCCCAAAGGAGGCCAGGACACTTCCGCTAAGTAAATCCAGGTGGGGTTGGGACGGGTGAAACTAGGAAGAGGAGAGTGGGCCTCTGTTGTTTTCACAGTACGAAGGTATCCCCTGCCCCAGGCTCAGGCCACGTGTAATGGGTGGGGCTGATTCCACCCCTGACCCCAGAAGGAGGGCACATGACCCAAGCCTGGCCAATCAGAACGCTCTATTCCCTGGTCACAGTGATTGGTTCTGGGATAGGCATGTGACCCTATCAGGCCAATGCAACTCAATCCTGGGACTTTTGCTGGAATAATTGGGTAAAAGGGTGCTCTCCCCCACTGGGGATGTTAAGGTGGGAGACTGCGGACCTGGAGTTGCTGGTGTCCATCTCTGCCATTCTTCTGGGAAGAGAGCACTTGAGAATGAAGCCAACACAAAGGAAAACGGAGCCAGGGTGGAGACAGATTACGGACATCATTTGAGCCCCATGATGCAGCTGTGCCTGAAGCAACATCTACCCCTGTTCTTTCCAGTTCCAAGAGGCAATAAATCCCGTTTTCTGCCTAAGCCACCTTAGGTTGGGTTTCTGTCACTTACAATGAAAAGTATTGGTTAATACCTAGGATCTGAAGCATGTCTTTTCATTTCAGCAATTAAAGCCTTCTACCTCCCCAGGGAAATGTTTGGGGAAAGTGGGGCATCAGATTGGAAGAAATGGTGGGGCTTCAGGCTGGCTGGTCTCAGTCCCCTCACCCCTGGAGGCACCTTTAAGAATTCAGGTGCAGTCAGAGGCAGTGGTACTGGCTCCTCTGAGAAATTCCCAACATTCCTCAGGGAATTGGTATATGGTCCCTACGGGGACAACTCTTGGAGTTGCCCCACCCCTGCCTCGCCTGCCGCTCGTGTTCCTCGATGGTGTCATCAACCAGTCAATGAATCAATCAACAGCAAAAGGTGTAGTGGAAGGATGGGCTCAGGATCAGGAAGCCTTGGGTAAGTCAGATGCCTATCTGAGCCTCAGTTTCACTGTCAGGGAGATGAGGGGGTTAAGCAAAATGAACTCAAACCCAGCTCTAACATCATTTATATTTATGAGTCTTTATTATGTTTAGACTTGGGGAAATAAAAATAAAGAAAGGACTCTGTCCTTATCTGCATAATCTCTTTGAGAGTAGAAGACACACATAAAAATAAAGCAAAAAAAAATCAATAATGCTGTCGTCAAGGCAAATCTGAAGTAGAGGAGAGCTGGGAGGGTGGTCTGCCAGCTCCTTCGTGGCCCTGAGAATCTGTGAGCAGGAGAGAGACTCCGTCTCAAGGAGACAGAGACAGCATCCAGTGCCCCGGGCCTCAAGCCTGACGGGTCTTCTACAGGAGATTCTGGGCCTCAGAGGAGTTTCCCAGATGCCCCAGTTTCTCAGGCTGGCTTGGCAAAGTGTGGAACCAAGACCCAGGTGAGCAGGTGTGAAAACTCAGGAGGAAGAGGGGAGAAGAGAGGGAGGGAGCACAGGCACTTGTGGGGGCCCCTGTCTGCTAACTATTTCTTCCGTGTGCAAGAGTTTGCAAACTTCAAAGTAGTTTCTGGCCAGAGATAAAAATGTCACTCCTGGGCTTCCCTGGTGGCGCAGTGGTTGAGAGTCTGCCTGCTGATGCAGGGGACACGGGTTCGTGCCCCGGTCCGGGAAGATTCCACATGCCGCGGAGCGGCTGGGCCCGTGAGCCATGGCCGCTGAGCCTGTGTGTCCGGAGCCTGTGCTCCGCAACGGGAAAGGCCACAACAGTGAGAGGCCTGCGTACGGCAAAAAAAAAAAAAAAAAAAAAAAGTCGCTCCAGAGTCAAAGGGTGCCTGGAGGCTGGAGTGGGGGGAGGGGGAGACCCAGGAAAGGGCCAGCAGTGGGAGGATCTGGAGTGGGAGCTGGGGCCAGCTGGGGATGGAGGGCATGGGGCATGAAGGGGCTGGGGCTAAGCAGGCGGGTGGGTGGGTCCGGGGGCTGCGTTCAAGTTTAAGATCAGAGATATAAAGACCCCTGCAAACAGAACAGAGTGCCACCCAGCCCTGGGCCACAGCTAGCTGAGCTCAGGGTTCCTTCTGGATGTGGTGGCAGGTGCCGGAACCTCAGGTCTGCTGACTATCCTATCACATGAGCCTTCTCGGACCACTAAGTAAGGTAATACAGGATGTTTACTGCAAGAGTGCCCAGTGGAGGGGCCAGCGGGGGCTGGACCCAGCCTGTACTTCACTCACCAGGTCATGTGCCCTGGCACAGGGCTAGGTCCTTCCAGAGGGAGAGGTGCCCCAGGGGTGGGCTCTGTGCCCCAGGGGTGGGCTCTGTGCTCTCTCTCAAAGTATGAGCAGACAGTCCTGAAGACAGAGAGAGGTGCTGGGGCTGAGATGACCATGACCGTGACCTTGGGCAAATCTCCCTCCCTCTCTGAGGCGGGGCTAGACTGTGGTCTCTCTCCTGAGCACATACCTCTGGTCCCCTCTCCCTGTCTGTCCAGACTGAGGGACCCCATTCTCCCAGAAGCAAACTACACCTACCCTACCTCCTACCATCCCACAAATACATCCCGTCCCGGACCCAGTGCCACGTAGAAAGTCACCTAAGGACAGAGAAGGGCATGTGGCCCAATTTCTGTTTGGCCTGGGGCCCGTTTTCCAGTACTGATAATTCCAAGGTGTCCTTGCTCGTGGTGAAGACAAGATTTTTTAAAAATGAAATGACAATCCAATTTGCAAAATCTCCTCCTCTGTCCCCTTCCCCTTCCTGTTCTCTCCCAATCTCAGAGCCACTGAGGAAGCTCCTGACTCCCAAATCAGGCAGAAACCTGGGAACCAGTCTAGATACCTTCCTCTTCCCTACCCTCTGGAACTAATGGGTCACCAAATTCTGTTGATCCTACTTCCCCCAAATGTCCCCCTTTGCGCACACACTCATTTTTGTTCAGGCCCCACCATTTCACAACTAGCTCATTGCCTCTGTCCTCATGGTGTTACCTGGACTTGGCCTCCAGCTGACTTGGTTTACCTGTAAAGCGAGAGTCTTGGCCTGGGTGACCTCTAAGCTCCCACCTTAGTGCTGTTGGTTATGACCGATGGTCTAAGGGAGCTGCACTTTGATCATATTGTTAGGTTTCAGACCCTTTTAGAATCTGATGAAAGCTGTGACCTGTCCTTATCCAAATGCACACATACATACAGTTTTGCACATCTTTTCAAGGAGTTCACGGTCTTACTGGGATCCAGGTCCACAGACTCCAGGTTAAGAATTTCTGTTTGGGGACTTCCCTGGCGGTCCAGTGGTTAAGACTCTGCGCTCCCACTGCAGGAGGCACGGGTTTGATCCCTGGTGGGCGAACTAAGATCCCGCATGCCGCACCAAAAAAAAAGAATTTCTGATTGAATTTCTAGGGCCCCTGGGCTCCAAGCAAAGCCCAGATGGAGATTCTATTTTTTCATCATGCTCTGGACAGACTCCAGGGGCAGCTGCTTCTTGCCCTGCGTTCCAGGTTTCAGTAAACTGCCCATTAGCTCGGGGCCTGGGGCTGGAGCCTGCCTGGAAGAAGCAGGGCTGTATCCAGGAGAGCCATTAGACGTGGCCCTGCAGGGTGACCCAGTTTGTCAGAGGCCCAGCTGGAACTGGAGAATGTAACCATGTGCCTGGGCCACATGCAGAACCAGTTAAAAGGCAGACTAATGGGTGGTCAGGTGTGAGGAAGTCGGCCAAGGCATCAGGCCGGGGAACACAAGGCATCTGTTTGGATCTGTGAGGCACTTTATGAATCCCTCCTAGCTGGTCTTTCTGAATGGAGAAGCCTCCCAAAGACTCACAGCCCTAGTTGCAAAAAGGCTCCTCTGTCTTTGCTGGCGGCAGAGTTTGCAGAAATCCAAGTGGGGTCAGAGTGCCCGTGAGTGTGTGCAGAACAGAAACGGCAGAATCAATGGGCTGGATTACAGACCCTGCCACAGTGGGCGGATAATAGCGGCAGAGTGCCAGTTTCTCAGACCAAATGACCTGATCCTGCACTGTCAGAAAGTGCCAATCACAGGGGATTAAAACCAGCCAGGGGCACAGCCCCAGGGAGAAAGGCCTGAGGCTGGGCTGACAGCCAAGAATGGGGCTGAGGATGGTGGGGACGGTGCCCAGCCTGGAGGCCTTGGGGGAGGGGTACTGGGCTGCCCTTGGCAGACTGAGGATAGAGGAAGCAGGGGCCGGGACCAGGGCAGGAAAGGGTTGGGACAGAGCGGATGGGGATGGAGGTCACCAGCAAAAGCAAGGAGAGGGACAGCAGGGAGGAAGTGTGGGCTCGGTGTGGGGCGGGGAGGGCTAGATTATTCCTGGGGGGCTGTGAGCAGACTTGGGAACTAGACTCTGAATCTCGCTGACCCAGCATTGTCTGCCCTTCTGGAGCGTAAGGCAAATGCTGGAAGCAATTTTAAGAGCCACAAGTCTCCAGAAGCCTCAGGCTTCCATTTAGAGTTCAGGTGCTTTGGGGAGAATTCTGAACCTGCAGTCAGCCCTTGAGGCTCCTCAGTCTTCACACACACACAAAGGTTCTGAAGAACCTAGGGGCAGGACAGGAATAAAGTCACAGACCTACCAGAGAATGGACTTGAGGACACGGGGAGGGGGAAGGGTAAGCTGGGAAGAAGTGAGAGAGTGGCATGGACATATATACACTACCAAACGTAAAATAGATAGCTAGTGGGAAGCAGCCACATAGCAGAGGGAGATCAGCTCGGTGCTTTGTGACCACCTAGAGGGGTGGGATAGGGAGGGTGGGAGGGAGACGCAAGAGGGAGGAGATACGGGGATACATGTATATGTATAGCTGATTCACTTTGTTATACAGCAGCAACTAACACAGCATTGTAAAGCAATTATACTCCAATAAAGATGTTAAAAAAAAAAAGAAGTAACTTTTCTAGAGTCACACAGCTGGTCAGAGATACTTCCCCGAGCCCCAGCTTCCTTGTTTGTAAAACAGGTATAGCAACATCTGCCTCACATCCTGAGCCTGGCGTTTACCCCATGCTGGGCCCTGGGCTTAACGTGCGTTACACCATGGAGTCGGTCAAGAATGCTGTGGTATTTCTCCATTTTGCAGATGTGGAAACTGTAGCTCAGAGAGGTGAAGTAACTTGCCCAAGGCCACACAGTGTGTAAGTGACCAAGCCAGGATTTGAACCCCAGTGCATCTGGCTTCAGAGCTTGTAAAACTCAAATATGAAGAGGGCTTTGTAAAGTACTTTGTGGGTGTCAGTTATCAGCACTGGGGCTGTGCCGGGGATACTTTGGGGAGAAGGAGAGGAAGAAACCGGGATCTCCATCCCTCTCAGCTTAGCTAAGTGAGCCAGAGGTGAACTGGGTCTTGCTGGAGGTGGACTGGGTGCCCATCTGGGTGGAGTGGGGCTGTGGGAGGGCGTGTGTTGGTGGGGGGATGGTGGCAGTCCCCTCCCTGTAATTCATCCCTCCACCACCCATGCTAATGACCTGCAGGGGAAATCATCTGCAAGAGGTGATTTTCTGCAGCTCCGAGATCAAAGCCTGGCCGGGAATGAGCCCCCTTACTGGATAATGAAGATGAATCCTAGCCAGGTCTGCCCAGAAAGAACGTTAACTAAATGAAGATGGCAGTTCAGTGACTGTGGAGTTTGTATCAGGGCCAAATTGAACTCACTCTTCCAGCATGTAGATGCAAAACTTGGGCTGGTGCCCACGAAAGGGGGAACACATACGCCCGCACATGTGCGCACATTCATTCCCCTGCTCCCCCTCAATCCCTGGCCACTGGCAGCCACCTCAGGGCGGGGCTGGTTCTATGCAGACTCTGGGGTAGGGGCCTCCTCCCGGCTGCTCTAGCATGGCTTATTGAAACTCACGCTGGGCCCCCCAGTCAGGTAGAGGCAGTGAGGATAGGGGAGGGGCTGGGAGGGAGAAAGCACAAGTGGGAGGGGCTTGATGCAAGGTGACCCACTAGGTCTCCTGTCTTTACCCTGAGGACACTTGTGGGATTTAATGCACCCAGAATTGAGACAGCGATGGATTTGGAACCTCATGGCCTGTGTCTGAATCCTAGTTTTACTGTTCTAGCTCTGTGGATTAGGGCAAGACACTTAGCAACTTGGCCTCAATATTTGCATCTGTAAAACAGGTATGCTGTTACGGTCCCAAGAGCCTTGCAAGATCAGTGGGAAGATAAAATGGCATCATGTATGTGAAATACAAGTTGATATTAATATTCTTTTTTCTTCTTTTACCTGCCACCGAAGGGCACGCGTGACACAAATCCCACCCTCAGTGACCTCTTGGTGCCTCTCATCTGGCCGATTATCTTTGGTAACCCTCACGCCCCAGAATCCTGGCAGCCCTGAAATCGAGCGTGCCCTGGACACGCTAGCCGTGCAGACCCTCCGGGGTCTGCCTATGCAGCTCCAGAGCCCTGGCCAGGCTGGAACGCTACTCAGAAACAAGCATGCTTCCGGATTTAAAGACCCACAAAGACTCTGAGGTCCTGGGTTCAAATCCTAACTTTGCCCCTGCCAGTCCACATTCGGGCTCCCAGCAGCCCTCGTAAACGGTCAACCTCCAAATCACCCTCTTCTGAGGCAGCCCTGGGCTGTGGTGCCTGCGCATGAATATCTCTTCAAGCTGACCCTGCCTCTAGACAGGCAGGAAGGCAGGGCAGGTGGGACCCATGGTAAGGCAAGGCCACCTGGTGCTCATTCTCCATCGCTGTGAACCATAACCATTTACTAAGGCAACGAATGTGACTCACTCTTTTCTGCTCACAGTGCTAGAGCCCCAGCTCCACCCTCTGCCCCACCCCCATCCCGTCACACCTTATCTCCGTGGGCCACAGCCTCAGCAGTGCCTCAGAACCACGATTCAGACTGACCTGGCCTTGGGTGGAGGTGGCAAGAATCTACCTGTTTCTTTTTAAGTACCCCATGGTGCTGATGCGTGGTCAGGGCTGAGAACCACTGCCCTCCGTACTCTCCTCGCCCCGTGCTAATGCCCATTTGAGAGCACTGGGTTTAGAATCAGAAAGCCCAGTTTCAAGTTCTGGCTCTGCACCTTAAACTATGACCTGTTAATATGAGTCACTTAACAGAGCTGGGCCGCAGTTTCCTCATCTGCAAAATGGGGATAGGGAAGCCAATCGTCTTGGAGGAATATTCAGGGTCAAAAGAGATCAAGAGCGTGGAAACACTCTGTTAAGATGGATGCACCCCACAGATCAAGGTGCTCTGAGAACTGTGGTACCAGGGCGCCCTCCAGCATCTTCCCGGAGTCGCTGCCTCAGCACCACCCCTGGCCAAGCCAGCCAGCAACCACCCACGGTCCCTCCATGGGTTCCTGGCCTGATGGTGCAGGCTCCCCCTGGTGGCTGTGCCTCACTTTTGCAGCCGGCTCTCTCCCCAGCCTCCATCCCAGTTCCCCGCACGTACCCTGTGCTTTCCCACCTTCATGCCTTTGCTCAAGCTGTAAGGTCTCCATGGGCTGCTCTTCCACCCTTCTCAGGCTCAAAGCTCAGCCATCCCTTCCAGGGCCACCTCAAGGGCACCTTCTTCAGGAAGATGTCTCTTACTGTGCCCAGTAGCCTTTCCTTGGAACCATTTATGCCTCTATTGGACCATGAGCTCCCTGAGGACAGAGACCTTGTCTTACTTAGCATCTTGGTAGCCCCTGCAGCACTTAGCACAGACCCTGGCACACAGAAAGTATCCAATAAAAGTCTCTTGAAACACAGAAAATGTGCACCCTGGCTAGAAAGCCAATAAATGCAAATTCACGCAACACAGAGGTCCTATTTTATGCTTCCTAAATTAGCAATTTAGGAGAAAAAATGCTAACATGCACCACTGACAATGTTATGTTAAAATTGGTACACACATTACCGATAATGTTAAAAATTGGGATGATCATTTTGGAAAGCAATATGGAAATATCAAGGGCTATAAAAATGCTTATTCACTTTGACCCAGTAATCTCACTCCTAATACTATATCCAAAGGAAGTCACTCAAAAGAATAACAAGTGTTATATATGCATGAAGATACTCATTGCAACATTATCTATAATAGTCCCAAACAGAAAACAACCTAAATGTTCAACAATAGAGGAATTAAGTAAATTATGGTATATAAACTCAACAAACTATCATGTAGCCATTTCAAATATTTATGAAAACTGTGTAACATGGAAAAATGCTTATGATAAAATGTGAAATAAAATCTCAGGATGTAAAATTATATGCACATCATAACTACGTAATAAAAATGTAGGCGCGCTGACAAGGATCAGAAGGGACCGGCCAAAATGAAATTAAACATTGTGTTAAGGGTGGGAGGATTAGAGGTGATTTATTTTTAAACATTTCCTGTAAGGTTGTTACAATGCCATTTTCACAATGCAAAAGTTAAATAGCCAAACAATAAAAGTTTGTCAAATGAATGCAAGGGGGCAGAGAGATGGGGGAGAGTGGTGCTGTTTGGGGATTTCTGGATCCAGCTTTGTCTCTGTCTGAGTATCTCGGGCCATATTTCCTGTGGTCCAAATAAACAGTGAGACTCTGGATGGAGTGAAGCCTTAGAGAAGCGTGGCCATGCGAACACAGAACTACCCTGCCTTTTTGGGTGCTCCTAAATGATTTGGGATAGGTTAGATTTTTCTCAGAGTCTTACAGAAGCCCATGCTGCCCTGCAGTGTACCTATGGGGAAGGGAAGGGTTCAGGGGATGTTCAAGTTCAAGGGGCGAACGGTGCATGAGGTGTCCCTGCTTGGGCCTCTCCCATAGGAGACAGGCTGAGCCTAATGAGGAATGAGAAGCCTTTCTCTGCACACCCACCCATCCTTACGTCAAAGCTTTGAAAATTACATCCCATGTGCTTGACACAGTCCCAGTTTTCATCTGCTGTCCTGGCCTAATTACTAATAGCTCCTTTTATCTCCAAAGCGTCCCAGCTGGGACATGGTCACATTACCCAAACTGCAAAGAGCAAGAAAAAAGGAGAGGAAAAGTTGCTTCTGTGACGGATGAATGGGGCAGGGAGGGTGTCTTTCTTCTGGGGAGTTGAGACCCAGAGATGTCAGGAAATGTTTTAGGTGGTCCCGCCTCCCACCATTTCACAGCTCCCATGGGTTGCCTCTGTCCTGGGGTCCTTGTTGGGTACACCCATGCCTTCATTCTCCCCTCTCAGCATCCTCTTTCTGCATCTCTCCACCAACACTGATGCCCTCCTGGGGCTTCTGGCCTCCAACGACTGTGTCTCTTTCCTCCTGAATTCTTCTAGGCTGAGCTGTCCCTTTCCCTCCTCTGGACCTCTCCCTCCTGCTAACAGAGATTTTCAGTTTTAATTAGGTACTCTTCCCTGTCTCCCCGGCCCCAGCTCATCCTCTGCTGAGCCAGTTGAATTTCTTTCTCTATTCCTGGGGACATTTTTCATACACCCTTTCTCCAACGAATGTTATCTCAGCGCTAAGTGGGATCATAATTCTGCCCAATGTCATGGGAATTCCCGGCAACCTACTGCTTCTGACAGTGACAAGGTCTTTCAGGCTCAGATACCTGAAAACACACTCACAGATTTAGGCCGGATTTTCCATGTACCCACGCCACATCTGTGATAACATGCTACATACGCATCACATGCAAAATTGCGGGCATCCACATGACATGTCCAGCAGATGTTAACTTCTCCACGTCACACATACATCGCATATATAATCCGAAAACAGCCTGGAATGCCCACCCCTTATGGACTCATACTATGCCATCAATACACATGATATACATCCCACATATATTGTATGCAAGCCTCAGACCACACAGCCACTCCACACACTACTCACACATCACACACACACGTACGCATGCGTGCACATCCCACAGGAAGGCTTTGGGGCTCCTGTATTGTCAAGATTCTGCTCAGGGAAAAATGCTTCATTCCTGCCACAGAGGCGGCGTCCCCCACCAAGCCGCACAAGGACTTCAGCAAGGAGCGTTCATTACTGCTAATGAGCATCACATGCCTAATTAATTCCCAGGCTTGGTTTGAGGATCTGACCCAAGGCCTGACTTCCATTCAGGGAAAAATAAATGGAGAGTTAAGAGGGCTCATGTGCTGGGTTGGTAGGACTGACGGTCCACTTGCAGTTGCCCATCCTGTCCCCAAATCCAAATCACTGGGATGATCAGCCTGATGTGAGAACAGCAGACGGCATCCAAGTGGCAGGCAGCTGGGTCTCCTTTCTGACCGCTTTTCTGCAGTATCAGGACCAAATCCTCAAAGACAGAATGTCTTACAAGCACCTTCCGATAGGTTCTGAGCTCCACCCAAGTAAAGGTCCCTTCAATTTGGGAGGAAGAAGAGCCCCTTCCTGGTACCCACGAACACCTGATTCTCCCTAGTGCACTTTGCTTGAGGTCTGGGACCTTCAGTGCCCAGGCTGGTGAGATATAGCATAGAATGTGCAAAGCTCTTGCCTTGCAAGGGGAGGCCTGGGTACGGGGTTAGCAAACGGGAGACCCCTTGGCAAACACTGCTTTCTGATCACTGTGATCTCCCCCACTGAGCCCAGCTGGGGTCCTACACAGCACTCCACCACCAACGGATCAGAGGTGGTGGGCAGAATGAGAAACGACGGGCTATTCCAAGAGAAGCACTGCCACGGCATCCAGGAATTTATTGAGGCGGGGGTGGGGGAGAGACCATCCCAATGCAACCACCGTAGAAAGGCCGTACAGAAGTGGGGTCGAGAAGCAGAGCTTCAGCATGAAGCCAACCTGGACTCCAATCCACATGCTGCCACCCACGAAGCATGTGACCTCGGGCAACTACTTATCTTCTCTGGACCTCAGCTTCCAAATGTGTAAAACAGGGTAAGAACAGGACATTCCTCCCGGGCTTGTTGTACAGTTTAACTGAGCCGATGTTTGCAGAGTACGTGGCAAAGTGACGCAGAGTAAGAGCTTAATAAGCAACAGTACAGAGTTGTTTTCTTAGTAGTATATTATTATTATTATTTCTACTGGGGCTACTACTGCCGCTGCTACTCTGGTCTTCCCACTGTGGAGCGGAGTTTAAACACCTCAGCGTGGCACGGAACACCCTCTGCAAGGTGGCCTCACCCTGTGTATTCTACCTTCCCTAGCACAACTGTTTCCCTCGCAGGAACTAGACTTGTCTCCCACCTCCGGGCCTTTGCTCACAAGGTCCCCCGGCCTACAAGCCCTTCTCCCCACTTTTTCTGGCCAAGTCTTATTCTTTCTTCAAAGCCAAAGCTCTCATCCAATTTCCACCATGAACCAACTGCTCCAACCACTCGGATCAAGGCCCCTCCATGTGAATTTCTATGGCGTTCATTATTATTTGAAACATTTTAAACGGACAAAAAGTAATGAAACAAATACCCATGTACCCACCACTTAGCTCAAAAAAGAAAAATCACAGAAACAACTGAAGTCTCCCGGTTTACTCCCTGATCGTGCTTCTCTTGTTCTTCTCAGAGGTACCCAGCATCCTGCATGTGACGTTTATTGCCGCCAAGAGTGTCTTGAGGTTTTTACCACATCTATGCCCCTAAATGGTATTAGCTGTAGTGCTGCGTGTTTTGAAGGTGGGCATATATGTAGGGAGTCTGTACCAGGCGCTCTCTGTTGCTTGGTGCTGCATGCCCTCAGCCCACCTGCTCTCAGCACCGCTGTGGGGCTGCTCATGGCGCCCTGCCGAACTCCCACTTCAGCCCGTGGCACCACTGCCTTAGGGCTTTCTCCTGAGTCCCAGAAGGCAGTTCAGCCTGTGCAAGCATAGCAGGAGCTAGCATCCCTGGGGAACCCACCCAGTGGGGCACAGGAGCGGGAAAACACCCCAGTTCCCTCCATCAGAGGCCACTTCCCCTGTGCATGCTCCCAGGTTCCCCAGAGGGTCTGCAGCTGCCCCCCAGCGACCTGCTCATAATTGCCCTCGACTGGCTTTCCCCTCCCCTGTCCCCTCGTCCTGTTCCTCCTGTGACAGTGCCCAAAGTAACTCTGCACACGGGCTCTGCTCTCAGGAACCCAAGCTAAGGCAGTATTGCTTTTGGTCTCAAATGGCTTTGGAGAATGACCCATGTTGGGACATACAGCTCTATTTCATTCATTTTCACCGTCACACAGTATTCCGTAGAATGAGCAGGTCTGACTCTATACCCCCCTCCAGCTGATGGACACTTACGTGGCCTCTGATGCTTCGCTATGACCAACTCTGCTGCAGCGAGCCTTCCCGCCCAGTTTCCTGACAGGCCTGGTGTTTTCCACCAGGCTCTCTGACCCCAAGCCCCATTCCGTCTTGCCTTGCCATTTAACTCTTTGGAGTGCACATCTCCCTACCTAAAGGTAAGTCCTAGAAGGCAGAGGAGGGAAGGGAGGGAGGGGAGGGAAATTAATTCACTCAAGGGAGAGCAGGTGGACTTCAACACCGGCCGTATCCACCTTGGTTACCACCATCTTGTCTTAAACAATCACTCATTCATTCACATAGTATTTATGTGCCAGGCACATTAAATGGGGTAACAGGCCTCCATCAGTTTCCCCCTTACCTTCCTCTCTAATTCCTCTCTACATTTCATCCTTCTCCCTTCTTCTCCCTCTTTCTCGCCTCCCCGGGGGTCCTCCCAGGCCCTGGGACTTCCTACAGAAGTACAGAGGCAAAGGCTGCCTGGGCTCCTGCCCTGGCCGGCACAAGTGGGCCTGCCAGCATCTCCAGCAATAATGTGAGCTACCCTTAGAACAACATGCTGCTAATGATAGCTCATGGCCTGTTCACCTGTGTACAGAAGGCCTGCAAGCAGCAGTTCCAAGTTGTTGCTACTTGTCAAGGCCTGGGTGACACTGGGCCAGTGAGGGAGAGACAGTCCCAGCGGCGCCCAGCCCTCCGATCAAAACCCACGTGCTCTGGGAAAGGCTTCCCTGACTCTCCCAGGTACCAAATCCTGTAGCGTTTAGCGTTTCTATCTCACACCAGATGAGTCAATGGCTCAGTAAGCATTTGTTGAGTCAGGGGATGAACGAACTCACCACCATGTGCCAGTTTTCACATCTGGGCTTTGCTGCTTTCTTGGTGGCTGCCTTCAGGCAGGCGATGTCACCTCTCCATGCCTCCTTTTCCTCAAGGATAAGAACAGTCCCTACCTCATAGATCGGTTGTGAAGACAAAATGAGTTCTCACTGTTCTAGGTACTGTTCTCTAGCACAGTGCCCGGCACATAGTCAGTGCTCCTTGAGGGTGAGCTATGATAGCCTGAAAATTCTCCACCCCATGATTGGCTGAGGAGGGGGCGGGGGAGGGTCTCAAACTCAGGAAAATGTTCTTCCATCTGAACAGTGGATAAATACCCAGTTCCCTCCAGGTCTCTCCCATCATCCTGGGAGCTCTCTGAAGACAGGGCCCTAATTCCCCTATGAGACTAGATGTTCTCTAAAATGGGAAAGAAGCAAATTCACCTCCCTTATCAGATCAAAGTCCCAGGGGCAGAAACAAAGTCCTCACCAGCCTGACTGCTGCCCCCAGTGTCTGGCCCAAGGCTCCTTCCCCGGGGTCAGCTCTTCTCTGAAGGGGCAGGTGTCAGGGACCTGGACAGGAGGCGTCCTCAACCTGACATCCCTATGGCCACACCAGACCTGGAGGTTTGAGCAATTTGCAGGAAAGGTAAAAACAACTGGTTGCACCATTCAAAGATTTCTTTATATTACCAGCTAATGGCAGCACTTACAAGAGCCGTTTTATATGTAATAAAACTCTTTTATTGTCTCAGTCTTGCCTCGGAGAGGCAGAAAAGGAGACAAGCCCAGAAACAGGGAGAGGAAAGACGGGAGTAAACACCAAGTTTAATAATGGCAACTTCCCACGAGGAGCAGGGATGAAAAATCGAGGCACGCACCTGGTTTTTCTTCAAAGACAGGGTGACAGGGAGAGGTGGAATGTTTATACTCTGGTGTGGAGGAAAGAGCAGATCTCAGGGGAAAGCTGGACTCTTCTCCTGGTTTTGCTATTTGGCCATGGGTGTGTCACTTTCCTGCCCCTGAACCTCAGTTTTCTCCCCTGTAAAATGCAGAGATGTTTAAGGGCATGACCCCTAAAGACCCTTCTGTGTCTAAGGCCTTGTATATTTGTGTTGTTAAAGTTCATTTTTGACTCTTTCTTCTTCTTTCACACTAAGGACAAGAAGATTATAGTTTTGTTTGGCACTTAACCAACCCGTTTCAAGCACATCCTATAACAATGTAGGAGATGTGCCAGGAGAACACTAGTGTCTACATTATACAGATGAGAAAACTGAGGCCCAGATGATCCAGGTAACCCCTGCTTCAATTACAACTACCAGCAGCTCAAGGTCACAGCGATTGTGGAACAGATACCAGGCTGAACGCGGGCTCTGCCTCCAAGCATGTGTTCTTTCCACCACATGATGCAGTTTCCCAGAGCAGATGAGGGGGGACTGAGCCAAGTTCACTGATCCCATCACCTGGGTCTCCCTGGCACTGTGCTGCACAGCACCTGAAGCCAAAGCAGGAAGGAAAAAAAAAAAAGAAATGGAAGGAGCAAGGAAGGCTTGCTTTAACCCTTCACCACCGGCAGGGCTTAACTGCTCACTCACGGCACAACTCCCTGTGGGCACAGGCCAGGGCAGTGGTTCTCAAAGTGTGGTCCCCGGATGGCAGCACCAACATGGGGATCCCCCATGAGCTCGTTGGAAATACAAAATCTCGGCCTCCACCTCAGATCTATTAAATCAGAAATGAATGATAAATGGGTCCACTTTATACAAGGTAATGAAGCAGCTATCTATGTGATATTATTTTAGGAGTGCCAGGATGCATTATGCCACTGAAAAACGTCTCCCTGGAGCAGGTGTGAGGAGAGAGGGAAGAGGGGGAGCTGTTTTCATTCCACAGTCAGGAGGCCAGCAGGAGAGATGCCCCAGGAGCAGGACCCCAGAGACCCCGCGCGCCCTGAGGCGGTGGATGTGCTTTGCTCGGAGAAGGGCTTGATCGCCGAGGGGGAGGGGCATTCACTGTTTCTTGTCTGTAACTCTAGCCTGCAAGCCCCACCTCCTGACCCAGGAATGAGGGGAGAGGGTGGACGTGTGTTGTGGCTTTCTAATGTGCCAAGCGCTGAGCTGGATATTTCACTTTCATCATTTCAGTTTGTCCTCACGAACAAAATCCAGGTGGCCTTATTCTCATTTTACAGACTGGGAAAGGGGCCCCCACTGAGCTTGCGTAGATGGCCCAAGTGCCTAAGTGCCAGGGTTTAAATGTAAACCCAGGTCTCAATAATTTCAAAACTCCGGCTCTTGCCACTGGACCTCAGTGTCTAGGAAGCCATCACCATCCCAAAGCCTGGTACCTCCCGAGATGGCGGGGCTGAGCCGTCCAGTGGAGGCTTCTGAGCTGAGTCGGGTGGACACGAGGTGAGAGTCAGCTCTCTCCAATGTCTACCTCACGGCAATCCCTCCCACATTTCCGTTAAGGCGCTGGAGCTGCTGGTCTTTTAATGTTCACTGTGGCTTGAGGGATGAGAACGCCAAATGTGGCATCAGAGGGGCTGATAGTCCAACTGGGGAGAGAAATGTAACCCCGTTGAAACAGTTCCTAATGCCAGTTAGTAAGTGGTTAAATACCAACGTGAATGGCTTAGCAATTCAGAGAGGGGAGAGAGAGGCAAGCGTGACCTGGAGCAGTTCGGGAGGGCTTCCTGGGAGCGGCGGCAGGGTGCCGGTGGGTTTGCAACAGTCAGGTTCAATGCCGGTGGTGGCTGTAGAGAGTCTGGCACTTCAGCCGAGCTCTCCATCAGGCCTCTAAAACAATTCCAGATGTTTCACTGATGTTTCCCTGGCCTCTTTCTCATGCAATAATTATCTTTTAATAGCACACATTAATGCAAATTAGGTACATTGGGAAGTATATTTCACAGCAAATGTGCACTCAGTCCTCCAGCTAGTGCCCCATCCAAGCCCTACAACGTGAGGCAGGCACTCTCCGGTGGGGCTGTCAATGAAGGTCTAGGCTGAGGGCTAATTATGTGGGCACAGAGGGGGCAGCTCCAAACAGGGAGTCTGAAGCTGGCAGATGGAGAGGGAAGTTGAAGGCCTCCTAGAGCATCTTACTCATCTCTCTTTCGGAGCACTCATATCACTGCTATAATCGCTCACCTCCATGCCTCAAACCTCTATAAGACTGAAGCTCCAGGGAACAGGAATACCACGTATGGCTGTATGAGTTGTGTACTGCTCAAGGTGCCTGGCCAAGAGGGAAATGGGCTGGAATACAGCCTGCCCTCAACTTGCCACTGGAGCTGTGTCCACTTAGAGGAAGGGCTGCCTTTTTTACAGTTTTCACAAAGGGTCCATTTAGGCTGGTGGTGTCCTTGCCTGATGCTGTGCCTGTTTGTTCCTGGCTGAATCCCTGCCCCCTGGCATAGTACTGGGCACAGAGTAGGTCCATGTTTGTTGCATCAATAAATGCATGAAAATAAGCAAGAATCCAAGATGACTGCATGGAAGAAAGAGCAACTGTGAGATGGGTGGGTTTATTCCATTTCACAAATAAAAAGCCAGCTTTCAGAAAATTGGGGAGGGAAGCGTGGCTTATGCTTTTCTTGAGTATTTCCCTACTTCCCCAGTTCTCTTTCTCTAAGCTAAATACACCTCTGAGCACACAACAGGGCCTGGGTAAACTGATCCACTGGGAAAGAGATAAACTGTGTCTGTTAGGACACACTGTGAGCTGGGACGGTGAACAAGCACATCTATTGAGGAGAAGACACAATCTCTCTACTCAGGCGCCCTTCAGAGCAAGATGGATAGCTCTCTAGACCTTAGTTTTCTTGTCTGTAAAGTGGGGATACTCACAATCCTGATCTCATAGGGTTTCTGTGAGAGCAAATTAAGTTATATATGAGAAAGGGTTTTGTAACTGCTGAAGTGTTACACATTGGACTAGGTGCTTCCAATATATCATTTAAAGGTTGGCCAAATCTGGCCCACCACCTGTTTTTGTCAATAAAGTTTTATTAAACCATGGTCAGGCCATTCATTTGTATGTTGTCTGTGGCTGTTTTCGCTCTACGATGCGGAGTTGAATAGTTGCGACAGAAACCTTTTCTGTGGCTTACAAAGACTAAAATATTTACTATTTGGTCCTTTACAGATAAAGTTTGCCAAGCTCTGTGTTAACTACTTTAAGCCTTCTAACTATTCTGTGAGTTAAGTACTAATATTATCACCTCCATTTTATAGATGAGAGAACAGACACAGAGCAGTTAAGTAACTTGCCCAGGGTCACACTGCAGGGAAGTGTCAGAGCTGGGATTCACACTAGGGTGGGCAGGGGACCTGAGTCCATGCTCTTAAAAACAAAATCATCCTGCCTCTCTTGCCCCTAAATCAGGGCTCAATTTACAAAGTCCTAGACCCCGGGGACAAGGAGGACTGGGGGGGGGGCAACAGCTTAAAGCCAAATAGAAAGAGGTCCTTGCTGATGATACAAGGGAGACAATGCACAGATATCAATACCCCGGGGAGCCGGTCGGGGCTGAAATGAAGCCAGGAAAAGTTTAGATAAACTTCTGGGAAACAGACCTGTTTCCTGGGGAGCTCAGAGCCCTGGAGGAATGTACCAGCTTCCTAGGGCTGCTGGAACAAAGTACCACAAACAAGGTGGCTTAAAACAATGGAAATACATTCTGTCCCAGAGCTGGAGGCCAGCAGTCTGAACCAAGGTGTTGGCAGGGCCACGGTCCCTCTGAGACCTGTAGGGGAATCCTTCTTTGCCTTTTCCTGGCTTCTGGCAGTGGCCGGCAGTCCTTTGCGACCCTTGGCCTGCAGCTGCCACACTTCAGTCTCTGCCTTTGAGGTCCCAGGGTGCTCTCCCTGTGTGTCTCTGTCTTCACACGGCCAGCTTCTTAGAAGGACACTTATAATCGTGTTGGATCAGGGGCCTGATCTACTCCAGGAGGACTTTGTCCTAATTTAATAAGTATACCTGCAATGACCCTATTTCCAAAGAAGGTCACATTCAGAGGCACTGGGGGTTGGGAATTCATCATATCTTTTTTGAGGGGATGCAATTCAGCCCATAACAAAGAATGTCTTAAAACTCTGAGGGGGGCGGGCTGTCCTAACCCTTCTCTGAGTCAGGGAGCCAGCCAGAAACAGAGAGAAGGAGCAGAGACCTTCAGGCAACGAGGGTGAGGTGAGTTCATGGCTATTTCCATTGCACATGTCTTCTTCTAGAACTTTCCTTGTCCCTACAGATTGAGAGCTCCTTGAGGGTAAGGCTGAGTCTTACTCCCTCTGTCTCCACATAGCAGGTGTTCAGTAGTAGGTGGCAACCCAATGATCATGTCAACCGGCCCCTCAATGCCTCTGTTGAAAAAGTAGCCAGGCCACAGGGCGGACTGGCTCTGGACTCCTGTTGGGGTGAAATCAGACGTAAATGAACTGGGCGTTGCCAGGCCAGCTGGGATGCCAGGGGCGTCCTGGGGTAGGAGGGCCCTGAACCAGCCCCATCTACCGTCCTAGCAGGGCTTCTGAGGGACGTCTGGGCAGAGACCACACTAATGCCGGATGACATGCAGCCCAGCAGTGCTTCGCCTGCGTGTTTGCACAGTTCATGTAATTAGGCCCATGGGATGTTGACACTAAAGGAACGATATTTGAGAAGTCCTTATCAGCCACCCCAAAAGCCCCAGATCACTGCACTGGAAAGGTTCTCACACACACACAATCTAACAAGCATTCCATCCAGAAGTGCTGGCTGCAGGCCTGGCCCTGCTGAGAAACTAGATTCTTTAGGAGCTGATTTGGGGGGTAGTAACATGTACCAGGCATCTACTAATGGCCCCACAGAGGACTCAGTCACTTATTCACTCAACAAACACACCCTGAGCAGCCTCTAGTCAACAAAGCACTGGGAATTTAAGGATGAAAAAGACCCCAATACCAGTCCCAGAGGAGGAAAGGTATGCAGAAATAGGTAATCGTATGCTGAAATATTTACAGATAAACTGATATGACGCCTGGGCAAGAGGGAAAGTCTGTGGGGATGCAGATGAAACAGGAGTGGCCAGCCGGTGACACTTGTTGAAGCTGGGTGATGGTTACATAGGAGTCACTATATTGTTCTTCTACTTCTGTATATATTTGAAATAGTCCATAAGTTTTGAGAAACAAAAAGTAAAAAGAAAAGATGCAAGGGGCACTTGGTGCAGTTGTGGGGTGGGGCGGAGGAAAGAGTATTAAGAGCGCTCCCCAGAGGAGGCAGTCATCTGGGTGTAATCTGAGAGAGGAGGGGAACCTTCTACCCTTGGGGAGCTTAGACCAAGCAGACCGACATCTCTGTTACAGCAAGATGATGTAGAAAGAAGACGGCTTCCAGAATCATCCAGAACTCAGTTCAAATCTCACCCATAAATCTGGGAAAATAGTACCTACCGTACAGAGCAGTTGTTGGCATTGTGGAAGGTAATGGATGAGAAGGGGCCTTGCCCACTCTAGGCACTGAATCAATGATCATTTTCTCCATCTCTCCACCCACTGATGCATGCATCCTTCCACCCATCATCCATCCACCCATTCAGCTATCATCCTTCCAGCCATCATCCATTCATCCACCCACCCCCCATTCACCCACTCATCCATCCATACACCCATCCAGCTATCACCCATCCATCCAGCTATCATCCATCCATCCATCATACTTCCATCCATCACCCATTCATCCATCCATCATTCATCCACCCAACATCTATCCACACATCCACCCATCCATCCATCTACTCATCCAGTTATCATCTATCCATCCAGCTATCATACATTCACACATTCACACATCCATCCATCATCTTTCCAGCCATCCTTCACCCATCCTGCTATCATCTTTCCAGCCATCACCCATCCATCCAGCTATCATCCATCCATCCAGCCAGCCAGCATCATACTGTATTCTCTCTGTGCTCCAGTCTACATCGTGAACAACTTCAAGGCAGAAAGGGATAGTGTACATACTCATAGCCCTGATGCCACACACAGGGCCTATGCCCCAGAAAGTGCTCTGTGATTCTCTTCACAAGAGTAAATGGCTTATGGAAAGTTCTCTTACACCTGCATTGTTCTTAGAAATAAACTTGGAGGACGAGGATATTGGAGGGGTGGTGTATTAACTGGGATGCCTGTGTCCACAGAATGTGGAACTGGAGCAAAGTCTTAACAGCAGTGCCCTACAGAGGAGACAGTCTGAATTATGAAGCCCAAACAGTGCAAAACGAGAAAGTGAATTCGTTAGGATAGTTTGGGTCATGCTACTAAAACAAACAACCTTCAAATCTAAGCAGATTAGGACTTCCCTGGTGGTCCAGTGGTAAAGAATCTGCCTTCCCATGCAGGGGACGTGGGTTCGATTCCTGGTCGGGGAACTAAGATCCCACATGCCACAGGGCAACTAAGCCCGCATGCCACAACTACTGAGCTCACACGCCTCAACTAGAGAGAGAGAAAAAAACCACATGCCACAACTAGAGAGAAGCCCATGTGCTGCAATGAAGAGCCTGCACGCCGCAAGGAAAGATCCCATGTGCCGCAACTAAGACCCGATGCGGCCAGAAGAAAGAAAGAAAGAAAAGAAGAAAATAAAATAGGAAAAAACTCTATGTGGATTAACACAACAAAGATTTATCTTTTGCTCATATAAAGTCTGCTGTGGGTCCAGGCAGGCTTCCAGGGCAGCTGGTCTTCAAGCAGCGAGACAGCAATCCAGGAGGGTTCCAGTTCTGGGGCTCCACCCTCTCAACACAAGGCTTCCTTAGCACATAGGCCGGCCACAGAGGGGAGAACCCCACCCCAGGCCTCCTCCCTCTCCTGTCCGTGCCTGGAGTCCTGTGGCTATAGAATGCAGCAGGGCTTTTCCCTAAGGGTCCTGAACCACAGGACTCCAGGCCTGATGGGAGAGGGTGGAGGGATGGGGAGCCTCCTGCTTGTCCACTCAAGGTACTTGCCCAGGGGTCACCTTACTCATCCGTGACTTGAACCTCCCTCTGCCTAAACTGCCTCTGATTCAGGGTCCCTTGGATTGGCGTCTCAGCTTGACCATCTGTAGCAGAGATATTAATGCCCACCCGAGATCCACATGCTACGTCACATTTACCAGCCCCTCGTAGCCAGGAGGGGCCGTGACACTAGCCTTGGCCAGTGGGCTGTGAGGGGAGTGACATGTGTCACCTCTGACTGAAGCAGAAAAGAGTAGTGTGATTCTGGCACATACTCTGACTCCCTTGTTCTCTAACCAAAACAATGCTTCCTGGGGACACAGTGCTTTACAATTTGCAAAGCATTTTCCCCACGACAATCTCATTCGAGCCTTGCGCAACCCTGAGTAATAAGATGATCATATCCTCATTTTGCACTGGTGGCAGCCAAGGCTCAGAGAGGTCAAGTGACCTGCTCCAGGTCACACAGCAGCTGAGTGGCAGGGAGCTATCTCTCTACTTTCTTTCTTGCCTTACTTTGCTCTTTCCCTCCCCTCCAGCTTGCCTATCCCCTCACACCGCCCCCCACATCTACTCTCCCAAATAACCAAACAGCCCAGATTACCTGTGGAAGTTCCTTATCTAACAGAAGGAGGCCTATCCAGGCTCAGGAAGGCCCATTTCTACAAGGTGGGCATTTAGCCTGCAGTGCATGGGGCTCTCTCTGGAGAGCTCACTGGAGCAGATCCCAGAGGACAGCTCGACTCTTTGGATGGGCACGGCTAAGCAGCCTGCAGTTCATCTGCAGCCGCCATGAGCAGAGGGCCTCTGCTCCTGGCTAGGGCTTCTCGCACCACCTTTAGTTTGAGCGTTAGGGTCGTGGGGCTTCCTTGTTTGCTTTGTTCTTAAGGGATCTGTTCGTTTGTAGTGGACACCGTGCCCACTTCTAAAGAGAAAGCATCGAACAGAAATGCTAGGGGCAGCCCCTCACCCTCCCCACCAGCTCCCATCTGGTTTTGATAATGCACAGTTAGGCACTTGCTCGCCTCCATACGTTTGCCCAGGCTGTTCCCTCTACCAAAATACCTTTCCCTCACTTCTGCCTGGTCCACCTGCTCAAAGCTCACAGAGGTACCATCAGCTGGTTAACTCCATACCCCACTCCCCACCATCACTTGCTATGAAGGGGGAAAACGAGGTAGGGAGATTTTCTTCCCCAGATGCCCTCTGCAGGTGAGGTCCTATCATCAGTGAACGCACTAAATCAATAAATGTGAATTTCATTGCAGCTCCAAGTTCATTTGACTCTCAGCTCAGCAGACTCCAAGATGCTGGGTCCAAAGACAGCCACACAGCGTGTTGTACTGACCTTGTGCCCGTCAAAGGAGAGAGCTGGGAGGCAAACACCCTACCCACAGAGGAAGAATTCAGTTAGGACCTCTCCAAATGCCTGCTGATAGAACAGGCATTTAAACAGCTGTTATGAATGGATAAACAACAAGGTCTTACTGTATAGCACAGGAAACCATATTCAACATCCTGTGATAAACCATAATGGAAAAGAATATGAAAAGAATGTGCATACATGTATAACTGAAGCACTTTGCTGTACAGCAGGAAGTAACACAACATTGTAAATCAACTATACTTCAATAAAATAAATTTATTATCTTAAACAGCCGTTGTGCAGTTGTTTGTAGCACAGCATAATGAAAAGAATCTTTTTTTCCTTCCACATTTGCGAGTCAGGCAAGTTATTTACCTTTTCCGAGCCTTGGTTTTCTCATCTGAAAAATGGAACTGATTGTACCCACCTCACGGGTTTTTTTTTTTTTTTTAACATCTTTATTGGAGTATATAACTGCTTTACAATGGTGTGTTAGTTTCTGCTTTATAACAAAGTGAATCCGCTATACATATACATACATCCCCATATCTCCTTCCCCTTGTGTCTCCCTCCCATCCTCCCTACCCCACTCCTCTAGGTGGTCACAAAGCACCGAGCTGATCTCCCTGTGCTATGCGGCTGCTTCCCTAGCTATCTATTTTACATTTGGTAGTGTATATAAGTCCATGCCACTCCCTCACTTCGTCCCAGCTTACCCTTCCCCCTCCCCATGTCCTCAAGTCCATTCTCTACGTCTGCATCTTTATTCCTGTCCTGCCCCTAGGTTCTTTAGAACCTTTTTTTTTTTTTTTTTTAGATTCCATATATATGTGTTAGCATACAGTATTTGTTTTTCTCTTTCTGACTTACTTCACTCTGTATGACAGACTCTAGGTCCATCCACCTCACTACAAATAACTCAATTGCGTTTCTTTTTATGGCTGAGTAATATTCCATTGTATATATGTGCCACATCTTCTTTAACCACTCATCTGTCGATGGACACTTAGGTTGCTTCCATGTCCTGGCTATTGTAAATAGAGCTGCAATGAACACTGTAGTACATGACTCTTTTTGAATTATGGCCTTCTCAGGGTATATGCCCAGTAGTGGGATTGCTGAGTTGTATGGTAGTTCTATTTTTACTTTTTTTAAGGAACCTCCATACTGTTCTCCATAGTGGCTGTATCAATTTACATTCCCACCAAAAGTGCAAGAGGGTTCCCTTTTCTCTACACCCTCTCCAGCATTTATTGTTTGTAGATTTTTTGATGATGGCCATTCTGACTGGTGTGAGGTGATACCTCATTGTAGTTTTTTTTTTTTTTTTTGCGGTACACGGGCCTCTCACCGTTGTGGCCTCTCCCGTTGCAGAGCACAGGCTCTGGACACGCAGGCTCAGCGGCCATGGCTCACGGGCCCAGTCGCTCCGCGGCATGTGGGATCTTCCCGGACTGGGGCACGAACCCATGTCCCCTGCATCAGCAGGCGGACTCTCAACCACTGTGCCACCAGGGAAGCCCCTCATTGTAGTTTTAATTTGTATTTCTCTAATGATTAGTGATGTTGAGCATTCTTTCATGTGTTTGTTGGCAGTCTGTATATCTTCTTTGGAGAAATGTCTATTTAGGTCTTGTGCCCATGTTTGGATTGGGTTGTTTGTTTTTTTGATATTGAGCTGCATGAGCTGCTTATAAATTTTGGAGATTAATCCTTTGTCAGTTGCTTCATTTGCAAATATATTCTCCCATTCTGAGGGTTGTCTGTTCGTCTTGCTTATGGTTTCCTTTGCTGTGCAAAAGCTTTGAAGTTTCATTAGGTCCCATTTGTTTATTTTTGTTTATATTTCCATTTTACTAGGAGGTGGATCAAAAGGTTCTTGCTGTGATTTATGTCATAGAGTGTCCTGCCTATGTTTTCCTCTCAGAGTTTTATAGTGTCTGACCTTACATTTAGGCCTTTAATCCATTTGAGTTTATTTTTGTGTATGGTGTTAGGGAGTGTTCTAATTTCATTCTTTTACATGTAGCTGTCCCAGCACCACTTATGTTTTTTCTCCATTGTACATTCTTCCCTCTTCTATCAAAAATAAGGTGACCATATGTGCGTGGGTTTATCTCTGGGCTTTCCATCCTGTTCCACTGATCTCTATTTCTGTTTGTGTGCCAGTATCATACTGTCTTGATTACTGTAGCTTTGTAGTATAGTCTGAAGTTCAATGGTTGGTTTTTAAGGCTCGAATTAGATCTGAGCCCACATCCAGCACCGGGGCATAATCAACACTGGCTCTCCGGTCTCTAGGATAACCTATTCATAGCCTGCTTCACTCCATAGAGAATACTATCTGGCATCTTAGAACAGACATGTTTTTTAGTTCCTTTCACATCCTCTCCATTTTGGATTCCTTTCCCCCTGCCCACAAGCTCCATCCAAACTGCCAGTGAAGCTGTTTGAAAAGGCGAGAACAAAAGGAGCTGACAGCAGGGAGGAAACCGAGCAAGACTGGGAGAGCCTGGGCAGCGCGGTTTCCACAAGATGCCAGCCAGGCTGCCCGCCCTGCAGGGCATCCTCTGGGACTCCAGGCTGAGGTGGCTCCTTAGCCTATGTGCCCTCCAGGGGGGCAGCAGTGTGGCCTGAAGTAGAAGATGCTATGCTGGGCCCAGGGAGAGGGATTAGAGCTTGAGGGGCATTAAGGAATCTCCACAGGAGTGTTTGTTTTCCCACCTGCCTATGGAGAAGCATCAGAGGAGTGGGGATCTGAGGACCCAAGGGGGAGCTTCATGGTGTTCTCTAAGCTTCCAGATCCTACACGGCATCACCAAGGGGGCACCTGGAAGGTGCCTTTCCCTGGGAGGTTCAAAGAAAAGGCAAGACAGCCATCTGAGTGGATTTTGACAAGGGAGAGATGGCTTCTCTCTGCAGCCCAGGGCTCTGCTGGGCATGGCAGCCATGTGACCAGGTCGGAGAGCAAGCTCAGCTCAGCAGATTCCAAGATTCTGGGTCCAAAGGGAGCTTAGTCTGCTTCTAAGCCTCGGTGTCCCTTCTCATCCCATAACACCTGTATCATGGCTCACTGTGACGAGCAAAGGAGATGATGCACGGAAGACATTTGCTGCTGGGCCACTGACACCCAGTGCCTGGCCTCTGGACTGAACCTCCTGTCTGCCTTGCCACCCTGGTGGGCAGCAAACAAGGAGGGGACGGCCTGGTCATTCTAAGGTCCCAGGTGGGCAAGTGAGCCCACGGGAGGCTAACTCGCCCGAGTGATTTTGTGAGTTCTAGGTTAGCAGCAGCAGGACTAACCGACAAGATCCCAATTGCTATCACTCATGAAACGTCCCTGGTGCCTGTGCTGAACACCCTACAGGCCTTACCCTCTTTAGACCTCAAAACAGCCCCGAGAGGAGGACGCTCTCATCATCCCCATTTCGCAGACAGGGAAACTGAGGCACTCTGATGCGCCTCAGCCCGGCTCTCTCTCCTCTCAGAGGAGACCATAGGGGCTTTTCTTGTAACAGGAGAGAGGGCTGCAGAAGAGAGCTGAGGGCCCAAGTTGGGCATTTCTGGGGGAGTCAGTCATGGTGGCCACAGAGCACGACCCACCCTCCACGGGCCTGGGCCCCACAAAACCACAGGCATAAGCCAGAGTCACCGCTTCCTTTGGAACTGGTAAGTCTTGACTTCTAGACTGGCTGTTATATTCTAGACTGGCTGCAAACCACGCCCGGATCCATTTATTTTGAGGAAGGTGAGAATTTATTCCCCATTATCTCCCTCATCACAGAAAGGGTATTCGAGGTTCACACTCTGGGTTTTAAACTGTGTTGTTCCTGGGGCCCCTGGGCCAGGGAAAGGGTCGGGGTTGGGGGAGAGGTGACAAAGGAAAAGGGATGGTGTGTTCATAGTTCTAATTTACCAGTGGCAGTTAGCTTCCTAAAAGGGCTAACCTTTCAACCTTCTGCCTGCCTTCACTGGGGGGAACTATTGACATTTAGAATTTGCAAGCCAAATGCCATGGCAAGAGAGGCAATGTTTTTTTAATGGGGACTCAGAGACCGTGAATGTGTTCTTCCCGCCCTGTGCCATTTGCATACTTTACAGGGTGGAGGTTAAGCTGCATTTTAACAGGTTTGTTGGCTTCCTGGAAAAGTGAGTGTCCGTGACTGTGGGAATTATTATACATGTGGTTTCCAGATGCAGCTGTTTTTGCATCCTTACTCCTTCCCTGTGCTCTGGTCCATGCCAGGAAGAGTAGGTGGAAAGGATGGCACAGGTCTGGGATGGGCCAGAGGCTTCAGTCTCTCACCATCCAAGGAACTGAAAGATCAAGGTCCTTCTCCCTGCCTGCCTCTGGCTAAGAACCCACCCTCTTCCCAGGCAGATCGTACTTTCCAGTGGTTACTGTGTCCATCCTCCTGCCCCTGGACAGTGATTGGCTTCCTCTAGCGCAGCCAGAGGCCTCTCTGGGTCTTTAATTCATCCATCTGTCCGTCCATCCATCCATCCATCCATCCACCCATGTATTCAATCAAGCAACTAACATTTACCAAGGGCTTATTATGTACTGGGCACTGTTCTAGGCACTGAGGATGCAATAGAAAGTAGGCAGGTTCCCTGTCCTCAGGGAGCCTACATGCTAGTGGAGAAGACAGAGGATAAACAAAATAAATAAGTGCAATACTATGTGGAATATCAATTGTGCGATGTGCTTAGCAGAACAACACAGCAGGGAAGGAAGAGAGGAGTGTTGGGGTGGGAGACTGGCATTTTTAATACGGTGGCCAGGAAAAGCCTCATCACAGACATTTCAGCAAAGACTTGAAGCGATGAGGAGTGAGCCACATAATAGGAATAGCCAGTGCAAAGGTCCTGAGGTTCCCAAGAGAGACCTGCCAAGTGGAGGGGACAGCAAGGAGGTCAGGGCAGCTGATGAGCGGGCAAGGTGGGGAGAGGTAGGCAAGGACCATGCAGGTCCACAGAAGCCTCCAACGGGGCTTTGGCTCTTACTCAGTGCCATGGGGAGCCATTTATTCCAGGAGGATGGCATGAGCTGGCTAGTGCTTTAAAAGGTCCACTCTGGCAGCGGGTAGAGAGTAGATTTTAGAGGGTCAGAGAGACAGGACGGGGAGCCGTTAGGAGGCTGTGGCAGTAATCCAGGTGAGAAGTCCTTATGGCTTTTCAGAGAAAGTGAGCCCACAAACTCTCCCAAGTGATGACCATCCAGAAGTTCTCCAAAATGTGCTCAGCTGGGATTTCCAGGTCATTATGAGGCTGGAACTGCCCCCTAGGGGCTTAAAGCCTGTCTTGGGGCATGAAGACCCCTGTGTTAAGAGATAATTGGCCTGACCCACACTGGGAGCTCTCCCCAAAGGAATCACTGAGGGCCTCCCGTTCAGAGGAGCAGGGCTCAGGCATCTTTCCCTGACAGACATGAGCCCCAAAGGACAGTAACTATGGCAAACCCTACACCTCCCAGCACTTGAACACTCACCAAGTACTTTCAGCTGCATCATTTCATGTGCATCTCATGACAACCCTGCAAATCAGGGTTCCAAATATTGTTCCATTATTATTGTTCCCACTTTGCAGATGGAGAAACTGAGGCCTCAGCTGGAGGAACAGAAAGTGAGGACCAGGAGGATAGGCTAGGAGATGAGGCTAGGGTGGGGAGGGGGCCAGACCCCTGAAAGTCCTGAGTCTTACTGCCTTCCGTCCCCCATGCCGAATGAGCCCCTTCTCCCTAAAGAGGTCGGGATGGGAAGCAAGAAAAAAGGCAGTTTTCCTTCTGCCCACAGACCCCCGGACTTTTGGGAGGCGACTCTGAGACCTGGCCCATCCTAGACCTGCCAGGTCCAAGACCCCTTTTCCCACAGAGGAACCTGGTGCAACTCCATCCAGGAGGAAAAGGTGCAGAACGATGACGAATGTTGGCTTCTCTGTAGCCAGCCCTCTCTCCAAGGCTTCTTCATGCCTGGCCCAGAAGATGAGAGTCTGGCCTGCCCTCCTCAGGGTTGCGATGGCCCAGAGCTGTTGAATGAAGGTGCTGGGGGTAGCCATTCTGCCTCTAGGGGCTGGAGCTTCTGAGGCATGGCTCTGTGGCTCTGTGGCTCTAAGTGGCTTGCGTGCCTCATGCTCTTGTGGCTGACCACTGCTTAGAACTCAGACGGAGGGAGGAAATGACAGGGACGGGATCACTGGTCATGCTGGGCACCTGTATGCTGAGTGGCTCACTGGAACCCTGGGGACAGTGAGGGTGCTGTGCAGTCGGGTGAAACTTCCTCGGAAACTTGAGCCCACATTTGCAATAGATTTATAAGAACTGTGTGGACATGTTTGCTTTCTTTTTTTAGCCCCTCATAAGTGATGCCATTATGGTGGCCATAACTCTTATTTACTCCATGAGCAGGCTGCTGGCACTGGCACAAAAATAGATTTGGAGAGTTTATCTCATACATGCATCATAAGGAAGCAACAAAGGCACCCAGGTGAGATTTATGTGGGCGGGGGAGGGGGTGGTTGAGCATCCTTCATCCCCACTTTCGCATTAATGCTGCTCCTCAAAGAGCCATTATTACCCTTCTTAATCAGAGCAAAGTAATTGTTTAAACTTCCTCCCTGCAGCAGGCTCGGCTCCCCCTTGCTCTCCAGGTGGGGCTGCACCGCCGAGGGGCTTGGGGGCACAGTGCCTGCTCAGAGAACAGCAGACTCCATGGTGGACTACAATAGTGAGATGGTGCACAGCTCAGTGGTCCTGGTTACTTGCCCCAAAGGGAAGGTATGGGGCCCAAATCGGGGTGCTCCTCAGAAGGGATGCTTGAGTGTTTGGGAAGAGGTTTGTTTTGTGCATTGAAAGAGCCCTCAGAAGTACACAGAGGACTTCCCTGGTGGCGCAGTGGTTGAGAGTCCGCCTGCCGATGCTAGCGGACATGGGTTCGTGCCCGGGTCCGGGAAGATCCCACATGCCACGGAGCGGCTGGGCCCGTGAGCCATGGCCACTGAGCCTGTGCATCCGGAGCCTGTGCTCCGCAACGGGAGAGGCCACAACAGTGAGAGGCCCACGTACCGCAAAAAAAAAAGAAAAAGCACACAGAGTTTCCCATCTGCAAACACACCACCCTCATTCCTGGTCTACATCCTTGGACATGGACCTGTTATTCCTACTTGAAATGCCTTTCCTCCCTCTGCCTATCTCAAGCCTCCCCATTCTTCAAAGCGCAGCTCAAATCATGCCTCTTTCTCAACATTTTCCCTGTCTGCTAGCAGAGAGGGGTAGAAGAAGCTACTCTGAGCTAGTGAGGGGCCAAGTCCTGACTTCACATGAACCAGGCCTCTCCTCAATGGGACTCAGTTACTTTATCTTTAGAATGGGCAGCTGCCGCAGAGGGCTTCTAGGACTTTTCCAGCTCTGAAGTTCACTGTCTATCCCAGGCCTCACCAGCCCACCCACCTGTGAACTGCTAAAACACTTCAGAGGGCCCTCATCTCTAGCTATATATTGGAATCTCTAGGGAGCTTTAAAAAAAAACTATCAAAGTCCAGCCCCACCTGGACCAAGTAAATCAGAATCTCTGGGGTGGGGCCTGGGCATTGGTAACTTTTAATGCCTACGTGATTCTAAGGTCCAGCAAGAGTTAGAAGAGCCCACTTGGGATCTGGATAACCCGTTAGCATTCTGGATAACGAATGCTAAATAGATGGATGGATGTGTAGGTAGAAGGTAGATTAGTGGGTTGATGGGTGGACAGGTGGTGAGTGCATAGATGAATAAATGAACGGGTAGATGGGTGGGTGGTAGATGGGTGAGTGGATGGATGGATGGATGGGTACATGAACGGTGGATGGAGGGGTGGATGGGTAGAAAGATGGTGGGTGGATAGGTGAACTGAGTGGTGATAAATGGATACTTTCTTGCAATTGTCTGCTACCTTCATGGAGTTGACCTTGTCTTTTCATCAGGACTATGAGCTTTCTTAGGGCAAGGATTTTTCACATCCTTTATGTTTCCCCACAATGCACTCAGCATAGCGCCAGACAGAACAAATTCTCAAAGGAGTCCTAATATCTGTGCATGTCAAAAACACTAGACTAGGGGAAGATGGGGGTTTAAATATTGCATCCTTCATTCGTTGTGACTTTAGTCAAGTCAACCTGCCTTAGACTTCTCACGGTGTTACTAACAAGAGCGACAACAATAATAATAACCCCTGACCTCCACCAAGGTCCAGTGGCTCAGATAAATTTAAAAGTGTAGTATTAATGGGAGAATGGTGTTATTGTTCTCATGATCCCTATTATTTAGTTCCCCAACTCAGCAGCGGTATTTCTGACCTCCCTTGCATTGCTGGTACTGGCCATCCTGCCTTTGATGGTATTTTATCCTCCACCCTCAGGGTCCAGGCTCCCACTGATGGAGACATGGGCCCAGACTTCCTGGGAGCCCTTGAAACCTAACCCTGACCCCTCTCCATTCTCCGCGGAGCAGGCCAGGACTCAGCTACCCTATCTCTGCCTCCACATAAGGCCTTCGCCTTTCCCTCACCAGTGTTCCGCTCCTGGCCAGTATCTCTGTTCCCCTCGGGTCCTTAGCTCCCAGCTCTTAGTTCCTGGCAGGCTTCCTGGCAGGGCCACCCGGCCTGGCCCGGTCACCAACATGCCTGCCTGATGGACTAAACCAGTAGCTCCTACCTGGTCCCAGCCCGCCAGACTGTGGTCCATCCTGCACTTAAGCCACCCATGGATCCTGAACGCACAAAGCTGACCAGGACCTCCCCTGGTTTAAAATTCTCTGTGGGCTCCTTCATGAGGGCCCCTCACTGCCTGATCCCAACAGGCCCCTCCAGCTCTGGCCCCTTACCTCCACCCAGCCTGTGCCCCTTCCACATGGACTTTTCAACATTTCCCAGATGTGCTGGGCCCTTCTCCAACTCCAGGGTTTTGCATGTGCTGTTCCCACTGCCTGGAATGTCCTCCCTTCCCCCACTCCAGTCTCTTCACTTGACAAACTTCAATGCCCTCTTCAAAAGTCACCCCAGGGCCCTCTGGATGAAGATGTTCTTCACTGGCCTGGGCAGAACAAGCAACCTGGGAAACGATGAGGGAGTGAACAAATGAACACACGGGCTTCAGGTGTGTTCTTTCAAACACCTCAGTAGAAGGTTGCCAAATAACGTAATCAGGGCTTCCCCCTACTTTAAGCACAGTTATTGAGGGGGCGTCCCTGATAGGGAACTACCTTGAGAGATTTGATGCAGGCTTCAAACTTTAGGCCTGGCCAGGTTTATGGGGGTGGTAGGGGGAAGATGGAAGAAAGGAAGGAAAAGAAAAAAGAGAAGAGGATGAGCTATAAAAGGGTAGAAGGGACTAGTCCAGAAATTGTGTGTCTATATCTTGAGATTGTAAAAGAGGCTATTCTCTAGAAGCAGGCAGTGAAAGTAGGTGATGTTGCTGGTGTAGATATAGGATCTGGATAAGTGGTGGGTATAGACAGAGAATCTGTGTAACTGGATAACTATCTCTCCCACTCAAGAAAGAGTACATTTCACCCACTCAGTCTTGACAAAACACACCTTAAATTCCAACATAAATTACCCAAGGCCCCTGGACAAGATCACGTTCAAACTGTGCTAATTTTCCTCTGATGAGCTGCAAACTCCTGATCCTTTATATTATTTCATGAAACATGGTGTATGAATAATCTGGGCCGTTGGCACTAAGGATTCAATAAAACTACTGAGATTCACAGGCCCAGAATAAAGCTCCTATACAGTTCATTTTCTTTAGCTAATGCAGCTTTCAATGATGCTCACCCATTTTCAACGGTAAAAGATGTAATGTTAATCAAACACTTAATTTGCAAGTGTTTTTCTTCGTAAATGTCACGTACAAGGGGCTTTTCAGATGTGAGCCACAACATAATTGCGTGAGGGTGCCTCGTTTGTTGGCATGTATTTGTGCTGGGGCAAGTAGGGCCTCTTGGATTCCAACGCTCTGTGAATATCCTTTCTCATTTCAGAGTATGGAGCATTTGGAAAATAAACCCAGTATCATTTATAATGTTTAGTAACATTCCAGTCTCAACTCAGTTTTCACAGTAAATATCTTGCCCCAGAAGCAAGCTCTGTGATTCAAGGATCAAGTAAACGTAAGGGTCTGATTTGCTGTTCAATTGTTAGTTATTAAATCACAGTGGTGAGGGACTTCCCTGGTGGTGCAGTGGTTAAGAAACCGCCTGCCAATGCAGGGGACACAGGTTCGAGCCCTGGTCCCGGAAGATCCCACATGCCGTGGAGCAATTAAGCCCGTGCACCACAACTACTGAGCCAGAACTCTAGACCCCTCGTGCCACAACTACTGAGCCCGCATGCCACAACTACTGAGCCCGCGCGTCTAGAGCCTGTGCTCCGCAACAAGAGAGGCCACCGCGGTGAGAAGCCTGCACAGCACAACGAAGAGTAGCCCCCGCTCGCCGCAACTAGAGAAAGCCTGCGTGCAGCAACAAAGACCCAACACAGCCAAAAATAAATAAATAAAATAAATTAAAAAAAAAATCACAGTGGTGAGAAGCCTTACATGGCCACGCTGCTTAGGTTTTAAGTACAGAACAGCCTTGATCAGATTCAGGGATCTCTGAGAAGGCATGTCTATCTCTTTCCTAGAGATGGTTCATGATAAAAAAAAGGAATCCCCAAATTCCAGAGGCAGAATGGACTTTCTGACCAGAAGTCTTTGTCAGATGCAAGAGTGTATGATTTCATGACACTGGGTCAGAGACTTCTGGAAAGCGTGGAAACAGATGGCTCTGAGAGGGTGATCCAGCCCCTTCCTAGTCAAAACATTGTCCCAGACCAGCTGGTTGACATCATACGTGAGTTTGTTCGAAATGCAGAATTTCAGGCCCAGATCCCCGCCCCTGCCCCCCCACCCCCGCTTCCCAGCTACTGAATCAGAACCTGTGTTTTATCAAGATCCCCAGGTGATTCATGTGAGTAGTTCTGGTCTAGTTAATGCCCCACTGAACCCTCTCTGGAAATTTGACCCATTTCATTTTTTGCTATTCTGGGCCTGGGGTGAAGAAGGAAGAGCTGAGGAGGGGTGAGGTGGGTGGGTGGCAAGAGGGAGTAGGACTTAACCTTCTGAGCCTCATTTTTCTCATCTGTAAAATGGGAGGTCAAAATACCTGCCCTACTCAGGGTTATTGTGAAGATTATGAACAAGATAACATAGCTCTAGCCCTGTCCCTGACACATCCTAGGTGCTCAATTCAATAGATATGAGTTCCCTGCCCATGTGAACCTCACATACCCAGGTGGACAGCCAGGCAGACAAGAACCTTAGCCTGCCCCAATCTTGAGCGTTAGGTCTACAGCTCCTAATTCAGGCAAAGAAGCCTCCATCTTCTGAGAAGAAAGGAAATAAAAGCTGGAGAAGTATGCAGCACCCTTCAGGGTTATGAGTCTGCAGGTACCAACGATACAGAAAGCTGAGCTCTATAAGGAGACATCACTCGCCAATAAAGGGCACGAAACTAAGAACCCATCTAGAGACTGGGGCTCCAGATCTGACCCTGCCAGGAACTTACAGTGTGACCTCGGCCTCAGTTTCCCTACTTGTGCCACGGAGAGGGTGGAATTCGTTACCACCAAAGTCCCTTCTCACCCTGTCACTCTCTGATTCTGCTTGGAGATGCAGGGAATGGTGCTCGCCAAGCTGCATGCACACTCTTCTCACTGGGAAAATTAATTCAGTCCTCAATGCTGCAGTCTATAAATTACTGGCCAGTCTGTTTCAGAAATATTAAGGGAACATTTAAAAATTGCACCTTCCATTCAATGCTGCAGAGTAAAGATCTTGGGGCCTTCAGACGTTTATCTTCCTTAAAGCCCCAGCTAGAATCAATCTCCCCCAGCCTTCACTGGAGAGAACATCATTTCAAGGCGGGGACAGTATGTCAGGCTGACTCTCCCCTCCCTCTCCCCACTCCCTGCTCTTGAGAATTCGCTTTCCTGAATTCAAACTGGAGACTCTGAGTGAAGCAAAGTGTGGGTAGGGAGGAGGGCAGGGGAGGTCGGCGGTGATAGAGGCTGGGGTGGGGCACACTGTCCTGATCCGCTCTGGCAGGGTCGAGGTGCTGGCTCAAGGGCCCTGAGAACAGGTCAGGAAGTTAAGCTGTCTTCCGCAGTAATCGATTCTGACAGCATAACAAGTTAATTCGTCACTGTTTTGCAACTTACTTGAGAATTCATCAGTAAGCAGAGTCCCACAGGACAGCTTGTAATCACTTGTAAACTCACATTAGGTCTCCCGGCTAAACACTGTTGATATCAGGTGGAGCTGGGCTCCCACCAGTGACTACAAATGGGCTGCTTTCACCTTCTCTATTATGTCAAGGACATGCTCTGGCTGGAGGTGATGCACGCCGATGAAGGCCAAGTTATAGGCACCGTAATTACTGAGCGATCACGCTAATTGGAAATACCTTTATGGGAGGGATGAAAGGTGGATCGAGTCCCCCCATCCCTTAAATACACCATATTCTCTCTCCTTGGTTATTATAATTATGTTTAGGCTCATTGACGTGTCATCATGATAAATGGAATGAGCTAGGAGAAAAAGACTTGTTAGGGCCCAGCTCCTTGTGTAGAATTAATACGTCAATGAAAGCCCTTTCCAGCAGAGGGTCTTCTCCATGCTTTATTACAATAGTTTATCAGAAACAGTTATTTTAATACCAGGCCATAAAGATGATATCAGGTGGCAGCTTTACTTCCCACGAGTTAAATATTAATTGCCACGCAAAAGGAATATAAAAATGACACGGGGAACAAATATTACAGCTTCCTGCAAAGTAAAAAGAATTCTTTAACATGAGCATCTCCACAATAGGGTGCACACTGAGGCTTAATTAAAATGCACCATAATTCTGTGACTTTTATTCTTGGTGGCTTCAATGAGATGGGCTCCCAGATGGAAGCCAGGCCACATCCCTGCAAGACGGACTGACAGCTCTCGATAAAGCACGGCCTCTCGGCAACATAACAGGGCAACCGCAATAAATGGCTAAAATCAGAATAGAGGCCGTGCGGAAGGTAAGTGCAAATTTACCTAAGAGCCTTAAAATGTTTTAACTACCGTTTCAATCAAGCCTGGAAGTTTGAAATGTGGCATTAAACACACTTCTTCGAGAAGCTGTTTTCTTTCCACCCCCAGAGCTAATAAATCCAAACGGCTTACCAGGAGAGAGTGGAACAGGGAGATGGGGGCTGGGAGAGGTAAGATTAAGAGATGAGGGCAGAAAGATGGGGGAAGGGACTGAGGGTCAGAGGGATAGGGACAGAGAGGGGGGACAGGGATGGGACCAAAGTCGGGGAGATAGAGGACAGAGAGACACACACAGGGCAAAAGTTACTCATGAAACAGATATGGAAGGAAAGAGGAAGCACCAAAGCAGGAGGTCGGCAGAAGAGATAATACTCTTTTCCAAAACTCCTTTTCATAGCCCTCAAGGCCCCCAACCCAACCACAGTCTTTTCCCTTGCAGACCCATCTCCATGCCCCGTGCACCTGCTGCTCCCAAGTGTCTCCTGCTGCTGCATGGGTGTGTTTGTCCTTCCCTCCAGACTCTGAGCCCATGCCTGTGGACTTAGTGTCCCCAGTGCCTGGTGCAGTGAGTGAGCAGTGAAGACTTATGGGACTGAGTTGAACGTGGACCAAGACCTAGGAATTGTGACAAATACACAGAGACAACAGCCCAGGGGGATGGAGAGAGAGCCCCTGGGGCCAGTCCCTTTGGCAACTGGTGGCTGGCTTGCATCTGGCTTGGGCAAGCCCACCGCTGGTGGCCAGGGCCCATGGTACTGGCTATGTCACCCTGGGGGAGGCAGGGACTGGACTGGGGACTGGAGGAAGCAGGGAGTCCCTGCCAAGGCCAGAACAGCAGAAGATGGGGAGCCCAGAAAGTGGGGGGAGCTGGCTGCAGAGACTGGGGCCACAGGAAGGACTAAAGGATGCGACTTAGAGGAGCATCACTGAATTGTGGTACCTAAAGGCTGCCTCCCACCCTCACCCCTCAAACCTGGGGGCCTTCTTGGGGGAAGGGCCAAGGGGTTGAGCCCTGACTCTGCTGAGAGGACCAGGGAAACTGCAGCCCTACCCTGGCTGCAGAGAAGACTGAGGCCCTGGGAGATGAAGGCAGTCATCCCAGGCCATCCCCAGGCATTCAGGCCAAGGCAGCTTTCCCACCACACTGCCCCCTTCCCCTAACACCCTCACTCCCTCCCCATCCCAGGCCTGGAAAGGCTTAACTATACATTTCAGCCTCATTCATTCCCCTATTTCCTGAGTATAGGGTACAGTTCCAGACACCGGGGATACCCTGGTGAAGTCCCCTCAGTGGGCTTACAGTCTACAGGACAGACAGACAGCAACCATGTAAACTGGTCAGGGCCTGGGTGGGGAGTGGGGGGCCCAGCGCATGGCGCAGGGACGCTGGAGACTCCTTTTGGTCAGATGGTCAGGGAGGCCTCTCTGGGAAGGTGACATCTGATACATGAGGGATCAAGAGAAGCCAGCTCTGCAAAGACTGGAGGAAGCTCCTTCCAGGCAGAGAGCTCAGCAAGTGCAGAGGCCCAATGGCAGGAAAATCCCTGCCAGGTTTGTGGGACAGCGGGAGGCCAGCATGACTCATGCACAGCCCACAGGGGTAAGGGTGGGGTGGGTAGGGGGAGTGAGAGGCCGGTCATGTCAGCAAGGCCAAGAGTTTGGAGTTTTTCTAAGGACAATGGGGAGCCACTGGAGGATATTAGTTGATATTAGTTGAGCACCTGCTATGTGCCAGGCACTGCTCTAGGCACTGGGACTCATCAATGAACCAGACATACATAAATCCCTGCCCTCATGGAGCTTCCTTTCTAGGAGGAGGAAACAGAGAATGACTATAATTAATGTGTAGATTTACATATCATAGTAAAAGATGATAAGTGCTATTTGAAAAATAGATCGGGAGTGGGGGATCAGCAACAATGGCGGGCAGAAGTAGGGCTGTAATTGTACAATTACTATGACACAGATGACCTCCCTGAGAATGTGATATTTGAGAAAAGCCTTGAAAAAGGTGAGTGTGATGGGTCCTTGTTCTTGCGCTGGAAAATCCCCTCCAATCTTGAGTATAGGCTGGACCTGCGACTTGCTTCTAACTAATAGACTATGACAAAGGTGATGGGCTGGCACTCCCGTTATGATATGTATAATGTGCTATGTTATGGTATGTAGAAGGCTCTCTTCTGCCATATGCACTAGAAAGGCTTTTCTCCCTTGCTGGCGGAAGTCAGTTGCCATGCTGTGAGAAGGCCTATGGAGAGGGCACATGGCAAGGCATGTCCAGTACTGTCACCGTAAACATCCCTGACACAAATAGTTTCACTGCACAACTAATTGGCCATAAGGCAATTTTGCCGTAAACGATAAGGTAACTGGCTGACAGTTTGGTATGACTTAACGGCAGGTATTTTTATATCATAAAGAACCTACATACCATATTAGATCCTGAATCCTTAATGAGTGACTTTGAGAAAGGAAGTATCATCCCTTTCTCTAAGATACACCCGAATCTATAACCATGGATCTACACATTTTAAATGTATTTAAATATTTTTTGTATTTTCATTTTTCACAATAAAATCTTTAAAAATTTTAATTTTTTATGTTTCATTATGTCCTTTTAAATGTCTTTTATTCTATTTTCATGATTTTATCTTTCATGGCAAAACTGTCTTACGTCCAATTAGTTGTGTGCTGAAACTGCTTGCAGCAAAGATTCTTACGCAAAAATATTTAGAACCAAGAGGACACATGGCAAGGAACTGTGGGCAGCCTCTAGACACTAGCAACTCCTAACTGACAGTCAGCAGGAGAATGGGCCTCAGTCTTACGGCTACAAAGAGCTGAATTCTGCAACAACTGGAGGGAGCTGGGAAGCAGATCTTCCCCAGTTGAGCCTCCGATGAAGCTGTAGCCCATTGACACCTTGGTTGTAGCCTTGTGAGACCTTGAGTAGAAGGACTCATCTAAGCCACGTCCAAACTCCTGACCTACAGAAATTACGTTTATGCCAGTAAATTTGGGATAACTTGTTACGTAGCAATAGAAAACAAAATAAGGTGAGTGTGAGCTATATGGATATTTGGGGAAGAAAAATTCCAGGCTGAAGGCACAGTGCAAAGGCCCTGAGGCAGGAGAGGAATCCCACAGAGGTCAGAATGGCAGATGTGCAAGGCAACGATTGTAGAATCGTTGAGGTTGAATAACATGACGGAGTGATACGGAGGCTTTGGTTTTTATTTTTAGTGCAATAGACATTTTTTGTTAAAACAACCCCTTTGAATAATGAAAAAGTATATTTTCAGATGTGAATTTTAAAAATACAATCTATAAAAACAACTGGGAGATATACGTATTCAGAGCAATTATAGGTCCCCTGAACCATAGCTAGGGTGATAAAAAGGTGTACATTCAGTTCTCCCAAAATTTCACTTTTATTCAAATGCCAACACGTTACAGGATTTCAAACTAATGGCTTTGTACCTAGATAAATTGATACTTTTATTTGGAAACACTCCACAGCTCCATGCTTGGAGCTTTAAATATCATTTCTAAGTAGCTCCTGGAGGTTTTGAGCAGAAGAGGGACCTGGCCTGATCCATGTTTTAGAGTCCAGGCTGGCTGCTGGGTGGAGAAGAGGCTGTAGGGGAGGATGGACGGACGCAGGGACCAGGTGGAGGGGGCTGCACTCGTCTCGGTGAGCCATGAGAGACCTTACCAGCGGTCTCTGGTGGACCCCTGGGTGGCCTGCAAAGGCTATGGAAATGACAAAGCCTGGTCCTTGTCCACAAGCAACAGAAGTTCCAGGCCACAGCTCTAGCCCCCAAACCAGGCTACAAGACCATGTATTGTGTAAGCACCTACTGTGTGCAAGGCCTCTGCCATGGGCCACAATTCCTCATTTTAGCTTTTTCGTTTGGGTTAGGAGGATCCCAGAATGGGCTTGGGGGAGTTGCTGAGCCTTCTTTGAGGAGCCTTTCTTGATTAACCCCCAAGCTTACAGTATTCCTCAGCCTGAAAGCTCCCCACACTTCAAAGTTCTCCATTAAATTTGCACCAGTCAGATTAAAATCCAGAGGAAAGGGATAGAGGGAGTAAAACAAGTATTTCTTAAGAACCTGCTACTTGCCAGACACTGTGCTGGGAGCATTTATTTCTTAAGTGAAGCATGTGATTGGTGTGACTGTCTTCATTTTTTTCTAATGGGGAAACAAGCTCAGAGAAGTCAAGTAACAGGCTCAAGGTTGCACAGAAACAACTCCACAGTTGGGATTTGAACCCAGTCCCTCTGACGCCAAAGTCCATGTTCAGAACCCACCACCGTGCCAGCCACCTAGCGCTTTGATGAAATACCATTGCAAGAAAATAAAACACTGTATAAAACAACTCCAAACCCCACCAATAACCCACCTTCCCCAAGCAGCACCTAGTGTAACAGCACTCCAGGACAATGAATGAATTAGGACAATGTCTTAGGAGGGTATGGGTTTGTGACATGATATATTTATTTTAAGTGCTATTATTCCATTTTCGTTTAGGGCAAGGTCTACACTCCCCCATCAGACTGGGAGCTCTGTGAGTCACAGCCTGGGGCTCCCACACCAACCTAGAAGCTTCTGGAGGGTCCATCTCTTCCTTCTAAGGGCCCGTCTGCCCCTCCCTCAAGACGCTCAAGCCCCACCTACCAGGCCCATCCACAAGTCCTCATTGGCTGGGCCGCATGTCCATCACACCCCGCAGGTCTTGAAAGCACAGTCACAGCCCGTAGAGGCAAGAGAAGGGAACTCTGCCATGGGTGAGGCAGGAGGGGGATGTGCTCACCATCAAAGCATGCCCCGACACGCCACCATGGCACCTAACATTTTGGGGCAGTTGTCATCTGTGATGGTAAAAACCAAACCAAACAAAACCAAAAACAAGTCAAGTTTATCTCCAAGACTGAAACAAAAAACAAAGGGAAAAACAGCAGGTGGCCTCTCTTGGGGAGACCTCCCACCCCCAACTCAACCTGGATGCCCCCTCCCTATTTCGGTTGCCCTCGACTCTCTGCACTTCTTGATCCGATGGCCTGGTAGTGGGGTCTACACTGGGGTCGGGGGATTAGTTAACTCACTTCTAAGTGGTGTCCCCCCTCCACCCCCAAGGAGCCTCACACCAGCTCCCTTGAGAGACGTTGCAGGTAGGGGTAGGTGCTGAGGCGCCCCTGAAGTTTGCTCCTCAGCAAACATTGTCCTGGCAGGAGGACACTGCCAAGTGTGGCTGAATGGCCACCTGCTGTTCTTTACATTATCGATTGCAATCCCTGCTTAGAAGCTTGAAAATGAGATCTTTTTTCCCTCTGTTGATTTTCCCGTCTTTTCCACTTGGCAAACACCAATATTTCCCCTGACTTTTCACTACTGAGAGTACTTGAGGAAGGCACAGTGAGGTGGGGACCCATTGGGGTTTCCCTCATCTTCTTCTAAGGAACATGGGAAACCTCCACCCAGGTGTCCTGCTGCAGAAGGGCTGGGGCCCAGGGGTCAGGAACATGCCTCGGGGCTAGGGTGACCAGTTGGCCCCTGCATCTTGCAAAGAGACACCCCAAGTTAATAGGATTTGGGGCTGGAAAAAGCCACTTTGTCTATCTCTCGTTCCAGACAGTTCTGAACAGGGATCCACAGTAAACTTGAAGGGAAGGGCTCTGTGGGGTTTGACCTCTGCCTGAGAACTTCCCAAACCCTAGGAAGAGACTATCTAATAGAGGGAGCCTGCAAAGTGGGGTTTCTGACAGCTCAGTTACAAGGTCATGAGAGGCGTACCGAGGACACTTCCCTGAGAGCAGGGAACTCGGGTCAGGAGAACACGGCTCTTAGGGTCCCAGCACCAACACCAGAGCCTGCAGGACCATCTCCCTAGACACTGACTCTCTCTCCCCATTCCAGGCTTCCTCATCACCCATGTAGGTACCGGGATTCATCCAGGGTAATGTTTGTATAGTACTGTTGGAGGCCCAGAAGGAATCTACAGGAATTTAAAATTTTTATGTGCCTACTTCAATGATAATTTAAAAAAAACCCAAACATCAGCAAAACCCGGATTGTTGCACAAAACCCAGTGGACCACATTGTAACTGAGCACTGCGCTGCCCTCCCTGGTCTCCAGCCCTGAATCTCTTTGGGGAGAGGCCCCACTCTGCCATGTTCCTAGCCTGCTCCCCAGTGGAGATCCCCATCCCCTGTGGGTCTCAGTCTGAGACCAGCCTTTTGCACCGTCCTCGCACCAAACTTCAATTACAGAAACTGCTCAGATCTCTAGGCTCCCGTGAGGTAAGGTCCTTCCATCTCCCTGCCAGGTTCCTGGTGGGGTAGGGATGTCTACTCAGGATGCCTCCCCAAGGCATCACCCCCACTCAGTCCATCCCACCTTGAGCTGAGGCTCAGAGTCATCCCACTTCCCAGGAAAAGTCAAATCCCACTAATACAAGCCAGCATGCTGCCATGGGGAGTTGAGGTCATAAGATGTCCTGTGGCCCAGTAATCAGGAGGCAGTGGAGGGCCCCAGGAAGGAGAGGTGCTATCTGCTTGCCACCCTGCAACTGACTCCAGTTCTCACCCGTGGAGGAGGGTGGAGCAGTGGTCCCAGCTGGAGGCAGCCTGCCTGCAACCAGCTAGGCAACCTTGGTACCAGTCTGGGCTTCAGTGTCCTCATCTGTAAAACGGGGAGAGTATTCATCCCTATCCTCAACAAAATACTAGCAAACAGAATCCAACAGCACATTAAAAGGATCATATACCATGACCAAGTGGGGTTTATTCCAGGAATGCAAGGATTCTTCAATATACGCAAATCAATCGATGTGATAAACCATATTAACAAACTGAAGGAGAAAAACCATATGGTCATCTCAATAGATGCACAAAAAGCTTTTGACAAAATTCAACACACATTTATGATAAAAACCCTCCAGAAAGTAGGCATAGAGGGAACTTTCCTCAACAAAATAAAGGCCATATATGACAAACCACAGCCAACATTGCTCTCAATGGTGAAAAACTGAAAGCACTTCCTCTAAGATAAGGAACAAGACAAGGATGTCCACTCTCACCACTATTATTCAACAGTTTTGGAAGTTTTAGCCACAGCAATCAGAGAAGAAAAAGAAATAAAGGAATCCAAATTGGAAAAGAAGAAGTAAAGCTGTCACTGTTTGCAGATGACATGATACTATACATAGAGAATCCTAAAGATGCCATCAGAAAACTACTAGAGCTAATCAATGAATCTGGTAAAGTTGCAGGATACAAAATGAATGCACAGAAATCTCTTGCATTCCTATACACTAATGATGAAAATCTGAAAGAGAAATTAAGGAAACACTCCCATTTACCACTGCAACAAAAAGAATAACATACCTAGGAATAAACTTACCTAAGGAGACAAAAGACCTGTATGCAGAAAACTATAAGACACTGATGAAAGAAATTAAAGATGATACAAACAGATAGAGAGAGATACCATGTTCTTGGATTGGAAGAATCAACATTGTGAAAATGACTATACTACCCAAAGCAACCTACAGATTCAATGCAATCCTTATCAAACTATGAATGGCATTTTTCACAGAACTAGAATTAAAAATTTCACAATTTGTATGGAAACACAAAAGACCCCAAATAGCCAAAGCAATCTTGAGAAAGAAAAATGGAGCTGGAGGAATCAGGCTCCCTGACTTCAGACTATACTACAAAGCTACAGTAATCAAGACAGTATGGTACTGGCACAAAAACAGAAATATAGATCAATGGAACAGGATAGAAAGCCCAGAGATAAACCCACACACCTATGGTCAACTAATCTATCACAAAGGAGGCAAGAATATACAATGGAGAAAAGACAGCCTCTTCAATAAGTGACGCTGGGAAAACTGGACAGCTACATGTAAAAGAATGAAATTAGATCACTCCCTAACAGCATACACAAAAATATACTCAAAATGGATTAAAGACCTAAATGTAAGGCCAGACACTATCAAATCCTTAGAGGAAAACGTAGGCAGAACATTCTATGACATAAATCACAGCAAGATCCTTTTTGACCCACCTGCTAGAGACATGGAAATAAAAACAAAAATAAACAAATGGGACCTAATGAAACTTCAAAGCTTTTGCACAGCAAAGGAAACCATAAGCAAGACCAAAAGACAACCCTCAGAATGGGAGAAAATATTTGCAAATGAAGCAACTGACAAAGGATTCATCTCCAAAATCTATAAGCAGCTCATGCAGCTCAATATCAAAAAAACAAACAACCCAATCCAAACATGGGCAGAAGACCTACATAGACATTTCTCCAAAGAAGACACACAGACTGCCAACAAGCACATGAAAGAACGCTCAACATCACTAATCATTAGAGAAATGCAAATCAAAACTACAATGAGGTATCACCTCACACCAGTCAGAATGGCCATCATCAAAAAATCTACAAACAATAAGCACTGGAGAGGGTGTGGAGAAAAGGGAACCCTCTTGCACTTTTGGTGGCAATGTAAATTGATACAGCCACTATGGAGAACTGTATGGAAGTTCCTTAAAAAACTAAAAAAAGAACTACCATACGACTCAGCAACCCCACTACTGGGCATATACCCTGAGAAAACCATAATTCAAAAAGAGTCATGTACCACAATATTCATTGCAGCTCTATGTACAATAGTCAGGACATGGAAGCGACCTAAGTGTCCATCGACAGATGAATGGATAAAGAAGATGTGGCACATATATACAATGGAATATTACTCAGCCATAAAAAGAAACGAAATTGAGTTATTTGTAGTGAGGTGGATGGACCCAGAGTCTGTCATACAGAGTAAAGTAAGTCAGAAAGAGAAAATCAAATACCGTATGCTAACACATATATATATAGAATCTAAAAAAAAAAAAAAAAGTTCTGAAGAACCTAGGGGCAGGACAGGAATAAAGACACAGACGTAAAGAATGGACTTGAGGATACGGGGAGGGGGAAGGGTAAGCTGGGACGAAGTGAGAGAGCAGCATGGACATATACACACTACCAAATGTAAAACAGATAGCTAGTGGGAAGCAGCCGCATAGCACAGGGAGATCAGCTCGGTGCTTTGTGACCACCTAGATGGGTGGGATAGGGAGGGTGGGAGGGAGACGTGAGAGGGAGGAGATATGGGGATATATGTATATGTATAGCTGATTCACTTTGTTATAAAGCAGAAACTAACACACCATTGTAAAGCAATTATACTCCAATAAAGAGGTTAAAAAAAGAAAGAAAGAAATAAACAAATAACACCAGTACTCCTTCCACTTCACCCTTGTCTTCAGTGGCTCATTGGCAGGGGCCCTTTCATCAGGCTATGGTCATGGGCTCCAAACCAGAGGTGACCAGACGCTGCTGGGCTGTTCTTCAGTGCTTCTGTAAGGGGGTGCTGGTCATAAGGGGGACTGGGTAACCAGTTGTACAAAGTCCCTTGCCCTGGTGACAAGGCATGGGGCACAGCCACCTCTGTGGTCAGCCTGTGCTTATGGTGTTCCTCACCGATGAATTCACCCACAAGCAGGGGCGCTTGTGATGAGCCAGGGACTCAGTTGGCCAAGAGCCACCAGGGAGTGGCAGGTCCTTGGTTATTAGGTGCTCCAGGGTCAGACAGCCGGGATCCTGTCCTGCTTTTCATGGCCCCTTACCCTGTTTCAACATCCGTTTCTGCATGTGTAAAATGGGAATGATAGTGGCACCAACTTAAAGATCACAAGTACAAGTGTCCTTCACCATCCAAGTCCAGTTGCGTTCAGAGAGAAAGTTGTCAGACTGAGTGTTTAATTCAAAACTTTATATCACTCCTTTCTGCTTCTGAATTTGCATGGGAGGGTTTGGATAGCAGGGTCCCATACCCGCCAATGATAAGGGGTTTGCCATGAGGGTTACACAAGGAGACCAGCATTTACTGAATACTTTGTCATGGTACGTGTAATTATTATTTACATGTAATACCCTAGTCAACTCACACAACTCCCCCAAAGAGTCACCATTTCACAAAAGAGGAAAGCAAGGCACAGAGAGGTCATATAACTTAGCCAAGGTCCCACAGCTGGGACAATGGAGAAGCCGGGACGTGAGCTAGTCTGCTTCCAGAACCTATGCTCTTAGCCTCCACAGGTTAAACATTTAGCCCAGCCTTGCTGTTGCTACTATAATTATTGTTATTTTCACATTCTCCTAGGCGATGAAAAGTTTTGATGATCCTATCTTTAAGGCATTTATTACTTTGGGGCAAAAACATTGGGGCAAAAAAATTCTAATGTTCTAACACAGGAATCAGCAAAGATTTTCTGTAAAGGATCAGACCATAAATATTTTTTTGCCTTGTGGGCAAGACAATCCCTGCCACACTGCTCAACTCTGCTGTTGTAATGAGAAAGCAGTCACAGATACCCAGAAACAAATGGGCGTGGCTGTGTTCCAATAAAACTTTATTTACAAGAGCAGGCAATGGAACAGACTTGGCTCACGGGCTGCGGCTTCCTATTTTAGGGAATTGTTTTAATTAGGAAGAGTACCTAGACCCCTCTCTTTTCTCAAGCCCAGGGGAAAGGACACCAGTGGTGTTGGGGAGGACAATCAGGGAAAGACCAGAGTACAAGTCATTCATCTGGGCTCTGGGGCAGGGGACCACATATCAGAGGGTCAACCCCAAGGCTTCCCCCACAGGTGTGCAGGGCTTGGGAAGCCCAGCTTTGGCAAAAGAACTTGGAGACATTGGGTTTAGAAACGAGCATGGGAGCTGTGGGAACTGTGTCTGGCTTGGCTGTCCCTTCAGTCAGAGCTTGCAGTGAGCAGTTGGAGAGCTGGGCTCCAGAAACTTCCAAGGCACACCTGCCCTGGATGTTACCTGCTACACTGCAACTCATCCGTGAGCAAACCTCAGCTGCCCACACCCGCCCTGGCTGGTCAGTGGGCATCTGAAGTGACAACGTGGTCCACTTGGGCGGGAAAAGAACAACACGAAGTGTTAGGGGATTACCACCGAGCGAGCAAAAATGGTGTCAACGTTGTTTCAGAGGCTTATAACCTTGTATCTAACAAGAGGGTGGCTCTGGAGGTTGGGTGTCTTTGTAGAACACCATTTATGAAGTTGCTGCAGAGCTAACTAGATCATTCTGGGCTAAGAGGAACATCATCTTCCACAGGCACGCTCTTTCAAATCAATCTGCCTCTCTCCCCCAGCAGCTGGGAGGCCTTGACAACTCCGCCTCTCGGTTCCCTCATCCTATAGAGTGAGAATAATTTGCAAGGCTGTCAGGAGGATTAAAGGAGACCCATGTCTGTGAGCGCCCAGCCCAGAACCCACCACATAGTGGGAGCTTAACAATGTTCCATCCACTTCTCTGGATTTTTATGTAGTCAAGCAGCTGAAGAAACCAAGGGCTTTGGGAAGATTTTAAAAAGAAAAACATAACACTGGGAGAAAACCATGCATTAGCTCGATCCTCTCCCCTCCCCCCTCCCCCCTCCCCCCTCCAAGAACTAGGAAAGGACAGCTGTCACTCATTTCAGCTGTGGTATCTCTTTGGTATAAAGTAGCCATGGTGTGTCACCTTGCTTGTTCTATTCTGTGCCAAGCACTGCATGGGCATAGAGAAGGGGAGATAAAAATGCCACCCAAGGTCCACCTTATGGAATTGCCCCTCCCTCATCACGGTCCCCTCCTGCCCTGTACACAGGCATAAGGAAGCACCTACAACACTGTCACACGCTGATTCACCTGCCTGTCTACTAGACCCTATGTTCCTTAAGGACAAGGGCTGCCTCTTTCTGCCTTGTCTCCCCAGGGTTTAGCCTAGGGCCTCCGCTCTGGGAGTTCCCACAGTGAGATACAGTGCTGGCCTTTGAAGCCATCAGCCAATCAACTTCCAAACTGCATGGCAAGTCACTGTGTTTCTTGGTGGTCCTCTTGGACTCTGTGGCTGTGACTGATGTTGGGAGACATTTAGAGCTCAGAGCAAACGCAGAGAGGTCTGTCCTGCTAATCTTTGTTTGCTGAGCAAATGTTATCGACTCAGGAAAGAGAGTTGCTCATTTCAACAGCAGACCTGCCTGTGTGGGTTATGCTCTCCCCAGAGAAGCCTCGAAGCTGCATCGGATACCTGTCATCTCCCGTGATCTGGACCATCCAGGGCTCCTGCTTCCCAGTCATGGCTGTGACCCAGAGATGGGAGACATGCAATGCAGAAATGAGGGGAAACCTCAGTGATTTCCTTTGGCGGCAGCAATAGCAGGGAAAAAAACAATCCATGCCACGCATCCTGCTGCCAATTATTTAAAGAAAGCTTGGCTCCAACTGAGTTCCTCCCTGCCGGTAATTCTTCGGCTGATGAGGCAATACGTGTCATCTGCATTCCTTACACTCCAGAATCAACTCGGCTCATTGGGTTATTAGTAGGACACATGCGCCCACCCAGAACCAGCACCCAAGGGAATCAACGAGCACAGTCAGGGCCCAGCACCATTCGCAGAGCCTGAGTCCTGCCAGATGACTCCCTGCACCCGCTCTGGCCTCCGGGTGCCCTCCTCTGCTCATCCCAGCTGGAAGGGACCTGCGCCTTCTCTGAGCTTTCAGCCTAACGTCGTGGTCCCAAGCACCCAGCCTTGGAGTTCCTGGGCTGGTTGTACCATCACAACTACTAGACTGAAGGCACCTGTGTGGGCGGGAACTTGCAATCCATTTATAAATCCTCAATAGAGCCTGGCTTAGCAATTGTCCTCCATGCATAAAGGAAATTCTGCTCTTCTGAGTCAAAAAGAGGCCATGAGTCAAGGTTGACCCACACAAGAACCCTCCAGTCTCTGATTTTTCTTATTCAGGACTTGGCTCAAACGTCCCCTCCTCAGGGAGGCCTCCCGGCCCACCCCACCTCCCTCACTCTAACTCACTGCTGTTTTATTTTCCTCATACCAACATCTGGAATTACTGTATTTATTTCTGAGCTTGTTCACCATCTCCCTCTCTAGAAGGTAAGCTCTATGAAGGCACATACTGTCTCGTTTACCGCTGTCTCTCCAGCACCGAGAACAGGCACACAGTAGCAGGCATCCAACACAAATGTGTTACATCAGTGAACTGTACTAAGTGAGTGAGTGAGTGAGGGGTGAATGTGATCAGTGCCCGTTAAGTCCGCCCCCTGCTGGCTCTTGGGAGAATTGTTGGACGGTGTTCACCTCTGAGCTACTCCCTGGGCAGCCTTTTCAAGCCAACGCAGGGCTTAGACAACTTGTCCTTAGACCCTGGGGCAAGCTGTAGAGCCAGGGCCCGGGAAGGTCTCCCTCTTGCCCCAGCAGTAGGATTAGGACCTAATCTTCCTGACCTGCCGTCACCCCACCAACTCCAGCTCCTCTGTCTCTCCCCTGTCCTATCAGCCCTTGGATTTAAGGTGGCGACTTTCCAAGGGAACAGCAGAACTTTAATAAGAAATCGGCCAGGGCTGATGGATGACACAAAGTTGGCACCAGCCTCAAGGTTGGAGGGAGTTATCTTAAACTATTCAGAGTTACTAGGAGGGGAGCAAGTCTGAGGAAGATTTAGGGGCTTGCCTCCTGGCAAGACATGTGGACACGTCTCCAAGCCATCAAAGACAGACACTTCCTGTGCAGTCCACCAGAGATGGATAGTGAGGCCTCTGGCGTGAGAAATTTATTGAGAGCTGGTCAAATAAATTTGAAGTCTGGGATCTCAGCAGAGCTTTATCCCCCTCTTCCCTGCTAGGGCCCTCGTCGGAGGATGGGCAATGCAGTGGGCTGGGCCTGAGCAGCAGGGCCTTTCTGTAGCAGGCAAGCTGTCTCCAGTTTCCTGCAGCCTCCAGGACCCTGGCCCTCCTCAGCCCCCGTGATGAAATAGACCCACCTCTCCACTCCATGTGTCTACTTCCTGCTGGGCGCTGCCATCAGGGATGCATTTTGCCATTTGAGCTGCAGCACACCTGTTCAGAGGCCTGAGCTGCCCTGTCACCTCTTCTTTCTCATGCAGACCCACAGCTTTCTGGAACTCCAGGTTCCTTTCCTTTCCTGAATGTGTCGCCACTCAATCCCTGTCTATCCTTCAAGGTCTATCTCAGTCTTCACCTCCTCCAGGGAGACCTCCCTGATTCCCCAGGAAGACACAGGCTTTAACCTTTGGGCCCCATTTTGTGGCATGTGTGGTAACCTCGTCTTTATGGCCGAGATGGGAGGGCAGCCTATGCCCTTGCCGACCCCCACATTTTCGCTTGTAATATCCACCCCACCTTCCTGCCTATTCCACACCTCACACCTGGCAATGTCAGACCTACAAGGAGGTGTTCCATAAACATTTAGTGAACCAAATGGAATGAAATGAGCAAGTAAGTTTAACATGAACTAACACATTTTTTTTCTTCATATGAACTTGGGTGCTGGACAGGTGGAGAAGCCTTTTGTTTTGCATGTGGAATATTTCAAGCATATTTTAAAATGCAGAGAAAATTAAAACAGTATATTCATCAGCCAAATCTTAATTTCACCCATTTTGGCTGCAGATATTTTTATTTCAGAATAAAACACTACACAGCTGAGACGCCTCACGCATCACTCCCTATATCCCTTGCGCCTCCCTCCCTGGGCGTAGCCTGACTTTGGTATTTATCACGGACATGTCTGTTTTAATGCTTTTACTACACCTGAATGTACCCATCAATATCATATTCATTATTTTGCATGTTTTAAAACTTTATATAAATTATATCGTATGGTATGTATGTAGCCCTCTGCAACATGCCTTTTTCACTCAATATTATATATTTGAGAGTCATCTGACTGGACATGTATAGCACTAGTTTGTTCCTTTTAACTGCTATGGAGATCCCATTGTCTAAATATATTAGAGTTTATTCATTTCCCTCTCGAGGGACCTCTAGGTTACTTGCAGTTTTTCATCATTACAAACAATGATGTACGGATGCACATGTTGGAGAGGTTCTCTGGAGTAGAGTTTTTCAAATCGTAGGTTGTAACCCAGAAGAAAGTCATGAAATCAATACAAAGGGTCACAACTCCCATTTTAACAAGTGAAATAGAAGAGATTTAAAAATATCAGTGTGTGCGTGTGTATGTGCTGGGACACGATAGGTTGTGGTAGAAAACAATGCTTGAGAAACGTGGTAGGATGGGGTGGGCTTTAGCTTTATTTAAAATTACCCAATTGTTCCCTGAAATGGTACACAGTCACCAGCGGCATAGGTGTCCACGTTTGCGTGTATCCCTACTAACACTTGGTATTATCAAAAATTGATTTTCCCCAACGTGTTGGGTGTGACAAGGCAGCATCTTTTAATTTGCATTTCCTTGATTACCAGTGAGGTGAACATCTTTTCATATATTTATTGCCCATCACAATAGCCTTCTCCTGTGAAGTGCACGTTTATGTTATTGCCAGTGTTTGAATGGTTGTTCTTACTGATTTGTAGGATTAAAAAAAAAATTCTGGATACTAATCCTTTATGGATTACATGTGCTGTGAATGTCTTCTCCCAGGCTATACCTTGCCTTTTCACTTTGTTTTGCCAGCGCTGATATCCTGATTCACAAAGAGGCAAAAGGGAACCCATATGAGAGAGGGCAACTCTAGGGCAGGGTGAAAGCTTGGGTCTTTCTGCATCTCCAGAGCCCTGAATAAAGCAGGCCCCTAATAAATGATTGATGACCGTAATAGAACTGACTAGATAATTCTATCAGATTCATCTAGCACAGTGCTGGGCTTACAACAAAGGCTCTATGGAGACTTAGTGAATTGAGTCATGGTTTTGCTAATACTATAAGAAAAGTCTCAGTGTCCAGGCAGAGAAATCAGAAAGAGGGCATCTTCACCGCAAAAAGAGCGTTGGCTTTATGGAAGCATTTCCCGTGGATGCCTATAAAGTATGAGATGATTTAACTCAGAATTCAATTTATGCCCAGTGTTCCAGGAAGCAAACTTGGGTCTCCATCAGGTGACCCCAAGCATCTTGACTCCTGTCACCCCTGTGAGCTCACAATGCACAGTGATTCTTCATATTTTACAGACGGAACCATAAAAAGTAAATGTCTTACCCAGGCCAGTGAATGCAGGGGCCAGGGCAGAGCTGGATCCCGCATCCCCTGACCTCCACCCGATAAAAGGTTGGGACCCAGAGCATGGGCATTTTGAAGCCAGAAGATCCTTAAACTCTCAAACGTAGGGGAATAATCTGGACCATCTTGGGAAAGAACTTATTACCTAACTCAAGCCGGTTGTAACTCCAAATATCTATCTATCTATCTATCTATCTATCTATCTATCAATCTATCTATCTATCTCACTGAGATACATGAGAAGAGATGAAGGACAAAAATAATATTCAGAAGGACCTCTGAAGAGAAACAGGAATGACAGCTTGCATCACTCAAAGGTTCACTTGCCTGGGCTGGGAGCTCCTTGGGGCAGAGGCAAGGTCTTACTCATCTCCACACACCCAGGACCTAGAACTGTGTCTAGCACACGGAAGGGGCTCAAGAATTATCTGCTGAATGAATGGGTAGATGCATAGATGGATGAATGAATAAATGGATGCATGTGTAGATGGGCAGATGGATGAAGGGATGATGAATAGATGGACAGATGGAATGATGGATAGACAGATGGACATATTGATGCATGGTTGGAGAGAGGCATGAATAGATGGATGGAAAGATGGATACTCCTCAACTGAAAGAAGCCCTAGGGGAGAGTCTGGTCTTAATAAAACCCCTCAAGTAGGCAGCCGAACCTACAAATCCTATCTTGGTGCTAAGAGCTGTTCACAAGGAAAAACGAGTGGCATTAACTGCAAGAAACAATTGCTTCTAATTGGGCTGAATTATTCTGGCCATATAGTAGACATATTTTTATAACTTTATTAATTATTCAGTTTGAGGCCTATTACCCAGGCTGCCAGAACGGACTTTCCTTATTAGAGGGTGACAGATTCCCCAGTTCTGCCACAGCCTTTGCTGCTGCAGCACTTTTGGGAAGTTGCCGCCTGCCTTGGGGCCCCACTGAGGCCTGGAGGATGGGAGGGCAAGGCTGCCCCTGAGAAGCAGGCTGGGAGTCAGAGGTCCTGGGAGCCAGTAAGGCTGTTCTAGGTGCTTCTGCTGGACATCCCACTGGCTATCACATCTGCCTCCCCTGCTCTGGCCAGGAAGGCAGAGGGTATCAATATATCCAACCTGGCCTCTGTGGGTCAGCCCCTGCCCAGATCCATTCACCAACTCTTAGTCACGGCGTTCTCTCCCCTGCCCCGTCCCCCCATCCAATCTGCTTCCATGCAATGCCTAGATAGCCTGCTTCAGTTGCCTCAAGGCAGGGACAGGGGAAGGAGAGCATGGCCCAGCTGGCCTGGAGAGACTAGCCAGGACTGGAGGGGCAGGTCAGAGCCTCCAGCATGCCCTCTGTTCCCTTACCAGACCTGGTCACAGGTTAGTTAAGAAAGAGTTTCAAAGTTGCTCCATCACTCCACAATGAAGACTCAGTTGATGCAAAATGAGCCTTCAGGGGCTCCCCATGGCCCATGGACTCATGTCCAAGCTCATCAGGCTGCTGGTAAGGGCACCACACCACCTGGCCTGGCCTCCAGGTGCAGCCTGGCTCCCACTCTCCGCACTAGGCACCCTCTGCTTTAGCCACACGGACCTGCTCACTGTCCAGTACCCTTGCTTCTGGGGGTCTGTGCCTGGAATGCCCTCTCTTTCCATGCTGGACTACTGAAACTTCAAATCTCATCCTTCTTTGAGCTCTGGTTCCACGGCCTTCTTGGCATTTTCCCCACTTTTCCAGCTAGCTGTGATCTCTGCTTCCTCTGAAGGACCAATCCAACTCCTGGTCTCCCATTGCAATCCTTGGGGGCATGTACCTGGGCAACACGGATAGGTGAGATTTGGAAGATCAAGGGACATGGCTTTGAATTCTCCCAAACATCCAACCCAGAGCCCCACTCTTCCTTGGTCCAAGTACCTCCACTAGAGCATCATCTAAAAGAACGAAAACATGACAAAATGGGAGAGCAAATCCACTGGATCCCACTCAGCACGGTGCTGAGTACCCACCAGTAACTGCGGTGTGCAGGGCCCCGGCGTCACGGTGACAAGGAAGACCTGGACCCTGCCACAGAGAGGTCTCAGGGGCTGGGGGCTGGGAGGATAGCAAACACGCAATAAACAATAAACGTCTAGGGTGGCGCGGACCACACTGGCCATACGTATGCAGTCAAGTACATATACTTCCTGTGGGAATCAGGAAGTGCTATAGCAGAGGCGGCATCTGAACTGGGCTTTGAAGGCAGAAGGGCGGTGGGTCAGTGGATAAAGGAAAGCTGAGAGAGGGGAAGGGGGAAGGGAGGTGGGGGAGATAAGGCTGAAAGCTTGTCAGGCATCAGACCCAGAGGGGCCCTGAGGCCTGGCCAAGGAGTTGGGCACTTGCTGGCAGGCAGAGGGGAGCAAGGAAGTGACATGGCCTGGGTCTGCATTTTAGCTGCCTCCCCACCTCCAAAGTGTGGGAGGGACTGGAGAGGGTAGGCAGAGAGTCCTGGAAAGAAGTGCTAACCAGAGTCGTGAGTGTGGTCTCCAGAGACTGACTGCCTGGGTTTGAATCCTGGCTCTGCCACTTACTCGCTGTGTGCCTCTGGGCCAGGTACTTAACCTCCCTGAGCCTCAGTTTCCTCATCTGAAAGATGGAAATAGTAATAATAAATAATAATGCATAGGACGGTGTGTGTAGTAAGTGCCGGATAGAAGTTAGGAGAGAATCTAAGCAGGAGCACAGCCCAGACCTCTCTCCCGTTCAGCCTCAAAAGCCATCTCCTCCACAGCTCTGAATTCCGGTAGAAATATGCCCGAGCGAAGAGAGCACACACTCAGGGGCAGCTGGGTGACCTCAGAGAATGGCTAACCCTCTCTGGACCTCGGCTTCCTCCATCACAAAACAGGGGTCATAACCCACATCACGGGGTGGAGGATGAAATGAGGTCATCGTGTCCATCCCCAGCGTGGTGCCCGGCACACAGCAGTTCTGGGCTGACTGGGAGGAACTTGAAGTCCTTGGGGGCAGGGGTCTCAGAGAGCGGGACCTGCCATCAGCCGGCCCTCTGGCTCCAAAGAAGATGCACCCCCCTCCCTGTCAGAGTTCCAGGCCGGTCCTCCAGGCTGGTGGGCGAGGCTGGGAGCAGTCTGTGCTTCCCTTCCCCCCAGGAACTGTGTTTCCCATGGAGACCCAGCCCACATGCCCAGCCTGGAAGCGCAGGCCATGCGTGTACGCGTGCACGTGCGTGTGTATCACGGGGAGTGTTGCACAGTGTCCTTTTCATGCCCAAGCGGGGTCCGGAGGGGCGGCAGCGCTGCCTGCCAGGACCGCACGATGGTGCCAGCTTGGCTGCTGCCCTCTGTTCTGCTTTTGTCACATTCTAGGCAGGTTCTCCCATCCTCCTCCCTCTCCCAGTCCTTGAGACTCACTGCATGTCATTTATTTGTTCATTTTGTTCTCAGGGAGCCAGATGGCCAGAGCTGGGTTGGGCAGAATGTACCTCCCTCCTCCCCTGCTACGACAGCGCCCCCTGAACACGCAGCTCACACACCGACTCTAGGCTATCCAGTCTCTGGCTTTTTCAGGTACAATAAAGGCCACGTGTGCCAGGGCTTTGCCTGACCCCTGACCCTGCTCAGATGGGACTGGTCCCATTATCTCCCCTGGTCCGACAGGCAGATGGAGAAAGGATGACATCCTGAGAGGCTGCCCTCTCTCAAGCAGTGGGAGAAGCAGTGGCCCCATGCCCCCTTCTGCCCCATGACCTGCCTCCCTTGGACTTGGGAAGGGGGCTCTCAGCAGGTCTCCCCTCCTTTCCTGGTGGGCGTCACAAGAGAACGCCCCAGTCCAAGGGTGGAAGGAAGGTGGTCTGGGGTCTCCACCGCTGCCCCCTGCCCAGCCTCATCCTCACATTGGTCCGGGCCCCCGTGAGGGCAGGGCACCCCCGGCATCTGCTCCCTCTCATTTCCCATTTCTCCTGGGAGGCACTTTTGGAAGAAACAAACTCTGGAAGGGGGGGAAACAAAACTCTTCACCGGCTTCCAGAGCATAGCCAAGGCTGGGACATCTCAACAAGAGGGAGGCAGGGGGTCGGGGGAGGCGACAGTCGAGGACAGAGAGATAGAGAGGCCAGCAGATCTACCTTGTTGCTGCCCTTCCCCTGCAGCCCCCAGCCCCCAGGACACGGGATGGGGCTGGGTTTACGTCTCTTAACCCTCTTCAAGGTCTCTTTCAGCCTCTATCACAGGCTGCTCACAACTGAGTTGGCGCTCACACTTCTCACCTTCCCCCCTACCCCAGCACAGCCTGTGGAAAGAGCCTGACGGACCCAGCTCTGATGCTCACTAGCTGTGGCACCGTGGGCCATCACTTAACCTCTCTGTGCCTCAGCTTCTTCCTCTAAAATGGGTAGAGCACACATTTGGTTCCTTCCTTCTTCCCATGATGGCTTTCCTGAGCCAGCCAGGTCCCCCTCCCATCAAAGCCAGAGCCTTCTCTCTACCGACACCTTCTCCTCCCTCTTATCTGTACTGGTGGCTCTGGCTCCTGTTCGAAGGTCCCCAAGGATGGGGGCCATGCCCTCCTCATTCCTAATACCCCCCTTCAGCCCTGGACCCCCAGCAGCGTGGGCCTCTGCGCAGTGCTCAATAAATGCGCCTTAAATGGAACTCAAGGGACAGAGAACGCAGAGCCAGTGGAACTGCTAGCCCTGGCTACTGAATACTTTTTTGTTCAAAATTAGAATTCTGGGGTGAAGAGCAGCTCCTCTTCCGCACAGACCTGGAAAAAGCATTTGCTGCCGTGTCCACAGCCCCCTCGCGTCCCCGTCACGGTGACTGTGCCCCAGTGTGCGCGCTGACACAGAGCCCCCCATCCCGGGGAGGCATACCAGATGCCGGCAGGAGGCAGCCCAGGTGGTTCTGCGAGGGCCGCGGGCTGGGCAGAGCAGCACGCGAGGAACAGCAAGTGCGATTGCTTTCTGGCGATTCATCTGAAGTTGCTTTAACCCTGACAGCCTCCTTGGCGTAGCGAGCCAACCACGAGTGAGCTGCGGCCTCCGGGTTGGCAGGATGCCCCTCTGCGCCTCCTCCCAGATGAGGCAGCCAAGGCTCCCCAGGCGTCCCCAGCTGGGGGAGGCAAGGGTGTGAGTCACTGTCCCCACCCATGGCTGTCCCGCCCCACCCCTTTTTCAGGTCCTGGAAAGAAGAGAGAATCACGGGAGGGCTGTGCGTGGGAGGGAGTGGGGTGGTGGGGAGAGCAGACTCCCTCCCCCAGAGGTCACCGTCAGGAAGGTCACGAGGGCCCTTGATTAAGTGAGATGATGCTGGATTTTAGCTTTCCGGAAACATGGCATCGTGGGATTTTAGACCTGGAATATCCATGCTGACCTTCCCATTTTAGAGATGAGAAACCTGAGGCTCAGAGAGAGGGAAGGACTTAGCTAGGGTCACCCAGGCAGAGGCGGGACCCGAAGCTGGCTTCATCCCTTCGGAGGCAGCATGGAGCTGCGGGAAGAACACAAGTGCTGGGTTCTGATCCCAGAGCTGATGCTTGTTAGCTGAGTGAATAGCAGGAGTTACTCTACTTCCCTGAGCTTCGATTTCTTCATTTGAGAAATGGAGGTAACACACGTGGCAGGCTGCTGGCAGAGTAAATGGATCATCTGTGTGAAGCCTCTGTACACGGTAGGAGCAGGAATCTGTATTCACCTTCCTCCTCAGACCGTGTGGCCCCCTCTTGCTCCTCTCTGACCCTCTCTCGTAAGCTCTCCTTACTCAGGCTCGGTCTCCGTGCTCTCTTGCTGGGAAGGGCCCCAAAGTCTTGGGAATGGCCCTTCCCAGCAGACCAGTGTGGCCAAGTCCACTGACTCCCCACCCGGCCTTGCCCATCTCCTTTTGGACCCCTTCATCTGCCCCAGGACAGAGGCAGGAGCCCTGGCCCACACCCTATACCTCTGCTTTGCCCCTACGTCCTTTGCCTCCAGACTGCCACGTCTCCATGTTTGTCGGTGAGAAGTGTGCCCAGGGATCCCTGAGAACGGGACCCTCCCCCTAATGTACTTTTAAGCCAGGCAGATGGCAGGGTCGACCCCTCTGGAAATCACTGACCTCAGTGCCCTGGCCTGACCTGGAGTCATGAGTCTGGCCTTTGAACCTGGGCAGAGGATTCAGGAGGGTCCGAATCTTTAGGTCACCTGCACCGAGGCCGTCGAATAACTTGACCCATTTGCTTTGGTGTAATGAGACCCATCTGCCTCTAAGACAACTCCAGCCTTTAACTCCCAGAGCAGCTGGCAAGAGACAAAAGGCATGGGAATCAGGACACCCAGGATCAAGTTACAGCTCTGCCACTACCTCCCTGGGTAACCTCAGGCAAGTAGTTTCCCTTCTCTAGGCCTCAGTTTGCCCATCTATAAAATGGAAGAAGTAGATCAGACAATTTCTGAGGTTCCTCCCAGCTCCTACTTCAAGGGTTTCAAGTTAAATCATGAGCGCTCCATGACCAGAAATTAGGTCCTGGGATCCAGACTATACTTCCTAGCACTCCATTCCAGGACTATGTGGACATACGCTTTCATATATGTGAAGAGAGCCGCAGGAAAACAGGATGCCCAAGCCCCACCAATATGGGGGTCATATGACTCCCAGCCTGGTAGGACAGCACTGAGCATTGTGGAAAGACGCAGAGACCCTGAGAGCCCCCAGGACGAGGTATTGTGGGCTGGATCAGAGCTCTTATGCCATTCCAGAGCCTAGGAGCATAGAGGTTGACTCTGGGGGTATTGCAGACAGCCCAGCGCTCTGGAAGGAAGAGTCCCCAAGAATGCGGTAGGAAAAGGGCTTGAAACGCTGATCCCTCTATAAACCGTCTTGTAAACAGTCATCAGCCCTGAGAGATCTAAATCAGGTTACGGTCTTTCTGCCTTTCCCGCTGCTTCTCAATATTCACACCTAAAATAACCTTGTCTCCAGGGATGCCTAGCAGCGTAGCCCCAAAAGGTCCACCAAAGGCTCATGTGATCACATTTTTTGTTTTTTTTTAAATAAATGCCAGTTCTGCACTCAATTCTATAACAAGTCTGTATTTGTTTGTTTCTATAAATTTATTTATTTTTGGCTGTGTTGGGTCTTCGTTGCGGCGTGCGGGCTTTCTCTAGTTGCGGCGAGTGGGGTCTACACTTCGTTGCGGTGTGCGGGCTTCTCATTGCGGTGCCTCTTCTTGCTGTGGAGCACAGGCTCTAGGTGCGCAGGCTCCAGTAGTCGTAGCACGCGGGCTCAGTAGTTGTAGCTCGCGGGTTCTAGAGTGCAGGCTCAGTAGCTGTGGCACACGGGCTTAGTTGCTCCGCGGCATGTGGGATCTTCCCGGACCAGGGCTCGAACCCGTGTCCCCTGCATTGGCAGGCGGATTCTTAATCACTGCACCACCAGGGAAGCCCTCTATATTTGTTTTACTCTAAGGAGCAAAGTTTAAATCACTTCTCAGGTAACTAATGTGCCATTACATGGCGCAAAATTTTAACTCTATAGCTTCAGGAATCATTAGCAAAAGTCTTTCCAACAAATGGTGCTGGGAAAACTTGATATCCACATGCAGAAAACTGAAGTTGGACTCCTACCTTATACCATACGTAAAAATTAACTCAAAATGGATCAAAAACCTAATTCCATGAGCTAAAACTACAGACAAAAACATAGGGGGAAAGCTTCATGACACTGGATTTGGCAATAATTTCTTGGATATGACACCAAAGGCACAGGCAACAAAAAACAGATAAACTGGACTTCATCAAAATTTAAAAGTTTTGTGCATCAAAGGACACTTAACAGGGGCTTCCCTGGTGGCACAGTGGTTGAGAGTCCGCCTGCCGATTCAGGGGACATGAGTTCGAGCCCTGGTCTGGGAAGATCCCACATGCCGCGGAACGGCTGGGCCCGTGAGCCATGGCCGCTGAGCCTGCGCATCCAGAGCCTGTGCTCCGCAACGGGAGAGGCCACAACAGTGAGAGGCCCGCGTACCGCCAAAAAAAAAAAAAAAAAAGGACACTTAGAGTGAAAAGGCAACCCACTGTATGGGAGAAAATGTTTTCAAATCACATATCTGATAAGGGATTAACATCCAGAAAATATAAAGAACACCTACAATTCAGCAACAACAACAAGTCAGCCCAGTTGAAAAAAATGGACAGATGACTCGAATGGACATTTCTCCAAAGGAGATACACAAATGGCCACTAAAGCACATGAAAGGAGACTCAACATCACTAATGATCAGGGAAACGCAAACCAAAACCACAATGAGATGCCACTTCACACCCATTAGGATGACAATTATAAAAACTAAAAATAGAAATTAACAAGCGTTGACAAGGATGAAGAGAAGTTAGAACGCTGTGCCTTGCTGATGGGAATGTAAAATGATGTAGACTCTGTGGAAAACGGTATGGTGATTCCTCAAAAAGTTAAACAGAATTACCCCATGCTCCAGAAATCCACTTCTGGATATACATGCAAAAGAAGTGAAAGTGGGAGTTTGAAGAGATATTTGTACACCCATGTTCATAGCAGCATTATTCACAGTAGTCAAGGTAGAAGCAACCCAAGTGTCCGTTGATGGGTGAATGGGTAAACAAAATATAGTATAATATGTACATACAATAGAATATTATTCAGCTTCAGAAAGCAAGGAAGTTCTGACACATGCCACAATATGGATGAAACTTGAAGACATTGTAAGTGAAATAAGCCAGTCTCAAAAGGACAGATGTTGTATGATCCCTCTTATATGTGGTACCTAGAGTAGTCAAATTTTTAGAGACAGAAACTACAATGGTGGTTGCGGGAGTGGGGAATGGGGAGTTAGCGTTTAATGGGTATAGAGTTTCGGTTGGGGAAGATGAAAAAGCACTGGACATGGATGACAATGATGGTCGCCGCACAGCAATGTGAATGTCCTTACTGCCACAGAACTGTACACTTTAAATTTTCTGTTACGTATATTTTCTCTCTCTCTCTCACACACACACACACACACACACACACACCACAAATCTCTAGCAAACATAGATCGTGGTTTGAAAAGGACTGACCTAGACGGTCCCTGGCTAGTTTAGGAGTATAAGCATATTTCTGAGCTGGTACATGTTTTATTCTAATCTGCAAGGATAGCTGAAAGCCAAGTCAGCCAGGGGTCTCACACATCATTCAACATAAGAACACGTTTGACTGGGCAGAAGCTACTCTTGGTCGTGGCCCAACTTGGTTCCTGCTGCATTCATTACTCAGGCCTGCTCTGCAGCCCTGTCTCGTGCTGAGCATAAGGCCTGGAGGGCTGGGGTGTGGGTAGGGGGGACAGTTTCAACAAATAGTAAGAGGCTGTGGAGCGCACTTTTACTCTCCCGCACTCTGTTCGCATGGATAAAACCAGTTCAGTGGAATCTAAGAATGTGCGAGACTATGGAGAAATGGGAGGGATTCTCTGCATGTCTACCCCAGCCCTCGGGGGAGGCCTGAGACCAAAACCAAAATGCCATTCTACAGGCCAGAACCCAAACTGCAAATCACCATGGGAGGGAGGCAGAGGACCAGAGAAGCGGGACCCAAGAATACGTAATTAAATAATACAATGAAAGGCTGAAATTTCCAAGTTGATTCTTGGGTATCATTTAGAAAAGTTAACAGGGCATATTTAATTTAGGAATTGGCTCACGTCCTTCTCCTTAGAGCTGAAACCTCATAAATGAAATACACTGGACCATTGCCCAGTGTGGAAATAAAACTTATGAATAATGTTTCTATCTCAATCATTGTCAGTGCTTTACTATTCCTAATTACTTTAAAAAGCTAGATATTCAGTGTAGCAAAACTTTTTTTCTTTTCATCTCCACTTGTGAGATTAGTGCAGTTTAATAAGAGTCACTCTGTCGTCTTTATTCAGTATAAACTGACAGTTCATCCTTTTACTCTTCATTATTATATAAGATGGAGGTTTATGACCAAGCATGCAGCCACTCCATTTCCCCATATTGGTCCATCTAATATCTTGGCATTATCCGCGATAGCTGACGTGTCTACCCACCAGGCAAATCAGCATCACCTCACTTCCTTTATGGAGCAGAAAGAAATTCGTCCAGGCCTTCAAGAAATTAGGCTATGGGGTTATAAGTCTATAAAAGAATGAAAAGTTCCCCACCGCATCCTACTACTGGCTTTGTCCCCTTCGTGTCTATCAAAGTCATAAATCCCTTGGCAGCCACGAAGGGCAGGGCAGGGGCAGGCAGTAGGATGACGGATCTTTATAATCCTCCCCGCCACTTCCAGGAACTTATCCTAAGAAGAAACCGGGACACGTGGGCAAAGATCCATGCACGAGAAGAATCACTGCAGCATTTGTACACAGGACCACAATCCCTTTATTCACATGTCAACAACCCCAAAATCTCTAAAGAGTCCAAAGGAATTATTTTTTAATTTTCCAAAATTCATTTAGAGGCAAAATCTTTGTGGAACTGATGTGTGGTTAAATATCTTCTATATATCACTAGATGTGATCAGTTATACATCACTGCAGAAATATTACTATGTTTCATTCCAAGGTGCTGACCAAACCCCACTGGAGGCATATGTCATATATGATATCGTCACCATATACCTTCCTGAACTCTGAAAACATCTAAATTTTGAAACCAACAGGCCACAAGGACCTTTGATAAAGGACGGTGGGCCTAATATAGTGAAAAATCAGAAACAGCCTAAAAGTCCATCAGCAAGAGACTGGTTAAACACTTTTAGCAACCCATAGAAGGAAACGAGTGTATGATATACAGTTGAATTAAAAAAACAAGTTACAGAATAGCACACACATTTGATCTAAATAATAAAAGTTGTGTCCAGATCTAACTCTAAGAACAAAGGTGCAGAGAAATAAGGAAAGGCAAGCACTCAAATGCCAGAACTGGTTATCGCTGGGTGTGTGGGTTTAACTTTTTGTCTATACTTCTGGTGCACTTTGAACTTCCTTTTTAACATGAACAGGTACGATTTTAGAGTCAGAAGAAAACACCAACAAGAATGATGCTTTTGACTCAACAAAAATCAAAGCTTCCCTGCAAGGATGTCACATGTCTAGACATGCAAATGACAGATCCCATTCAGAAATCTCCAGAGATACATATTGTGCTCATCAGGATACCCATCTCCATGGACACAGGCCCCACAGAGCACACACAGGCAGACAGGGGTCCAATGGCACAATAGCAAACAGGGTCAAATTGCTTGGCGTAAACATAATCACAATTTGTGTGCCATGGCTGATTCATCTGTCTCCATGACAATATCCCAGGGCCACATCTTTCAATCAGATCCTTCCTCCCCCTGTGAGCAACTAGGTCTTCTCAGCAAAGAGCTATTTCAACCTCAGGTTGTATTAACAGAGGTTGAGCATCCAGAAGGAAGCAGAGCATAATAATTACGTGTTCAGGCTTAGGACCTAGGTTTTCACTTGATCAACAGTCCCAGTTTCATCATTTACTAGCGGTGGGCCTTTGGGAAGTTCCTTAACCCCTCTGTGCTTCAACTTTCTCGTCTGTCAAATGGGGCTAATTCCCACATCATAGGGCTGTTGTGAAGAGTAAACGAGAAGATGAATAAAGTGCTAGTGCACAGGAAAATTCAATAGAGAGTATTTAGCTCTATTGTAATTTTTCCGTACAAGTCTGCATCTGTGGTCAGATCTAGGAATGATCGTTTAAAAGGAACAAAGGCCATAGCCAGTGGAGAGAAACTAGATGGAGAAGGCAGTTCAGACCATGTCATGTGAGAAACAAAGGAGCTTGGAGAATAAAAATTGAGTTGGGGGGAAGTGACCATTGTCTTCTAATACCTGAAGGCCTGACCCACGGAAGGGGACTCTGGTTTCTTCTGTGCGGTCTCAGTGGCTATTATCAACTGCTCTAAGATGACCTTCTTCCCACACACAGTCTGTGGCCTTGTTCACTGAGCTCCTTGGGAGAAAGTTCAGACATGGCAAGGAGGGCCATAGAGATCCATGACCCAGCCCTGGCCTTAAGCTAGAGATAGATGATTTTGAGAATGAGAATCTATGAACTCCCTTCATTCAATGCTGCCATCTCTCGAAAGAGGGTTGGAACTTATCTTTTAGGACTTTCTGAGGGTTTAGTAGTACATGCCCTTGAGTAGAGGCAGAGCTGGTCATTCTTCAACCCAGGAGGGTGGATTTATTGAAGAAACACTGTGGGTTGCTCGGCACCAAGTCTGATGACTGAATTGGGAGTGGAAATTGGGCAGCCCGGTTTTATACTGTAAAGTTACAAGGCTACGTGCTTGGTAAACACACTCCAGGGGCAAGATTTACTCTAAACTCTCTACTCCCATTGATCAAGGGCCGCCTCCCTTCCACTTCTTTCACTAGACCGGAAGGGAACCCTGAGAGACAGACTCTGTCTGAAAAACCCTCCAGGCCCCCCAATCATCACAGTCTAGAAACAGTGAGCACCAAACACGCTTGCACTGGTTGGTGGTTTATATGCACTCAGGACTCCTGGGACTCAGGCTGTATTTCAACCTCCAACAAACTGAGCTTGACATAATCTGGCAACAGCAAGCAGACCTGTCCCAGCAAGGTCCACAGAATCCAAGTTAGACAGTTCCCCATCAAAGATTCATTGTAGGCAAAGTTACACAAAACGAAACAGACAAGGTGGGGAAAAGCTCTCAAACATTTCGGCCAGCATGTCTCCTGGAGTTCACAGAAGGACTGCTTGAACACATTCCTTTCACTCACGTGTTCCTCAGGTGTACTTTTCATTGTCTGGAGGAGTCCCTGCCCTGTTGCTCAGCGTGACTTACCTCAACGCAGGGAAACAGGTGGAAGGAGGAGGCTACCACGGTCACCGGAGGTCCCAACACATCGGAGAGAGTCTCTGGAGCACCCCAAACAGATCCTGGTCTCCCCAAGCCAGGTAACCACCCAGGCCCAAACAAAACCGCATCCAATAGCTTGCTCTGGCTGGTGTGTTCCCATGTACTGGGTAGACAAAGAGGGTCCAGTCAAGGCCTTTGGAAGAAAAGGACCATAACTAGACGTTTCCACCCCAGCAGAGACTGGAAAAGGGCAAGATCACCACACTGGGCCAATGTGGACCCACCATTCCTTCTCCACGTTGTTACGACCACTGCAGTCACTATGGGACAGGGAACAGGGAGGTGGCTCCCAAACATGGGTCAATGATGGGGGTTAGACCCCTACTGGATCAGCTCAGCTATGTTACCTACTCAAGTCACACACAAAAAGATACAATCCCAGCTCAAAGCGGGAAGAAAATTGGGCTTTAACCTTAATCAAGATCTCCTTGGAAACCTAATAAGACCATGACATTAACCAACCATTGACTGCAAAACGTGCCACTGGAAAGAGGTTCATCTGTGAGTTTTTAAGGGAAATGAGCCAAAGGAGAAGGATTTGCCTTCAGCTGGGCTCCTGGCAGAGAATTCCCCGAGGAGCTGCCGGTGTACCCTGCCCACTCGGCGGCCAGCCCCACAGCAGAGATGATGCCCGTGCTGCTATGAGTCACTCTGTCCGTCCCAAGAACATCTGCCTCACTCGTGCTCACCAGACAGCCTTCCCCAGGGAATGTGAACAGTCTACCCAGAGAGATGTAAGAACACAGCGGTCAGCCTTACAAGCATCCCATTCTCCTACCTTTGGGGACACAGAGGCATCCCAGTACCCATCAGTCTCATAAATGAGTCCCCTGAGCCTCTGTGAGCACCCACTGAGCCTTTGCACCGGCAAAGCTGAAGACCAGGCCTTGACCACAGTGACCTCCTGGGTCTGCGCCCCTAGGTGGCATCTCAATTTCACTTCAAGCCTCAAAGACCTTATCCGGAGGTGTTTCATCAAAAGCCAGAGTCGTACAGATGACCCCACAATTCCCCATACACACGACATGCAATGCCCCTCCAGGCCGCCACAAACCATGACCCTCATGCCCCTAGAGCCCTCCACCCCGAGTACCATCCGGTAGGTACGCTTCCTCCCCGCTGCCCACACTCACTAGGTAGCCCAAGCCCAGGACAAAGAACTCAGCATCCACACGGCACGGCCCCTCCCCAGCCAGAGCCATGGCCCCGCTCAACTCCCAAAGACCCTAGACTCACCGCTGGAGCAGTCGGGCCCTCCCCAGCCGGGCTCACAGTGGCAGGTGTCCGGGGAAACGCAGCGGCCGTGCACACACTCCTCTGTACACAGGGCTGCAGGGGATCAGAAGAGGGGGAGGAAGAACAGGAACAGAGAGTGAAAACCAACCATCTGGTCAAGGAGCACAATCCACTTTGTAAAGGCTCCCTGGGGCCCAGGGATGCTCAGAACGCATCACTGGTTTTGGGGAAAATCAAGCTGCTCCTGACCCGAGTTAGTTATTCATTCATTCATTCATTTGTAGTACGTGGGCCTCTCACTGTTGTGGCCTCTCCCGTTGCGGGGCACAGGCTCCGGATGCGCAGGCTCAGCGGCCATGGCTCACGGGCCCAGCCGCTCCGCAGCACGTGGGATCTTCCCGGACCGGGGCACGAACCCGTGTCCCCTGCATCGGCAGGCGGACTCTCAACCACTGCGCCACCAGGGAAGCCCTGACCCGAGTTATTTAATTAACTCTGAAAAGGATTCAACAAGGGTGTGCTTCATCCCAGGCTTGTTTCCTAAAATGAAACCCAAGCCCGCGAAATGGCAGCCTTGGTGGCTTTTCAAGAGTACCTCCTCCAAGGCTGAACACTTGGAGACGTTCCACAAAGCCCACTCCCTACATCCTCACTCCTGCTCTCTTTCCCCATCGGCTCAGAAAATGACCCGTCTTTTGGCTTCCCCAATTTCTTTCTGCAAAGGCCCCCAAATTTATCAGGTTTCCTGAAAAGAATCCATTCCTCTCACGTTTTCCCCACCTTTCTGCCCTCCTTCCCAAATGTCCCTATTTTGGGGCTCTCAAATGTCAGCAAATCTGCAAAGTACACAAATGCTGAGGAAAAAGCAACAGCTAATTATAAGAAAGTAATTAAGAGAGACAGCCACGACGACGATAATTGTAATTAGAAAGCGCCGGGCAATTTCTTATCACGCAGTCAAATGCTACAGCCTCCTGAGCTGGGAGGCAACGGCAGCAAAGTTTCCATCAACTACCCCAGTGCTGAGAAGGCTTACTGGCAGCACTTTGAGGAAGGGAGATTATTTCTCTCTCCCTTTGACATCCACATTTTCTCAAGGTCATCCATTGCTCCTGAGAGATCTGTCCCACCGTCTAATCCATCAGTGAGGGATTACAGAAACCCCCTTTGCCACCCCTGCCAATTTTGTAAGCTTGGGAGATCAGCAGCTACCATCAACCCTGTCAATTGCTCAGAAGGGATCTAGATGAAGCGCTTTTTTTCTGACAAGCAACTAGAGACCTCCTCTCTGCCTGGAACTGGCCTGCGCTGGGGGGACAGGTGGCCCCCAATGGTGAGCTTGGAGGAGCTGCCACTGACTTCCGAACACCCACCCTGCTTCCATGTCCACTGCTTGGCCGAATGCCCAGCGAGAGGGCGCTGTCAGGGTAGACAACAGAGTTCATTTTATGGGGGGTGTGGGGACCTTTGGCCCCTCCCAAACACAGACACTGACCCTGAAGCTGCGGCCTTAGCTTTGCCTAGGGCTCCTGGCGAGGCAGGCCCCGAAGAGCCCTTTCAGATGCCCCACTGGTTAGTGGTCTGCAGACAGCCCATCCTCTGCAAGCCTGGGATGTGGTATGTCTGGGGGGAGCCCTGGCCCTTGAGTCATTCTCATTTGTACAAGTGGCTTTTCAGCAGAGTTCTGGTTTGTGCTCAAGACTTTGACAGCCCCTCGCTTGGAGCTTTGGGGAGCAGCTGGGGCCTACTAGCTAACCCACTTCTTACTGGGGAACCGGCTGGACCCTGACCTCAGTGACCACCTCCACTTAGAGCCACAATGAGCTGCTCACCCAGTTGCTAGCAAGATGCCCACCTGGTCATCCCTGCTGCCTGGTTTCCCCTGCTCCCATTAGACTTTCTAAACAAGCTCAAATGGGCCAATGTCCCCAGTGTACACTGGACACTAGGTACCCTTCCCCCGGCTCCCCAGCCCAGCCCTGACCTCAGCTGCTCCCCCTTCCCTTAGGCTGAGGTCCCAGTATGCTCCACAGCTGGGCTGGTCCGCCTTCCTGCAGACCCTTCCATCAGCTTGTCAGGTGAGCCCAGACACCTCCAGCTGCTTTCTGACTGCAGAGAGCAGCACCTTGATCCCTGGGGGTTCTGCTGGGGGCGGCAAGGGCAGGCAGTGGACTGGGAAGCTGCCGCATGTCAGGTCTGGAAGGCACCTAACAGAAAATCACGTCCAACTGCTTCATTTTATACATGGAGGAACTAAGGCCTGCGTGTTTGGGATCCTGTGAACAGCCTGTGGGCTCTGGCCAGAGAGGAGGGAGCTGCAGGAGGAAGATCCTGGAGACAGAGGCCTCTGAAGGCCGAGGGAGTTGAGAGGAGCCCAAGACACGGGGCCTTCATGCCTCGCCCAGGCTGGACGTCCTCCCCTGTCCAGAAGACTCAAACCAGAGGAGCTGTGTCAACACGTCCTCTGCAGGCATGGGTGCCCTGCAGGCTGGGGCTGGGCAGGGGCTTGGAGAAGATCAAGGGAGAAAAGACGAAGACCACCTGGTACTCTGGTCCTCTGCCCCTAGAGACCTAACTCCTGGCCTATGTCCTGCACCCTCTCCCTACCTGCAAGGGAGGTGCATTCAGGGGCTCCGAGCAAGCTCCACCCTCCCTCTTCCCTTGGCCTCCGCCCGGTCAGCTTCCCCCAGCCACCGTCCTGCCTCAGTCTTGCTTCTAACCTCCCAGGCGCTAGAGGCACATTTAGCGAGAAGCAGCACGGCACAGCGGTTAAGAGCACAGACGGCACTCGGGGAGCCGGGGCTGGATCCAGCGATGCCACTTAGCAGCTCCAGACTTCAGGCAAGTTACCTCCCTCTCTGTGTCAGTCCCCATCTGTTCAATGGGGGACGGCGACAGGATGGGCCTCGGGCTGTGTGAGGATTCAATGAGTTGACAAAGTACTTAGAGCGGAGCCTGGGGTACAGTCAGTACTGAGTGAGTCTTGCTACTGTTATTGGTAGGGTGTCCTCAGACCCGAGGCAGGGTCCTGGCGATGCCTGAGCCTCCTTTTCCTCCACACACAGGCCATCTCTCTCACTTCTGCCCTCCACTGAAGTCACAGACACGTGGAGAGGGTTGTAGGGACTTAGTTGGGGGGTGGTGTGCTGGAGAGCAGCCCCATCTCCACCCCTGGTGGAATGGCCAGCATGGTAGAGAAGGTGATGACCTATATTTAAACTCCCTATCTGCCATTTTCAGTTACAATTGTAGGACAATAAACAAATGATTTAACCTTCTGTGCCTCAATTTCTTCATCTGTAAAGTGGGGACAATAATAGAACCTATGTCACGGGCTGCTGCAAAGACTTAATGAAGTAATACACGTTGAGTGCTTGGCCCACAGTAAGTGCTCCACAAGCAGGAGCTGCTATTATTACTTCTCCCTCTCTGTCTCTTTCTCTCTCTCACACACACACACATGCACACACGCCATGGGGTCTGGACAGATGTCTAAGGCAGCTGACAGCAGTTACCAGTTATCACCGCTTCCTGTGCGCTACCAGGTTCTGAGCACCCACTACGTGCCAGGCCTTGGGGCTTTCACACATGCTACCTCAACCCCTGTCCTAGGCCATCGCAGCCTACCTTGAGGGAGTTACCTATGTCAGCACTTGTCTCTCTTTTGCGGATCTCCAGCCCCTGGGGGACAGAGTTCACTCCTATTTGGCCTTTTAAAGCCCTTATGCTGCCCGGTGTACAGTAGGTACTCAGTGTTTCTGGGTCCCGAGGAGGAGAGCACCAAAGCACGTGTGGGGAGGGCGTGGTTGCCTTTGGCTTCAGAGCTCAGTCACAGGGAAGTCGCCAAACCTCTAAACCCTGCCCCTTGGCTCAGGTTACTTCTGGGCCTGTGGGACCAGGGTGATGGGCCATCTCGAGGGACGGTGGTGGGCGTGTAGAACGAGCCCAGCCATGGGTGTGAGGAGATCTGGCTTTGCGTCTATCAGCATCCATCTCAATGATATCAAGCAGCTCACTTTCCTCTCCAGGCCCTGCAACTTCACCTGGAACTCAGAGGAGACCAGATGAGGCCTAAAGTCCCACTCAGCTAAGAATCACCGGGAGCTGGCATCCGCCCACCTCTTCCAGGAAAGGCCTGGACAGCTGCCAGTGCTCTAGTCCCACTTCCTGGCCCCCAAGTCCCGTCCCCTTCCTATGGCCTGGTAAACCTCTCCTCTTGACCTCACAGGGACCCCTGGTTTCTGTCCTCCATTTCTTTGGAAAAGGCACTGGGTTAAGAGCCGGGAGACCCAGTGTGAGTTCAGGCTCTGGGCTACCTGACACATGAGTGTGGGCAGGTGGCTTCCCCACTCTCTCATCTATAAAATAAGAGCATTAGAGCACATCACCCTTGAAGGTTCCTTCTACTGCTGCCACCCCCTTGACGCTCTGTCTCCACCATGTCACAGCAGCTGGAAATGCTTCTCCTGCGCTCACCAGCCCCGGGTCACCTGGGTCAGCAAGGCCAGGCACAGCCTCTATCACCAGCTCCACCAAGAAGCTCGGAGGGCTGCAGCCACCCCAGTCTGAACATTTATGGAAGGTGAAATATTTTCCCACCAGAACCTCCCTACCCACACGAGGTTCCTCCTCACTGGCCCTGCCACTTCCCCACTTAGTATGGGCTTATCCGGTCTCCCCAAGAGACTGTGAGCTCCTTGAGGGTAAACCCAGAGTCTTAAACATCCCTGTATCTCCCCGTGAGCCATGCCTTACAGATACTCCATAGGTGGCTATTGGTGGCCGTTCTGAGTACCTGTGCTTTGCAAGGGACACTGACAAGTGGGGGGAGAAGGATCAGGATGCAGAGGTTGTGGACACATGACCTGTGAGGGTCACGTGAAGGGTGGGACTTGGTGTGGGGGGAAGGTGAGCCTGGAGAAGGAAGTATTGGGTGGGAGGCAGGTCAAAGTCAGCTGACAGGCTGAAAGGCTGCCAGAGAGAAGTGGAGCCACTCTGTCCCAGACAGAATAGGGATTCAGAAGCACACGTGACACAGGGGCAGATTTCAGCCTAACTCAAGGCAAGACTTTCTACCACTTGAACGGTTCAGCAGTTCAGGGGGCTCTTCCTATAGGTAGGGAGCAACCCACCCCTGGGAACACTCCAGCAGAGCCTAGAGGATCTACAGATGCTGGAAGGCAGGGGTTAGCAGGCAAACGACGACTCTCGGGCCAAATCTCGCTGTTGCCTATTTCTATAAATGAAGTTTTGTTGGCGCACAGCTGTGCCCACTCATTTACATACTGTCCAAGGCTGCTTTTGCACTGCAAGGGCAGAGCTGAGTCCTCACCACAGAGACGGATGGTCAGCAAAGCCTAAACTATTTACTATCTGATTCCTTATCGGGGGAGGGGGCCCTCCTGGACTAGAGGGTTCCTGATTTGGTGGAAAATTGGACTGTGGGACTTTTTTTTTTTTTTTGGCTGCATCAGGTCTTAGTTGCGGCACGCGGGATCTCTGCGGCAGCTTGTGCGCTCTAGAGTGCGCGGGCTCAGTTGCCCCGCGGCATGTGGGATCTTAGTTCCCCAACCAGGGATCGAACCCACGTCCCCTGCATTGGAAGGCGGATTCTTAACCACTGGACCACCAGGGAAGTCCCTGGACTGTGGGACTTTTAAGGTCCCTTCCGCCCTTCTATACTTCCATCATTCACTCACTCCCTGATATAACCAGATGGTAAAACAAAGTCCAAAATGTGCTTAGCAAACACCCAATGATGCCCGGCCTCCTTTCTCAAATGTTCCTCTGGGTCCACCTGAAGGAGCAAGAGGCTGGAAAGCATAACCTTCAGCAGCCACAAATGCCCACTTGGCCCTTTACTTCGGTCCTCTGTTTCCTCCTGAGGGGTCAAGTGAACTTAACGACCCCTTGGGTTACAATGATGGTCTTGCACGGATGGACACTAGTAGCTGTGGTGAGTGAAAGAGGCCACATATAAGTCCTTCCTCTTTGCTGGGCACTGACTATCCACTGTTCCATTGGATCCTTGAGGCAGGTATCATTACTGCTCCATGTACAGTTGGGAACCTAAACCACAGAAAGGGCTAAGCAACCTGTACAAATTCCCCTTGCTATCAAGAGACCATGCTAGATGCACGTTACTCTGCTTTCACGATCACGCCCCACACCCCACTTCCCAGGAGCCATCGAGGACAATTCTTTCTTAATCATCCCCTCCCATGACATTCTAATACCACAGATATGCTGCATATCTGTGTATGTATATCTGTGCTTTATATATAAACAGACTGAGAATCATTTTACCCCTTGAGAATGTATGGGCTGGAGAGTCTGCATCTGTCCCTTCAGATCACTCCCCACCCTTCTCTGTGCCCTAAGAGTGGACCTCCATGGACTGCATTAATGGGCCTCCTTGCCCTCTGGCTTCTGGATGAGTTCAGGGCACGGGAAAAAGCAGGAGCTGGGAGGCTGGGCAGGAGGCAAGGCTGGGCCATGGGTTAGTGGTGGTGGTGGTCCTCTCCCCTACAGCTCACGGTCCTGGGGGGCTTCTTCCAGCTCAGGGATGAAGTGGCTCTCCGCGGCTGCTAGCCCTAAATGTTGCACCATCTCTTGCAGTTTCCATTAACCCTTCTCAAGCCTTTATAAATAATTGTTTTATTAAACCCTCCTCAGTTAACATGCCATCTGTTTCTCACCAGGACCCTAGCTGACCCAGAGGCCAAGATAAGGTTTGAACCCACATCCGTGTGATGCTAAAAGGCCTGCTCTTAACCACGTGCTCCACCACCACCTGGACCACAGGTTGTGATAAGTAAGTACCAGCGCCAGATCTGTCACCAACTTACCAAGTCCCCTCCCTCCCTCTGGGTCTCAGTTTGTCTGTCTGCAAAATGAAGGGGTTGAATGACGTGGTTGCAATGTTCCTTCCAGCTCTGGGAGTCTGGGGCTCGACTTTTTGGCTCACTGATTCAAGCCAAATTTGAGAAGATTCCATTCCACAAATGCCGGCACAGAGCGCGGCATGGGAACAAATGTGTTCTGAGGTACAGATGCAAGGCCAGAGCATCAGTCCTGGGCTGGAGTGGTATAAAGCAGCCCAGGACCCGGTATGGGGATCTTGGCATTGAGCCACAGGGTCTAGGTCAGACTTGGGGTCTCCTCTGCAAACGAACTGCTGAGCCAACACTGGCCAGTCCCTGACCAAGGCATCCAGTCTGCTGTCCCTTGCTCGTGGTGAGCGCTCTGAATCAATCCTCAATCCTATCAGCATTCCACTCAAGATGAACCACAAGTCCCTGAGGTGTTCGTGGTGATATATTTTGCCTGGTGGCTTACAAATGATCTTACTAGTTAATGGAACTATAAAAATTACTTACATGAAAAGGTCAAGATAAATAAAGACAACTTCCATGCTCCCTGGCCAGCTAGGCTGATACCCAGGTAGGACAAAAGAAGGCTTGGGAAAGGAGGTGGTAGCCTCCCAGAATTCTACAGAACATGGCTTCTGGAGCTTTCCACAAACCCCGTTTCCCCAGTGCTCCAAGGCACACTGATTAGCCCTCCATTAGCATTCTTGGCTGGAGCCTCAGATGAGGCTGTCATTTGATTCTGCTTGGAAATAAAATGACCTACATCCAAAAGGGCCCAGGTGCCAATTCCAAAGTGACACACTTAGCATGAGTGATTCTGCCATGGCCAAGATCACAGAGCATGTGGGGATGGGGGTGGGTGGGAGCACGTGTGTCTGTGTCAGGGAGTCACCAAGGGAAGTTCTAAAACCATTCATAAGATATGTGTCATTCATTCCTTCATCATTACCAGTCCTGCATCCCTTCCACGGCTGGGAAGAGACAAAACAGCCGGTGGGCACATCTAGAGTTGGCTTTTAATTGCTGTAGTCACGTCTGGCTCTGAGACATGAATTGTCAATTTTTTTTAAAAAAGAAGCATTTCACCTGCAGGGCTGATAGGATGGAAGGACATGAAGGGTCAAATGCTCTCCTGGTCTGGGGCCTGCGGGTCCCCCTTCTTCCCAATGAGGGGTCCTGGGGAGGCTCACACAGAGCTCTGGGATGGGTAACAAGGGGTTTGTCACCCCCAGCCAACCTGCCAAGCTGGCCCATAGCCACTTACCTTAATTCAGTGGTGCCCTGGCTGAGTTTTATTCTTTGGCATTCTAGCATCATCTAAAAGCCCAGGTCCCTATTCTGCCATTTATTAGCTGCGTGTCCTTGAGCCGCCTGTTTTGTCCTCAGTTTCCTCATCTATAAAATGGCTGTGGACTTAGAGCTAATTCATGCAAAATGCCTAGAACCAGACGTTAGTTATAACTGTTGCTGGTTTTTTGTTTTTGTCTTTTATGCTATTAAGATTCCTCTTCCGGTGTTCACGCCACCAACGCCAGTCCTCTCCCAGTCCTCTCCCAGTGCTCTGACTGAAGCCTGAGCCTCAACTCCCAGCCCCGCCCGCCCCGGCGGGTGAGCAGACAAGCCTCTCAGGCTGGAGACCCTCCAACACAAGCAGCCGGGTGGACGAAAGGCTCTTGGTGCTGCAGCCAGGAGTCAGTGCTGTGCCTCTGAGGTGGGAGAGCCAACTTCAGGACACTGATCCACAAGAGACCTCCCAGCTCCACATAATATCAAACGGCGAAAATCTCTCAGAGATCTCCATCTCAACACCAGCACCCAGCTTCACTCAACGACCAGCAAGCTACAGTGCTGGACACCCTATGCCAAACAAGTAGCAAAACAGGAACTCAACCCCACCCATTAGCAGAGAGGCTGCCCAAAATCATAAGTCTACAGACACCCCAAAACACACCACCAGACGTGGACCTGCCCACCAGAAAGACAAGATCCAGCCTCATCCACCAGAACACAGGCACTAGTACCCTCCACCAGGAAGCCTACACAACCCACTGAACCAACCTTAGCCACTGGGGACAGACACCAAAAACAACGAGAACTACGAACCAGCAGCCTGCAAAAAGAAGACCCCAAACACAGTAAGATAAGAAAAATGTGAAGAAACAAAAACACACCGCAGGTGAAGGAGCAAGATAAAAACCCACCAGACCTAACAAATGAAGAGGAAATAGGCAGTCTACCTGAAAAAGAATTCAGAATAATGATAGTAAAGATGATCCAGAATCTTGGAAATAGAATAGACAAAATGCAAGAAACATTTAACAAGGACCTAGAAGAACTAAAGATGAAACAAACAATGATGAACAACACAATAAATGAAATGAAAAATACTCTAGATGGGATCAATAGCAGAATAACTGAGGCAGAAGAACGGATAAGTGACCTGGAAGATAAAATAGTGGAAATAACTACTGCAGAGCAGAATAAAGAAAAAAGAATGAAAAGAACTGAGGACAGTCTCAGAGACCTCTGGGACAACATTAAACGCACCAACATTCGATGTATAGAGGTTCCAGAAGAAGAAGAGAAAAAGAAAGGGACTGAGAAAATATTTGAAGAGACTATAGTTGAAAACGTCCCTAATATGGGAAAGGAAATAGTTAATCAAGTCCAGGAAGCACAGAGAGTCCGATACAGGATAAATCCAAGGAGAAATACGCCAAGACACATATTAATCAAACTGTCAAAAATTAAATACAAAGAAAACATATTAAAAGCAGCAAGGGAAATATAACACACAAGGGAATCCCCATAAGGTTAATGGCTGATCTTTCAGCAGAAACTCTGCAAGCCAGAAGGGAAGGGCAGGACATATTTAAAGCGATGAAGGAGAAAAACCTGCAACCAAGATTACTCTACCCGGCAAGGATCTCATTCAGATTTGATGGAGAAATTAAAACCTTTACAGACAAGCAAAAGCTGAGAGAGTTCAGCACCACCAAACCAGCTCTACAACAACTGCTAAAGGAACTTCTCTAGGCAAGAAACACAAGGGAAGGAAAAGACCTACAATAACGAACCCAAAACAATTAAGAAAATGGGAATAGGAACATACATATTGATAATTACCTTAAATGTAAATGGACTAAATGCTTCCACCAAAAGACACAGATTGGCTGAATGGATACAAAAACAAGACCCATATATTTGCTGTCTACAAGAGACCCACTTCAGACCTAGAGACACAAACAGACTGAAAGTAAGGGGATGGAAAAAGATATTTCATGCAAATGGAAACAAAAGAAAGCTGGAGTAGCAAGTCTCATATCAGACAAAATAGACTTTAAAATAAAGATTATTAGAAGAGACAAAGAAGGACACTACATAATGATCACGGGATCGATCCAAGAGGAAGATATAACAGTTGTAAATATTTATGCACCCAGCATAGGAGCACCTCAATACATAAGGCAAACACTAACAGCCATAAAAGGGGAAATCGACAGTAACACATTCATAGTAGGGGACTTTAACACCCCATTTTCACCAATGGACAGATCATCCAAAATGAAAATAAATAAGGAAACACAAGCATTAAATGATAAATTAAACAAGATGGACTTAATTGATATTTATAGGACATTCCATCCAAAAACAACAGAACACACATTTTCTCAAGTGCTCATGGAACATTCTCCAGGATAGATCATAAGTTGGTCACAAATCAAGCCTTGGCAAATTTAAGAAAACTGAAATCATATCAAGTATCTTTTCCGACCACAACGCTATGAAACTAGATAACAATTACAGGAAAAGATCTGTAAAAAATACAAACACATGGAGGCTAAACAATACACTACTTAATAACGAAGTGATCACTGAAGAAATCAAAGAGGAAATAAAAAAATACCTAGAAACAAATGACAATGGAGACATGATGACCCAAAATCTATGGGATGCAGCAAAAGCATTTCTAAGAGGGAAGTTTATAGCAATACAATCCTACCTTAAGAAACAGGAAATATCTCGAATAAACAACCTAACCTTGCACCTAAAGCAATGAGAGAAAGAAGAACAAAAAAACCCCAAAGTTAGCAGAAGGAAAGAAATCATAAAAATCAGATCAGAAATAAATGAAAAAGAAATGAAGGAAACAATAGCAAAGATCAATAAAACTAAAAGCTGGTTCTTTGAGAAGATAAACAAAATTGATAAACCATTAGCCAGACTCATCAAGAAAAAAAGGGAGAAGACTCAAATCAATACATTTAGAAATGAAAAAGGAGAAGTAACAACTGACTCTGAAGAAATACAAAAGATCATGTGAGATTACTATAAGCAACTCTATGCCAATAAAATGGACAACCTGGAAGAAATGGACAAATTCTTAAAAGGCACAACCTGCCAAGACTGAATCAGGAAGAAATAGAAAATATGAACAGACCAATCACAAGCACTGAACTTGAAACTGTGATTAAAAATCTTCCAACAAACAAAAGCGCAGGACCAGATGGCTTCACAGGCAAATTCTATCAAACATTTAGAGAAGAGCTAACACCTATCCTTCTCAAACTCTTCCAAAACATAGCAGAGGGAGTAACATTCCCAAACTCATTCTACGAGGCCACCATCACCCTGATAGCAAAAACAGACAAGGATGTCACGAAGAAAGAAAACTACAGGCCAATATCACTGATGAGCATAGATGCAAAAATCCTCAACAAAATACTAGCAAATAGAATCCAACAGCACATTAAAAGGATCATACACCATGATCAAGTGGGGTTTATTCCAGGAATGCAAGGATTCTTCAATATATGCAAATCAATCAACATGATAAACCATATTAACAAACTGAAGGAGAAAAACCATATGATCATCTCAATAGATGCAGAGAAAGCTTTCGACAAAATTCAACACCCATTTATGATAAAAACCCTGCAGAAAGTAGGCATAGAGGGAACTTTCCTCAACATAATAAAGGCCATATATGACAAACCCACAGCCAGCATCATCCTCAATGGTGAAAAACCGAAAGCATTTCCACTAAGATCAGGAACAAGACAAGGTTGCCCACCCTCACCACTCTTACTCAACATAGTTTTGGACGTTTTAGCCACAGCAATCAGAGAAGAAAAGGAAATAAAAGGAACCCAAATCAGAAAAGAAGAAGTAAAGCTGTCACTGTTTGCAGATGACATGATACTATACATAGAGAATCCTAAAGATGCTACCAGAAAACTACGGAGCTAATCAATTAATTTGGTAAAGTAGCAGGATACAAAATTAATGCACAGAAATCTCTGGCATTCCTATACACTAATGATGAAAAATCTGAAAGCAAAATCAAGAAAACACTCCCATTTACCACTGCAACAAAAAGAATAAAATATCTAGGAATAAACCTACCTAAGGAGACAAAAGATCTATATGCAGAAAATTATAAGACACTGATGAAAGAAATTAAAGATGATACAAACAGATGGAGAGATATACCATGTTCTTGGATTGGAAGAATCAACATTGTGAAAATGACTCTACTACCCAAAGCAATCTACAGATTCAGTGCAATCCCTATGAAACTACCACTGGCATTTTTCACAGAACTAGAACAAAAAATGTCACAATTTGTATGGAAACACAAAAGACCCCGAATAGCCAAAGCAATCTTGAGAACGAAAAATGGAGCTGGAGGAATCAGGCTCCCTGACTTCTGACTATAATACAAAGCTACAGTAATCAAGACAGTATGGTACTGGCACAAAAACAGAAAGATCAATGGAACAGGATAGAAAGCCCAGAGGTAAACCCACGCACATATGGTCACCTTATCTTTGATAAAGGAGGCAGGAACGTACAGTGGAGAAACGACAGCCTCTTCAATAAGTGGTGTGGGAAAACTGGACAGGTATATGTAAAAGTATGAGATTAGATCACTCCCTAACACCATACACAAAAATAAGCTCAAAATGGATTAAAGACCTAAATATAAGGCCAGACACTATCAAACTCTTAGAGGAAAACATAGGCAGGACACTCTATGACATAAATCACAGCAAGATCCTTTTTGACCCACCTGCTAGAGAAATGTAAATAAAAACAAAAATAAACAAATGGGACCTAATGAAACTTCAAAGCTTTTGCACAGCAAAGGAAACGATAAACAAGATCAAAAGACAACCCTCCGAATGGGAGAAAATATTTGCAAATGAAGCAACTGACAAAGGATTCATCTCCAAAACTTATAAGCAGCTCATGCAGCTTAATTACAAAAAAAAACAAACAACCCAATCCAAAAATGGGCAGAAGACCTAAATAGACATTTCTCCAAAGAAGATATACAGACTGCCAACAAGCACATGAAAGAATGCTCAACATCACTAATCATTAGAGAAATGCAAATCAAAACTACAATGAGATATCATCTCACACCAGTCAGAATGGCCATCATCAAAAAATCTAGAAACAATGAATGCTGGAGAGGGTGTGGAGAAAAGGGAACCCTTTTGCACTGTTGGTGGGAATGTAAATTGATATAGCCACGTGGAGAACAGTATGGAGGTTCCTTAAAAAACTACAAATAGAACTACCACATGACCCAGCAATCCCACTACTGGGCACATACCCTGAGAAAACCATAATTCAAAAACAGTCATGTACCAAAATGTTCATTGTAGCTCTATTTACAATAGCCAGGTGATGGAAACAACCTAAGTGTCCATCATCGGATGAATAGATAAAGAAGATGTGGCACATATATACAATGGAATATTACTCAGCCATAAAAAGAAACGAAATTGAGCTATTTGTAATGAGGTGGATAGACCTAGAGTCTGTCATACAGAGTGAAGTAAGTCAGAAAGAGAGAGACAAATACCGTATGCTAACACATATATATGGAACTTAAGAGAAAAAAAATGTCATGAAGAACTCGGGGTAAGACAGGGATAAAGACACAGACCTAGTAGAGAATGGACTTGAGGATATGGGGAGGGGGAAGGGTAAGGTGTGACAAAGCGAGAGAGAGGCATGGACATATATACACTACCAAAGGTAAGGTAGATAGCTAGTGGGAAGCAGCCGCATAGCACAGGGAGATCAGCTTGGTGCTTTGTGACCGCCTGGAGGGGTGGGATAGGGAGGGTGGGAGGGAGGGAGACGCAAGAGGGAAGAGATATGGGAACATATGTATATATATAACTGATTCATTTTGTTGTAAAGCAGAAACTAACACACCATTGTAAAGCAATTATACTGCAATAAAGATGTTAAAAAAAAAAAGATTCCTCTTCCAAGGACTGGCCAGGGCAGCTGAGATGCAAGCCCCCAGAGCATCCTGAGGCCTATATATGGCTCAAAGGATGACAGCACAGCCTGACTTCGACCTAAGGCTGCTCATTCACCCAGGCAGGGAGGGGCGCGCCGTAGCACTGGGAACACTGGAGGTGCAGAGATTGAGGGCACAGAGGGAGGAGACACAGTCCAGGTTCAGCTCATTGGTGAATTCTAATTTATCCACGGGAGCACCGTCCACACCACTTTCCTCTTCCGTTTCTCAGAGAAGAGTCTGGAACAAAAGGAGGCCCCAGGCTGCCAGGCCCTTTCTGTCAAGACTAGTGGTTGTGCTTCTGGGGGGAAATGTGAACTTGGGGATGGTACCTGCAGCCCTGCACCCCTGCACCCTCTGCTTATTCATGCAAATACCCACCCACACATATACAGTTCACCTGCTGTGTGCTGGGCTCCCTGGGCAGAGCTTATGCAAAGGAGTCCAAAATGCAGAACTGCCCAGGCCCTGCCCTTGGGACTCCCAGGCAGTGAATGCTCCTCCTGCCTGCTCTTGACCCCTTTCCCCCAAAAGGCTTCTCTGGCCCTTAGGAGCCTGGGACACACCCTCAGAGAGTTGTGCACAGAGGGACAAGGGTCATGCTCTGATTCCCATGGGCCGGATTGTGAGATCAGAGAACGGACTCGGGAGCCAAGCTGTCTGGATTAAGTTTTGGTCCTGCTACTTCCTAGTTGTGTGACCCCAGGCAAGTTACTTTACTTCTCTGGGCCTCAGTTTTCTCATCTTTAAAATGGGGACAATGGTCCTCTACTGTGTAAGTTGGTTGCAAAGTTAAATCATCAATACACGTCAACTGCTTAGAACAGTGCCTGTCACATGGGAACCTAGCTATTACTTCTTTCGAGGTCATCTATTCCACTCTCCTGCCTCTGAGTAGTCACTGAACCCGAAAGCATTTATTAAGCACCTACTACATACCAGGCACTGTGCTAAGTGCTAGGAATACCATAAGCAAGTAGCTACAGTCTCTATCTTCACAAAGTGATAGTGGGAAAGGGAGACAGTATGTGAGTGAGCAAGTGGGTGAGTAAGGGCACTAAAATGTTTCTGGTGCTGAAGTCACAGCCAGTTCAGGGTGGGCCTCTCTAGTTCATCCTATGTCCCAGAACTTAGCATGGCACATGGCATCAATATATGTTGAATGACTAAGTATCTGAATCTGTAAAGAATCTCTCCCCTCTCCCTTCACCCAGAGCTCTACTCATCTCTAACGTGGGCCATGCCAGTCTGGTTGGGGTTGAATATGTAGTTTAGCTGAGATCAGGGCAACGCCAAGTCCCAGATCTCCCCACAGTGGGACAATGAGATGCCCTTTAGAAAAATTCCGGTGACTCTCCAGCTTATAGTCAAGGACTGTTCCAGCAAAACTCAATAAGGATTTCAGTCGGGTTTGGGCCTCCACGTTCCAGCCTGGAGACCTGGGGGCTGCCTATCATCAAACGCCAGTATCAGATCACAGACTCCCCTGGGTTCCTATCCCGTATCTCTACCAATCACCCCAAGATATCAGCCTGCCTCAGTCTCGCCACAACATGGCTTAACTGTTCATAATTGTTTATCAATTAACATTGCCAACTTGTCAGAATGTTCCTATCGGGTTTGCAGGTAAAGCAACATGTACAACCACTGGGCCTGATAAAAGCACCGGCATTGCAGTCAGTTCCCTTGATCAATCCCGCAGGCCCCAGAGCTGCTGTGGACACTCCTGATACCCTCGGCCTTCCTCACTCTGTTGAGGATTTTCCCGGTTGAGCTGTTCAAACTCCCAATCCCGCATTCCCGCAGGGAGCAATAGCTTTTCAACTTGTTCATGATGTTGGAACATACGGCCTGAGTCAGCAACCCCCAGCACACAACCCAAGAAAATCTTTTTCTGGATCCCGCCCCACCCCCATCTGACAGATGCCAGGCTTTCTCCAGAAAGAAACATTCCGACTGATTGATTTTTTTCTTTGGGAAAATTGATCCTCACCACCTACAAGGAAAGCAAAACATGCGGCTTGTCAAACATTTTTTTAATGCTCTGATTTAAAAACTGGTCCCCTGGTTCTGCCTTGTGACTAGCCCTCCCTGAAGGAGCTGGCCACTTCTCCTGGCCACATGTGACAGAGTTCCACAGGAGGGGCGCTGGGGAGATAAGCAGATGGACATCAGAGAGGTCCCAGGCAGAGGGACATGGTTAAGCACATGGGCTTCAGGTTGGACAGACCTGGGTTCAAGTCCTGGTTCTTCCACTTAGCTAGCTGTGTGACCTTGAGACAATTACAGTGACCTACCAACACAAAGCCTCCAGTTCTCCCACTGTAAAACTGGTCCAATAGCATCACCTAAATAAAGGGCTGTTGTGAGGGGCTAAATAAAATAATGCCTGTAAGGTAGGGACCCATAAATCCCAACTCTTACTACCATGATTGGTTTTGGAGGAGGCAACCCACACATGACACTCGAACATTCGGAACTTAGGGACGTCAGCAGGCACTCGCAACCATGGCGTCTCAGAGCAGAAGGGGCCAAGTAATTAGAGTCCCCACCTCCACCACCTCATCCAGTGCTTGGAGCCCCTCTCCTACATCCTGTGCCAAACCCCTACTGAGAAGCTTCTAGTAGCAGCGGGTGCAGTCGCTCTGCTCCAACCTCACTCAATTGCATCCACATCCTCAAGTGAGAAAGGCTCTCTCCAACCTCTGGGCCTTTGCACGTGCTGTCCTCCCTTCCAGAAACAATTCATTGCTGGTTAATTCATTCACCTTAAATGTTGCCAACTTCAGGAAACTGTCCCTGGGCACTTTCAGAGGGTTAGGTGCTCCTGATACGCACTTCCCTAGCATCTGCCCTTCCTCGTCGAAGTACAGGTCATATGTCACTGTTCTGCTTGTGTGACTGTCTTCAACTCTGGACTAGGAGCCTCTGAAAGGAAGATGCTATCTCTCTCCCTCTCTCTCTCTCTCTCCCCGCAGTCCCCTGCTGAAACCTCAGGGTCCAGCACAGTGCTGGCATGGAGCAGAAACTTACTAAACATCTGTTGAATGTATGAATGAATCAATCAATGAAGCCCCTTCCGTTTATGAACCACTCTAACTACTAGAAAGCTTTTTGCCTCACGGAGCTGAAATCTGCCTCCACGGAACTTGCCTGTGTTGGAACCGAGTCTGCCCTTCCCTGCTCCCCAGCCCACGTTTCATTCCGATTCCGCATGGTAAGACTTCAGGTAGCTTTTCTCTACTGAGACTGAAGTAGATCAGAGACAGAACGGCAGGACCCCATAGCTTCTGAGGAGGGTGTGGCTGGGACTGACCGTCCTGTGCATGGAGAAGCATCCTTCCTGCCTTCAAAGTTAGCCTTTTGTCCTGGATACTGTGGCCAGGTTGCTGCCAGCAGCCAGCGTAATGAAGCCCACACCAAGATTTATGAGCGCCGTCACTACCACACGCACCCGTGGCGAGCAACCCGTGGTCCTCCTGGTTTTAAGTCTCATTCCTACTGAGGAGCTAAATCAGGAGCTACTTAGCACCACTGGTTTAGGGCTCTAATAAAAATAATGCAAAGGAAAAGGAAAAGGCAGCTGTGAAGGTCACTGTCAGCGGCTCCTCCCTTCTAGCTCCTGCCGTCCCTGCTAGCAACTCTGCCCAGCCAGGGACCCATAAACTCCCTTGAAGTCCACAAATGGGAGTTGGTGCTTTGATGAATTAGTCCTCATCAAATCACATTCCTCTGTAGCCTGGGCTGTATTTGTTTCTGGCCCAGTTGTGTTTAGGAATTTCCTGATTTCTCAGGAACTTAACTTCTTCTCTATGAAAAGACCCTTTAACATCCCTGGCCCGAGAATCTAGAGGCCTCTGACTCTGCTCTGTGTTTGATTTGCCACGTGGACCACTCACACCCTCCATCTGAACAATGCAGGAGGTGGAGTGGACAAGACAGACTCTCGGAACCCTTACAGCCTGATCTTCTGTGAGCCGGCAACTGGCAGCTCGTCCCCGAAGAGAGTTTAGAGAAGTGGATTTCCAACTCCCTGATGGACCTCAACCATCCCCGGACCCAGGGTCAAGCCCAAAGTGTTTCCTTACATCTCAAATAACTCTATTTGAACATTGAATGCTTTCGTTCTTAAAGAAGAACCTTTTCATGTTAAAAACTACCATCGCTTGTCCCACAGCTTCTAAGTGGCAAAGCCAGGATTCAAGCCCAGGGCTCTGCAAGCCCCCAGGGCTGGCACTCCTCCCGACTCCCCTGTATAGCCTCTCCAGCCGACCTAAGCCTGCAGGGCGGCCGGTAAGACAGCGATGCCGGCACACGGGCTGGGTGAGCAGGGAAGGCTTCCCAAAGGAGGGGGCCCCCCAGCCGGGTGACATGAAGCACCTCACATGAGCAGACAGAGGTTCTGGAAACAGTCCTGATCAGCTCTCTCCTCTCACTCTAGTGGTTGGAGCAGGGTCACCTGTCTCTCACTGTTTCGGATATGCCATCGTCCTGGCCCTGGTGACTTGGGGTCGGGGAAGCAGGCATCCCACCCTGACCCTCCCTGCCTTGCTTTGCAGGATGGCCCTGCCCCTCACCCCCTCCTACCCACCCTGGAGCAGCCCTAAGCCACGAACAGAAACAGCTGACATGAAAATGAGCAGGGACTCTGTTCTCTCCTAAATATCTCATCCATGGGCCCATTCCTGTACCTTTGGGAAAAAGCACCACCTCAATATACTTGCACTTGAGAAAATGACAAATGCCCATGGTCCTTTGTCTACAATAGCACTGTCTACAACAACAAAAGCTTGGAATAACCTAAGGGAAAGCGTAAATCAGTCATGGTAGGGCTACACCATGGAATACTACAGCCATGAAAGGGAACCAGAAAGCTCTTCGTGTGTACTGATAACATACACAGAGCTAGAGCTGAAGTGAAAAAAGTAAAGGCAGAGATGGGTTTAGAATATGCTACCATTGGTGTAAAAATTTTAAAGCGTAGGGAAAGAATGCATATACATATTTCCTTATATGTGCATAAACCATCTCTGGAAAGATGCACACATACTAATACTGGCTGCCTCCAGGAAGGGGGAACTAGGAGAAAGGCTTCCTATTGCGTCCCCTTTTGTAACTATTAAATATTCAACCAGGTGGATGTATTATCCATGCAGAAAATAAATACCATTAAAACTTCAAACATAAGGCACACTCTCCAAAAGGCCTCTGTTAACATACAGGAGACTCCTCCGGGAGAGCAAACACATTAGTGTCAACTTTACTTGTCCTGAGTGAGGGTAACTGTCATCACAGCAGGGCCCTGAGGGAATGGGACTTGGGACTGAAAAGCTCTGAGGAAGGTTTACTCTCATCAGGGGGCTAAACCTTGGCCACTGCCTGAAGGTCAGTTCTGCTGCTGAGTTAGGGCCTCAGAAGTCACCTCCCTGGCAATAGCCTGGTCTCTGTCACCCCTGCCTGGCCCAGCCTGGGACAACAGCAGGTAACCCAGGGGCTCTGCAGCACCTGGCAGAGGGGAGAGGCTGGCAGGGCAAGGAGGTGCTGTCCCAACTTCCCAGCAGCTGTTGGTCTCAGCACAAGGAGACCTAATAAAACATCATCTCGCAGATTCCCTGAGATGGCGTTTACTCCTGTATCATGCTGAGAGGAGTACGGATTTTTCCAAATAAGACCCTTGTTCTCCCTCGTTCCAGTTTTCATCAGCCTAATCTTGTAAGATGCTTTCCTTCCTCCCTCCCCTTCTTTCTCCCATCATCCTTCCTTTTTTGTGTTTCTTCCTCCTCTCCCACACCTCTCATGGATGCCCTCATTTCCTTTCCTCCCTTTCTTTCTTCACTAATTCACATCACTTCTCTAAGCATCTCCCCAGGACCAGAAGTGACAAAGCTCCCCATTCCTTCCATTTTAGTGATGGTCTGGTCATCCAGACCCAGTCCCTCTGGCCCTTTGAGGGGACGGGTTGGGGCAAAAGGAGGGAGGAGGAAAGGGAGGCAGAGGCTGCAGCAGGGACTGGGCTGGCTCTGTCATTTCCGGTCAGAGCCCTCACAGGGGAGACACAGGGAAGGAAGATGCTGGGACCCCCAGATTGTTCAGCATCGGCTCTTGAGAGGACATCGTACTCCAGCCGAGAGCATGCTCACACGTGAGCGTCCTCTTTGGGTCCCTGTACCCCTACATCTCTGCACCCCACAGTGGAGCCAACTCCCTGGGAAAATGTCAGAGCATCCGTCCCCTCTTGCTGCCCATCCACCTTCCCACGTTTTCTTCAAGGTTCAGCCCATGCCTCTGCGCTTGGGGCATCCTGCCAGGAACCCCAACTGGCCGGGAGGGGGCACACTCTACTTCCTATCACAGTTCTGGTGACTCCTGGCTCCTATCTATCTCCAACTCCTTAAAAGATGGTCCAGATCTTCTTTATCTGTACCCTGCTCTCCTCCCCGCAGTCCTGCCCTGTTACCTAGCACAGTATTTACAATGGGAAGTAATTTGGTGGGTATTTGCAGAAAGGATGGAGGAAAAGGATGGACAGGAAGATGGAAGGAAGGAAGAAAAGGAGGGAGGGATTAAAGAAAGATAAAACATTTCTGTCTCTGAATTTTCAGAGCGTATAATATTCATCTAGCACTTTATAACTTCTAGAGCTCATTTATGTTTGTCATTCATTTGCTTTCCCAACTCCCCAAAAAAGTAGGCAAGACAGGGCTCTTATTATACCCACTTTATAGACAGGAACAGTGAGGCTCAAAGACGTGAAGGCACTTGCCCAAGGTCACCCACGCCTGAGCTGGCCAAGAGCCCAGGTGTCCCAGCTCCATGCCCCTGGCACTTGGTACAGCCTCCCTGGTTACCTGTAGCATTCCCTCAGCCTGCCTCCTTGAGAAGCTGGCATGACTAATGATGGCCTCGAATGTGGGGGGCTCATCTCACAGGCTGGGCTGTCAGCTGCTGGAGAGCAGAGATCTGTCTGATGGTCCTTCCAGTGCACAGATACGGCCCAGAGCCCGCACTGCACAGCAGCCAGGTGGACGCTTGCTGGTGGCTGAGGGCGCTGTGTTGGGATGGGGGCTGGGAGCCTGAGCCTCATGTTGTGGGGAGTGAGCCCACGGCGCTGCTGGCTCCCCTGCACCTGAGGACACATGCTTCCAAAAACCAGAAAACCCAAAAAGGCAGGACGCTTATTTTCCCCCTGCGGGCAGAAAAGTACAGGAAAAGTGACAAGTAATTCAGCTTTTTAAGCCCCTAATGTTGCTTCTTCCATCCCCTATCCCAGAACACCTACAGGGGACATGAACGGCAGGTACTCAACAAAACATTTTACCAGAACAAGAAAAAAGGTCAGGCCCAGAGTGGGTTGCCATGGAGTCTGAGAAGCCCTCAGAAGGTAGCACTCAGGGCTGTGGCCCACATGCTTCCGTGGCTCCCAACACACCCACGTGCAAACACAGCCCCCAGGCCCCCGCTCCACTTCCTCCAGGCCCAGACCAAGGCTGCCCAGAAGGCAAGAACACACGACTCAGAGTCAGAGGACTGGGCTCTGTGACCTTGGGTGAATGCCTCTTAGGGTCCCAATTTTCTCATCTGGAAAACGAGGATGGCAACGATTTCCTTGTCACGAGGTACACAGAATAACAAGTGCTTTGCAGGAAATACAAAGTATGGTAGGACACCCTAGTGGTTAGACTGTGGGCCCCAGAGCTGGGGTTCCCAGCTAGGCATTAGTTACTAGGGCAACTCACTTCACAGCTGGCTGCCTTGTCTCCCCGCATGCCTGTATGAAAAAGCAGCTGGCAGGTACTATAGGTAAAGGCAGCCCCTGACCTTGGCAAAAGGAGGAGAAGGGAAGGGGGTGGAAGACAAACTGAGGGTAGGTCTCGGTTACCAGAGCAACCTTACATCTACCCAGCAATTTACAGTTTGCAAAACCCTTCTTTCCAAGGATCTCCGTTGCTTTTCTGTCCCCCTCCCCGCGTGTAGTTCATAGCCAGGGTTATTTATCGGGTGTAAATAGATGAGAACCCCAAGCAGCTCAGAGGAGGCAGGTGACCTGGCCAAGGCCACAAACAAGTTAATAGCAGAGTCACAGCCAGAACTCAATCCTGCAAAGCCTGCCTGCGCTGGGCACCTGTTCCCACAAAGGCAAGAGGTGAGACCCGTGAGAGTTCACAGGGCAGCGACTGCCACTCCCCAGTCCAGATGGCCTGGCAGTCTCAGGGCAGAGCATTCCTGTCTGCAGCAACAATGATGCCTCCACACCCCCCCAAGCTCTGCTCCAGACCCTTGCCTGCATTGGCTCTGGCCCAGTGGTGATGCCAAGGCCAGGGGTTCTGTTCCCGTGGGAGCCCCATGGGATCTGGCCCTGCCCACCTCCTCCCCAGCCCCCTGCCCTCCAGCATCTTCTAGTTTCTTAGACACATAAAGCACAGTCCCTCCTCAGTTCCCTGCAGTTCCCCCTGCCAGGAGCTCCCTCCCCATCCCCAGGCTTCACGATTCATCCTTCAGCTCTCAGCTTCATACCCTTTTCCCTGATTTCTCTATCCTCCCATCTGAAGAAGGTCTCCCTAATATTGGCTCCCATCACCCCATGTTCTCTTCCTTCCTAGCACCCACTGAAGATATTGTTCTCGATTTACTTGGGGGGACAGTTACTGAAAGCCTGTCTCTCATTAGGCTATTAACTTCATGGGGTAGACACCCCAGCTCTTTTGTTCACCCCTGAACATCCAGCCCTGGCCCCAGCACTGAGTACAATAAGCATTCAGTACATGCTGACTGAATAAGAAGTAAATGAATACATTGTTTAGTCATTTGAGAAGGCATGAAATAAATGTTTGTTAAACAGATGACCCTCCTTCTGAAAAGGTGCAGTAATTACTGTCATAAGGACACTACCAAAATAAATATTTTTCTTTTCCTGCCTTCCCTCATGCCTCTGTGGGACTGGATATAAATAACACCTTGCAGTTGTATATAACAGAGTAAAAATTCAATTTATGTCAGATCCCACATATTAATCTTGTGAGGTAAGTAGGCAAATGTTGCTATCCTCAGGATGGTGCCCAGGGAAGCTAAGTGATTTCCCTAAGTTCACATGAGGTTAATGGAAGTACGGAGAGCAAAGCAGGGCTGTCACCTCTGCCCTGATCAAGCCAGACCTGCAGCCCTTCCTACATGCAAGAGGAGGGTGGAGAAATCTGGAAATGATGCCTTGCTGGGCAGTGAGCTCCCTGAATGGTCATGTCCATCTTATTAATTCCTGTCTCTTGATCACCTGGCTTAGAGCCTGGCACATAAGAGGTGCCTGAAAATCAATTGCTAAATCAACAAATGATATTTTGCCTAAAAAAGAAAATGGGGGGGGGGCAGGGAGAGGTGAGAAGTTTCATAAACATCTAACAAGCTGTTATATGGAAGACAGAAATTTGCTCCAGGACCAAAATAAATACCCTTCTCTCACTAAGAGTAGTCCAAATCCACTTGGGCTTCCTTAAGAGAGTGAGTTCCCTGTTAATCGATGTAATCAAATTGAGCTTGAACAACCATTTCTGGCTGTGACAGCAGCAGGGGCTCCACATTACACAGCTTCCTGGGCTTCCATTTGCATATGAAGAATGTGTGAATGATGGGCCAGAGGCCCAGGCAGAGACTACTATGAAGAGAGCTGTGTCCAGGGTCTGTGGTCTGCAGGGTCCCACCTAACCTGAAGAGTCTGTGATTCCCTGGTCTGCGTGTAGAGAAGGATCCGTATCCACATCCTGATCACAAAATTCGAAGCCTCCAGCCCCATGGACATGAGGCCTGGGGTTCTGGACCAGAGGATCTCACAGCTCATCTCTGAGCTTCAGTTACTCCATCTCCCTTTTGGCCCTTGCTCTCCCGATATGACTGTGCTGGGGTCAGAAAACTGAACCGCCACCCCTCAGTGTGGATTCCCTGCTGTCCCCTTGGTGCGTCTTCTCCTCCCTCCATCATCTGGGAAAGTCTAGCCGCAGTGCTGGGGTGGCTACCTCTCTGAGAGCCAACTCCCAGGTGCCCCCACCTCCACCAGCACGCAGGAGCCCTTGAGTGGGGAGAACAAGGGTACAGCTGGAAGGAGGCCCAGCTGGACCAGAGACAGAGGAGAAGAGGGAGGCAGCCATTGCGGGACCAGTGCCAGCCCCCCGCCACCTCTGAAGGTCATTTGATGCAGCTGTCACCTCTGGTCCTCCCCTCTCCGTGGGCAAAACAAGAGGAGAACTCAGAAATGGGCTCCACCAAGGAAAAGGGAAATTCATGAAGGGGAAGGAAGTAGGGGTGGCAGAGGGGGGAAGCCGAGCAGGAAGAAACTCTCACTTCCAGCCTCAGCTTTACTGATCAGAGGCCATCGTCATACCAGCACCAGCACAAAAGGCCCAATGGGCTTGTATCCACTCGCCAACTCCCAGGGCCAGGCCTTGCTGTCTCTGGGGTCAGGGAACCCAAGAAAGTACCCACTAAAGGCCGAGATCATCCCTTCTGCTGCTGGAGCTTAAGGAGCCAGGCCCCCAGCCTTTCGCGGGAGGGGATATTTTGACTTCCCCATAGTCCCCTCTTGGCAGACACTGAAATCGTCAAACCCTACAAACTGCCTATTAGCCCCACAGAGACATGGAGGTATTCAGACCCAAACCCTGCCTTGTGGGCCTTCGGGGCAACTTCTGCAAGGAGGCCATGGAGGGAAGAACACAAAGACATAATGTGACACAGAGACAGCAGGTTAAACAGCAGGGCACCCAGAGCCTGTCCTGGGCTTCTGGGGAGAGTGTATTCCTTTGGCTGGGGAGACTGGAGCCTAAAGGCTGTGTCCCGTCCCTACAAGCTAGGGAGTAAGTACTGTGGAGGGGACCACAGGCAATGCTCCCTCCCTGCCGGGATGCCCTGGCCATAGATTTGGGCAATTGATTAACCTAAAGCCAACCTGTTTACATGGGTTGGGATGCCTTGATTGTGGAGACTGAAATTGGGGTATCTTCCTAACATGAGGATAAAGGGCTGGCTTCAGATCAAGCTTTAAAGGAGAGAGGGTACCAGTATGCTCTGCCACTCGCCTATACCAACCTCTCTCCATCCTGGCGATCTTGGAGATTAATGTGTTACCTCCTCAGGTAACAGAGCTACATTTTAGCAGGAATCTTCTGGAGACCAGGAAATCACCCAGAAGAATCTCTCTAACATGTAAATTCCCGGCTTATCAGTGGGAGGGGTACCGAGGCCCTGAGACATAGCAGTTTGCATGATGCCTTTTCCCTAAGAAGCGCTCCCTCAGCTAATACGTTCCTAGATCCACCTCTGTCCAGGTCTGGCACAGTCTCTAGGAAAGAGCCCTGGCTTTGGAGTTAGACCTAAGTTTGAATTCTCTGTTCTGGTTCTTGGCTGAAGCACCTCTGGCCGGTTACGTGACCTCTCTGTGCTTCTGCTTCCACATCTGTGATCTGGAAATCACACAACCCACTGCAAAGCGCTGCCAGAAGACCAGAGGATGAGCATCCATCACGGCGCTGGCACAGCGCCGGCTCCGCGGGTTCCACTGCTGGGCCACATGGCTCCCCTCGCTCTGCACCCTGCTCTGGGAAATGAACCACTTTCCCCAGGCAGCTTCCCAGATCTTAGAATCAGTCGTCTCTCGTTCTTAGCAGGCAATTAAGACCTCCACTGTCCTTCTGCCCCCCTGGATATGCAGCACTTGCAAAGGAAAAGAGCTATCATCTGGAATGAGAACACACTGTAATATATTCATCATTCCAACCAGCTGGGGAGCTGGGGGAGGGAGAGGGCCACTTTGGGGGAAGGATATGAACAGTTCCAGCCAACCAGAAGTCCCTCATCACCTTTCATTCTCCCAGAGGGAGCCTGTCCAGGTTGAGTTATCTTCTGTGGGAAGGAAAAGCAGCTCTGGCCCTTTTAACTTAACACGGATCATAGAGCAGAGAAAATATAACAGCCCCAAACCACTAAGCACTCTCCAACTAGATTTTCCTGGCCCTGCCAAAGAGGCAAGCAGCAGCCACAGTTAAAGGAATGACATATATTTTCTGGAGAAAGTGGAAGGTGCAGGCGGTAGGGATCCCAGGGGAGCTGGTGGGGCATCAGCCCACGAGACCTCAGAGGCAAGCCCCGGCCAGGGCAGCCCGGCAAAGAGGCAGCCGCTGAGTCAGGGTTTCTGGGGATGGATGGCCGTGTTGTGGCACAGAGCACAAGCCATTCCACCTCTCTCCAGAGCACAGGACATCCCACCTCTCTCCATCATCCGCCCCTTGACTGCTGTGTTGCCTTAACATATGCATGAAAATTGCAAGTCTCGTAATTCACCCAGATGGTGGAAGCTCCCGAATTGTTCCTTCTCAAGAGACAGCTGTTCCACCGCTGGGCCACATGGCTGCCCTCACTCTGCACCCTGCTCTGGGAAATGAACCACTTTCCCCAGGCAGCTTCCCAGATCTTAGAATCGTCTCTCCCTCTTAGCAAGCAATTAAGACCTCCAGCTGAGGCGTCCACACTGTTGCACGCCTGGTTTGGACACATGTCAGAGCTGCGTTTTAAAGCTTCATCAAGGGAGCAGGGTGAGTCCTCACCTGACCCAGACACACCCTGAAATTCCAGGCTGGAAATGACCTTCAGAGCTCCTATTGTGTGCCTCTGATGGAGGGTCATTTCAAAGCAGATAGAGACAGACAAATCTTATGCCTTCCACCATTTGAGCTGTAAAGTTATTAGCAAAGACCTTTAAGACTAGCTTGTGATTTAGGAATGCTCGAACCTCCTCAATGGAAGATTAAGAGTGTCAGTGGGCAGAGAAGCTTCCTATCACTGGCAGGCTAGGTCCTCCGGGTACCCCTCTCTGGGACACCTGCAGGCTAAACCCAGGGCCTTGATGATGCAGATGTAGACTTTCTTTTTTCATTGAAGTATAGTTGATTCACAATGCTGTGTTCATTTCTGCTGTACAGCAAAGTGAGTCAGTTATACATAAATATACATTCTTTTCCATTATGGTTTATCACAGGATATTGAATACAGTTCCCTGTGCTATACAGTAGGACCTTGTTGTTTATCCATCCTTTATATAATAGTTTGCACCTGCTAATCCCAAACTCCCAATCCCTCCCTCCCCACGCCCCTCCCCCTTGGCAACCACAAGTCTGTTCTTTATGTCTGTGAGTCTGTTTCATAGATAAGTTCATTTGCGTCATATTTTGGATTTTACATATAAGTGATATCATATGGTATTTGTCTTTTTCTGACTTACTTCACTTAGTATGGTAATCTCTAGTTGCATCCATGTTGCTGCCAATGGCATTATTTCATTCTTTTCTACGGCTGGGTAGTATTCTATTGTATCAGTATATATGTACCATGCAAATGTAGACTTTCTTTCTTCGCTCTCCAGGTGGAAATACTGTAGTCCATGCCGTGCCCTGGAGCAAGGAAAGCCGTGACTGGCGCCTCGTCACTTACAAAGCTTATCTCCTGCACATTCCAGGACTCCACCCACTGTGACACATACCACGCGCTCAGTAATCTGTATTTGCTATTCTTTCTGACAGTTTCAGACATTTTCTTTAGGAAGCCAGGGAAGGGAGCCTGTGCACCTCCCAACCCTCGGCTCCTTTTCAGATCTGAAAATTGTGACTCCTTTGACCCTGACCTAGCAGGGAAGCTCTGTGCTAGATGAGCATTAGCTGTGATGATAAGACGGGGAGGAGAAGATGGTTATCTCTATGCCTGATGGGCAAGTTGGGGTCAGCTGGGGCTGGTGATGACAAAGCCCCACCATATTGTCTTACAGGACAGGGTGGATGTGCCTGTTTTGCAGACAAAGAAAGAAAAACTCCGAGAGGGAGGACGTGTCTGAGTCACTCACGGGTCAAAGTATGAAGTTGGGCTGCAAAGCAGGCTCCTGACTTGCGCAGAGCCTGGGCACCAATGACAGGGAGACCCTGGCCAGGGGAGGGGGGCATCCTTTTACACATAAGGTTCCTAAGGACTTCCCAGCCCTGGCTTCCTCCACATCAGTGCACTGGAAACCTGGCTCCACCGTTTCCCAGCGGTGCCCTTGGGCAAAGCGTTTAACTCCTCTGAGTCTCAGCTTTACACGTGTCAACAGAGCAATCATTCCTGGAAAGTAATCTTGAGGACAAAATGAGGTAACATATACAAAGGCCTGACACCAAAAGTGTGAGTCCCTCCTTTAACTCCCTCTTTGGGAAGGTGAATGTCCCCCAAAGGAGGTCGTTATCTAGGACGTGTCCCAAACGGGCCCAAAGAAGTTTCTCCACCTTGCCTGCAGTCCCCTCTCCACACCTTGCCAAGCAGTTAAGTCTTTAGGAGAAACTGTGAGGGCCTGCACCAGCCCCTTGGTCCTGCCCCTGCAAAGCTTATGAACCTCTCGCCCACATGGAACTTGTCAAGATAATCCCAGGGATATGGATGTCCACCACCTTGAAACAAAGCAAACAGCACTTCCAAAGGGCTCTGACTGTTCCATGATTCTTTGCCAATCACGTTGCCTCTATTTGGTTCTTCCTCCAATTCATTTCACTAAGAACTACAAGTGCATGTTTCCATTTTCCATACTCCCTTGGCCTTAACTTTGCCCACTGACTTCAAAATGAGAAAAACCTTTGCCCCTCAGTCACCATAATTGAAGCTCCTGTTTCATAGAAGTTCAGAGCTGATAGGTCTCTGACATTACAGATGAGGAAGCGGAAGCCCAGAGGGGTGGGCGCCTCCTCCCGGTTGCACAGCAAGATGACAGCCGCATGGGTGACGGACAACTCCATCTCTGAAAGCCGGGTCAGGGCTCATGTCTGCCAGCACCACAGTGGTCTCAAGCCCCAAGGAGGTGGCCCCCTGCTCAAAGCAAAGCCCAGCTCCTCCCAACCAGGGATCAGTGACCCACGGCTCGGAGCCAGAAGCCAGCGCTGGGGAGGACTCTCTGACAACAATGCTTCGTGCCCCCGACCGTGGAGGCCCTCCAACCCAAACCATCCCATCAGGCACTAGATGGCATTCGACTTCAGGGCTGAAGACCTCAGCTAGATTCAAACCCAGCAACGGGCAGAGAATGTAGCCCCAAACCTGGATCTTGCCTCTGGGGTTTCCATGCAGAGAGGCAATTAAAAAGGAGGAGGGTGTGCTCTGATTAGAAAAAGACAAAGGCAGCCACTGCCACGAAGCCACAGAGTTTGCCCCAGGGCTTGGGCCTGCTCCTTGGGATCGAGGTAAGAGCCCAGAATAGGAAAGGGAAAAGCAAGGCGAGGAGGAAGAGAGAGGCAAAGGAGACCCTGCGTGGCCTCCTTCTGCAAGGCCCAGCCCTGCCAGACATGCCTACCCAGAATCATATCGGCTGGTAGTGCTTTATGTAAATCCACTGTACAAAAACAAGATTAAAACGGACAAGCAGAACAAAGCATCAGTCTCCCTAACAAAGGCCCCTCCACTTAGTATATTAGCCGCTCTTTCCACCTGACACACTTTTAAAGGGAGATCTTCAATTACCACTCGCTGGTGGGGCAAAACAACAAAAGGTCTGTCCAGTGACTATTCTCCAAGACCACGGCAGGCATTGAAATGGTTTTATGTAACAGAGATACTAATCTAGTCCATATAATTTGGAGAATCCTTTATGGGAGGACTGAAGGGCATTTGCGACCTTTGTTTCAAAGAGATTTTCTGCAGCTTATGCATTTACCTTGCCAAAAGCTAAGCTGAGCTGAGCAAACAGAGTACTCTAAATCACGCTCGCTGCTGATTTACTATCAGGCCTCTGCAGTTTGGTGGATGGAACCTTGTGGATAAACAGAGGCCAAGGCCTTGGTCCCTCCACCTGGCCATACCAAAGGGATAGGGGCCACATTCAAGTTGCCCCCTGACCCCCAGCTTCCAGATTTGGGATTTCCTCTTTCCTTCTCTTCGGTCCAGCTCAGCGCAGGGTAAAGGTGGCCAGAGGGCCAGTTCTTTGCCCAGCCAGGGGTGGGACTTGGCTTTTGCCCTTGGTCCCAGGTCTGTCTCCATCCCGGGGAATGAGGTCGATAGTGTCGCCTGGCTCCCCCTTCCCACTCCATCCGGAGCAAAGATGCGAGTCTGGCTCCCTAGGTGACAATTCAGCACCACTGGCTGCTTGCAGAGGAGAAGGAGAAAGCGAAGTGGGAAAGGATGACGGGCAAGGTGAGTCTCAGGAGAGCCAAGGGAGACGTGCGCACAAGCTCTCAAAACACACAGCAGGCAGATGTGCACTCGACACATGGGGTACGGGGGCCCTGCCCATGGGCAGACACACAACACACACACACAGCAAGTGTATACACTGAGAACATGCATGTGCACACATCACATAAGAGGGGAGTTCTTCACACACAGTGAAACCTAACACTCATGAACATACACGTGCATGTGTAAGAAAAGCGAGCACTTCCACAGCACTCTCCATGTGCTTGGTTTGCATAGATTCACTTATTTCATCTTCACAACAACCCCATGACGAAGGTACTCTTGCTACACCACTTTACCATGGAGTAAACAGAGGCACAGAGAAGCTAAGTAATTTGCCCACAGTCACAAAGGCGGGAGGCAGCAGTCCAGTGCCAGGGCCCGTGCTTTTGACCTTTACATTGTCAGGCCCTAGATGCCACACAGACACCCCTCTCATGGGTTGAAAGCAGTGCCCCCCCCCCAACCAGATGCTTAAGCTGAGATGCCCCTTCCTCAAGGATCCAGACATATCACATCTCCAGGGTCAAATAAGACCCAGGTGCTCTGGTTCAGGGGAGAAGGGTACTGAGTATTAAAAAATTGAAAAACCTCTGCTCTGGTTGGTCGGTGGTTGCCACCACTGCCCCTCTCCCAGCCCCCTCCATCTACCCATAATCCAGCACCTACAGGGTTAACCCCCAGCCCCACAGCAGGCCTCTAAGACCCTATTCCATTCTAACCCTATTGGTAGAAGTTCTATACCTGTAGTTAAATATTTTCATTCTTACCCCCAGGGACAGACAAGCTGGGGGCAGTGGAATGTGTGCCTGCAACAAGTTGACGGGACCCGACTCTCAAGCCTTCCCTGAGTGCTGGCCGATGCCTGGCCCACATGGTATGAGGCGGTGGCCAGCTTCCCCAGCCTGTCCCCACCCCACCCACTTGACGGGCAGCTGATCAGAGCCCTTCAAAGCCAAGAGTACTGAAGTGGCCATCAGGGGGCAGACGGAGGCTCTGAGTCACCATTTTCACCCTCACTGAAGCCACTCAGCTGTCCTGAATCAGAGAGCAAGCATTAGAGGAGGGCTGGGGACCACATGTCCATCGTCCACGAAACCCAGCAGTGGCCACTTTCTGAAACCTCTCTGCTACAAAGGCCAGGAGCCAGGAGGGAAGGAGGAGCTCAATAAATCAGAAGGCATTGCGGGAAAAATTTCACTGCCTTCGCATGACTGCAAGCTCAGCCCAACATAGAGGTTCTGGGACAGCAGACTCAGTCCCCACAGAGCCCCGGAACAGGCTCTCCAGACTCTTCACACACATGTGACACTAAGCTCTGGGGACCCAAGGGGATGGCGGGAGTAGGGATGAGAACCCTAACTGGGGCAGGCCACCCTTCACTCTGGGGTCTCAGGGCCCTGCCCAGAAACCACTCCTTTGGGGGTCCTTGAAGGTCCCCAGGAAAAGCCAGCCCACATGTTCTCCTTTTAATTAATAAGGCTGCAAAGGCATGTTCCCTGCTGGGCCCTGGGCTGGGCGCTTGAGATACAGAGGGGTCCTGAGCCTCCGCTCTCAACAAGCTCACCATCCAGGAAGAGAGAGGATAAAGAAGTTGACAGTTGTAAGGGCAGTTGTGGGGGAAAGGGGCTGAGATCAGGACCCGGAGGGGAGAGGACGAGGGAGGTGTCCGGTGGGGCTTCCCAGAGACCAGGCAGCTACGCGCAGAGTCTCCAAAAGCCACTAGGCAGAAACTGTGGAAACAGGACCAAGGGTTCTAGGAAGCAGGAGCGGCCTATACACGGTCCCAGAGAGTGGGTATGTGGAGAATTCAGGTGCCAGGGTGGGGTGCTGAAGATCAGCAGACCCAACGAGACCCTGGGGAAGCGAGATTCAGAATGATAAGGAGTCTGGGGTACAGCATTTAGAGAAAGCAGCAGTGGGAGGTGCGGGAGGGAAGTCTTGAATCAGATGGGAGGGGCGAGGCAGAATTGGAAGAGTTTAGAAGTACCTGATCACTCAGTATTTTCTGAGTCCCTACTATGTGCCTGGCACAATATAAGCCATTGTAGACCATACAGTGACATGTTTTTAAAAGGTTGCTCCTGGGCTTCCCTGGTGGCGCAGTGGTTGAGAGTCCGCCTGCCGATGCAGGGGACACAGGTTCGTGCCCCAGTCTGGGAAGATTCCACATGCCGCGGAGCGGCTGGACCCGTGAGCCATGGCTGCTGAACCTGCGCGTCCGGAGCCTGTGCTCCGCAACGGGAGAGGCCGCAACAGTGAGAGGCGCGCGTACCACAAAAAAAAAAAAAAAAAGGTTGCTCCTGCCCTTAAAAGCTTACAGTTCATCTGTTTGTTCATTCATTTATCACTTACTGAACACCTACTATATGCCAGGTGCTGTACTAGGAGTAGAGCTCTCATCTAGGAGCAAATCAAAGTCCCTTGTTCCTACTGAGCATATGTTCTAGTTAGGGAGACAGAAAATAAAAAATATATATCTTATGTCTCTATGCCAGGTAGTGACAATGCTAATTAAAAAACAGAATAGGTGGAGAAAACCCTAACTCGAGAAGATACAGGGACTTCTCTCATGGTGCAGTAGTTACGAATCTGCCTGCCAATGCAGGGGACATGGGTTTGAGCCCTGGTCTGGGAAGATCCCACATGCCACGCAGCAACTAAGCCCATGTGCCACAACTACTGAGCCTGAGCCTGCATTCTAGAGCCTGCAAGCCACAACTATTGAGCCCACATGCCACAACTACTGAAGCCCATGCACCTAGAGCCCGTGCTGCACAGCAAGAGAAGCCACCACAATGAGAAGCACAGACACTGCAACGAAGAGTAGCCCCCACTCAGCACAACTAGAGAAAGCCCCTGCGCAGCAATGAAGACCCAGTGCAGCCAAAAATAAATAAATAAAATATAAATAAATTTATTTAAAAAAAAAGAAAAGGTACATGCACCCCAATCTCATAGCAGCACTATTTACAATAGCCAAGACATGGAAGCAACCTGTATGTCCATCGACAGATGAATGGATAAAGAAGATGTGGTACATATATACAATGGAATATTATGCAGCCATAGAAAAGAATAAAATAATGACATTTGCAGCAACATGGATGGACCTAGAGATTATCATACTAAGTGAAGTCAAACAAATATCATATGATATTGCTTAAATGTGGAATCTGAAAAAAAATGATACAAATGAACTTATATACAAAACAGAAACAGATCCACAGACAGAGGAAAGAAACACATGGTTCCCAAAGGGGAAAGGGGGAAGGAGGGATAAATTAGGAGTTTGGGATTAACAGATACACACTAATAATAAAATAGATAACCAACAAGGACCTACTGTATAGCACAGGGAACTATACTCAATATTTTGTAATATTTTGTAATAACCTATAAGGAAAAAAGATTCTGAAAAAACCAGATATATATATATATGTATGTATAATTGAATCATTTTGCTGTACACCTGAAACTAACACAACATTGTAAGTCAACTATATTGCAATAAAAAAAACAAAACAAAACAAGATAAAGGCAAACAAAGATGTCAGAGAGGGGATTGCTATTTCAGACAGGGTGGTCAGGAAAGACTCTGATAACGTGAAAAGATACTAAGTGAAATAGGGAGTGAGCTACATGGTGTGTGGGGGAAGAGCATATGGCCAGAGGGAACAGCAAACAGCGCTTCTTGCGTGCTGAGGCGGGAACACGAGGCACAGGCAGAAAGAGCAAGGAGGCCGGCATGGGAGGGAGAGCGCAGGAGGAAAGGGGTCAGAGTTAGCTGGGGCCAGGCCACGTGGGGTTTAGAGCACGGTGAGAACATCAGAGAAGCAGCAAACTCCCAACAAGGACCAGAAGTTGGAGGTGGTATTCTGTAGACATTGAGGGAATTCAGAAGATGCGAAGTGGGAGCCTTCAAGCAGTTTCCATAGAGAAGTGGGGAGTTAGGCTGGGGACAGGTTTGCTATTTCACAGGCTTTACTCGGCCCAGGACACCAGGAAGGGGACTTAAATAAATGCCCAACTGCTCTGACACTAATAAAGGCTTCCCCTCAGAGGCCGCCCAGTCCGGATAGCAGAGGTTTAATTACAGCTGCAGCTGGTAATGAAGAAGCAGCACCTACATCTTTCCCCAGCTGTGTCAGCACAAAAATCCCTGTCGGCACTTGCTGCAGGGGGCGGGGGGCATTGCTAGGAGGGAAGCTCGGGGCTAGGCCAGACCAAAGTCAAGGCGCACGGCCACGGCTCACCCACCCCTGCACATACCTCCTAACTTGTCTTTCAGCCCCTCCATGGTCCTCCACGCTACTGCCCCCAGAGCAGTGGCTTCCTGACACCACCGTGAGCATGTCACTGACTGCTTTAACCCTTCAATGACCTCATGAAATTGTCCAGTCTCCTCAGTGTGGTGCTGAGGGTCCAGCCCGGCCCAGCCCCTTCTCCCGTCACGTTTTCACCTGTGCTCCTGCTGGAAGTGTCCTGATCCTGTCTGCTCTTTCATCTTTGCTCAGGCTGTCCCCTCTGCCAGAGAATGCCCTCCCTCACAAAAATAATACGAACAGCAGCAGCTAACACGTACCGAGCTCTTATTCTGTGCTGGGCCCTGGTCTAAATGCTTTCTTTGCGGTAACTCATTTAATCCTCATGGCAGCCCAAAGAGGTAGGTACTTAACACAGCCCTAGCTTATTTTACAGATGAGAAAACCAAGGGAGAGAGAGGTGAAATAACAGTCTCAGCGTCGCACAGAAGGAGTGGGCTTCAAAACTCAGGCTCTTAACCGTTGCCCATCTCTTGTCCTCCGGCCAAGTTCCTACTCATCTCTCAGGCTCAGCTCAAAACTGACTTCCTCCGAAGAGTCTTCTTTGATCCCCCGGCCTTGGATTCCCCAGACAGAACTGGTTGCTTCTCCCTAAGGCGTCTCTCAGTATTTGCGGTATAAGTCTATTTCATTCATTCAGTCTCTCACTCGTTCAGTGATCATTCAGCAATAAGTACCAGGCCCTGGGTATACCCCATGTAGAAGACAGGATTCCTCTGCTTCAGGAACTCACTTCTGAGTGGGAGAGAGGGACAGGTGAGGCAGCATCACAACCAGTGGAACAGAGTGACAGAGGGGACCCAGGGGCTGTGAGCTCAGAGCACATGGAACCAACTGCCACGTGGCTCCCAAACCTCCCACACTGCCAGGTGGTGCCCTGGAGTGAAACACAAGGAATCCAAAACAGGTGCTAATAGGAGGGGTGTCCACAGAACCCACTGGGCCTTGGGGGTGCCTGGACCATGAATTTACTCATTCAGCAATTATTTACTGAGGGCCTGAAAAGTACTCACAAGTGAACAAGAGCAAGTCTTTGGTCCTTCTTTCTCACTGTACGTGAATTTATTAGTCGCAGCGTTAAGCGTCAGTATTTTATATATTGGCCAGCGTGAATCAGCCGCTCTGGGCATCCTAAATCAGTGCCCTAAGCCCACAGACGGGCGACGAGATGGCGGTGGCTGCACCAGCTTTGGCTACTCCGCGAGGACCTGCCAGGGCAGCTAGGCAACTATTCCTTCCCCACCACCAGCCTGGTGACACCCTCTGTGTCCTTGCCTGCTTGTTTGAAGGGTGCTTATTATACTGTGCTGAAATCTTTTAAAAGTTAAAGATAGTATTATATATATACATCTACTATATGTATATATACACACATACATATATATAAACCCATTTTTCCTACTAGACCACATGCTTCTTATTCATCTCTCTATTCCCAGGATTCCATAGTGCATTCAAAGCACAGGTATCTAATAAATGTTGATAGATAGATGGACAAATGGAAGGATGAATGTTGTTCTAGGGAGCAAAGCTCAGCGCCAGGAGTTGGTGACCCAAGGGAGCAGCATCAGCACTGTTTCTGGTGACGGCAGCTGGCAGGATTCCCTAGGGAGCCTCTTAGAGGGTCAGCAGAGAATTATTTTACCTAGCAGCTACGTGTTTCAGACAGGACCCACACCTCTGTGTACACATGGGCACACGCACGCGCGTGCACACACACACACGCAGCAATCCCTAGGACTCACTACCCGGATCCTGGCACCTATCAGACTCACCTTAGTAAAATTTCAAAATCAAACCGGTTTGCCCTCAGTCCCTTCCTCTTCCTATGAACCTCTCCACCTCCCCTCTTATTTCACCCCCCCTTTCCTCTCCTGGCCACAGGTCTCTCCTGCCGAGAGAAAACCCACTGAAGGAGGGGAAAGTACAGGATTGCAAGTTGATCTCAATTCCTGGGCTGCACCTGTCCATGTGGATGCATCACTTAGCCTCACCCAGCTGCAGTTTCCTCTGCTGTACAGGGTGGTAACAGTAATACTCTCTTCTCCAGCCTGTGAAGACCAAGTGATACACTGTATGGGAAATGCTGGGTAAACCACCAGAAGTTACACTATTGTTTTATTATGTTGTTGGAAGTTAGCAGTCAGTCCAAGAGAGCACTGAATTAAATGTCAGAGGGTCTGGTTATAAGTCTCCCCACTCCACCACTAGCTATACACCAGGGGCAGTTCCAGTGACAAGGTAAAAAGTGCTAATGTAGGCACCCCTGCTACAAAAATGCCTCCCAAGCAAAATTAAAATAGTTTTAAAAATACACACCTGAACTCTAATAAGAGAAAGGTAAATCCCTAAGTGTGAGAAAAAGGTGCGGGTAGTTTATAGCAGTCGCAGAAGGTCAGGTGCTGAAGCTAAGGTAGCCCAGGGAACGTCAGCCCTGGCTAGCTGCTACCCCTAGTCTTCAGCCCAGGCTGGGAGCCTGGGGGTTAACACCCACACGGGCAGACTGGGCCTTGGGACTTGCCAGCTCCATGGAGGGGATGCTTGAAGATGCTGCCTAACCAGCCTAAGAATAAACAGGGATTCTGGATGAGGAAAAATGTCTCCCACAGGAAACAAAAAACAGGAGCGGGGAATAGGGAGTGACTGCTTAATGGATACGGGGTTTCCTTTAGAGGTGACGAAAATGTCTTAGAACTACAAAGAGCTGGTGGTTGCACAACACTGTGAATGCACTAAATGCCGTTGAATTGACTATTTCTAAATGGTTTATATTATGTTATGTGAATTTCACATCAATTTTTTTTTAAAGGGAAAACCCCTAAGCCTTCACCGCACACATCGTGGAATCTCAAACCAAATTATCAATGCAAAAACTGGTCATGAGCCAGTGAAAAACATTAGAGTGCTTAATAAGAAAATGCAAAACTAATGTGTAGGGCTCTTGCACAACCTGGGACATGGCGGAGGGGCCAAAAGGCTAAAGAGTTCATAGCAAAAAAAAAAAAAGAAGAGAAAAAAAAATTACAACCTATATGAAGAAACAATCCATGGTCAGGGGGAATCAGCTGTCTCCAAAAACAGGAGAACTGATACTCCAGGAACTTGATCCAATAGAACTAATAGCTCAAGATAGAATTATCTGAAGAGACTACAAAAGGAATATGTTTAAAATAATTAAAGCAATAAAAGAAGGATTAGAATACGTAATGAAAGAATAGGACACAATGGGAAAGAAACATGCAGATTTGAAAAAGAAACAAGAGAGCTAGAAATGAAACATGTCATCATTGGAATTAAGACCTCAAAAGACAGGTTAATTAGCAGAGCAAAAGGATTTGAAACAAATGGATATGAGGAAAATGTCCAAGATACGGCCTGGAGAGATAAAGAGATGAAAAATTAGAGCTTAGGAGAGACACAGGAGGCAGCAGTGAGAGAGCCCAACAGTTTGGCGCTCCAATAGGAGAGAACTGGGAGAATGAAGGAAAGGAGATATTTGAAGAGATATGCCTGAGAATTTTCCAGAACTGATAAAGGACATGAATCCTTAGCTTGAAGAAGATGTATACCTCTGGGGAGCCAACAGTATGAATAAAAATAACCCCACACCCAGACACATCCTAGGGAAACCGCAGAGCACTGCAATGACAAAGTCCAGAACACAACGGAAAAACATTCTCAAACTGCTGAAGGAGAATGACTGAAAACCTCGAATTCCATCAGCAGCTAAACCACCAACCAAGCGTGAGAGCAAAATAAAGGCATCTTCAGACAAGTAAAGCATTTAAGAGTTGATCACTTCATAGACCCTTCTGGAAAGAGCCACTAAAAAAAAGACCCTTCGGGCTTCCCTGGTGGCACAGTGGTTGAGAGTCCGCCTGCCGATGCAGGGGACACGGGGTCGTGCCCCGGTCCGGGAAGATCCCACATGCCACGGAGCAGCTGGGCCCGTGAGCCATGGCCGCTGAGCCTGCGCGTCCGGAGCCTGTGCTCCGCAACAGGAGAGGCCACAACAGTGAGAGGCCTGCGTACCGCAAAAAAAAAAAAGACCCTTCAAGAACAATGAAGCCAAACCGAGAAGGGAGAAGTGAGAGGCAAGAGGTGGGAGCAAAGAAACCAGTCAACGTGAGTTACATTTCCATTTAGATGACAGTCACTGTACAAAACAACTGCAATAGTAAAGCCGGGGCACCTAAATCCCAAAATGGCGTGAGGCACTTACTGGAGTTACGCACCCCTCAGGTTCCTGTGGTGCAGCCAATCTCCCAGATCTTCTGCTGTGGCTCCCTGCCCCTCCGCCACCATCACACGGACGGACAACCCAACTAGGTACCCAAGTACGCTGAGCACTCTTCCAGGCCACAGCTCGGCCCAGCAGCCACATACCTGGAGTTTCTGGCTAATCCCTCAGCTTCTGGATGTGGATGAAAACCACATGGCCCCCGGGTGGGCTCCAGCATTCCCAGCAGCCACTGAAAGGGCTAGACTACATGGTCTGGAAGTCACGGGGGAGTTACTGCTCCACGGGGGAAGACTCTGACCAAGGGGAAATAAGAGACAGGGAGGTTGTGTAGAGAAATTCCCCCTCCTTGCTGACTACTCTGAGACATGCTCTCTTCCTGTTACCCATCAGGAGAAGCCCTGAATACCAAGGGGATGCACCTGTGAAGAACCCGCTGGGCTCTTTGCAATTGACCGGAAGCTGAGGTCAGCACAGCAGCCATGACTTAGCATAACGAAGACCAGTGGTTTTCAAAGTGTGGGTCCCATTCCAGTAGCACCAGCATCACCTGGGAACCTGTTAGAAATTCAAATTCCCCAGCTCCACCCCAAACCTTCTGAATTTGAGACTCGGAGCCTGGGGCCCAGGAGTCTGCATGGTAACAAGTCTTCCAGGTGATTCTGAGATTAGGTTATCAGGTGTTCAATAAAGTATTTGCATGAACGGTGCATTGTAATTACTGTGGCATCTATGGCACCTGTGATAAACATTAATCCTACTCACTAAATATCTCTGGCCCTCTGCCTTCAAGACCCGCCAGAGCCCTCTACTCTCTGCCCAGCCAACCAGCAACATTGCTCCATCAGTCTGGGTCCTGGGGTGACACTGACAAAAAGCAGACCCCGGCCGGCCCACAATGGACAAGTAATATGAACAAGAAATAAAATCTTATTGTTTTAAGCCACTGGGATTTGGGTGTTGTTTATCACCGCAGCATAACCCAGCTCATCCAGTCTGACATGGGCCAATATTTTGAAAGAACAGAGCTTCCCGAAATGCTCTCCGCCCTATGTCGCAAGCAAAGAGAAAGAAGGAAACGTGTTGTACCCACTGATCTTCAGGAAACGTTTGATGCTTGGGCAACCAGGAGCGGCCAGGACTCAGCTGTCTCTGCAGATAATAGGAGGGGACGGGCAGCTCTGGTGCAGATGGTTCTAGAAGGGCTGCCAAGGGCTCTGGGATGAGGGCGGCAGTTCTGGGTCAGAGGAAAGGGTACAAAGAGGAGGAAAAATAGGCCACCCTGCATCTGTACCAAGCTTTACGCTTTCCAGGACACTCTCACTCATTGTTTCATCTTTCCTCCTTCCATGCACAGGGATGAGCCATCCTATGCCACAGTGGGTCCAGAGAGGCAAAGGGACTTGCCCAAGATTGCACAGCAAACTGGTGGCAGAGTCAACCAAGGTTTTCACTCCCAGGCAAGCGTCCTCCTAGCACCTGCCAAGAAACAGTCTCCAGGAAGGTGGTTTTGGAGGGAGGTCAGTGTCCCCCTGTCCCTTCTCAGAGCACAGGTGACGCTCTTGTACAGGGTCCTGAGGACTCTGGCATCAAATGGGTTCTCACCAGGTTCTTGTGAACTTGGAGGTTTCTGGCCTCCAAGGGGTGGAGAGGGAGGAATGGAGGTTCAGGGGCTACAGGGCAGCAGCTCACGAGTGCTCCTAGCACCCTGGGCACCATCCTTCACCCTCTCACTACCATTTCTCCCTCTCACTACCATTTCTCCCTCTCACAAGTTCCCAGACCCTGGGGTCTCCCCTGTCTCGTAGAGAGACAACAAAGCTCGTGGGGGACTGGCTGGTTCCCTCTCCCTTTCCTCCCATCACAATAAGCAGGACAGAGTCCTGGTAACGGCTGACACTCACCTCTTATGGGTTGAATTGTGTCCCCCTAAAATACATATGCTGAAGTCCTAACTCCCGGCAACACAGAATGAGACCTTATTTGGAGACAGGGGTCTCACAGAGGTAACCAAGTTAAAATGGGGTCATCAGGCTGGGCCCTAATCCAATATGACTAGTGTCCTTATAAAAGGGGAAATTTAGAGACAGACATTCACAGGGAGAAAGCCATGTGAAGAAGAGAGCTATGGGGCCACAAGCCAAGGAACTACCAGAAGCTAGGAGAGGGGCTTGGAAAAGATCTTCCCTCCCATATGGTCCCTCAGAAGGAACCAACCCTGCTGACACCCTGATTGTGGACTTCTAACCTCCAGAACGGGGAGACAATAAACTCCTGCTGTTTAAGTCACCTAGGCTGTGATGCTCTGTAACTCTGTACCCTGTAACTTCCTGATCCTCATTCCGTGTTCCCCCTTCTTCCTAAAATCACCTCCACTGACATCCCTCTCTGCACTGCATCCCCTCAGTGTCAATCAGCACATGACTTACAAGTGCCCTAGCACCGAGCTGGTACCCAGGAAGATATAGAAATGAATTTGAAGTAGAGACAGTTGGAGGCATCAAAGAATCTAGACCGAGTGTGTGGCCCCAGATTCAAGTCCTAGCCCTGCCACTGTTGTGCTTTGGGAACCTGGGAGAAGCCCCTTCCTCACTCTGGACGTCAGTGTCTCACCTGTACTGTGATAAGGTTGAATTAAATGATCTGAGTTTCCTTCCGGCTGTGAAATTCTGCAGTTCTCAGTCAAGATAATACGTGTTTGCGATCATTTTGTACTCTTCCCTAGAAGTTTTTTTGTTTTTTGTTTTTTGTTTTTTTTTTTTTTTTTTTTGCGGTACGCGGGCCTCTCACTGTTGTGGCCTCTCCCGTTGTGGAGCGCAGGCTCCGGATGCGCAGGCTCAGCGGCCATGGCTCACGGGCCCAGCCGCTCCACGGCATGTAGGATCTTCCCGGACCGGGGCACGAACCCGTGTCCCCTGCATCGGCAGGCGGACTCGCAACCACTGCGCCACCAGGGAAGCCCTTCCCTAGAAGTTTATTCTTGTAACCTCACCCTAGGGTCCACTTGCTTCATGAACCTCTTTCCTCACTCCCATGACCACCTAGACTCTGACTAGTCCCTACCCATTTCCCTTGATCAGGCCCCATCAGTTAACATGCTTGCAAAGCAGAAGGAGAAGGCAGTTAATAAATACTGGGTTGAAACACCCTTCAAGGGCTTCCTCTTCTGTCTGTAGCGGATTTCTCCTTAACACTCAGCAAGAGGGCGTGGCTACAAGACAGCCCCTCCTCTTTAGTCCTTTATACACCCTCCTTTATAGAGTTGCCTGTCAGAGCACCGACAACACCCTGTTGCACGTATTCGTGAACCAGACCACCTCCTCCCACCAGGTCGCAGGCTCCCTGAGGCAGGAACCATCTCTCTTTTGCATCTACTTTCCCCAGCATTTGCATAATAGGAAGCAGCAAATGTAAGTGGAGTGGATAAACATGGGCATATGGCAGAAGCTCTTCACCATGGGTTGGAGGACCCTTAAGGGTTTCAAGGGATCCATGAACCCACTGAAATTGTGTGCAAAGGACTGTGTGTACGTGTAGGTTTTTCTATGTCGTGCACATTTTCCCATGGAGAGGGTCCGTGGAGCCCTGAGAAATTAAAAGAAAAGCCAAGGCTGAAAAGATGTTAAGACCCAAAGCCATGAAGCAGGGAGGTGACATTTATTAAGCCCCTACCCTGTGCTGTGCCTGGTGGTGTAGGTGTTACTATTCCTACTTTGCATGAATGGAAACTGACGTTCTGAGAGGTGACATCTTGGTTCATGAAGAGAGAAGGAGCCCATCCAGGGTGGTTCAGAGCAGACTCTGGAGCCACGAGCCTAGGTTCAAATCCCAATACTATCACTTTCTAGTTCTGTGATCTTGGTCAAGTTACTTAAGTTGCTCTGCGACTCAGTTTCCCCATCTGTAAAATGGGAGAAATGAGGGTACCTACCCCAGAGGGCTGTTGTGAGGAGTTGATGTGTTAACGTATGTAAAGTGATCAGAATGGTGCCTGGCATGGGGTGTGTACCCTGAAGGCGATGACGAGGAGGGTAAAGAGGAAGATGCTGGGACTGGCAGAGCTGAGCTGCAAACCCAGGCCTTGCCCTTCAGTGCCATTACTGCCAGCACCCAGCATGCCACAACGCCCCATCTCGCTGCTGAAACTCTCCTGTGCCCTCCTAGGAAAAGCCTTCAGACCTGAAAGTGGCTTTTCTAGCTTGGCTCCCTGGAGGTGGGCAGGTCTGTGACACCAGTTCGGCAGGCAGTCCCTGGCCGTTACAGAAGGAGTATGTGGGAGGTTATGAGCGACCTTTCCCGGCCAGCAAGACTGAGCCTGTACAATCAGGACACTCTGCTTCTGCTCTGCTCTTCATTTTCCAAGAGTTTTCCCAACATCCACCAATAGAAATTAGAAAGGGGATGCGCTCTTCCATTCCTGGAGCCCCACGCTGACGTCCAAAATCCCTTTATCATTTCCCTGAGTCCATCGCTGTGCCCTGAGCTCCAAACGGCCACTCACAACCATCCCGCTCAGGCTTTATAAATCTCGTGTCCCACCCCACACCTGACTTCCACTCTGCTTCGAGCAGACAGAGCAGCAGCAGTAAAGCCTTCAACCTGATCTCACTTCTACACCTGGGCCCCCCCAGTAACCCCATCCCAGGTGAAGTGTCAGCCACGGCCTTGTTCCAGCCCAGTCTTCTGCCCTGCTCCTGGGAAACAGCCTTTTGGGGTTTGCTTTGGGTGAGTATCTTTGTATCTTTCCTGCGAAACCATCACTATTGCACTTATTCTCGAGAGCACTTTTCATTTATTCCTGTAATGCAATTAGAATCGAGTTTCTTTAGCATTAGGGGAGATGTAACGTCAGTAGGGGAAAACTGTCATTTCATTCCCAACGTCGATATGCCCGCTCTGCCCAAATTCTCTCTCTGGTGCTAGCTTGCTCTACCCTCCCGAATGGCAAGGAGAATACTAAAAAGGAGATTCACTCTCCAAATCTGCCTCCAAATGAAGGGGCAGAAGCTCTGGGGCTGGATTCTCCTCTCAGTCATTAAACGGGGGCTCCTAGCTACTGTGACACTCTCCTGCAGTTGAGGGAACCCCTAATGCCCAATGGAAAGCTTCACACTGGCCCCGTCTACTGTTCAATGGTGAGTGGGAAAGAGTCCTCTAGACTCTGACAACAGGGCCCTACAATCATCCTCCCAGAGAGGTTGAGTGACTTGCCCAAAGTAACATGCCTGGGAAGATGGGACCAGAACCCAGATCTGCAGGCTCCTGGGTGTCTCCTACTGCATGACAATGCCCTCCACTCAGAGGGCCTGTGGCTGCCAGAAACTTAGCCCTTATCTCCCTGGGGGCACTAAGGCTTCAGTTTTCTGTAGACAAACAGGGGAAGAGATGACATGAATCTTTTATGCACCCATCTTTTCTTCAGTGTCTCCCAGTCCTTTTTGGAAATCCTCCCATTTACTGGAACCAGTCCCTTGTGAGCTTACTCTTGCCATCCTCCTTCTAGGTGCTACGATCTTGCTATCCAATGATCCCACCTTCCCTGCTTCCTCTCTTCCATCCTTCCATCCATCCATCCATCCATCCATCCACCCATCTATCCATGCATCCATTTATTTATTCACCTCTTCCTTCTTGAGCACCTCAGCTCTGCGCCAGGTGCTCAGCACTTCTTCCCCATTGCTCCTCAGAGCACCCACTCCAGAAGAATCCACTTCTCTCCTGACACCATCAAAGCCTAGAACTGATGTGCTAACACGCACCCTCTTAGGAGGTTAATCTGATAGACAAATCTGTGCTAATGCGTTTGCACCAGACCCATCATCCCCTCAGAACCGGCAGCAGGCAATGATTTCTGGAGCCCTCAGGTCAGCTGAGGCCTGCTGCCCAGGGCCTGGATAACAGGCCTACCTCCCTTTCCCTTGTTCCCCTTCCCTCCCCTCCCCACTGCAGCCCCCACATACGTATGCAGAAGTCTCCGCTTTCGTAGTAGCCAGGACAGCACTGGGACCTCCGCCGGTACATGGTCCGGAGCCCACGCCGATACGCTGTCTTATAACTGATCCTACGGCACAGAAAAGAAAGCCACTTGCAAGTATTGAAAATCAATCACTCCTGTTAGAATGATATTCGTGTTAAACTATATCAAGGATGCCATTCAATCATTACTTTAAAATGCATGGCGGCTTCGAATATGATGGAACACAATAAAGAAAAATCGATGGTGGGATCTGGGCCACTGCGATGCAGAATGTATCGCTGACAGGGCGGCAGCATTTGCTACACCTGCTGACTTCTCGCCAATCCCTTCAGAGCGATACTTAGAAGGGCTGCAGAAAATACTTTCTGGACAGTAACTGGGGACTTCTGAAAACCTCCAGACCCAGGGCTGGAGCAGCCCATGGGGTGACCTTGATAGGAATTGGGCCCTGAGAGTTTCTATGCCAACTGCCACCACCCCAACCATGATTGCTCACGGCCCTGTGGAGACTGGTCTACCCAGTTGGAGAACTGAAGCCAAGTCAGCAAAAGGACCCTCTGAGTCTGACTAGGTCCCAGACAGTAGATTAATCTCCCTCCCAACAAAAATAACACCCCCTGGGAAAGAGCTTCGCATGCCATCTTGGGAAGGCTCAGAACCAGCTCTGCAGAGGAAGAAGCTAATATCCAGAGAGCAGAAGCTCTGGACGGGGAGTCAGAGACCTGGGTTCCAGTTCTTATGCTGACCTGAGTGTTGAGACGTGGTCCTGTGCCACAGAGATTTATAGGCAAAATCACTCAGTCCCTATCTGAGGCAGGTAGCATTATTACGCCCCCTTTATTTCTTTCTTAGAGTTTTTATTCTTATTTTGTTTTATGTACTCTCCCCCTTTGTTTTCTGGATGAGAAAACTGGGAAGTTAAATCACTTGTTCGAGGTCACACAGCTAATAAGTTTCAGAGGCAGAATTCAAACGCAAGTCACTCTAATTTCAAAGCCACTGGGCTTAACCTACTGCCCTGTGCCAGTTCCCAAGGGGTGGCTTTCTGGGCTAATGGGATGGCCATCATGAAGCAGTAGGACAAGGGAATGAATGGTGTGAGGACAGAGTCCTAAGGAGGGAGTCAGAATTGGGTACTGACAGGCAAAGCCCCTTCCTCACACATAAGGTCAAAATGGAGGAGATTTGAAGTGGCCATTGAAGACCAGAGAGAGCAAGTAACTTCCCAAGGTCAAGGTGTAACTTGGACTCAACCCACGTCCTCGGGCCTTGAAGCCAGAGCTCTTTCACTTCCGCACCAGCACCCCAGAGGAGCCTGCCCTGTGGACCCCTCGTTGGGGGGCAGAGCCACAGGGTCCAGTCACTGGAGATGCCTATAGCCTGCTTTCCATGGAGGGTCAGCCCAACTTGGGCAGGGAGTCCTACAGCACAGGCTGGGCCAGCCCTACCAGTGCTTACAGCCCTCGCTTTATGACAAATGACAGTGCAGGACTCCAGGGAAATCTGTGATATTTGGGAATGTCACAAACTAAGGTCATTCTACTTTGTCAAAAATCCATAAGGGAAGGTAAGTAAGCCAGCCTCTAAGTGAAGCTACTTCCCCAGTACAGGAAGGCAGCTCCCGGCAATTTCAGTTGTATAAGCCTCCGAGATAAAGAATGACTCAGGGTTGACTAAGAAGTCACTCAATCCATGCCTCCCACCAAACAGAGTCATCCCCAAGCGCTTCCAGTGGAGAGGTGGTCTCAGAATCGTTAAAGCCTCCCTAGAGAAAGATGTCCCCCACTGCTTCTACCTTCCCATCCTTGCTGGCTCCTTTCCTCTGGAAGAAGAGGGAAGGGGCCAGGGACCAGGCTGCTATCAGAAGGATGCTGCGTTCAAACAAGCCATTCCACACTGAAGGAGGTTGATGGTGCTGCTGTCAGCGTGCTCACCCTGGGTCACCAGGAAAGCTGCAAAGCCACTCAGTAAGTCAGCAAAATACTTCATGTTCCAGGAATGCAGCCTGTTTTAATAAGCAGCCACTCACTTACCCTTCCCCAGTGGTGACGGACGGCAGCGCCAGCCTCCGAGTACCCAGCAAAGCCACTCCTCAGAGCAAACTTGGCTCCGGCACAGGGCCTGACAGTCATGGAGGGAGCAGTTTCTTTCTGCCTCTGCCTTTGACCAGGGCCACAGGCAGCTAACTTACTTGGTCAACTAGGGGAGGTTAAGGGGATGCAGTAATGGCTGAGTCATTCCTATCAGATCAACCCTCCTGCAAACAACTCTGCAATCTGGGTAAAATATAAAAGACAACTACCTGAAAAGCACTAGAGAGAGAACAAAGGCAGATGCTGGAGGGAAGGAGACATTTCGAAGAAGGGAATGACACCAGCAAAGGTGAGCCCAAGGGCAGGCCCCAGTCAATAATATTCCAGATGGCTAAAATTCAGATAGAGGACACACGGCCTTACTGGTCTGAAGAACCACAGGACAAGCTGAGGGTAGACCCAGCAACTAGAAAGTGACAGGAGAAACCCTAGAAAGGAGAGAGCCACAAGGAGGAAGCCCCATATTCTTTGTAAAATCTCTGCCCAAACTTCTGCCCCCTGAATTACTCGTGTACAGGGCAGGTTCCAAGCAGTCCAGCAAAGGCTGAAAATATGAACTTTCAGAGTTTGGAAAACTGAGTTTAACCAAGTTAATTGGCTGCTTAAACAAACAAGCAAACAACAACAAATCTGGAGGAACACAAGAGAATTCAGTCTCTACAGTCTCTGTTGTTCATAACGCCCAGAATACAATTCAAAATTACTAGACACATTAAAGAAACTAGAAGATTGTACCTCTGTAAGAAGCAGTCAAGGAAGACCAACCCTGAGATGACCCAGATGTTGGAATTAGCAGACAAGGATTTTAAAGCAGCTGTTATATCTATGCTCAGTGTTTCACAACAAGTTACTAGCAAAACCCGCAAAGAAAACCAGGACTTTGGCCTTCCAGCATAGAGCAAGTTTCCCCATCCACATTTCTGTCCACCATGATTCCTGCATAACCTCGAAGAGTGACCAGGCCCACCAAGAGGAAGCAAAAATATCTGGAAACAACACAGATGCTCAGAAACTACGAAACGGGCCTACCAGGTAGCCTCTCTCTCACTCCCTCACTGACCCTTCATCTGCTGAATTTTCACCCCTCAAATAACAAAGCTACCTTGCCTGTATCTAATATCTCACTTTCCCCCACTTTCCCCTGCTCTTTTCACAGTATTTGCACATCCCTGACCCTGCAGGTAGGTAGGGCAAGGATCATTACACGTTTGATGAGTACACAGGGAGTCCCAAAATAGAGTGACTTGCGCAGGGTCATCCAAGAAAACATGTTTTCTCTTCCTTCCTCTCTTGTCTCCCTGGTGCCACGGGGGCATGGCATGATTTCCAGGAGGACTGCAGACAAGGAAGCAGAATTCCCACGTGCAGTCGTTCAGATGGAGTGCTTCCCATGGGCAGCCTGGCCAAGGCGCCAAGAGGTGCTGGTCTATAGCCTGCACCCTGTTCTCCAAGCCGGGTACGCTGCAAGGGGCTACATGTGCTCTGACGGGGGCCCTCTGAGGTTGGATCTCCCCCAGGAGCAGACCCTGAGGCAAGGATTCAAAAGCAAGTAGCTTATCTGGGAGATGATCCTAAGAAGCACTGGGAGGGGTGTAGTAAAATGAGACAGGAAAGTAAAGGCAGCCAATTCAGGGTGTACTTTTGAGCAGCTTCCCGCTGTGGGTGACTGAGGTTCCATCCCACTGGGGACCACAGATATGTGCAGAACACGCCTCAGAGTTGGGTAAGGAACTTCTTACCCTAAGGGTAAGGAAGCTGGCGTATTTTTCCACTAACTCCCCATCTGTCATTGGGTGAGGGATGCCCTCCAAGGGCAGTAATTCTCTAGCACTTCTAGCCTGCCCTGCCCATAAGCCGCTCTGACTATAAAGAAGCCCTCAGCAGAGCCTCTCCCGTGAGTACCAAGTGTGGGTACCAAGGGGATGCAGGCGGTGCACTGACTCCACCTGCTAGGGGGGCAGGAAGGTGAGCCTGAGGGCCTGCCTCTTTCCCCCCACTCACCATCTGAGAGAGGTACTCACCGATGCCTGGTACACTTGAACCAGTTGAGGATGTCTGTGCATCGCGTGTAGTAGATCTGATCAAAGGGGTGTGCGTACGATTCCTGGACGGTCACGGCATAGCTGAGAACCAGACAGGAGATGGAAGCTGTGGTCAGCCCTTGGGAGGCAGAGCTGATATTCAGGATGGGGTCTCCCTCCCCAGGGGAGCCAGGCCCCACAGCCAAGTGTCCAGGGGCTCCAACCCCCCCACCCCAACCCCCCCCAACCCCACTCTCCTCCTCCTGCCCTGGGTACTCTCCGCATTCAAACCTCCCTGACTTCAGGCTAGATCCAGGGCACACCCCTTACTGTCCTGTGGCCCAGCTCGCTTTCCGAAGTTCTGGTTCATTTGTTCATTTAACAGAGAATGAATAAAGGAGGGTTTCCATTTATTCTATGTGGAAGGCCCAAAGCTAGTATGTGTTAAAATACTTAATGTTTGCTCAGATCTTTATGGTCTTCAGAGCACATGCATGGAAGCTGATCTTTGCAGCAACTCTATGAAATAAGTGGTCCCATTTTACAGATGAAGAAATGAAGGCTTAGAGGCAGCTCGTCCAGGCCACACAGCTGGTACCAATAACTGTTAATATTTGAACGCCCTGTGTTAAATGTTTTAAGCCCTCTTAATCCTCACACAATCTTTTTTTTTTTAAATTTCTCATTATTAATATTTTTTGGCTGCATTGGATCTTCATTGCTGCACGTGGGCTTTTCTCTAGTTGTGGCGAGCGGGGGCTACTCTTTGTTGCAGTGTGCAGGCTTCTCATTGTGGTGGCTTCTCTTGTTGCGGAGCACAGGATCTAGGCAACCGGGCTTCAGTAGTTGTGGCTCGCGGGCTCAGTAGTTGTGGTTCACGGGCTCTAGAGCGCAGGCTCAGTAGCTGCGGCGCGCGGGCTTAGTTGTTCCGCGGCGTGTGGGATCTTCCTGGACCAGGGCTCGAACCCGTGTCCCCTGCATTGGCAGGTGGATTCTTAACCACTGCACCACCAGGGAAGTCCCCTCACGCAATCTTATAAGGTAGGTGGTGGCATTGTTATCCTCATTTTACAGATGAGGGAACTGAGCATCAGAGACGTTAAGTGACTTCCCCAAGGTCACCCATTACCCTCTGCTTTATTATGTCTCTAGTATAACTGGGGATGCAACGAGGACATGCCCCTGGACCTCCTGATTGAAGTGGTATCTTGTTACCTGCCTGTTAACTGTAAACCTGGACGAGGGGGTAGAAGCCACAGGGAAGCAGCTCCCAGCTTTATCAAAATAAGCCTTTCCACCTGCCCGTGCTGGCAGGAGAGGTATGCAAAGGCAGTCAGGCCAGGGTGTAAAGTGAGGACTCACACTTCCTATGCAGGCTGGGAGAGGACCTCTGCTGAGATTTTAGGGATTAATTTTTATGTCAGTTGGTATTATTCAGTGTTTTTCCCCAGAAGGCTCACTCACTTGGTCCAGATGGCCAGGTCCAGGCTATAAAAGCCCGTCTGCTTTGCCTGAGAAAACTGTCGGTTTACTTGCAGGGGGGCTGGGGCAGGCCAGCCCCCCGAGTGGGTCTCTAGCAGGCTCTCTGCTGCCAGAAATGTCAAAGGTCTAGAATTCAGAAAGAGGAAGCCAGGAGCAGTCAGCAATGCACATGTACTCAGGGTGGTGGGAAATTCTGTTTCTCTGAAGCACGGAGGATGTGAGAAGGGTCCTTGCTGAGCCTCTACCAGCCGGCACATCAGAGATGTGCGTCAGAGGCACATGTCTATGCAGACATGGCCTGAACCCATTTCATCTCCAGGCTTGGAGAAACTGAGCTCGACACCCGCCCCTGGCATCCCAAAGCCCCTTCCAACTCTGAAAATCTATGACCCTGGGCTCCTGCATCTCTACTGAGTCTCTCACTTAGAGGCAGGATAAGAGTACAGCGGCTCTGGGTCAAGTTTGAACCCTGTCACTTGTTAGCAGCCTGTCCTTAGATATAATACTTAGCTGGTATAAGCTTCCATTTCCTTACCTGTAAACCTATGATAACTATTACCAGGGACTTCATATCATTATTGCAAGGATTAGGATGGCAATGATAGTGTCTGTCTCTCAGAGTGGTGGGAAGGTAAAGCAAGATAACACAGGTAAAATGCTCAACACAAGATAATACACATAAAATGCTTAACAGGTACACTGTCAGTGTCTAATAGATGCTGGCCATCATCATTATATGACTGGCAGTGACACACCTCCTTGCCAGGCACCGAGGGATAGTTCCTCCCTGACCATAATACGGGATGGGGAGAAAGACCACACACAGACCAGACTCCCTGCCTTTGTTAAGCACCTGGGGGAATCAGGCACCCCTTGTAGCACGGACAGGGACAGTGGGTGCTCAGAGAAAGGGCAACAGCCCAACAGAGACAGTGGGGAGGGTGTCACGGGGAACAGATCCAGCTTTGCAGGGGTGCCCTGAGCCCAGCGAGTCAGGCAACCAGAACTTGAACCAACTCCAAGTCCCCGGGTGAAGCGTGTGCCCCTGGGTTCATAGCTGGGTGGTTTAACACGCTCATTTGCCAACATGCTAACGAGGGGCCAGATTAATCTTGTAAAGCTGGGCTCTGCTAGCCAGGGGAGGTCCTTCTGCTGGGTTTTATGGTGGAGGGGCGTAATTAACGAGGAGCCATCCAGAAGCACTAATCCAGCTGGGAAATTCTCCCTAAGCGGTCTCCGGGGACCAGGGTGTGTTTCTGGAACGACACAGACTAGACTCATCCGCGTGTAGATGGCAATGGAGCTCAGCTGGAAGAGCCAAGAAGGAAGAGGCGCCTGGTGGCACAGGGCATCACACAAGACCTCCTCCCTAGGGGCAGGAGGAGCCCCAGACCTCCTCTTAGCTGCTGGAGTCTCTCTTCGTCCTCCCATCAAAGCAGTAACTTCAGCCGATAGCCCGAACAGCCTGAAACGCCGGCTCAGTGCAGGTTCGGATCAGAATATTTCCACATTCCAAATGTATTCATGTCGGGCAGGTTTAGAAAATTAGTGAGTTTGGTTTAAGTTTGCACTGATCCACTGGTGCAAATGGCGCTCAGAGAAAAGGGAAGTCAGGGTGGGCCCTACCATCAGGGAAGGCTTCCTGGAGGAGAGGTTGGAGGCACTGGGAAAGGCAGAGGTGAGCAGACGGGAAGGAGGCGTTCCAGAAGCCGGGATACAGCACAGACTTTGGCAGGAAGCAACGGAGTCCCAGCTGGGAAAGGTGGATGAGACGGGGATTGCTGAGACTGAAGTCTGCAAACCAAAGACTAATGTGGGAGCCACCTGCTTTCTCCCTCACCCACTGGGAAATAAAGGTTTACATTCACCAAAACTAGAAGAGGTAAGGGGCCTGGATCACCACAGAATCATGTGGAAAGCTTATGAAAACTGCATATGCCTAGGCTCTACCCCAGACCTACGGAATCAGAGTCTCTGCGGAGAGGACCCAAGAGAATCTGCTTTTCACCAGCACTTCAGGGTGCCTGATGTGCAGTAAAGTCTATGATAACTGTTCCTGCAAAGCTGGAGTTGTCAACAAGGAAAGACAATAATTGAGCTTCATGGTCCGCAAAGCCCTTTCATGAAACTGGTGCCTTGATCATCCAACAAGCCTGTGAGGCAGGGGTAACGATTCTCCCCACTTTACAGAGGCAGAGGTAGGCTCCGAGTGGTTCAGAGACATCCCCAAAGTCACAGGGCTAACAGACGGAAAACTCCAGACTGGTGTGAACCAAGGTCTCATCACTGATCTCGTGTTCTTCCCACTTCACCGAAAAGGAGCACGCTGGTGGCAACGCTGCCTTCCGCTCCAGCCTCAACTCTGTCGGGACCCCTCATGGAGCACGCGGTCACTGGAGACCACGCTGGTGTGGGCACCATCCCTCTGCCTCCCAGCCAGTCCCGCCAGGCCCTGGGTGAGGGGACTTTCCCTGCCGTGGGGCTGGGGCATTCACCCTCACAGGCATGGAGCACGGCCCTCCCCACTCACCTGCCCTCCTCCACCATCCGCTTCCCCCATCGGGCGCTCATCTTAATTTTATTTATTTGATTTATTAACATCTAAGTGACAGAGTCATCCTGGTCAGCATGGTCAATCAATTCCAGGGTATAATTTGGTTTTTCCTGATTGGGTCTCTGGTCACTGTCTTTCCGCTCACCAAATCGATACTTTCACCTTGTGCTTCAAAGTCAGGCCATCTGCAGAGCCCCGGCCTGTTCCCCCTGAACCTAGTGCCGCAGCCAGAATGCAGCTGCCCTTCCCCTGTCAGCTCTCTCTAACCCCACCAGATCAGAAGCAGCAGGGCCCCCTCACCTACCCTGCTCGGGGCAGGCTGCCGGCTGCCCTGCACATCTGAGCTGCTGCATCATTGCCAGTCCTGGGAGACCAGGAAGGCATCATGGCATTGGAGCACAGCTCATCTGGACCCCAGTCTCTCACTGCACCCCGCCTGTCTGGGGATGGGCACTGAGCCTCTCTGGGCCTCTACTTCCTCATCTGTAAAATGGCTGTAAGTGCAAATGCAGGGAGGAATACTGTCAACTACCAGATTGCATCATTCACGTTGCCTGTCACTCAACGCCCCCACCCTGACCCCCAGAGCACTGAGTCTCAGACAGAATCTACACAGCTTTGGCCCACCTTTCAGCATCTGTGCTGTGTCCCCAGCTGGACTGCAGGCCCTTGGTGGACAGCTTCCGTACCTCCTGCCTCTGCTTTTGTCCCAACAGTGCCAAGCCCAGGGTGAGGCCCCGAGGGAGTGCCTGGCTGTCCAAGATCCGCATCTTACCTCTCCCAGTGGCTGCACACGTTGGGGTCCTCGGGGTTGAGGGAGAGGACGGTTTGCAGGAGGGAGCAGACGAGGAGCCCTGCCACCGAGATCGCCATCCTGGGCCCTGCGCGGGAGAACAGAGGAGGCAGCGTCATTAATCAGACCGTCTTCCCAGGCATCTGTTTGGGGCCATGACTCCTCGCGTGAAGCGGCGGAAGGGGCTCGCTAAGCTGCGAAGTTTCCCATCGTCATCGTGTAATGAGAAGCTGATATTTCACACTTGCAGGCTTTGACTAACACCGTAACGCTTCACCACTTCTGAGTAACCGGGCAGTGGGAAGGCTGAGTCAGGGAAACATTGAAATTTTAGGCCAGAGCTTCTGAAAGTTTTTTTGGTTCATGGACTTGGAGAATCTAATGAAAGTTACAGACCTCCTCCCCCACAAAATGCACATACGCACGATATTTGGCTGTGATTTCAGGGTGCCCTCAGGCCCCTGAGCCCATCCTTGGACCAAGAACCCCTGATCTTCTACCTTAAGGACAACACCCTCCCCCTGTCCCTTCTCCCTCATCTTTAATGTGCTTTGCCCATTCACTTCCTCTCTCTACTCCCTCCTTCAATGAAGACAGAGAAAAAAGGTGTCTGGTATGGCCCTGGGGACAGGTAAGCTGAGAAAACCCTTCTTAGCAGCTCTGGTCCAACAAGCCACCCAGAAGGCTGGTCCTTGCTTTTCTTGTTCCCATGGGCTATCAGCCACTGACACCCAGGGTGATGCTTCTCTGCACGTCATACCAAACCGGGGGCGAAGGGCTTGGATAGCCTGGTAAGGGGCTTTGAGGAATCAGCTTGTGGAGTCTGATCCTGGCCCCTGAAGTGACAGCCTGAGTCAGGGGTTAAGTGGGCCTCCCCAGCTACCAAGCCCCTTGGTCCTTGAATTGAGGATTCCCCAACCAAGGGCTCCTCATAGAGGCAGAGAACCATTAAGGTGGGAGCGGCTGAAATGACCTCCGAGACTCCGCCCTGTCCGGGACTCCGTGGTCCTACAGCCTTAGAGAACTGCCCAAGGGTTCCCACCTGGTGAGGGTGCAGGGGGCCCCAGAGCCACCCCCAGGGGCCCTGCAATTCATGTGTGCTGAAACATCAGCTACAGACTGAACAAACACTATGACTCAGAAAGATAGCACTATATTTCCCGTGTTCACAGATGCGATCGTGATTTGCTTAAAAGCTTTACTGAATTCAAAGGACCTTTTATTCTCAATCAGCCACATTAAAAAAAAGCAGCTTCTAACAACTGGGGGTAGGGATGGTATAGAAACTCTTTTGACATTGGAAAGGGGTCCCCAGGATTGAAACGGTTGAGGATTTCTAGTCCATTGACCTGGAGTTTACCGACGAGAAGCACCTTCTTGGAGACAAGGAAGCGTAACATGGATGTCGCACACGCCCCCATTTGTACTCCGAGGGAAGCTAAATGGAGCGCCTGCCTTTGTGAAAGGTTAAACTCTCCCCTCCCAGGCCCAATAATTTCCTTGTTAAACTCTTTCTCAGCAGCTCCTTCAAAGATAAACAAATTGTCACAAATTCTGTGTAACCATGGGGGTCCAAATGATGATTAATGAGGTTTTTCTGTCTGAGATCTGGAAATAATCTGGCTAAATGGATTCTGAAAATCGGTTAAGAAAGAGAAAAGCAATTCTGGTGCTTCTGCACAATTTGCAGTCTGGGAGTTGCAAGCCACAGCCACTCCTAACTCCCCCATACGCTCACCCCACTGGCCCCCAGGCCTCGGAGGCCCCACGAGCACCTGGACAGAGGGCGCCGCACTCACTGGACCCTACACAGCGCTAGGGCTGCCGGTCATTTCAACACATTCTCCTCAAAGAGAAGGCGAGACCTTCACCTTTGGGAGGGGAAAGAGCCTGCCCAAGACATGGCATTGAGTTTGGAGGATGGGCATCTTCTTCCAGGTGAGGGTTGGGCTGATCAGACATCAAATAAATCAAGTAACGAAATAAACGAAGGGACAGCAGCGCTGAAAGGCATAAAGTCTGAACGCAAACTGCAGAGAATGCCTCATCTTGATTCTCTCCACGGCCCTGTCTCGTTACTTTGGCCGCTCCTGTAATCTCCAGCATTCTCCCGAGAGGACCCCCTGCCCACATCTTCAAATTTACGAAGCTTAGAATATCAAAGGGTGAGGCCACCTGGACTAGAGGAGACTATGCCTCTGGCCCCTTTTAATCCTTGTGATGGAAGAGGGGTGGCAGATGGAGGTAACTAGGATCGCGGCTATAATTTGGGAGATCTGCTGAAATCTTTGTGAAAACCTTTCTCTCTGAGTCAGATCTGGACAGGACAGTTTGGCTGACTCCCACTGGGCGGTGAGATACCTGGGCACCAGGGCACAGAGAGGGTAACAGGTGTGTGGATAAGCACACAGGAGGTGGAAATGGATGCGGGAGCACAGGACACCGCCAGCCAGGTGGCATTTACACAGTCTGAGGCCTCACTCCTCCGTTACTGTGTGTGTGTCAAGGCCACCGAGCAGGGAATGCTCCCCAGGACTCACCCCCAAGCCTCGATCAGCCCTGTCACCAGCATTCACAAAGTTCGCCATCTGAGGCCAAGTCCACCTCTGTGGTGGTGTGGTCGGGGGAGAAAGATGTCGGCCTGTGGATGGAAGAGGTGACTCCCCTAGGACCCCCTCAGCCCTCAGAGTTTTTCTTTGAAGCGGCCAGTCTAAAAGATGCAACCTTATCACCCATCCCTCCTCCCCAGTCAGGCTGGCCCCCTCTCCTGCTCTTTCTCTCTACCAAGCCTCGCTCACATGGCTCCCCTGCCCTCAATGCCCTTCCTCCTCAACTCTGCACATCCAGACACCTGCCACACCAGGTCCAGCTCAGGCCCCAGCCCCGCTCCCCCCGCCGCTGCAGGGCTTGGCACCTACCGCAAGCCAGCACACTACGCTCATGCAGCTTCCAGCCCGGCCAGCCGGTCCAGCGCTCATCACCTCCCATCTTGCCCTGACATCCTTCCCAGCAGATTGACTTCATCTTTCCGATGTGTCCGTAAATGCTTGGAGGCTGGGGTCAAGTCCTAGTCTGTTGCCAGTCAGTTCCTTTTGGGAACTGATCTTAGAAAATGTGTTTCTACTTGTCTCCGACACTTCACTGAGGTGGAGTGAAGAGCAGCCAGAAAGGAGCCGTCCCCACCTGGGGGCAACTCATAGTCATTAACTTTAATGGGGCTTCCCGGGCTCTCCCTCTCTGAGGACAGATCCCAAAGACATATACTTCTGAGATGACTGAGGGAAAATCAATCCCGCCGTGGTGCTTATTAGGCCGACTCTATTCGGAGTAACAGAGGTTAACACAGCAGTCACCATCTGACTTGGGGCATTAATAATTAAATAGGGCTTCCCTGGTGGTGCAGTGGTTGAGAGTCCGCCTGCCGATGCAGGGGACATGGGTTCGTGCCCCGGTCTGGGAAGATCCCACATGCCGCAGAGCACCTGGGCCCGTGAGCCATGGCCACTGAGCCTGCGGGTCCGGAGCCTGTGCTCCGCAACGGGAGAGGTCACAACAGTGAAAGGCCTGCGTACCGAAAAAAATAATAATAATAATAATTAAATAAGAAAATGCCCCTGGTTTCACTTCAGAGGAAGAGAGCATGTAAGTAGATCAGCCGGTTCCCTCCCCTCTGACCCACGCTCCTTGCATAGTAAGAAGCAGAGGAAGGGAGTGACGTTCCAGAGGTGGAGAAATTTCTTTCCTGACTGGAGGTATGGCTGCTTTACACCCGCTGAACTGGAGGTGAGGCTCACACCTGCCCACAGGTGTAGTCACTCCGCACACCTGGCAGGGCCTGAACTAATCAAACTCCTGGAGCGCCACCTGCCCAGCCCTGGGCTGTGCTTCCAGGACACAAAGAAAGAACACGAGTCAGCTGCAGCCCATTTGCGGAGAAGAAAGCACCAAGCGGTTATGTCCCCCCGGAAGCCCATGGAAAACTTGGTGGAGGGGTGGGACTTCAGGCGCACAGAATACGCAAAGGGAGAGGGCAAATAAACGGCATTCAGGGGAAGTACTGCATAAGCAAGCGACTGGAGGCAGGAACGTGCAGGTGGTGCTGGAGGGCCTGGGAGGGTGTGCCCTGTGGAGCAGAAGCGGGCAACATGGGAAACTTTGGGAGGCGTTTTCGAAAATTCTGTTCTATGAAGCGCTAGTCCCAGGAGATACTGATAAAAAATCTCCCAGACCAAGATTTCCCTGAGAGGCGAAGTTCAGGAAATGCTGCACGCTACGGCCTCATCTTAAATATCCACACTGCATCTGAGCAGACCTTAGGCTCTGGGAAGACTCAGAGTAAACAGCCCTGTTTGTTTCACCCAGTCTTTCCCACAGAACTTTCTAGGGAGCTCTGTAGCAGCAGACTTCTTCAGGATACTGGTCTGGTAAACTCTGCTCCTCTCCATCAACGTCAAGTCTGGAGGAAGTCCTGGTCCTGCCAACCTGCATCCTTAGAGTTCGTATCCATTTGTTTACGCTAACACCCGAGGGCCTTCTGGGCCTGGCACCTGGTGTTAAAGGGACTCTGCCACTGGGTATTAAAGACACACTGACATCACAGCAAAGGACCCCTCCTCCTAGCCTGGGCCTTCTGTCCTGGCCTGGGTCGGCCCTGTAGGCTGAGCAGACCTTATAGATGGCAGCATCCTCTGCAGGTCCTGCCTTCTGCTGGGGGCCCCGCCAGCACCAGCACCTGTAGAGTCCAGCTTGTCTCTCTGATGGCAACACACACCTGGCCAGACACCAGCTGCTCACATGAAGCAAGATGCATAAAACTGGGGCAGGGGGCAGACAGACAAACAGATGGCCTCTGCCCCAGGATCAGTCGTGATGACCTCATGGTCCATCTGTGCAAAAATCTCCCCCATCTGCTTCGCTTCCACCACCTGCCTAGTCCTCCTGACTGTGCCAAAAATCTTGGACACTGGAGCCTGGTCCGTGTGGCTGGAACCTGCTCTCTGTCCATCCCAGTCTCCTCTAGGGAGCCCTTCCTTCTCAACAACTTTGCATTGGCAGCAGGAGTGGTCAGGCACTATTTTGTGGGTCCTGGGAGGTTTCCAGTCACAACGCTGGGGATCGATTGGTAGTGGCTGCTTGGAATGCTCTCCTGAGGGGAACATGCCATGATTGATTAGTAATGCCTCTCGTGGGCACTGGATGGGAGAGGGACACACGGGTGCCATGCACTTGTCATCCCTGTCTTACATTGCTGAACGGTTGTTTTAACTTTGGAAAGCGCTCCTCTCCTATATGAACCACCTGCATGTGGCCTCAGCTCTTCCCTCTGGGCCTTAGATCCTGCCCATCATTTTCCTTCCCTTTGTACGACACCAGCAAAACACACTTCTCGAGGGCAGGGGTTTTGGTCTATTGTGTTCATTGACATCCCCAGAACCCAGACCATTGCCTGTACAGAGAGGGGGCTCAATCCATCTCTGTCGACTCCACAAATTGTTCACTCTACAGCCAACCACCCACCCCGACCTCTCAGCCGTCCCGAACCTCAGGATCACCCACAGGATTGCCTGTGTCTGTCTTGACAGAGGCCACCAAAGACCTGTCCCGAGAGCAGGTCTTACCGTATGGGGCACTCCACCCTGCACTGACCTTGCACCGCAGAGACACCAATCTGTTGGCGATGGAGACAGTGGGCACTGTGACACCCTGAGAGCGATTCAAAGGCTCCTGCCTGGGCCACCCCGCCAACACCGGGGTATATCTGTTCCAGGAACCAGCACAAGGCGGGCATTGAAGCCCACTCAATAGCTCAAGCTGCAATGGGGGACTGACTGGTGTTCCGAGAGCCTCATGAAAAGGCGCATTCAGGCTCGGGAAGCAGACGAAGCAAACCCCAAACAGGCTCTGATAAAGCAAACGTCTCACATTCCTCCCGGCATGCGGGTGTACAGAGAGAGACTTCTATCTTCTATTTATAGTATACACGCGCGCACACACACACACACACACACACACACACACACACTCCTCTGTTTTTTCCTGAATAAAACAAAAAAGCCAAGTTTGCACTCAATGGGGCAAATGCCAAGGTTATCATCCTGTCTAGTGGACCTTCCCTTTCATCTTCCCACTGTTCTCTCAGCTGGCTCCCAGTCCCCAAGCCCCTCTCTGTTTACTGGCCTTGCTGGGGGTCTGATTAGTGCCAGAGGAGAAGAGAAGCAGCGATCAGCCCATAATTAAGAGGCTTCACCCTTCGCCTTGATGAAGCCTCCTGCCCTCCAGCAATCCCACCAGGGGCCGGGCGTATGTTGAATGCTTTCTAATCTCCCTGCACCTAAAAAAAAAAAAAAAAAAAAGTTAAAAAAATAGATCCATAGCTCTCAATCTCCAAAAGAGTGATTCCCTGACCGCAGAAGCACAGCAGAAATTCCCAGCGTCAACACGGAGGCCCCGCCAGGTGCCTGCCCGCTGGGATAAAATGGGGGATTGGAGTCACCTCCTGAGACATGGTAAACGTCCTCGTCCCCAGCCTCCACCAAACTGATAAATTCTGCTTTCTCCTTGGCCGGGAAAGCCTCGGGCTGCAAACCCTGAAAATGGTACCACGGAGGCCTGCAGTGCCCATGAATCAGGGTCAGAAGACCGTCCTGCCCCTGTGCCCTCAAGTCCTGCAGAGAACAAGTGGCCCTGACATTAGTCAGGCTCCGAGAGAAATCACAGCCTATCCCCAGGGCAGGGGAGCGGGGAGGCGGAGCGGACAGAGGTGTAGAAACCAACAAATTCATGAAGCACCCGCCTCCCTCCCCCATTATGTGCAACCCCTGGGCTCTGAGCCCTCAGCCCTCCCGTTCCCAGGCAGGCAGCAGCTGCGCCCCCAGCCTCCAGCCCCTCTGAAGACAAAGGGAGAAAACTTATCTGTGTTCTTAGGCCATTTCATTTCTCATAGAGCAATTATCTCCATCTTTCCATTTCTTTGCAAATCAGGGTACACTCAACCGGCGTGGCCAAACCAGAGGCTGCCTGTGCCCTCACCAACACAGCCCACTCTGGGCCTGCTCTGCTCCCTTCTCCCACCCTCTCCCAGGGCTGTGGGGTTCTCTGAACTATGGGAACCCCACATGCCCTGGCATTAAATCATGGCCGCACCCACAAAACCCTCATAGACAAGTCAGTCACTCAGGGCCATACAGCCCCAGCCCCATGGGGATTAGTCCCCATTCCCACTTGCTCTGCAAAAAAACATTTCTAAAACCACAAGATGCAACCACAGATGCCCAGATGGGAAAAGAGCACTGAGGGTTGGGGCCCTGTAGAGTGACCCATCACCGGGTCAAGCCTCCCCACTGCGCTGAGCTGCGAGGATGAACAGCTGGACAGCAAGCCACGTGGTACCAGAACTGGCACCTGGACAGACCTGGGAGCATCACCTGTCAACACCTCATCCCACAGGAGGGCAAACTGCCCCCAGGTGACTTCAAGGTCACATGACACATTGGTGGCAGGGCTCATGGAAGGCAAAAGCAGAGCTGGACTGACATGGATTCAAATTCTGACTCCACCGTACTGGCTACTTAACCTGGATAAACTCATTTACCTGCTTTGGGGCTGTTTCACAGCAATCAGGTAAGACCAGCTTCACAGGGCTGTTAGGATATCAAATGAGTCAGCAGGTAAAGTGCTTGGTCCAGAATCTAACACACAGAATGTGCTCAATAAAATATTAGTTTCCTGCTGACTCCTATCCCACCCCCCCCATCTCAAAGACCCTTCCAACTCTCTAATTCTGAATTCTAGAATTTGTAAGGAGCTGGGTAAATATGGATGGAAAAATCCTCTACTGGAAAGTCTAGGCTTGGCTATATGTATTTGGTGACTCCAGGGTGAGTCTTAAATGTACAATTACCAAGATGGTCTCATCTTTCATCCATCTTTTCAGCAAACATTTATTGAACACTTGCCAGTCATTGGACACAAAGACAACTCAGGCAGGTCCTGCCCCAAGACCCCAAACACCTGCTGGAGGGTATGTGGGAATGGCTGTGAGAGGGCAGTGGATCCAGGACGTGGCTTAATTCAAAGCACTGAGGCCTTTGCCCGGCAGGAAGCCTCAGGCAAATGTGATGGGATATCAGAGACCTTTGCTGGAATTGATGCATACCATCCCCACAGGTCCCCCCACATGTTGAATCCGGCCCATCTCCATACCAGTCGCCTCTGGATCCACTCCTGATCAGGGCTGCCTCCTCTGAAGGTGGGCAGCTTGTCCAGCCTCCCGGCTCTACTCTGTCAGGACTCAGAGCAGCTACACTTCCTCTCTCCCTTGGGTCTTCCCTCCTGAGTTCCAGCTCAGCTCAGGAGCAGCTCAGCTTTCCGTGGCCCCATTCTTCTCTTTGCCTGCCAAGTCATTAACTTGCTGTGTGACTTGGGACAGGTTGCTTTCCTTCTCTGAGCTTCACTCTGCTTCTTCCAGAGGCTGGGGTCAGACTGTACCATCTCCTGGACTCTTCCAGCTCTACAAATTTACCTCCAGCATGTCTCCCTTCCCTGCCCTTCCCCTCCTCACATTCTTCTCTCTCTTCACCCCCACATTGGGTTTGCCCCATCTCCCAGCAGCAAGAAGATAAAGCAGCAGAGGCAGGAGAACTGGATTCTAGGTTTGGATCGTGGAGAACTCATTTCACTGCTCTGAGCCTCCTTATCCTCTCTGACTACATGGGAAGGATGAGAGAACGACCTGTTCTTGTGAGGATTAAACTGCAGCCCAGCACTGGAAATGTAAGTGTCAGTGGCATTGTGAGGGCTGGGACCCTAAGTTCCTGCCTACCTCTCTGTCCAATCTTCAGCACCCCTTTGAAGACCGGCCTCTTGTCTCGTGCTCTAGTCCAGCCCAGGGCCCACGTCAGAGCAGCCTCTGCCCCATCACACCTTGGGGACCTCTTCTCACCAGTCAGGAGCTAAACAGGACGGCGTGGTTGTCAGTCTACAGACTAGGGCAGCCTCTCCAGGTTTCCTTCTGGAACCTTCTGTATGTATCTAGGTCAGGAGAATCTGAAGCCAGACACCAACAAAGCCTGAGGGTCCTACACCTGTGCATTGGTTGTGGAAATGGGCATCGGTGTGTCCTAGAAAGCCGCTTGGCAGTATATAACAAAACGTTTTAATCTACATCTTTAACCCAGCATTCCATTTCTGCAATTTAACCTTTAAAAATTGACCAAGGTCAAGAATGTTACGTCATGTCTTAATAAAGAGATGTTTATTTCAGCAGCATTGAAACAACCTGAATGCCTAAATCAGTAGTGTCCTTGCTAAATAAATCCCACCATGTATACAAAACAAAATATTATGCAAACATTAAAGATACTGACGTGTGGGAAAATATGGAAGCCTATACATTGGAGCATTAATAGTGGTCATCTGTAAGGGGAGGGGAACAGAGAAACATCACAGGACTTGTGCTTTTTTGTTTGTTTGTTTGTTTGTTTTTGTTTGTTTTACGCAGGCCTCTCACTGTTGTGGCCTCTCCCATTGCGGAGCACAGGCTCCGGACACGCAGGCTCAGCGGCCATGGCTCGCGGGCCCAGCCGCTCCGTGGCATGTGGGATCTTCCCGGACCAGGGCACGAACCCGCGTCCCCTGCATCGGCAGAAGGACTCTCAACCACTGAGCCACCAGGGAAGCCCGACTTGTGCTTTTTAAGTCAAACATTTTTGTTCTTATATTAGTGTTTCTTACAATGAGCGTTATCATCACCTTATCATAAAAGCAAACATATTTTAAGATAATATATGTAAAGTACTCCCACTCCTGGGCATATATACAGAAAAGATGAAAACTAATTCAAAAATATACATGCACCCCAATGTTCATTGCAGCATTATTTGCCAGAGCCAGGATATGGAAGCAACCTAGATGTCCATTGACAGAGGAATGGATAAAGAAGATGTGGTACATATATACAATGGAATATTACTCAGCCATAAAAAAGAATGAAATATTGCCATTTGCAGCAACATGGGCAGACTTAGAGATTATCATACTAAGTGAAGGAAGAAAGACAAACGTCATATGATATCACTTATACGTGGAATCTAAAAAAAATGATACAGATGAACTTACAAAACAGAAATAGACTCACAGACATAGAAAACAAATTTATGGTTACCAAAGGGGGGAGGGGATAAATTAGGAGCTTGGGATTAACAGATACACACTGCTATGTATAAAACAGCTAAACAACAAGGATTAACAGATACACACTACTATATATAAAACAGCTAAACAACATCTACTGTATAGCATAGGGAACCATATTCAATATCTTGTAATAACCTACAATGGAAAAGAATCTGAAAATACATATATAGAAAACTGAATCACTTTGCTGTAGGCCTGAAACTAACACATTGTAAATCAATTACACGTCAATTAAAAAAAAGAATAGAAAACAAATTTGTTTTTGAATTTTATTTTATTTATTTTTTTATACAGCAGGCTCTTATTAGTCATCCATTTTATACACATCAGTGTATACATGTCAATCCCAATCTCCCAATTCATCACACCACCACCCCCCACCACCCCGACTTTCCCCCCTTGGTGTCCATACGTTTGTTCTCTACATCTGTGTCTCAATTTCTGCCCTGCAAACCGGTTCATCTGTACCATTTTTCTAGGTTCCACATATATGCATTAATATGTATATTTGTTTTTAATTTAAAATTTTTTTTAAAAATAGGAAAAAAATACATTAAATAAATAAATAAAAGATGATACACGTAAGTTCACTACCATGGAAAGGACCCTGATATATCATCATGTGAAAAACACAGGTTACAAAGTAGCGTGAACGTCACAATCGCATCGTACATGCAGGTGGTATGTGTACTGAGAGCAAACGAAAAAAAAGAAAGACGCCCAGAAGGATGTTAACAAAGGCGTCTGGGGGATGATAATTTAGGTGACTTAATCTTCTTCTCTATACTCTTCTGTCGACGCTTTCTATGATGAGCTGGTCAGCTTTTCAATTTAATAAAACCACAATAAAGCTACCTTCATTTTGCAAAAAAAGGCAGGGCCCCTTGTCAATGCCCCCATAGCATACCCTCCCCCAGGCCCAGACTCTCCCACATTGCTCCTTGGGGTAAACAGCAGGGACTTACGAGCCCTGAGCCTGCTACCGCTAGGGACACAGGCCACTTTATGGAGCCTTCCAGGCAGCCCTGGAAGCCATCAAGCCGGGGCAGGGGTGTGGGTGGGGATTGCCGGAATAACTGAATGGCCTGTGTCCATGCTGTGATTACATCCACGCTGTGATTAAAAACATTATGCCATTTCAAAGACCCCAGATGATCTGATGACACCGAAAATGGATGGATAATGTATAATTTGGTCAGCTCTATCCAGTATAATAAATGAACCAAGCATTCAGATTTTTAAAAGAAAGTTATTGCAGCCCTTTGTCCATGACACTGATGAATCCTGGCTCACAGCCTGGTCAGGTCAGCCCAGGGAGCGTCACCTCACTCCAGCACCCGCTCAGTCCCCGGCATCCCCACAGGCTCTGCTCCTCCAGGGGTAACAAGCACCTGGAACTCTGGTCTCAATGCCTGGGTCCTAACCCCAGCTCTGTCTCTTCCCAGTGTGTGACCTTGGGCAGGTCACTTAACCTGTGGGAGCGCCAGCTTCCTCCTCTGTGAAGTGGGAGTAGTAAGAAAACCTGCCTCACAGGGTCCTGAGAGCCAAAGAGATGAGGATTATGAGAAGCACCTGTAGACAGTAAAACACTGAGTAAAATGTGGGGGCTGGAGGGGGTGTGTGCAGGGAGAGAGAAGGAGTTTCTTAGGATCCTCCAATAAGGACCACCTCCTTGGGGTGGGACACGTCTGCCAGAATGCGGAGAAAGGGACTCAAGATGAATGTCAGTAAGTCTGCAATTTAGCCCAGCCCAGGCCCTGCTGACCCACAGTCTAAGCAAGAGATAATTCCAAGTCTGGAACCAGAAGCCAATTCGGCTGCGCTAGGATGTGTCCGACAACCATCTCCACAGTCAAGAGCATTCGTGAAAAATGGTTCTTCTGAATTCTGGTTTTCCGGAGGAGCAAGACCTTCCCAAAGGAAGGGGTCACCGAAAGAGCACCGCGGCAGATCAAAATCTATCCTCATCTCCCCAGGTTTAATTTGCAGAACGGCACACGACTCCCAGACTCACCGCGTTCCTGGTCTGGTTATTCACTGTTTATTTCAGTATTTTCCAGGAAATTGTTCATTAAGGATAAAAGCACCTGCTTACTGTAAAAGGGCATTACGCAAAGACTCTGGCATGGGGGACCTGGGAAGAACATTAATGAATGAAGTGAAACAGAACAAACATGCTATAAATTAAAGGTCTAAAAAGAAATGTCTGGCATTCATGGATTACAACAGAGGGATGAAATGAAACATCATATTTTTAGACCACGCTGGTGTTTAAAAAAAAAAATGGGAGGGAAAAAAATTACAAAAGGTGGCAGAGGTAACGATCTATTTCTGGAGCAACTAAAGCCTGTGCTTCCATTAAGAGAATTATAGATCAATTCTGTTTTGTCTGGGGGCATATATGTGTGGTGTGTGCTAAATTAAAAAGCTTAACGTGTCAGAGCAGTTCCTTCTGAGGGTTCCAGGGAACAATGCTGACTGAGGCATTAGGCCTGACAGAGGCATGGCAGGTGATGGAGAGGAAGTTAGGAGCATCTGAGCCGCGTCACTGAGTTAGGCTCAGCCAGGCATAGGCCATCCCGAGCACCAGTGTCCAAGAGCATATGAAGCCCAACCTCAGTTAACCGGAACTTCAATTAACTGGGGTGCCACCAAAGCCACTGGCCATGCTCGCGGGTGCATTTCCACCCCAGAGACAGTGAGATTTTTTTTCTCTCTCTCCTGAAAAGCAGTTTCCAAGGCTAGCTTCTACCCTGATGATCTATTCAGCTTTATTTCCTTTACTTCATACCCTCTCCTGGACAAGCACAGGCCTTGAGGAATAAGGACCCTTGAAATCACGCCAGATGCCAATATGGCATCTGGCATCTCCAAAGAGATGTGATCCCATTCACCATAATCCCCTTACCAAGGCAGGAAAGGAAACAGGCACAATTGCAAAAAACGGTTTTGGTAGCAGGCACTGGAACCCCAGAAAGGTCTTCTCTGCCTAACTCCCAACTCAACAGGAAACTCAGAAATGTGAACCACCCATTCCCCAAGGCAAGATGGGGGTTGGGGGGCAGGTTCCCCCTCTGACGCCAGCTGCTCCAAGTTGCTTTCTGCCCTTTCCGCAGGCAGGTCGAGCGGGGATGCGCCAGCCTCCAATATGCTGAATCACCGACAGGCAGAAAACGGGAAGCTCGTGCCAAGCTCTAATTCTCTGGTGTGCCCGCAAATTTCTAAACTTGCCATAACACATACAGGGACTCAGTGGGATGGGAAGAACGGGAGGCAGGTCAGAAGCTTGCAAAGCCATGGTAGACCTCTGACACACAGAGGTTTGGCTGTGCCAAGATGGGGAGCAGAAAGAAAAGGAGAGGGGCACAGGTAGGCGTTGGGTATGGGTGTGCCCAGCTGGCTGGCAAACCACGGCTGAAGTCTGAGCTCAAGTGAGCATCGTGTACTAACGCCATATTCGGTACCTAAGAGCACCTACTGAGGATGCTCTGTTAACATCCCCTGTTGGATGAGAACCTGGATGAAGACTGACTCAAATAGTGAACATTCCGTTCACTCACCAACCATGGAGCATCTTACTGAGCCCCAGAAGAAAGCAGGAAATGAATGGCTCCTGAGAGACTGCCCTTTGCAGGGCACTGAGCTGGGCACGTGGCCAATCCCCATCTTCACAGTGGCTCTAAGAAGCAGGCATTATGATCTCCATGGGCAGGTGATGAAACACAGACTCACAGTTTAGAAGTGCACGAACTAGATCTGAACTAAGGACTACCTGCTTATCTATCATTATGCTTCCAGGTCTATCTTTGCCCTTCTGACTTTGTGCATACGTGCACACATGTGTGCAAGTACGTGTGCAGATGTACTATGTGTGGCATGTGGGGGAGGGTTGGGGGGGTCATCTCTTTGGATCAGAGCTTCCTCCATGCTCACTAAGTTTGAGCAGAGGAAGAGGGGACACTGTGCTATTGTGGGAAGAGGATGGGCTTGGGCCAGCTGTGTGACCTTGGGCCAGTCTCCTGCCTCCTTGGGGCTTCACTGTCCTCTATAAGCTGAGAGGAAGCCTTTCTTAGCTGGTTCCTCATCTGAACCACAGAATCCAGAAAATGATTTCAGGGACTGTTTTGTCAACTCTCCCGAGGATTGTTCATAACTCGTACCATTCTAGATGCACAGGAGAAAAGTCAATCCATTACATACAGTGGACGGCATGGGGTGTGAGGAACCTAGCTGAGAAAGTACTAGATGGTCTTTAAGGTCCCTAGGGCTCTGACATCAGGAGATGGGTGGGGAGGCTGTGTGCCTCCACTACAGGAACTGGGCACGTTGATGACCCTGAGCATAGCTGAGGCTGCAGGTGAGGATGCCAGACCCCCAGACCAGATTATCTTAGTTTACAATGTCCTCGGTGTGTATTTCCCTTGTGTCATCCTGTAACCTAACTACCTTCTTTAAATGTACCAATCTCACCTCCACTGTGATTTGAGGAATCCAGAGAGAAATTGGGAACAGGCCTTTAAAGGAATAAGCCCTACCTTTTACTGTCTACCCCTAGAGCTAGCTAACTGGGGGCGGAGAGGTGGGTAGCAATTAAACTGGCAAGAGATCTGAATGGGATCAATAATTGAGCACATGGGTCCTGTGTACCTCTCCTGCCCTCAGAGGACATGGAGTTTATTTGAGTACAGAAGGGGCCCATTCCCCAGCAAGGCAGAGCAGTGGTGTGTGTGCCAGGAATGAGCAGGGTGCCACCCTATTCTGGGCCTCACCCAGAATATATTCTAATACCTTAACAAGTGAGAGCACACCTAACCCTCAACTTTCAGCTCTGGTTGTGGAACGCTCAGATGCTGGGATGCATGGAAGGGGCAGCGCGCTGCGGAATTCTGCAGCCAGCGCAGCCCGCCTCCCAAGAAACCTCCGGCTCAGCAGTAGCCCGTGGCAACATTTTTGCATAAAAAAAGGACATATCTAGGCAGAACAGGCGCATGCCGGACTCTGGATCACTCTACAAAGCGGAGAGGAGGATAAAATCACCCCGAGGGAGGAAGGCAGAGGAGACATTTATTTCAAACCAATTTCACCCACTGTGGAGCAATCACTAAAGTCAAATGGTAGGGCTGTTCGGCTCTCTGTGTCACAGCGGATAAAGGTGGGAAGCACAAGTGAGCAATGCGACCACCAGCCTGACGCAGTTGCTGTGGGGAGGACCTGTGAGGGGACAGGATCTGCTGACGAGGCTGCCCGTGGGCTCTGAGGAGGGCCTGAGCCAAAGCCCAACCAAAAGCCGAGAACAACAGGCTGGGGACAGAGAAACCCAGAACCAGATCCCTCGCCCCCATGTCTACCAATAGTCAGCTGTGTGACCCTGAATGAGTCACTGAACCTCTCTGGGCTGTTTCCTGATAAGGAGGAGCTAGAATCACTTCTCAGGTAGTCTTGCCTGAGTAGATGACATGGGCTTAAAGGCCTGAGTTTGAGCTTTCCAGCATCACCCACCAGCCATGGGAAGGCTTTTAATGGCTTCTCTAGGCCTCGGGTTCTCCATTTATAAAAGGATATTGACTGACAGTCCTGTAATTTTAGAGCCAGATTTGGACTCTAGCTAAGGCCCCATACAGCTCTAAAAAGTTCTACAGTGATTCTCTGCAGCAAGAGCCGATGACAGGGAGGAGAGGATCCTCTCCAACGGAGGGTTCTCAGCACCCAGCACAGTGTCAGGTGTGAGTAAATATTTGATAACTAGCCAGTGATTGGATCAATGAATCAATGAACAAGTCTCTGTTTCTGCACGAGCAAACTGAGGTTGAGTGCAAAGACACTTGCCCAAGGTCACACAGCTGATAACAGATACAGCTGACCTCAAAGCCAGGTCTTTGGACCCCAAATCCAGTGCCCCTCCCACTCCACCATCTACTGGGAAAGGGAAGGGAGGTCCTTGAGCAGAGCCTCCTTGGGGGGCAAGGCAGCCTGTGGGCGTGGGGATGGTGAGATCTCCCTAGGGCCATACTGGATTCTGTGTACCTTGAATCTACCAGTCTCTCAGTCAACCCCAGTGTCTGCTGCCTTTCCAGCCCATTCACCAAGCCCTTGTCCCAAAGAGGGTCTTCTTCTCCTCGGGTACAGAAAGAAGGGCTGCTGGTGGTTGGCCAGGGTCTCTCCCTGCCACCTCCTTCAGCCTTTCTTACAAGTCCTTATTTTCTTCCTCCAAAGATGGGCACAAAAGAGGTAAGTAAATAGAGAGGCAGAGTTGGGTGCTGCAGGAAAGCTTCCAGAATGTAACTTTCTGCTCCCCAGAGGCCTCTGCTGGGAAGTCACAGTCTGATCCCACTCGTCTATCTCTGCCCTGCTTTCTTGGGCCCTCAGAAGCTATCTTCACCAGCCCTCTCTCCCAGGGACTGATGGGACAGCGTCTGCAGCGCCTCCCCAATCCTAATAATCCCTCACCTTCTCGTGGGCTTTTATCTTCCCGTAGATAAAGCACATCCTTATCTATTGTCTCATTTGATCCTAGAAGAGCCCACTGGAGATGAGAACCCTAAGGTGGGACTCAGGGGGTGAGGAGGGGCCGGAAGTTTCAGTGGCAGAGTGGGGACCAGGTAGCACAGGAACGCTTGTCCAGAGGTAGCAATAAGCACCTCCCCCTTTCCTCTGGCATCTCCTCTGTCCCTGAGGAACTGCAAAGGCAGGAATCAGAGTGCCCCCATCAGAAAGCTCAGAGCAGGGCTGAGGCTGCCTGGCAAGGGACCGAGTCGGGGGGGTTGGGGTGAAGGGCAGAGGGAATCACTCCTTCCGGGCGGGACATCTAGCTCCCTGCTCCCAGCACCACACACACACACACAAACAGTGGTACCCATCCCGCTGCACGCTAGAACCACCTAGGAACATTTTTAAATAGCCATGCTTGGGACCTCACCGTAGGCCAATTAGAACTGAATTTCTGTGGGTGGGGCTTGGGCATCTATTTTTTTCAAAGCACCCCAGACGATTCCAGCAAGCAGCCAAGGTCAAGAACCATCCACTAGGATTCCCTGAGGGCAGGGGCTGCGACCCTCATCCAGATGGAAGCCTAGGAGAGGATGACCTTGTCCTTTCTCTGCCTCTTTCTCATTTCTAACCCCAGAGCACAGGTACCTAGCCTGAAGACCCCCTCCCTGTCAAGATCCTGGTTCTGCCCTGGACCCACAGGGCACCACAACCCCATCAAAATGTCTCTGGGTGGCAGAAGCAGGGGTCTGCTAAACCATTAGTGAAGATGCCTGCCACCTCCAAGAAGCCAGCCAGACCCAGGGGAAAGGGGAGGGCAGAGCTGCAATAACAGGAATGCCCATCGACCTTCCCCGTAGCACATCTGTATGACAACAGACACAGGGCAGAGGGCGTGTGGCTCCTCCACCCACCCCAGGGCTGGTACAAATGCCCTGGGCACCAATCAACACCACCCAAACCCAACCACAGGTGGTGAATGAGCAAACTGTTACTGGCATCCCCACAGGCGGGTACCTTAGCATCCAGGGCTGATCCCAATTGTGGGGAGAGCCCTGTCGCTCTTCTCTCCACCCATCTATCTATTCCCGCACTGTTCACTGAGCATCTCCGATGTGCCAGGCACTGAGGATACAGCCCCACAGAGCTTAGCCACATGGTAGGTGCTATGGTCCCCATTGTACAGGTGAGGGGACTGAGGAGAGTGGTGGCCTGCCTGTCACTGGGCACTGGCTGAGCCAACCCAGGCCCTCCAGCGTGGTGAGCTCTGCTGTATAACCACCCACGTAACTTCTGCCCCATCCCATGGTGAAAAGCAGCAGGACCTCTCTTGCAGGGATGGGAGAGCAGAGCTCACTAAGAGGCTGGAGCGGAGCACACTCCCTGGTCCCGGAGCCCTGAGGTCCGGCATCTGTCCTGCTGGCCCTCTCATCCAGTCCCTCCTCTAATGAAAATCCAGAGAGCAGCAATGAAATTCACCTTAATAAGCACTCGTTAGAAATACGCTAATGGGGAGGAAGCCGATATCATATGCCCTGAAAGCCCAAGGGAGAAGGAGATGAAAAAAATTCAATATTGAGTTTTGTCTCATTTCAAAGCCACTTTCAAAGTGGCCATAAATCTTCTGCCTGACGTGACATAACGAGGAGCTGCCAGCGGCTCGGGCGTTAATAATTAGCAGTTGCAGGTGCTGAACTGAATGCATTAGACTTTCTGGTCCTCACTGCGTGGAGAGAGAGGGAAGGTGCAAACTAGGTCCCATGCATGGGCTGACCCATCCTCAGAGCCTGCCCACCTGCCGGCCCTGAGAGACTTGCACGATGTGCCAGAAAAGTGAGGCTCAGGAATCAGCAAGGCCCACCTTGAAGCCCAGCTTAGGGGGTGTTGAATTCCGCTTGGCGTGAGGACAAGCCCCGGACATGACCAAGCCTCAGCTTCAATCCACCCGTGAGACTGACAACAACACATGTGCCGGGCTGGGTCCCTGGGGGGACTGTGTGTGTGGGTGTCGTCTGGCTTACCAGTGTGGTGGTGTAGAGAACTCTGGAGTCAGCTGGTCTGAATCAAAAACCAGTGCTGTTAATTAGTAGCTGAGTGACTTTGGACAAATGACTTAATCTCTCAGAGGCTCTGTCTCCTCATCTGCAAATGGAGATGGTGATTGCATCTACTGTGAAAATTAAATGAGGTACTAACACCAGTATCTGATACACTGTAACAACTCAACAAATATAACTGCTATGGCTATAGTAGCTACTGTTTATACTACTGTCTTCTTCAGTTCCCCAACACCTGCCTTCATTACTACTGAGAAAAACCCTGGGAGTTGTCACTTATCCTTTTTTGTTTTTAATTTTCTGGGTAACTTTGGGAAACTGACTTAACCTCTCTGATTCTTAACTGTCCTACGAAGTGAGGATGATAAGTCCTGCTGTGATCTATGTGCAGGATGGTTATAAAGGTCGAAAAGATAATGCAAGTGAAAGTGCTTTGAAATGTATAATAAATGGCACAGGAGTGGGGAATTATCATCATTGACTTCCAGCAGGAAGGCTATTCTAGATGCCATGGTTGGCTTCCCTTCCCTAGGCAGCAAGGGACAGTCTCTCTCAAGACTTCAGAGGAAAAAAGTCTACATTTCTTCCAGACAACAGTGGCAGCCAATTTTAATTCCTACAAATGTCTAACTGATGTCTTTCCTACTAGCTGCTGTCTTTCTTGCTCTGCCCTTGGGAGAAAGAGAGACAAGGCAATGGTCACTGTTTGCATAGGAGTTCCTCATAGTCTAGAACAGTTTGTTTTTAACTTGCAGTAAGACGCGGACTGATACGTGGTCCTACCTGCACTGGTCTCCCGCCTCCCAAACTGGTCTCCACCTTGTCCAATAAAAGGAATCCACTGACCGTATCAATGTCAAGTTGCTATCAAGTCTCTAGTGCTTTCAGTCAGTTTCTGGACTTCTCTCACTGTAGACCCAACAGCCTGTGGGCTGGCACCAGTCCTTGGAGTGCACTTTGAGTTGCTGGAAGGCAGTGGGCACAGAGGATCAAGCCAGGGTTCTCAGCTCCTGGTCCTGCAGTGTTCCTTTCTAAGGAACGTCGCAATATCCCTCTTTGCCCATGTCCTCTGCCTTTGCTTTCTCTAACTACTTCCTGTGGGTTCCCATACAGCTCCCACCTGAAAACACACTGAAAAATCCCACTCCTGAAGCCATTCTTTCCGAGGCAGGCATAACATGGACAACCCTTCCTGACCTGGGATTGGAGGGGATGGTGGCTGGGTCATAGCTGCTAGATCCCCGAATTATTCCCTGAGTCTCTTTGGTTGCCAGTGAGACCCAAAGGGGAACCCCAGACATCTCATCTGTTGCAAAGCCCCAGCCTGACTTTGCTCTCCCCAACCTCCTGCCTCCCGTGGAGGCCCAGGCCTTAACAATCTGGCTTCCACCCTGATCCCTGATCTTCAATTCTGACTCATTGCCCCTCTCCCCCTGGCACCTTACACAGTGGCCCAGCCTAGGGTTCATGCCAGCCTCCACACAGGGCCTGACACTTCACCCTTCATCCAATCATTCACTCCACCCAGAAGCACCTAGTAAGTACAACCATTAGCCAAGGCCCTGGATATATAACACCTCAAGTCAGATGCTCACGGGAGAGAGGACAACATGTGACCAGGAAGTTACAGTACCTGCAAGAAGACCCAGACCTCAAGGCCACTGTCAAGGGATCTGGGGAGGGGCACTGGCCAGAAGAAGGGGCGTATATGCTTGAGACCCGAAGGAAGCAGAAGAGATAGTCAGGTAGGACAGGAGCGCTCTGGGCAGAGGGAGAAAGAACAGGTGTGTCTGAGGAAGTAAAACTGTCTCATTCTGGCTGGAGCAGAGTTTGAGGCAGCGGTGATGCTCGCTGAGCTGGAGCGGGTCAGCCCCAGAATACAATGTGCCTATGAGCCAAGATAAATAGGCAGCCATTGGAAGGTTTTAAATAAGGGATCCATTTGGCCAGAGTTATATTTTCCAAAGATGCTTTTCTGATTTAAAAAAAAAAAAAAAGGTGGAAAGAAAGTGGATGCTCATTAAAGGCAAATCATTGCTTTTAAATGCTCGATGGGTATCCACACCGTGGCAGCTATTAAAAGGAATGCATGAGAGGAACCCTGGTTGAGTTGGAGGTATGGGGAAAGGAAAAGGTCAGAGGCTAGACAGTATAATCCTTTTCTAAAGCAAACAATCTACAGACACACACACACACACGCACACACACATACGTTTGTATATGGCTGGAGTTACGCGATACAGAAGGATACGGAGTGGGATGTTGGCAGGGATTTCCTGAGTGGGCAGGGGTTAAGAACATGATGCAGGGGGGAAAGGGAAGAGGGAGGCAAGTTAAAGAAAAAATGTTAAAGAATGAACTATAAAAACAACTATGATATGATTGCTTTTATGTGAAATTACTTATGTGGAGACCTTCAGGTCTCAGCTTATCTGCCCCTTCCTCTGGCCAGTTCCCCTTCCCAGGCTCCCTTGGCAGGGGCCCCAGAATGTAAAAAGAAAAGAGGAAAAAGAAAAATAAGCAATCTCCTACTGGCTGAGATATGGAGGAGAGGAATCAGACGGAGTGGGGCCGGGGCAGACACAATGGTAAAGGGGCTGCTGTAGTGGGCCCAGGGCACAGTATCCCTCTGTGGCCAAATCTCTGGGCCACACCAGCTGACCCCATGCCCATCCTGGGGGCTGGCAGCCCATCAGTCCACTGCGCCCCCCTCCACTCCATCCCTGCCCATCCAGCAGCCTGGACAGTCCCTCCACATCTGTCCTGTTGCCGCTGTTGCTCAGGGTGGGATTGGAGAGTGGAAGGGGAGTGGGCAGGTCTCTGGTTGCCTTCCCTCCCCATGGTCTGACACCCCCTGTTAGAGCAGAGGCTGCCTGAAGCAGGAGGGCACCTCTCGCATTGCTTCCCTCCCCCTGCCAGCGTGCTCAGTAAATGACAGTTGATTCCTGGACGTGGTTTCAACACTGAGGAGTGGGAGGCCGCTGGGGAAACCACCTCATGACTCAGTGAGTGCTTTAGTCTCCAGAGTGCAAGAAGATGCCGGAAAGACCAGGGAGGAGAAGGAAAGGCAGATGCTGAGGACAGGAGGGAGTCAAGTGTCTGTGCCAACGGGAGGAGCTCTCCAGCCTCCTCCTCTCCCCTCTGCCCTTGGGTCTCACTCTCAGATCTTTCCTGCCCGCTCACCTCCGTTTCCCAAATAATCACAACCACAGATGCAGGTACCCTGGAGCTCCACTCATGGGGAACATTGATTAGCAGCCTCAGTAAACTCTCCAGAAATGCCCCAGAGCCACTTAGGAAAAACCCTCTGTGGCATGGCGGGTAGTAACGCCAGATGGTCTAGACAGCCTTGATTCCTGATTCTGCCTGGCTCTGTAAACTTGACAGTCACTTGACCTCTCTGATCCTTAGTTTCCTCATCTGTAAAGCGGGAACCTACTTTCAAGGGGTCTTTGTGAGAACTGAATGAGTCAGTACAACCTGGGGAGGAGTTGTTTTTTAATTATTATTGGTGGTGGTGTCCCTGGATCTTTTCAGGCTAAGTTTATCTTCCCACCCCTATCCCCCACCCCCTCAGGCACCCTCAGGCACCTTACTGAGTTGGACAGACCACACCCCTCTGTCAGTATCCCTCAGAATGCAGCCCATGAGGGTTCAGACAAAACTTATTGAGTAGGAAGCCTATTGTCACGCACTACAAAGGCTAATTGCAGGCTTCAACAACAAGAGGGAGGGAGCTCGGCCCACTCGTAAATATAGCTGATTAAGAAACCAGCATCATTTCGTAATGATGCCACTGGTAGAAATCCACCACCTCATCGAGCAGTTTTAGAGCCAGGTGGGGAGGTTCACCCCAGACACTCCCGCTGATGCCCAAACCCCTGGGGGCTTCTCCGTGCCCACCAGGCCTCCAGGGTATCACCCAGTACTTCGATATTCAGAAGTAGCTCCGGCCTAGAGGAATGCCCATCCCTCTGCTCCCTTGAAGCAGCGCCCGCTGGAGCCCCCAAGAAGTCAATTAACAGCATCTGGCTAATTAAAGCAAGATGTTACATTTCTCTTGTTGGCTCAGTCGGAGCTGCAGCGGGAGCCTCAGAGAAGCAGCCCCGCATCCCAAGCAGCTCCCCCTTTCATGTGGCTCTGGGGAGACAAAGCTTCTCTGATGGTTTTGAAAGCTGTGGTCCCACCAGCCCCAGAGCAGGGGGCCAGGCCACCCAGGGGGAGGACAGCAGTGCAAAGCCAGCCTGGTGGGCACAGTGGGGTCCATTTGGGATCAGGAATGATTAGGACATTCCAGACCATAAGAATCAATAACATAATTAACAAATATTGTACTATTCCTCAGCATCTTGCTACAAATTATGCTGTCTTTAATCATACAATGTTCCCTGACTGTTAATGACATGTAATGTTAATTACCAGAGAAAGAGAACTACTCAGAATGAAGACTTCCTTGGAGGATAATTAATATTCTTTGAGGAGTCGCAGAGCCTATGAGGGCGGGGGGCTTTCTCCCCCAGTTATGGTGACTTAGTAACCCGAGGAAGCCCACCCTCCTTGTCCATGCGTGGACAGACCTATCCCTTAAAAAGAGACTTACACACAGTAGGCATGCAATAAAGACTTGTTAACTGAATGAAAAAATGGATGAAGAAGTTCACTTGAGCATCTAGTAGAATCTTAGGATGTGAGGGTAAGAACACTCTGAATCATAATCTAGTCACCCTTTTTTCAAACGGGGAAGCTGAGGCTCAGAGAGAGGGAGGGACTTTCCAAAACCACACCTCTTGTCAGTGACTAAATTGGGATGAAAACTCAGCTGTCAGACCATCAGCCCCATCCTCTTTCCACCCACCAAGACCCTTAGTTTGGGTGGAAGTTAGGAAAGATTCAAGGGACAAGGAATGTCTTAGGGGTTGAGGAGGTGCCTACTTGCCTTCAAATACATTGGGAATATTGCAGGATTGCTCAGCCTCACATCTTTTTTTTTTTTTGGCTGCCTTGGGTCTTCATTGCTGTGTGCGGGTTTTCTCTAGTTGCGGCGGCGAGCAGGGGCTACTTTTCGTTGTGGTGTGCGGGCCTCTCATGGCAGTGGCTTCTCTTGTTGCGGAGCAAGGGCTCTAGGTGCGCGGGCTTTAGTAGTTGTGGCTCGTGAGCTCTAGAGCGCAGGCTCAGTAGTGTGGCGCATGGGCTTAATTGCTCCATGGCATGCGGGATCTTCCCGGACCAGGGCTCAAACCCGTGTCCCCTGCAGTGGCAGGTGGATTCTTAACCACTGCGCCACCAGGGAAGCCCCAGCCTCACATCTTTGACTTGGAATTCCCTGAGTGGGGATGGAATGTCCCGATCAGCTGAGACACACACCCCCACCGCCCAAGACACAGGCTGCGTGCCAGGAAACGGCAGAGCCCTGATCAAAGTCCCCAGAGAAAGGTTTCCTGCCCCTCAGGCTCCTCCGAGGCCAGAAGGGAGCCAGGACCTCCCTCTCCCTCGGCACCCACAAACCATCCTGCCTTCTCCCTCACAGCCTTGGCTGAGCGCCCTGGGAGAACCAAGGTCTCATCACCCAGACTGTTATCCGTGGGAAGGTGGGGACGCAGGTAGAGAGCCCTGGACAAGGGGTCAGGACACTGGTTTCAGGTCCTGCTCTACCACCAGTTGGGCAGATCACTCCCCTCTGTGGGTCTGAGTTTCTTAATCCATCAACAGAGCTCACCACCTCAGATAATCACTTCCATCCAGGCTGATATCTCAGGATTCTGAAATGACAGGAGGAATCTCAGCTTCCTGGTCTTCTGAGGAGTCCTCAGTTTCCTCTCCTGCTCCCTCCATATTTTCTTACTTCCTACAACAAACGCCTCTCCCAGAGAGAACGGGTCATTAGGTCCAGTGGACCCCCAGTTTCCAGCAGAGAAGAGCTCCCAGCAGCTGTGGGAGAGTCCTCCCGGCTCTAGGGAGCCCCAGTCCCATTGTCCCCATGTCCTCTGGGGGGGTGGGGGGGCGGGCAGAAGCAGAGCTCCCAGCTCCATTCAGAGCCGGCCCTGGGAGGAGGGGGGAGGGGTCAGCTGCCTCCCTGCCCCATCGCTGCCCAGATGCTCTCCACTGCCTGGCTTCTATCCCAGACTCAATCACAGGCATTGAATGGGACAGGGACCCGACGTGGGGCGGCGGGGGCAGGGTGAGGAGAGTGCAGGCAGCTGTGCCGCGTGACACCCCTCCCCCCTCCCACTGGCCTGGCCTTGGCAGCCCCTGCCTGCTTCCTGGATTTTTCCTCCAGGAGGGCCCAGCTCTGCAGCACCACTTACCCACTGCCCCCTCCAGCTCCTAGCCCAGCTTGGGCACTGTCAGGTCCCTGGGAAACACAGACCTATCACCAGGGAGGGTGAGGCAGTGACTGGCAAGCACGTTCCTGAGCCCAGGTATCCCCATTTGTTCAATAAAACCCCACTTTGGTTTCAAGTCACGCCTCTCCCTTCAATGCACCTTTAGTGCTCTCACGGGTTTAGGAAGGACTAGAAAGAGGGTCCCTATTTTTCAGAGACGAAATAAAGACACAAAGAGCGTGAGCATCTCAGTGAAGGAGCCAGGACTGGAACCCAGACTTCCCCCTTCCTCCCCACCCTACTTCCAATGGATTCAGGTCTTTTCTTTGCTGTGTACGTCACCTCCCGGCATCACCTTCCAAGGTGGAGAAAATAGAAATTATTCTGCAGCTTGGTTACCCAGAAGCCTGGGCTGACCCCTGACATCGGACGCCTAAGGGGCCCTGCCTGGGATCCTCTGAGGACAGGGCAGGCCTCATCCTCCCCAAATCCGCACTCCTCAGCCCTGTGGGGGCCTGGCTGCACTTCTCTCTGGACCATTCCTTTGCTTGAAGTCTCCACGGAAGGAACCACTGATTTCTGGAAATCTCCCCTCCCTTGACAGGAGAACGCAGACCAAGGGGTTACGTCCCCATCATTAAGGCTGTCCTCGCATTGTGGGCTTGAGGATGCACATGGCCCCTGGACAGCAGGTGGTCACAACCCAGCCTGCCTGCCCCCATGCCAGATGGCAATGGTGACCAGACATATCCTAGGGGCCATCTAGGGGCCAGAGCCCAGGTATGAACCCTTCAGGACCAGGCTATGGCAGGGGGCATCCAGGCCTCCCAGGAAGCTGCTTCCCCCAGCTGAAGCCTCCTCCCTGCTCATAGGCACACCTTCTTCGTGCACGTACACGCCTCCCACGACTGTCCCCCAGTGGAGCCCTGTCAACTTTCCTCTCCTCTTTCCCATTCCCTCCAGCATACCTTTCTGGCCCTCAGCCCCCTTTACTCCCTGCCACCTCAGTTCTCTTACAGAAAACCTCCAACATGCCAGACTATCCTTCCACACTCATTCCTTGTTGCTTCCTACCCAGGCTCTCGACTCTTTAGGGGAAAGGGCACTGGTTTACGGGGCTTCCATATCCCCCAGAGCACTGATGTCTCACTTGGAGCTGAACGGGTGATCGATGAAAGCTCTTTAGTGGATGGGCTGCTAGGAAGAGTAAGGCAGGTTTTTCTTAGCTTGATGAATTGCCCACAAAAGAAATCAGCTCCTACTCGAGGTGTGATCCAAGGAAACACTTCCTGCTCCCTTTGGCCATCGAATGAATAGGGAGGAGCCACTTCTCACCTCACCCTTTAGGAGGCACTTGGAGCACCAAGAAGTGATGGGTCGGGGCTTTGGAATCAGGAGCCTGGGCTCAAGTTCTGATCCCAGTTTCCTGCTGCGCTCCCAGAGAAATCTGAGGCTTCTCTCCAAGCTTCAGGGACCTCTCCTCGCAGGGTGGCAGACAGTGTCACAGGAGCTCATTCATATATAGCGCCTGGCACAGGGCTTGGCCCACGAGGGTGCTCCCTAAATGCCAGCCCCCTCCTCCTCCCCCTAGCTGGCTCTGGGTTCCCACCCAGGCGCTGGTGATGGGTATCAGCAGCTCGGGGGAGCTGAGCTCCCGGAGCATGGCCCCCGCAGCTGGGCTGCCCACCAGCTCTCCAGTGGCCTGCTTCCCCTGCTCTGACACCTGGCAATGAGCAGCTTTGTGTGAGACAGGCAGCCCGGCAGCGCCAGCAGGCGTGGCTGAAGTAAATGATAGTGTAACCCTTGCTACCTGAAACCACAACATTATAACTGTCAAAGCAATTTTCCACCTCAGTAGTTTAACACCTGAACTGTTGCTGCGCTTGTCTTCCCCCGACCCCACGCTCGCTCTCTCCATCTTGCTGCACGGAAGTCAGCCTCGCTAGGAGCCATCTCTTCCAGAATCGGTGGCAAAGAGTCTTTGCCCCCAAGGGCCAAGGGGCTGCAGAATTCATCAGCACACGGGGTCTTCAGAGAAGAAGGAAAAGGAAACAGGCTCAAATACCCCATCCAGCGTCTGTCAACATCTGGGTTCTAAATAATGCAGAGTTTTAACAGGGACTCCACCGTTAGACCGCCTGTGACTCCCTGTCATGAAGATGCAGTTATTAATTTTTACTCACTGGGATCACATTTATTTTCCTAGAATGAGAAGCAAAGCGCTGGAGGGATGTGAGAGACAGAGGCACCTCTAAAATGCTGCCTGTCTGTTGGGGACCTACCAGAGAAAGACACACGCACTGGGGATGATAATCAAAATCTTTCACAACTGGTGAGGCAGAGAAATGGACCAACCACCCTCCCGTTGGGCCAGGATGTACCCCTTTAAGTTGATGGACCTTGGTGTGGTCTCAGTGACGGTGGGTCCCAAGGGAGAGCTGGGGTGGCAGATAAGTAGCCTCAGGGGACCTGCGGAAGCAGCCCAGCTATTTACCAACCAGTATGGAAGCCGTTCAATATTTTAACAACCATCTCTCTCTCTCTCTCTCTCTCTCTCTCTCTCACACACACACACACACACACACACACACACGCACACGCACACACACACACACACACACACCCCTTCCTTCCCTGGTTACTCTAGCGGCAACTCCCTGTCTTTCCCCAGGGAACCATCAAGTTCTCTGACAGCCAACAAGATTCCCTTCAGGGAAAACCAAGGGCCAAATTAGCATCACAGTCAGGATGTTAGAGCTGGAAGGGATCATTATATGATCTTATCCAATCCTTGGGTTGGCAGGTGCGGAAACTGAGGCTTCTTAAGGTCACTCTGGGACATCAAGGGATGGCCTGTTGGGTCCCTGGCCCACTCAGGGCTCACTGTGCTGCCTCTGTCACCAGAGCCAAGCCCCAGGGTCAGAGGTCACTGCATTTGCATTTCTCAGGCGGTGCACACACAGTGATGCTCAGAGGCAGGACCATGGAAAGAAAGCCACTTGGCTAAAGAATTTGCCCACCTCTGCCTTGGGGTGAGGGCAGGGAGGGTGGGGCAGGAAAGAGGCTGGGCAGACCCTAAGACACCAGGCTCTGTGAGCCTGGGAAGCAAGCATACCTCAACTTCAGGACATGAGGCAAACAGAGGTTAAGATATTCACACCCTTGCTAATTTCCACCAGTCTCGCAACCTCAAGCAACATGTTAGACATCTATTGGATCTGTTAGATCACTCTCCCATTTATCACTTCAGCATGGGCTTCTTTCTCAACCTAACAGACCTCTCAAATTTAACACACCCCAAACCTGATCTCCCCCTAAAACCTGCCCCTCCTATAACCTTTCCCCATTTCAGGGACTTGAGCCAACAAACTTCAGAGTCATCCTTGAAGATTCTCTTCTTTCTTTCACACCCCTCATTCCACCTCTCAGCAAGTTCTCCTGGCTCTACCTTCAACATGGAGCCCACATCTGGTTTCTTCTCCCCACTCCACTGCTCCACCCCTGGTCCCTGCTACATCATCTCTCACCTTTTTCCTTTTATGTAAGATGAACTTAGTGTGTCATGGAGGTTATCAACAAAACGAGGTTTGATGTGACCAAAAGGATTCACTGATTTTCTGTGTGATACAGAAAACAAGACCTACATAAACAGTAAAAATATATGCATGTATGTTAAGAAACAAAAACCAAAAACGGGTCTCCCTCTCTTAACCCTTGCCCTTGACTTGTTCTCATGCTGATTGCAGCTCTTCCAAGCAAATGGCGGGAGAAGGTAATGGCGCCCCTGGGAGGACCCATCAACTGAGCCAGGACTTGCCTTCTCCCACCTAGGACCCTGTGGAGAAGCTGCTGGGTCAGTCATCAGGGAAGGAATTTTTGATGGATCAAGGGGTCTTGATGCCTACGGCTGCATTTGGAGACGTACCTGGTTCCCTCGGCATATGTGGCCTGAACTCCCAGCGTCTCCGGGCTGGAAGGGAGCTCAGAAACCCTGAACTGACTTTCCACTCAGCATGTGGATCTTCTCACAAGCAGACCCGGGAGGCACGCTGCAGCCTCAGCTAACACACCTCCACTGCCAGGATCTCCCATGCCCAGTCGGTTCTGATTGCTGCCAGCACCCTCCACGCACTGGCTCCATGGTCCTCCGTGGAGCGTTCCTGACCAAACATCAGTCTCCCTCTCACCACACGGCCTCCGCAGAGGGTCTCAGACTGCAGAATCAGAGCCGCTGGTGGCGAGTCCCTGGCTCTACCTGCCCTCTTCAGGGAGCCTCGCCTCGCATGACCCAGGCCTTCTGCAGAGGGAGACAGAGTTGGTGGCCCAGGCTGTGCCCCATGCTCTGCCACCTCTCCCTGTGACGTGCCAGGGCAGAGCTGGGCCCGAGGGGAAGGAGAAGAGCCGCTCCCTGTGTCCAGGCTCTCGGCAGCGTCTCTGTCTAGGAGTCCTCTGGCCGCTGTGGCTGTGCATCCCGGCCCCGGCCCCTTCCAATTCCTTCTGCCTCTGTTCACCCCGCTAGTGAGCAAAACAGAACACTCAAGTCTTCCCTGGTCCAAGGCCCTCACAGCAGGCCTACCAGCCCCCAGACCCGGAGCCTGAGCCCACCTCCACTGAAGTCAGGGCATCCCAGAATGGCTGGTATCCAGGCCGAGAGGACCTCACCATCACAGTCCAGTTCCCTCTGGACCCAGAGAAGAGAGCTCAGCAAGAGGAAATGGCCTGGGAGGTCACAGAGCCGGGGCCAAACTCCCCCGTAAGCCCTAGCCCCATCCCTTCCCACGAGGCCTCGGGAGCCGGCTCTGCCAGTGTGAGCTTGTGCTCCTCAAGGCTCTCCCCTCCTCACACACCAGGCTTCGGGGGAAGCCCGCACCCTGTGACTGCGGTAAAGCCATTTCACCTCCCTGAGCCTCGCTCACAGGTTTTAGAGGGGAATAAGTGGGATCAAAGACACGCTAGTGGCTGATAGCGCCTGAATCAGAACAGGCGTGGTATTGACACATCACACACAGATGAGGCACCTGTATCACACCCAGTGACACCTCTACAACCAGACACTGCCAGCTTCCCCCCTCAATCCCCCGGGGAGCCGTCCCATCCACTAACCACGTGCCTGATCACAACGGGCAGAATGGTATCAATCCTTGGATGAGAAAAAAAAAAAACAAACAAGGACAAAAAAACTCTGCTTTAATTAGAGTGGGTGAAGAAGTGTACGTGTCCTGTCCCACCAATGTCACCTCACACAGCCCGTATGTGTGTCACAGAGGCAACATGATCCCACCACTGGATCCCACTAATCTGGCCACAGGAAATCAGCTCGGGCTGAAGGAGGGCCACCTACTGCACACAGGGCTTTGTGTCAGGTGTTCCCTGTGGCCCCACCAGCATCACCACCCACCTCACTACCGCAGCCCTAGGGCCGGAATCTCCTGCCACCTTTGTCCCTGCACTAATGTCACTGAGAGAGGACAGTGTTGGAAGCACTTAAGCAGGACTTCCAGCCCCCCAGCACCTGTCCTGCAGACGCCTGACACAGGAAGATAAATGTATTTATAATAATAAGCAAAGTGAATAACAATATAAGCAAAGTGAATAACAAAGAATTTATAGAGTTGTCTCTGACAAAGCTGACAAGCCAGGGCTGGCAGCTTTAATCTGTTCCCAGCTGAGCCCAGGAAATCTACAGGAGCACAGCTCTGACCTTTCAGGCCGATTTCTAAAGGGAAGGTTAAAGTTCTGCTGCAAAGTATTTTTTTTTTTTAATTTTAGATGAAAGAAGGGTGTGAGGTTGTATACCCATGCCAACCGCCAAGGTGGTAATGGTAACACAGGAACAGTATTTTATTTTAAATTAATCCCCGGATGCCCCTCCCGCTTTTGCCCCTCTGAAATGTTTTGCTCTCTGGGTGAGACACAGCATTTCCCATTTGATGAAAAGCTTGCTTTGCGTGAACGACTTGCAAGTGGGCTGAAAATGAATGTGGCTGCAGATTCCAAAGATTCATTTTTGATAAATACAGGGCCGGAAAGAGGACTGAATATTTAAAAGGTCACTTTTAAGGCCTACATTGTTGTCACCCCCTAACCAGAAGGGCTGTTGGGAACATCCTGAGTTGGTATCACCCCAGGTGTTCCTCTTCTCATGGGCAGAGCCAACAGTCAGAAAGCTTATGAAATTCGGTTTAACTGCAGCCAACCGTTTAAAGTTCACCGTCTCCAAAGGCAGACTTCACGGAAACACAGCCCTCTCCTCCTGTCAGATGGAACCATCTGGACCTCGCCTTGCAGCAGCTTCCTCAAAGCCGGCCCACCCTGCCCTTGGGCTGAGAACAGAACTGGGTACCGGGTTCCTGCAACAGAAGCTGGCCTTGGGCACAGACGGCCGTCTGCACCCACCTCTGGATCGGGTCCCAAACCTCGCTGCACATCAGAATCACCTGGGGTGGCTCAGGAGAAAGGAGATTTTAGAAGATGCAGGTTCCTGGGCACCCCCGCCCCCGGCCCCACTGAATACGGTCTCCACAGATGGAACCCAGGAAGCTTAATTTTTGAAAGTTTCTCCCAGATCCTAATGAGCAGCCTGGGAAGCGTGGGCCTCCTCAGCCCTGAGAAGGTAAATAGTGGAAACACCCCTGCTCCTCAAACATTTCCGTCGCCTCAAACTCCCCCTTCAGAGAGGCCTGTTTCTATAGCACTTCCCACTCAAGCATGAACCTACATCTTAAAAACAGGCCAGACAACCAGCTCCAGCTTCCACTTAAAGATTTCTAAGTCCCCCACCCTGTGGCTTCTGAACTCTGCGTTTTCAGACAAGTCTAGATGGCATCTCTTTGTAAATGCCCTTAACAGATGGGAGAAATATTTCTGATATCATACACCTGATAAGGGGTTAATATTCAAAATATATATGGAACTCATACAACTCAAGAGAAAAAAAACCACCAAATAATACAATTGAAAAACAAAGGACCTGAACAGACATTTTTTCCAAAGAAAACATCCAAATGGCCAGTGGATACATAAAAGATGCTCAACGTCACTGATCATCAGGGAAATGCAAATCAAAACCACAGTGAGATATCACCTCACACCTGTTCGAATGGCTCTTATCAAAAAGACAAGAGATACCAAGTATTGGCGAGGATGTGGAGAAAAGGGAACCCTTAAGCACCAGTGGTGGGAATGTAAACCAGAGTAGCCACTATGGAAAACAGTATGGAGGTTCCTCAAAAAATTAAAAATAGAACTACCATATGGTCCAGCACTCCTCTTCTTGGTATATATCCAAAGGAGACAAAAATCACGATCCAGAAGAGATATCTGCACCCCCATGTTCATTGCAGCGTTATTTACAATAGTCAAGACAATATGGAAACAACCTAAGTGTCCGTCAACAGATGAACAGATAAAGAAAATGTGATATACATCTACATCTATATATAAAGGAGTGTTATTCAGCCATAAAAAAGAAGAAAACCTATTATTTGCAACAACATGGATAAACTTTGAGAGCATTGTGCTAAGTGAAATAAGTCAGAGAAAGACAAAGACTGTATGATCTCATTTATATGTGGAATACAAAAAAGCGAAACTCATAGAAACAGAGAGTAGAATGGTGGTTGCCAAAGACGGGGGGTGTGGGAAATGGGGAGATGTAGGTCAAAAAATGCAAACTTCCAGTTATAAGTTGAATAAGTTCTGGGGATGTAATGTACAGCATGTGACTATTGTTAACAATACCATATTGTATATTTAAAAGTTGCTAAGAGAGATCTTAAAGGTTTTCAATACACGTGCAGAAAAAGGTAATTATGTGAGGTGATGCAAGTGTTAAGCTAACCTATTGCAGTAATCATTTCACAATATATACGTGTATCAAATGATCACACTGTACACCTTAAACTTCCACAATGTTACATGTCAATTAGATCTCAATAAAAGCTGGAAAAAAAATTTAAGGCCCTTACTCCTAATGGAAACATTTTAAGCTGTGGCTTACACCTAAATCTGAATGAGGATGGAATTTCCCTTTGACAGTTGATCTTCTTGCTGACTTTCCATGTGCCTAAACTTAACTTGAGCAATAATGATTCTAAATCTGTCAAGTTTATGAAATGTTTCCATGGCCACTATCTCATTTGATTTCAAACAATCCTCTCGCAGTTGTTACTACCTCCACTTTCTAGATGAGAAAACTGAGGGTCAGAGAGTTTAAAAGATTTGCTCCAAGACCTTCGGCCAGCAAGTGCTACAATTGCGAATAGAACTCAGGCTGTGGGACCAGCAGCCCAGTGCTCTTTCCACAGCAAGGAATATTTCTCCCCAGATGCAGGAAACCCCCCTATAATACTCCAGCCCAGTAGCTGCAAAGTCTCTGCTTGAACATCTCCAGTGATGGTGAACCCACTATTTCCTGGGGCTGGTCCAACTCTCCCACTGTCAGGTGGGTAGAAGACTACATTGTATGAGGCAGGGAGCCCAGGAAAGCACCAGCCCTGAGGTGGCAGTGATGAGGGAAGCAATGGGCTGGTGAATTAGTGACTCACACGATGCCCAGTTGGTCTCATCTTCCATCTGATAGCTGATGCCAGTTTGTACTGGCAGATATTGTGCCCATCTGGATATACTTTTCTTCCCATTCTCCACCCCAGAGCTGTGTCCAGGAGTCCCAGGGCCCAAAGAAGGATCAAGAACCCCAGGAATGAATGACCCATCCCCAGTCCTAAGGTTGGGGCCATTTAATTAAGATGCTTTGACTCCATTGTTTTGGAGTTTGGAGGGGAAATCCTTTCAGGTTTTTCAGCACTCTGAATTGGTCCACAACTGTGGTCACTCTAGACACATCTTCTGCACAATCCCACGACCACAGCCCCTACGGCTGGACCCTCACAGCACACGGGAGGACAGGAAGGGTAAGATTCAGGCCTGAGCACTGATACCAGACAGACGGCGATGACACTTATGCCAGACCGTGGGGACAGACCTCAGGACACAGGTCTTGGTGCATGGTACCCTCTGGGGACCTTTTGGGGAAGTAGAATGTGAGGAGATGGGAGGAGACTGATGGGGGGAGAGCTTTGGTGGGAAGGATTATCAGGACCCCACAGCTGGGCTGGATTCCAGAGAGCCAGCAAGAGCCTAGAAGGGACCATGACGGTCACCAGAATGGGACACAGCCTCCCTGCAGACAAGGCAAGTCAGACTAAGTGCAATTCTTCCAGATTACGAAAGGGCAGAAAACAGCATAACAGGTCTTCTGAAAGACTTTCACTATCTCTGATGATACAGTCATTCCCTCTCCCCCTTTTCTTTGCTAATGGAAGTCGAATTTGTTTCTATGATAGATGGAGACCCTTTCACCTCAGGAAGAGCACCAGCCCCAAAGGATGAGTTAAGATTGGTGATCTCATCCCCGTGGGCTAGTGATCAGTGTAAGGGTGGGCACACGTCACTCTTCTGGTATAAAGTGTATACCAGAAGTCAACTAGGAAGAACTTTCTTTCCTAAATAAAAAGACATAGTCTCCTGAGGAAAAACTTTCTCTCTCTCCTCACTTCCTGCCTAGAACAGGACTGTGATACCTGAGAGCGCAGCAGCCACTTTGCAGCCCTGAGGCAACAAGCCAACACGCAAAAAATGGCAGAGTCAGAGGAGATAAAAAGCCTAGGTTCTTAATGATGCTGTGGAACCACTATGCCAGCACCAGACACTCAATTTCCAGAAACCTTGCTATGTGAGAAATAAAGACCTCTATTTGTTTAAAATACTCTAATTGGTGGGGGGTTTCCCTTCCTTCCAACAGAACTCTGTGCTAATTAATATAATATCCATGTGAGTAAGATAATTTGTTGAGTGCCTGTTACATACCAGGGGCTGTCCTGGTCCCTAAAAGCACACACACACGCACACACACATACACAAACACTCCTACACCTAGAGGCACCTATTCTAATGGGGAGGAAGAGGTGATGAAGGAAATGAACAAATGAATAATGTATATGTTATGTGGAGATAAGTGCAATGGCAGAAGGAAAGCAGGGAAGGGGATATAAAATGTCAGAGTTGGAAGAGAGGGTTGTAACTTGAAACAGAGTGGTCTGGAAGACCTCACTGAAAAAGTGATATTTGCACACAGCCTTGAAGGAAGTGAGGGTCCAGTTGCGCAGGTATTAGGGGAGGAGTACTCCAGGCAGAGGGAAGAGCGGCCTGGGCATACTGATGAAAAGAGCACGGCCATCCTGAGGTCAGCTTGTGGCATCAGGTCACAAAGCTCACACACCAGCCCTGGGTTCTGCGACTCATTTCTCAGTGACGTGGACAAACATCTAGAGTACAGGCTCACAAGTTCCTTGAATAATATGAAGTCTGACAGAATTGGATGAGGATCTCAAAAGATCTTGGCAGGCTAGAGCAATAGACTGAATGGGAGAATATGAAACAGAACAGGGATGAATGTAAGGGGCTATGCTTTTGATGCAAAATATCACTAGCACAGCCTTAGATGGGGAAAGACATGGTGGTCACGTGAAAAAAGACAGCCCAGGAGAGTTCCAGCATACCAGGAAACTCAGCATAAGGGCATGTTCCCTTGGAAAGCTGACAACACAATCTCCATCTACTTCTTAATGGACATATTTTAAGCGAACGTGCCACTCACTCTCTCTGCACGGGTCAGACCACATGCCGCTAGAGGCTGGAGCCCAAGCCAAAAAGACCCAGACAAGCTGGGATCTGCTTGGGGTGTGAGGCCAGACTGAGGAGCCCTGACATGGCCTTAGGAAGGATCTCGGGGGCTGGAGGTGTAGACACTTGGAAGGACACATGCACATCTGGTGTCGGTTCCAGGAATACAGAAGTACCCTCACAGACCATCAAATCAGCAATTACACCACCAGCAGCTCTCAGGCTTTGGAAATCAACCCACAATAAGATGTATTGTACACAACCTCACGACCAGCTAGACACAAATATGTATATGCATATGTGTGTAATACTGAAACCAAACTCCACAAAGCTCTATTTACCATTACTACACAGGAGGCAATCTAATCTTTTCCATTTTCCTAGTTTTAAAATGTTAGTTGGGGTCCACTGAATTGTTTCTATGACCCTCCTCCTGGCTTGCTAGCAGCAGTATGGAAAACACTGACCTACCCCATGATAAGTGCCACGATATCAACAAACAGAGAGCTGGGAGAGCAAAGACCTGGAGGAGGGGTCAGGGTTGACCACCCTGAGAAGTAAGGTTTGGACAGAGACCAGCCGAGGGGCCAGGAGATAACCAATATTTCAAAACAAATGGCTCAATCAATGGTAGTGATGGTTATATTACAATAGGAATGTACTTAATGCCACTGAACTGCACCCTTTAAAATGGTTAAGTGATCAATTTCGTGTAATGCATTCTTTACCACCACAACAACAAAAATTATTTGGACTTTAAAAAAGAGAGAGAGAATGGAAATCACTGCCTTTAAATTGTGTAGAGTTGTGCAGCTTCTAGAATACGATGCAGCCCTGTAAATGGAGGAACTACCGCCGTGTGCAACAAGGCATTATGCCAAGCGCGAGGAGCGAGACACAGAGGGCTTACGGTGTGATTGCATTTGGATGAGGTCAAGATAGGCAAAGCCAAGATACGGCACTGGGAGGGGAGACGGCATTGACCTGGAAGGGGCGTGAGGAACCTTGTGGGGTTATAAAATGCTCTATATCTTGATCTGGGTGGGAGGCACACAAGCATATCCATTTGGAAAAATTCATTGAGCTGTGCACTTAAGATGTATACACTTGGGCTTCCCTGGTGGCGCAGTGGTTGAGGGTCCGCCTGCCGATGCAGGGGATGCGGGTTCGTGCCCCAGTCCAGGAGGATCCCACGTGCTGCCGGGCGGCTGGACCCGTGGGCCATGGCCGCTAAGCCTGCGAATCCGGGGCCTGTGCTCCGTGGCAGGAGGGGCCATAACAGTGAGAGGCCCACGTACCGCAAAAAAAAAAAAAAGATGTATACACTTTACTGTTTATAAGTTATACCTCAATAGGAAAGGAAAGAAAGGGGAAATATTTCTTAAAAGGAAAGGGGAAAAATAAGAAACATGATCAAATCACTCCTTAGGTAGAGGTTAAGTTCAAAAGTTTTCATGTAAGGGAAACATCGTATATGGTCAAAATTACCTGTCAGCCAACATCATTCTCAATGGTGAAAAACTGAAACCATTTCTTCTAAGATCAGGAACAAGACGAGGTCGCCCACTCTCACCACTATCATTCAACATTGTTTTGGAAGTTTTAGCCACAGCAATCAGAGAAGGAAAAGAAATAAAAGGAATCCAAATCGGAAAGAAGAAGTAAAGCTGTCACTCTTTGCAGATGACATGATAATATACATAGAGAATCCTAAAGATGCTACCAGAAAACTACTAGAGCTAATCAATGAATTTGGTAAAGTTGCAGGATACAAAATTAATGCACAGAAATCTCTTGCATTCCTATACACTAATGATGAAAAATCTGAAAGTGAAATCAAGAAAACACTCCCATTTACCATTGCAACAAAAAGAATAAAATACCTAGGAATAAACCTACCTAAGGAGACAAGAGACCTGTATGCAGAAAATTATAAGACACTGATGAAAGAAATTAAAGATGATACAAACAGATGGAGAGATATACCACGTTCTTGGATTGGAAGAATCAACATTGTGAAAATGACTCTACTACCCAAAGCAATCTACAGATTCAATGCAATCCCTATCAAACTACCAATGGCACTTTTCACAGAACTAGAACAAAAAATGTCACTATTTGTATGGAAACACAAAAGACCCCGAATAGCCAAAGCGATCTGGAGAAAGAAAAATGGAGCTGGAGGAATCAGGCTCGCTGACTTCAGACTATACTACAAAGCTACAGTAATCAAGACAATATGGTACTGGCACAAAAACAGAAAGATAGATCAATGCAACAGGATAGAAAGCCCAGAGATAAACCCACGCACATACGGTCACCTTATTTTTGATAAAGGAGGCAAGAATATACAATGGAGAAAAGACAGCCTGTTCAATAAGTGGTGCTGGGAAAACTGGACAGCTACATGTAAAAGAATGAAATTAGAACACTCCCTAACACCATACACAAAAATAAACTCAAAATGGATTAAAGACCTAAATGTAAGGCCAGACACGATAAAACTCTTAGAGGAAAACATAGGCAAAACACTCTATAACATAAATCACAGCAAGATCCTTTTAGACCTACCTCTTAGAGAAATGGAAACCAAAAATAAACAAATGGGACCTAATGAAACTTAAAAGCTTTTGCACAGCAAAGGAAACCATAAGCAAGACGAAAAGACAACCCTCAGAACGGGAGAAAATATTTACAAATGAAGCAACTGACAAAGGATTCATCTCCAAAATTTACAAGCAGCTCATGCAGCTCAATATCAAAAAAACAAACAACCCAACCGAACAATGGACAGAAGACCTAAACAGACATTTCTCCAAAGAAGATATACAGATTGCCAACAAACACATGAAAGAATGCTCAACATCACTAATCATTAGAGAAATGCAAATGAAAACTACAATGAGGTATCACCTCATACCAGTAAGAATGGCCATCATCAAAAAATCTACAAACAATAAATGCTGGAGAGGGTGTGGAGAAGAGGGAACACTCTTGCACTGCTGGTGGGAATGTAAATTGTTACAGCCACTATGGAGAACAGTATGGAGGTTCCTTAAAAAACTACAAATAGAGTTACCATATGACCCAGCAATCCCACTACTGGGCATATACCCTGAGAAAACCATAATTCAAAAAGAGTCATGTACCACAATGTTCACTGCAGTTCTATTTACAATAGCCAGGACATGGAAGCAACCTAAGTGTCCACTGACAGATGAATGGATAAAGAAGATGTGGCACATATATACAATGGAATATTACTCAGGCATAAAAAGAAACGAAATTGAGTTATTTGTAGTAAGGTGGATGGACCTAGAGTCTGTCATACAGAATGAAGTAAGTCAGAAGGAGAAAACAAATACCGTATGCTAACACATATATATGGAATCTAAAAAAAAAAAAAAAAAATGGTTCTGAAGAACCTAGGGGCAGGACCAGAATAAAGACACAGACCTACCAGAGAATGGACTTGAGGACACGGGGATGAGGAAGGGTAAGCTGGGACAAAGTGAGAGTGTGGCATGGACATATACACACTACCAAACGTAAAATAGATAGCTAGTGGGAAGCAGCCGCAGAGCACAGGTAGATCAGCTCGGTGCTTTGTGACCACATAGAGGGGTGGGATAGGGTAGGGTGGGAGGGAGGGAGACGCAAGAGGGAGGAGATATGGGGATATATGTATATGTATAGCTGATTCACTTTATTATAAAGCAGAAGCTAACACACCATTGTAAAACAATTATACTCCAATAAAGATGTTAAAAAAAATTACCTATGCTAATCTCTTAAATCACCCATGAAGTTGTATACATATTGGTGTATACAACACTATAACATAACTCTATACACTATAATGTTTAAAAAACACTAGGTTTGACAAGGCTAGAATAAAGGGAACATGGAGGCACGGATCCATGTTTACAGTAACTGTCACACCAGTGTTGGGGAGCAGGGGAGGGAGGGAGAAATCAAGAGCACTCTGCCCACCCATCCAGGCTTGTTCCATTCTGCTTTAATATTAAGCCACTATAGGGCTTCCCTGGTGGCGCAGTGGTTGGGAGTCCGCCTGCCGATGCAGGGGACACGGGTTCGTGCCCCGGTCCGGGAAGATCCCACATGCCGCGGAGCGGCTGGGCCCGCGAGCCATGGCCGCTGAGCCTGCACATCCGGAGCCCGTGCTCCGCAACGGGAGAGGCCACAACAGTGAGAGGCCCATGTACCGCAAAAAAAAAAAAAAAAAAAAAATTAAGCCACTATCACATGCTTTATTTTACAGAATTGATTTGTTTTTTGTCGGGAGAAGTAAATGAGCTGGGTTCTAGCAGAGAAGCTAAACACAGCCATTACTCTACTATTAGGTTCCTTCTGTTTGGCACCAGGAAAGAAAAATAAGATGAAAACACTAGGAAGAAGGGTTCCAGCTTGAGAGAAGAAGGAACTTGTGACCTGAAGTAGAGGAGCTCTCCAAAGATGAATGGGCTGGTAGGAAGTGAGTTCCCCGTTAGCAGAGGGAATGCATAGGCTGAACCCTTGTCAGACCAGGTGACCCTGGTCATTACCGGCCCCTTCCAGCCTGCAGCTTCTGAGCTGGCCAGATCTCCTGGCTCCCTGTCCTGGGCACATTCCCTCAGCTCACAGCTGCCTTGACAGTGAGATGTGGGGCTGGCGAGCGGAACCGGCCAGGAACTCCAGGTAGCTGTCCGTATAGAGGATTGCTCTGTCACCCCTGAGGATTTACAGTCTCCCTCCTGAGTTATGGGAAGGCGGGCGGAGTCTATAAAAAGGAGCCATCCAGGCTGTGCGGTTTGCAGGGCATCAATCCGTGACAGCCTGACCAGTGGAGCAACGTGAAGATCAGTCTGCTGGTTTCTCACCTATAAATTCTCCCTCCCTGCGCAGGAGGAGCAGAGGTGTCATATTTAAGAAGGGCTTGTGCCTCAGTTTTAATTCCAGGGATGTATGTAGGGGGTGGGGAGAGGGAGGAGGAAACAGTCCTAAATATAGCCTTGAGCTGGCTTCACCTCCTTCCGGTTCCATCCCTAAGCAAATGGTACTGGGTGAACAGATGAAAAGGATGGTACACCTGGGAGCAGGACCATTGGACTGGGGTGGGGCACCCAGTATGGCCTGAACAAGACTAAAAACACTAAAATGAAGCCATCACACCTCCTTCTACAGGCTGGGAGTGAATACCTTTCCTACGTCTTCTATCGTAGTACCAGGAAGGACTGAGGTAGGAGTATAATGGAGGGACAGTGAAGGGCCAGACTGCCCTGGATCCAGAGTTTAACTGCACCACTCTGTGGGCACCTTTCATATCATCACCAATGGAATTGTGAATGGAATGGTACAGTGCACAGCCTGGATAGCTGTACATGGCAGTCCTGTTGGACTCACATCAGAGGTCTTTCTTCTTGAGGATGGGGTAATGGAGAGAACACTATACCAAGAGTTAGGGGACCGGGGTTCAAGTTCTAGCTTCATCTGTGACTTACTGAGGGCCCTGAGCAAGTGCCTCACTTTCCCGAGCCTAATTTTCCTTACCTGTAAAATGCAGACAATAATTCCTGTCCTGCTGGATCTCTCTCACCTGGTCTGGCATGGCTCCTGTGGGTTTTGTGGAGTTCTGGACAGAGGGCAACTTCTTCTATAGATGACCCTTCCAGGGTCTATTCAGACCCCAATCCTAGTTCTTATCCAGGCTTTAAAAATTACCATCCTGGGCTTCCCTGGTGGCGCAGTGGTTGAGAGCCCGCCTGCCGATGCAGGGGACATGGGTTCGTGCCCCGGTCCGGGAAGATCCCACATGCCGCGGAGCGGCTGGGCCCGTGAGCCATGGCCGCTGAGCCTGCGCGTCCGGAGCCTGTGCTCCGCAACGGGAGAGGCCACAATAGTGAGAGGCACGCGTACCGCAAAAAAAAAAAAAAAAAATTACCATCCTGCCTTTCTAGGGCTGTACCTTCCTGGAACAGACCTACAAGAGCCGACAGGATTTATAGCCACGCATAAGGTGCTCCATAATTTCTAAACTAAAAAGCAGTACATGTGTCTGACAGCTAGAAAGAACATTTGAATTTGGAACTGTCCCAGAAACCCAGGGCCATCTGTTTGCCAATCCCAGGCAGGTGACTGCAGTTGCCAACAGCTGTGCCCACCACGGGGGGTCTGGGGCAGGAGGTGCAACAGAACCCAGGCAGGCTTTCCTGGCAGAACTCCGTCTCCAAGTGGCTGGGAAACTCCGGGAGCGCTGGTCACCCTCTCTGAGCATGTGCGGGCTCATCCTCTTAAATGAGGGCAACACCTCCGGCCTTCCCTTCACAGCACTTGAGAAATAATATTTTCCCCCAAACTCGTAATTTCTCAAGAATTTGGGCTTAGCTGTTGAGAGAAATAAACCAAAAGTGGGTGGGGTGACACAGTGGGCTGGACTTGGCGTCTGGCAGATGGAGGTTTGAATCCCACGCCCACGACCCCAAGCCCCTGTGATCTCGGGCAGACTCTATAAACTCCTGATGTGAGGTGGTGCTACCCGCTCGCAGGGTGGTGTGGAGTAGAGAGAGTAGGTCAAGTTTCTGGTACAAGATGGGTGTCCAGAGGGGGCCTGACCTTGTCCAAAAGCTTCAGATCACTTTCCTTATGAGATTAGGGACAGTGTTTACCCTCCAGGGAGGTAAAGGGAACTAATCTCCAACACCAGCACCAGAAAGAAAAAAAACATTTTTTTAAAACTCTCTCTCTGTCCCCTCCTCCCTTTCCTGTTACCTCTGTCCTCCCCCAGCTCACTCTGGTTGTCCCCTGGCCCCTCCTGACCCCTGGAAGCCCTCCCGGGGCCACCCTCTGCCCTTCTCTCACTCTCTTCTCTATTTCCTCTCCTTTTTCCTCTCACCTGTGTCCCCTGTCTCCCAGACTCAAAGCAGCTGGGGGACTTACAGGGACTTACGGGGAAAGGATCAGAAGAAAAGCTCCCATCTCCCTTCGGGGTGCTGGGTTAGGACCCCATGACGCTGAAAGAAGTATAGAGAGGGACTCAGAAGACCAAAGGAGCAGTCTCTCTCCCTCCACCCTCCACGCCCTACTAGGTCAGAGACATTGGTCCAGGCTCACCTCTGATCGGGAATGGCCACAGACTCCTACACCCCGCAGAACAGGCATGGCCAGAACCCAGGTGCCAAGGGTGGCCCTCCCTGGCAGAACAAGAGAAGGATACCACGATGTCCCTCCAGCTCTCCATGTATCCATTCCCTGAGTGATCTGGTGCAACGGCAGGCTTTAAACACCATCAGTACAGTGACAACACCCAGATTTATAACAGCAGGGCCCTCGCCTTTAGCTCCAGATCTGTATCGCCAACTGCCTACTTGACATCTTTCCCTGGATGGCAAACAGGCTTCTCAAATTCAACATGAACAAAACGGAACTTGGTCTTCCCTTGCCCTCTGCTCCCCCGCCCTAGGATTTGCCACTTTGAGCACACCACCATTCATACTGATGCTAGAGTTATATTGATTCCAATCCATCAGCAAAGCCTGTTGGCTCTGCCTCCAAAGTATATCTGCAGTCTCATGACTGCTCCCAGCCAGATCCCTGCACCAGCATCTCTCACCTACAGAAACTTTTTTTATTTTTTTTTTATTTTTTGCGGTATGCGTGCCTCTCACTGCTGTGGCCTCTCCCGTTGTGGAGCACAGGCTCCGGACGCGTAGGCTCAGCGGCCATGGCTCACGGGCCCAGCCGCTCCGCGGCATGTGGGATCTTCCCGGATCAGGGCACGAACCCATGTCCCCTGCATCGGCAGGTGGACTCCCAACCACTGCGCCACCAGGGAAGGCCTACAAAAACTTCTTAACTGGCCTCCTGCTTCCCCCATTCAGTCTATTCACTCAGCAGCCAAGGAGAGTGTTTTTTAAAATACAAATGAGATCACATTGCTCCACTGTTTAAAACGCTCCAGTGTCTTCCATTTACAATCAGAATAAAATTCAAATTCCTTCCTGGAGTAGGAGGCCCTTCATGATCTGGCCCCGGCCCATCTCTCTGGCTTCATCTCATATCACGCTCTCCTTGTTCTCCCTGCCCCAGCCTGCCCCACCTTCCATTATTTTCCCTCCAGCAAGCCAGGCTCATTCTCACCTCAGGGCCTTTGCACCGGTGGTCCTTTCTACCTGGAAATCTCTTTCCCCAGATTTCCCCATGTCTGCCTCCTTCTCATCATTCTCCTCTAAGACGTTTTCCCTGACCTTGTCCACACTCACATCAGCATCTCCAGCACCTGGCATGCCGCCTGGCGCAGAGCAATCCTGGATGAATACCTGCTGATGAATGTGTAACTGAAAGAAGCTACAGACATTTATAGCTACGAGGAGGAGGATACAGCCAGTCAAAATTGCTCCTCAGGATGTGGCTTTCCAGTTCCCTGCCATCCTATCCTCCCTCCCCTGGACACATTAACTTGGCCATGGCCCCTGTGGCTGCAGACAAGGCAGAAGTCCGAGGAGTGTCCTCTCTCTTCACATGAACACTGCCTATAGCCCAAGCCCTGCCTTTCACAGCTCTAGAGAGCAGAGCCACAGCAGAACTGGGCATCCTGACAGGGGCCAACAGCCCCAGGGTGATGGACCACTGCTCCCATAGCCGGGGGTAGAAAAGGAAACTGTCCAAGTCCAGGAATAGCTAGAATAAAGGAGGTTGTGCCCCAAGACAATCCAGAAGGGGACCCTATCCTACTGTCATGAGGCTTCAGACCCTTGGTCCACACACCCTTCCCCCACTTCATTTTTACAGCTAAAGAACAGACTGTAGCTTGAATGGTTATTTTATTTCTCTGACCCCTGCAGCCCCTACCCAGCCATCAGGCCTGCCTGTTAGACACTCATGAACCTCTCCTCTGCAGCATTCCGCACGGCTGTGTGTGTGTGACATTATTGATGATTGACACTGTGCCATCCGATAGAGTAGCAACTGACCACACGTGCTATGGAGCGCTTGAAATGTGACTAGTATGTACTGAGAAGTGCTATAAGTGTAAGATACCTCATTAATAATTTTTATGTTGATTACATGTTAAAAGGATAATATTTTGCATATACTAAGTTAAATAAGACATATTATGAAAATCAACATCGCTTGCTCTTTTTCCCTTTTTTAATAAGGCTACTAGAAAATTTAAAATCACATATGTGGCTGGCATTTGTGGCTGGCGTCACATATCTATTGAACTGCGCCGATCTGGTCAATGCCTGCCTCCATCGCTCTGTGCCTCTCCCGCCCACCACCTTGTAGACACATGGAGGGGCCCAGGCCTCCAGAGCCTTGCATAGGGTTTCATTCATCACAGGCACTCAAAGAAACACGTGCTGAGTGATTAAACGCCGGGCTGCCCATCTGATTTTAGGAAAGGGAAATGATGCAAATAAGCCAGCTGATCTCTCCGGCTTCAGCCCCCATCCCCTGATCACCCTCCACCCTCTGCCCAATAAAGACCCAGGCCCAGGTGTCTGGACCCTAGAAGCTTGGCCAGGAGCAGCAGAGCCAAACATACAAGGAAAGGTCCACCCTGGCACTCTGAGAGCGTGCAAAGTCTCTCTCTCCCCATCCCTGTCCCTGTCTCTCTCCCTCCTTTTCTTTCTCTCTCTCTCTCTCTGAAATATCATTTCTCATGGTTTCAAATGAAACACATTATTCCTAATTAACCTGCCGTGAACCCACAGTACTTGCTGGCTTGCCCATAATTATTCATCCATAGTAATAGCTAAAGTAAATTCTGGCAATCTCAGCGAACACTGACATCTCCTTTGGGAAAACTTTCAAAGATGTTACGTCCTTGGTTCCTTATCTAAAGCTTCCTTGCCCTGTTTTCTTTCATTTTCTTTTTTTTTGTGGTTAATTCTCGAGAAGAAGGTATCCCAGACCAGAATAGCTCCATCTGACATCAGGTTATTGGACAAGACTCTGACAACGTTGTCCTGTTCCTTCCTACCCGCAGGTGCAAGAGAAGCCAGACGGGCAGCATCCGGACCATCCGGGTAAGTCACACACAGATAATTTTTGCAATTAGCCAGTCCTTCTTGAGGCTCCCTTTTCCCTGCCACCCTGGGAGCTGGGCTAAGTCCACAGAAAGCATAAATCTTGGGCACAATTTATTTTGGGTTTATTTCAGATGTAATTTACTAAGAGACCATCTGCCAAAAAAAAAAAAAAAAAATCCAGAAAGAAACCTAAGTTGTCATTTTAACTTAAGTGTCACTTCTTCTGGTCATCTTTCTACCTAAAAGCCTACATTAAAGATGCAGTAATCTCTCCCCTATAAGCACAATAATAACAGCTGCATTAAAGATGCAGTGGCCCTACTTCTGTGGTGGCGCAGTGGTTAAGAATCCGCCTGCCAATGCAGGGGACACGGGTTCGAGCCCTGGTCCAGGAAGATCACACGTGCCACGGAGCAACTAAGCGCATGCGCCACAACTACTGAGCCTGTGCTCTAGAGCCCACGAGCCGCAACTACTGAAGCCCCTGTGCCACAACTACTGAAACCTGTGCACCTAGATCCCATGCTCCGCAACAAGAGAAGCCACAGCAATGAGAAGCCTGCACACCACAACAAACAATAGCCCCCGCTCGCTGCAACTAGAGGAAGCCCGCATGCAGCAACCAAGACCCAACGCAGCCAAAAATTAATTAATTAATTATTTAAAAAGATGCAGTGGCCCTATAACCTCAATAATAATAACAGATGTAATAAGGCTTGCGTCAAGAACTGGGGTGGGCAATGGAGAGACAGAGGGGGCAGATGGAGCAAAAACTGAGAGAGGGAGGGCTCTGATACAATGACTCCTTCCTGATGCCCCTCAGCCTTCCGGGGATTCATCCAGAAGAGGGAAGCTCTCAGGTTCCTGGGTTCTGCAGAGAGGACCAGCTAAAAAGGCAGTGGAGGGGTGGGGGGAACGTGAGCAAGGCACTAATAACAGGCTCTATTTAGGGCCATTTCTTCTTTCCCTTAAGAGAGCAGGGTCTCTAAAAGGGAATGCCCAGACGGTAGACAATCTGAACTGAAACAACACAGTGGCTCCAGTGGTTCAGGTCCCAGACTCCTTGCCTTCTAGAAGGGTGATATTTGGGCACTCCAGGGCTTCAGCTTCCTGTCTGTAAAATGCAGATCAACCCTTTCTTCCAAAGTGAGTTGAGTTGTGAGGATAAAATGATAACTTTTTTTTTTAAGTGGCCCATAGCCTGTGAAGTGTTATACAAACCTAAGGGATTCTGATTCTTATCATCCCTTCTGGAATGAGAGGTGGTGGCCATGGAGGGTCTGAAGGCCTTTGCAGTGGACATGCTGACATGCCATCTGCTGTAAGGATGGGCTGCTCCCATCCCCACCTCCCACCGCCAAGAACGGCCCTCAGCTGACTGCAGCCACCTGTCCAGGACGTTATAAACGCCCCTTCCTGACAGCTGTCAGTCAACAACTGACTAATACAAAAGACCCACTCTGACCAGGGGATCACTCTGAGTTCTGACTCAGGCTCCAAAACCTTCTACAGTGAGACAGGCTTTACTTGAGGCCATGTCCCTACTCAGCTCCTTCCCCTTCCCCACCCTCCCTTCATCCCTCCCACGTTTCTTTGTGAAGAACATCCCTCACCCCCACCACGTGTGCTGAATCCCTGCCTCAGGCTCTGCTTCCTGAGGAAGCCACTGAAGAAGCCTCCTTCAAAGAAAGGCCTCTGGGGCGACTGAGGCTGCTAGAGGAGACACGGTGACCACAGCACTGAGGGGGGCACTGTGGCAAGGCCTGGTGGGGGGAGGACAGCCAGTGTTTCTGCCTGACCTGCTCAGCCATAGAGGAGCGCAGAAAAGTCAGGGCTGGCAGGAGGGCTGGACTCCCACCCATGTGGCAGGCAAGGCCTCACCTCTGGGACCCTGGCCCTGCTCCTGTAATGCTGCAGCTGATATAAGATGGTGAGAAAGCCCCTCACCACAAAGCCCCCCGAGATTCCAAGGACGACAACGACCGCAGCAGGTCCCTTAGCCAAAATGAGGCTTGGGTCCCTGAAGAAGGGGATGGAGGAGAGGGGCAAGATGGCAGAAGAGTAAGACGTGGAGATCACCTTCCTCCCCGCAGATACAACAGAAATACATCTACACGTGGAACAACTCCTACAGGACACCCACTGAACGCTGGCAGAAGACATCAGACCTCCCAAAAGGCAAGAAACTCCCCACGTACCTGGGTAGGGCAAAAGAAAAAAGAATAAACAGAGACAAAAGAATAGGGACAGGACCTGCACCAGTGGGAGGGACCTGTGAAGGAGGAAAGGTTTCCACACACTAGGAAACCCCTTCACAGGCGGAGACTGCGGGTGGCGGAGGGGGGAAGCTTCAGAGCCACAGAGGAGAGCACAGCCACCGGGATGCGGACGGCAAAGTGGAGGGATTCCCGCACAGAGGATCGGTGCCGACCGGCACTCACCAGCCCGAGAGGCTTGTCTGCTCACCCGCCGGGGCGGGCGGGGCTGGGAGCTGAGGCTCTGGCTTCAGTCGGATCCCAGGGAGAGGACTTGGGTTGGCGGCATGAACACAGCCTGAAACAGTTAGTGCACCATGGCTAGCCGGGAGGGAGTCCGGGAAAAATTCTGGAGCTGCCAAAGAGGCAAGAGACTTTTTCTTCCCTCTTTGTTTCCTGGTGCGCCAGGAGAGGGGATTAAGAGTGCTGCTTCGGGCTTCCCTGGTGGCGCAGTGGTTGAGAGTGCACCTGCCCATGCAGGGGACACGGGTTCGTGCCCCAGTCCGGGAAGATCCCACATGCCGCAGAGCAGCTATGCCCGTGAGCCATGGCCGCTGAGCCTGCACGTCTGGAGCCTGTGCTCCGCAACGGGAGAGGCCACAACAGTGAGAGGCCCGCATACCGCCAAAAAAAAAAAAAGAGTGCTGCTTAAAGGAGTTCCAGAGACCGGCGCGAGCCATGGCTATCAGCGCGGACCCCAGAGACGGGCATGAGACTCTAAGGCTGCTGCTGCCGCCACCAAGAAGCCTGTGTGCGAGCACAGGTCACTATCCACACCCCCCTTCTGGGGAGCCTGTGCAGCCCGCCACTGCCAGGGTCCCGGGATCCAGGGACAACTCCCCCGGGAGAACGCACTGCACGCCTCAGGCTGGTGCAACGTCACGCTGGCCTCTGCCGCCGCAGGCTCACCCCGCATCGTGCCCCCCCACCCCCCCACCCCCCGCCTGAGTGAGCCACAGACCCGGAATCAGCTGCCCCTTTAACCCCGTCCTGTCTGAGCGAAGAAGAGACGCCCTCAGGAAACCTACACGCAGAGGCGGGGCCAAATCCAAAGCTGATCCCCGGGAGCTGTGCGAACAAAGAAGAGAAAGGGAAATCTCTCCCAGCAGCCTCAGGAGCAGCGGATTAAATCTCCACAATCAACTTGATGTACCCTGCATCTGTGGAATATCTGAATAGACAACGAATCATCCCAAATTGAGGAGGTGGACTTTGGGAGCAAGACAGATTATTTTTTCCTCTTTCCCCCTTTTTGTGAGTATGTATGTGCTTCTGTGTGAGATTTTGTCTGTATACCTTTGCTTTCACCATTTGTCTTAGGGTTCAATCCGTCCGTTTTTTGTTTGTTTTTTTACTTTTTAATAAAATTTTTCTCTTAATAATTATTTTTTGTTAATAACTTTATTTTATTTTACCTAACTTTATTTTATTTTCCTTTATCCTCTTTCTTTCTTTCTTTCTTTTTTCTACATTTTCTCCTTTTTATTCTGAGCCGTGTGGATGAAAAGCTCTTGATGCTGCAGCCAGGAGTCAGTGCTGTGCCTCTGAGGTGGGAGAGCCAATTTCAGGACACTGGTCAACAAGAGACCTCTCAGCTCCACATAATATCAAACGGCGAAAATCTCCCAGAGATCTCCATCTCAACAGTAACACCCAGCTTCACTCAACGACCAGAAAGCTACAGTGCTGGACACCCTATGCCAAACAACTAGCAAGACAGGAACACAACCCCACCCATTAGCAGAGAGGCTGCCCAAAATCATAATAAGTCCACAGACACCCCCAAAACACACCACCAGACGTGGACCTGCCCACCAGAAACACAAGATCCAGCCTCATCCACCAGAACACAGGCACTAGTACCCTCCACCAGGAAGCCTACACAACCCACTGAACCAACCTTAGCCACTGGGGACAGACACCAAAAACAACAGGAACTACGAACCTTCAGCCTGCAAAAAGGAGACCCCAAACACAGTAAGATAAGCAAAATGAAAAGACAGAAAAACACACAGCAGATGAAGGAGCAAGATAAAAACCCACCAGACCTAACAAATGAAGAGGAAATAGGCAGTCTACCTGAAAAAGAATTCAGAATAATGATAGTAAAGATGATCCAAAATCTTGGAAATAGAATAGAAAAAATGCAAGAATCAGTTAACAAGGACCTAGAAGAACTAAAGATGAAACAAACAATGATGAACAACACAATAAATGAAATGAAAAATACTCTAGATGGGATCAATAGCAGAATAACTGAGGCAGAAGAACGGATAAGTGACCTGGAAGATAAAATAGTGGAAATAACTACAGCAGAGGAGAATAAAGAAAAGAGAATGAAAAGAACTGAGGACAGTCTCAGAGACCTCTGGGACAACATTAAATGCACCAACATTCGAATTATAGGGGTTCCAGAAGAAGAAGAGAAAAAGAAAGGGACTGAGAAGATATTTGAAGAGACTATAGTTGAAAACTTCTCTAATATAGGAAAGGAAATAGTTAATCAAGTCCAGGAAGCACAGAAAGTCCCATATAGGATAAATCCAAGGAGAAACACGCCAAGACACATATTAATCAAACTGTCAAAAATTGAATACAAAGAAAACATATTAAAAGCAGCAAGGGAAAAACAACAAATAACACACAAGGGAATCCCCATAAGGTTAACAGCTGATCTTTCAGCAGAAACTCTGCAAGCCAGAAGGGACTGGCAGGACATATTTAAAGTGATGAAGGAGAAAAACCTGCACCCAAGATTACTCTACCCAGCAAGGATCTCATTCAGATTTGATGGAGAAATTAAAACCTTTACAGACAAGCAAAAGCTGAGAGGGTTCAGCACCACCAAACCAGCTTTATAACAAATGCCAAAGGAACTTCTCTAGGCAAGAAACACAAGAGAAGGAAAAGACCTACAATAACGAACCCAAAACAATTAAGACAATGGGAATAGGAACATACATATCGATAATTACCTTAAATGTAAATGGACTAAATGCTCCCACCAAAAGACACATTGGCTGAATGGATACAAAAACAAGACCCATATATATGCTGTCTACAAGAGACCCACTTCAGCCCTAGAGACACATACAGACTGAAAGTAAGGGGATGGAAAAAGATATTCCATGCAAATGGAAACCAAAAGAAAGCTGGAGTAGCAATTCTCATATCAGACAAAATAGACTTTAAAACAAAGACTATTAGAAGAGACAAAGAAGGACACTACATAATGATCAAGGGATCGATCCAAGAAGAAGATATAACAGTTGTAAATATTTATGCACCCAGCATAGGAGTACCTCAATACATAAGGCAAATACTAACAGCAATAAAAGGGGAAATCGACAGTAACACATTCATAGTAGGAGACTTTAACACCTCACGTTCACGAATGGACAGATCATCCAAAATGAAAATAAATAAGGAAACACAAGATTTAAATGATACATTAAATAAGATGGACTTGATATTTATAGGACATTCCATCCAAAAACAACAGAATACACATTTTCTCAAGTGCTCATGGAACATTCTCCAGGATAGATCATATCTTGGGTCACAAATCAAGCCTTGGTAACTTCAAGAAAATTGAAATTGTATCAAGTATCTTTTCCGACCACAACGCTATGAGACTAGATATCAATTACAGGAAAAGATCTGTAAAAACTACAAACACATGGAAGCTAAACAATACACTACTTAATAACGAAGTGATCACTGAAGAAATCAGAGGAAATAAAAAAATACCTAGAAACAAATGACAATGGAGACATGACGACCCTAAACCTATGGGATGCAGCAAAAGCAGTTCTAAGAGGGAAGTTTATAGCAATACAATCCTACCTTAAGAAACAGGATACATCTCGAATAAACAACCTAACCTTGCACCTAAAGCAATCAGAGAAAGAAAAACAAAAAAACCCCAAAGTCAGCAGAAGGAAAGAAATCATAAAAATCAGATCAGAAATAAATGAAAAAGAAATGAAGGAAACGATAGCAAAGATCAATAAAACTAAAAGCTGGTTCTTTGAGAAGATAAACAAAATTGATAAGCCATTAGCCAGACTCATCAAGAAAAAAAGGGAGAAGACTCAAATCAATACATTTAGAAATGAAAAAGGAGAAGTAACAACTGACACTGCAGAAATACAAAAGATCACGAGAGATTGCTACAAGCAACTCTATGCCAATAAAATAGACAACATGGAAGAAATGGACAAATTCTTAGAAAGGCACAACCTGCCAAGAGTGAATCAGGAAGAAATAGAAAATATGAACAGACCAATCACAAGCACTGAACTTGAAACTGTGATTAAAAATCTTCCAACAAACAAAAGCCCAGGACCAGATGGCTTCACAGGCGAATTCTATCAAACATTTAGAGAAGAGCTAACACCTATCCTTCTCAAACTCTTCCAAAATACAGCAGAGGGAGGAACACTCCCAAATTCATTCTACGAGGCCACCATCACCTTGATACCAAAACCAGACAAGGATGTCACAAAGAAAGAAAACCACAGGGCAATATCACTGATGAACATAGATGCAAAAATCCTCAACAAAATACTAGCAAACAGAATCCAAAAGCACATTAAAAGGATCATACACAATGATCAAGTGGGGCTTATTCCAGGAATGCAAGGATTTTTCAATATACGCAAATCAATCAATGTGATAAACCATATTAACAAATTGAAGGAGAAAAACCATATGGTCATCTCAGTAGATGCAGAGAAAGCTTTTGACAAAATTCAACACCCATTTATGATAAAAACCCTGCAGAAAGTAGGCATAGAGGGAACTTTCCTCAACATAATAAAGGCCATATATGACAAACCCACAGCCAACATCATCCTCAATGGTGAAAAACTGAAAGCATTTCCACTAAGATCAGGAACAAGACAAGGTTGCCCACTCTCACCACTCTTATTCAACATAATTTTGGAAGTTTTAGCCACAGCAATCAGAGAAGAAAAGGAAATAAAAGGAATCCAAATCGGAAAAGAAGAAGTAAAGCTGTCACTGTTTGCAAATGACATGATACTATACATAAAGAATCCTAAAGATGCTACCAGAAAACTACTAGAGCTAATCAATGAATTTGGTAAAGTAGCTGGATACAAAATTAATGCACAGAAATCTCTTGCATTCCTATACACTAATGATGAAAAATCTGAAAGTGAAATCAAGAAAACATTCCCATTTACCATTGCAACAAAATGAATAAAATATCTAGGAATAAACTTACCTAAGGAGACAAAAGACCTGTATGCAGAAAATTATAAGACACTGATGAAAGAAATTAAAGATGATACAAATAGAGGGAGAGATGTACCATGTTCTTGGATTGGCAGAAACAGTATTGTGAAAATGACTCTACTACCCAAAGCAATCTACAGATTCAATGCAATCCCTATCAAACTATCACTGGCATTTTTCACAGAACAAGAACAAAAAATGTCACAATTTGTATGGAAACACAAAAGACCCCAAATAGCCAAAGCAATCTTGAGAACGAAAAACGGAGCTGGAGGAATCAGGCTCCCTGACTTCAGACTATAATACAAAGCTACAGTAATCAAGACAGTATGGTACTGGCACAAAAACAGAAAGATAGATCAATGGAACAGGATAGAAAGCCCAGAGATAAACCCACGCACATACGGTCACCTTATCTTTGATAAAGGAGGCAGAAATGTACAGTGGAGAAAGGACAGCCTCTTCAATAAGTGGTGCTGGGAAAACTGGACAGGTACATGTAAAAGAATGAGATTAGATCACTCCGTAACACCATACACAAAAATAAGCTCAAAATGGATTAAAGACCTAAATGTAAGGCCAGACACTATCAAACTCTTAGAGGAAAACATAGGGAGAACACTCTATGACATAAATCACAGCAAGATCCCTTTTGACCCACCTCCTAGAGAAATGGAAATAAAAATGAAAATAAACAAATGGGACCTAATGAAACTTAAAAGCTTTTGCACAGCAAAGGAAACCATAAACAAGACCAAAAGACAACCCTCAGAATGGGAGAAAATATTTGCAAATGAAGCAACTGACAAAGGATTCATCTCCAAAATTTACAAGCAGCTCATGCAGCTCAATAACAAAAAAACAAACAACCCAATCCAAAAATGGGCAGAAGACCTAAATAGACATTTCTCCAAAGAAGATATACAGACTGCCAACAAGCACATGAAAGAATGCTCAACATCATTAATCATTAGAGAAATGCAAATCAAAACTACAATGAGATATCATCTCACACCAGTCAGAATGGCCATCATCAAAAAATCTAGAAACAATAAATGCTGGAAAGGGTGTGGAGAAAAGGGAACCCTCTTGCACTGCTGGTGGGAATGTGAATTGGTACAGCCACTATGGAGAACAGTATGGAGGTTCCTTAAAAAACTACAAATAGAACTACCATATGACCCAGCAATCCCACTACTGGGCATATACCCTGAGAAAACCATAATTCAAAAAGAGTCATGTACCGAAACGTTCATTGCAGCTCTATTTACAATAGCCCGGAGATGGAAACAACCTAAGTGTCCATCATCGGATGAATGGATAAAGAAGATGTGGCACATATATACAATGGAATATTCCTCAGCCATAAAAAGAAACGAAATTGAGCTATTTGTAATGAGGTGGATGGACCTAGAGTCTGTCATACAGAGTGAAGTAAGTCAGAAAGAGAGAGACAAATACCGTATGCTAACACATATATATGGAATCTAAGAAAAAAAAATGTCATGAAGAACCTAGGGGTAAGACAGGAATAAAGACACAGACCTACTAGAGAATGGACTTGAGGATATGGGGAGGGGGAAGGGTGAGCCGTGACAAAGTGAGAGAGAGGCATGGACATATATACACTACCAAACGTAAGGTAGATAGCTAGTGGGAAGCAGCCACATAGCACAGGGAGATCAGCTCAGTGCTTTGTGACCGCCTGGAGGGGTGGGATAGGGAGGGTAGGAGGGAGGGAGAGGCAAGAGGGAAGACATATGGGAACATATGTATATGTATAACTGATTCCCTTTGTTATAAAGCAGAAACTAACACACCATTGTAAACAAATTATACTCCAATAAAGATGTAAAAAAAAAAAAAAAAAAAGAAGGGAATGGAGAGGAGGGAGGGGGAGGGACAGTGCTGAGTTCTGGGTCACCCTGTCCCAGTCACTGAATTCTCTCTAGTGAGGCTCTTTTCCTAACCCAAAAAAAGACCGTGCTGAGACTTCCTCCACCAGGTTCCCCACACCCAATCTGTGAGCACCCCCACCCCAACCCGCCCTCCTCTCCGAGAGGGTCCCTATCTGTGGTATCCCTACCACTTTCTCATCCTTCCCATCCCTCCACGCCACCCATCCTCTCCCACCCTTGTCACACCCTGGTCAATAGCTCCCTTCACAAGGTCGTCATTACCCACTAATTGTCCAAAATTTCATTCCCTCATCCTTGTTGGCTAAGGATTGATTTAAGGAATGAGTTCAATATCCCTGCCGTCTCCAAGTGCTTATTAATTCCCGGCGCTTCCGGCTCCGCGCGGAGCCCGCTCACCTCGCACTGCTTAGCCCCTCGCTGATTGGTAAAGCCCTGGCTTTTAGGCCTGCAGGATGGGAGGCCTAATGTGCGCTAATCTATCATTACTTCACAGGGCTGGCAGAGTGAAGGATGGCCCTCCGCCTCCATCCAGGACGGGTCTGCAGTGGAAGCTTGCTCAGCGGGAGGATGACTGACACCTTTATTGAGGCAGGCAGAGGAGGCACTGGCTCCAGGAGCAGAGACCCAGGGCATCAGCAGAAATCAACAAATGCTTGCCCCTCGCCCTGCCTCCCTCCAACAGCCTCCCCTGGAGCTGGCAGGCCGCACTGTGCATTCCCTCAGGGGCTGGATGTCGCCCATTCCCTCCCCACATCCCTCTCCTGGCTACTCTGTGGTCTGGGAGGCCGACCTGCCCGGACAGCATCAATGAGCAACCTTGCCTCCCTGCCTCTGCCTCTGCTAATGTTCAGCCAACGGGGAGCCCCAGCAGTAAATGGGAGGGAAGAGAATGAGGGCGGGCGTTTATCTGATTGCCCCCGTCCGCCCGCAGGGCCTCGGGCTGGCTGTGTCCTAAAGGTCCAGCTCCTGTCAGGTGATCCCCTCTCTTCCCCCGATTTTCTCTCTCTGAACGCTCCCTTCCTTGCCCTTTCAGGTCCAGGGCTGGAAACAGCCTCCCTGTAACTCACCCCGGGGCTGCACATCCCTTGTGGGTTCCCTATATTCTGCCCCCACCTTTGCAAGCAGTGCCTTTATTCAACTCTCCTCAAATTACCCACCTTGAGGGTGCCATCTCTTTCCTGCTGGACCCCTGAGCAATATACCTCATTTTACCAGTGAGGAGATTGGGGCTCAGAGAGGACTGGGGCTTGCCGTCAGTCACACTATGCATTATGGCACGGCTGGCTGCAGAACTCACGTCTTCTGACCACATTTAGTAAGATTTGCCCACCTGCCCGGAGGGGTGGGATAGGGAGGGTGGGAGGGAGGGAGACGCAAGAGGGAAGAGATATGGGAATATACGTATATGTATAACTGATTCACTTTGTTATAAAGCAGAAACCAACACACAATTGTAAAGCAATTATATGCCAATAAAGATGTAAAAAAAAAAAAAAGATTTGCCCACCTGACCACTCTATTACTTTTTGGCCCCTGCCTAACCTCAGCACACATCTTTTTACTGAGGCCACAGCAGGAGGAACATGTTCAGGGTGCCATGAGGGCTCACAGACCTGCCCCTGCCAGAGACGGTAACATCAGCTCAAGCACTCCCCTTCTCGGCACCTTCCAGATGCTGGGGCGGCCCCCTCAGGGGTGCTCTGTGGCCTGGGACACTGTTTCCTCCAGTCTTTATGTTTGCCGCCTCAGGTGACAGTGCACCTCCCATTGAAAATGTCAAACTCCTGGGAATTCCCTGATGGTCCAGTGTTTAAGTCTCTGTACTTCCACTGCAGGGAGCACGGGTTCGATCCCTGGCCCAGGAACTAAAATCCCGCAAGCCACGCGGCGTAGCCAAGAAAATAATAATAATAAAAGCCAAACTCCAGGTCACCTCTACCACAATCAAACCCCAACAGAATCGACAGATTAGGGGTGCAAATTTCCACCAAAGGCCTTTCTTTTTCCATAAGCCCTTCATTACAAAAGATGATTAGTTAGTAAATTTCTATTCCAGCTTCTCTTATGGGCCAGGGACTAGGCTAGGCACTAGAGTTAGACTAGTGAGGGATGTAAACAGCCAACTGCAACTAACTAACAGTGGAATAAAATAGGGTCTACCAAGCTAAGGACCAATGCCTGACTCTCCCCTCTCCTCGGCCCACAAGGAAGGAAACAGTGGGGTCCAAAGGGACCACTCCAAGCCCTGTGAGCTGTTGAGGAAGGGTCCTGCACAGCTTCCCACCGAGACCCGCCTTCCTACCGAGACCCCTGGGAGCCCACACACTGCAGGGGAAAGACCCCCTGGCCACCTACCTGCAGAGAACACCCTTGGACGGTTTGTCACAAGTCAACAGCCCATCACAGCAGATCAAGTCAACATTCCCTTTGATTACCAGGGATCTCTCCTCCAGAACAGTCCTTAGAGGGGCTGACCACGCCCCCTCCTTCAGCCTGAGACACCTGCACTCATACGCGCACTTTCCCTGAGAAAGGATCCTCCCCCCAGGCTTCACGGCACTTGGTGATGGGTCACCTGCTCAGGGCGCTTTGGTCTATTCTTGGCACCTCATTCTATTCCACAGAGACTGGGAACCTAAGGAAACTGCCAAGTCCACATTTACCCGGCCCCAATTCAAAAGTCATCAGCAAATCCTATTTCCGCTGCCACCTTGAGGTGGAATAGGCAATCACCCAAAAAGTCTCCCCAAAAGTCAGACTGACGTCTTCCCCGGTGGCACAGTGGTTGAGAGTCCGACTGCCGATGCAGGGGACACGGGTTCGTGCCCCGGTCCGGGAAGATCCCACATGCCGCGGAGCGGCTGGGCCCGTGAGCCATGGCCGCTGAGCCTGCGCTCCGCAACGGGAGAGGCCACAACAGTGAGAGGCCCGCGTACCGCCAAAAAAAAAAAAAAAAAAAAGTCAGACTGAGGCCAAAGATTGGAAAGGGCCTGGTGGGGAGAGGACTAGGGTTGCTCTATTACAGACCTCTGGGAACAGCCCCATCCTACCCCTTCCAAGAGGGGAATGAAGCATGGACCCAGGGTTTAATCAAGAGAAAACTGGCCCTGGTGAACTGAGGCACGGTCCATGGGAAAACCCGTGGTCTGGGGACCAAGAGAGCTGGATCTTTACCCAAGCCTGCCATCGAGCCCTTCCCCATCCTGGCCTCTTTTGTAGAAGGAGGGGTTGGATCAGATGAGCCTTAGTGCTGTAAGTGATGTGACTCTGTGCAATTTTCTAGGGAGAAGGAAGAACAGTGGCCTAAACCCTGGTACTGTACTCTGGACAACCAGAATTATGTCCTTCCTGAAACCCAGCCCAGCCCCGCCCCTGGGCCTGTCTCAGCTATTGGAAGATGCTGCTCTGAGGAGCTGATCCAGCTCAGCCCAAAAGGACCCAAAGCCCCCCTGCCCTGGCAGATGCCTTCTCTTCCAGCTCCCCCTCCCTTCTGCAGGTCATCCTCTTTCAAGTCTGAATCCTAGAAATGCACTAGTCAATCCGGTAGCCACATGTGTCTATTTAAACCAATTTGCATTAATCAAATGCAAATAAAATGTAAAACTCAGATCGTCGGTCACACTAGCCACGTGCTCACGTGCTCAATGGCCACACATGACTAGTGGCTACCATATTGGATGGTATAGATATAGAACATTTCCATCATTGCAGAAAATTCTTTTGGACAACACTGGTCTAGAAACTAACCTTTGTTTTTGCAAAGTGCTTCCTCTGGCTTCCCTAATTCCTTCCTGCTGCAGAGTCAGTCCACATTCTCCAGTCCTCTGCTCTGGGGAGGATCCTAGGTGGTTTTAGAATGGAGCTTGGCCACAAGTGACCAGGAGGTGGTGGTTCCTACCTGCCTGAGAGGTAGCCCTGGATCCTTCAGTCACCCACCGAAGCATTTGAGGAGGACATAGGCTAACAGTCATCCAGCACCTGAGAGAAGTTACTCACAGACATTAAGCTGTAAGCAATGACAGTGTTCATTAACACCCCTTACCCAGCCACCACCTCCTGCCCCATTTGATCTGTCCCTTGCTTATTCCCACAGTTCAAGGATGCTAAGTCTTGAAAGGGGGCAGAGGAGAAGGAACCAGAGAATATTTTCATGCCCCTAAGATTTGGGAGATTTCTGCTGATGTGGCTAAAGGAGCTTAGAAAAACCCCAGAGATCGTTTTGGGATCCCCATCTTCCCAGAAATTATTCATATACATGGCTGGAAAAATCCTCACAAGGGGTTAAAAGCCAAGAAAATACCTTCTTCGATAGCACAGAAGCCTGGCAGGGGTGGAGGTGGGATAGGGGGACCCAGAGAGCTAAATGGGTTATCCAGAAATCACAAGAGGCTTTTAAAAGTAGAAAACTTACCATATGTCAACCTATAATGTATAGACAGTAATTATTTTCCACTGAATATTTCTGGATTTAATTTTGTGGTGACAATATCCCTTTACATCATGTATTCAGCAGTCACTCTTCTCTTTGCTTAGCATGCACAGTCGTCTTTCTCCTCCTATGTCACATATTCAATAATTCCTCTCCCTTGGTGCCAGAGGTGGTGAGATGAGGGGAATGTCACATTTTAAACCGGTAACAGCTGTGTTTTTGTTTTTTCAATTTTACCTCTCCTGATGCCTTGTAAATATTGTGAGCTCCAAAAAGCAACACAGGGTGCCGCGTTGGTCCCGATCCCCAGCTCAGCAGCCTTTTTGAGGCCTTTTCTCTGAGGACGAGATGTGCCTCGGGAACCTGGGACCAGAGAAGGTAGCATTGAGCAACCGTCCAGGCCCATCCCAGTCAGTGGAGGACGCCAGGCCTCCAAATGAAAATATGCTCCTCCTACTGAGACGTGTTCGGGGTGGGAGCCACCCTGGTCTATTTAGTTTACTGTGGATTCTCTGACTCTCTTTGTTCATATCCACGAGACCATGTTTCTCAACTCCCAGATGTTGCCCCTGCTTCCCCCTCAGATGTGCAGGAGTGGACAGCAGTCAGGAAAGTAAGGCCAGGACCTGGGTGAGGAAGCCAGGTATCTGGGGCATAAAATTTTAAGGAGGCCCTGTCTCTCAGGTGCCAACCCTACACTCACAAACCCTGAGAGCCAGGGCTTCCTTAAATTTTTATGTCCTAGGTGCCTTGATTGCCTCACCCAGGTCCTGGGCCTTCAGGAGAACCAACCCCTTGCAGATCTGGGAGTCAGAACCAGGAGAGAGAGAGACAGGAGGTGGGGGAGAGTCAACATCAAGAAGAACAAGTGACTCGGGAAGGGAGCTCATTAAAATGCTTCAAGGGACTCCAAACTGTGGAGTGTTTTTTTTTTTAAAGAGGAATTTAGCAAGAAATCAATCAACACACATGCTAATAACTTATTCCATGACAAAAGAGAAACAAAAACCCCATCAATTCCTCCAGCCTTTGGATAGCCAGTGTCTACTGCCACTAATTAATTTTCTAGAACTTTCACTCTCCAGATATCTCAAAGCATGGTTAATCTGTCAGCCCTAGGAGGCACCGCCAGCATGTGCCGTAGGGGGTTGGTGGCTTGGGAACCTGTGCCACATGGGGAGGAGGGGCACAGAGGCGCCCCTAGCAAGCTCAGGCTCGCCCATTCTGCCCTTCTCTGCGACCACATCCCCACACCTGCTCCACTAAGACAAACAGCATGCCAGAATGCGGAACAGTGCACGCAGCCGTGCAAGCCTCCCTGCCTCTGTTTCCCCAAATGCAAAATAAGGAGATTGTATTCAAGCTGGTTTCAGAGTCCTAAATTTATGTTGCCCTGCTGAGCACTAAGGCCATGTGGGTACTTGATTAATCTATTTGTTTCGGCACACTGCCCTGGTGCCCCTTGCACAGTGCCTAACGCTGTCTTACACACAAAAACGTCCAATAAACTTCTGGAGGACTGACCTGCAGCCTCCTGCACCCCAGGCCCCAGCCTGTCTGCCATCACCAAGCCAGGGGACGGCTTTCCAAGCCCTCATTGGTGGGGTCTATGACCCAGGAACCTCACTCTAGACAGTCCTTTCTTTCTGCCAATTGTACAAGCTCATTGATGTCTCTCCCGAAGGAGCAGAAAAGGACATGAGACCTGATCCTGTAAAGTTAGCTCCATGGTTGAGAACTCCAGATGAAAACCTCAGATAATCTATAGATTGCAGGCACCTTCCAAAATCTGAGCCCTGAAGAATAAGCAAGCCAGTGTCAGCTGGGAGCCGTCCCTGCCCAGACTATTCTGAGAGGATGTGGAAGAGCTAGAACATTCCCCAAGATTCCAGAGCAGATCAGCAGGTGATGAGGCGCCTGGAAGCAGCACCCTCAGTTGGGACCCGAGATTTGGCTCACCTTCCTGGGTGGACTCCTAGGGAAGGTGACCTGATGGTAGGCAGACCTTCCAGGTCCCTTCTCAGAGCACTTGAGCCCCACACACAACCCCATCTTTAAGCCCGATGCAGCGGGATGGGGATGCTTTTCTCCTTCTCGGTGACCCAGGAGCCCTCACTCACCTCACAGGCAGGAGGCCACGTTCTCATCCTCCTCCTCAACATGGCTTGTAGTTTCTTTTTTTTTTTTTTTTTGCGGTACGCGGGACTCTCACTGTTGTGGCCTCTCCCGTTGCGGAGCACAGGCTCCGGACGCGCAGGTTCAGCGGCCATGGCTCACGGGCCCAGCCGCTCCGCGGCATGTGGGATCCTCCCGGACCGGGACACGAACCCGTGTCCCCTGCATCGGCAGGCGGACTCTCAACCACTGCGCCACCAGGGAAGCCCCTGTAGTTTCCTTTTCTATTCATTTATTTTTGTCTGTTTCCTCAAACAGTATGTGTCTAGAATGAATACCAGGCTCTCTCTGGCAGGAAAAAAAGGAGCACGGAGGGGAAATGTGAGAGCAGTAATCCATTGTAACACTTTAGGGGAAACTGCAAGCAATTTCCATTCTATTGATCCTCCCTGAGCATCAAAGCCACACTGAGCTTATTTGGAAAATTAAATTCTGGAGTGTGTAGCATGAGGGGGCTCCAGTTAAGTTGTCTAGCTCTACGGCCACAATTTAATTATGATCTCGCTCTGACTGTCCATTTAAATACAGTAGAGGAACAGGGCATCGCGGAGGCGCCCAAGTCCCAGCCCAGTTCGGTGGTGCCTGAACGTGGCCCCAGCCAGCCCATCCACAGCTGAAGAGCCCGTAAATCTCAATTACCCTCAGCTGACCACTCCTCAGCGCCTCCAGACTACTGCTCAGTTACATTTTAACCTGGGCGATTTGGGGCCCAATATATTCATTAAAATGTAAATGTTTCCTAAAACAACCTAATTTGTGGCGTTTACTCCTTTTCCAAAGGTAAGATTTTGATCTTAACAAACATTGTTATCATTAGAAACAAAGGAATGTATATTATTTAGTCACTAAGTGGATACAACATGTTAGCTATTCCTTTCTGGCAGAAGCAAGGAATCAAAGGCTAACTCCAGGCGCTCCCCTGGTGGCGCAGGGGTTAAGACTCCACCTGCCAATGCAGGGGACACAGGTTTGAGCCCTGGTCCAGAAAGATCCCACATGCCGCGGAGCAACTAAGCCCGTGTGCCACAACTACTGAGCCTGCGCTCTAGAGCCTGCAAGCCACAACTACTGAGCCCACGTGCCACAACTACTGAAGCCCGCATGCCTCAAGCCCGTGTTCGGCAACAAGAGAAGCCACCGCAATGAGAAGCCCGTGCACCGCAACGAAGAGTAGCCCCCGCTCGCCGCAACTAGAGAAAAGCCCGCGCACAGCAACGAAGACCCAACGCAGCCAAAAATAAATAAAACAAAATTTTTTTTTTAAAGTCTAACTCCAGAGTTGTGTGCCATTCTCAGACTCTTGGACGTTCACAGACAAGTAAAATGGCTACACAACTGCTGGCACACTCACACACACACATGCACGCACACTCACACCCATGTACATTAGAGGGCCTGGTAGACATTCACCAACTCTTTGTTTAGTCACTTAAAGGACTTTGCAATCATCTTCTATTATCTTCTATCATCCCAGTTTCATGAATATCAGGGATGTGGGGTGACAATCTTAGAATAAAAAATAGTCCTTAATATTGAATAAAGTTCAGTTTCATGAAGAACTCACTGCCTTGTTCTCATTTTCCTAATCTCATCTGTAAAAACTTGGTCACAGCCCAGTACAGATCCACAGATCACCCTCGGGAACCACTAGCATAGACTGATTTTTCTTAATTTTTTATTTAGAGATAATGCTGGGGAAAAGGTGTGGTCTCTATTTGCTTCTCATCGGCCCAGGTAACTGAGAGCAGAGCTCACTTTCATAGAGGTCCACAACCAACCTCACGACCTTTGGGTTCCTCCTGCGATGACCCATTTGCCCCAGAATGAGGCGGAGTTCCCCCAACCTTCTCCTAGAGGAATGTCTTCTTGGGCAACCAGCCAGGCCTTCTACCCTAAGCCTCACAAAACCAGCAGGGAGCCTGGCATATGGTAGAATCTTACATGACAGTCACTGAATGTCATTGAAAAGTCACTGAGTGGCCCCCTTATCCATAGAAGAACCCCACCCACAGACACTCCCAGACTCCTCTTTTGCAAGGCCACCCCTCTAAGGACACCAGCATGTAGAATAGGGAGGGAGGCAAAGTCTTTCAGTGACCCCAGAACGAAAGGCAAATAGACTCTGCCGTTCCCCTTCCCTCCCTCCACCATGAGCTTACTCTGCAGACTGGCCAGTCCTGAGATTCCTTTGAAAGAAGTGACTTTTCCTGCCCACCGTCGGCGCCAGGGGTAAGAAGCAATGGCAGACAGAGCCATGGTGCTTGATCCACCAGGCCGACAACAGAGGGAAAATCAGCAGTATTTGACAAGCTAACCGGTTCCCCTGAGAATAGAACTGTCACTAAGCCAAGATGGAAATCGTTACCTGATCTATAAATGATTACACGGGAGTAGGAACTGTCACTCCCTTCTGAGGAGTTTGCAGAATCGGGATTTTAAACACAGCTGCAAACTGGTGCAACACTCAGCTCCGTGGAGCAGCTGGTATATTATTCACGGGGAAAAAAAAAATCCAGAAGTTAAGGCACTTCATGAGCTCAAGGGAAAAGAGAAGGTCTTAGGGACTCTGACTATCAAAGGATTTCAGACCATCATCAGTGTCAGCCGGAAACTTAACTCAAGGGAGAACAACTAGTGAGATCTTCTGCCCGAGAGTTTGGAGGCCAGCAAATGGTTGAGGTGTTAACACTGGCAAAACACGCTACTGGAATCAGAGCTGACAGCAAGTCGGATCATTTAGTCAAAGACGCTCCTTTTTCAAAGATGGAGACTCAGGTTCAAACTACAAAAGTGAAGCTCTTTGTGGTACAGGGGACCTGGAGATATCCTTAAGGGTCCCTTGCCCATTGCTGGGAGAATGGATGAGTAACAGGTGGTGAAAACACGCTACAGAAAATCCGGCATCAGTAAGAAACCAAATGTACCTAGAGCAATACAGTGGGTCCCAAAACGTGGTGCTGAGTGAGGAAAGCTGGGTGGAAGGAGGTTTGTAGCACAATAAAATGTATGTAAATTTAAAACACATACTAACACAGAATAACACTACATATTTTTATTTACATCTTTATTGGAGTATAATTGCTTTACAATGTTGTGTTACTTGCTACTTTAAAACAAAGTGAATCAGTTATACATATACATATTTCCCATATCTCTTCCCTCTTGCATCTTGCATCTGTATTTGTCTTTCTCTTTCTGACTTATTTCACTCTGTATGACAGACTCTAGGTCCATCCACCTCATTACAAATAGATCAATTTTGTTTCTTTTTACGGCTGAGTAATATTCCATTGTATATATGTGCCACATCTTCTTTATTCATTCATCTGATGATGGACACTTAGGTTGTTTCCATCACCTGGCTATTGTAAATAGAGCTGCAATCAACATTTTGGTACATGACTCTTTTTGAATTATGGTTTTCTCAGGGTATATGCCCAGTAGTGGGATTGCTGGGTCATATGGTAGTTCTATTTGTAGTTTTTTAAGGAATCTCCATACTGTTCTCCACAGTGGCTGTAACAATTTACATTCCCACCAGCAGTGCAAGAGTGTTCCCTTTTCTCCACACCCTTTCCAGCATTTATTGTTTCTAGATTTTTTGATGATGGCCATTCCAACTGGTGTGAGGTGATATCTCATTATAGTTTTGATTTGCATTTCTCTAATGATTAATGATGTTGAGCATTCTTTCATGTGCTTGTTGGCAGTCTGTATATCTTCTTTGGAGAAATGTCTATTTAGGTCTTCTGCCCATTTTTGGATTGGGTTGTTTGTTTTTTTGTTATTGAGCTGCATGAGCTGCTTGTAAATTTTGGAGATGAATCCTTTGTCAGTTGCTTCATTTGCAAATATTTTCTCCCATTCTAAGGGTTGTCTTTTGGTCTTGTTTATGGTTTCCTTTGCTGTGCAAAAGCTTTGAAGCTTCATTAGGTCCCATTTGTTTATTTTCGTTTTTATTTCCATTTCTCTAGAAGGTGGGTCAAAAGGGATCTTGCTGTGATTTATGTCATAGAGTGTTCTGCCTATGTTTTCCTCTAAGAGTTTGATAGTGTGTGGCCTTACATTTGGTCTTTAATCCATTTTGAGCTTATTTTTGTGTATGGTGTTAGGGAGTGATCTAATCTCATACTTTTACATGTACCTGTCCAGTTTTCCCAGCACCACTTATTGAAGAGGCTGTGCTTTCTCCACTGTACATTCCTGCCTCCTTTATCAAAGATAAGGTGACCGTATGTGCGTGGGTTTATCTCTGGGCTTTCTATCCTGTTCCATTGATCTATCTTTCTGTTTTTGTGCCAGTACCATACTGTCTTGATTACTGTAGCTTTGTACTATAGTCTGAAGTCAGGGAGCCTGATTCCTCCAGCTCCGTTTTTCATTCTGAAGATTGCTTTGGTTATTCGGGGTCTTTTGTGTTTCCATACAAATTGTGACATTTTTTGTTCTAGTTCTGTGAAAAATGCCAGTGGTAATTTGATAGGGATTGCATTGAATCTGTAGATTGCTTTGGGTAGTAGAGTCATTTTCACAATATTGATTCTTCCAATCCAAGAACATGGTACATCTCTCCATCTATTTGTATCATCTTTAATTTCTTTCATCAGTGTCTTATAATTTTCTGCATACAGGTCTTTTGTCTCCTTAGGTAGCTTTATTCCTAGATATTTTATTCTTTTTGTTGCAATGGTAAATGGGAGTGTTTTCTTGATTTCACTTTCAGATTTTTCATCATTAGTGTATAGGAATGCAAGAGATTTCTGTGCATTCATTTTGTATCCTGCTACTTTACCAAATTCATTGATTAGCTCTAGTAGTTTTCTGGTAGCATCTTTAGGATTCTCTATGTATAGTATCATGTCAACTGCAAACAGTGACAGCTTTACTTCTCTTTTCCGATTTGGATTCCTTTTATTTCCTTTTCTTCTCTGATTCCTGTGGCTAAAACTTCCCAAACTATGTTGAATAAGAGTGGTGAGAGTGCGCAACCGTGTCTTGTTCCTGATCTTAGTGGAAATGCTTTCAGTTTTTCATCATTGAGGATGATGTTGGCTGTGGGTTTGTCATATATGGCCTTTATTATGTTGAGGAAAGTTCCCTCTATGCCTACTTTCTGCAGGGTTTTTATCATAAATGGGTGTTGAATTTTGTCAAAAGCTTTCTCTGCATCTATGGAGATGACCATATGGTTTTTCTCCTTCAATTTGTTAATGTGGTGTATCACATTGACTGATTTGCGTATATTGAAGAATCCTTGCATTCGTGGAATAAACCCCACTTGATCATGGTGTATGATCCTTTTAGTGTGCTGTTGGATTCTGTTTGCTGGTATTTTGTTGAGGATTTTTGCATCTATGTTCATCAGTGATATTGGCCTGTAGTTTTCTTTCTTTGTGACATCCTTGTCTGGTTTTGGTATCAAGGTGATGGTGGCCTCGTAGAATGAGTTTGGGAGTGTTCTTCCCTCTGCTATGTTTTGGAAGCGTTTGAGAAGGATAGGTGTTAGCTCTTCTCTAAATGTTTGAAAGAATTCGCCTGTGAAGCCATCTGGTCTTGGGCTTTTGTTTGTTGGAAGATTTTTAATCACAGTTTCAAGTTCAGTGCTTGTGATTGGTCTGTTCATATTTTCTATTTCTTCTTGATTCAGTCTTAGCAGGTTCTGCATTTCTAAGAATTTGTCCATTTCTTCCAGGTTGTCCATTTTATTGGCATAGAGTTGCTTGTAGCAATCTCTCATGATCTTTTGTATTTCTGCAGTGTCAGTTGTTACTTCTCCTTTTTCATTTCTAATTCTATTGATTTGAGTCTTCTCTCTTTTTTTCTTGTGAGTCTGGCTAATGGCTTATCAATTTTGTTTATCTTCTCAAAGAACCAGCTTTTAGTTTTATTGATCTTTGCTATCGTTTCCTTCATTTCTTTTTCATTTATTTCTGATCTGATTTTTATGATTTCTTTCCTTCTGCTACCTTTGTGGTTTTTTTGTTCTTCTTTCTCTCATTGCTTTAGGTGCAAGGTTAGGTTGTTTATTCGAGATGTTTCCTGTTTCTTAAGGTGGGATTGTATTGCTATAAACTTCCCTCTTAGAACTGCTTTTGCTGCATCTCATAGGTTTTGGGTCATCGTGTTTCCATTGTTATTTGTTTCTAGGTATTTTTCGATCTCCTCTTTGATTTCTTCAGTGATCACTTCGTTATTAAGTAGTGTATTGTTTAGCCTCCATGTGTTTGTAGTTTTTACAGATCTTTTCCTGTAATTGATATCTAGTCTCATAGTGTTGTGGTCGGAGAAGATACTTGATACAATTTCAATTTTCTTTAAGTTACCAAGGCTTGATTTGTGACCCAAGGTATGATCTATCCTGGAGAATATTCCATGAGCACTTGAGAAAAATGTGTATTCTCTTGTTTTTGGATGGAATGTTCTATAAATATCAATTAAGTCCATCTTGTTTAATGTATCATTTAAGCTTGTGTTTCCTTATTTATTTTCATTTTGGATGATCTGTCCATTGGTGAAAGTGGGGTGTTAAAGTCCCCTACTATGAATGTGTTACTGTTGATTTCCCCTTTTATTGCTGTTAGTATTTGCCTTATGTATTGAGGTACTCCTATGCTGGGTGCATAAATATTTACAACTGTTATATCTTCTTCTTGGATCGATCCCTTGATCATTATGTAGTGTCCTTCTTTGTCTCTTCTAATAGTCTTTGTTTTAAAGTCTATTTTGTCTGATATGAGAATTGCTACTCCAGCTTTCTTTTGGTTTCCATTTGCATGAAATACCTTTTTCCATCCCCTTACTTTCAGTCTGTATGTGTCTCTAGGTCTGAAGTGGGTCTCTTGTAGACAGCATATATATGGGTCTTGTTTTTGTATCCATTCAGCCAATGTGTCTTTTGGTGGGAGCATTTAGTGTATTTACATTTAACGTAATTATCGATATGTATGTTCCTATTCCCACTTTCTTAATTGTTTTGGGTTTGTTATTGTAGGTCTTTTCCTTCTCTTGTGTTTCTTGCCTAGAGAAGTTCCTTTAGCATTTGTTGTAAAGCTGGTTTGGTGGTGCTGAACTCTCTCAGCTTTTGCTTGTCTGTAAAGGTTTTAATTTCTCCATCAAATCTGAATGAGATCCTTGCTGGGTAGAGTAATCTTGGTTGTAGGTTTTTCTCCTTCACTTTAAATATGTCCTGCCAGTACCTTCTGGCTTGCAGAGTTTCTGCTGAAAGATCAGCTGTTAACCTTATGGGGATTCCCTTGTGTGTTATTTGTTGTTTTTCCCTTGCTGCTTTTAATATGTTTTCTTTGTATTCAATTTTTGACAGTTTGATTAATATGTGTCTTGGCGTATTTCTCCTTGGATTTATCCTGTATAGGACTCTCTGTGCTTCCTGGACTTGATTAACTATTTCCTTTCCCATATTAGGGAAGTTTTCAACTATAATCTCTTCAAATATTTTCTCAGTCCCTTTCTTTTTCTCTTCTTCTTCTGGAACCCCTATAAATCGAATGTTGGTGTGTTTAATGTTGTCCCAGAGGTCTCTGAGACTGTCCTCAGGTCTTTTCATTCTCTTTTCTTTATTCTGCTCTGCAGTAGTTATTTCCACTACTTTATTTTCCAGGTCACTTATCCGTTCTTCTGCCTCAGTTATTCTCCTATTGATCCCTTCAGGAGTATTTTTAATTTCATTTATTGTGTTGTTCATCATTGCTTGTTTCATCTTTAGTTCTTCTAGGTCCTTGTTAAATGTTTCTTGCATTTTGTCTATTCTATTTCCAAGATTTTGGATCATCTTTACTATCATTATTCTGAATTTTTTTCATGTAGACTGGCTATTTCCTCTTCATGTGTTAGGTCTGGTGGGTTTTTATCTTGCTCCTTCATCTGCTGTGTGTTTTTCTGTCTTCTCATTTTGCTTATCTTACTGTGTTTGGGGTCTCCTTTTTGCAGGCTGCAGGTTCGTACTTCCTGTTGTTTTTGGTGTCTGTCCTCAGTGGCTAAAGTTGGTTCAGTGGGCTGTGTAGGCTTCCTGGTGCAGGGGACTAGTGCCTGTGTTCTGGTGGATGAGGCTGGATCTTGTCTTTCTGGTAGGCAGGTACACGTCTGCCTCACCCACAGCCCTGGGAGGGGGCAGCGGAGCAGTTGTCAGCCCCATTTAACAGGGAGGAAAATCACAAAAAACTGTCCAGGGTCGTGGGTCTTGATCTCAACAGACGAGAGCCCAAGCTTCTGTTCAATTCCATGTCCTCTGTCCTTTACACTGAGTCCTGCAAGCTCCCTGAGGACCCCAGCCAGCATCAAACCTAAGCCTCCGTGTATCAATGTCAATTCCATGACATTTTGATAACTGAGCTATGGTTATGTTAAGAGAATGCCCTTCCTTTGGGGAAATACACATTGAAATATTAAGGAGTAAAGCAGCAACTATCAAAAGTTCAGATACACACACACACATACACACACACAGGGCGGGTTTTCTCTACCTCGGCACCACTGACATTTTGGGCTGGATGACATCTGTGCTGGGAGGGGTAAGGGGACACCTGTCCTGTGCATCCTAGGATGTATAGCACACCCCTGGCCTCTACCAATAGATGCCAGTGGCGCCCAACCCCTGCCTCAAGTGTGACAACAAAATTGTCTCCAGGCATTAGCAAATGAAGGTAAAATCGCTTCCTGTTGAGAACAGCTTCTGGGGTGGGGGGACAGAGAGAGAGGGAGATGAAGAAAGCAAATGTGGTAAAATGTTAACCTTAACTTTTGTAACTTTCCTATAAGTCTGAAATAATTTCCAAGTTAAAAGTTTTTAAAAATAAAATTCTATGAGCACGTACAACTTTTAAAAAAAGAAAGGAAGAACGAAAAAGACCCTGCCAAGTTCCCAGCTCTCTAGCTCAGCCCAAAGGCCCTAAATCCCTTTGCTCCCACAGCTGCCAGCATTCACTGGGTGGTCAGAGCCCACGACACCTTCCAAACACACGTGAATCCTCATGTCCACCGAGAGGAAGGTTGAGGTACACCCACTCGACAGATGGGGAGCCCAAGGCTGGGACGGAGGTGCTGCAGAGACCAGACGCAGTGCACAGACTCCAGGCCCCTCTGCTTCCCGGCAAGCTCTGGCATGCAGCAGCCTGCTCCCGGCCTCCGCCGAGGACTCCTTAGCAGAAAACTGAAAGTTAAGCACATGTGCTTTTTTTCTTTATTCTCCTTTCCCATGAAGGGCTGCTGGGCTGGGCAGAGTTGCCTTTCAGATGTTTCCAAGTCGGCAGATTTTGCCTCCTGCCTTTGCCTTACAATCTGTGATTATTCCAAGTCAAACTGGCTAGCTGCCATTAGGAGCAAACTGGTTATCCAGGGGAAAAAATACTCCAAACTTTTAAATAAACAAACAAACGAATAAGACAAGGAAGGCAGTGGGGGTGGGGGGAGGAATGGGGAGAGAGGAAAATTAAATTGCGCGAATGCAAATTAGAATTATTTAAAAATTAAAAGTTACTTTAAATGATTTAACCTAATTACCACCCAATTCTCCCAGGGAGACAGTTGCTTGTGTTCTGTCGAGCGGGGAGAATTAAGCAGAATCCTCGGGCACTAGAGAAGGGCGGTGGGGGGCGGACGGTGACAGAGTGCTGGGCAGTGGTACAAATGACAGTGAGCAAGGGAAGCATGTGAAACATAATTAACGCAGGTATCACATTTCATGGTTGACAAAGCACTTTCTCATTTTTCTCTAATCCTCACACCCACACAAGGGCCCAGCATTGTACACAGAGAGGCTAAGGGCGGGAGGGTTTAGGCCCATGGTCACAAAGCTAGTGAGCAGTAAACCCAAGCCTGGAGCCCTGTGCTCCCACACAAAGACCTGCTGAGGCCCTTTCCCCTCCTGGACTCACCTCCAGGAGGACATTGGGAGGGGATGCAAGAACAGGAGCCCTCTGGAGTCAGACAGACCAAAGTTTGTTTGTTTATTTAACTTTTATTTTATATTGGAGTATAGTTGATTAACAATGTTGTGTTAGTTTCAGGTGTACAGCAAAGCGATTCGGTTATACATATACATGTATCTATTCTTCTTCAATATCTTTTCCCGTTTAGGTTATTACAGAGTATTGAGCAGAGTTCCCTGTGCTATACAGTAGGTCCTTGTTGATTATCTATTTTAAATACAGCAGTGTGTACAGACCTGAGTTCTGACCCTCACTGTTAGGAGGTTCACTGGAGATGATGTATCTGAAGCACCTGGGGAGGGCTTCCCTGGTGGCAGCGGTGTTTAAGAATCCTCCTGCCAGTGCAGGGGACACGGGTTCCAGCCCTGGTCCAGGAAGATCCCACATGCCGTGGAGCCACTAACAAATCAACCTGCCCTGTGTGCACCACAACTACCGAGCCTGCGTTCTAGAGGCCGCGAGCCACAACTACTGAAGCCCTCACGCCTAGAGCCCGTGCTCCACAACAAGAGAAGCCACTGCAATGAGAAGCCCGCGCACTGCAACAAAGAGTAACCCCCGCTCATTGCAACTAGAGAAAGCCCACGTGCAGCAATGAAGACCCAACGCAGCCAAAAATAAATAAATTTATTTTAAAAAATAAATAAAAAAAATAAAGCACCTGGGGACTTCCCTGGCAGTCCAGCAGTGAAGACTCCGTGCTTCCAGTGGAGGGGGTGCAGGTTCGACCTCTGGTCAGGGAACTGAGATCCCACGTGCCGTGTGGCACAGCCAAAAAAATAAAGCAGCTGGCACTTAGTAGGTGCTCAGTGAATGGGACCCTTACAGCTCCAAGCAGCAACAACAGAGAAAGATAAGGGACATTAAGTCTCCATTCTACCTGTGACCTTGTTAGGCCAGTAGTTCTCACCCAGGCTGCACAATGGAATCCTCAGGAAGCTTTTAAAACTCCCCAAGTCCACGTGGGCCTTCAGAGCAATCAAATCAGAATCTTAGTATGTTGAAGGCTCTCTGGGTGATTCCAGTGTACAGCAACAGTCAAGCACTTTTAAGCTAATCTGTTTCCATTTAGGATATACCATGAAAACACAGATTACTCTGCAGCTGGAAGGATTCAGGGTAGACACTAAGTGGAACTTTTCTAAAAGGCAGATCCAAGGGAGGATGTAGAATGTCCCTCCATGGTGATTGGTAAGAGCAGAAATGAGCCCTTTGTGATGAGGAAGGAACAGGAATAGTCTAGGGGGCTTTCCAGAGGCCCTCCCCCAACATGTACACAACCAAACCAAGCAAGACCCCCGTAGGTACAATGGGCAAAGAGTAAGGGAAGAGGGGTTGTGGGTTACCAAGAGATAGTATCCTGCAAAATGCCAGACTGTGACCAGAGATCCTTGCCCACCTGAGACTCCCAGAGGGACACTCCAGATGACTTAACAGCCCTCACCCCCACTCTGGAGCCCAGGACATTCACACCATCCCCCGGTGACTCCATTCACCCACGCTGCACGGCACACTGCGATTCACAACACACCCTATGCAGTGCTAGGCCCTGGGCGCTACCCAAAGCATCAATTTCCTTTCTATTAATCCAGGAAGTGTCTGATTTGCATATCATTTACATAAATTTGCTTCTTTCAATTCAAGAAAGACCCCAATTCCAAGCAGGTGAGATAAAATAAATTGGCTTATTTATTGTCCTTCCTGGTGCAATTGTATTCCAACCTCACATCACGGAGTGTTCACACTCCGTGCGAACTACCGCAGCCTGGCTGGACTTCCAAGGATGGAGGAAAGATAGTTTCCTCCGCCCAAATCTGGCCAGAGGTCAGATGGAGGGCTGCCTTGGAAGGAGGGCCAGAGCAGTTTCACTGTTTTAACTATACCCCCCAAAACATAAAATCCTATTTTGCTGTTCTGTCCTGCAGCGGGGACCACAGTCCTGTCTAAGCCCAGGCTGGAGGAAGTCCTGCTCTTCAGAATGGCCATTTATTATAGACACACTGTCAAGGCCTAAGCACAAAGCATTCAGCTGACTTTTAAGGTCCCTTCTGACTCTAAGCTCCTACACTGGGGTTTCAATTGATTCTTTGCCTCACATAGTTGAGTGGAAAACTCCATTCTCTTAACAGCTGGCATCAGAATTCCTCTTAGGGAGAGAACTGTCTCCAGGGGAAGAAAAGCCTTTGATATACTGCTTGTGGGACCTGGACCCTGAGAGTGTCAGGGCACTGAAGCCAGGCAACCACAGAGGGGGTGCCACAGAGAAGGCACCATGGAGAGGATGCCATGGAGAGGGCACCATAGGAAGGACACCAAGGGAGGACTACTGTATGATTTATAAGAGAGAAAGGCAAGATGGGATGAAGCCTAGGAGTGATGAGGGTTGAGAGTCCCAAATGTCCACATGGCTTCAGACTGAGCCATCCACCCATTCAGGTGACCCATACACACTGTCAACTCCCAGACATCTTGAAGAGAGCATGGGAACGGCATTGGAGCGCCTCTTTTTTTTTTTTTTTTTTTTGCGGTACGTGGGCTTCTCACTGTTGTGGCCTCTCCCGTTGCGGAGCACAGGCTCCGGACGCGCAGGCTCAGCGGCCATGGCTCACGGGCCCAGGCGCTCCGCAGCACGTGGGATCTTCCCGGACCGGGGCACGAACCTGTGTCCCCTGCATCGGCAGGCAGACTCTCAACCACTGTGCCACCAGGGAAGCCCTGGAGCACCTCTTATCTAGATCACAAGGACCTGGGAGACGCCAGTTGATGCCTGGGTTACACTCTTAAGAAGATCCACTAAACAGTGGTTCAACAAATGATGAGGGCTTACTCTGGAAAAGGCATTATACTAAAGTGTTCATAACAATCCTAGGATATAGGTTTTATAATTATCCCAGTTTACAGAGGAGAAAACGGAGGTTCAGAAAGGCTACACGATTTGCCCAAGGTCACATGGCTAGAAGGTAACAGAGCTAGAATTTGCCCTCCAGCCGGTAGGACTCTTAACAACCACATCATACCAGGTAAGCCCCTCAGCTGTCCTGTAAAGCACAGAAGACCAACATTGTTTGAGACAAGGAAGCTGAGTTTCAGTGACCCTAAGTGACTCACCTAAGATCACTGGCTCGTAGGTAAAACCTTCCGATTCTTGGTGTGCGGTCCTTTTCACTCTATCAACCTGCCTCTCCAGGTATTACAGACATCAAATGAGTGTATGATTTGGTCCTCACTATTCATTTGGCAAAATGGTATTTGGAAGTGACAGGATGGAGAAAGGAAGTGGGCTTTGGTTCAGGAAGACCTGTGCTCTGACCCCTGCTCTGTCCCTCCCCAGCTGTGTATACCATAAGACGTTATTTAATCCCCTGATCCTCAGTTTCCTCACCTACCAGATGGGGGGATACTTCCTGTCCACTGACCTCAGAGGATAATGAATGTAAGAAGGATTCTGAAGCACAAAGCAGAGCCCTGAGACCACAGGAGAGAAACAAGTTAAGCTCAGAGGAAGCTTAGGGAGGAAGGGGTAAGGGAAAGGCTGTACTGTGACATCCCTCGTTCCACCAGGCTCTTAGAACCCCAGGCTCAGTGAGCAACCCCTAGCCCCCAGCCTGGGGCAGCACTGCTCCTCTTAAGAGAGCCATTTGCCATTCCTGAGTGACCGCGATCCTAATCTCTCTCCCCTTCGAGCAGGAAAGCACTCTGCTGCATCCCAGGGAGCTTCCACTGGTGCAGAACCCTGGGCCCCTGCCCTGTGCCCTGTGCCCTACTGCTAGAGCCCACTCACAGTCCTCAGTCTTCAAAGGGTGCTGTGAACTTGTTTGTTTTCTCCTCTGCCTTTTGATCCAAAGACAGACCCAAAGGCTAAGAAATGCTGCTTCTGAAAACAATTAAATGGCTCATAGCTTTCCTCACCTGGAAAGAAGTTGGCTTTGAAAATGAGCATCCCAGCTTTTTCACCACCACCACCCACTGGGCCCATGTCACAGAGGAGACAAGGGGCCTGCCTGCCAGAGACGCCCGTCTGATGGAGGAGACACAGCCCCTGCCACCGGGAGCTCCCTGTCTGATGCATCTCCTGCCCTAGGGGAGCGCTCTGCCAGACAGGAAGACCCAGTCTTGCCCTGAAAGAGCTACCAACCTGACAAGGGAGCCTCACTCTCCACCTCCTCTTTGGAGGGGTCCCCAATCTGAGGGAGGTTCTTAACCCTGAAGATAGTACAATCCGGGGACCCTTGCCATATATCTGGCCCAACTCAATATAGAAGAAGAGTGGGTTGTTTTGTTTTAGAAAGAAGTAGAGGGTTTCCCTGGTGGCGCAGTGGTTGGGGGTCCGCCTGCCGATGCAGGGGACACGGGTTCGTGCCCCGGTCCGGGAAGATCCCACATGCCGCACAGTGGCTGGGCCTGTAAGCCGTGGCCGCTGAGCCTGCGCGTCCGGAGCCTGTGCTCCACAACGGGAGAGGCCACAACAGTGAGAGGCCCACGTACCGCAAAAAAAAAAAAAAAGAAAGAAAGAAGTAGAAAGAGAATGAAAGACACAGAGCAATGAGCAAGCTCCTCACTAAATGTAACTTGGCTTTACCAGAGGCGGACGAGGCCCCGGCCTCCCTCTGTGCCATTCCTGTCCTGTTCCTCACATTGCCACAGGGACCTGTTGTCCCACCAGATGAGCCAGTTCACCAGGAAACAGGCCTTCATTTGAGTGGACAAATGTGACCATTAATCTGAAAAAGAAAACAGTGCTGCTTTGCTAGACTGGCCTGGTCACCACCCACATGTACAAACACACACACACAGAAGCACTGCTGAGGGACACCCTGGAAGTTCAAGGGATTGGGATACTTGGAGTGGCAGGTGCCACTGAATATTAGGGGCACAGAATATTAGTGCTCTCCAGTTCTCCTCAAATTTCAGGTCAACTAAGACCTCATGCTCCCATGAGGACCTCACCTGTGCCTGCCACCATTTTCCTGACCTTCCCAGATCCCCTGGAGTCCCTTTTACTATTTCATATGTCCATCCCCTGCTGCTATCTGTCGTGGGGGGCATCCTCAGGTGATGGGAGCTGACTTTAGTGGAGGGTCTTGGAAGCCCATCCCTCCCCACCCCACCCAGCTAGTGAGTGACTAGGACCCCGGCCCAAAAGCCCAGCATCCTTGCTTCAAGGTGGAGACTCCGTATTGCAGTTTCCACTGCGGACCTCCCCTCGTGATCAGGCTGAACCAGACTTCACGTGAAACTTCATCGCTCACTCCCCTTCTCCTGAAAGCACGCTCAATGCATCCGCTACTCTCAGATCCCCATCTCAAGCTCTGCACCTAGGGAACCTGCCCTAAGGCACTAAGGAGAGAAAACATGGAGACAGCAAACCCGGGTTCAAAGCCTACCTTCTTAACCTGCTAGCTATATGACAAAGGCAAGTTACCTTGCCTCTCCAAGCCTCAGTCTCCTCATCTTTACAATGAGAGTGATTATAATGAGGTACGAGAAAGTCGAATAAAATAATGTCAGTGAAAGTAGTTTGTGACCTGCTAAAAAGCCCTATTGGTGAGACTGCAATGTAAAGACCGTCCGAACATTTGGAACAGTGCTGACCTGAAGAAAAGGCAGGGGGTAAAAGTCCATCCACAGTACTCCCCACTCAAGGGCCTAATAATTACCCTGCAGCCAGGGAGGCTGTCCCTGGGTCAGCATCCAGGCAAGAGTGAGGACATCCCCAAACACCCCAGCCTTTCCTAGGTCACTGGAACCAAAAAATCCCCGGGTCAATGTATGCCCTGAATGCATTTCTATTTCCAGATTAGTATCACATTAACGTACTATCAGTAGGCAAAGGTAGCACTTATGCTAAATATACCATTTTAACATTTCATGAAGACCCTTAGGTACATTTAGTTATGGTAAAAACTCAGTTCTTTCACTCCAAAGCCATTGTGATTCTATATGTTGGGACCACATCCATCCCAAGCTGTTCACGGTCCCCAAATGAAGCAGATTCATTTGTGTTAATACAGCTGCCCCTATTCCACACACAGTGACTCCCTTAGCCCTTTCAAAGGTTTTCCACTTCGTTCATTTATGCAACAAAAATCTGTTAAGCATCTACTATGCACCAGGCACCGTGTTAAGCACAAGAGATACAATATTAAGCAAAGTAAGTACAGACCCTAAACTTATGGAGTCTCTAGGAGAGAGATGTTCATAGAATAATCACATAAGTATGTAAGTACTAACTGTATTTATACAGTTGACCCTTGAACAACACAGGTTTGAACTCCATGGGTCCACTTATATGTAGATTTTTCTTCACTAAATACATTCTACAGTGTGACATGATCCACGGTTGGTTGAATCCATATGGAGCGTCAACCGTAAGTTATACTAAAATTTTTAACTGCGAAGAGGGCCAGCATCTCTAACCCCCAGTGTTGTCCAGGGATCAAGTGGATCAGTTTGCTAGGGCTGCTATAACGAATACCACTGATTGGGTGGCTTAAACAGAAATGCATTTCCTCAGAGTTCTGGAGGCTAGAAGTCCAAGATCAAGGTGTCGGCAGGGTTGGTTTCTTCTGAGGCCTCTCTCCTGGCTTGTAGATGGCCATCATCTTGCTGTGTCTTCATGTGGTCTTTTGTCCATCTCCTAATCTCCTTATAAGGACACCAGCCATACTGGATCAGGGCCCACCCATATGACCTCATTTTACCTTAACCACCTCTTTAAAAGCCATATCTCCGAATACAGTCACATTTTGAAGATCTGGGGGATTAGGACTTCAACATATGAATTTGGGGGGACACCATTCAACTCATAACAATCTAAGAAATCTAAGAAATGAAAGTTCAGGAACATGTAACAGTGAGAGCAGGTGACAGGGAGGTGACTTATCTGGGGGGGGTCATTGATGGCCTCCTTGAAGAAGTGAGATCTGAGTTGTGTCTTAGCCTGGGTTCCCCCAAAGGCATAGCCTGAAACAAAGGCATGCGTGCAGGTAGTTTCTTTGGGAGGTGATCCCGGAGGGCAGGGGACAGTGACAGGAGGAGCGAAACAGGAGAGATAGCCAATACAAGGACACGTTGTTGAGTTGGCCAGTGCTACAGGCAACTGGGCTCCTTCTTTTGGGACTCCTATAGAGCACCTCAGAAGTGCCCACCCAGGAAGTGAAATGGGTGCACCTTTATCCACCACTGTTGTCTCCATCAGCCAGGGACATCCACACTGATGTCAAATCCCCTGTACTTCTACATTGGTATATGTGTTCCTTTGGGAGTCTCTCACCTCAGCGTCAGAAAAGTCCTGGGACAGGAAGTGAGAGGCACGCAGAATGGGCCAAGGTGAGACCTGTCAGATTACATCTGGGCAAAGTTGGTTAAAGTCTGTATGGAAGAGCAGGGGCTAAAGTAAGATGTGGGGATGAGAGGGTGTGAAGTGAGCCCCAAGAGGTGTCAGTACAAGCTGTGAGCCTCAGGATGAGCAGGCGTTAACCAGAGGAGCGTAGGTAGCAGCAAGAGCTTTCCAAGCAGAGGAAACAGTGTGTGCAAAGGCCCTGGGACAGGAGGGAACACTATTCAGAACACTAAAATGAGGCCAGTGTAGCTGAAGCTCAGAGGAAGAATCAGTGGTGGGAGATGAGGCTGGGAAGGCAGGCAGATACCAGACAATACAAGCCCATTTCAAGGATCTGGAACACTATCTTAAGAGGGATGGGAGCTATTGAAGGGTTTTAAGCAATGGTAAGGAGAGACTCATGACAAATTCATGTTTAAAAAGCTTACCTCCTAGAGGGGTGGGATAGGGAGGGTGGGTGGGAGGGAGACGCAAGAGGGAAGAGATATGGGAACATATGTATATGGAGAACTGATTCACTTTGTTATAAAGCAGAAACTGACACACCATTGTAAAGCAATTATACTCCAATAAAGATGTAAAAAAAAAGCCTTACCTATGGGAATTCCCTGGCAGTGGTTAGGACTCCACTCTCTCACTGACAAGGGCCCGGGTTCAATTGCTGTTCAGGGAACTAAGATCCCACAAGCCGCGTGGCGCAGAAAGAATGGCTGTTTTGTGACTTTGCTAAAGCGTAGCACTCATCCCATCTACTTTCAACCAGGAATTAAGGGGTCTAAGACCAGAAACGACTGAACTATCACCTGGGGCAACTGTAGCTATATCATGTTTTGCAATGGTTTCCTGGGAAGGAAATGGTACAGCAGGAGAAGGGGGATGCCTCCTGGGAAAAAGGAAGAAGACAACTAGTCAAACCTCCTAGCAAACAGGCTAAGGACACATTTTTGGCAATAAACCAGTGGTGTTTACTAACAGTAGGTCCTTAGCTACAGAATGCTTTTAGCAGATGTACCTGGCTTACTGAGTATCTAAGACTGCCTGTGATAAATAAACATGGAAATCTATGAATTTATGGAGCATGGATCCCATCTGTCACCTAAGTTATGTAACTGAGTACAAAGTAAAGATGTTTCAAAGCCAAAATAGTTGCCTTCTGTGGAAGTAATGTAGCCCTTAGAGACCTCATAAGTAAATCTGGGCAGAGCAAGTCCCAATGTGGTGAAAAAGGGCTTAATGGGGTGTTTTAATGGTCCCATACCTCTCCCTGTTTCACCTGTGCCTCCTGTATTCTTGAAAATATTCATACATCTTGATACCGGGTACCACCTCTGATTCATGAGAGTCTGATTTGACGAGTCAATGCACTGTGTCTTCTCAGTAGGACAATATATGCAGTCTCATCTCCAGGTTCATTAAATGTAAATTTTCTCTGCCTTTTGGGCCATTGTCTCTCACTGAGCTGATGCTTTTAGTTCCAATTACATCTATCAAGTCCCCAAAATGCCTTTATCCTTGACTGTGTCCTAATGGGTAGCTCAGAGTCTCACATCCCATCAGCCCAGCAGGATTTCAATGTCCCCTCCATAAGAATCCCTTTTATCAGTTCCCCCTGAGCCCCTCTCCTCAACAAGTCCTCTAGATTTCAAGAACTCTTGCCCATGAACAGGTTACCTTTATGAGGAAATAATTAAAATAGTTTTCCAACTTTAAATTAATCAAAGACATTCGTAACAACCAGTCCAGAGCTTCTGACCAGCGTGAAACTAGCTACCATGTGAACTTGACAGCATTTCAGATAAAAGCGGAGAAAATGGTCTCTTAACATGCACGAATGTTCAGCGCGGGGAAGGAGGGAGATTCTTTGTGAAATTTTGGAAATACTTCTTAAAGGGACCCCAGGTTGGAAACCACTGCTATGTATATAATTCTTTATTCTTTCACTTTGTTCTTCATCTGCCATTTCTCTGACCGCTCACAAAGCTCGTCGATTTTCCCTGCAGTTTATTTGCTCCCACCTGAGTACTTCACCACCCACATGATTTGAATGTCATTAGCAAGCCTCAAGCTCACCGTGAATACTGACTTTCAAATCCCATGTAAAAGTGTTCAATAACCATCTCAGGAATAACCCACTGAGTGTGACTCTGAACACCCCCAAGGGCCCTTTTCCCTCCACCTGGATGTCCTCCTTATGGCTTTGTGTTCCAGCAACCCTCTGCGTGGCCCTGGCTCAGCTTCCCGCCCCACCGTGATTGGTGTTCTCCAAAGGGGAGTGAACAGAGAGATCCGTGGTTTTCAAGGGGAAAAAATTAAATCTCCTATTTGTATTATTTTACCTAAAAGGTGAAAAATAATTTTGATTAAATACTTAGTGTGTATTGACAAGCAGTACATATGTATACTTTATTAGTAAATTTATATATGTGGGAGCGGAGCTCAAAACTTTTCTTATGAAGAACAGTGGCTAATTCAAAAACTGCAGATGCCACTGCTGGAAATATTCTCCCATCCCTTACCCTCTTTTCTATCTCTCTTCCTACCCCTAGCCCTATCGCCCAAGTATTTTTCTGGCTGCCACCTCCCTCAAATCTCTACTCTGTTGCTGTCTGCTTCCAGACTCTGGCTTGCTCTCCACCAAGTCTCCTAGACATGGTGTTTCAGAGGCCCCTGTACACTCACTGGCCATCAGCAGGGCCTGGACCCTGCTATCCCCAGGCCAGTCCTAGAAGTTCCCACAGTCGGACCCCATTCCTGGGCCCACAGCCCAGGTCAAAGCCCCAGGCTGCTACTTATGTGCGTAATTGTATAGTCAAAACATACCAATATAAAAATGTCCCTTGAAATGTTATATAATGTAGCCCAAACTAGAAACAATCTAAATACCTACCGGTAGGGTTTGAGGGGAAAAAAATTACGCTATATGTACAAGATAGTCTATTTTGTAGCCATTAAAAATTATATTCTCCAGAAATTTCTAATAACATGGAGAAATTCTCAAGCTATAAGACCAAATACAAAAGCAGGACTCAAAATCTATGTAAAGTGTCATCTCTCCAAAGAAGCGTACAAATGGCCAACAGGGACCTGACAAAATATTCAACATAGCTAATCATCAGGGAAATGCCAATCAAAGCCAGAATGAGAACACCTCATTGAGGTCTAACACCTGTTAGAATGGCTATTATCAAAAAGACAAGAAATAACAAGCGTTGGAGAAGATGTGGAGAAAAGGGAACCCCGTGCACTGTTGGTGGGAAAGTATATGCTGGTACATCTATTATAGAAAACGGTATGGAGGCGCCTCAGAAAATTAAAAATAGAACTACCATGCGATCCAGCAATTCTACTTCGAGGTATTTACCCAAAGGAAATGAAATCACTGTCTTGAAATGATACCGATACCCTCACGTTCATTGCAGATTATTCACAATAGCCAAGACATGGAAACCACCTAAGTGTCCATCAGTGAATGAGTAGATAAAGAAAATGTCGTACATATAAACAATGGAGTATTATTCAGCCATTAAAAAAGAAGGAAATCCTGCCATTTGTGACAACATGGGTGGGCCTTGGGGGCATTATGTTAAGTGAAATAAGTCAGACAAAGAAAGACAACTAATGTATGAGCTCACATATATGGAATTTAAAAAAGAAACACCACCAAACTCATAGATACAGAGAACAGACTGATGGTTGCCAGAGGTGGGGGGTGGGGGGCGGGTAGTAGGGTAGGTGAAATGGGTGAAGGTGGTCAAAGGTACAAACTTCCAGTTATTAAGTCCGGACAGCATGGTGACTATAGTCAATAACACTGAACTGTATATTTGAAAGTTGCTAAGAGAGTAGATCTTAAAAGTTCTCATCAGGGCTTCCCTGGTGGCGCAGTGGTTGAGAGCTCACCTGCCGATGCAGGGGACACGGGTTCGTGCCCCGGTCCGGGAAGATCCCACATGCCGCAGAGCAGCTAGGTCCGTGAGCCATGGCCGCTGAGCCTGCGCGTCCGGAGTCTGTGCTCCGCAACGGGAGAGGCCACAACAGTGAGAAGCCTGCTTACCACACACACACACAAAAAAGTTCTCATCACAAGAAAAAAATTATAAATATGTATGGTGATAGATGTCAACTAAACCTATTTGTGGTAATCATTTCACAACATGTACATTTATCAAATCATTACGTGTATACCTAAAACTAATGTAATGTTACATGTCAATTATATCTCAATTTTAAAAACAAAACCAGATCAGAAGAGAGCCTTCAGCCAGGACATAAGAAACATGCAAACTCTGACTCACAGATTGAGTTTTCCAAGACAATCATAATCTCCATCTATATAGTCAATGGCAAAAAATAATAATAAACTTAAAATCAATCCATCAATCATGATTTTCCAGAATGAAAATTAGCTCCTCTGATTACTGGATTTGAGTGTATAAGTTTTGTTAATACAAGTACCTGCCGTGGGTCAGGTTATAGGAGACATATCTTACATCACTTCTTGGGGAAAAAAAGTGTAATCTGAACTATGAATATGTAAATATGCATAGGGAGAAAAGCTGGAAAGAAATAGACCAAAACATTACTACAGGCTTTCCCTTTTTTCATTCACCAATTCACCAAGTATCTGGTATTGAGCTAGGCCCTGATTTATGGGATCATGGCTGATTTGGTTTTTTGCTTTACTTGTTTCTGGACTTTTCTAGTTTTCTACAAAGAGCAAGTTTTACTTTCACACTTACAAAAATAAAACAGAACCAAAGAGTATTCTTCTTATGAAAGCTTATACTGTGAATCCAAAGACTGTTTTGAAAACCTAAATTGTACATACTGATTCCTGCTTGCTTACAGCAGTTTTTTACCACTTGTATAAATCTCTAGGGGGTAATCAGGTATCATTGCTTCTGGAGAAACGGTGGTACTTTTCCTGAGTAGTTACTCTCCCTGGGAATTCAGGGAGGTTTTTTTTTAATGTTTGCCTAAGAAAAAAAGATTTTTTTAGAGATCTTCTTATCATAATTTACCCTCCCCCACCCTCAATTCCTGAGCCCCTGAACATTAGTAACTGAGCCCAAATTAGCCTGCAAAGGGGTTGTGACACAGCAGCCAACCCCCATCTCCACTGGCATCCAGACATAAAAAGGGGTTATAACTCCAACAGGAAGGAGTGACGTTAGACATAAGTTAGAACTGTCCTTTCAACATGACAGTTGAACCAAGAAGCGGGGTGACTCCTTTCTCTAAGGGGCTCAGAGCAGGGTGGGAAAGAACAGGCCTGCTCAGAGCCTCCTTCTAGCCCTAAGATCCCAGTGTGCCTCTATGGAGTCGCGGCTGGGGTCTTGTCCCTAAGGATGACTGCCACTGAGATCCAAAGCGTCCCTCAACCTCCCCACTACCAAAGAAGTATTTACACACGAACCCAAGGCCAGCTGTCTGGGCTGCCCTGGCATCCACACCTCATTGGGAGCGGGCTGTGGTCAGCATGCCACCCGGGGTCAGAAGAATCTCTAAAGGGGCAGCACCTGATGCCCAATGGCAGGCCCGAACAGAAGCCCTCACCCCTTGGGTAATCCACGCTCGTAACTCCTGGGACCCCAGTGAAGCCCGCACTTCTCACTCACCCCACTTCAACCCCAGTTCACACATCCCCCTTCACCCCTCCTCCCCCAGGTCTTAGCCCCAGTGACACAGCCCCCCTCCCTCCATTCTTATCTTTCCCTGCTCCCCTCTCTTCTTCCAGGCCGAAAGCGGGACTGGAGAGAATGTTCCAAGGCTGAGGAGGGAGCTCCCACCCCACAGCTGCCCTCAGAATGGGGTGGAGAGGATATACCCCTTGAGGGTAGGAGACACCAGAGAGAAAAAGGGCAGGTGGAAACACACAGAGCCCAGGGCTGCTGAAGCCAAGCAGAGCCGTACAGGGGTGTTTACAGGATGATGGGGTGTTTACAGGATGAGAGGGGCTGTGAAAACAGCTGCGGCACAAGGAGTAGGGAAGGCCATACAAAAGAACTTATGTTATTCTGAAGGCAAACACTCCCTGCCCAAACCACGTTTTTCTAAATGATGCCTTTAACATCCTGGAACGTCTCCTATGGTTAAAAACCTGCATCCAGACCTTGACATTGATGCCAGGGGGGTGGAAAGTGTAATGGCAGATGGGAACCAAAGACACTGTAAGTGCCGAGACCCTCGTGTACATGCGTGCACACACACACACACACAAACACACATGATGGACAGCACCACACGAGTGTGCAGGCACGCACGCACACACATCAGCCACACACTCACCACACACACATGCACGAATACACGTACACACACCCCACGCATACGCCCACACCACAGGCACACATACACGTGCCCCCAACACAGCCGTCAGCCAAGAGCGCGATCAAAGCCCACTGCCCGCTTCTTGGCAGCCTATGGGGAGCCCTGAGTTTTTACAATAAAATATTTAACGGCAATGGAGAGCAATCATGCCTGTGCCGGGGGGGGGGCGCTGTGTTCCTCCATGCTGAGGTCGAGTCCCATTCTCCCCAGGGACGGCCCCTCAGCCAGAGTGAAAGTGCGGGGGGGCGTGCTCCCATCCCTTCAGAGGGGAGGGCACGCTGCAGCTGCCCGGCAGACAGCCCCCCAACCTCCCGAGGGCAGTCCTGGTCCCACAGCGCCCGCCTCTGGCCTCCCCACATCCCGCCCCACTTCCCTCAGTGTCTGAGCAGCAGCGCTCCTCCCCTCTCCCTCCCCATCCCCCATGGCTCACCCAATAACAGAATTCTGAGGAAGCCCTGCCCTTTCTGGAAGCTTCCCCTGGTACTCGAGGTTGGGTTTCCTTCAGGACCGACCACCCGGCAGGGCTGTGCTCTGCTCCCCTGGAGCTCTGGTCTCCAAGGGGAGGCAAGTGTCCTGTCAGCGAGGGGCAGCCTGGCCCAGCCGGTACTCAAGCAGACGTCTGCAGAGCACGTGCGGACAGTGACAGAGAAAGACGCCTCTCTCCTACAGCCCTGCTGACCTGGTCCTCCCACCCTCAAGGGGCTGAAGGAACTGACCAGAAGCATCTGGCCAGGCAAAACAGCTGCTAGTCCCCCACTCCAGCCCACACCCTCTCATGACTGGAGAAAGCCCCACCCTCAGTTCACGCCGCAGGGAGAGGGGCTCCGGGAGCCTTAACTCCCAAACATCAGCCCCAGTTCCCACACACCTCAGCCCCGTGCCTCTCTGCCCGCCCCCAGCAACGCCAAAGCGCCTCCTGCAATCCCCAGGTGGGGCAGCAGCTGAGACCTTCGTGGAGATCAGAGCATCGATCTACTGATTCCGAGGGCCCGCCTCACGCGCGCAGGCCACTGCGCAGTATTCGTGGAGTGTGATAAACCCTCTGCAGCAAGAGGGGAAAGTCACTTTGAACTGCACCCATCACTCTGTCTGGTTTCTTGAGAGGCAGCGTGATTCAACTTTTGGAACTGGCGACGAAGGAGGAGGTGGGGCTCTGGAGGATTCCAGGCAGAGTCTGGGGTCCCAGTGCAGGAGCCAGTGCACAAGGCTAAGCTGTCCTGAATGTACTGAGAGTACATGAGGGGTGATCTCTCAGACCCCCTCCTGTGCCACAACTTACCTGCTTACAAGAAGGATATGATCCGAAGGAGAACTCTGACGCCGGTGGGAAACTGAGTCAAGTAGTCCCAGCTCTGACCCCAAACACCTCCGCTCGTTCCTCCCCACTCCACCCAAATTAACCAAAATAAGACTCTTCAAAGGTTAGAAACAATCACCCAGATTAAATAGGACACAGAGAGCAAACAAGCAGTGCAGTTATGCACAGTTCTTAACTGGAGCTTAATTTGGGGGAAAAAAACTATAAGAGACATTTGGGGGACAACAGAGAAAACTTTAACATAAACTGGGTATTAGAAGATATTAGATATTATTAATTTTGTTAGCTGTGATAACATTCTTGTAATTATGTAAAAAATGTGTTTATTTTTTCGAGACAGGGCTGACATGGTTAGAAGCAAACATCATGATGTTGTAATTTACTTTAAAATGGTTCTACAAAAAAGATAACAGAGGAGGCAAACATACAAAAGTGTTAACAATTGTTGGATATTGGTGGTAGTATATGGATTTTTACTGTACTACTATGTCCAATTTTCTGTACCTTTGTAGATTTTCAGAATAAGTTAAAACAAAAACAAAGAAATCGAAAAACAAACGCTTTTAAAAGAAAGAAAAAAGAGTCACAAAGAACGCTCTTGGGTCTCGCGGTGCCAGTGGCAAATGCAGATGTTAGCTGCTAAGTGACTTCTAGTAGAAAGGGCACGTGAACGAAGCTGGAGAGGCTGGGTTCGAGGTCAGCTCAGCCCCTCCTATCTCCCTACACTTACTTTCTTTGAGCCTCAGGTTTTTCTTATCTGTAAAGAAGGAATGATAAAACCATCCTCACTAAGTTGTGAGAACTCAGTCAACTTTTACATGTGGAAACACATAACACCCCTGTGGGTCCTCAATAAACATTCATTCTTGTCCTTTCTTTGCATCTCCCCTACTTGGTGAGAGGGTTGGTCTAGTGTGAGGCAATGAGATGCAAAATTTAAGGATTTTTCTCTTCCTGGAAGATAAAGTAAATGTATTTTCCTCTATTCCTCCTGCTAAGTACAACTAAAAACCCTGGACACTATATGTAAAACAAATATAAGAAGACTGTGAAAAGTGGAAAGAAGACACCAGAACAACTAGAAACTTCAAGACCTCACATGATAGCAAGTTCCCTGGATTTTCTTTTGACCTTATACATCCCAGACTTGGAGCTAAAGATACCAGGAACCCAGAAATGCCACTGGGTGCATACACTACAAGCACTAACAAAAGCCTGCTCTCTCTAGCGAAAGGACAGGAAGAAGGCAGCCTAGCAAGACAGAAAACTTTTAAACCATACCCACTCTACTCCAGCCAAACACCAACTGTGGTCCCACCAACAAAGGCTAAGAGGGGAGCCTAAACGTCCATCCTTGCAAGATTACAACAAGGCACACCAATGCGCCACCGTGCCCCCCACCCCCCACCCATGGGAGTGGTGTCAGAAAAGGCTAAGTAGGTAGCCAGGACTTTCATCCCTACCAGCTGGTAACAGACTGTCCCTGTAGCGTAAGTGAAGATCATGTGAGGAGCCAGAAGTCCCACTGCTGCCCAGAAGGAACACAAACCCCACCCCCACTCTTAGGTGTCAATAGGGGCCAAGTGGGAAACCTAGATGTCTACCTCTACCTGCCTTATGAGGCAGCAACCCCTACTTTCCCTGCCAGAGAGTTGTCAGAGAAAGCTAATTAAAACAGGTATAAATAAGGCCCAGAGTCTCATAACATAACATGTAAATGTCCAGGTTCAATTAAAAAAATCCCTCACCATAGCAAGAACCAGGAAGATCCCAAACAATGAAAAAGAATAATCAACAGATGCCAACTCCGAAATGACAGTGATATTAGAATTATCTGACAGAGAGTTTAAAACTACCATTATATAAGATGCAGACCTACTAGAGAACGGACTTGAGGATATGGGGAGGGGGAAGGGTAAGCTGGGACAAAGTGAGAGAGTGGCATGGACATATATACACTACCAAACGTAAGGTAGATAGTGGGAAGCAGCCGCATAGCAGAGGGAGATCAGCTCGGTGCTTTGTGACCACCTAGAGGGATGGGATAGGGAGGGTGGGAGGGAGACGCAAGAGGGAGGAGATATGGGGACATACGTATATGTATAACTGATTCACTTTGTTATAAAGCAGAAACAAACACACCATTGTAAAGCACTTATACTCCAATGAAGATGTTTAAAAAATAAATAAATAAAACAACCATTATGAAAAGGTTGTCTTGAGCAATTATGAACACACTTGAAGCAAATGAAAAAATAGAAAGCCTCAAAAATAGAAGATATAAAGAACCAAAGGGAAATTTCAGAATTGAAAAACATAATAAATGAAATAAAAATCCCAGTGTATGGACTTAACAGTAGAATGGACAGCGCAGAGGAAAGAATCAGTAAACCGGAAGATAGAACAATAGAAATTACCCAATCTGAACAACAGATAGAAAATAGACTTAAAAAAAAGGAAAAGAACATGAACTGAAATAAATGATGTAATGTTTGTGTCACTGGAATCAAGGAAAGAGAGGAGAAAGAAGCATGTCAGTAAGTAAAGGGCAGAAAGAATATATTGATAAATAATGGCTGAAAACTTCCCTAATTTAATGAAAAATATTACATTTCCAAGAAGCTCAAAAACTCCAAGTAGAATAACGTCAAAGAGATTCACACCTAGACACATCATAAACTGTTGAAAGATCAAGAGACACTCCTGTAAACAGCAAGAGAGAAGCAACTCATTATTTGGGATCCTCAATAAGAAGAAGAGCTGTTTTCTCATAAGAGACCATAGAGGGCAGAAGGCAAGTGGGATGATATATTCAGACTGCTGATAGAAAAAGACTATCAATGAAGAATTCTAGGGACTTCCCTGGTGGCACAGTGGTGGGGAGTCCGCCTGCCAATGCAGAGGACATAGGTTCGATTCCCGGTTCAGGAAGATCCCACATGCCGCAGAGCAGCTAAGCCGGTGCACCACAACTACTAAGCCTGCGCTCTAGCTCCCGTAAGCCACAACTACTGAAGCTCGCAAGCGCAGAGCCTGTGCTCCGCAACAAGAGAAGCCACCGCAATGAGAAGCCCATGCACCACAACGAAGACTAGACCCCACTTGCTGCAACTAGAGAAAGCCCGCGCACAGCAACAAAGACCCAGTACAACCAAAAATTAATTAATTATTTATTTTTAAAAAAGAATTCTATACCTAACAAAACTTTCCTTGAAAAATGAAGAAACTAAGACATTCTCGGATAACAATAGACAGAACTCATCATTAGCAAATCTGCCCTACAAGAAATACAAAAGGGAGGTGCGAGCACCGGAGTCACAACTAACTACTAAACAATCATCAACAGGAAGACACTGGAACTCACCAAAAAAGATACCCCACATCCAAAGACAAAGGAGAAGCCACAATGAGATGGTAGGAGGGGTGCAATCACAGTAAAATCAAATCCCATAGCTGCTGGTGGGTGACTCACAAACTGGAGAACACTTATACCACAGAAGCCCACCCACTGTAGTGAAGGTTCTGAGCCCCACGTCAGGCTTCCCAACCTGGGGGTCTGGCAATGGGAGGAGGAATTCCTAGAGAATCAGACTTTGAAGCCTAGCGGGATTTGATTGCAGGACTTCGACAGGACTGGGGGAAACAGACACTCCACTCCTGGAGGGCACACACAAAGTAGTGTGCACATCTGGACCCAGGGGAAGAGGCAGTGACCCCATAGGAGACTGACCCAGACCTACCTGCTAGTGTTGGAGGGTCTCCTGCTGAGGTGGGGGGTGCCTGTGGCTCACCATGAGGACAAGGACACTGGCAGCAGAAGTTCTGGGAAGTACTCTTTGGCATGAGCCCTGCCAGAGTCCGCCATTAGCCCCACCAAAGATCCGGGTAGGCTCCAGTGTTGGGTCACCTCAGGCCAAACAATCAACAGGGAGAGAACCCAGTCCCACCCATCAGCAGACAAGCGGATTAACGTTTTAGTGAGCTCTGCCCAACACAGCAACAGCCAGCCCTACCCACCACCAGTCCCTTCCATCAGGAAACTTGCACAAGCCTCTTAGATAGCCTCATCCACCAGAGGGCAGACAGCAGAAGCAAGAAGGACTACAATCCTGCAGCCTGTGGAACAAAAACCACATTCACAGAAAGATAGACAAGATGAAAAGGCAGAGGGCTATGTACCAGATGAAGGAACAAGATAAAACCCAAGAAAAACAACTAAATGAGGTGGAGATAGGCAACCTTCCAGAAAAAGAATTCAGAATAATTATAGTGAAGATGATCCAGGACCTCGGAAAAAGAATGGAGGCAAAGATTGAGAAGATGCAAGAAATGTTTAACAAAGACCTAGAAGAATTAAAGAACAAACAGAGATGAACAATACAATAACTGAAATGAAAAATACACTAGAAGGGACCAATAGCAGAATAATTGAGGCAGAAGAACGGATAAGTGACCTCGAAGACAGGATGGTGCAATTCACTGCTGCAGAACAGAATAAAGAAAAAAAGAATGAAAAGAAATGAAAACAGCCTAAGAGACCTCTGGGACAACATTAAATGCAACAACATTCACATTATAGGGGTCCCAGAAGGAGAAGAGAGAGAGAAAGGACCCGAGAAAATATTTGAAGAGATTATAGTCGAAAACTTCCCTAACATGGGAAAGGAAATAGCCACCCAAGTCCAGGAACTGCAGAGTCCCAGGCAGGAGAAACATGTCAAGACACATAGTAATCAAACTGACAAAAATTAAAGACAAAGAAAAATTATTGAAAGCAACAAGGGAAAACCAACAAACAACATACAAGGGAACTCCCATAAGGTTAACAGCTGATTTCTCAGCAGAAACTCTACAAGCCATAAGGGAGTGGCATGACATATTTAAAGTGATGAAAGGGAAGAACCTACAACCAAGATTACTCTACCTGGCAAGGATCTGATTCAGATTCGACAGAGAAATCAAAAGCTTTACAGACAAGCAAAAGCTAAGAGAATTCAGCACCACCAAACCAGCTCTACAACAAATACTAAAGGAACTTCTCTAAGTGGGAAACACAAGAGAAGAAAAAGGACCTACAAAAACAAACCCAAAACAATTAAGAAAACGGTAGTAGGAACATGCATATCGATAATTACCTCAAACGTGAATGGATTAAATGCTCCAACCAAAACACACAGGCTCGCTAAATGAATACAAAAACAAGATCCATATATATGGTGTCTACAAGAGACCCACTTCAGACCTAGGGACACATACAGACTGAAAGTGAGGGGATGGAAAAAGATATTCCATGCCAATGGAAATCAAAAGAAAGCTGGAACAGCAATACTTATATCAGATAAAATAGACTTTAAAAAAACAATGTTACAAGAGACAAGGAAGGACACTACATTATGATCAAGTGATCAATCCAAGAAGAAGATATAACAATTATAACTATATATGCACTCAACATAGGAGCACCTCAATACATAAGGCAACTGCTAACAGCTATAAAAGAGGAAATTGGCAGTAACACAATAATAGTGGGGGACTTTAGCACCTCACTTACACCAATGGACAGATCATCCAAACAGACAAATAATAAGGAAACACAAGCTTTAAATGACACAATAAACCAGATAGATTTAATTGATATTTATAGGACATTACATCCAAAACAGCAGATTACACTTTCTTCTCAAGTGAACAAGGAACATTCTCCAGGAGAGATCACATCTTGGGTTACAAATCAAGCCTCATTCAATTTAAGAAAATTGAAATCATATCAAGCATTTTTTCTGACCACAACGCTATGAGATTAGAAATCAATTACAGGGAAAAAACATAAAAAACACAAACATATGGAGGCTAAACAACACATTACTAAATAACCAAGAGATCACTGAAGAAATCAAAGAGGAAATCAAAAAATACCTAGAAACAAATTACAACGAAAACACAACAATCCAAAACCTACGTGATGCAGCAAAAGCAGTTCTAAGAGGGAAGTTTATAGCAATAAAAACCTACCTCAAGAAACAAGAAAAATCTCAAACAATCTACACTTACACCTAAAGGAACTAGAGAAAGAAGAACAAACAAAACCTAAAGTTAGTAGAAGGAAAGAAATCATAGAGATCAGAGTAGCAATAAATGAAATAGAAACAAAGAAAACAATAGCAAAGATCAATAAAACTAAAAGTTGGTCCTTTGAGAAGATAAACAAAATTGATAAATCTTTAGCCAGACTCATCAAGAAAAAGGAGAGGACTCAAATTAATAAAATTAGAAATGAAAAAGGAGAAGTTACAACAGACACCACAGAAATACAAAGCATCCTAAGAGACTACTACAAGCAACTCTATGCCAATAAAATGGACAACCTGGAAGAAATGGACAAATTCTTAGAAAGGTATAACCTTCCAAGACTGAAACAGGAAGAAATAGAAAATATGAACAGACCAATCACAAGTAATGAAATTGAACTGTGATTAAAAATCTTCCAACAAACAAAAGTCCAGGACCAGATGGCTTCAAAAGTGAATTCTATCAAACATTTACAGAAGAGCTAACACCCATTCTTCTCAAACTCTTCCAAAAACTTGCAAAGGAAGGAACACTCCCAAACTCATTCTATGAGGCCACCATCACCCTGAAACCAAAACCAGACAAAGATACTACAAAAAAAGAAAATTACAGACCAATATCACTGATGAATATAGATGCAAAAATCCTCAACAAAATACTAGCAAACAGAATCCAACAACACATTAAAAGGATCATATACCATGATCAAGTGGGATTTATCCCAGGGATGCAAGGATTCTTCAGTACATACAAATCAATCAATGTGATACAGCATATTAACAAATTGAAGAATAAAAACCATATGACCATCTCAATAAATGCAGAAAGAGCTTTTGACAAAATTCAACACCGATTTATGATAAAAACTCTCCAGAAAGTGGGCAGAGAGGGAAGCTACCTCAACATAATAAAGGCCATATATGACAAACCCACAGCAAACGTCATTCTCAATGGTGAAAAACTGAAAGCATTTCCTCTAAGATCAGGAACAAGACAAGGATGTCCTCTCTCAGCACAATTATTCAGCATAGTTTTGGAAGTCCTAGCCACAGCAGTCAGAGAAGAAAAAGAAATAAAAGGAATCCAACCTGGAAAAGAAGAAGTAAAACTGTCACTGTTTGCAGATGACATGATACTATATAAAGAGAATCCTAAAGTTGCCATCAGAAAACTACTAGAGCTAATCAATGAATTTGGTAAAGTTGCAGGATACAAGATTAATGCACAGAAATCTCTTGCATTCCTATACACCAACAACGAAAAATCAGAAAGAGAAATTAAGGAAACACTCCCATTTACCACTGCAACAAAAAGAATAAAATACATAGGAATAAACCTACCTAGGGAGACAAAAGACCTGTATGCAGAAAACTATAAAACACTGATGAAAGAAGTTAAAGATGATACAAACAGATGGAGAGATATATGATGTTCTTGTATTAGAAGAATCAATATTGTGAAAATGACTATACTACCCAAAGAAATCTACAGATTCAATACAATCCTTATCAAATTACCAATGGCAATTTTACAGAACTAGAACAAAAAATCTTAGAACTTGTATGGAGACACAAAACACCCCGAATAGCCAAAGCAGTCTTGAGGGAAAAAAACGGAGCTGGAGGAATCAGACTCCCTGACTTCAGACTATACTACAAAGCTACAGTAATCAAGACAATATGGTACTGGCACAAAAACAGAAATAAAGATCAATGGAACAGGATAGAAAGCCCAGAGGTAAACCCACACACCTATGGTCAACTAATCTATGACAAAGGATGCATGGATATACAATGGAGAAAAGACAGTCTCTTCAATAAGTGGTGCTGGGAAAACTGAACAGCTACCTGTAAAAGAATGAAGTTAGAACACTCCCTAACACCATACACAAAAATAAACTCAAAATGGATTAGAGACCTATATGTATGACCAGACACTATAAAACTCTTAGAGGAAAACATAGGAAAAACACTCTTTGACATAAATCACAGCAAGATCTTTTTTGATCCACCTCCTAGAGTAATGGAAATAAAAACAAAAATAAACAAATGGGATCTAATGAAACTTAAAAACTTTTGCAAAGCAAAGGAAACTACAAACAAGATGAAAAGACAACCCTCAGAATGGGAGAAAATATTGGCAACGAATCAACGGACAAAGGATTAATCTCCAAAATATATAAACAGCTCATGCAGCTCAATATTAAAAAAATAAACAACCCATTCAAAAAATGGGCAGAAGACCTAAATAGACATTTCTCCAAAGAATGCATACAGGTGACCAAGAGGCACATGAAAAGCTGCTCAACAACACTAATTGTTAGAGAAATGCAAATCAAAACTACAATGAGGTATCACCTCACACCAGTTAGAATGGGCATCATCAGAAAATCTACAAACAACAAATGCTGGAGAGGGTGTGGAGAAAAGGGAACCCTCTTGCACTGTTGGTGGGAATGTAAATTGATACAGCCACTATGGAGAACAGTATGGAGGTTCCTTAAAAAACTAAAAATCGAATTACCATATGACCCAGCAATCCCACTACTGGGCATATACCCAGAGAAAACCATAATTCAAAAAGACACATGCACCCCAATGTTCACTGCAGCACTATTTACAATAGCCAGGTCATGGAAGCAACCTAAATGCCCGTCGACAGATGAATGGATAAAGAAGATGTGGTACATATATACAATGGAATATTATTCAGCCATAAAAAGGAATGAAATTGAGTCATTTGTTGAGACGTGGATGGATCTAGAGACTGTCATACAGAGTGAAGTAAGTCAGAAAGAGAAAAACAAATATCGTATATTAACGCATGTATGTGGAACCTAGAAAAATGGTACAGATGAACCGGTTTGCAGGGCAGAAGTTGAGACACAGATGTAGAGAACAAACGTATGGACACCAAGGGGTGAAACTGGTGGGGGGTGGGGGTGGTGGTGTGCTGAATTGGGTGATTGGGTTTGACATGTATACACTGATGTGTATAAAATGGACGACTAATAAGAACCTGCTGTATAAAAAAATAAATAAAATAAAATTCAAAAAAAAAAAGAAATACAAAAGGGAGTCTTTCAAGCTGAAATGAGAAAACAGTATACAGTTACTTGAATCGACATAAAGAAATAAAGAACATCACTAAATGTAACTGCATAGGTAAGGATAAAAGACAGTTTAAAAGGGGTCAGAGGGCTTCCCTGGTGGCGCAGTGGTTGAGAGTTCACCTGCCGATGCAGGGGACACGGGTTCGTGCCCCGATCCGGGAAGATCCCACATGCCGTGGAGCGGCTAGGCCCATGAGCCATGGCCGCTAAGCCTGCGCATCCGGAGCCTGTGCTCCGCAACGGGAGAGGCCACAACGGTGAGAGGCCTGCGTACCGCAAAAAAAAAAAAAAAAAAAAAAAGGGGGGGTCAGAAAGTACAAACTTCCAGTTATAAAATAAATAAGTAATGGGAATGTAATTTAAAAAATAAAATTAAAAAGACAGTTTAAATCTATTTTTGTTTGTAACATTTTTCTCCTATATGATTTAAAAGACAACTGCATAAAGCAGTAATTATAAATCCATGTTGATGAGCACACAGTGTATAAAGATGTAATTTATATGACAAATAACAGCACAAAGGAGAAGGAGGGAATGGAGGTATATAGGAGCAAAGTTTTTGTATATTCTTTAAATAAAGTTGGTATTAAATATGTAGAGAAGAAATATTTAAGATAATTATATTATAAACTGGGAAGTTATAGGATGCAAAGAGAGATAAGGTTTCTATACTTCACTCAAACTGGTAAAATGATAAATAATGTATATATAATAAAATACTTAGAGCAACCTCTAAAAAGGCTATACAAAGATATACACACAAAAACAGTATAGATAAATCAAAATTGATTTCAAAAAAATGTTTAGGTAATCCCCAGAAGGCAGGAAAAATACAACAGAGAAATGAAAAACAAAAAGAACAAACAAAAACAAAAATAAAATGGTAGACTTAAGACCTAACATATCGATAATTACGGTAAATGTAAATGGCCTAATATACCAATTAAAAGACACTGAAAAAATCAAAACAGGCGGAGGGGATTGAGATTGACAGAGTGGTTTAAAAAACATGCTCCAACTAGAATGGCTAAAATTTAAAATAGTGACAACAGTAAGAGCTGGCAAGGATGTGGAGAATGTATCATTCATCCATTGCTGGTGGAAATACAGAAGGGTACAGCCACTCTGGAAAACAGTTCGGCAGTTTCTTCAAAAAACTAAACGTGCAACTACCATTTGACCCAGCAACTGCACTCCTAATCATTTATCCCAGAGAACTAAAGACTTATGTCCACGCACAAACCTACACAAGAATGTTCATAGCAGCTTTATTTGTAATAGCACAAAACTGTGAACAACCCAGATGTCCTTCAATGGGTGAATAAACTGTGGTACATCCATACCATGGAATGCTACTCAAGAGTAAAAGGGAACAAATTATGGATAAATGCAATGACCTGGATGAATCTCCAGAGAATTATGCTAAGTGAAAAGAAAATAATCACAAAAGGTTACACCATAGGATTCCATTTGTAACATTCTTGAAGTGACAAAATTATAGAAATAGAGAACACATTAGTTGCTGCCTGGGGTTAATGAGGGGCTGGGGGTGGGAAGGAAGTGGTTGTAGCTATAAAAGAGCAACATGAGGGATCCTTGTGGCCATGGTAATGTTCTGTATCTTAACTATACGAGCCTCAGCAGTCGGGTTAAGGCCAGCCTCTGTACTGGACCCTATCAGGAGCCTGTTCCCCTTGGTCAATGCCTCATTCTGCTGAGTTGATGCTATGATGCACTAACTGTCAAATATTTTGACCATGATGCTGGTAAGACACACTCCTGACCCACATGGTCCATGAGGGAGCCTTGTGGAAGTAGCTCCTCCCCTCCTCTGGGTATGTTCAAAATGGCAGGATACATTCTCTCCCCTACATAACTCCCCCTAGGAGAGAAGTCAGAGAAAAAACATGTTGATTCATTGCTCTAAGGACCCTGATCACTTTACAGACCCAGGGCACAGACTTAATGAAACAAAATCAGATATCCCCAGACATACATAGACTCAAAAAGACCATCAGAATTCCACCCAAAAGTGTTTAACTGAGCAGAGTTTACTGAAGGGGACTATTTACAGCGGCGAGGCCAGGATAAGGGAATCCACGAGGAACGTTAGTTACAACACTCAGAGATTTGCCATGGTAGGAAGACGTTACCACCCTGATACTTCGTCACTTGGAAAGGGCAAAGTGAAGAATCAGGGCGGCAGCACTCAGAGAGCTGGCATTGGGGAGGAGGGGACCGTACTTGTGGGGGACACAGCCACTGCCAGAGCCCAGCGCAGGGAGGAAGCAGGAAGAAACCCCCCAGCCTCTCTCGCCTCCCAGCCCCCTATCTTCCACAGGTGCCTGTCATTGGCCAAACCCAACCAGAAGGCAGAAAGCAAAGGGGCCCAGGCCAAAGCGAGCTACTCCGGGCATAGAGCAGGGCATGGAAGGGCAGATATGTATGTGGGGGACACGAGAGGCAATCAGAGACCCAGTGGGTCAGAGGATACCTATCACACACAGCATTTACACACCAAGTCCGAGAACCACAGGCTTGGTACACGACTGCAAGACTCTCCTGGCTCACCAGCTCACAGCTGTCTTCCGCATCCTCCTGTCCCCACCGGCACAGCCTTGGTGTGTGCAGGGGGGAAGCCAGGGTGCCCTCCCTGCCCCAGACTCCCAGGAAAGGGAGACGGTGAAGGACGGTTTCTCCTAACACGGTCAGACCGTCAGCCTGCCGAGCTCTACAGCCAGGCTGGGCTGGCCCTGCCCTCTGCCAGGAGCCCAGTAATCAAGGTAATTACTTTTCTTTCCCTCCTCTTGGCCCACTGCCCCTCAACAACACAGCACATTTCCCCCACCCCCGACTGCCAGCTCTTAGCCGGGTCTCTACCCACAAATGCAGCCTCCCCATGGCAGGGACTGTCGCCAGAGACTTGCTGGCAGATGTACTGAGGCAGCCGCCAGATCAGCGTCCCCACTGCCAGGGACTCCCTGCCCTCAGCCCGCACGGGAAGCACCAAGGGTCGAGACTCAAGCAGAGGGCTCAGGCAGGTTACCTCAAAGCACGGGATGCAGGAGGCGTCCAAAGGGAGAGAGAGCTGCAGGCTCCAGATAGCTGGAAGGATGGTGGGCTAGGCTCTGTGAGTGGGGTGAGCCCCCTTCCCAGCCATGCAGATCCGCTTGGGGCTTAAGGCGGAGCTAGAGAGGGCCAAGAAGTTGTTTGGTGACATCAGGAAAAAGGGCAAGAAGGAAAAGTGATGGGAGGCAAAGCTTATAAACCCTGCATTGGAGGAGTACTGGTGAGCTACAGCTAACTCAAACCTGAAATTAAAATTCAGAATTGCCCCCCTCAGCCTCTCCTGCTCTCTCTGACCCCTTCCTTATGAATAAAATAAATGAAATCAGCCAACTGGCTATTTAAGATCATAGGTCATTATAGTTGAACGGGATCTGAGCTAACAACAATCCTTCAATTTATGGATGAAGAGAATCAGAGAGGGGAAGCAAAATGTCCAAAGTCACACAGCAGGATGGTAGCAGCACCAGAGCCAGAAGTCCTCAAGTCTCCAAATACTGAGCATCTAGTATGTGTTGGGGACTCTTCGAGATGGTAGGGATATGGCAGTGAACAAAAAGGCAAAATTTCTGCCCCCTGTGGGTTAACAATCTAGAGCAATGCTACCCAACAGAACTTTCTACAGCGATGGAAATGTTCCACATCTTGCTGTCCAATACAGTAGCTTTTGAGCACTTTGACATGTAGCTAGTGTGACCAAAGAACGACATTTTTGCTTCATGTATCTTGCAGCTCTGTTGTTTGGCGCATAATATTTAGGATTGCTATATTTTTATGCTGAACTGACCCTTTTATCATTATGTCATATCCCTCTCCATCCCTGGTAATTTTCTTTGCTCTGAAGTAGACTTTGTCTGATACATACAGCCACTCCTGCTTTCTGCTAATTAACGTTTGCATGGTATATCTTTTTTCCAGCCAAGAACTGAACTTTAAATTTTATTTATTTTTAATTAATTTTAATTTAAATAGCAACATGTAGCTAGTAGCTACAGTTTTGGACCATGCCGTTTTAGAGAACTCAGCTCAGTAAGTCATGTCTCCATTCTGCCAGTAGCTGAGCAGCCCAACACCCTCATCCAGGGAAACATTGTCAGTGATTGCCCCATGGTACCCTCACAGGCCCCAGGGTAGTCCCCCCCACCACTGTCTAAAATGGCCCTGGACCCGCCCCTCTATCTGAGACTCAGAAGCAGTTGGATATATCCAGGCAGCAGAGGAGACTGAGGATGAGCTGCCTATTTCTGAGAGCAAAACTTTGCCCGTGCTCCCGGCAGCTTCTCCCTCCCAGCCAGGGAGGGCTGACCTCTCCCAGCTCTGGTCCTCATACTGCAGGGAGCAAGCATTCTGGTCGTGTGTTCTGGATGGGAAGGGTGGGTCTTGTGCAGCAGCGGACAAGCCCTTGTTCTCCTGGGTTGGCCCAGGCCTGTTCAGCTGGAAACGGCACAGCAGAGGGAGAAAGGGCAGGCCTCAGGGAGGGGGAAATTGGTGGCATGGTTAATTGAGATTACTTACGCGTAAAGCCGGCCAGGTAGAACCCACTGCTGCCAAGGACTCTTCAGGCGGAGTGACCTCCTCTCTCCTCCAAGCTCCCTCCCGCCCTCCTCCTCACTGCATTGTGTTGTGTCTGCTTACTCACCAGCTTGCCCCCCAAACCTGGCATCTCCTCAGAGGAGCTCATGGAGCTGAGGGCATCCTTCCTACGTATACGGCACATGGAGAGCTGCCCCTTCCCTCCCACGTAACACTGTGCCCAAGACCCAGCTCAGAGTTGGTGCAAAATGAATATGTGCAGAAGGATGATGGGGAGGGGAGGGGCAGAGAGAGGGAAAAAGAACAGGATTGCTACCCCGGCTCACGGGTCCTGCTTGCCAGGGCTGAAGAGCAGAGGGGAGGCAAATTCACAGGGAACCCAGGGAAAGAGTCACAACGTCTTGATCACCATTAACCTCCAGCTGGAGCTACAATACCTCCCCCACCACTCTGCATGGAGACCAACATGCTAAACGCGAGTTCCAGTCTCAGTGCATCTGCCTATCTCTTGACACATCCCAGGATCTTCACCTCCCCTGACCATTGCTTTGTGTCCTTGCATCGGTCACTTTCCTGAGCTTCAAGGGCAGAAAAGTGGGGAGCCCAGGGCAGGAAGGAGGGGAAAATGGAAGGGCCCAGTAGGGGTACCTGAGCCCCTGGAACCTCCACACTGCACCAAGCACACCTGCACTTTAATTTACACATCTTATTTCATTTTCTTACCGAAGAAGCTGTCACGATAATACAGGAGCTGATTCAGTTCTGGCAGAACTGCACAGATCACAGCAGAAAATGACTGATAGGCTTGATGCGGAAATTGCATTCATCATACAGGCAAATAAAGTGGGAAGACATGCACTCGGGATAAAGGTGTTGTCAGCACTGGAGTGCACAACTGACCTGGAATCCTCCCACAGATGAGACATCAGCACAGGTTCAAGACAAGACGGAAATGGGGAACAGGAGGGTCTGTGGAATCGGGGGCCAGCAAAGGCCAGAGGGTTGGGGTGCGTGGGGTCCAGTCAGCCTTGGAAGGAAACGCTCTCCAGATGCACGAGGCCGCAGCCTCCACCTCCACGGAGGGAGGGAAGAAGGGAGGGAAGGCCCCTGAGAGGACCTGGGAAGAGTTCCACACTGGTAATTCATGGCAAATTACTCCTGTAATTTACTGGTCCGGCTGGAGAGATGCATCTTTGAACTCCAGCGAGACACTTTGAAAATCACTCTCCACCCTGGCTTTCCAAGCCCTGTCTGAGATGAATTAAAGGGAATTATGCACATAAAGCCCCCAGATCAAGGGAACACCCACTCTCCTTCAACTGCCTGCAAGCTGATTAGACAGAGTTCACAGCAGAACAGGCAACCAGACTGGAAAAATAAAATAAATTTGAAATGCAGAGATTGATGGCTTCTGTCACAAAGTCTCTGCAAAACCAGTCTGTAAATTGGAATTTCCACTGATGCTAAGGCAAAGGTGGCAGATCAGTGGCAGCTGTTGGCCTGGTGGGGTCTTTGAGGAAGGACACCAGATCCCCTTTAAAATCCACACACTGAAAATCCCGACAGGGACTTCCCTGGTGGTCCAGTAGTTAAGACTCCACGTGCTCCCAATGCAGGGGGCCCAGGTTCGATCCCCGGTCAGGGAACGAGATCCCACATGCCTCAACTAAGACCCAGTATAGCCAAATAAACAAATAAATATTTTTTTAAAAATCCCCCCAGTGTAGGGGGATCCATATTCCGGGGGGTGGCTTTGGTTGTAAAAGATACCCCGTCACCCCAAGAAGGAGACACTGAGGCACAGGTCAGGTCTCACTCAGGACCTTATGCCCTTCCCACAGTAACATTGTGCCCAGTGCCAGGCACCTAGCTGATCCCAAGCAACAAGATGCTGCCTGTCTTCTCAGAGCCCTGCTGAGCAAACTCACACCTACCTCAGCCCTTCTCTGGGGCAGTTCAGGTCCCAGGTAAGCCATGGAACAGAGGCAGTGGACAGGCAAGTCCTAGAACTCAGTTACGCTCAGGCCCTGGTCCAGGCCAGAAGCAGCTGACAGTCAGGAGTGCAGAAGTCTAGGTTTTCCACCCCCAGAAACTGATGCAACTCAGGCTGGGGTAGCTAGAGAGGGGAGGCTGGAGAGGGGACGTTTTGAAGACTATGGTGGGCACCCAGATTCCCCCACCAGGACTGAGACATTCATTCCCAAGTCCCTCTCTGGAATTGCTCCCAGCCAGAGAGAGCCACCTGGCTCAAGGTCACGCCCCAAACCTGAAGGCAGCTGGCTAGCTGGCCAAAGAGAGGATGGTTATAAAGGTCTGGCCTCCTTGCCTCAAGGTGGGATGATTCTGCAGGCCATCCCTGCTGCAGGGCTGCCCCGCAGCAGGGCTGAGGGGGGGCTCAGCCACAGGGGGGCTTTGTTGTGACTGCATCACAGCCCAACGTCTCCCTCTGCCCCACTGTGCTGTCCACACTCCCCACGGGTGCTAATACTGGGGGCATGAGGGAGACAAGCCCTGATGTGGCAGGTGCCACAGAAGTTGAAGTGATGTGAGATCCCTTGTCTGATCTAGTCCCTCATGTCAGACCCAAGGGGACCCAAAGGCGGGGGAAAGAGACTTGCCTCTATCTACACAGCCAGTCCGTGGCAGAGCTGCCCCTAGAACTCAGGCCTCCTGACTCCACATTTCCCCAGGAACCCTCCAGAAAGGTAAGGCCCCAAGCATCTCTCCCTAGAAAGAGGCTCAACCCCAGAAGAGTAATTAAGAAAGGTCACTTCTCAGTCCCTACCCACTCCAGCCTTCACTCCGCCATTCTGTTGGCCCTTAAAGCCAAAACACTCTCAGCATCTCCTGGAGCCTCTCACCAGCATCCTTCTCAGAAGGAGACATTGATGCCACCATTTTATTATGAGATTTATTAGGAACCTTTTTTCAACTAAGGAAAGAGATACTTTGATCCTTCTCAGCTGGGTTATTCCAGTTGACAATCACCTGTCTATATGTCCCCAAAATTTAGAGATGGGGAAAAAATCAGAATCACCCAGCATTTACATTGATTTGGTTAATCCCTAGAGGAAAATACAATTAAACGAAAGGAACAAAACGAAAGCTGACTGATGAGTTGCCATTTTAAGATACTCAGTTCAATTAAGCTAAAAGCCTGCTCTCAGGGTCACAACAATAGTTCCCAAACACTGCCAGCGCACCAGCTCTTCAGCAGCAGTCAAGATGCTCTCAAAGTGGAACAGGAGGGAATCCCTGGAATCTGCACCTGTACCTCATTTCCATTTAGGACCAACTTCTAAGAACCCTCCTGACAGCCTAACACTCCTCCCTGCTGGACGGAGCTCTACGGGGGTCCCAGGGTCTAAGGCAGGGGTCATAGGTTCTATCGCCAAAGTGTCGAACTGCTTGTTTTTTATTGTTTGCTTGCCTGTCTGCTTGCTTTATAAAAGGGGGCTCCCGGTGCGAAGCCAGGGCCTGTTTTGCCACTAACTAGCCTCAGTTTTCTCATCTTTAAAATGGGGAAGTCCTTAGACCGTGGAAACCTAGATATTAGTTCCCACTCTGTTGATAAATTTCAGCGTAACTTCCTCAGCAGCGAAATCATTCTAAAGGGCCTGTTTATCCCACCACCTTGAAGCTTAAAAGTGCTGGGACAGAAAAGGATAGACTTTTCAACATATGGTATCAGAACAATGTGAAATCCATGGGCAAAAAAGTGAACCTTGACCTAAACCTTATCTAGATATATCGATATAGGTATAAATAAGTCTATAGAGAGATATAAAGATACATATTTTAACACAGAAAGTGTAGACTTAAATGTAGAATGTAAAACCTTTTAGAAGAGGGCTTCCCTGGTGGTGCAGTGGTTGAGAATCCGCCTGCCGATGCAGGGGACACGGGTTTGTGCCCCGGTCCAGGAAGGTCCCACATGCCGCGGAGCGGCTGGGCCCGTGAGCCATGGCCGCTGAGCCTGCGTGTCTGGAGCCTGTGCTCCTCAACGGGAGAGGCCACAACAGTGAGAGGCCCACGTACAGCAAAAAAAAAAAAACCTTTTAGAAGAAAACATAGGAGAAAATCTCCTAGGGCAAAGAGTTCTCAGACATGACTCCAAAAGCAGGATCCATAAGAGAAAGAATCAATAAATTAGGCCTCATCAAAATTAAAACCTTTTACTCTGCAAAAGAGAGGGTTAAGAGAATGAAAAGACGTGACAGAGTGGGAGAAAAATTTGCAAATCATGAAACAAAGGATTGGTATCTAGAAAATATAAAGAACTCTCTCAACAGTCAACAATCCAAGTGGAAAATGGGTAAAATACTTGAACTTGAAATACTTCACCAAAGAAGATACACAGATGGCAAATAAGCACGTGAAAAGATGTCCAACATCACTAAAACCGCAATGAGATGTCACTCAGGATCTCACGTCAGAACTGCTAAGATAAAAATAGTGATAAAAACAAACGTTAGGGCTTCCCTGGTGGTGCAGTGGTTGAGAGTCCGCTTGCCGATGCAGGGGACGCGGGTTCGTGCCCCGGTCGGGGAGGATCCCGCGTGCCGCGGAGCGGCTGGGCCCGTGGGCCATGGCCGCTGGGCCTGCACGTCGGGAGCCTGTGCTCCGCGACGGGAGGGGCCACAGCAGTGAGAGGCCCGCGTACCACAAAAAAAAAAAACAAATGTTGGCAAGGATGTCGAAAAGCTGGATCACTCGTGCATTGCTGGAGGAATTTTAAACGGTGCAGACACTCTGGAAAGCAGTCTGGCAGTTTCTTAAAAAGCGAAACATGCAACAATCGCATGACCCAGCGATTGCACTCTTGGGTGCCTAACCCAGGGAAATAAAAACTTACATTCACACAAAATCCTACACGAGAAGGCTTATAGCAGTTTCATTTGTAGCAGTCAAAACCTGGAAACAACCCAGTCAATGTGTGATTGATTAAACACACTGTAGCATACCCACACCATGTGTACAAGCTTGAATCGTGTCCTCCAAATTCACGTTCACCCAGAACCTCAGAATATGACCTTATTTGAAACTATGGTCTTTACAAATGTAATTAGTTAAGATGAGGTCATACTGGAGTAAGGGGGTCCTAAATCCAACAACTGGTGTCCTTATGAGAAGACCATGCGATAACGGAGTAAGTACCTACAAGCCAGGAACACCAAGGGTCGCTGACAGCCAGCAGAATCTAGGAAGAAGCAAGGAAAGATTCTTCCCTAGGGCCTTCTGAGGGGGCATGGCTCTGCTGACACCTTGATTTCAAACTTCTGGCCTCCAGAACTATGAGAAAATACATTTCTGTTGTTTTAAGCCACACTGTCTGTGGTACTTTGTTAAGGCAGCCCTAGGAAAATAACACACCACGGGATACTACTCGGCAATAAAAAGGAACAAATTGAACCACACAACAACCTGGATGAACCTCCAGAGAATTATCCAGAGTGAAAAAAAGCCCATCTCAAAAGGTTACATACTGTGTGATTCCATTTATATGACATTCTCAAAATGACAAAATTAGAGTGATGGAAACGAGACCAGTGGTCACCAGGGGAGCAGGGAAGGAAGGGTAGGACTATAAAAGGGTAGTACAAGGGAGTTTTGGGGGGTGATTGAACAGTTCTGTATACTGATTGTGGTAGTGGTTTCACAACTTTATAAATATGACAAAATTCAAAGATACACACACACAGGTACAATGTGTATTCTTGTAAGAACTGCTGAAATCCAAACAAGATCTTTAGTTTAGTTACTAGAATGGTGGTAATGTCAAGTCCTGGCGTTCCGACTTATAGTGATACTATGATTATGTAAGACGTTATCCCTGGGGGAAGCCAGGTGAAGAGTACCCGAGAACTATTATTTTTGCAGCGTCTACATGAGCCTAAAATTATTTCATATTAAAAAGTTTTTAAAAGCAGTCTTGGGAGGATTCAATATGTTTTATAACTGTAAAGAAAAAGATGTCGTTACTATTTCAAGTTGACTCCTAACAAGCTCTGAAGGCAGACAAACACAGGCTAGCATTTCAGCTTCACCACGTAACAAACCCTCTAGCCTTGGGCAAGTCCCTTCACTTCTCTGAGCCTCCGTTTCTTCGCCTGTAAATTCTCATACAGGAATAATGACACACAACACACGTATTACCTATGAGATGGTGGGTGTGAAAGCATCTGTACTTTCCAACCGTAAAGGAGTAACTTAGTTCCCATCTTTATCCCAACCAGTGCAACTCCGATTTGTCTTCTGGTCCTGCTGTTGTATTTGATTCCACCCTTCAAGGTCAAAGGAGCTTCTCCTGAGAACCCAGGTCCCTCTAGAATTCAGGTCTTCCAGATCTCCTCACCTGGCCAACAAAAGGGCTGGGCTACACCTAAAGCTCAGACCTCTATGGAAACAACACCCCCTCTGGGTAGCCCCGGCCAGGCTTTGCAAAGTTCCCCTGCCTTTTGGCCTTCAGAGTTACTAGGGTGCAGCTGACAACCTCCCAGCTCTGAGACCCCAATTACCATCCCTCCCTTTCTTCCCCTCCATCATGAACCTAGCTACCACTTCAAATGGTCTCGCAAAAACAAGAATTTCTCCTTTATGGTTGCAAAGTACAGTTTACAAAGTACGTTTTACACATGTGTTATGCCTCCTTAGGGCCCCAACAAGACCCTAGCTGGAAGCAAAGCAGGTGTAAGAATCCCAAATTTCCAAATGGAAAGAGGTACACATCAGGGAAGTAGGTGAGGAGTAGGAAAGAGAGAAGCGAACCAGCACAGTTAACCACCTACTGTGTGCCAGGCACTTTATTTTCTTTCATTTGATTATTATAACAAGATTATGACGTAAGTATTATTAAATCTCCATTTTGCAGATCAAACACCTCAGTTCAGAAAGGTTAAGTAACACGTCCAACAACACACAACCTGTGAGGGCCAAATGGAGATCGGACCCAAGCCTGCCTGTGTGCAAAGCAGGGATCTTTCCTTTACACCAGGCACAAAGCCCGTCATGCTCTCATCCATCCATTCATTCGTTTCATTCCTTTTTATCTAGAAGCAATTGGAAATCCTTTCTCTCTGTGGGGATTTCCTGAGTTGACCAGACCCATGAGTGCTCTGGCCGCACACATGTGAGGGTCATCAGATGTTCCTCTTCACTCTACATCCCCCAAAGGGTCAATCCACTCATACTGTGTCATGTATTTCCACCCTGGGAATTCACTGGAGCATCCTCTGTCTACCTTAGGCAATGACACCACCATCCCTTCTCAGCCTCACCCTCTAGGTCTCTCCTACAGCTCCCCCAACTCTACAGATGGCCAGAGTCTTCGCTGTGTCAAGTGTCAAGGCTGGAAGGACCCTTAGAGAGCGTTCAAGATGACACCAAGATCCACAGAGGGCAAGGCGCCTGCCTCAGTTCTACAGTGACATAGTGGCAGGACCAGGACTAGCCCCAAGGCCTCCCAGCTCGTGTCCAGCCCTCTCCACCCGGGTCCCAACACAGCATCACTCCATCACCACTGACAGATCTGCCTGCCTCCCTCCTGGCACCTCTCCTGGCTGCCTGGGTCAGGGCCTCACAGTGGTTCCAGGGCTCCCCTTTCCCTTCCACACTCCTAAACCCTGCCCGTCCTCCCAGCCCCAGCTCAATCCTGCTTCTCCCCTGAAAGCTTTCCAGATTATTCTCGCCCACAAGGGTCTCTCCTTCCATCAATCACTGCTGCTTGTACCCTCCATTCCCCTGATACCTCCAGATCTCATGATTTCACAACCATCATGAGCCTCAGTTTAACCTTCCCTCCACGGCCAGACCACCGCCCACCCCATGCCCTTGGCCTAGCTGAGTGAACCGAAAACCAAAAAAGTATGTGTGGAGGGGGGAGGAGGGGGGAGGGTGGGGGAGGGTGGGGGAGGGTGGATAGAACACTGAGTGTTTGTCCATCTTACCAGTCTTAGTTGTGGGAGATTTCTCTTATCTTTTCCCAAACTTATGGGATTTGCCATTTCTCCCCGCAAAGTACAATCTAGAAGACCCCTCATGCCATGATAGCATTGCCTAATAACCTACTCAGAATTAAACTTTGGGGTAAAGTTCCACTTTTGAGACTTGCTCCCCTCATGACTAATTGAGATGCCAGGATCAAACCAAGTCTTTCACCCCATTAAATAAAACCACACAAAAAGATGCTCCTGCTCACTGCACTCTCCTAATTTCCTCAAGCCGGCCTGCAATAAGTATTCCTAATTGTGCTTGTTAAAAAGTAGATTTATGAATCCCAATTAGGCCACTTGCACTTACGCGGCAGCAGTTTTCAATACCACCCAACCTTCCTTCTTCCCGGGATGAAATTATTTTTGGTGGGTGACAGGATAATTACTAAAACATAAAAGGACCCACTCAGTACCACAGCAGCAGCTTCAGCAATTCTGTTAGGAGGGCTTAAGGACAAGCAGGGTTTGGATGGCAAATTTAAAGCCATGTTAAGCTTCCGCCACTCCATACCCTCAGCCACGCAGGTGCCTCTCCTGGTTGTTTCTCCCTGGATCCAAAACAACCTTCTAGATACCTGGACCCACCTGCCTCACCCTTCCCCCTGCCCTTTATTTCCCAGCTGCTCCCCACCTACACCTGTACCTCCCCCTCCCAGAGCAAGTCCTTCCACCTGAACAACCTTTCCTCATTCCCATTCTCCTCCAGGAAGCTTTCCTTCCTTGACCCAGGCTCTCGCACATACTGCTGTTCAAGCACTCACCATATCCATCTAATTCCTCAATTCTGTGTGTGTCTCTAGTCTGGGCTGTGAGCTCCTTGAGGGCAAGGACTGAGTCACTCATCCTGACATCCCAGGATCTCACTCACTCACTCCATTCTTTCCTTCAACAAACTTGTTGGAACCCAATTTAAAAATGGGCAAAGGATCTGACATTTCTCCAAAGAAGATATACAAATGGCCAATACGCACATGAAAGATGCTCAACATCACTAATCATTAGGGAAATGCAAATCAAAGCCATAAAGAGATATCACCTCACACCCAACAAGACAGGCACTGTTCTGTTCGAAAAGAACAGAAAAGAACATGTGTTGACAAGTACATGGAGAAACCGGAACCCTGATACACTGCTGGTGGGAATGTAAAATGGTGCAGCCACTTTGGAAATCAGTCTGGCTGTTCCTAAAATGTTAAACGTAAAGTTACCATATGACCCAGCAATTCCACTCCTACATATATACCCAACAAAAATGAAAACACATCCATGCAAAAATGTGTACACAGACTTCACAGGAGCATTATGCATAGTAGCCAAAAGGCAGACACAACCCAAGTATCTATCAACCAATGGATGAATACATAAAATGCAATCTATCCATATGCTGGAATATTATTCCACAATAAAAGGAAGGAAATACTAGTTCATGCTATAATGAGGATGAACCTTGGAGCTTTATGCTAAGTGAAAGAAGCCAGTCACAGAAGACCACATACTGTATGACTCCATTTATATGAACTGCTCGGAACAGGCAACTCCACAGACACATAAAATAGATTAGTAGTTGCCAGGGTTGGGGGGAGGAAGAATGAGGAGTGACTACGGATGAGTATTGGGTTTCTCTGGGGGGTAACTGCAGTGATCACGACACAAACTGATTGTGGTGACGGTTGCACAACTCTGTGAATATACTAAAAAGCATCAAATTATAATTCAATCAACGACAGGAGAGCTTGCTACTTTGAGATAGAAAATAGTGTAGCAGTTAAGAGCAGTTTCTAGAATGAGACCCCTTAGTATCAAATCCCGGCTCTGCCTGTTACCAGCTGTGTGACCTTGGACAAGTTATTGAACGTCTCTGAGTCTTGGTTTTTGTCATCTATAAAATGAGGGGATAATAACATTATCCACCTCATAAGGCTATTGAGTAGATAAAATGAGTTCATACATATAAAGTACCTGTCATAATATAAGTGCTATACAAGGATTAGCTAGAATATTTCCCAAGCTGGATGAGCGAATCTCACTGCTTGGTGTAGTGATGGGCAAGTCTTACAAAATTCATATTCATCTCACCTCTAAGCACCCATTTCTCCCGGAGGTGTACAGTTCTTCCCCTAGCCTAAGAACTAGCCCCCTAGTTCTTCCCGCATGCGGAAGGGTCTTGGTCATTCAAGTGCTAAAGGATATAAGTGCAAGAAAGAACATGGCAGCGTTCTCTGGCCATCCTCGAGACGCTGAGACAAGGAGGCAGGTGTCTGGCAGGGAGAGGCCCCGGATGGCAGAGCAGCCCGCCGGAGAAGCCCGGCCCTGCCATCTGCTCTCCCGGCTGAGGCGAGTGGCCTGGCATGGATTCACACTTGGTCACAGCCCAGCACCTCTACCAAGTGCGCATTAGGGAGGAGTGCCAAGGCCCAGCCTGCAGGACCCATTTCCCATCGTGGGGGAGAGGCAGCGAGCAGCCCTGCCCCAAAGAGAGGCCTCTTCAGTATGCTTGCCCACCATCCACACTCCACATTACCTAAGAACGGCACCAAAAGCCAGCGCTCTCCCAGGAAAGGTGATGGCTGAGGGAGCTGTGCAGTGGGCAACGTGGCATTAGGAGCCCCAGGGAGGAGGTGAGGGACCAGCGCTCAGCGGGTGATGCCACTCTGCACCCCACCAGGGTCCTCCACCAGGTTTGAGTCATTATAATACTTCCCTAACGACTGCCCTTTGGAGGCAGGGACCCCAGGGGCTTGACTCATCCAGTCATATCTGGTTCACGCCCACTCACACCAGGCATACATCTGCAAGCACACACCCACACGCGGTCCCACACACTTACAACACCCCACTCCATAAATAGCTCACATGCATACACAGTCACAGACACACACACACACACACACGCATTCACACAATACACTAACCTATATACACTCACAACACAGACATACATTTGCAACACACATGCACATACGGTCACACACACTGAAGTACACACCGTCAGCAAACACATACAGTCAGACATACACACACCCTCATGCACACGCAAACCTGCTCATACCACACGTTCACTCCCATACACGTTCATGCTCAGTCTTCCTCAGACTCACATAAACACACATGCATACGCTTACCACTCACGCGGGCCCACAATCACACACAGGCGTTCACACACACACATCCAATGCTGTCCCACACATACACACTCACACACTTACCCAGAGGCAGCCCTTCAGCCCTCCAGGCCTCCAGGCTCTGCTGAGAGCACAGGTAGCAGGGGGCGGTTAAGTCAGAAGATTGTTTTTCCCATTTGCCGGGCTCTTTTCCTCCTTCAGAAAATTGTCACCTGGGCAAGATTCCCAGGGAGATGGCAAGAGGAGGGAAAACACACAGGTCCATAAAGACCTCTGAAAAAACCTCACTGTGGAAGAAGCGTCCACCCATCTCCAAGGATGTCCACAGCCCAAGGAGAGTAATATTGATGCTGGTAGGATAGCTTTTCTTAGGTCCACAGAAAACATGTCGGGGTTTGCAATTTATGGAGAACGTCTTCCAACACTGTCACCTCAATCCCCTAGTCTGCTGCTCACCCGAGAATCATCTCGAGCCTCAGTTTCCTCGTGGAGTTGTTGTGAGGCTTAAACGAGATCCTGCACAGAAATTGCTGTGCCCAGTGCCTGCCACAAAGTCTCAATAAATGATAGTTTTTTTTCTTGACATTATTAATATTGGCTATTAATAAAAATAAATCCTACAGCAATCCCATCAGGCATTGTTTTCCTCATTTTGTATGAGTGAAAACAAAAGCCCGGCACTTTAGATGATCTGTCCCCGAGATCACATCGGCAAAGTGGGAGAACAGGAGTCAGGCCTCCTCCTCCGGGGACTCCTTCCTCTTTCCTGTGCCCACCCCCCCCCCCGGGGGCCTGCTTCTCCCCATCTGGCCTCACATTTCGAGCTCTTCCCTGCTTCTCAACATCTCCCGGAAGAGAGGGCAGAGGGGGAGAGGGGAAGGGAGAAAGCAGAGTGTGTCTTTCCTCCCCATTCGTTCCATGGATACGGTCCAGGCTCTGCTGTCTGGGACGTGCTCTGAAACGGCTCTTAGCTTCTATTTCTTCATCCCCATTCTGCCTGAGGCCCCCAGGGAAGGGTAACCCTGGCCCAGCTAGGCAGCCGATCCCTTTATGCTTCAGATTCCCCCTCCTAAGACCCCCTGGGCTCCACCACCCAGCCTCTGGGACTGCCCCTGCTCCCCCCAAAACACCCACCAGAGTAACTGGCATGGAGGCAACCCAAGGCCAGGAGCTAGTCCAGATTCCTTTTCCTGCTCTAGCCCTACATCACCCTCTGACCTTGGACCGGTCACTTCCCCTCTCTGGGTCTCAGTCTGCCCTCTGCCCAATGAGAGGACAAGAAGGTCATCAAGCTGTAACACTCTCTGAGGCTGGGAAGCTGGCAGAATCTCAAAATCTAAGGCAGGCTAGTGTGGAAGGCAATCTGGGGCGAGGGAGCTCTTTAAATCATAGCACAGCAGGAAAGCTCCTCAGAAAACGCCGCACACAGAGGGTATGCAGGTAATAGAGTCAGTAAGAGATGCTGCACTGCCCGAGGGCTTACCGGTGGGCTGTCCCCCGCCCCAGCCACGGAGCCCTCACAGACAACCAGACCTGCTCCTCTGGGCTTCCCTTTAGAGCCACTTGCGGAAACCCACGGAGCTCCAGAGAAGGGGGTGGCTGGTGGAGGGGGTGCCCACCCACTCGCTTGTGCACAAAGACACACACCCTGGAGAGGACAGGATGGAAACCAGGCCAGATGAGCCTGCAGGGAAGGAGCTCCTCAGACCCCAGGAATAGCACCTCCCTACACCCACAGAGGGGACTGCTCCCCACGATTAGGCCACACAGACTGAACCACCTCCTACTACAGCGAGCTGAGGGATCCAGATTTGTCAACTTAGCGTAACACTGCCTGTGCTGGATATTTTCCATGAGTTCCTGTAGATCTTCTCCGCACACGTCTCCCTCTACTTTGGGCCCCAGGAGGCTGACAGGTACGGATGGCATCAGAGGCTCCCTTGATCTCTGGGTTCCCCAATGATCCATTGGGCTCACCCAATGGGGCAGCCAGCAGGAAACTGGAGAGGAGGAGGAGCGGGAACAGGATCACTGTGATTTGGCTGCACGCCTTCCGGAAAGCCACGCTCTTGTCAGGCAGCCCTCTGTACACAGTCCCCTCTCCAAGTCCCCGTGGGCCGCGGGGGTGCTAAAGGCTCTCACGGTTACCAGCCTCAGGGTGCTGCACTGTCCTTTGCTGGTTTTCCTAAATTCCGCCCACACCTATGTAAACAGCCCCTTTATTAAGTTCTCATCAAATTACCCAGCTTGGGTGTGCTACCTGTTTCCTGCCAGGACCCCAGTACATCACTCAGGGAGATGTTCTTGGTCAAATCATGGCAAGATCGTCATGGCCAGACATAAGCAAGTCAGGCAGAAACAGCTCTGGGGTTATCTGGCCTTGTGGCTTCACATACAACAGGAGCTCTCTGTGGTGGGGAGCTCTCTGTGGTGTGGTCCCCACCCTGAATGCCCATCAGCACCCAGCCAGAAACGTCAGTGAGTCCGAGACTCCCAGGGGACCACGGCGACCCAGACAGCAGGCACCCCAGCTGGACAGGAAGCCACCACTCAGCTTTCTCCACTGTTGGCCAGGCAGGAATGCGGGCCAGGAGTTGCAGATCTTCTAATTATTCAAAGGAAATTGGAAATACATATTTTTATGTGAAATCCTCTCTTGGCTCACACGGTTTAAAAGCAAAACTCGAGCCAAATGCATCTGCAGCCAACAGAGAGTTGTTTGTTCCCCCACGAGTTCCACTCTGATTCTGAGATTCCATCTTCTATGTAGACGATTCAGAGCGATGATAGCTTTGGTGGTCCTGCCAAGGCTGCACACTCTGAATCTCTGAGTCTCTGCCTCAGGGAAGGAAGAGGGCCGCCAAGGGTCCTCGAGGCAGAGGGCCCTTGGCAAAGCCCAGACCGTGGAGAGAGATGGGCAGCGTCGGCAGTGAGGTCAATGGCCCCAGGTCAGGAACAGGGAGCCGGGCGGAATGGGGAACTGGATTGAGGTGATTAGAAGCGGGAGACATTGTCATTGGACAAGGAGCTAGCCTCAAGAAAGGTCTGGGTTACTTGGGGTTGGTTTGTTCATTCATCCATTTGTTTATTACCAAGTTCTGTTTTGAGGATACATCAAGTTCTATCTGAAAGTTGCAGGGGTGCCTAGGCCCCATTCCGGTGGAAGGTGACAATAGCATCTTTATCTCCTGGGAGACAGGCAAATTAGCATCACTTACAAAGGCCTATAGTCCGTCCTCCTTCAGAACCATCAAATCACTGGGCGCTTAGATGACTGTGTCCCGGAAAGGACATCTTATCCCTCCAGCTGCCTCCAGGCCCAGCCAAACTCCCAAACTCGCCGGGACAGGAAAACCTCTCCAATGAGGAAAAGGCTCTAGCTAGACATCCCCTGGCCTTCTGTCCTTTCCTTCCCTGAATTGCTCCAGAATTGTCGATTCCCCCGTCTGGCACTGCCAGGCTGTTTTCTGGATCTTCCATCTGTCTCACCTGTCCACTAGATTGTAAGCCCCCCAGGCAGCAGGGTTGGATTTTAAGCTTTACCCCCCATCTAGGCTCACCCCAGCTTCTTACAAGTGGAGTTCCATAAATATCCACATGATTAGGCATTTTTGGTGATATGACTGGGTAGTAATAAGAAATTACAAGCATAATAATAATGATGACAGATGCCTTATGTTTATGTAGCACTTTGAACTTTAGAAATAAGAAATAATAAACCTAATAATAGTAATGATAGATGTCTTACCTTTGTATAGCACTTTGAAGATGGCAAAGCACTTTCACAGACTTAAATTTTATATCATCTTCAAAATCATCTTTATAAAAAGTTAGTGGGGGGCATAGATGAAACAAGATAGGCGAAATGCAAATTACTGCTGAAGCAAGGCGATGTGGACATGCAGATGCACTATACTGTTCTCTCTCCTTGGGGATCTATTTGAAATTTTCTACTGTAAAGAGTTTTAAAAAACAACACAAAACACTGTACTATGTAAGTCAAGTAAGAGGCTTGATCATCACCAGTCTTATTTTAAAGCTGAAGAAACTGAAGGCCAGAGAGGGGGGCTGGCTTGCCGAATCACTCAGCTTGTGTGGACCCGCCTCTCTGAGAACAGAGAGGTGGCGTCCCCGCTCCTTGTCACACGCTCTCTTTTCTACATCACTGTTGCCCAGAGTGGGTCCCACCAACATCATTCCCTTGGAATGTTAAAAGGGTTCTACGGGGACTTCCCTGCTGGTCCAGTGGTTAAGACTCCATGCTCTCAATGCAAGGGGCGCAGGTTCAATCCCTGGTCGGGGAACTAAGATCCCACATGCTGCACGGCACAGCCAAAGAAGAAATAAATAAAGGATTATATAAATATAATAAAGGATTAAATAAATAAATAAAGAATAAAGAAAGAAAGAAAGAAAGAAACTAAGATCCCATGGTTAAATACGTTTAACAAAGGGCCAAACAAAACAATCAAGTCCTTTTCCTGCAGGACTTGTCAGAGCCTTTACAGAGCACTCTGTAGAGCTAATGTTCCGTAGAACACAGTTGGGGAACACCGAGCTACATAAGCCCCACAGGCACACAAGAGCCCTATTATGTACCCAGATGCCTGCCAGTCCCCAGAGCAGGGATTTTCAGACATCAGAAGCCAGGCCAAGTGAAAGCCGTATGAAGAGGTACGCTGCAGATGAGCCCTGCTAGGTGTGTGCAAAGTCCTGGGTGACAGAAGGTGCACAAACATAATCTGCCAGGGGAGTGGGGGACTATTATGGTGCGTGGTAAGGCCTCTAGATAATGGCTGGGTCAGAACAGGAGTTGTGAGAAATGCCAAGAAGGTACATGAGGCCCAAACAGGGCCTGGCCCTCCAGCCTCCCAAATAATGTCAGGGCCCCGCAAGGCTTCCCTTTGGAGGAGGGATGGGGGTTGTTTTTCCTGCATGGGCTGCCCCTGAGCACTCTACAGGAACAGATGCTCCAACCCTCTCCTGTGCCAGGAATTGAGCTGCTGATTCAAGCTGCCACCCGTCCCTTCCTTGCTAATCCTCCAGCCCTGGACACTTTTGTGGTCACACCAGCTTCTCTGGCAGTTTCACGGACCCTTTGGGCAGCTGTACTGATACTTAATCACTAATGAAGCAGGGTTTTTCCATCTTCCTCTCCACCTTCTCCTCCTCAGTAGCGAGGCCTTGGGCCATGGAAGAGCAAGTACGAGTAAGTACGATCTGCTTTGTGAAAGCTGGAACGCAATTGTTTATTATCCTCAAAAAATAACAATTAATCATCATTGAGCACTTATCGTGTGCCAGGCCCCGTGCTGGGTGTTTACCGACATACAATTCCCATGATAACCCTAGGAGTAGGTTCTGTTTTACATCCCATTTTACAGCTGGGCAAACTGAGGCACACAGAGATGAGGGGATCTGGCCCACATGACCCAGATGATGAGTGACAGAGCTGAGCTTTGAATCCAGGCAGGGGGCATCTGGAGGCCCTGCTCAGAACCACTCTGCTAAGCTGCCTCAGCTGACAGTCTCTGGTCAGGAGCCTGCAGAGCTGAACTCACCTCAGTGGCAGGTCTTAAGAGTCAAGGATGGCCCAGGGGCAGCCAGCCTGGAGGCACCAAGACCCGTAGGCTGTAGAGACCATCTCCAGCAACCCAGCAATTTCCCAGCCCGTTGGCTTATTCCTTTGCCTTTGTCCCCTTCCCCACCCCAGTCCTGGTCACCCGTGATCAGGAGCCCTTTACCTGCAGCTGGACCAGCCCTGGTCAAGGCAGATGGTGGGAGCTAGAATTAGCCGTGCGGTCAGAGACGCAGCATCTAAAGTCCCCAGGGAGCTCTGGGCAGCCTCACGCCATCTGAGCTCTGCCCTTCCCTTTGCCCCTGGCCTTTGGGCCCCTCTAAAATCCTGGGCTTTGGCCTTGTCTCCGGCCTGGCACCCCAATCCCTTGGGGACCTGGATGCTAACTAATACAGCCTGCTTCACCTTATCACCCCCAAGGGAAGGGACCCTGATCCTTAGACCTCTCGCCTCTGAAATGAGCATTCAGGAGGGAGAGGAAGACCAGGGAGTTTCACTGAGGTCTGGAGTGTGTAGGGCTTATGCCCGCTATTTGCCGTACTTCCCGCCTCATTTATTGAACCCACCTGACTACGTGATGAGGTAACAGTATCACCATTTTACAGATGAGGAAACTGAGGCTCAGAAAGGTTAACTAACTTCACCAAAGACACAGGTGAGGGGAGGAACCTAGTCCACACTGCCATCAAGGATGCCATGGGGTTACGACCATAATAAAGCAGCAGGAGTGTTCACAAAGGCAGGTGTGACTCTGGGGGAGACAACACCACCTTCATCTGACACAGCGCTGACACCCAAACAGGGTAATCAGGGGCCTAGACTTCACTCAACTGCTACTATTACTAACACCTAACTTAACACATACTGCACGCCAGGCACCCTGCTATGCACTCAGCATGCATTATCACATTTAATCCTCACAACACTGTAAAACAAGTACTATTATTATTATTATCACTTTACTAAGGCTTAGCAAGCTAAAACAAATTACCCAAAGTCACTGCAGTAAGTGCCTACCCAGCAGCCATGCCAACCTCCTCATTCCCAGAGCGCCTGACTTTTGTCCAGGTGCCCCCTCCTCTCCACCATGACTCAGGGAAGCATAACCCAAGTGGAACTTCATTACTCTAAGCCAATCACAGTAATTCCTTTCCTTTTGCTGGTGACTGATTTAGGAAAGAGCACTTGACCCAATTCTGGCCTGCTGGAGGGCTTCTGGGGAAAGTTTCCTCGCTTATAAAAGGAAATGCCCAACAAGAGATGGGCAACTCCTTCTTCCACTGAACATTATCATTTATGAATGTGATGACTGGAACTACAGCAGCCATCTCACCACCATGAGGCACCAGCATGAGGATGAGCCAACATGCTGAGGAGAGCAGCCAGAGAGGTGGAAAGGACCTGGGTTCTTGTTGTGTAAGCCCCAACGTCCTGCTTTTCTGTTACTTGCAACTTCACAGAGAGAATGTGAACTTGCATCTCTCCCCCTCTAGACTCTAGACTGAGTCCAAGCCCAGAGTCTGTATCTATATGCCCCTCTGAAGATTAGATACCAGACTGTCAAGCTACACAGATCCAGGGATGGTTCCGTCTCCTCGACTGTGGGCCTGTCAATCCTAAGTAGAAAACACAGGCCAGAGCTCAGCCTGGCCACCAAGCCCTGAAGGACAAGGATCCCAGCAGCTGCCCTCAGCAGACACTCCACAGTGGAGGGAGACCCGGGAGCCAGCCCCTGCCCCTTGGGAACCAAGTCTCATTTCATTCTCCCTTTCCACTGCCTTCCTCTGCCATTGCCCCATAAATCTCCGGTTTATTAATTCTTTACATGAGGCAGTCGGGGTGGGATCCTGATTTACTCCCTGTTCATAAAACGCTGAGAACTTAAAGGTGGAAATTACCCAGAAAGACACAGAGCCTCCACCGGGGAGCCCCAGAGCAATTCCTGGCCCAGAACCAGGCCCTCTCTGCCCTTCCCACCTTCGGAACTCAGGATCCGGTGATGTCATTGCCTTGTCCTCCCCCACAGACACCTCTCGGCTCCTACTCTACACAAAGCAGGAAAGGGGGTGCCACTGTCTCCCTGAAAACCCATTTCAGAGTCTCCTGTTTTTTGAAGATTTCCTCTTCTTATATCCCTTCTGCTGAACATGATGGGGAGGGGAGATCAAGTTGGGGACCAAAAGTAGGGAGCTGATTAAAACAATTCAAATGCCCAAATATGTCACAAATCCAGAGACACGACCAGGAGGGAAAATAGAAACTTTGTATTAAATGACTTCACCAACCCAGGTGTCTCAGTGGCCGGATCATCCTCCTCATTTCTCTAACCTCTGAGGGCACCTCAAGAGCACTTCACCCCACCACTCCCCAAGACCCTCCAGGTACTCAGAACGCTGACAGTCTCTAAAATCCAGCAAAGCCTGGATCCTCCTAACAAAACCCTGCCTGGGTCTCAAAGCTGCCAAGGCTCCCACATCTCACAGCCCACCCGATAATTGGCTGCCAGATCCCACCTCTGCCCCAAAAGTCAGGGAGAGTTACAAGCAGGCATCAGGGTCTCACATCAAGGACGAGGACTATCCTAGTTCAGGATAACAACATATCTTTAGCCCACCTATGTGCCAGGGATGGCACTAGGTACTGAGTCCATTTTTGACCAGGTCCCTGCTCCTGAGGCTGTCACGGCGGTTTTGAAGTTGTAAGACTGTAATAAGCAGAGTGCCAGGGGAGCAGGAATACAGGCCACTTAGCCCAATGGAGGGAGGGGAGTTCAGGGAAGACTTCCTGGAGGAGGAGGTGTCTGGGCTGAATTTTGAAAGACGAGTAAGCGGCAGCCAGACTAAGGAAATAGGGAAAGGCATTGCAGTCAGAAAACAGCCTGAGCAAAGGCTTGGAGGTGATGTAGCACTCTGTGTTCTCAGGGAGGGGGACTGGAAGCAGGTCATCATTACCAAAGCGTAAAGCGCGGATGGGTAATGGAGAGAGGATAGAGAGAGGCAGCTGGGCCTTGACTGTTGTGCTAATGAGTTTTGACTTTATCCCAAGGGCAATGGGGAACCATTAAAAGGTTTCCGACAAGACAGGGACATGATCCGGTTTGCGAACAATCCCCTCTGCCTGCCACGGGGAGTGTGGACTGGGGGGGACAAGAAGCAAGAAGGGAGGCCACCACCAGCAAAAGATGGAGAAGGGTCAAGGCAAAGCAGAGGGCTCCTGAACGAGGAACAGCTCTTTGTTCTTGAGGCATAAGCCACGTCTGCTATGGTCTGGACAGGACAAGGAAGAGTGACGGGGCAGCCTGGGGGCTCCGGGGGTGAGTGGAGTGAGGGCCTGGGAAGGGCTGCCCTGGAGAGAAGGAAAGCAATTCGAATCCCAGTTCTTTAGCCTGTGAGGGGTCCCCTGTGAGCCTCTGCGCCCACCTGGTCCCAGTGGCTGTTTGCAGGCAGCCTCCCCATCACCCCCAAGCACCCCGGCCCCTCCTGCCTCTCTCAGCCTCCAGCTCCCCTTCCCGCCCTAGGCTGGGGAGGAGGCTGTGCCCATTCAGCTCCATCTCCTCCCTGAGAGAGCGGAAGGACAGAGGGACGGAGCCAAGATGGGCAGCCCACCCCAACGCCCCTGGGAAAGACTGGACCCTTGTTCCCACCATCTCACACTCAAAATTCACCTCAGGTCCCTCCCTGTGCTAGGCATAGGCCACACCCCACCCACCACCTGGCACCTCCTTCCTTTGTGCAGTGACACCACCACCCCAGGGCCCCCAGCCGTCAGGGTCCTGCGCCTGTGTGCTGACCCCCGTTATGCCTCATCACACTGAGTATTGAGTCTGTTCATTTCCACCAGATGCGGTGCCTCAAGGACAGGAACCATGTTTCCTTCATTCCCAAGGCTGATGCCACTCAAAGCCTGGTGAAGGAGACTTCCCGGGTGGATTCTGTGATGGGAGCTTCTCACGGAGCCCAATCTGCCCAGGGAGGGTGTGTTTCCTGACAACAGGGTGTTCAACACCTGTCTCTTTCCAAAGTACTCTCTCCGCCAACAAAGACCACCTTGCTGGCAAAACAATACGCTCAAAAATGATGTTCTCACCATTCACTTCCAAAAAAGGAAAACAGTAAGCACGTTTCCAGTGCCTAACACGTGCCATTATCTCTAATTCTAGAATAATCCTTCAAAGGAGCAACTGTGGCTGCCATTTTACAGGCTAAGAAACTAAGACTCAGAGAAGTTAAGCCGCTTGCCCAGGTCACACAGCTCACAGTCCAAGCCTGGACCTCCAAGCTCTCCCGTGCAGTCCACCGACCTGCAGAGAAGCCCAAGTGTGACCTTGGGTCGCATTACCTCTCTGGCCTCGGCTTCCTCATCTGGAGAGTGGGATAACAGGAGGACCTCCCTCACAGGTCAGTTCACGAGACAATCCATGAGGAAGCTGGCACGTGGTACCCTCCCACACCTAGCCATCCTCCTGCTTGGCTCAATGCTGTCTGGAGGGCTAGCTTCCTACCTTCATCCACTCTACGGCCCCTTCCTGGGGAAGGAGGGAGAGGCATACTCCTGCATGATAAGTGAACCAATAAACCAATCTTTTTGTTTGGGTGGGTATAAATTATAGCAGGAAGCTTTTTCAGTTAGTGTCCTCTGTGGCATTAGAAGTATCATTAATTATGTATTAGGTGTTTGAAAGGAAAAGACATCAGTAGCCTATAGGATGCATTTGCCTAGTAATAGAGGATTGATTAGATGCAGTATCTATACTGAGCGCTACTGAGATTCAGGTCCCCGGCTTCACAGTGGTGGTAAATTACAGCCACAAAAATCTCTGCGATAGTAAATAACAGCGTCCCAATTGCTGAAGGAATTCCCGGTGCCTGTTGATGGGAAGTGGGCAGCCACCCAGTCACTTCAGGGGGAAAGCAGGACAGGGCCCCACGACTCCACTGCTGGGGGTCTGGTTCTCATGGTGGGCGACTCTGACCCCCAGCCCAGCTCTGAGCTGGGCCATAAACACCTGCTCAACTCAGTCTGCAGATGCTCCAGAGAAAGGCTGGAAGCTGCTTCCTAAACCTGGATTTTGCTAAAGGCTCTTCCACGACTCCCTCTGGGAGTTAGATGCTCGAGGAAAAAGAAAGTGCACGTGTCGCTTCTCCAACTGCAAGGGTGTGTGTCCCCTTTTAATGAGGAGGGATGGAGGAGAGCTGCTTCCACTCCTGGAGAGATGAAGGCCACTGAAACCCCTGTAGTCTGGAGCCCAGGAGTGCTACCCAGAGGTGGCAGGGACAGGATCCTACCTGAGCATCAGTGACAATAATAACAGGCAACATTAATGAGTGTTCACTGTGTGCCAGGCCAGGTCTAAGCCCACTACATGGATTAACTCAACCCTCAAAGCAGCTCTGTGCAGCAGGTGCTATCATAACGCCACTGTACAGGTGAGGAAACTGAGGCACAGAAAGATCTCCCCTAGTGATCAGCATTGTCCCCTCCCTGACTTCCTTTGTGCCTTAACTTAAACGTCACCTTTTTGTTTTAATTAATTAATTAATTTATTTATTATTTCTTGGCTGCATTGGGTCTTCATTGCTGCGCGTGGGCTTTGTCTAGTTGTGGCGAGCGGGGGCTACTCTTCGTTGCGGTACGCGTGCTTCTCATTGCGGTGGCTTCTCTTGTTGCAGAGCACGGGCTCTAGGGGCATGCGCTTCAGTAGTTTGTGGTACGTGGGCTCAGTAGTTGTGGCACGTGGGCTTAGTTGCTCCACCATGTGTGGGATCTTCCTGGAGCAAGGCTCGAGTCCGTGTCCCCTGTCTTGGCAGGCGGTTTCTTAACTACTGCACCACGAGGGAAGTCCCAAACGTCACCTTTATATTGAGACCTTCCCTAACCACTGTTTAAAACTGTATTCCCATCCCCACTCCATCACTCCCTTGTCACCTTCAGATATGCTCTATCATCTACTAACTTATTTTGTTCATAGGCTGGCTGCCTCCACTAGAATGTAAGTTCCACAAGGGGAGAGATTTCAATCTGTTCATCTTGTGTCATTCACTTCTGTATCCCCAACAGCTAGAACAGGGTCCAGCACGTAGCAAGTGCTCCATCAAAGTGTGTTGAGTAAGTAAAGGCTGAGTCACCTGCCCAAGGTCACCCAGCTTTTAAATGGCAGAGCTTAGGTTCAAACCCAGGCACCCTGGTTCCTGACCCAGGAAGGACCTTCTCCCACTGCTGAATGAAACTCCATGGGCAACGGTGATCTCTGAGTCTTTTCTGTTCCCCTGAACTGAGTTGGGAATACCAGGGCTTCTGATAGCAGCCCCCATCTGACTTTTTGTGGGCAAAGACAAGCAGACTTGAAAACAGACCCTCTCCAAATAACCCTGTGTCAGGGACTGAATGTTTGTGCCCCCCCCCAAGATTCTCATGTTGCAGCCGTAACGCCAGGATGGTTGTATTTGGTGTAAGGAAGTCATTAAGGTCAAGTGAGGTCATAAGGGTGGGACCCTGATCCAATACGATTAGCATCCTTACAAGAAGAGTCACCAGAAAGCACTCTCTCTCCCTCTCTCTCTCTCTCCCCCTGCCACCCTCTGTGAGTGAGCACATACCCAGGAAAAGCCATGTGAGCACACAGGAAGAAGGCAGCTGTCTGTATGCCAGCAGGAGAGCTCTCACCAGAACCCAAACTGGCGGGAATCTTGATCCTGGACTTCCAGGCGCCAGAGCTGCGAGAATATGAATTTCTGTTGTATAAGCCACGCAGTCTGTGGTACTGTGTTATAGCAGTCTGAGCAGACTAACATACTCTGTCACTGCTGAGTGCTGAATGGGTCTCTCGCCTGCTGAAGAATGCCGATGGCTCCCCACTGCCTGCAGGGTAAGGTCCAGACTCCAGCACCTGGTCCCAACTGGGTATTAATTAATTGACTAATGGTGGCTGAATCAGACCCTACTTAGGTGCCTTCCTGGAGTTGCTCTGCCGCAGCTTCCTCCTATACCATCCGGCAGTTACTTTCTCAATGGAGAGCCAGGCTGCCACCATTGCATCTCACCTAACACCACCGCTCTCTCAGCCTCCCCTAGGATGACTCTGGCACAGCCTCCCCTGCATCCAACACAGGAGCCATAGCTGCTCCAGTGCCCAGGTTCAATCCACTGGACATAAGGAGGTGCTGGTGGTTCTCACTTCCGGACTCAGCTGAGGCACCATACCACAGGGCGTGGGATTTGGCTTCCCCAGTGGCTGCCCAGAAGGGCCAGGTGATATGACCCAGAAATGCAAGGGAGTTTCCTCATGGGGAAAACTGGGACCAAGGAGAGACCAAGATGCTGGCTGATAGACTCTCTGCCTTCTTCTACCCTGGGCAAACTGTTCTGAGTCACACTGGTTCCACTCGGCCTAACCACAGACATCCCTCATGAGTCAGCAACTGACTGGCTTTCTCTCCTCACTTCCTTACAAAGCTGTGGCTGGCCGGCACTTGCTTTTCCTCCTTGGTTGCCTCCTTCCCTTCTCTTCTCACTCTCCTTGCCCTGGGACTGTACCCCTACCCCCAGGATAGCACCAGCACTAAGTTTTGCCGCAAGCTCTGTTTTCTGGGAACCTAAAATATACTCAGTCATGGATGGCCCTTGGTGCCAGTAGGGCTTTACTCAGAGTTAAGACCAAAAGAGAAGATGAATTATTGACTTTGAGAAGGAAACAAGATACTGCTGACCCTCTGATGAGGGAAAGTGACCCAGATCCATGGAGACACAGACAAAGAATCTCTCCTGCTTCCCATGCTGCTCCTGGAAATGCTTCCACCCATGGGAAGGCAAAAGCAGCCCAGGTTCCCTGGGGACTTGACTTCCCGAAAGACATTGAAGGGATTCAAGCCTGTTGCTAGTCTGAGGAGCATCTGATAAACAATTTATACGAGAGTGTAAAAGACATACTACGGAACCTCTGTTTTCAGAAGGAGCCCATGAGAACTGCTGATGCTAACATTTGCTGAGTCTTTATTGTGTTCCAGGAACTAAGCTAAGCCCTTTACCTGCACTGTTCATTTAATCTTCACAAAAACCCTATGTACTGTTATTAGTGTTAAGTACTATCATTATTGCCCCTTTCACAGATGAGAAAATGGGTGCTCAGACAAGTTAGGTAACATGCCTGAAACCACGCAGAAGGGACTCAACCCATACCTAAAGAGGGAATGCTGAGCACGGTGATGGCCCATAAGGAAGACACTTTGGGGGTACAGCCCTCCTAAGGAAGCCTTTGGGTTGGTATTTTCTGTGGCATTAGAAATATCATTACTTCTGTACTAGGTAGGGATGTATGTACAACATGATAAATATAATTAACACTGCTATAGTTATACATGAAAGTTGTTAGGAGAATAAATTCTAGGAGTTCTCATCACAAGAAAAATTTTTTTTCTATTTTTTTAAATTTTGTGTCTACATGAGATGATGGATGGTCACTAAACTTATTGTGATAATCACTGCGTGATGTATGTAAGTCACATCATTATACCATACACCTTAAATTTATACAGTGCTGTATGTCAATTATATCTCAATAAAACTGGAAGAAAATTAATGAATATACATATATACATATATATATATATACATAATGTATTAGGTATTTGAAAAGAAAAAACATCCTTTGCTCCTTTGTTTCCCGTAAGGCCAGCCCTGGCCTCAAGGTCCCTCCCCAGCCCGAGATGGGTAGAGAGGTGCTGAAACATCCAAAGTGACCCTTCCTTTGCACCCTCACAGGGGGAAGTCGGTGGGGGCTTGAGAAGCAGGCAACAGGGCACAGTATTTGTCTCTGGCTCCCATATGACATAGGTGGCTCTGGTCAGAAGCAGCTGCCGGTGGAATAAGAAAGTCTCCTCCCCCCAGCTGCTCCTCCCAGGGTCCCAGGGCCTCTACCCACCAACCAATCCCTCTGCTCAACGGAGGGAAAAGCAGAGGTTTCTTGGGCTTCATTCTCCCCCAGTTCCCCAGTTCTGAGAGGGAGTTCTGGACCAGAAAGAATAAAAGAAAAAGCAGCAATTCTTAATATAATGACATTGAAGAAGAGCAACTCCATTTTACCTTGAAAACTGCATAACTGAAAGCAGAGTCTATGTAGACAATGCAAATGATATGCATGTAATATGCAAACGTAATGCAAATGATCCAGGGCCGGGTCAGGGCTAAGGCGCCCAGTGGCCTCTAGGGGGAGGTAGAGGAAAGCGAACCCAGGGTAGTTAGGACCTGGGGTCAGGAACCAGGTGATGCTTTGGCTGGGAGCACCTTAGAGAGGACCCACGTCCACAGCACTGTGAACCTTCCCAACCCCACGGACTCTTCCAGTCACACCAGCACTGCACTACATACACGTGTACACACACACACACACACGCACACACAACTGTTGTCACCACAATGACACACACATTAAAACACACACACACTCACAGAAACACACAGTCATGCTGTCATGAAACACTGACGCACAGACACCCAGCCATTCACAAAGACACAGAGACTCACTTACACACCCACTCATTCCACCACACACATGGATGAACGCAAACACATATGCAGACACACACACGTAGAAACACACCAACACGGACACAAACACAGACGTACACATCTCCATGCTGACCCAGTGCAGCCAGTCTGATAAATCTATCTGGAAAAGAAAACAGTCTAGACGTACTGAATACCTACTGTGTACCAGGCATGGTGCAGGAAATTTAAATCCTCATTTGATCTTCACGAAGCAAGATTAAGAAGTGGGATGTAGAGGGGTGAATATTCCAATATTTACTGACAAGAAAAAGGAAACCCAAAGGTGAGTGGATAGCCCGAGCTTACCCAGTAAGCAGCCGGAAAGAGAGGGACCCAGTTTCGTAGGGTACCATGAAGCCACGCCATTCCCCCTCCCCCAGCAGAGCCTTCCCTGTACACAGTGGGACACAGACATCACTGCCAGCTCTTCACTCCTCCACCTCGCGGTCCTCCCCAGACAGCAGTTAACCTCTGGCTTCCTCAGAGACACTCCTGCCCTTCTCCATCTGGCCCCTTCATCACTTTGGCTGGGGTGTGCTCTACCATGCGACCTCACGTTACTTCTGGCCTTAGTATAATCTAATTTGGAAATCTCCTGGGGGAGGAAGGCAACCACTTCTTTCAACCCAAATGGGATATGAGACTGGATTTTCAGTCTCTGCCTGTCTCTGGGCGAATGTTCACACTAGAAAAATGACTCTTTCCCCAAAAGTATACAAACTTTAAATGCCACTCTGCCCACCACTTCCTACACACACACACACACACACACACACACACACACACACACACACACACACACACACACACACACACACACACACAGAAAAGGAAATGTGCTTTTCAGGGCAAAGAATGAGTAATATTTGTCACTCCCTGCCATAAAGTCACCATGTCACTTTGGGCAAGTCACCCACCATCCCAGGGTCTCAGTTTCCTCATTTGCCTCATTTGAGAGATAAGACAAGCTGATTCTCCAGGCCCCTCCCTCCCCCACTTTCCATCTCCCTGATAGCACAAGAGCCTGAGGCTGGCAGCTGCCCTGCGATGTTCCCCAGAACTGTCCCCTGACCTTGGGGACTCACTGCTAACGCTGGGATCTGACAGGAGCGCGGGCCTGGGCCCTGCCAGGGAAGGACAAGGTCAACCACAGCCCCAGGCGTTAGGATTCAGCCATCACCCCCGGGCCTCTGGCCTGCCTACCTGAGATATTCTATGTCCCCCTGGTAGCCTCAGAGGTTCAAAAGGGAGGTCAGCTTGGAGCAGGGGAACCCTGAGATATAACAAGGCCGTGATTTCGGAGCAAGCTGGAAGAGTTGCAAAATGCCACACTGAGGGTTCCGAGTGTATTTTAGGACCTTGGGCTCTCTTTCCAAATTAATATTCATGGGGACAGGCGTGCCATCTATTTGCATATGTAGATTGTTGCTCATCCACTGCAGGATAAAAAAGTTTTGGGGTGTTATTATTTACTATAGTTATTTTAAGCTTGGATGATAAACCAGTCGAGTCAGGCAGGGGGAGGGCAGCTTCCAAGGGCAGGAGTAAGTTTTAAATAATTTTCGATCTGAGGAAAGGTGGGTTCCAGATACCCAGGAATGAGTCACGCCAACCCTGACCGGCAGCATCAATTCCAGGACAGCCCTTCCAAGGTCATCCCATTCAGCCCCTACCTCAGAAAGCCTGGCCACCTCACATGGTCCCACAGAAGCCTTTGGGAAACCAAGCCCACCAGTATCACTCAAGGTCATGGTTGAGAGGCAGGCAGGCACAGGTTTGGGGTGTGACTGTGGGCAAGCCACTTGAGCCCTTGTTTCTGAGGATAATGACCTGCTTTGCAAAGTTGTAAAATACACACTAGAAAGTTATGGAGAGGGATGGTGGTGATGGCTGCGTGATATTATGAAGTATTTAATACTAGTGAACTGTACACTTCAAAATGGTTAAGATGGTAAATTTTATGTTATGTGTATTTTATCACAATAAAAATAAAGTTTTTTAAAAAAGGACAAACTTGAAAATAAATGCACCAAAAACGTGCTTGTTAAAGTGTGAAGCCCTAACCAAGGTAGCCGTTGTTAAGGTATCTTCTCTCCTAGGGTAACTGGCATCCACTCCTCCCACGCACCTTCAGGGAAGCCTCCATCCCCTGCCACTGCCATCCAAAGCCACCCGAGGATCTGAGAACCATTATCCTGCTCTCTACTAGCTTCACTTCTCTTTTCTGCATCAAATAACACCCTAACTACTCCACCAGAAAGCAGTGAGTCCACTGGGAGAATCTAGAGGTTCCCAAACTACTCCAGAGTCCTTGTACTCTGATCAAAGAGCCCTGAAACCTGGTGAGGGTCCGTAGGGAAGGAGGCAGTGAAGCCTGGTAGCAAATTCAGGGGCTCTGAGTCATGCAGACCTGGGTGGAATCCAGACGCTGCCAATGTCCAGTGGGACCTTGACTGTTCAATTTCTCTGTGCCTCAAACTTCTCGTCTGTACGATAAGGCTAATACTATTCTACCTACCTCTTGAGATAGTGGTGCATGCAAAGGTCCAACATGTGGTTTCTATTATTAGGATTGCAGAACCATCAGCCACAGCTCTAGCATTAACTCTTTCAGACCCCTGGGGGCGCTCTTTCAGAGCACGCAACATTTGTTCTCAAGCAGGGGTTCCTTAGGCACTGAAGTACTAGTGTTGTGGTTTCATCTCAGTGATCAAGTAGTCACACTCAGTCGCAAGGCAGCTTTGCGTCAGCGTCTGTTGTTGCACTAGAATTAAAGAGAGCTCCTTTCATTGTTGTGGGCTAATGACAAAAAAGTGGCTGCCTGACACACAAATGCTTTTGTGCCAAGGGCTGGCCAGATGACCCTTCAGCACGTTGTAGGAACAAAAGCTTCACAGTTGTTCAAGCTAAGAGAAGCAGGGGGAGAGGTGAGTCACCACAGGGCGTGTGGTGGAGGAAGCGACCAAAACCATGATCATGTAGCAAGGGTTGATGTAGTCTTAGCACAACAGCATCTATCACGTTAAATTAATATTGTTAATCTGAATGTTATTGGCTTTGTAGTTTGCATTTTAATTTATAAACTTGTTTGGGCGCTAAGACTATGAATGAGCTATAAGCATAAGTTGTTTATGTCTAGTTTTGTGTTTATATATATATAATATATATATTATTATATTAGTAATTTAAGACAATATTGGAGGTCTGTGGGAAGCCTTTTCCTCCTTTTTTTTTTTTTTAATTTATTTCTGGCTGTGCTGGGTCTTCATTGCTGCATGCAGGCTTTCTCTAGTTACAGTGAGCGGGGGCTACTCTTTGTCGTGGTGCGCGGGCTTCTCATTGCGGTGACTTCTCTTGTTGCGGAGCACAGGCTCTAGGCGTGTGAGCTTCAGTAGTTGTGACGCACGGGCTTAGTTGCTCCACGGCATGTGTGATCTTCCCGGACCAGGGCTCGAACCGTGTCCCCTGCCTTGGCAGGCGGATTCTTAACCACTGCGCCACCAGGGAAGTCCCTCTCCCTTTAAAATGGAACCATCTGTACATTTCTCAAGTTTTAAAACCATTGACCTAAAGATTAATGCAGAGACCAAGCCTAAAAATCAGGTTAATTGTTCATTTTCTTCTACAGTGGATGGGCAGAGGGGAGGTTTGGCTGAGAAGAAACTGCAATAGGTGAAGGTTAAGTGATTTGCCCAAGGTCACTCATAGGTCAGTCTCCACACTCAGGATCCCTACCTTGGATGTCAGGGAAGTCTCTGGACTCTTGGGTAAATTCCTTCCTCCTTTGCTCCTGAAACATCTTATTCTACTTTGACTAAACAATAAAGGCTAATAAACAAGTGGCTTTCTCTGCACCCCAGCTCCTCTCCCCACCACACCTCAGAGCCAAAATTTCATCCAAGTCCTGAGGAAAAGTGGATTCCTCTCCCAGCTCCAGGCAGAGGTTTCCAGAGGCTCCCACCTCAAAGTGCTCCAAGGATGTCCAGAATAAAAGATTTCCTGTCTATTGTGAAGGGATAATGAACATAGTATGAAGAAAATTCCACCCACAGATCTTTGCAGAGCCTGCCCCTTTCCCACTTCTGACACCAGCATCACCAACAGGTAGACACTGAGCCCTGCTCAGTGCTGGCTCCTGGGGAGAAGGGATAAACCAGTTTCAAGGAGCTGGTTTGTTAGGGAGGTGAGACCTACACAGACAGAGCCCAGGTGAAGATGAACCAGCCAGCAGATATTCAACAGCTCGGTTGTGTAGTGGAGAGATGGGAGCTGTAGGAACTCAGGGGAGAGGTAGATCAATGAGAGATGGCAGAGATGGAAGCCCCCTAGAAGGTGGGGGGCCAGAGCTGAGCTGTGAAGGCTGAGTGGGACCTGGCTGAGTGGAGGGAAGTGATCATTTCAGCCAGTGGCAAAAGCTGGGAGAAGGCAACAGCGTTCCTGAGGCAGTGAGAAAGCTGAAGGTGGGCAGCCCTCACCTCCTACCAAGCTCCCCTCCTTCTCTCCACTGTCACCTTCCTGCTTATCCTTGGACGTACCAGGGGAGTTCTCACCTCAGGGCCTTTGCACTTACTATCCCCTCTGCCTGGTGTCCCTACTCCCAGATACCCACGTGGCATCCCTCCTCTCAGTCTCTGCTCAAATGTCACCATCAGAGAGGACTTCCCTGACCACACTGCATCCCATCACCATACATACCCCTTCACCTTGCTATTTTTCTTCATTGCAACAAGCGTAAAGTATATAATGTGTTCAATTTTTACCACCTGTCTCCCCCACTTCAATGCAAGCTCCATGAAGCAAGGGCTTTGTTTTGTTCCCTGCTATACTGAGTATGTGATCAATGATCAGTATTTATAGAATGAATGAATGAATGAATGAGAGGAAAGAAGAATGCTTTGAAAGGATGGAAGAATGCCAGTCAAAGCTCCTGGAGGTAGCAGAGACCTCCTTCCTGTTGACAGGTCAGCAGTGTCTTCCTTCCACATGTAAGACACCAGAGACACAGAACAGGAGTGGTGGCAGGCGAGGGTGGATGGATACAAAGGGTCAAGTGGGGGTAAAGGGAGGGCAGAGGAGTTAAGAAACCCTGGCTCAGATCCAGCTTGATCCCACTAGCAGAATGTTTTATGCTATCAAAGGAATCTCTGGCCCAGGCTTGAGGGTGGCAGGAGAGACAGTCAAGGTAAAAAGGTGAGGGGTCAAAATGAGCCACAACCTAACGGGGGGTGGAAGGTCTTCAGGAGAGAGTTGTTGTAAACATCAGAGTTTAAAAAGTCCCCCAACACACAAGAGAGGGCCTGAGTCTTATCAGAGACAAGAGACAGAAGGAGGCTGTGGGACACAGCACATGGGGAAAAGAGACTGGGAGAACAGGGCACCCATGGGTCAGGAGAATGTCGGGAAGAAGCCACTTAACCTCTCCCCGCCTCCACTTCCTCACCTGTAAAATGATGACCATAATTCCGACCTCACAGGGTGGTTACAAGGATGAGTTAAAACAACTCCCCAAAATCACCTAAACTAGTGCCCAGCATATAGTAGGCAGGCATTCATCGAATTGAGTCCCGCCTCCAAAGTGAGGTTAAGGTAAAAAGGGTGAACATTACCTGACTTTTCAAGTAAATAATCTTATTTCCCTTATTCCTGTGATTTATTAATTCAATAAATATTCACTGAAGTGCCCTGTGCTTGCATGTCACAACTGGATACAGAGAAGGATCCACTCCCACCCCGTCTCAGACCTCGACGGCCTTACCTCCAATTGGGAAGACGAGGAACATTTCAACAAAATGCTGAACAATGACCCTAGAGTGTGTTATGAAGTACCGAATTTGTGGTGTAGGCAATAATTGCTACAGAAGTTCAGCGGAAGGAAAGACCGATGCTTTGAGATGGCTGTGGGCTCTGGTGTCAGGGAAGGTCAAATGAGGATGTGGCTCTAACAATGGCCTTGAAGGAAAGGATGGTTTGGCTTAAACACGGAGAAAGGCAGAACTTGAAGCAGAGTCAAAGGTGGTGGTGAGTCCTGACAGGTAAAGATGGGGAGAAAGGATGCAGGCAGATTGTGGAGACTTACGAGGGTCAATGTGAGGAGTCTGGGCTTCATCCAGTGAATACTATGGGGGAAAATGTAGGGTAAAAATGACATTTTAGGATGACTTGAAGGAGGGAGATAGAGGCTGGGAAACGGCACCTCAGGCAACATAATGTGTCTACAGCACAGATTCTAGGCTCATGGCCACCTCTGCACTAGAATTCCAGACGATACTATTTGCAGAGCCTCATAGACTGCTCCTGTAGGAGATGTACGTCCCTATGACCCCCAGGCACTATGCCTTGGGGCTGGGAGGTCAGATCGGGAGGCCACTGCCATCACCCGGCACGAGGTGGAAAGAACCTGTACAAAGGGAAAGTCTCATGCCAGAAAGGAGGACTTATATTCAAGAAACATAATGAAAACGAAAGAAAGTCGGTGCTTCAATACAGGAAATAGAGGAAGGAGGCAAAAGTGTTGCTAAGGTTTTGAGCCCAAGCATCTGGGAAGACCGTGTTGCCAACAAGAATGAAGAATCCAGAAGGGCAGATGGCTTGAGAAGTGGGAAGACATTAGATTTCATTCTAGGCATATAGACTTTATAATGGCAGCCAAACAGCATCATCATCATCATATCATCTAATCGGCAACTGAAGATAAGATATAGGATCTCATCTTGGCCTAACGGTCCCATTTTACCACTAAGAAAAGAAAAGCAAGAGGCAGCAAGCTGGGCAGGAGCTCATAACCCATCCATACTAAGATGCTGGAGTTCCTGTATGCACTATGAACAACCTCCTCCAGGAAGTCTTCCCTAACTACTGTGGCTCCTACTGATGTCATGTTCCTCCTACCATGGTTGGTCTGCAAGTCATAATTATTTGTTTACTCTCTGGGTGTGTCTCTCTGATCTGATAGTCTACATGGTCTAGTCCTCACATGTCTCCTGCACTAGATTATAATCCTTTGATGTCAGAGATCAAATCTTCAAATAATGTACTTCTTCCATACTAATCAAGTGCAATTATTGAGTTAATTCAGATTTATCTGCCCAATAAATCCCTATTGCCCAGATGAGTAAACTGAGGCACAAAGAAGTGAAATACTTTGCTTAGGGTCACAGGGCTAAAAAGGAGTACAGAAAATTCAAACCCAGGTCTTAAACTCTAGAGCAGATATTGTTGATCGCTCCTTTCTTCTTTCCAAAAGCCTCCTAATTTTTTTCCTCTCTGAGGCTCAACACACAAATCAAGATTATTCTAGATCAATTACGATGGTCTCCTTCCTTTGCCTGTGTCTGGCTTATGCATGAACATGTGACTCACAATCCCAGCCAACTGGACACGAGGGAAAGTCTGCTGAGCCTTCTGGTAAAGGTTCCCCTCCTGCCTTTTCTGCCTCTGCATATTGTAAAGGTGTAATACATGGATCTGTTACAGCCATCTTGTGACCATGAGACCAAGAAAAGACGAAAAGAATCTGAACCTTTGATGATGCTGTTGAACCACTGAAAGAGCTAAGCTTGGGGCAGACAGCCCACACCTGTTGTACTGGGAGATACTAAGTTCCTTATTGTTTCAGCCAGTTGTGTTCAGGTTTTTTGCTACTTGCAGCCCCGACTGATACCCATTCCAATCAAGGGCTCTTGTCACTACAGGTACTGAGCCAAGCATTATGGGAGATATACAAGTAAAAGTCCTGGTCCCTGCCCTCATTGTTCCTTTCCCAAGATTAGATGTTCAATAAGTATTCAATCTATCTCTGATTGATTGATTCTCCCTTTGCTCATCAGTTACAAAGGATATATTCCCTGAAGGCATCTTTCTTCCCTTTACTCAGACTCACTGATTATCTCTAAATTTCAGCCTCACGTTTGGACTGTGGTCTCAACACTACCGACCAGGTCCTTCCCCATCACCAGGCACCACCTCTAAGGATCAAGCTAAAAGCGAGGGACTCACGCTTAGCCCAGAGAGACCATCAGCGAAACTCCACACTCCTAAATATTTGTTCTTTGAAATGTCTTTCTCAATTAGATCTCACCCAAATGTTTGAGAGTCAGGCTGAATTCCAACTTCCTGCTCCAGAACAAATATGTTGAGCCTGCATAATTACTGCAGCCAGCTTTATTTGCTATAAAAACATGGATTTTTTTTTTGCTCCTTCTCGACAGTAAAATAATAAATAGAATCCAGATGAAAAATACCAGCATTTAGTAGAACAACTCTTTTATGGTTCTTTTCTTTGGGGTCTAATTAACACATTGGGGATAAAATGTGTTTTTACATTTACCCAACCAGCTAAGGTGAGACACAAACTCTCCTTTCCTCCTGCTGAGATACAGCTTCACATCAGAAACACAGGTGAAACAGACAGTTTCAAAACATTTTGAAATGTTCCACAAACAGATCTGTATACCTGTGAGGTGGACCTCCTCCAGTCCCTCTCTGTTCACACTGTTCAATTTTTTTCTCTGCCCCTTAAAAACACATTACATAGTTGCTGTCAAATGAAACACAGATAGCCCCATTAGCCAGAGAAGCAATCTCTCTTTCTTTCTTTTAAATGAAGAAGACATGCCTTTTAGGACAATGACCACCGGGGCCATGAAAGTTTCATGAGGGGCTCTTGGAGTGGATGACACCTTTACAATTATAACAGTGCTATAATAAACCCCCGCAGAGCCACAGGGCATGGAGTCTACATCCAACACACGACACCTATTTATTCCCCAATTATATTGCAATATATTCTCTCTGTATGTGTACTGATGAAGATAAAATATTCTTTTAATTCTGTGGCCTCCTGGGAGGTAAAGGAGAGGGGATCATGCATAGGTGAATTCTGGGAGTTCCTAGAGTTCAATCACAGCCTTTGTTCCAGGCTCCCTCATTGCATAATCTCAAGAAAATCACTCACTTTCCCTTGTTCTAACACAGTGGTTCTCTCATTGCGGGGGTCCGGGGCCAAGAGCATTAGCATCACCCGGGAACTTGTTAAAAATTCAAATTACTGGGCCCACTCCGGACTCTTTGAGTCAAAAATTCTGGGGGTGGAGCACAGCAATCTGTGTTTAAACAAGCCTTCCACATTGAAGTCTGAGAAGCACTGGTCTACAAAACAGGAAGGAAAGAGCATTATTTTAAATTGAATCAGGGATCAGGGATACCTGGACGCTACAGGGCCTGGGCTCCTTTCTGCAGAGCTGTCTCAATCTGCAGTCGGGGCCCCATTTACCCATCTGTATACAGTGGGGCTGCAGCGTTCACCAAGAAGCTGTGGATGCTGGAATTTGACAGGTCCATGGTTACCTGGCACCAGTCTCTATGGATAGCAAGATCACAGTTGCCAATACTCACCAGCTCCCTCCCGCAATACTCTGACTGGCAGAAGCTCTGCAGAGTGGTCCTCCAATGCCACATCTAAGGTCATCATTGCAGCTGCCTCTGGGTTACCCTTGGCAACCAGGAGCCGGGGTCATGGAAGCCCACAGAATCTCCAAATCTCATAGTCAGTAGCTTCAAGCCTTTTCACCTCAGAGCCTTGAACCACTAGAGGGGAGGCTCAGGACTAATTTTTTTTTACATTGTCCCATTTCAGCACTTCTTCAGACATCTTTTGTGTGTTTGCCTCCACTCTACAACTAGACTTTAAGCCTGTGGAGGATGACACCTATAATGTCAGCATCACGAGGTATGGGACTCTGACTGACTGGCTCACGGCTGTCTCCCAAGGCCTAGGCCAGTGCCTGGCACAAAGTAGGAGCTCAAGAACTGTTTGTTGACTAAATATTCCTAGCACGTTAAATGCCCTGACCATACTAAGTCCAACTGTAGGCCCCAAACCTTCAAGCATCTAGAAGTTATGTTTGGAAAGGGGCAAAGAAACTATGTGAAACCCCAGGGAAGAAGGAGAAAAGGGAAAAGGGGAAGCAAGAGCCTGAATATTTCCCAGCTGGAGCCACAACACTTGGCTCATAGAGCGCTGACTACCCAGCCAATTTCTCACCCTGAATTAGGAACTAGAAGACCTCTGGGCCAGGGTTGGGTTTTTTTTTTTTTTTTTTTTTTGGTTTGGCTTTGTTGTTTTGTTTTTTGATATTAGGATCCTTGTGCAGGGAGGGGCCGGAGCTGAAGGGTGATCAGGCACTGACCACAGCTTCTGAGCTTGAGTTCTAAGCAGCTGGGTCTTCTAGCTGCCCTCATGCTTCTCACTCAAAGGCCAAATTCTCATTGGTGCTGACTCTACTGTCTTTTGACCAGACACTTAAGGAGAGCTTTTCTAACCTCTTGGGACTCAAGCCTCATGCCCCATGATCCTTCTCCCTCAATTAGAAATCTACCCAAGACTCAATTCCAAATCATCCCTTCTCCAGGTGCTATCCCTAATCCTGCCCCCTCCAAATAGTGATTTCACCTGGGAAGCCTTCCTTGACTACAAAACAGAGGCTGCTCTTTCCCTGTGGACTGTACTTTATGGGGCTGGGCCGAGTCTTAAGGGTTTCCTTTACCCCCAGACTTCAGTGCAGGGGCAGGATAGATATGCAACCAACCGTCACCTAAGTGATTTAACCTGGGGGATGATCACAGCACAGCACCTGACAAGAGACCAGTCCTCTACCTCTAACCTCACACACACCCAGTCCTGCAGCCTCCAAAGGCCTTACAGTGGCCTGGCTGGGAACACTTGCCCTGGGCTGAGAAAGTGGTAAGGACAGCACAGAGTACTAGAAAAAAAGCCCTGAACTAGGAGTCAGGAGACCTGGTTTACATTCCCTCACACCCTTAACTAGCTCTAAGCGAATCCTTTCACTTCTCTGTGCCTCCGTTTGCTGATCTGTGAGTTGGGAGGGAGAGGTGGAGACTGCAGTCGCGGACCTGGAATTTTTAGCGGCTTAAACAGCATATGATCTAAGGAGAGAGCTGCTGCGTGATGTGCAACCAGGGAAAAACCCGCCAAAGGAGCTGAAGATGGAGTGTCTGTAGACGGTCGATTCGACGCCCTGCGGGGATCCCGCCCAACTGTCAGGGGACAAGGGCCGAGGGACCCTCTCCGCAAAGCCCCCAACTCTCGGTCCCACTAAAGCTGCTCTAAACCCTTCAAAAGAACCTCTCCAACAGCACTCCAACAAAGCGGGCTGCGAAGCCAGGGTCCCGCGACCTCCGCGGAAGCCGCACCGAGTTAAGTACGGCCTCCTGGACTCCGGGAACGAGAGGACACGTGCCCCCAGCAGGCTGCGAAACACCCGGCCAGCCTTCGCTTGCCGACACCCCTACTTTCCCGGCAGAGCGTGGAAGGGGCGCTGATGCTCGCGCACGAGTACCATGGCCTGAGCGAGCAGAGATGGCCCGGAGCCCAAACCACCTAAAGGCCTCCTCCAACCTCCTGGAGGCCTTGCTCTTTGCGTCCCCGTGGGGTGGCGGGGGGGGTGGGGAGGACGGTACGGAGCGGGAGATCCTGAAGCGGAGCCACCCAGGTTCCGGTCGGGTGACGGCTCCGTCCCACTCACAGACCTTGACTCCCTCGAGGAACGATTTTGCGTATTTTTCCTCGTATTTTTTCAAACAAATAAGGAAAATAAACCAAGCGCAGGAGGAAGGCGGCTGCGTTCTGCTGCTCCAAGGGACCACAACCACCACCCGCCCCACCTCCAACACCACCGCCCAGGACTAGGTGAGAACTTGGGAACTTCGGAACCGCGCTTCAGGCGCGCACTGGGAGTGACTAGCTTCTCTTAACTTCGGGAGCTGGGGTCGCCGCCGACGGCAGGAGGGACGTCCGGGGAGTCGACTCGGACTTCCCCTCAGAGTCGGGACGACTGGATGAGAAAGACAGGAAAGGGGTATACGTTCCGTTTCGCGCCTCCAAAAAGCAAAAGTGCACATGGTACCGCCCGGGGCTCAGCGGCAGCTAGGCGCACCGCTGGCCACCTCAGGGGACCTGGCCGCGCCTCGCAGGCTCTACGCCCGGACCCCGGCTCTCCCGGGCGTCTCGGGGCGGCTCGGGGGCGGGAGTCCCCAGACTCAGAGGAGGGCGGGCGCCCTCCCTGGGACAACCGCGCCGCGCCGCTGCGCTCGGGTTTTCCCTCGCCGCGGGCGCTGCGTCCGGACTGAGGCCAGGAAGTCCGCGCCTGCCCACGCCGGGGCGCTCCACATCCTGCCCCGACCCCTGGCGTTCTACCGGCACTCACCTCCTCCCGCGCCAAACTCGGCTTCCGCAGCCCGGACCCCGGCAGGGCAGCGGGAATCCACGGGGCTGGTGTAAAGTTAGTCGCGGGGATGCAAAGACCCTTCTCCGGGATCAAAACCCCCAAACCCCGTCCCCCTGTGCCCACAGCGCTCCGAGGCTCCGCATCCTTGCCGTCCCCGCCCAGCCACCTACCTGCTTCGCGGCCCGCCCGGGGCTCAGTCGGCCAGTCGCGGTCCTGTCCTCCGGAGCCTGAGCCGCGCCGGACCAGGAGCCGGAGCAGCGAGCGGGCAGCCCAGAGCCGGGCGGCGGGCGGCGGGCGGCGGGCGGCGGGCACCGCGCACCGCGAGAGAGTGAGCGAGCCGGCGCGCGGCTGGAGCCGCGGATGCTGCCGCTGCCGCTGCCGCCGCCGCCGCCGAGCCAGCCCCCACCCGCTTCGTCCCTCGGCCCCTCCCTCTCTCCTTCCCTCCCAGCCTCCCTCCTCCCTGCTCGTGGCTCCCTCGCTCCGTTCTCTCCCCCCACCCACCGCCTCTTTTTTTTTCTCCTTCTCCCTCTTCGGTCCTTTCAGACCCTGCTTTCTCGCTCTCGCTCGCTTGTTCTTTTTCCTCTTTCCGTGTCTCCCTCCAGCCTTCCTTTGGTTTCCTTTTTCTCTGAACCTTTCCCAGTCCCTCTTCTCACCTCCCTCCACCACCACCCCCCAACTTTACGTTCATTCCCTCGTCTCCGTTTCCTCCTTTCTCTCTCTTGCCCCTTTCTATCTCTTTTCGCTATTTTCTCCTCCTTTTAACCTTCTCCTGTGTCTGCCCTCCTCTCTCATCCCTACTCCCCCTCTCCCTCGGGTGGGTCAGAGTGGCCTGCGTTCCGCCTCCGTCTCCCAGCTTCGGTCTGGCGATCCCCCCGGGGGTCAGGAGGACCGGGGGAGCCCCCGGGCCGTGCTGGTGACAGGCTGAGGAAGGAGGGAGAGGGACGAGCCAGAGCTGGAGACGAGGGCTTGAGAAACAGCTGGGCAGGGGGCGGGCAAGAAGGCCGGGAACTCAGACTGTCAGGCCTCTAGGCCAGCTGAGCCATGCTGGGTAAGATGAGGAAACTGAGGCCCTGAGAGAAGAGAGCAGGGACTTGCCTTGCTGAGGTCTACTCCAGAGGCAAGGCCTAGACCATCACTGCTCCTCGCAGCCTGGGAAGGACTCCTCCGCTGACAGAGGCCCATCCACTGCTTCCAGCCTCTCTGCCTGGCCCCAGCCCCAAGCTCCCAGGGCCACCAGGAGGAAGCCTTCTCCCTCCAACAGCACCTTACGCCACTGCACTGCCCGCACAATATTCTTAGGGGGTCTGAGCCAGGCAGAAGGGAGCACCTGGCTTGGAAGTAACAAAGGGAACCCCTTCTTCCCACCCGCACTCCTCCAAGCAATGAGGGACTTACCGACTACTGCTTATCAGGGATGGAGTAGCAGCAGGGTGCTTTGCTTGTGTTGTTTGTCTCCTTTTCTCCTTGAACTACAATGAGAGCAGGAAGGCCCAGACTTGGAAAAGGTGCTGTACACACCTCAGGAGAATAATTATTTTGTGAATAAAGCAGACACATTGTCTGAGGCTTTGGGAAATGCATGTCTGTACATGTGTCTGAGCACCTAGCCCTCTCAGTTCAACCATTGATAATGGACTTCATTCTGGGTCTGATGGGGTAAGTCCCACCCCTAGAAGTTTTTCCTGGCACTTCCTCATTTCAGCCCAGTGGGATCCAGAGGAGAGGTGTAGGGTTCCGGTTCCCATGGACCCCGTTCTGCAGCTCTGCTTTGTCAAGACAGGATCATGATTCTCCTAGTTTCATCCCTAATTGCTGAGGCCAGAGTTTGTTCCCCTTCAGTACTGTCCCTTCCGTGGTACCAACCAGAAGCAGACCCTCCATCCAGCCCCTGGGTAGAAACCTACCTTGGGATATTGACAAAACCCCACACAAATATCACACCGAGTTACCTGCCTTGGGACATCAAATCAAATAATTAAACCCATGCCTCGGCCTCTGTTGTTCACACCACACAACCAGAAGAAGAGTCTGGTCAGGACTGGGGCCAGGTTGAAGCCAGTGAGACACACCTAGGGCACAAAATTCAAGGAGGTGCTCACTCTCTGGGTCGTGCAGTCAAATCTTAGGGCTATCACCAACCACCTGTGTCACCTTGGTCCATCGCTGCCCCTCTCTGGCCTTTCGTTTTCCCACCTGACTCTGAAGAGGCTGAAATAGATGTTCTCTAAGGGTTTCTCCAGCTCTCAGGCAATGCAGTTTGTGGGTATCAGAGATGCTAAAGGTTAAGAGAATGGGTTCTAACTTTCTCGGTTTGTATTCCTGCTCCACCACGTACTAATTATGACACTGGACAGCCACTTAACCTCTCCAGCTTCAGTTTCCCTATCAGTAAAATGGGAATGATAACATTACTGTGAGCCCTGTGAGGAAATATTACACGTAGTAGCGCGGGATAACTGTTAGCAACTAATATAATACAAGATAGGTTTTTGAATATCTTTTCTTCATCCTCACATTCCCTTTTGGATTATGAGTTGCAACTCCCACCTTCTCAAACTTCAGTTCTAACAGGTTTGGGGAGGTGGGCAGTTCTTCCTGGATAACCATTGCCCCCCACTCAGCAAGCAAATGCATGGGAAGCAACCCACTTCCCTGTCTCTCTCTCACACACTCCCATGCTGCCAGGTGTGAATTGCGTGGCTGAGTGTTGCTGGCCCCCTCCACGCGGGGCTGAGGATTGCCTGGTTTTCTGTCATACTCTAAAAAGCCACACGGATCTATAAAGCTACACCTTCTCCACCCAGCTGGCAGGCCTCCAAGGACACATGTCCCAACAGAGCCAGGAACACTTTTAGCAAATATCTCTGAGGGTCAGCTCCAGGTCACGCTGGAGCCCGCCATCCATCATTCGTTTGCCAGTCCCTGAGAGCCCGCTTATGGGAAGCACTGCTTTGCACATCCTATTGCTGTATAATATTCAATCCAACTGCAACAAGTTTATTTTGGAGTTATGACAACATCTAGGACCGCTCTACTCATCTGAAGGTATAACTGGAGACTAAAGTCCACTATTCTAAGCTATAAGCCCTGATCTCTGAAAGCTTACACTCTAACCAAGCAAGAAGACATTAAAACAGAGGAGTCGAGTGAGGTGATTGAGAGCAGGAGCCCTGGAAGCATCTGCTTGAGTTCAAATCCTGGCCCTGTCACTTGTTAGCTATGTGGCCTTGAGTGGGTGACTTCATTTATGCCTCTGTGTTCTCATCTGCAAAATGGGAAAAATAATGAGGTAAGCACTGCTATCATCCTCATCTCTTGGAGGAAACCAAGGCTCAGAGAGAATTCCCTAGCTGAGGGTCACACAGAAAGCAAGAAGAGCCCAAGCAGAATTAACTTCATAGCCCTGGCTCCCACCCTCTACCTTCTCTCAGCCTCTCTAATGCTTTTTTCTACCGGGCTCCAGAGTGTATCTTCTCCAGGGGGGTGGCATCTGAAACCCAGTTCCATTTCCACCTCTGCACACTTCAGCCTGGACAGGGGTGGAAGGTGAGGAGGCCAAAACTCTGGTGACCAAGGTAGGAAGACCTCCTCCTTCTCAGAAGTAGATTGTCAGAAGGCTAGGTTGCTGGGCAGAATGTCCAGGCTCAGACCATGATAGTCCACACGTTTTCCTTGCTCAAGTGTGCAGGAAATTCCCTTCATTTTCCTTCCCTCTGTCTCCTTTCCTTGCTGAGGGATCCCCCTTTTCCCCTCCCTCTTTCTGCAGAGCTCTGGCTCAAAGTCCCAGGGAGGAACACCCAACACACGCCAGGGATGGCTAGAATCTGTGAGTGGTGGAAAGATTTTTGGAACTTGCAGGGTCTTTTATTTTTTTTATTTTATTTTTAATTTATTTATTTTTTTTGCGGTATGCGGGCCTCTCACTGCTGTGGCCCCTCCCGCTGCAGAGCACAGGCTCCGGACGCACAGGCCCAGCAGCCATGGCTCACGGGCCCAGCCGCTCCATGGCACGTGGGATCTTCCCGGACCGGGGCACGAACCCGTATCCCCTGCATCGGCAGGCGGACTCTCAACCACTGTGCCACCAGGGAAGCCCTTGCAGGGTCTTTTAAACTCCTCAAGTGACACCTGACATATTAGAGCACTTGAGAAAATGTCTATCTTTCCACCAGACTCTAAGATTTGGGGTCTTATTTACCTTCATGTCTATTACGAAGCCTCACATTGGGCCTTGCCTTGTAAAAAGAATAAGTAAAATATTTACAATTTATTAATAAGGCCTATACATGATCTCATTTAAAACTCCCAACAATGCTATACAGCAGGCATTATTATCCCCCTTTCCAAAAGGGTTAACTGAAGGTCCAAGAGGTAACTTACCCAAGGCCACATAGCTAGAAAGTGACAAAACCCAAATTTGAACTCCAGCCTTTTCAAAGCTCTGTCCTCGATGCTATAGTGTCTCTCACTGCAGGGCTGGGACTAGGGTAAGGCAAGCAAAGGGCCAACTCTACCCTTGCACAACCGTGAGAAAAAGCAATCTTTGGATACTTCCAAAGAATTAGAGGGGACTGTGGGATCCCTGGGTCCTAGCCATTGACAAGGTGCAAAGAAGAAACTGTGGAGCAGGCAGAATCTAAGGCAACTCACCAGTGCTACATCTGCTCACATAACACACACTAACACAGTACACCCAGCACATCCTCAAATATGCCCACACACAACAACCCTGCCCAGGACACAAATTTGTAAGAGATAACAACCCAACACTCCTACATATACACCAACACAGCCCCAAAAATGCCTACATGCACGTATAATACAATTCCTACACTCACTTAAAGACAGGGGAGGGAGACAGAGGATCAGGAAAAACTCAAGTGGAATGACTCTTTCACAAGCTTTTTATGAACCCACAACCACCAATCGAAGTCTTGATTAACTTGGTTGTATTTATTAAATCATGTTCAATATTTAATAACTTTGAATATGGATTGAATATTTAATGAGATTGGTTGAGATCTATTTACGCATAAACGTCAGAAGTGCCAATCTCTTTGAATCGAGAATTGAGTTTGTGAATCGTTCTCAGAGGCTAGTGCTGGAGATCTCTGAATTCTACATTTCATGGGTTTCTTGAAAGTATAGGTTATCATCATGAAATTGTTACACTATTTGTTATGATGCTCCACTATTATAGATTATTATACAGTCCCAAGAAATGTGGCATTTAGACACCAGATTTTCTTGCATCCAGGCAAACTCGGATTGGGCCTCTTGTTCTCTTTCCTCCATGTTTACCAGGAAAAGAGACCAAATATGATGCTGTGAAATGCATCTTGTCTCAAGCCCTTAGTCCTTCCACAGGCACAAGATGATCTGGAAGCAATTTATGTGGCATACTTTACCCAAGACCAATTTGTCCAAGAGAGGGAACTCTTCTTTGTGCAATGGAGACAAGCAACATGAATTTCTGATTCTTTTGTATTGCAGTAAAAGGATCGGATGCAAAACGAGGCCTTCTGAGGCATCATGGAGATTCGGGAAAATCCTCGGAGGATTTGAGATTCTGGAAATCAATGAATGAACTTAATATACCCATATGTGCAGATTTCACATAAGTTACAGTTATATCATGGATGCTATCTGGGTAAAAAGTCATTATAAAATGTGGTTTGTTAGGGGTCAAATTTAAATCATTGGAAATAGCTCCTATACCACAGCAGTCTGCAGCCCAGCAGGATATAAACTGCTTACAAAAGGGAGCAAATGCATTCTTCATCAAATAACTCATCTCATCCACACACCCTTGTCATATTCTGATTTGCTTTGATTTGGGGTCCAAAGTAAACCTAAATAAATGCTCCCAAAAGAATAGTAATGACAATAAAACCATTTGGTGGAGAGTAAACCTCTGACTCAAGTCAATGTCGGCATATTTCTTCGATACTACAGCATTTTTAAATTTTATTTGCAACAGTTAATTGGGGAAACTATACCTCTAAACACATCCCCCCCTCTCCCCATCTTCAATAATCTGTCAACCATTACATCCTACCTGGTAGCCGCACCAGTTTACTGCAGGTCCCAAAGTCAATACAGTGTTCTGAACCCCCTGGTTTTATCTCCGCTGTTCTCAGAACCTGAACGCCCTTCCCATCTTCTCTCAAGCTTGGCAAACTCCAGGCTCATCCATTAAAAGTCTGCTCATTGACAAGGCCTTCCTTGGCCCCCTCACCCTACCTGTTTACCTACTTCAATTAGCACTCTTCTCACTGTCATTTGACAGTGGTGAACTGAATGATGAATTCCATAAAGTCATTTCAATATCTCCAGTGTCTTGCACAGTGCCTAGCCATGTTGCATGGATGCATGGATGGTAAAACTTGGATGGGTGAATGGCTAGTTGAACTTGGAAATAAAGGCACATTTTTTTTAATATAAATTTATTTATTTATTTATTTTTAATTTTTGGCTGTGTTGCGTCTTTGTTGCTGTGCGCGGGCTTTCTCTAGTTGCAGTGAGCAGGGGCTACTCTTCACTGCGGTGTGCGGGCTTCTCATTGTCGTGGCTTCTCCTGTTTCGGAGCTCGGGCTCTAGGTGCACAAGCTTCAGTAGTTAGGGCACGTGGGCTCAGTAGTTGTGGCCTGCGGGCTCTAGAGTGCAGGCTCAGTAGTTGTGGCGCACGGGCTTAGTTGCTCCGCGGCATGTGGGATCTTCCCGGACCAGGGCTCGAACCCGTGTCCCTTGCATTGGCAGGCAGATTCTTAACCACTGCGCCACCAGGGAAGCCCAGGCACGTGGTTTTACTTGTGACATTTTATCCTTTGACTTAAATTGAGCAGGGTGTTGGTACAGGAACCATCTTACTTTCCAGGATGTTCATAATGCTGCTCATTCTTAGGCTGAAGTCAAAGCTCAGAGGGATTAGCCACTCCTTTATTTTACAGATAAAGTCATCACCCTCATGTTTTCATTCAACAAACATTTATGAAGTTCTCACTATGTACCAGGCTCTCCACTCACAGCCTTGAGTCAAAATCCAATTACTGAATCAACCCAGGGGGATTTCTAGGAGTACACAGGGTCCAGAAGCAGCCTCTTTTCTCCAGCAGTGTTGGCAGTCTCCCTGCAGCAACCAAGAGCCTCGGGGGGAAGCAGAAGAATCTCCTCCTCAGGACGGAGTCTGGGATTCCTGCCCAGTGGTAGTTTGATTTGGCAAATCCTTAGCTTTTTATGTGCCTCAGATCCTTTGTGGAAGTACGTAGGGTATCAACTCAACTCTCCCACGTAAAACAAACTGCCCACCTCCTCTTCAGCTTCCTCCACCATCGCTCCCTGCTCTGCACTGGGTCCTCCAGCAATGCTGAAAGGCCTGTGGCCCCTGTGTCCAGTAGAACACAAGGTCCGCCAGGAAAGGGACTTTGTTTTGTTTGCCACCATATATCCAGCACCTAGAACGACACCTGGAACATAATATGCCATCAGTGAATGTTGATGGGATGGATTGAGATGAACGAGATGTCATACCTTTATCTTTCCTAGTGACATCTCCTCTGTTTGGAATGTCCTTCCATCTTTCTTCAGCCTCACTCTTGTCATCCAGCAAGGCAACTCAGGCATGACCTCCCCTAGGAAGTCTTCCTTGAAGCCCCTGGGCTGGATGGAGCACCCTTCCTCTGGGTTTCCTGTCACTGTGTACATAGGCCTCTCTTACCATTAACCTTAGCACACTGCATTTATCTGTTACGTGTCTGCTTTCCATACTGGACTTTGAGATCGTGAAGACAGGAACTGTATGCTATTCATCTTCATACTCTCCGCTCCGTGGCAAAGTGTCTGAAGGCACTCTATAAAGATTTGTCAGGTTGAACTAAACAACCCCCCACAAGCGGCTGCAGATTGGGTCATACCAAATGTGATTGCTGATTCATTTGGTCATTTGGCAAATACTGATTGAGGACCTACAATGTGCCAAGCACCATCTAGGTACTGGAGAGCCAGCACTGAGCAAACAGACAAAAATAATGATAACGATAGTGCTCGTCAATTAGGCACAACCCAGATACTTTACCAGGCTAGTCAAGTGGTATGTGGAGTCAATATGAAGGCTGTTTTAAATTTCAGCTTTAACCATAATATTATTTAAGTTTAGGCAGGAAATTCAGGCCCTAATAACTCAACTGTCTCTCTTTCCTGGGCTTCCGTGTCCCCACCCATATAATGAACACATTCTGTAGTCTCCCATGAGATATTCTGATATATGTTTATACAGGGTCCACTGAAATTCCTTGTACATTTTAAAATCTCAATAATTTGCCTGGAAATGATTTGCAAATAGCAGTAAGTACTTCAAGGCCTAGAAAACGCTCCACAATAGAACAAAATGCATTTGTACTTAAGATCCCATGGTAAATAAAAAATTAAAATCCAACCAACTATCAATTCAGTTGAAATTCAATTTGCCTTTAAATTCCATTCATGGCTTTCTTTGATCAAACCCACTACCTAGGCTACATTTAACAAACTTTTATTGAGTCCTTGTATTGTGTCAGGCACTGTAGTAGGCGCTAAAGAAAACCAAGATTAATAAGACGTGATCTTGACCTTTATAGAGCTCCCAGTTTAGTGGGAGAGGCTGAAACACACCTTACCTTCTGTAACACATGAGATAGATATTCTGCAACCCAGGTACACGGGAGCACAGAGGACAAACATATGCATCTTGCCTGGGGAGGTATCTGGGAAGGTTTGGGGGAAGTGGTGAGCCTAAGCCGAGCCTAAATCCACGAGTAGAGTTTGATAAACAGTGAAGAGCATGGAAAGGACAGGCTAGAGAGAGAAGTGACAGGGGCACAGGGATCGAAGGCATTTGGCGCAGTCATGAAGGATGCTTCTCATAGGCAGCTGGGACAAACGCCAACTGCAGGGGAAAGGGAGAAAAAGGTGGGGAAGGTGAGACAGGATCTGATATTGACCAACAATAAGTTAGAATTTTATTCTGCAGATAATGGAGACTATTATTAAAGCTCAAATGTTTTAAAATTATATGACACCTTTATGTACACATGTTATAAAGACATATATTATATATACGTATAACTGAATCACTTTGCTGTACACCTGAAACTAACACAACATTGTAAGTCAACTAGACTTCAACTTAGAAAAAAATTTTTAATTATCGTACGATTTTGCTAAAAAAATTACATAAAATATTCTGTCACTAAAAACTGAATAAAGACCAATACCATCTGCCTTTTATGGAATATTTACTGTGTGTCAGGGGGTGCTGTGCTAAGCATCTGATAACCACTGTCACATTTTCTCTTCAACAACAACCCTGAGATGTAGGTATCATGATTCCCATTTTACAGATGTGGCAATAGAGGTTTTCTTTTTTTTTTTAAATACCCTCCTTCTTTCCTACAACATTAATTCTTTTTTTTTTTATTTTTTTTTTATTTTTTGCCCATGTTGGGTCTTCGTTGCTGCCCGCAGGCTTTCTCTAGTTGCGGTGAGCAGGGGCTACTCTTTGTTGTGGTTCATGGGCTTCTCATTGCAGTGGCTTCTCGTTGTGGAGCAAGGGTTCTAGGTGCATGGGCTTCAGTAGTTGTGGCACATGGGCTCAGTAGTTGTGGCTCGTGGGTTCTAGAGCACAGGCTCAGTAGTTGTGGAGCACGGGCTTAATTGCTCCGCAGCATGTGAGATCTTCCCAGACCAGGGCTCGAACCTGTGTTCCCTGCATTGGCAGGCGGATTCTTAACCACTGCGCCACCAGGGAAATCCACAATAGAGGTTCTGAATGGTTGAGTCTCCCAGTTAGTCTGTAACAGACCTGGAACTTGAATGCAGATGGATCTGAATTCAAAATCCATGATTTTAACCTCTAGGCTGCAACTTGTACAAACAATTTAAAAATTCAGGAATGAGGGCTTTACATAAAATTCTCTTTTTAGCCTTAGTATATATCAAAAAATCATAAAATGTTCACACTCTTTAACCCAGCAATGAGATTTCTGGGAACAAATCTTAAAGAGATCATTAGAAATTCACCCAAATATGCATGTACAAAGATGATTATTGCAATGTTATTTATAATGGAGAAAAGTTGGAAGCAACCTAAGTGCCCAGCATTAGGGAAAGGGTTCATTATAAAATGGAGTATTATATAACCAGAAAAATTATGATGGCATAGGATAGAAAATTGTGTATATATAATCTGAACTGTGTAAAGAAAAAATGCACAGCAAAAAAAAACGAAAACAAAAACACGGTGGAAGACACATGCCAAAATGTAATTAGGCAGTGACCTCTACGAGGAGGTTAGGATTTTCTTCCCCACATTCCAAATGTTCTACATTTGAGCACCTCATTCTTGAAATCAGGAAAAAATTAAATTTAAAAAAATCCATCCTGTGTCTATTTTTTTTTTCCATCCTATGTCTTGACTGGAGTCTTGTAAGCTGGGTCAGCCTGGGCAGTAGGTGAAATGAGAGATGTCACAGCCAAATCATCTCCCTGCCACTTGATCTCAGGACATGTAGATGTCAAAACATGGACCTAGCTGGTGTCATGGCCATGACATGCAAAGGTCTGAATTCATATCATTCCATTTACTCAAAGATTCAAAGAAAGCAGAATCACTCATCTTAAAATCAAAAATATAGGGGCTTCCCTGGTGGCGCAGTGGTTAAGAGTCCGCCTGCCGATGCAGGGGACAAGGCTTTGTGCCCCGGTCCGGGAAGATCCCACATGGCCTCTGAGCCTGTGCGTCCGGAGCCTGTGCTCTGCAACGGGAGAGGCCACAACAGTGAAAGGCCCGCGTACCGCAAAAAAAAAAAAAAAATATATATATATATATATTGCAATGTTCTTGCAATTTGTTTAACACTTCTGTTAAATATTATCGTGTTTGTTCTTTAGCCTGACAGTGTTAATTCTTCAGGGGAGGTGGAGAGAAGGAGGAGAAAACAAATCCAGAACCTTGGGGCCCAACCTTGGGAAACGAACTGTCTGGTTAAGTGCTGAAACTTACCATAAGATTGGTGGGCCCTCTCAGAGGAATTAGAATTAAAGCTAATAACCCAATTTGGAATGATTTAAAGCTCTTTTTAGGGAAGTTTTTGACTCAACTGGGCTCATTATGCATGGGTTTAATGTGTAACAATTTGTTCTTGAAAGATAACATTATTGTTGGCAATAAAGATAGGAAGTGGAAATAAGTTTCAAATATGGAAAGCAGATTTATCTCGTTTCATATGGACTTGTTCTGGGTCTCTGCTTATGAATCCCACGGTGCTCCCCACAGTAAGATGCTGTCCATGCAGTTGGTTATGATAAATGGCCTGTAATTGCGAATCTGATATTGGTTTTCAATGTTGAATTTATCATTCTGTCCTCTTAACAGATATTAAATACTTTTAAGAATTTATCCATTTGCCTGACCCATCTGTGATCTTTCAGTATGTAAAATTTATTAGTTACCTAGTTTTTTGAGATTTTAATGGCTGATAACATAATTAATAACACTGAGTAATGGAGCTGACCTCTTTTAAACCTCATTCCCTTCCACTAATCCAGACCATCCACATTGAATCAAAATGTATTCAAGGTAGAGACCCGAAAAGAAAACGGCCCTGGTGTGGTGCCTGATTTGAAATGCGCCTCCAGTGGGCTGGTCACCCTTTCACCTCTTTACCCCCTCCCAGCCCCCCAGAGGGAGCCAAGCAGAGGCTGCCTGCACCTTTGCTCTCTCCTCCTTCTCATCCCACTAGATGAGCCAACTCAGGCAGCCCTCCTCTCCCTCAGCTGCCTCAGTTTCTTCAGCGCGAGATGATTGATGAGGATAATAACGCAGCTTGTCTGGCTCCCTCGTGGAGAACGTTTTGTGAATTAATGGAAGCGTTCAGGCTGTGCACTTGAGGACAGCTCCATGGCTGCCATGGAACTCCCATCAAGCTTGGCTGGGAAGGATTCCTGCGCTTCGCTGAGGGGAAAGTGCGAAGGACAGCTGAAAGAAATCGGCCTGGGGGAAACAAGGCTGTGTGGAATACCAGCAATAATGCAGGACTTACCCTGACCCCTGGTTCTGTGCGTTTAAGGACACCCCTGCATGTTGCCACCAGAACAGCATGAAGCTAGCCCAGGGCCTGTGCCTTTGCTGGGTTTTGTTATCGCTGGGTTTTGTAGCCTACAAGACTACCTCTCATGGTTCCTGTAGTGTCTGCTGTGTGCAGTGGACACTTAGAGACACAAAGGCCTACAGATCTGAGCTCCTGAGGTCAGGGAACACGTTGGCCACCAGCCTTGGGGGACCCTCAGCCAGGGCCTGGGAAGGGGATGGAGCCAGGGCTGTGCACGCACACAGAAGGACAATGAGCCTCGTGAGAGGTCGGGGGATAGACAGAGCAACCCAGAGACGGGGCCAGCTGAGTTTCCGGTCACGCTTAGGCAAGACAGAGGGTCACTTCTCAGGGTGACTCCAGATGAGCAGCCCCACTGCTGCCTCTGACCTGTGGATAATTGAAAAATAACTGCCTTTCCATCCCCGGAGGCCTAATTTCATATTCTTGCAGTGGCCCGATTGACTTTCAGTTCAACGCAAATCGGCTTCCTTGGAAGTTGTATCTATTTAAGGATTATGGGCCAAGATCAAACCTATCAGAAGAAACCAGGAGCTGTCCACAGGGTCACTGAGAAGTGACAAGTTTCCAAAGGGCCCCTGAGTCAAGAGGAAACTTCTTTTTTACTGCAAGCCAGAGGCCACCTGGTTCCAGACCTGGCCCACGTGTCCATATCAAATAAATTGTCCCAGTCTAGACCAGAAGCCAAGGCTCCAAACTCCCTATGCTGTTCTTTTTCTGCCCTACCAGGACATGATTTACAAACTGTTATAAAAGAAAATACGTCTTCCCCAAATCCCAGGCATTTCACAACCTTTTGTAGATTCAGCTTTTATTCCCCAGGTCTCATGTTATACTTTTCATATCAATGGCTTAACTATCCCTCAAACCCATCGTCCTTGAACAGCAAAAGCTAATCTCAATCTGACAGATGTTTACTGAATACCTGTGAGTGCCTAGTTGCTAGCGCTGGGCAAACCACTGTGGAGACACAAAAATATATATATAGGGACTTCCCTGGTGGCGCAGTGGTTAAGAATCCGTCTGCCAATGCAGGGGACACGGGTTCAAGCCCTGGTCCCGGAAGATCCCACATGCCGCGGAGCAACTAAGCCCGTGCACCACAACTACTGAGCCTGCGCTCTAGAGTCTGTGAGCCACAGCTACTGAGCCCGCATGCTGCAACTACTGAAGCCCGTGCACCCTAGGGCCCGTGCTCCTCAACAAGAGAAGCCACCGCAATGAGAAGCCTATGCACTGCAATGAAGAGTAGCCCCCGCTCGCCGCAACTAGAGAAAGCCCACGCAGCAACGAAGACCCAACGCAGCCAAAAATAAGTAAATAAAATAAATAAATTTATTTAAAAAAATATATATATATATATAATACAGTCTCTACCCTCAGGTAGAACTAGTATTGGCACTGCACTTAATAATCAATTATTAAACATATACTGCATGCGTGGCACTGTGCTGAATGCTGCAAAGACACAGGAAAAAGAATCATGCTTAGTCGCTTCCCAAGGAGCTTACCTTATTAGAGAGAGAAGATCTTAATATGCAAACCAAGACTTCTTATAATAAAATGTTAAGTCATGTGGTTGAAGCAATAAGTAGAAAAGAGTTCAGCAGGATCCATGTGGGCTGGAAATAATCAGAGTAAAGCTTGTGGAAGAGGAGGCAGTGAAAAGGGGCATGAGAAAAGAATGGGATGGGGACAGGCAGAAAGGACAAGATAGATATTTTATGTGTGTGTGTTTGTGTGTTCTCAGGAATTGCTGTCTTTATTATTCAGGCCTTCAAATATCTGCCCACCCTTCTAGGTACTCACCTATACCTATCAGACTAAGGAAAGGGGCTACAAACATTTATGGAGCACCAACTTCACGCCAAGAGGCATTCTTCACTTAGCATTCATTACCATATTCATCCTTCACAACCACCCTCCCAAGAAGACATCACAATCCCCTTTTATGAAGAGGCCCCCAGAGCTCAAAGAGAAAATCATTTGCCCAAGGCTACATCACCAGTGTTGCCCAGGCTGGGCTTCAAACCTTGGTCTTGGCCTTCAGTGCTCAAAATCTTTTACCATGGAATCACATGGACTCTAGGAAGGAGCGAGTGGCAGTATTCCAACAAGGCCGCGATAGACCAGGATCCAGAGGAAAGAGGAGGAGGAAGGGAATGGCATGGTGACTGTCCTTCTAAGCATGATCAGCCAGGTGCGATGAAGCCCAGGGAAGAGCAACCAGTGGATCAGTCACCTTTAGAGACAGCCCATGTCCTAGAGCTGACAGCCCAGCTCTGGCTTCCCACCATGATGGCTGCTCTCTCTGGCAAAATGCCAATTCTCCTGAAGATACAGGGCTCTCTCCTGCAGCAGCTGGGGTCCCTGCATGGTCTCCCTGTCCTTCATCCAGGACAAAGCAAGCTTAGTTAGGTTTGGTGCTCAGAGAGGGGCCATCTCTCAGCTCTGTCCCCTTCTAAGAGGCGTGGGAGGGGAAAACCCTCACTGAGCCAGAACATACATATCTTCTCAGCACTTAAATGAGTTCTGTTTTAAGCTAAGATCAGTGTAATTAAAACTGTAAAAATAATAAGACCAAAGGAAACCCCCTACTGTCCTTAATTAGGAGCAAGATGAGAAGGAAGAAGCTCTGGTGTAGCTGATTTAAAAGGCAGAACCCTGAAGTGGGACCAAAAAAGAGAATTAAAATAAAGGTGTCATTATTGTTTTTTTAAAGGGTCTCTGCGGACAAAGGGGTCTGATTGGCAGACAAAACGCATGAGGGGCATTTGCTCATTCTCAGAGTGACAGTTCTGAAGATGAATATGCAGGAAGCCCTGGGCTCCGGGACCTCTTTCCTACCTCCTACCTGCTTTCCAGTCACATGGGAAAACAGGAAAGTACCATTTGGTCAGGGTTTGCCAGACAAGGAATACTGCCCCTGGGTATATTAACATCAACCACAAGAAATGGTTGAATCTCTTAAACTCCCTTGGCATGAAGGAAGTGGGGTTACCGCGTTATCATTGTCTTCATCATACGGCTGTTGTTATTAACATTTATCCAGCACCTACATTGCACTTAGCACAGCGCAGAGCACAAAGGAAGATGCAGCTCCTGCTTTGAAAATAAACGTCTAGGTTCCTCTACTGGATTTATGCTCCAGCAGGGGGTAGGTTGGGGGGCCGGGCAGGGGGCAGGGACCAGCCTTCAGCAACACAGAAACACTCCACCCTCCACCACCCCCATACACTTTTTTTTTTTTTTTTTTTTTTTTTTTTTTGCGGTACGCGGGCCTCTCACTGCTGTGGCCTCTCCCGTTGCGGAGCACAGACTCCGGACATGCAGGCTCAGCGGCCATGGCTCACGGGCCCAGCCGCTCCGCGGCATGCGGGATCCTCCCGGACCGGGGCACGAACCCGTGTCCCCTGCATAGGCAGGCGGACTCTCAACCACTGCGCCACCAGGGAAGCCCCTACACTTTCTTATTTCCCTTGAGCAACTTGGGGTGTTCTCGAATCTGCCGCGTGTTCCAAGGCCTTGTCTGGGTTCTGAGACCAAATCAGGACTTAAAGAACAGGGCAGAGGATGAAGCAGATGTGGGCAGCCAGGACTCTGACATGGAGTAAGAGCAGGCAGGGAGCACGGGGAAAGAAAGCACAGTGTTTTCTCATGACTAGAGTGTGAGTCAAATTAAATACTTCACTTAATGTCGCCGTACTACTGTTCCAGTCCCCGTTTCTCTTACCACTTCATTCTGCGATCTCGCACTTTACAAATCCTGACATATACTTTAAAACTCAAGACCCACACCATAGTAAATTTTATCCGTACAAGTCTTTGGAACACAGAAGCATTGATAAGTGTCCATGGACATCTAAGAAATACACAAATATTATACACGCACATCAGCTCCTCAAGCAAAAGTCCCACTTCCCACTGCCAAATGTTATTTTTTACAGCAGCTCTGCGAGATAAGTGAAGGCGTATATTTCACCAGTGAGCCACTTTTTATAGAGTGAAAGAAAAAGAAAAAAGCCCCAACACTTTTATTGCTTTTTAACCAACAGGATTTCTGAATGCAAATGACTGAATCACCTTTGCCATGATTGGCTGCCTGAGTTTCCTTGTCACACAGACAGCAGGCTCAGTGGACGTGACTTGTATTCTCATGAGTCCAGGGAAAGATAAAAGACTGACATTGCTACCGGTGAATTATGAGATTTGTCTTTATCGGTAAAAATAAGGTCATAACTGAGCCCAGCCATCGCCTATTATATGTATGTTCCATCTACTTTTCTGTATAATATGATCCAGTGTGCCAGGGTGAACTGGAGTAGCCTGGTGTATAAATTAGCTATTTTAAAAAGCTGCATTAAGACTTTAAGGCCACCCGTGTGCCTTTTAATGCATTGATGCCACTCTTCAATAGATACCTGTCTCCTTTACTTCTGACCTGCATTTTGATGACAATCTGGTGAAAAGGTAGCTGGAAGGACTCTCCTAGGTATATTCGAAATTAGAGAGAGGAAAAAAAATGTTGCACCACAACCAGATCCTCGATGAAAAACTACCCAATCATGGAACTGAGTTTTTTGTAGGAATTTCTGAAGAGGACAATTCATTAAATAATTAATTATTTTGGCATTCACTTCTGGAGCAATTTCTCTGTGCAAGGCACTAGGCAGACCTCTGAAGTTCCAGCTCTTCCAAAGCTAACAAGAGGAGATGTGTTTTACATCATGCAAGTTCTTTAGGAGGAGAATGATAAAGGAGATCACGGATATTTTCTGAAACACTGTTTTGGAAATAGTTTGAGAAACTTGTTTTTGTGTCTAAAACAAGCTGACAGACTCGGGCACGGGGAGCCTGCTGAGCTCCCAGGCCAATCCACTGCCCTCCAAAGACCCCTCCAGGCTGTGTGGGCCCTTGGGGGCATAGGAAGGAGGCTGAGGGGAGAACAGGAGAGGTAGACAGAAGGGGCCCTCAGGGAGGAGCGGGAGAGGACTGGAGGGCGATTGCTCCGCCCACTCAGGCACGGGGTGCCTGCTGAGCTCCCAGGCTGGTCCCCCGCCCTCCAAGGCCCCCTGTTGCCCCCACCCGCAGCTGCATTGGTCTTGGGGGCATAGGAGGGAGGCCCGGGAAGTCAGGAGAGGCAGGCGGAAGGGGCCCTCCCAGACCCCAGACGGGAGGAGCAGGAGAGGAGAGGAGGGCGTTTGCCCCGCCCACTCCAGCCCAGGAAGCCTGCTGGGCTCCCAGGTGAGGTCCCCTGCCCTCTGAGACCAGGGGTGGGGAGCACGCCCGGGCCCCTTCTGTTCCTTGAGCCTAAGCCCCACCCCGCACAGCCCCCAGTGCCTTTTCCAGCCCTGTGGGTCCTGAGCATTGGCTCTGCCCACCGCCCAGACCTCGCGCTTGCTTAGGCCCTGCTCTCCACAGCCAAGGCCTTTCCCCACCTTGTTTTTTCTTTTCCCTCCTCCTCTTCTTTACTACTGTGGTACTGACGTACCTTCTGGTTGTTGATTCATCTACAGTTTTATTTTTACATTCTTTCTAACATATCTGTTAGTTTCCTACTCTAATTTTAATTTTTACTTTGTTATTGTGCTCTTTTTTTTTTTGCCACCCCATGCAGCTTGCAGGATCTTGGTGCGCAAGCCCCGGGGTCAGGCAGAAGCTCCTGCAGTGGGAGCTCCGAGTCTGAAACACTGGACAAATGGAGAACCTCAGACCCCAGGGAATATTCATCAGAGTGAGGTCTCACAGAGCTCCTCATCTCAGCACCAAGACCCAGCTCTACTCATAGCCACAAACTCCAGTGTTGGAAGCCTCAGGCCAAACAACCAGTAAAACAGAAACGCAATCCCACTCATGTAAAAAAAAAAAAAAAAAATGAGATGGCAAAAAAACATGTCACAGATGAAGGAGCAAGGTAAAAACCTACAAGACCAAATAAATGAAGAGGAAATAGGCAATCTACCTGAAAAAGAATTCAGAGTAACAGTAAAGATGTCCCAGAATCTCAGAAATAGAATGGAAGCACGGATTGAGAAAATACAAGAAATGTTTACTAAAGATCTAGAAGAACTAAAGAACAAACAAACAGAGACGAACAACACAATAACTGAAATGAAAAAGAAACTAGAAGGAATCAATAACAGAATAACTGGGGCAGAAGAACAAATAAGTGAGCTGGAAGACAAAATGGTGGAAATAACTGCCAAGGAGCAGAATAAAGAAAAAAGAAGGGAAAGAATTGAGGACAGTCTCAGAGACCTCTGGGACAACACTAAACGCACCAACATTCGAATTATAGGGGTCCCAGAAGAAGAAGAGAAAAAAAAAGGGTCAGAGAAAATATTTGAAGAGATTATAGTGGAAAACTTCCCTAACATGGGAAAGGAAATAGTCACCCAAGTCCAGGAAGCACAGAGAGTCCCATACAGGATAAACCCTAGGAAAAACACACCAAGACACATACTAATCAAACTAACAAAAATTAAATTCAAAGAAAAAATATTAAAAGCAGCAAGGGAAAAACAACAAATAACATACAAAGGAATCCCCATAAGGTTATCAGCTGCTTTTTCAATGGAAACTCTGCAGGCCAGAAGGGAGTGTCAGGATACACTTAAAGTGATGAAAGAGAAAAACCTACAACCAAGATTACTCTACCCAGCAAGCATCTCATTTAGATTTGATGGAGAAATCAAAAGCTTTTCAGACAAGCAAAAGCTCAGAGAATTCAGCACCACCAAACCAGCTTTACAACAAATGCTAAAGAAACTTCTCTAAGCGGGAAACACAAGAGAAGAGAAAGTCCCATAAAGACAAACCCAAAATAATTAAGAAAATCGTAATAGGAACACACATATCGATAATAACCTTGAATGTAAATGGATTAAATGCCCCAACCAAAAGGCACAGACTGGCTGAATGGATACAAAAACAAGGCCCGTATATATGCTATCTACAAGAGACCCACTTCAAACCTAGGGACACATACATCTGAAAATGAAGGGACGGAAAAAGATATTCCATGCAGATGGAAATCAAAAGAAAGCTGGAGTAGCAATACTCATATCAGCTAAAATAGACTTTAAAATAAAGACTGTTACAAGAGATAAGACGAGACACTACATAATGATCAGAAGATTAATCCAAGAATATATAACAATTATAAATGTTTATGCACCCAACATAGGAGCACCTCAATACATAAAGCAAATGCTAACAACCATGAAAGGAGAAATCGAATAATAGTAGGGAACTTTAACACCCCACTTACACCAATGTACAGATCATCCAAACAGAAAATAAATAAGGAAACACAAGCTTTAAATGACACAATAAACTAGATAGATCTAATTGATATTTATAGAACATTCCACCCCAAAGTAGTAGAATACACTTTCTTCTCAACTGTACATGGAACATTCTCCAGGATAGATCACATCTTGGGTCGCAAATCAAGTCTCAAAAATTTAAGAAAATTGAAGTCCTATCAAGCATCTTTTCTGACCACAATGCTATGAGACTGGAAATCAATTATAGGAAAAAAACATAAAAAACACAAATACATGGAGGATAAACAGTGCACTACTAATTTACCAAGAGATCACTAAAGAAATCAGAGAAGAAATTTTTAAAATACATAGAAAAAAATGACAATGAAAACATGACAACCCAAAACCTATGGGATGCAGCAAAAGCAGTTCTAAGAGGGAAGTTTATAGCAATTCAATCTCACCTCAAGAAACAAGAAAAATCTCAAATAAACAATCCAACCCTACACTTAAAACAACTAGAGAAAGAAGAACAAAGAAAACCCAAAGTCAGTAGAAGGAAAGAAATCATAAAGATCAGAGTAGCAATAAATGAAATCGAAATAAAGGAAACAATAGCAAAGATCAATAAAACTAAAAGCTGGTTCTTTGAGAAGATAAACAAAATTGATAAACCGTTAGCCAGACTCATCAAGAAAAATAAAGGAAGAGGATGCAAATCAATAAACTTAGAAAGAAAAAGGAAAAATCACAGCTGACACTGAAGAAATACAAAGGATTATAAGAGACTACTACAAACAACTATATGCCAATAAAATGGACAACCACGAAGAAATGGACAAATTCTTGGGAAGGTATAACCTTCCAAGACTGAACCAGGAAGAAATAGAAAATATAAACAGACCTATTACAAGTAATGAAATTGAAGCTGTAATTAAAAATCTTCCAACAAACAAAAGTCCAGGACCAGATGGCTTCACAGGCGAATTCTATCAAACATTTAGAGAAGAGCTAACACCGATCCTTCTCAAACTCTTCCAAAAAATTGCAGAGGGAGAAACACTCCCAAATTCATTCTATGAAGCCACCAATCACCCTGATACCAAAACCAGAAAAAGATATCACAAAAAAAGAAAATTATAGACCAATATCACTGATGAACATAGAGGCAAAAATCCTGAACAAAATACTAGTAAACAGAATCCACCGGCACAGGCTTCTCTGGTGGCGCAGTGGTTGACAGTCTGCCTGCTAATGCAGGGGACATGGGTTCGAGCCCTGGTCTGGGAGGATCCCACATGCTGCAGAGCCTAACTAAGCCCATGCACCACAGCTACTGAGCTTGCGCTCTAGAGCCTGCGAGCCACAACTGCTGAAGCCCGCACACCTGGAGCCCGTGCTCCACAGCAAGAGAGGCCACCGCAGTGAGGCCTGGGCACTGCAACGGGGAGTGGCCCCCACTGGCCACAGCTGGAGAGGGCGCGCACTCAGCAATGGAGACCCAACAGAGCCAAAAATAAATAAGAATAAATTAAATTAAAAAAAAAAAAAAAGAATCCACCAGCACATTAAAGATCATACACCATGATCAAGTGGGATTTATCCCAGGGATGCAAGGATTCTTCAGTATACACAAATCAAACAATGTGATACACCATATTAACAAATTGAAGAGTAAAAACCATATGGTCATCTCAATAGATGCAGAGAAAGCTTTTGACAAAATTCAACACCCATTTATGATAAAAACTCTCCAGAAAGTGGGCATAGAGGGAACCTACCTCAACATAATAAAGGCCATAGACGACAAACCCACAGCAAACATCATTCTCAATGGTGAAAAACTGAAAGCATTTCCACTAGGATCAGGAACAAGACAAGGATGTCCACTCTCGCCACTCTTATTCAACATAGTTTTGGAAGTCCTCGCCACAGCAATCAAAGAAGAAAAAGAAAGAAAAGGAATACAAATTGGAAAAGAGGAAGTAAAGCTGTCACTATTTGCCAATGACATGATACTATACATAGAAAATCCTAAAGATGCCACCAGAAAACTACTAGAACTAATCAATGAATTTGGTAATGTAGCAAATACAAAATTAATGCACAGAAATCTCTGGCATTCCTATACACCAACAACGAAAAATCAGAAAGAGAAATTAAGGAAACACTCCCATTTACCACTGCAACCAAAAGAATAAAATACCTAGGAATAGGGCTTCCCTGGTGGCACAGTGGTTGAGAGTCTGCCTGACGATGCAGGAGACACGGGTTCGTGCCCCAGTCCAGGAAGATCCCACATGCGGCAGAGTGGCTGGGCCCGTGAGCCATGGCCACTGAGCCTGCGCGTCTGGAGCCTGTGCTCCGCAACGGGAGAGGCCACAACGGTGAGAGGCCCGCGTACCGCAAAAAAAAAAAAAAAAAAAAAACCTAGGAATAAACCTGCCTAAGGAGGCGAAAGACTTGTACACAGAAAACTATAAAACACTGATGAAAGAAATCAAAGATGACATAAACAGATGGAGAAATATACCATGTTCTTGGATTGGAAGAATCAATATTGTGAAAATGTCTATACTACCCAAAGCAATCTACAGATTCAATGCAATCCTTATCAAACTACCAATGGCATTCTTCACAAAAAAACCTTATGATTCATATGGAAACACAAAAGACCCTGAATAGCCAAAGCAATCTTGAGAAAGAAAAGCGGAGTTGGCAGAATTAGGCTCCCCGACTTCAAATTATACCACAAATCTACAGTAATCAAGACAGTATGGGACTGACACAAAAACAGAAATATAGATCAATGGTACAGGATAGAATGCCCAGAGGTAAACCCACGTACATATGGGCACCTAATTTATGACAAAAGAGGCAAGAACATACAATGGAGAAAAGACAGCCTCTTCAATAAGTGGTGCTGGGAAAACTGGACAGCTACGTGTAAAAGAATGAAATTAGAACACTCCCTAACACCATACACAAAAATAAACTCCAAATGGATTAAAGACTTAAATGTAAGACCAGACACTGTAAAACTTATAGAGGAAAACATAGGAAAACTACTCTTTGACATAAACCACAGCAAGATCTTTTTTGACCCACCTCCTAGAGTAACAGAAATAAAAACAAAAATAAACAAATGGGACTTGATTAAACTTAAAAGCTTTTGCACAGCAAAGGAAACCATAAACAAGACAAAAAGACAACCCTCAGAATGGGAAAAATATTTGCAAATGAAACAACAGACAAAGGATTAATCTCCAAAATATACAAACAGCTCATGGAACTCAATATCAAAAAACCAAACAATCCAGTTAAAAAATGCACAGAAGACCTAAATAGACATTTCACCAAGGAAGACATACAGATGGCCAAGAGGCACATGACAAAGATGCTCAACATCACTAATTATTAGAGAAATGCAAATCAAAACTACAATGAGGTATCACCTCACACCAGTCAGAATGGCCAGTATCAAAAAATCTAGAAACAATAAATGCTGGAAAGGGTGTGGTGAAAAGGGAACCCTCCTACACTGTTGGTGGGAATGTAAATTGACACAACCACTACGGAATACAGTGTGGAGGTTCCTTAAAAAACTAAAAATAGAACTACCATATGACCCAGCAATCCCACTCCTGAGCATATATCCTGAGAAAATCATAATTCAAATAGAGATATGCACCACAATGTTCATTGCAGCCCTATTTACAATAGCCAGGACGTGGAAGCAACCTAAATGTCCATCAACAGATGAATGGATAAAGAAGATGTGACACATATATACAATGGAATATTACTCAGCCATAAAAAGAAACGAAATTGAGTTATTTTTAGTGAGGTGTATGGACTTAGAGTATGTCATACAGAGTAAAGTAAGTCAGAAAGAGAAAAACAAGTAGTGTATGCTAATGCATATATATAGAATCTAAAAAAAAAAAAATGGTACTGATGAACCTAGTGGCAGGGCAAGAATAAAGAGGCAGACACAGAGAATGGACGAGGACACGGGGTGGGAGGGCGAAGCTGGGGCAAAGCAGGAGTACCATCGACATATATACACTACTGAATGTAAAATAGTTGGCTGGTGGGAAGCAGCCGCATAGCACAGGGAGATCAGCTGGGTGCTTTGCGATGACCTAGAGGGGTGGGACAGGGAGGTTGGGAAGGAGGCTCAGGAGGGAGGGGGTATGGGGACACGTGTATGCATATGGCTGATTCGCTTTGTTGTGCAACAGAAACTAACACGGTATTGTGAAGCAATTATACTCCAATAAAGATCTATTAAAAATAGAAATAAAAAAATAAAACAAGCTGACACTAACTCCTATGGAAAATGAGGCTTTTTATGTGTAGGATTGAAAACAGTGAAAGATTCTGAAAACGGTATCTCTTCCACATAGTCTTTGGCCTCGAACTTGCAACCTCAGTTTCCTTGCAGCTACTTCTGCGATAACAAGTGCCCCTATTCACTGCCACAACACAGGAGACGAGATTCCCTCAATAAAGTCTCCTCTCCCACAACAGCAACAAAGGCTGGGCAGCCCAGCAGTGGGACTGGGGCTGTGAGGGTGACAGAGATAAGAGACACAGGTCTGGGTCCTCAAGCAGCTCACAAATCATTCACTGAATAAATAATTCTTGAGCACCTACAACGTGCAATTGCTCTATTTGGCTAGCTGTGCTTTGAGGGCACAATCAAAGTCAAGGGCGAAAACAATTGAGAGGCTTTTTTTAATATACAAAGAACCCATTGATTCGTTCCCTCACTGATTCATTCAATTCACTTTTATTGAAAACCTAATATGTGCCAGACATTGTTCTAAGCCCTGGGGAACAGTGAACAAAACAAAGTCCCTGTCCTCGTGGAGTTTACACCCAATGGGAGAGACAGACAATAAAAAGCACATACATGATAGATACATATTATACACATATACATTTATATCGAGGTGTGTATAATATAGTGGATTCTGGATCCCAATCGCTTTGATTCAATCCCGCCTCTGTCAATTACTAGCTGTAGAGCCTCAGGGAAATTATTTAGCATATTTACATATAATATATGCAAAGTGTTTAGAACAGAACCAGGCACATGGTTAGTATTATATGTGTGTGCCATTAATATAAATTCCCTACTTACCAGGTAGAGATAAAGTGAGGAATTTTAAAAAAAAGACATACAGATGATGGGGGTGATCAGAGAAGGCCTCTCTGAAGGAAGGGACATTTGAACTGAGACCTGAATAAGGGTGAGAGCCATGTTGGTAACCAGGGAAGAGCATTTCAGGCAGAGAGAATGGCGGGTGTACAATCCCTGTGGTAGGATCATGCCTGGGGTGACAAGGAGCAGTAAGCTGCTGAGAATGGCTGAAGCAGAGAGAAGGAAGAAGGGAGGCTGGTGAGGTGCCCATGGGCTGGTGACATCAGCCCTTGTAGGCCAGAGTAGGGGTCTTGGATACTATTCTAAGAGTAATGAGAAGTCAACAGAGCATTCTGAGCAACGGAGTGACAAAATTTATGTTTTAAAATCTTCTTTGTATGATGGTTCCTCAAAACATTAAAAATATAATTACTATGCAATCCAACAATTCCACTTCCGGGTGCATACCCAAAAGAATTGAAAGTAGGGCCTCAAAGAGATATTTGTATGCCTTTGTTCATAGCAGCATTATTCACAATAGCCCAGAGGTAGAAGCAACGAAAGGAAGGACATTCTGACACATGTTAAACCTGGATGAACCTTGAGGAAATCACGCTAAGTGAAACAAGTCAGTCACCAAAAGACAAATACTATATGATTCCACTTATACAAGGTACCTAGAAGTGTCAAATTCATAGAAACAGAAAACAGAATAATGGTTGCCAGGGACTGGGGTAAGTGGGTAATGGGGAGTTGTTTAATGGGTACAGAGGTTCAGTTTTGCAACATCAAGATTTATGGAGACGGGCTGCACAACAATGTGAATGTACTTAACTGCTGAACTATATACTTAAAAATGGTTAAGATGTTATATGTATTTTAAAACAATTTTTTAAAAATCTGTGTGGAAAAGAGACTGGTAGCAAGTGAGAGTGGAACAGGTGTTTGTTTTCTATTGCTATACAACAAACTAACCCAAAACTTAGTGGCTTAAAACTACTATCATTTTATTCTCTCTCACAATTCTGTGGGTCAGTCGGGCTCAGCTGGATGGTTCTTCCGCTCCAGGTGACATCAGTCTGGGCTGCAGTCTATGAGGGTACCACTGGCTGTAATGCCCAGGATGCTCACCCACAAGCCTGGCACCTCTGTGGGGACCATGAAAAGGCTGGGCTCAGCTGGAACTCTGACAGGGGGGCTTCTCCCTCACTCCACAGCCTCAGGGCCTCTACCCCCTCATGTGGACTTTCCACGTGGCCCCTTCACTTTGTCTCTCCAGCAGAGTCGCTGGACTTCTTACAGGTGGCTCAAGGGCTCTCAGAAGTACAAAAACATTCTCAATGCTTATGCCAGAAATGCACCGAATCACATCTTTCCACATTCTGTTGATTAAAATGGGTCACAGACCAGCTGAGATTCAATGTTGCAGAACCAGATGGGCATGACTCCTAGGAGGCCTGATTCATTGGGGACCATCTTTGGACGGTAACTAGGTGGTTACTGCAGCAATCCACGTGAGACAAAGCAAAGGCTTCGACCAGGATAATAGCAGTGGAGGTGGTGAGAAATGGTTGATTTAGAATATATTTTGAAGGTAAAATCAGAAAGATTTACTGATGACTCAGATATAAGCTAAGAGAAAATAAAAAGAGCCAAGGATGAGTCTAAGTTTTTTGGCCAAGCTGGTGGTGTCCTTAATCAGCCAGCCAAGTGTCACCAGGAGCAGTGGCCTTGGAGCCTTGGGGTCAAATCCTGTCTCTGTTATTTATCACCATATTATCTTGGAAACTCGACGTCTCTGAGATTCTGCTTCCTGATCTGGAAGATGAGGATAATACCTGCTCACCCTTGGTTGTAAGGTCAGCATAGGATCCAATGAAATCTTGTATGTGAAAGCAACTGCCTTGAGTTCATCATAGATGCAGTGGCCGTAGGAAAACCACACACCTTGAAATCATGAAATCTGGTTCCATCCCAGGTCCCTCTTAGACTTGCTGTAAGAACTTGAGCAAGTCATTTACCCTCGCTTTGTTTCCTTATAAACTCAGGCCGTAATATTTGCACTGCCTGTGTCAAACACATTCTGTGAGAATCAATCACAAGAACGTGGAAAGCACTTTTGAAAAGGCATAAGACGGCAAATGGAAGGTATTATTATTGCATCACTAATGACAGATCCAATATCTAGACTTGGGGTAAAAAAACAACAACAATAGGGTAGAATCTATATAATCCACCGTTTCTCATGTGACCCACGGGTTCCAGGCTTGGCTTAAGGAACAACCAGGGGAGAATACCATTCAGAAGCCGCTGTAAAAAACACAACCCATAATTGCAAGTCAATCATAAGCATGGCATGAGAGTTGGTGAGTTATTCATAATAATGGAATACAGGTAACGAGCTTGTATTTGCAGCACTTTCACTCTGAGGGAAACTGTTTTGTTACTTGATTTTTTTAATGCACGGGAAAACTAAGGGGTGAAAGCAGCAGGTCATGTCATGGAAGCAAAGAAACAGCAGGAGCTGAGAAAAGAAAGGCCCAAATAAACGTCTTTCTTCAAAGGCGAGTGCGTGACATCTGGGACCAGGCCAGGTTCTGGAACCCAGGGCAAGGACAGAGGGACAGGGAAAACTCCAACATCCCCAGCAACCAAAGAGAGCCTTTGGGTTTTAAGGGCTCATCTGAAAGACAGTAAATAGCCTGGTATTCAATTTATTCTCTGCAGAGGAATAAAAGACTGAGTCAATGCTGCAAGGATGTGAACTTGGGTTCTGAGGGAGTCAGGTGCTCCGGATGGTTTAAACACTAAACCGGCCCCTTCAGGCAGGGGAGCACAGGACATGGAAAGCAGTCATCGCCTTTTAGAAAGAGTGTTTCTGTTTTCATTATCTTTTAAGGCTGTAGTCAGTGTTGAACGATAATAAGAAACTGGCATGGGGAAAAACACGCGCCCAATCACAGGCGTACACAATAAAATTGCTATTATAGACTTTTGTGGATATAAATAGTTTTTAAAATGAGGCTGCTATGACTGGCATCTTAGATGCTACCTGAAAAAGAGTCACGTTTATATATTCCAACAGTTGCACCAGTCCCTGGTCTCAGCTTTCCACCGCAGAATGGGCTGGGTAATTTTTTTGGAATGAATATCAATGCAGACCAGTTGTGGGGTAAAGAAGGGGGGCGAGGATTGAAGTGGAGGGAGCACAGAGAGCAGAGAAAAAGGACTTGATGCCCGACAGGCGAAAACTGAAGAGGACAAAGAAATAGGAAAAATAAAAAGGAATAAGGACGGGTTTACTCAGAATCCCGTTAACAATGCATCCTCAATCGGCCCTTAGGAACAGGCTTCGCTTGGTGATTTTGTCCCTACATTTAGCCACAATCCCAAACAGTCAGGGGGGCTGTTCCTTTGCTTTCCCCATTCTGGTGAAGGCATGGCAGTAATTAATGAGTATTCTGCAAAAACATAATAACGTCCCTGCTGAAATTTCCTTTAATGGAATTACTCCCCCCTGCCCCCATATACACATGAGCTCACAGACGTCAAGGGGGCCTAGTTGAAAAGCAGGGGCACTTTGAAACTCCATTGCGGGGAATCCCCTGGTGCTCCAGTGGTTGGGACTCTGCGCTTCCACTGCGGGGAGCACAGGTTCAATCCCTGGTTGGGGAACTAGGATCCCTCAGGCCTCGCGCCCAGCCAAAAAAGAAAAAGAAAAAAGAAAAGCCATTGTCAAGGTCAAAGCTCGGTGTGAATAATATAAAGTGAGCGTAAGCAAGGGTTTTTTGACACTGGGGAGTGCTGAACCCTGGAAGCATAATCAAAAGAGCTTGTAGAATTTCAGAGGCATGGGCCTTCCCGAAGGTGGAGATACGGAGTAGAATAACCACTGCACATCTCTCATATCATTCAGGTACAAATACTTACTCAACCAGGCAACGATTCATGGTGGTTGGTCTGCTGATTCTGAGACTACTGAGCACCAGCTGGAAAGGCGATGGGGGCGTGGAGATCTACCGAGTGAGTTTCTGCATCCGCAATAGGTCCCATCCACTTACTGGTGTTGAGCACACAGAGTGTGCGTTAAGAGATGAACACATACAGATGGAAAACACCACAGGGTAGTTGAGAATGTGGCACCAGAGCTGGGTCATTGCCATCTGGGCGCCCCATGAGGGCCTCAAAGCAGGACCCAAATCAGCCTGCTCTTCTCGCCATCTCTCAGTGGACCTCCCGCCACTCATGGCTCTTTTAGCCCGTGGCACCACCGTTGTCCTAGTTTCCGACTCCAAACTGAGAGTCAGCCCTCCCTGATGCCGTTGCTGCCCCTTCTCCTCCTCCCCGTTCATGGCAATCTGTCTGCCACCAAGTCCTTTAAGACTCTCCCCCATCTATCCCTTCTTTTCACGTCCCTCTGACCTACCCAAGCTGAAGCCATTTCTCCTCCGTAGGAGCTTCCCTCCCAGTCTCCTTCTGTTCTCATTTCCTTCTTCTTCCTCCAAACCATCCTGACATAGTGTCCAGATTGATCTCCCAATGTATGAATTGGCTCATACCATTCCTCTGCTCAAAAACTTTCAAGGGCTCCCCACTGCCTATGCAACAAAGCCCAGGATTAGGTACCCTGTCATTCAGCTAAAGCCACCTTCCATTCTCCCATTGTCACATGTCTGCTTGGTGTTTTACCTTCTGCTCTGCTTACACTCGGTTCAGCCACCACCTCCACTGCCTGGCCATCCCCTGGCCTGAAATGACATTTCTCTTCCCTGAAACTATAGACAGTGTACTTAGAGTCTCTAAGTGTATTTGGCAATACTCTTCCACATACACGTCCATGTGGCAATTCACGGCTCACTACCTGTGGCATCTTATCTGTTTCACATGACACTGTGCTGTTATTTAATGTTTTGCCTCTTTGTGTCTCCACTGCCTGATCAGGTTGAAAGCTCCTTGGTCTGCAAGCACTGCCCACATCTTAATTTGTTGGTGTACCTTAACCAACTGCTATGAACAGAGTAGGTGCTCATTAAATACTTATCAACTTAGGAGGGGAAAACCTTAAGAGCATTCTTCTCACAAAGGTCTTGAAAGTCAGCAATCTGTTCTGAAAATTACAGAAAAGGACTGCCTTCCCAAAAGGCTCCAGCTCTGGATGAGGCAACACTCCCCCTATGACCCACTTCATTTCACCTCCACAGCTCAACTCAAATTAAAAATTCAAGAGCTTTGCTGGAAACACCTGCCAGGAGTCAACACAGATCCCAGAGAGGAAATTCTATAAAGGCCTCCGGATCTAACCCAATCATGATGAGGTTAATTTTGGCTCATGACACAACAAGCCCTACAGTTGGGGTTACAAGGACAGGCTCTGGCCTGAGCAGAGTGACAGCACATCCAGGCCCCCAGGGGTACACACATGCCCACCTGCATGCAGACTCAGACATACATAATCATCCTCAGCAGAATTTTGAAACTTCATTCCCAAATCGCCCATGGAATTGAATTTCTGGTATCTGCGTGCATATATGGGTATGCGTTTTCCATTGCTTGTTTACACAGAGTGTAAAACATCACTGTAGAGGAGTCGCCAATTTATGAACAGTTTGTCTGCTTCAAGTTCATTTGTTGGCTATTTGGAACTCAGATCGCATTTTTCCCTGGAAGCAACAGTGTCCCCAAGCCCACTTAACCCTTAACGTACTGTGTTTTAGTACCACAAAATGATTTTCATTCTATTCATCGGGGGTTTGCAAACTCAAATGCCTGTAGTGGCCAGGTGGACAATGTAAATGAGGAGAGTTGGGTCAGGAGACCAGGGAATGATGGAGACCACTGCGCATGTCCCATCTAAAGGGTGCAGCCCCTCCCTAGCTCCAGCAGTGGCTGCCCCGGGAGAATGCAGGCCCAGTGCAGAAGATCAGGAGAAGCAAAACACCAAAATCTCAGGTGAAAATAGTTGGTGAAAAGATTTATACACAGTGTAGATGAAATAAGACACATCGTTGGGCTGAAATTGGGCTCATGCTTGCAACCTCTACTTAATAATGTTGCTTCTTTGAGGAGAAAAGCATTTAAAAAAAAAAGCATTTTAATTTCTACAAATCAATGCCAGGAAAGTACTTCCCCTCTTCTGGTGAGGTGGGTGGCTCTTCCTGGGTACCAATCCTTGCATGAGAGAAGGCTAACGTCTCTGGGGTTCTTAAAACCCAAGGCTGCTGTAGGGTCCCTGGTCTAAATCTAAGCCCCACACCTGGCCCCATCACTGAGTGTGAAGATGTGACCTTCCCACTCCTTTCTGATGTGTCAGGGTCATTTGTTAATAGGGTACGTGTAAGTCAGGACCTGCCCGTGTTTTGCTTTATGTTATGGTGCTGGTTGTTACTATTGCTCTATTATTTTGTATGTTTTTGTTTGTTTGTTTGTTTTTACTGATTATAAATGTTATATAAGTTCACTGTAGAAAATCTGTACATTTTTCCCTCCTTGAAGTAATCACTGTTAATAGTGATTTCCTGTTTTTCAATCTTTTCCTTTCCAATTTTTTTCACATTACGTAAGGGTAGTGGGTTGAATGATGCCCTCCACTCCACTTCCCCCTAAAAAATTATGTCCACATCCTAATCTCTGGAACCTGTGAACATGACCTTACTTGGAAAAGGAGTCTTAAGGATCTTGAGATGAGAATTTAGCCCATGGCACCAACGTTGCCCTAGTTTCCAGCTCCAAATCTAGTTATCCCTCCATGATAGATTATCCAGGTAGCTCCTAAGTCCAGTGACAAATATGCTTAGAAGAGACACACAGAGGAGACACACAGAAGAGGAGAGAGCAGTGTGACCATGGAGGCAGAGACTGGAGTGATGCGGCCACAAGTCAAGGAATGCCAACAGCCACCAACAGCTGGAAGAGGAAAAGAACAGATTCTCCCCTAGAGCCTTGGGAGGAAGCACGGTCCTGACAGATTTCAGACTTCTGGTCTCAAGAACTGTGAAAGAGTAAATTTCTGTTTTGTCAATTTTGTGGTAATTTGTTGAGGCAGCCCTAGGAAAATAATACAACAATACATGAATAAATGGATGTAATTAATTCAAACAATACAGGATTATGCAAAGTAAAAAGGGTGATAGTCTCTTACATGCCACACAAATCCCTCTCTGTTCCCCATGAGTAGTAACTGTTTGGTAATAACCTTTCTAGGCCTTTTCCTATGCATGTCACACACACACCCACAGACACACACACACAGAGGCATATGCACATAAATATAATTATATGTCTTTTTTCAAATAAATGATAGCATGGTATTCTGCTATTTGCTCTTTCTAAAATTCAATATTTCTGGGGGATATTTGCATGTCTGTACATAAAGATCTGCCTTATGCTTCAAAATGACTGCAGTATATTCTATGAACATAGCCTATGTCATTGTTTTCAATGATTCTAAACTTAGTAGCAATATTACAATGATAAATCAAAGTTGACTCTATTCACTTGGCTACAACTGAACTTATTTCCCCCCTTTTCAATCTACACATTAAATATAGATATATAGATATATATATAGAGAGAGAGAGTGTGTGTGTGTGAGAGAGAGAAAGAGAGAGATATTAGTACTGTTCACCAAATATCTCTGGCTGTCTTCTGCCCTTGGAATTGGGTGTGACCAAGTGACTTGCTTTGGCTAGTGATATGTGAGCAGAAGTCACTAGTGTCATTTCCAACTGGAATCTTTAAGAGTGTGTCCACAATTTGTCTCATTCTTCTTCCCCTGCAGAGCAATTGCAGAGGCACTAAAGGGAGCCTCCATCAGCCTAGCTCTCTTGGTAAGGATGACGCAGAGTGGAGGGACGGGGAATTCCCTGGAGGCCAAGTGGTTAGGACTCCACGCTTTCACCGCCGAGGACGTGGGTTCCATCCCTGGTCAGGGAACTAAGATCCCGCAAGCCTCATGGCGTGGCCAAAACAAACAAACATTTGACACCCCAGAGTGGAGGCACATATAGTGTGAACAAGAAATAACCTTTGTTGTTTTTCGCTTTTTTTTTTTTTTTTTTTTGCGTTACGCGGGCCTGTCACTGCTGCGGCCTCTCCCGTTGCGGAGCACAGGCTCCGGACGCGCAGGCCCAGCGGCCATGGCTCACGGGCCCAGCCGCTCCGCGGCATGTGGGATCCTCCCGGACCGGGGCATGAACCCGCGTCCCCTGCATCGGCAGGCGGACTCCCAACCACTGTGCCACCAGGGAAGCCCCACCTTTGTTGTTTTAACTCACTGAGATTTGAGGGTTGTTTATTGCTGCAGCACAACACAGCTAATCATAACTGATTTTACATATATAATATATATGTGATATATACATTATATATCATATGTACATATCAAATTATTTAAAATATATATACATTTATATATTTTTATATATTCATATATATATATATATATATATATATATATATATCCTACCCTTCTAAAACTGGAGAAAGCTTAAAACAAGTAGTTTGAAAGAAAAATGTGTGGTTTATTACAGCCTGCTCAGTATTAATCAACAATACAATTAACAATACACTTTTTACTTCCCGTTTAGTTATTTATCCTTTTTACATTTTCACTAAGATGATGAACTTAATGCCAGTGGAAATGAAACACCACGCTATCAATATCAGGCTTTTCACACTGGCCATAAGTAAACAAATATGTTGTGTGGATATGTGGGTCCGTGGACTTGTTTTTTTAAATCTCTAAATGCCACTATGCTCTGCATCTATTAATGAGGCTGTAGGTTTCAGGTTATTTTCTTTGGTTTAATGTACATTTGAAACAACAGTGCGCTGCGGGCTCAAAGAACAGCCCTTCTCTCTTGCTTCTGGATGGGGGATTGGCAGGTGCTGTTTGCATTAGGGAGTGAGGAAGTGCTTTTCTCTGATCAAGTGATGCCTCAAGCTGATTAAAGAACGTTGTTTGTAGAACTGGAAGGGGATCAAAATGCCTTCAGTGCTCCAAGTCAGAAAAGACAAGGCCTTGAAGGCTAATATGGTGAATATAACAAGAGCCTTATGGTTTCAATGAAAGATATTGAAGAGCCAAGCCTTTTCTCTCCTGGGGAGAAGAATATTTTTTAATGATATCTCTTAAATTGTCAGATTTAATAGAAAAAAATGAGAAGAAAACCCTCCTGCTTTTCCCCACCCAAACGCTGCAATCAGAGAAGTTTCCTTAATCATGGCTCTGACCCCATCACAATTCTACACGGAAGATGCGTTGCAAATATTGGCAGCCTCCCACTTTCCTGGGTTTGATGACGGCAGTCAGCGACACAATGAATGACGCCTCTGATGATGATGACATTTTAAATTTAAAATTCGAATATTCAAAAATGCCAAGGCAACCTATCACCTGTCACAGTGGGATTTTAAGAGAGGATCTTAATCTGGGGGATACAGCATCACTCCTCTGTAGCAACTAAGGGGTAAAACAAAAGGAGATGGTTCTTACCCACCAGATCCCCTAGACACACTGCCCGCTCCAAGTTGATCCTGTGTTAGCAAAAGGGGCTGGACTCTATGCAATGATTCCTCAGTGAATTCTGGGCCCAGCGTAAATCACTGCTACTTGAAAATTAATAGAATGTGGGTTTGTATTGGTGGAGTTTTCTCCTCCTTAGCTTGAACTAACCAAGGCAGCATTATCTATCATTCATTTACTTTCATATAGCCTCTGAATTATTGGCTTGGTTCTCTCATTTTTTTTTAAAGTCATTTATGCTGCTCTCAGATACTTAATAAATACCATCATTTTAAATATAACTTATTGAGTTCAAATGTTTATTATAAAGCGTTATTATGGTAGTGCTATGGTCTGAATGTTTGTGTCCCCCCAAAATTCATATGTTGCAATCCTAACCCCCAAAGGTGATAGTATTAGTAGGTGGGGCCTTTGGGAGTTGCTTAAGTCATGAGTTGGAACCCTCATGAATGGAATTAGTGCCTTACAAAAGAGGCTCCAGAGAGACCCCTAGCCCTTTCTGCCATATGAGGATTCAATAAGAAATCTGAAACCCAGAAGAGGACCCTCACCCAACTATGTTGCCACTGTGATCTCCAACTTCCAGACTCCAGAACTGTGAGAAATAAATTTCTGTTTTTTATAGACTACCCAGTCTGTAGTATTTTGTTATAGCAGCCTGAACAGACTAATAAAGGTAGGCAGGATTCTAAGATGGTCTCAGGATTCCTGTGCCCCAGTGTACACACACCTTCCCCAGGTTACTCAGTTAAACACTGATCTAGGTGCTGCTGTGAAGGGATTCTGCAAATGCAATTAAATTCTCAAATCTGTTGACCTTAAAATAGAAGATTATCCTCAGTGGCCCTTAAAGGAACTGGGTTCTCCAGGTGAAAGAGATTTTGAAGTGTGAAAGGGCCCATGGAGAGGCCACATGGCAAGGAACTGTGGGTGGCCTCCTAACATCCAGCCCATCTTTAGAGCCCTGCCTAATATCCAGCAAGAGAAGAGGGGCCAGGGTCCTACAGCTGCAAGGAACTGAATTCTGCCAACAACTATGTGAGCTTGAAAGAAGACCCCAAGCTTTAGAAGGGAATCAGCCCAGCTGACACATTGATTTCTGTCTTGTGAGACCCTGAGCCAAGAACCTAATGCGGCAATGCCCCGGCTTCTGACTCCAGAAACTGAGGTAATGAATGAGTGTTTGAAGCTGCTAAGTTTATGGTAATTCGTTATGCAGCAAAAGAAACCTAATACGAACAGATATAGGCCTTGCTCTGGCCTAAAATGTAAAGAAAGTTAAGTATAATGTAATTTTAACTTTTGGCCCTCATTCTTCTTCCTTTAGAACAAGATAACAAATATGTAGTTTAACATGCCTTTTGACTATTAAGTAATTAGATTTAAAGTTTAAAATCTAATACTTTGCTTATATTTATCCAAAACCTGGAGGATTTCCTAGAGGTTAGGATTATTACTAAGTACTCCTTATTCTCTTGTCCATTTTTTTTCACAACATTTCTACCGTCATTAATAGGTTTTAGAATTCAAAGTTTATCATTGTAAGATATAAAATGGAATTCACTTTCCCAAATTCAAACATACGCAGTAACAAAATAGTAAAATAAACAGGAAAACTCCTTGTAATACATTCATCCAATGAAATAACTCTTCACCATGACTGGTATTTCACTGGTAATAATAATCCTACAAGACGAATGAAAACAATTTCATCAAATAACACCAATACAAAAAAATTAAAATGACAGATAGTAACGTTTCTATATTTGAATTATAAATGGCTATCCACATAACTGAATTTTCTTTTAGTCTGCTTCAAGACTTAACGGATTTTCTTTTTCTTTTCTGTATTAATCATTGAAGCTTAGTTTCTAATTAATTTTGGAGCATCTGGATCTTTGAGCTCCTTGGATGAAGGTATTGTTTAATGTTAAGGTTATTTGCTGGTTTGTTTCTTGTCTCAAATAACTGGTTGCATTTTAATGGCAACATATGAAAGGCCAAATTTCAACAGCTCAGATACCAGCGCAGAAGGTACTTTAGCTGAAGCACCCTCCCCGCAAACAAAAATCAATGAAACAGCGCCCCTTTGTGGTAGAAGGGCAAAATTATCGGTACGTTAACAGTACAGTAAAAATCTTGGCGAGATACAATTGGTAAGCACAAAATAATTTTCTCTTTTAAAAAATTAGAAAGAGTTAAGCAGAACATTTTAGAATAATCATTGCAAAGTGGATTATGGGGATTCACAGGGTGTTTAGAAAGCCAAAAGGGAGTCATTGTATCTGCTGAGAAAAGTGAAAATCAAGGATTAACAGCCTTTAACAGATAGGAAATTAAATTATCCCTAACACAAGTAGCAGAGCAATCTCAGCAGCAGTTTGTCCTCCAATGACTCTTCCACTGAGATGGAGCACAAATGAAAGTAAGCTGATTCTTCAGCTAAATGGGATAATGTTAGACATTTACATGACCCTTTAGAGTCATTGACGCGTTAATACTGATACTCAGCAACATCTGTTTTGCTAGCTGTATTTTATAATTGAAATCACTAAGGCCCAGGGAAGTTAGGAAAGTAGTAGGGTCAATATTTGAAACCCATTGTTTCCAATTCCCTAAACTAAAATAACTGAGTTTATCCAATGGTCCGCTACGAAGAATGTACCCCATTCTGTACCTGGCTGTTTAGCAGCTGAAAGGTGGCATGGCTGGGTCATCACTGCCTGGACTCTGTAACCAAACTGCTTGGGTTCCAAGTCTTGCTTGAGTGTGTGGCCTGGGGCAATTATTCAGTCCTCCTGTACTTTGGTCTCCTTGCCTGCAAAATGAAATTGGTAACAGTATTACAGTCCAGGCATTGTTTTGAGGATTAAATGAGAAAACACAGGAAAAGTGCTTAGAGCAGGGCCTGGCACCTAGTAAAAGCTTGAGAAACATTAGCGGTAAGTAGTTGATGCTGCATAGATTGACAAGCTCTTCAAAAAGTTGCCAACTTTGCCTTATATTTAAAGAGTTCTAGGATGCATATCAGATATCAGCAGTGGTAAATTACTCGGGAGAAGTAGACTTTGCATGCAAGCAGAACTTCACCGTTTTTACTTGGCATCCTTCAGAATTGTTGGAATGTGTTGCAACACGCAGGTTAATAAATAAAGACAGAATATTTCAAAGCCTGCTTCAGTAATCCCCTCTAGCCCTTGTAGCTCACTGTCCAGAATTCCTTTTATATACTTAACCTCCCTGCCCTCTTAGCTCTTTGTAAAGATGCCCCACCCTCTCTGGGCTAACCGTTGGATGAGTCCTTTTGATAATAATCCAGTGGTTGCTGATGTCTGCACTCCCAGGGTGCCTCTGAAAAAAAGGCAGGCAAACACTACAAACTCCTGCAGCATAAACACGCTCGTGTTCAGCCTGAAGGAGACTGCAGTCAGGCACCAGGTAAACCAGACCACAATCAGAGATTTCTATCAGCAAGAGAGCACTACAAGCTGTCACAGCATTATGCTATCTGGGCACCAGGTTGTCCATCTGCGCTCGGATTGACAAGGAAAGGGAAAACTGCAAAGGAAGCAGGCCACCAAGCATCCTTCCCAGTGTGGCACTGAAATTTAGAACTGCTGGAGGATCCTGAAGCAGTTTCATCAGGACTTTTAATATCCAGTGAGGAGTTTTTAAACAAATGGGCAAGTCTTCGGCAAGTTCCTTAATCTCCTTTGTAAAGTGGGTGTGTATTCCTTAGGGTTACACAGCTGCTATAAGAAAAGTTTATTTCTCCCCTGCAAGAGACCCCTGTGGATGCTCCTGGGTAGGCAAGGCAGGGCTGTGCTCTGCACAGTTCTTCAGGGAACTATAAACAGTTCCCTGAAGAACTGCACAGTTGGTGCGAGGGGTCGGTGTGTGTGCTGTCTAACATGCACGCTTCCAAGATCCCCTGGGCTTTGGCATCCATTCAGGAACAGGAAAGCGCAATATCCATGGGAGGTTTTTAAGGGTCAGGCCTGGAAAGGGTGCCATTCCATTCTGTGGCCACACCTATCTACGTGCAAGGGAGGCTGGGAAATGTGTTTCACCTGTGCCCAGAGGAAAAAAGGACATGGATTTGGTTAACAGAGAGCCAGTCTCTGCCACAAGAAATCACATGTAGACCAGCACTGTAAAAAGAGGTGAGACCAGAGTGGGCCGAGCTGGAGTCGTCATAGGTACAAGTGCTGAGGTGATGGTAGAGCCAACTGACTTAGGGCTAAGGGGTCTGAGTTAAGGACAGACAAGGAGTCACCAGTGCTGCTCACCGAAGGGTCTCAGCGCACTGCCTTCAAGCCAGGAGGGAGCATCCGCACTACGCAACACAAGCACCCCACCCCACACTTTTTCGACCTTGGATGTGTTTTCACGTGACTAACTCTGGCCAATAGGCAGAAGCAACATGTATCACTTCTGGACTGAGCTTTTAATTGCCGTTGTGGGCTGTCTCGAGGGCTCCCTTCCCTCTGCCAATGAACAGCAAACAGTGTTCCAGCGAGGACTGGCTCCATCAGCCTGGGCCCTGGAGAAAGAATACAGAATGGATCCTACAGGTACCCACGTAACATCTTGTTTTAAGTCACTGGTCTTTTTGAAGTTGTATATTACTGCAGCATAACCTAGTTTATTCTGACTGATAGAGAAACATATTTGTATCTACAAACGAATCAACAAAAAGGCATTCTTGTCCATTTTAGATCATCAGCTCGAAGAACTAAGGGAGCATGCTTTTGAGAACATACTTTGTACATTATTGCTGCCATGCAAGCAAAAGAAGTGCTTGATGGGCCTTGGATTATTTTAAATACCGATAACATCAACTTTCAACAGGCCCAGGACATACTCTCGACCTTAAAAGATCATTAGTCCCAATTTAGAGAAAGTTTAAAGTTACGAAATGCTAAAGAGAGATGTTAAGGACATATAATCAGAAGTAAAAGAAAAATGAAAATCGGAGAGGTTTGGAGGGAATCATGGGCAAGCTGTTAGAAGCATTTTTATGTAGGGGTCAAATCCTGTTGCTTGTCTGTCCTCTGGGGTCTCTAGAACTGACCTCCTGCACTGTTGGTTGTCTATGGGCCCTCCTAATGCTCTGGTCTGTGGACCAGCACTGTAATGTTCACCTAACTTGTGAAATTCTGTCTCAGATCTCACTCATATCGTCCCACACTGCAGATAACTTGACATTAAAATGCAGTGAGGGGAGTTCCCTGGTGGCCCAGTGGTTAAGAATCTGCCTGCCAGTGCAGGGGACACGGGTTCGATCCCTGGACCAGGAAGATCCCACATGCCACATAGAAACTAAGTCTGTGCTCCACAACTACTGAGCCTGCGCTCTACAGCCTGCAAGCCACAACTACTGAGCCTGTGTGCTGCAATTACTGAAGCCCACGCGCCTAGAGCCCAAGCTCCGCAACGAGAAGCCACCCAATGAGAAGCCCATGCACTGCAACAAAGAGTAGCCCCCTCTCGCCGCAATCAGAGAAAGCCCACACGCAGCAACGAAGACCCAACGCAGCCAAAAATAAATAAATATTTTAAAAAATGCAATGAGTGAGGGAACATGACTTTTTAATATGTTCCCCTAGAGTAAGTGATCAAACAGGATACTCTAGTTCTGCTCACTTTAGCATAACAGGAAGCGCCAATGTTCCCAGCCAGCTGGTTGAGCTTCCTTAACTATTGCTCAACAAGTTGACTAGAAACTCCTTGGATACAAGAGCTATATTTTATTCATCTGTGAATAGCATGGTAATTAGTGAAGAGCCTGTTTTGGATTCAGCCAGATTCTGTCTTGAATATTGATTCCATCATTTAATAATTGTGTAATCTTGGACACTTAACCTCTGTAATCCTGTTTCATCGTCTGTAAAATGGGGATAATAGTGCCTGACTCCACTGACTTGTTGTGGAAATTAAATGTGACACTTCTTTGTAAAGCTCCTGATGCAGCTCAAAAGTCTTTGTTGAGAGCTTGGCGGAACAGTGGCTTCCATCCAGCCAAGAGTATGATCTCAGAAGAGACTGTGTGTTAGTCTCTATCAAATTTAAAGGAAAATTCCTTTGCCAGAGGCTGCAAACGCCATCATGTTGAGGTTGAATAGATAATGTTTACCTCAGAGGAAGAGATTAGTTTCCATTTTATCTGCACTGTTTGAATTTTTATATGGATTAAAAATACAAGAAATTAAAAATAAATACAGCTTTTTAAGGGGGAAAAAATGTTGGGCTGGCAGGGGTGCTGGCTTATTTGCTGGCTCTTTTAGCTCTTTCAGTGATAGCAAGAGCAACAAACAGAACGTACTAATAATTGTCTATATTAATACAAAACACTAATAATTATCCATATTAATAAGGCAGCCCCATTCCCATATGAACCTGAGGGTAGAAACAAAGTACAATAATCCTTCAGAGTTGCACCAAATCTTCGCAAGACTTTAAACTAGCTTCCATGTACAGACGGTTCCGACTTCCCATGGTTCCACTTAGAATTTTTGGACTTTGCCACGGTGTGAAAGTGATACCCACCTGGAATTTTTATCTTTTCCGGTCTAGCGTTACTCTTGCGTGATGCTGAGCAGGCGGGCAAGTCCCAGCTCCCAGACAGCACAGGGTAAACAACCGATACGCTTGCAACCATTGTTTTTCACTTTCAGCAGTGTTCAATAAATTACTTGAGATACTCAACACTGTCATAAAATAGGCTTTGTGTTAGATGATTCTGCCCAACTGTAGACCAATGTAAGTGTTCTGAGCAGGTTTAAGGTAGGCTGGGTTAAGCTGTGATGTTGGGTAGGTTAGCTGTGTTAAATAAATTTTCAACTTAGATGGGTTTATCAGGACGTAACCCCATCGTTAAGCGGAGGAAGACCTGTATTATGGTTGTCTCCCTTAAGTCTTTTGCGTGGTTTCCACCCCTCCCAGGCAATTGTAGGAAGGGGAGAAACTGAGGCGGGGTTGGGGGGGAGACTGTGGGCCCAGCTGCAGCGCCCACACCGCCGGCCTCCTGCTGCTCGCAACCCCAGGGCGTGGGCCGTTACGGCGGTTTCGGTGCGGAGCCCGGAGCGCTTAGGCCGCCGCCAGGAGGTCCCACCGGCCGGGAGCTCCGCGGAAACCAGGCCGAGGGGGCGGGCCCGAAGCCTCGGCCTCGCCTCCGCCCGCGCCGCGCTGCGCCCGCCGCTTCCCAGCCGCTTGCTCCGGGCGGCCTCGCGGGGCCCGGAGCTCTGCCCGGGGAGCGCCGCCAGCATGCTGCAGAAGCGGGAGAAGGTGCTGCTCCTGAGGACCTTCCAGGGCCGGACGCTGCGGATCGTGCGGGAGCACTACCTGCGGCCCAGCGTGCCCTGCAACAGCCCGCTCTGCCCGCAGCCCGCCGTCTGCCGCAACGGTCAGGGCAGGGGCTGGAGGCTGGGGAGGGTGGGCAGACGAGGACCGGCGGGAGCGGGTTGGCCCGGGCGGGATCGCCGGGGGCCGAGAGCGGGCGGGCGTCAGGGCGGCGGCGCCGGGGTAGAGCGTCGGCCGTGAGGCGGAAGGGCGCGTCCCAGAGGCGGAGCGCGAGGCCGTGGCGTTGACGAGTCCGAGGCCCCCGGGCCTCCGCCGGCCTCCAGGCATCACCTCCGGCCCGGCTGCAGGTCGGGCGCGAGGGGCCGGCGGCTTCCGAGCCGCGCCACGGCTCCGCTGTCGCTCCACAGCGACTCCCGACTGCTCTGCCCGGGAAAACGGAAGGGCCGAGAGGCAGGCGCCCCCGCAGCGCAGAGGGCGCGGTTTGGGGCTTTCCGAGGGGCCTGTGGGCGCTGGAGCGTCCTGCCCCCAGGCTCGCCGCAGTGAAATCCGGTGGACCCGAGCTGTGGGCCCTGCAGTGCGAGCCGGGCACGCGGAGCTGACGCTCTGCCGCTCCTCGTTGTACATTTCTTTGCTTTGCTCCCTGCCAGCACCTAGGCCTCAGACATCCAGTGGAGAACCCTCTTGACTGTAGGATTTGTGGATCATCTGGGCCCTCATTGTACAGGAAGGTCATGGGGAAATTGGATTTGGGTCGGCTGCCCACTACACCTTCCTCCACTTGATTTCTGGGCTGCTGGGGTGGCCGACTTAACGATGGTTACTGGTTCTCTTCCCTATGGTGGGAGAGGAGCGTGGTGGTCCTTTTCAGCGAATATTTGGGATCCTCAGCTTACGGTTCAGGTGAACATTTCAATTACAGCTTGACTAACCAGCTCCGAGACGCGGGCTAGGTGGAAATGCCACCACCGCCTCTGCTTGCACTGAGCATCTTTTCTAGTCAATTCAGTCTTTTTGGCCCTTGGAGACTTTTGAACACGTTCACAAGCTTGAGACACAACCGACTTAAAATGGCTGGGCATAAACAAGTGGTTAACGTGTATTTGGGGAGCCCCATTGGAATGTGAGTGTAGGTCAGTGGGTTAACAATATATAGTTAAGTTGTGCTGAAGATTTGGTTGTTTTTGTGTGTTTTTTTTTAATCCGTCATCTTTTACATTACTGGCAACACCATAAACCACGTTGAGCTTTTATTATCACAGCTTCAGAAAAATGAAGGTGCTGAATTTACCTGAACGTTGGGCCTCTACCAAAGTAGATTTGTCTTTTAAAAACTACACAGTGGGGCTTCCCTGGTGGCGCAGTGGTTGAGAGTCCGCCTGCCGATGCAGAGGACATGGGCTTGTGCCCCGGTCCGGGAAGATCCCAAATGCCACGGAGCCATGGCCCGTGAGCCATGGCCGCTGAGCCTGTGCATCCGGAGCCTGTGCTCCGCAACGGGAGAGGCCACAACAGTGAGGGGCCCACGTACCGCAAAAAAACAAAACAAAACAAAAACTACACAATGTAGTTAAGATTGGAAGTTGTTCTGCACACTGGGGCACCGTGACATTGAAATCATAATAAACTAAGTTTGCAAACGTTGTCTAATCTCTTCTGTTTTGAATTATGCTTCAGATGGGAAACTCTTGTCTAGTGACGTGACTCATTACATGATCCCAGATTGGAAAGTCGTTCAAGATTACCTCGAGATCCTTGAGTTTCCTGAATTGAAGGGAATTATTTTCATGCAAACGGCATGTCAAGCTGTGCAGCATCAAAGAGGCCGGAGGTATCTGTTTTGCATTATTTATTTTTTTATGGTGCGGACTTTTTTCCCCCTTTAGAAGAGGTTCCTTGTTGGAGAGAAAGGGGAGGAATTCATTATTTTCGTCAGAAAAGACTTTTTGAGCTAATTTGGCATTCTTTTTGCCAGTGAGGAATGCAGTAACATTATTTTATATTTCTGCTTCAACACCTGGCCAAAAGGTCTGACTGCAGATCAATAAACTGCAGTGTCCCCACGATGTGGGTATTTAAGATTCTTGCCTTTTGGTTTGCATTTTTATAGTAGCAGAGCTATTGCCTATATCATGTTGAAGACTGCATGTTATTTAATCTTCTTATTTATAGATATATTGTTTCAGAAACTTACATTTTTTTCCCCTTGGGAAAAAGAAAGTATTTTAAAATTTGAGGCTCCTTTATTGTGGAGGCAAGTTGTACTTGTGGTGATTTATTCAATGAAACCAGAACTAACTTGTTTTATTTTTAGATTACTAGTATAACCACCAACCATAGGAATTGTATTTGCGAAACAAAGAATTTCTGATTGAAATCAGTCTAAAATGCTTGCCTTGTACCTAAATGAAGAACAGTTGTTCACCTTTTAAACAAATACTCTATAAATGGTTTTGCTTCCTTTACATTGGGAAAAGATCTGTGATTTGAACTTGAAGACTGTATGGAAACAGCATATTAGAATTATATACCCAACCTCTTAACACCACAAGTTAAGCAGAAATTATGTGTTTATTCTTTTTCAAATGTTGTGGTTTTTTCAGACCTTGGTAGTAAAAGATGAATGTGTTTATTTGTATATGAAAATGATAAGTTGTTCTTATTATATGCTCAGTTCAAAAAAATATGCATTAACTAGGTTGTGTGCAGGTTTTTCAGATAGAATATTTTTATATGAGCTTGAAGTTGATTTTGTTCAGACACAAAGATATAGATGTTTATACACATCCAGGTTTAAATGCTGTTCCAGGTGTCGTATTTCAATTTCTGCTACTAAAATCAATTTGTTGTTATCATGTGGGTTGCTAAGCCTTTTCAACTTCTGTTTTCTAAAATGTTTTTAATATTAAGGATTGTTTTAAAAATCAATTCCTGGGGACATTCAAAAGCAAAGAATTGGAATTTAAATGTCTTTTTTCCTGAACATTTCAAAAGTAGTTAACTTGATGAAAAACGATTGGTTTTCCATTGCTTTACCGTGTCTCTGAATGCACTAAACGTGAAAACAAAAGCTGAGGAGTTATGGAACAGGCCCACAGGATAATACTCTGGTTTTGCCATTGGTGAGCACTTTTCGAGTTCCTAGTTCCAGGCCTTCTGGAGTACAAAAAGAAGTCTTGTTCCCTCTCTCAACAAACTTGTTGTCTTGTTGGGATTAAATGCAAGAAGCAAGAGGGTAATTATGACATACCTTGGACACATGTAAATAATTTAATGGGGACTATGTAAAGTGCAGAAGTAAACATGGGGTGTGGGGATTTAAAAAGCCCTCCGAAGGAAATAGGTTTGAGACTGGTCTTAATGCAGGGAGATGAACATGATTGATGAAGAGGAACAAGAGGCAGGAAAAGGAATCAGCAAGTTGGGGACTTTGTGCTTTCTTTACCTGTTAAGCGACCAGCAGGTGTATTCAGGTTGAAACAGCTAAAGGACCACAATTACCTAAGCCCTGGAAAGTGTCATATATTCAAAGCTAACTTTAAAGTTGATGAGAGCCATTCAATATGTAAGATCCGGGAGATTTGCTTGATTAATTTGGCCTTCATAAGTGTTAAGCATAAGTCATCTGAGTTTTTGTATTTAACCAAAGGTGGCCTAGCAGAGCCTCTCTGGTGCTTTGCTTCATTTAATATTGGAAAACATTTTGTTTTTCAGTTCTTCCTCCGAGATTTTTGAGATGCTGGTAAATAATTCATTCTATTTTATATGCTTTTAGGAATATTATTGCTTAGGAAAGGTTTGTCAGGTGAAAATACCTAGTCTGGTCTAGTGTCTGGTAGAAGGATGCCTTGCTTTCTCCTTTTGACCCCCTCCTGAATGCCTTCTGTATAGCTTGAATCTCAGTTTCTTAGTACATAACATAAGACTGGAATCAAAATATTATAGTTGGAGAGGACCCTTTAAGAGGTCAACGTGATCCCCATCCTACATCAGTGTTACTCAACATGAGTAATGTAGTAGACTTTGTTTCTAAAAGAAAAAAATTCTCATGGATACCCAGTGTTAATTTAAATTAATTTATTGTATTGTTACTTAAATATGTTTCAACATAAATCTAGGCATAAATCCTCATACCTAAGTACTTAATGCAACCCTAAACCCAAATCAGACCTTCAAACTAAACAAGGCTACAAATGAATATTAATTTAATGTGACCAGTGACATTATTTTACTGACATGAAATCACCAGAGTTGGGTTTAATACTAGAAAGACACAGCCTCTATGGCTACAGGCATAAGCTCTATATTTAATATGATTTTGTAGTTTGATTTCAATAATATCAATGCAGAAAAATGTCCTCATAAGTTTATTGTACAAAACTGTATGAAAAATGTCAAGTTTTTGATCAGGATAATCACACATTCTGCTATCTAACAATCCTCAAGTGCTTACTTACTGAGGGCCCGTGTGATCTCCCTGTAAGGGTGACCTGTCCACTGCCTTCAATCATGTGTTCAGGTGTTCATCTGTGTATCTACAAATATTTATTGAGAGGCTCTATGTGCCAGAAACTGTGCTAGCACTGAGCATACAGTGGCGAGCAAAGGCAGACACGCTCTTGAGGGGGAGACCGGCAGTAATTGATAACCAGAGAAACAGATGGAGAAGTGAGCTGTGACAGGCGCGCTGAGGGAGGGGTGCTGGGCTCAGGAGAGCCCAGACTAGGCAGGGAGGAAAGGCTTTCCTGAGTGAGGTGCGTGTGCTGAGCTCTAAGGGATGAGTGTGAGGAAACCAGGCAAAGAAAGGAGAAAAGCTTTCCAGGCGAGGAAACTGCTGTGCGAGGCCATGGGGAGAGAGAACGTGGAGAATGAGGGAGGAGAGAGCCCTGGATTGGACTAAGGTAGGCCCCCATGGGCCTCAGGGATGTGGTGAAGCGTTTTAAGTAGGGGGGATAACATGATCAGATTCCTGTTTTTAAAGGATTACTAGGCTAGTGGAGAAGAGGCTTGGAGAAAAGAAGAGGAGGCTTTAGTTCACATGAGAGATGTCGGTAGCTTAGAGATGGAGAGAGAAATAGACATTTCTAAAAGCTGTTTAGTAGATAAGATCCACAGAACTTCCTAAGTATATAGCAAAGCGAGTTGAAAATATGTCCACACAAAAACTTGTGTGTGAATGTTTGTTCATAACAGCTCTATTCATAATAGCCAAAAATGGAAACAACCCAAATGTCCATCAACTGATAATGGTTACACAAAATGTGCTTTAACCATACAATGAAATATTATTCAGCCATGAAAAGGAATGAAGTACTGATACATGCTACAACATGGATGAACCTTGAAATTATTATGCTAAGTGAAATAATCCAGCCCCCTGCCCACACACACACAAAAATCATATATTGTATGATTCTGTGTATATGAAATGCCCAGAATAGGTAAATCCAAGAGACAGAAAGTAGGTTAGTGGTTGTCAGGGGCTAAGGGTCAGAGGGAATGGGGAGTGACTGCTTAATGGGTATAAGTTTCTTTTGGGGGCTGACAAAAGAGTTAGATAGTAGTGATGGTTGCATAATGCTGTGACTACACTAAAAATCATTGAATTCTGCATCTTAAAAGGGTGAATTTTTTGGTATGAATCATATCTCAATAAAGCTGTTTTTTTTTAATTTTTATTTATTTATTTATATTGGCTGCTTGGGGTCTTAGTTGTGGCTGCGAACTTTTAGTTGGGACATGCATGTGGGATCTAGTTCCCTGACCAGGGATCGAACCCAGGCCCCCCGCATTGGGAGTGCAGAGTCTTACCCACTGGACCACCAGGGAATCCCCACTGTTTTTTTTGTTTTTTGTTTTTTAATCTATAGGACTTAGTAATGGATTTAGATAAGTGAGATAAAGGAGAAGGTGGTGTCAAGGATGACACTAAGGTTTCTGGCTTATGTAACTGGATACAGAGGGGGAACACTGGAGAAGGTGGGGAGTGGGAGGTCATGAGTTTGAGGTGTCTTGAGGCTTCCAAGAGGGCAGACACTGACACCAAATGGCATTGCAGCCTGAAGCCTGGTCCAAAATATACTCCATTAAAAATGTTTTAAGAATATCACCTAATATAAATGGAAATAGAAACTTCTGAAATTCTTGGAGAAAACTCAAGGACCTCTGAATTTAAGTCTAGGAGACCCTACCTGGGTTCTGCAAAAACTGAAGAAATGCAACATTGAGTACAGGACTCACTTCCTTGTACCTCTCGCCACTGGTTGTGGGACACCCACTTCTAATCCCCAGAGACTGTAGTCAGCAGGGGGAAGGGATGTTGCATCTGAAGGTAAGATCACCATTGAATAAAAATAGTAAAAAAAAAAAAAAGATCAGTCTAGAGAAGGTAAGTTTTGCTGTCCCCCTAAGAAATTGTCTGAAATGTTTAGATAATGGAGATTTCAAAAACACTTTAGCCAGACCAGGGAAACTAGGGTTTTTCTGTAAGCCTGGAATTTTTTAAACCTCAGATAATTTTATTGTACTTGACTATCTGGAACTGTTGTCCTGTCATTCAGGCCAGACTTGTTCAAGGCACCACGATGTTCTTTGCTGGCTCCATGCAGAATACTCATATATCTAATTCCATCATATGCACCACCAACCCTAACTAGCAAAAACTACGACTGTGTTGTATGGATGCCCTATTAAATTATAGCCGTAAGCCCACTGCCTACAAGACAACCCGACTGTCACACTCAGAGTGATTCACTGTTTGTTTCCTGCTTTCCCCATTAATATTCTTGTGCCATTTGTTCATTTGTTTTATCTGGCTGATAGGTAGCTGACAAATGGAAGCACACACTAAAAGTCTAAGGAAAATGCATGGGAGTGAAACTGAAAACTGAGAAAATTCTTTTTGTTAGGTGATATATTTTTCTAAACATTGGCAAGGATTGTCATTACTTTCATGTGGTGGTAAAGCGCCCGGGTCTGGCTTGTGGAGCATCAGTATTCGGAGAGGACAGGATTCGAGAAGCCCCAGGTTTAAAGTACGGGTGTGCTGACCAATGCAGTGATGTATGTGAGGCCTAGCAAAAGAGTAACCGGGCTCTGAAAATATCAGTTTGTCCCAGGACATTTTTATCTCGTATTTGGATCACTGTTGTCACAAGGGGTTGTGAGTTCATGGATTCATTTGGAAAATAGTTATTGAGCGACTGCCGTGGGTTAAGTACTAGAGATACAAGGAGGAAGCCTACTGTCTGCTTTCTTGAGCTTTCTGTCCCCTCTCTCTCCTCCTTTGGGCCCTTTGTCTACCTAACTCTTACCCATCCTTCAGGTCCGTTGCCTCCTCCTGGGTGCCTCCCTTATCCCTCCCATGTTCCTGTCACACCTTGTACTTTTCCTTTCACGGCACTCATCCCGCTGAAATGGGTGGTTCTATTTTTTTGTTTGTTTTATTTTGTTATGACAATTAGTATAGCTATTTTTTTAATTGTGGTAAAATATATATAACATAAAATGTACCATGTTAACCATATCTAAGTGTACAATTTGATGGCATTGTGTACATGGACACTGTTGTGCAACCCATCTCCGGAACTTTTTTCATCTTCCCAAACTGAAACTCTACACCCATTAAACACTCATTCCCCATTTCCCCCTCCCCCAGACCCCTGGCAACCACTGTCCTACTTTCTATCTCCAGGTATTTAGCTACTCAAAGAAACTCCTATGAGTGGACTCATACAATACTTGTTCTTCTGCGACTGACTAGCTTATTTCACTCAGCATAATGTCTTCAATGTCCATCCGTGTTGAGGATATGTCAGAACCTCCCTTTTAAGGCTGAATAATATTCCACGGTATGTATATACCACATTTTGTTTATCCATCCATCGCCCGACAGACACTTGGACTGCTTCCACCTTTTAGCTAATATGAATAATGTTGCTCTGAACATGGGTGATATCTCTTTGAAACCCTCCTTTCAGTTCTTCGGGGTCTATACCCAGAAGTGGATTGCTGGATCATATGGTAGTTCTAGTTTTGACTTTTTTTGAGGGATGGATGGTTGAGTTGCATTCACCATGAGCAGGACCACGCAGACGAAGGGCAGCATCGGGAATGTCTAGGTGTGTCCCCTGAAGGCACTCAGTGGAGCACAGAGGAGGAAGTTTGTAAACAAATACCTGCCCTGGGTTCAGGTGCTTTATTAGGGGTGTGGATAAAGGGAGCAAAAAGTGGAAAAGATCAGGAAAAATAGTCAATATTTTTTCAGTGTTTTCTCTGAAATAATAAATTTCAGATGTTTATAAAGCTTCTTCTAGAATCTTTTATTGCTTAACCAAAAAAGTGCACTTTTAAAAAAATTCATGCATGACAGAAATGCGTAAAGCAGAAAGTGAAAGTCCTTGCCTTTCCCTCCTGCAGGGACGACCCTGTTAGCACGGTGATGGAGACTCTTGTATGCATATTCTAAGAGGTTTTGAAAAATGATTTTAAGTGTATCTTTGTGAAAGTGGGAAAATTACAAACTTAACGTGTTCTAGGCGCTTCTGCGGGTGGGGAGGCAGCTTTTATTTACACAAGTGGAATTCTGTTAAGGAAAGCTGCCATTCACAGAAATGAAACTGAATCCCTTTGTTTATTAGGACATTTTGTAAGTTGTAGTTACTTGATGATCCTTTTTAAGGTGGCTCAAAATCAGAATTACTAAGAAAGTAAAATCAGTGTTTCTTGTTTTCTGATGAAGTGTTGAGACGACGCAGATACTGGTAGTTGGCATTTATTTAGAGGGGATAAGTTAGAGAGTTCTGCGTTTGCTTTAATGAAAAGACTCATTTTTAAAAATCCGTGGCGGCAGGCTGGAGGTGGGAATGGAAGGGCACAAATGTTATTATGTTAAATGCCAGTTATCTATCTTGGATAATTTATATGTTAATTTAACATCTGGTTTAATATCAATCCATTTTTAAATAAACAATTGACTTCCTTTAAGATAATTGTGAATATTATGTATTTCACATTATCTAGACAATTGAAAAGCACCTTCTTAGAAACTGACCCATATGAGACTTCATATTTTATTTTCTTTGGCCAAGATTATTGGAAAGATCCCCTGATGGGTTCTGAAAAACCTAGGGGCAGGACAGGAATAAAGATGCAGACATAGAGAATGGACTTGAGGACACAGGGACGGGGAAGGGTAAGCTAGAACGAAGTGAGAGAGTGGCATGGACTTATATACACTACCAAATGTAAAATAGATAGCTAGTGGGAAGCAGCCGCATAGCACAGGGAGATCAGCTCGGTGCTTTGTGACCATCTAGAGGGGTGGGATAGGGAGGGTGGGAGGGAGACACAAGAGGGAGGAGATATGGTGATATATGTATATGTATAGCTGATTCACTTTGTTATAAAGCAGAAACTAACACACCATTGAAAAGCAATTATACTCCATTAAAGATGTTAAAAAAAAAATTGAACATCTCTCTTCCATTGTACAAGGGATTAGAAAAATTGTATGTCCTAGTTTGATAGAGCTACCTGTTCACACTGTGTGTTCAATATAATTATTTTAAAACATAAAAAAAAAAAGTCTCCTGATGGGGAAAAACCTTAAAACTTTCTGTTAGTTGTCTGATAGATGAAGCTAGCCTTCATTCATGTAAACAATGCGGCTGCATCAATAACGTTCACAGATAAATTCCCAAACTTACCTTACATGTTCTTTCCTAGGGCTGCCAGCAGAAAGGAAAACATTAATGTCTAATACCATTTACAGAACAAAGTGAGTTACAAAAATAAAGCACTAGGGCTTCCCTGGTGGCACAGTGGTTGAGAGTCCGCCTGCCGGTGCAGGGGACACGGGTTCGTGCCCCGGTCCGGGAAGGTCCCACATGCCGCGGAGCGGCTGGGCCCGTGAGCCATGGCCGCTGAGCCTGCGCGTCCGGAGCCTGTGCTCCGCAACAGGAGAGGTCATAACAGTGAGAGGCCCGCGTACAGCAAAAAAATAAAAAAAAAAAAAAGCACTAAACTCTGCTTGCCTCATTGTCCTTTGTGAGCCTTTGATGAAGGGGCTGTGTGGGGCAGGGTTGTATAATTACATAATAAATAGCCAGAAAGGGAGAGGGGAGTAGAGGAGTTTAACTGATCCACAAACTAATTAATGAGGCCCTGCTCCAGCACATTCTAGCAGGCAAAATGGAGAAACAGCAGCCCGAGAGCGCAGCACACATTAAGGCCAATGTAAATAAGTGTTTCTCAGGTTTTAAACAATCAATCTTTCGCTCTAAAATCCCTCATCTTTTCTGAACCTTAGCAAGAGGTGGCAGGAGATGAGTACCTGCTAGATTAGATTTACTTTTCTCCTCTGTGTCACAGACAGTATAACAAATTGCGAAATCTCCTGAAGGATGCGCGTCATGATTGTGTTCTCTTCGCTAATGAATTCCAGCAGTCCTGCTATCTCCCTCGGGAAAGAGGGGAGTCCATGGAGAAGTGGCAGAGCAGGTATGGCCCTGAATAGCTGGGTTTTCACACGCTCATCTTCTTTAATTTCTTTATCATTGGTTATTTGGGAGTTGATCTAGATAGTATGGTGGAACAAACCAACAATTTTTCTGGAACCGTGATTAATACTGAAATGCTTAATGTGTCAATATTCTAGATATGTCATTTGACTACATATATTTTAGAAATTGTAACTAAGGAGCTATAGGTGCCCAGAGTAAGTTTGCCCCAGACCTCTAAAGGCTAGTAGGATCATTCATTCCAGTGATCCAAAAGTCATACATAGCTTTAATGCTGTGAGTGCGTGCGTGCGCGCGCGCGCGCGCGTGTGTGTGTGTGTGTGTGTGTATGTGAGAGAGAAAGAGAGAGCGGCAGGGACACGTCCTACTTTTAAGCTAAAGTCATCTCACTTTTTCTGGTATAGGTTGCTTTAATATCCCAGCCAGTCTTATTAAACTGAAATGGGTAGGTTAATTCTAGTAAAGCTGTTTTAGGAAGTGCGTTGTCCTAACTGAGATCCACCTAAAAGCAGAACCTGAAGCAAGGATTTTGGACGTGAGTTGTTTATGTGAGAAGCAATTCCCAGAAGCAGGAGTGGGGAGAGTGGCCCAGAGAAGGAGGGAAAGCAGTAAAGGATGTATTACTGCTGAGGGAAACTGAGGCTCAGTCCTCTGGGAACCTCTAAGAAGCCATGTAGAGTGTGCCTCAGAAGTCACCTCCAAGGGTGGAGGCGAGGGCATTTAGTTATTTACCCCTTTAGCTGAGGGCCATTCCCCGGCGGTGTTAACTCCAGTCAGTGGGCCATTGATGAGGGATGGAACTGCCACCCAGCTGCAGCTAAAGTCAGAGGTGGGCTTAGGGTACAGGTGCACCCATAGCCTCTGCTTCAGTCTTCTGTAGAAGGCAGAAGAGACCTTAAGCTTTAAAATAGCTTATCCGTACAAAACATTTACATCATCTTCTTCCTTATAATTCTTTATCTGTATAGCCATTAAATATTTAAATTCTCTAAAGCAAAATAAGCACTGATATATACTGAGTCCTTAATAGAACCCAAGTTCCCACCAGCAAGGGAAAGCAAGTCTTTCCCTAGATTGGGTCATATGTGAGTACTCACACTTACTGACTACACAGTCTTGCACACAGTCAGTACTCAGTGAATCTTTTTTTAAATTCTAGAACTAAAGGAACCTTACATAGCATCTTAATTTGCAGAAAGGGAAACAGATGCCTACAGAAATTGACTCTCTGAGTTGATCCACTTCACTGGACACATGATCCTTTTCTGAACACATGTCCCCTGACCTAGACTCCATTTTCCAATTCAGCTTCTTTTCAGGAAGATTTTCAGACATTTCATATTGGTGGTGCCACATTGGGTTTTGTCTTCATTGGATTATGATCTTCAGCTACTTGCAGCCTAGTTTTTCTCTTAGCCAAAGACTTGTTTCTTCATCTTTTAAGCCTCTCACAATTTAGCTTACCATCCCTGTGGTGCTGTGTGGCTCGTCCCCCCAATTAAAATGTGTTAAAAGGTGGCAGAGCCTCACGGTTGCTAGGCCATAGCAAGAAATGAAAGCGGTTTCTGTGGTGGTTGGATGTCTTAGAGAAGAAGAGATGTCAAGCATTTTCTGATTCATCTTTGTATCCCCCAGCGTACCCAACCCAGGGCATGTTTATAATGGGTGCTCAGGAAGTATTTGTTGAATGAATGAACGAATGACTGTCTATATAAACCAAAGGATAAAAGATTAAAAGCCAGGTGTGAAGTTCTGAACAAGAGCTTGGGTTTGTCTGCCTCGGGAGGGCTCACGTGCCTCTTGCTTTCTAGGAGCATCTACAATGCAGCCACTTGGTACTATCACCACTGCCAAGACAGGATGCCAATCGTTATGGTGACAGAAGATGAAGAGGCAATTCAGCAGTATGGAAGTGAAACGGAAGGAGTGTTTGTGATTTCCTTCAAGGTATTTCCAGCTGGTGTGTCTATATAAGTATGTGTGTGTGCATGAGTGTGTGTGTCTGCGTGTGTTCATTTCCATAGTAGTGCCCGTGAGGCTCTAGATGGCTTTGGCAGTACAGAAAAGGGAAAATAAAGAATGAAGGAAAGGAATAAAGACACAGACCTACTAGAGAATGGACTTGACGATATGGGGAGGGGGAAGGGTAAACTGTGACAAAGCGAGAGAGTGGCATGGACATAGATACACTACCAAACGTAAAATAGATAGCTAGTGGGAAGCAGCCGTATAGCACAGGGAGATCAGCTCAGTGCTTTGTGACCACCTAGAGGGATGCGATAGGGAGGGTGAGAGGGAGGGAGACGCGAGAGGGAAGAGATATAGGAACATATGTATATGTATAACTGATTCACTTTGTCATAGAGCAGAAACTAACACACCATTGTAAAGCAAGTATACTCCAATAAAGATGTAAAAAATAAAAATAAATAAAATGTGAAAACTGAAAAAAAATAGTTTAAAATTAAAATTTAAAATAAAAAATAAATTAAAAAAAGAATAAAGGAAGACTTTAAGAAGTTCCATGTCTTCATCACTCTCCAACTAATTAATCTTGAGTTTGCCAAATTTGGGCAAACTCCCTGTGACTGTAAGGCCTCCAGCATCCAAGACTGCAGCCCAATAAACTCCAGTTCATAGTAAACTCATGTTTATAGTTATAATAATAATACTAGTAGTAATGATGATGATGATAGGTTGAATCTGATAAAACTGCCAATATTCTGTTGTTTTTGACTTACAAAATGGTTATTCTACATGGTTCCACCTAAGAATAATACCCAACGTTGATCTATGCCAGGCACTGTTCTGAGTGTATTATTTCATTTAACTCTTGCAACAACACTATTAGGCAGGTGTTATAATCCCCATTTTATTGGTGAGGAAGCTAAAGCACAGAAAAGCTAAGCAACTTTCCCAGAGTCACAGGGAAAAAGTGCTGGAAGTGTGTTAGAGCCCAGGCAGTCTGACTCCAGCACTCTGAACCACCATGCTGCCTCCCAGACTGTCTTTCTGAATATGCACAAGACATAGGTTTTGTTTTTTAACATCTTTATTGGAGTATAATTGCTCTACAATGGTGTGTTAGGTTCTGCTTTATAACAAAGTGAATCAGCTATACGTATACGTATATCCCCATATCTCCTCCCTCTTGGGTCTCCCTCCCACCCTCCCTATCCCACCCCTCTAGGTGGTCACAAAGCACCGAGCTGATCTCCCTGTGCTATGCAGCTGCTTCCCACTAGCTATCTATTTTACATTTGGTAGTGTATATATGTCCATGCCACTCTCTCACTTCGTCCCAGCTTACCCTTACGCCTCCCCGTGTCCTCAAGTCCATTCTCTACGTCTGGGTCTTTATTCCTGTCCTGCCCCTAGGTTCATCAGAATCATTTTTTTTTTAGATTCCATATATATGTGTTAGCATACGGTATTTGTTTTTCTCTTTCTGACTTCACTCTGTATGACAGACTCGAGGTCCATCCACCTCACTACAAATAACTCAATTTTGTTCCTTTTTATGGCTGAGTAATATTCCATTATATATATGTGCCACATCTTCTTTATGCATTCATCTGTTGATGGACAGTTAGGTTGCTTCCATGACCTGGCTATTGTAAATAGTGCTGCAGTGAACATTGGGGTGCATGTGTCTTTTTGAATTATGGTTTTCTCAGGGTATATGCCCAGTAGTGGAATTGTTGTGTCGTTTGGTAGTTCTATTTTTAGTTTTTAAGGAACCTCCACACTGTTCTCCATAGTGGCTGTATCAATTTACATTCCCACCAGCAGTGCAAGAGTGTTCCCTTTTCTCCACACCCTCTCCCAAAACACAGTGTTAAAGGCCAGTCTTATTTGTCCACTGTTCCTCACTCTTCTCTACTTGTGACCATGGGTGGGGGTCAGTAGGGATAAAGGAAGGGGTGATATGTGATACTACTTATGTGAAAGCTGTTGGACCAGCTTGGTGTACATGTAACAGATAGAGGCAGCATTATCGGTGACAGTTTTTTGAGCTGTCTTAAGGACACAGTTCTCCTATTTCTTAGGTACCTTTTCAGAGAGTAGGATGCCTGTTAATCTCTAAATAGATTACTGATCTCAAAACAAAAAAACAAAAAACAGATTACTGGTCTCTTCTGCCTGCCCAGTTGGTCAGTCAGGTTCCAGTGGTTGATATTGTTTTTTGATTCAGAAACTAGACTAAGGCCCTCCATTACCCCTGTCAGTTTACAGAAAGTCTAGTTGGATTTTGAATTGTAGATCCTATGAGGGTTCCCATGTGCATGTATTGCTAAAGATTTGCCAATAGAATTTTCTTGCCCTGCTATAAAAAAGTGTTCTGGCATGCCAGAGAATTCCAGGGGCGCTGGATATTAATGGCAGTGTCACTTATTTTTTCTGTTGCAATATATCATGTCTTGTTCCTGCAGAGGACAGTTGACTAAAATTATATTTTTCTACTTTGTATGAAAATTACTTTTCTCTGTAGTCTGGCAGCATCGTACAGTTTGATTTTGTATAGCATTTCCTAAGCAAACTGTGTGACCGAGGGCTTCACAGAGGTGTATGACAGCAGAAAAAAAGAGATGCTATGAAGTTCAGATGAGCAGGAAGCCCAGAATTTTCTGTGGAGACTTGAAGGTAGATGGGGAAGAGTGAGGACAATAAATCCCTCTTGAAGAGTTGGTTCGTAGTGGCAAACATTTGGTGTTGATGAGTGATTAGTGACCATAGAATTGCAGTGATGTTAGCACAGACAGAACTTCTGGAAGGACTAGAGAAAGAAAGGAAGCCGTTTGAACAAAACCCTGAAATTAGTGGGAGAAGTGCTGGAGTTGACAATAAAGATAATTAACTTCATTTTAGTTTGAGAAAAGAGAATGTGCCAGCCTGTAATTTAGGCTTAAAGTAGAGTTAAAATCATACATAAGTTTGATTTTAATTAGTGAGGGTCCACCATGCGAGGGCATGTATTCTGGACACAGGAAGTAGATGGAGCATGGTCAGCCTCACCACACCAGCCCCCTGTGGGTGGTCGCCTTGGTGTCTTGTCTAGGGCCTCTCTGAAAGTTACACCAAGAAGTACAATAATATTCAATAATGTTCTCCTTGGAGGGGACCATGACACTTGTTTCAGAATTATGTTTCGTACTGGGTTGTCACATTGACAGAGCATCAAGTGTCCCCACGTGAAAAGTGTGACTACATCTGTATAGTCACAAAAGAAGACGCAGTCCTTGGGGAGTTTATGAGGCTGGATAGCCTAACACCAAAGAACAGAAACATCTTTCCCCTTCTCTGCTCCTCCAAGATTGCCAGGGGGTTGGGGGAGGGGAGACACTTCCTTATTACACTTTACTCCTTGCCACTTTTTGCCTGCTTGTTTAGGCTTCTTATAAATTTCAGCTATTTCAGGGTGAAAAAAAAAGAGACAGTGCACACGTAGGAGCTTTTCCTCTCCATTCACTGTGGGCCGTTATCTGCAGCAGTGAGATACGTGTAAAGACAGGCATCCCGGCCGTGTGCACGTACACGCGTGTGTGTGGAGAGGGAGATTTGAAAGTGCAGAGTAATCAGGGAGGTAGAAGCGTTCCACAGTAGGAATGGCCTCCCTGGGTTCCTTTGGCAAGGCTGCAGGGATTAGTGAGATGGTAGAAATGAACTGGTAGCAGGAGGCTTGGGAGGGTAATGCTCATGTAACACTTCTTCAAAACTGCATGCCAGCAGTTCCTGTTCAGGACTTTTTGTAATGCTGCTATAACAAAGAATCATTATCTTCTGACCATGTTTCTCTTGTGCCTTTATTAAATGCAGAATTACCTGGACAATTTTTGGCCTGATTTAAAGGCCACCCACGAGCTTTGTGAGTCTATCCTTCAGTCTCGACGAGAAAGAGAGAATGAGAGTCAGGAGAGCCACGGGAAGGAGTACCCAGAACATCTACCCCTGGAAGTGTTAGAAGCCGGCATTAAGTCTGGGCGCTACATCCAGGTGAGGGTGGTAATGGGGAATCGGCGCCAGGATCAGCCAGTGTGTTTCCTTCTCTTTACTTGCCTCCTGTCACAGGCCTCTGATTTCAAAGGCTGTCAATGAGACGGGCCTCAGTAGGCCAGGGCTGTCGATGTTCAAGGTGATGTGGGAGTCTCCTCTGTAGACAGTGCCCTCCGGTTTGGACGTACTCTCTACTGTTCTTTCTTTTTTTAAAAAAAATTAATTAATTTTATTTTTGGCTGTGTTGGGTCTTTGTTGCTGTGTGTGGGTTATCTCTAGTTGTGGTGAGTAGGGGGCTACTCTTCATTGCCGTGCGCGGGCTTCTCACTGCGGTGGCTTCTCTTGTTGCAGAGCACAAGCTCTAGGCACATGGGCTTCAGTAGTTGTGGCACGCGGGCTCAGTAGTTGTGGCTCATGGGCTCTAGAGCGTAAGCTCAGTAGCTGTGGCACACAGGCTTAGTTGCTCCGCGGCATGTGGAATCTTACTGGACCAGGGCTCAAACCCATGTGCCCTGCATTGGCAGGCGGATTCTTAACCACTGCGCCACCAGGGAAGTCCCTCTAGTGTTCTTAATTAGGTTACATACCGAGCATTACACAGTAGGTTTAAATGCCTCCTGTCACTGGGAAAGAATATATTTTTGAATCAAGGTCTGGAGGTTTGGCAAAATTTTAAAGTTGTTGAAATTTGGCTTCTTCAGGCCTTTGCCATTTTCCTGCCTCTTTCAAGGTCCCCTTTGTGATCCCTCAAAACCCAGGACCCACGTGCTGTCAGGGTCTTGAGAAGGAATCAAATAAAATTGCTGTTCAGATTTCAACAGCTTTATATGCACTCGTGTGTGTGTGTCTGTGTGCACATAACAGTTTTATCACATGCATAGATTTGTGTATTCACCACCACAATCAAGATACAGAACTGTTCTACCACGAATTTTACATTTTCTAACGAGCAACTCAGACGATTTTTATGCAGTCTGAAGGTTGAGCCTACCACTGTAAACTCCTTCCCTAAAATGTGGGTGTTTTAATGAGTATATCTATGGAGAGGCTAATGCTTCCAACTGGTAATGAAGTTTACAGCATTCCTGGGAGGATATTTTGAGGAAGAAGATTTTTTAAAGACCGCTCATCACTTAGGTAAGATAAATCCTGGCACTTGAAGCACTTGGTATAGCTAAGAGTATGTCAAAATCATGGTACAGGGGCTTCCCTGGTGGCGCAGTGGTTGGGAGTCCGCCTGCCGATGCAGGGGACTCGGGTTCGTGCCCCGGTCCGGGAAGGTCCCACATGCTGCGGAGCGGCTGGGCCCATGAGCCATGGCCGCTGGGCCTGCGCGTCCGGAGCCTGTGCTCCGCAACGGGAGAGGCCACGACAGTGAGAGGCCCACGTACAGCAAAAAAAAAAAAAAAAATCATGGTACATTCTCTGGAGAAAATAAACTTTGGTAATGAATTATTATTATTCCTAAAGAAAGGGATCACAAACCTTATAAGAATATAATGGGGATATTTTCATTAAAATTTTTAACTGTACTTTTTTGAGGGTAAAGCAAGCAGAAATTTTTCACATTAAATGATTTTTATTTTGATTTTAGGGAACTCTGAACGTCAACAAACACAGAGCACAAATAGAAGCTTTTGTTCGACTTCAAGGAGCCAGCAGTAAAGATTCAGGTTCAGTGTAAACCTTACATAAATTTCCGTACCACTTTTTTATTCTGATATTACACATTGAAGAAAGCAAAGTTGAAATTGTCACATCACGTGTGCCATGTCAAATATCCCTGCCTACACTGGCTGTGTGGGATCGTGGGTTGGTTTTTTTTCCTCCCCAGCTTTTTGTCTATAATTTCTGATTTTATGGTAATAACTCTAAAACATGGTAATAGCTAATATTTTATTGAGTGCTTATTATACATCAGATACTGTTGTAAGCACTTCAAGTAGGTATTATTATTGTTTACCACCTTTTACACGTGAAGAAACTAAAATACAGAGAAGCAAAGTGACTTTACGAGGATCACTCACCTGGTACGCGGCGGGGCTACACCTGAGGCTGAGGCAGGCAGGCTGTGACTTTAAGATTTTGCCCTGTACTGCCTCACTGAGCCGTATTGCCTCATTGGAATTGTATAAAAAGTAACGTCAATGAAAAAAATGTGTAAATAAGTTTTATCATAATAGAGTGTATTGTTAGTTCTGCAATGACATGGTGAAAGTAACCCTGATAGATAGTCAGGGGCACCTGGCGAGGTTGAGGAGAATGAGAAGCAGTGGCTTACCCCGGGCTTCTGCTCATCAGACTTCTCCCTGTCAGTTCTGCAGTGTCCATAGTTCAGTAGCCCGCTGACCGCTCCCTGGCCGCAATGGCCCCTGAAGTTATGGGAGAGAGTCCCAGTGTGGGCTTACATTGCCTCATGCAGGGAACCTACCTTAAAAGATGGTTGAGAGTGGCCTTATGAAAGCGCATTATACAGCATGGCATAGCAGCAGTGTTTCTTCCTTCCTAACCTGCGGAATAAAAGTTTGACTTCGGTTTAACTTCACCTTTGAAAGGAGGGAGCTTTTATTTGCAGGAATGCTGATTAGATCTCGAACGTATTATGTTTGAAAGACCTCACTGGTGTGGCCTCCCCCTTGACGTTATGGGGTTTCTCTGTACTGCCCCCCAAAACAGGTCTAGTCAGTGACATCCTAATCCACGGGATGAAGGCTCGAAACCGCTCTATTCACGGGGACGTGGTAGTTGTCGAACTGCTCCCTAAAAATGAATGGAAAGGAAGAACCACCGCCCTGGGTGAGAATGACGGCGAGTCCCCGAGTGAGCCCATGCCCACAGGTGAGCCAGCTGTAAAGTTGCCTGGTCGTCCATGTGGAAGGTTTATTTTTTCTCTCTTTAGTCCAGAAATACTGCAATTATTAATATATGATATCATCTCTTTTCCTACATTGTCAGTTTCCCCTCTCTGGTTTATTTTATTCTCATCAGCACCCAAATATGCTATATAGTATGTCTCATCTTAAAATAAAAACCCTCTTAGGGGGGGCTTCCCTAGTGGCACAGTGGTTAAGAATCCGCCTGCCAGTGCAGGGGATACAGGTTCGAGCCCTGGTCCAGGAAGATACCATATGCCATGGAGCATCTAAGCCTGTGCGCCACAACTACTGAGCCTGCACTCTAGAGCCCGCAAGCCACAACTACCGAGCCTGAGTGCCACAACTACTGAAGCCCACGTGCCTAGAGCCTGTGCTCTGCAACAAGAGAAGCCACTACAGTAAGAAGCCTGTGCACCACAATGAAGAGTAGCCCCCACTGGCTGCAACTAGAGAAAGCCCGCATGCAGCAACGAACGCAGCCAAAAATAAATAAATTTATTTTAAAAATAAATAAATGTCACACCAGGCCCCACAAAAGAAGGGGCACACTGACAATGTTAATTTAAAAAATTATCTATCTTAAAAAAATGATCCATTTAATGATAAAATAGAAGGAAGGCAAATGTTTAAGCATCTCTCAACTTGTGTGGATGTGCTTAAAAAAATGGGATGTTGCATTTCCTGTTTTCCTCCTCACTGCTGAACTGGTCAGAGTCCAGATAGGTGACATCTTACCAGTTAAGGCTTTATTTTGTTTTGTTTTCCCAAAGGCAGAGTGGTGGGTATCCTTCAGAAGAACTGGCGGGATTATGTGGTGACATTTCCATCCAAAGAAGAGGTCCAATCGCAGGGCAAAAATGCTCGGAAAATCCTAGTTACACCTTGGGATTATAGAATTCCCAAAATCCGAATTAGCACTCAGCAAGCAGAAGCCCTCCAGGTACCTTTACTCTTTGCCTCTTGTCTTTGCCAGCTTTTGAGCGGTACCAGGAACTGTTAACTCCTTTGCATAGGAAGGGATAAATTAGTGATGGCATCTGGTGTTCTGAGATCCTGTTTTCTAAAAATTCTAAATATATAGAACCATCTGTTAAGTAGTCCTTGGTTAAAAAATGAAGGCCAGAGAGAAACCGTCCTAGAAAGAGCTGTGTAGCACAGCAAGAGAGAACATCCATTATCCAGCCGTCCAACACAGAAACTTTTCAATAGATACACTTTGCCAACACTAACAAGCTTTCTTTCAGCAAGCGATATAGAAATACGATGGCTCTGCCCTGTAGGGATGATATAGTGGTACTTCACAGAATCGATTATCCTTAAAGGAATAAGAGCCCTGGAGAGAAGACATAAACAAGAAAGTTAGAAATTAACCTTTACTGTGGCGAAGGGTGTAGGCATCGCCCAATTTGATTTGCTCGATGTTTTGCAGTTTGTAAGTGAGACACTGAAGCAGGATGTCCCCAGCCAGTAATCTGGTCGTTGTGTACCTTTCCATCCCCAAAGCCTCACGCAGGCTCTCTGAGGCCAGTTGTAACAATTGCATTCCATGTCTATGGTTTGCTGGAATCCAGAAGCATTGGGGTTCAGTTCATACGGATAACCTTCTTCTCCACCAAAAGATGTCTTAAGAAATTAGAAAGTAACTTTAAAGAAATTAGAAAGTAACTCCCCCACACAAAAACATTGAGATTTTTTGTTTTGAAATTTAATTTGGACTATGCATAATTGGGTTTTTCCCTTGTGTCACAAATGTTAACTCGAATGTGTCACAGTTGGCTTTCTGTCTCAGGCTACACTCTCCCTCCCACTTATTTGGTGCGGAGAGGTAATGCCTCCCTTCAAAGCATTGCACTAAGCATTTACCTACCATCTGGCAATTTAGTAAAACAGGAAGAACCCAATAAAAGAATAGAAAAGGGGCTTCCCTGGTGGCGCAGTGGTTGAGAGTCCGCCTGCTGATGCAGGGGACACGGGTTCGTGCCCCGGTCCAGGAAGATCCCACATGCCGCGGAGCGGCTGGGCCCGTGAGCCATGGCCGCTGAGCCTGCGCTCCACAATGGGAGAGGCCACAACAGTGAGAGGCCCGCGTACCGCAAAAAAAAAGAATAGAAAAGAAAGAAAAACCGCTATTTGCAAATTGGCCACTCTCTTTGGAGCTTGATGCTGTTTATCGCTCGTTTGTTTGGTGCTGCTAATTGACCCATTCGACTCCTGGCGCTGGGCTCATGTTTCCCCCTCTTTGTTCAGGACTTCCGGGTGGTTGTGCGCATTGATTCCTGGGAGTCGACATCCATGTATCCAAGTGGACATTTTGTGCGTGTTTTAGGAAGAATCGGAGACCTGGAAGGGGAAATTGCAACCATCCTGGTGGAGAACAGCATTTTAGTTGTCCCCTTCTCAGAAGCTCAGGTCAGACTTCCGCCAGCCCTTTGTTCTGATAAAAGACTTTTTCTACTTTTCTTTTTTTTTTTTTTGCTTTTGTTGTTGTCCGTTTTGTCATTAAGAAAAATCTTTGTACTATGTAACAACCCACTGTCTAAAACCACAGATAACGGAAAACTCTCACTCTTCTTTATTCTGTGTTTGAACCAGATTGAAGTCAGCTTCCAGTGCAGAGTTAGTTTCCTGCAGCCTCACAGCTCTCAAATTTTTACGTTTTCCTACTGTGCTTACAAATGGTATGTCAGTGTCTTACAGTCAGTATACGTCCATCCCCCGTGGTACTACACGGGTACCTGGTTACAGACCCACCTGGGCTCTGGTCCCTGTCATAATCATTCAACGAGAGACCTGCAGAAAGCTGCAGGGAGCAGCTTCTTGGGTTGCGTACATCTCTGACCGATGGGTCAAAAAATCATGCTCAGGGGCTTCCCTGGTGGCGCAGTGGTTGAGAGTCCGCCTGCCGATGCAGGGGACACGGGTTCGTGCCCCGGTCTGGGAAGATCCCGCATGCCGCGGAGCGGCTGGGCCCGTGAGCCATGGCCGCTGGGCCTGCGCGTCCGGAGCCTGTGCTCCGCAACGGGAGAGGCCACAACAATGAGAGGCCCGCATAACGCAAAAAAAAAAAAAATCATGCTCATTATGAAACTGTTTTTGTAACCTCTACAGAAAACAAAAATTCCGTGAACATAAAACGTCAGCTATTTTCATCACTTTATGATCTTTTAAAATCCTCGTAAATCTTGTTTATTATTCTTGCATAGCTATACTCACAGTGTGCACAGTCTATTTTCTGCTTCTTTCACTTAAGAATCATTTCTCTGTATTGACATAGCCTACTTATTTTTAATAGTGGTGGCAATGACTCTCTAGTGATGTACTCTAGTTTGCTTAAGCATTCCTCAATTGCTGAGCGTTTGGGCTCTTTCATTTTCCAGTATTATAAAAGGTACCACTTCAAACATTTCATAAATATTACTTTTCTTTTTTGATCATTTTCTTCTGGAATGTAATCTTTAAAGTGAGATCACCAAGTCAAAGGGCATAAAAAATCTAAATAGCTTTTGCTATGAATTGGCAGATTGTTCCTCAGAAAAATTGGGCCAGTTTGCACTGCCATCAAGAGCATATGGGTAGCAAGGACTTCCCTGGTGGCGCAGTGGTTAAGAATACGCCTGACAATGCAGGGGACAAGGGTTCGAACCCTGGTCCGGGAAGATCCCACATGGCACGGAGCAACTAAGCCCGTGCACTGCAACTACTGAGCCTGCGCTCTAGAGCCCGCGAGCCACAACTACTGAGCCAGTGTGCCACAACTACTGAAGCCCGTGAGCCTGGAGCCTGTGCTCCGCAGCAAGAGAAGCCACTGCAATGAGAAACATGCACACCGCAACGAAGAGTAGCCCCCACTCACTGCAACTAGAGAAAGCCCATGCACAGCAACGAAGACCCAATGCAGCCAAAAATAAATAAATAAATAAATAAGGTAAATTTATTTTTTTTAAAAAAAGAGCGTATGGGTAGCAAATGAAGCAACTGACAAAGGATTCATCTCCAAAATATACAAGCGGCTCATGCAGCTCAATATCAAAAAAACAACCCAATCCAAAAATGGGCAGAAGACCTAGACAGTTCTCCAAAGAAGATATACAGATTGCCAACAAACACATGAAAGTATGCTCAACATCACTAGTCATTAGAGAAATGCAAATCAAAACTACAATGAGGTATCACCTCACACCAGTCAGAATGGCCATCCTCAAAAAATCTACAAACAATAAATGCTGGAGAGGGTGTGGAGAAAAGGGAACCCTCTTGCACTGTTGGTGGGAATGTAAATTGATACAGCCACTATGGAGAACGGTATGGAGGGTCCTCAAAAAACTAAAAATAGGGGCTTCCCTCGTGGCGCAGTGGTTGAGAGTCCGCCTGCCGGTGCAGGGCATGCGGGTTCGTGCCCCGGTCTGGGAGGATCCCACGTGCCGCGGAGCGGCATGGCTGCTGAGCCTGCGCGTCCGGAGCCTGTGCTCCGCAACAGGAGAGGCCACAACAGTGAGAGGCCCGCGTACCGCAAAAAAAAAAAAAAGAAAGAGTCATGTACCACAATGTTCATTGCAGCTCTATGTACAATAGCCAGGACAGGGAAGCAACCTAAGTGTCCATTGACAGATGAATGGATAAAGAAGATGTGGCACATATCTACAATGGAATATTATTCAGCCATAAAAGAAACGAAATTGAGTTATTTGTAGTGAGGTGGATGGACCTAGAGTATGTTATGCAGAGTGAAGTAAGTCAGAAAGAGAAAAACAAATACCGTATGCTAACACATATATGTGTAATCTAAAAAAAAAAAAAAAAAAGGTTCTGAAGAACCTAGGGGCAGGACAGGAATAAAGATGCAGACATAGAGAATGGACTTGAGGACACAGGGAGGGGGAAAGGTAAGCTAGAACGAAGTGAGAGAGTGGCATGGACATATATACACTACCAAATGTAAAATAGATAGCTAGTGGGAAGCAGCCGCATAGCACAGGGAGATCAGCTCGGTGCTTTGTGACCACCTAGAGGGGTGGGATAGGGAGGGTGGGAGGGAGATGCAAGAGGGAGGAGATATGGGGATGTATGTATATGTATAGCTGATTCACTTTGTTATAAAGCAGAAACTAACACACCATTGTAAAGCAATTATACTCCAATAAAGATGTTTAAAAAAAAAGAGCATATGGGTATCTTATTTTCATTATAATTTTTGACAGAGTGGTGGCTACAATAGTAAAATACTTTAGAATATTTTACATTCTTAAGTTTTTATGTTTACCGTTAGTATCTGGAAATTATTTGTTGACTTGTTTTGACAGCTTAGTGAAAATGTTAGAGCAAAATAAAGCGTGGATTAGACTTCACAGGACTAGAATTCTTCCCTTTTAGCCTACTTAACTGCAAATTGATGGCTTGAACAGGTAATAATGCAGAGAAAATGCTCGAGATTGATCCTGCTTCAAAAAGGAATATGCTTTTAATATTTGGGACATGTTGGTTTTTATCCGGGCTTGACTTGAATTAAAAGCTCAAATGGATCATTTGAAAATGGGGTGGATATTGTACTCTTTATAAGCCACCCATTCATTCTCCAGCCTCCACGACTGAAGAGGCTGTAAACACCCTGGGACATTTCCTGTCCGACTGTAGCGCCTTCAGGGGCACGGGGATTGTGTCTTTCCTATTGACTCCCATATTTCCAGAGCCTAGCACAGCTCCTGACACATTGGAGGCACCTAATAAATAATTATTGCTCAAAAAAAGCAAACATAGGTTAATTGCATAAGGTAATGGGTAATGAATGGGGTTTCCATGAGGTCACATTGAGAATGGTAGAGAGTGGATTTTTATAGGAAATTTCTGATGCATGAATTGCTGAATCTGGGGACTCTCCTTGTACAGATGTGTGAGATGCCAGTAAACACAGCCGAAAATCCCTGGAAGGTGAGTTCCGAAGAGGAACGAGAACGTAAAGACCTTAGGAAAACCCATCTGGTATTCAGCATTGACCCCAGAGGTTGTGAAGATGTGGACGACACCCTCTCAGTCAGAGCCTTGGATAACGGCAACCTAGAGCTCGGGGTCCACATCGCAGACGTGACGCACTTTGTGACATCGCATTCTTATATTGATATTGAAGCTAGAACAAGGTAACGCTGTTTGAAATCAGCACTGCGATTATGTGTGACTGTAATGTATTTTGTAACTGCTAGTTTCAGATTTTTAAAACAAAGATTTCACAGTTGGGAACAATTCTGAAGATCTCTTCCAGGAAAAAAAAAAAAAATTGAGGTCCACTTCCCCTTTTCCTTTAGAAAAGTAGTACCTTGATCAATTTACCTTTCCTTTTTTAACAGAATCTTTTCATGTGTTGTTTCCTTCTGAATTGAAATGGGTTAAATTTTTCTTGTAGTAATATCCTATTTTATATAAATACTGGATCATTACACTCTAATTTTTCTTGTACAACTAAGATTCGTACCACTTTTTCTTTGTCTTTTATATCAGTGGAAGAATATTCAGCCCAAAGCGGTATCACTTAGAAAAGTGGGAACATGGGAATAGCTGTATTACCCAGTCTGCTGCACTTGATGAAAAAGCAACAGCCTTGGGGAGTTTGTGCTGAACTTTCGGCCATTTTCCTCACTGCAGCCCGTACCGTCAGCAGTCCTGCTTCTTGCTGCTGAAGGTCATGTGCCTGCATATGTGTCATTCACAGGGCCACCACTTATTACTTAGCGGACCGTCGCTATGACATGCTGCCCTCCATCCTCAGCGCTGATGTGTGCTCCCTCCTGGGAGGCGTTGATAGGTGAGTTTGTTCATTACTTTTATCATCAGAGCTTGTCTTGCCCCTTCTGTGGTGACTAGTGACTCTCGCTTGTGGCCTCTTCCTCGTCTTCTTTCTGATATACTCTCCTGCCCGCTCCCCACCCCTGCTTTCCCCCTACATCCTCTACACCCTGCTGCACCATTTATTTGGGGGCAGCTTTGTTTCCCTCACCTTCCCTTCCCTTCCGCTCCTCTTTCTCTTTTCTTTCTGTCCAGCTGTGAGGCTGCTTCTCCCTCTTGCTGGCTTTTTAAAGTCAAAGTCTAGGAACAAATGTATATACCTTTGTACATATGTGTTCCCTGGTTGAGGCTGTTTTGCAATGAGGATCATGATCTTAGGGAGTTTTTTGTTTATTTGTTGTAAAGTTTATGTCTGTCTTTGAATAGATAATAAAACCATGTAGCCCAAAATTCATACGTTCGAAAAGATGTTTAGTGAAAGGCTCCCACCTGCCACTTTCCCTCAGTTACCGATTTCTTCTGTATTTTCCTAGACATAATACTGTAACAAAAAAACCCGTCAGTTTTCCACCTTCCTATGTAGGGAAAAATCCAGCTCTTCCCCGCTATGTCTTTCTTTCCTGTGAGTCTCCTTTGCCTTTACAGGGAACATGTCACATCTGACACTTCTGGTCACCAAACGTGTGGAGGTGTTTCTCTACACCAAGCAGTTCTCTGCAACCCCAGCTGGGTGTCTTACAATTTAATTCAGTTCTGATACTGTCTGCCCAGAGACGGCATCAAGTTCCACAGGGTAAAGGACTCAGTCCCACAGGACTGTCCCCACTCCTCAACTTCAGACACCATCACAAGCCCAGATTGTCAGCATGCTTCTGAACGACCAGCTGTAGATTAGAGGTTCCCATGACCCCCTCTTTAGACTTCAGATGCCAGTTGCAAGTCCACATTCTTACCTGTACTTCTGACCAACCGACTATAAATCAGAGGTTCCCAGACCCCCTCCTCAAGTTCAATTAATTTGCTAGAGCAGCTCTCAGAACTCAGGAAAACAGTTTACCTACATTTACTGGTTTATTATAAAAGTATATGATAAAGGATACAGATGAACATCCAGATGGAAGAGAGGTGTAGAGCAAGGTATGTGGGAAGGACACAGAGCTTCCAGGCCCAAGGATGCCACTCTCCCCAGCACCTCCATGTGTTCACCAATCCAGAAGCTCTCCGAACCTCACGCTTTGGGGATTTTATGGAGGCTTCATCACGTTGGCACGATCGATCAGTAACTCCATTTTCAGCCCTTCTCCCTTCTCAGGAGAATGAGGGGCAGGGCTGAAAGCTTCTAATCATGGCTTGGTCTTTCCAGTGACCAGCCCTCATCCAGGAGCCCACCCAGAGTCTCCTCGTTAGAACAAAAGACACTCCTACCTCCCAGGAAATTACAAGGGTTTCAGAAGCCCTGTATCAAGAGCTAGGGACAAAGACCAATATCTATTTTCTATTATTTCAAAAATAAACACACACACACACACATGCATACCTATGGACATGTGGTCTTTCTTTGTTATACAAATGGTGACCATATGTATGTATGTGTATGTGTGTGTGTGTGTGTGTGTGTGTGTGTGTGTGTGTATATATATATATATATATATACACACACTGTTCAGACCTTGCTTTTTTTTTAAATTAACAATGTATCTTGGAGATCATTAATATGGAAATCATTCCATATTAATAAGTTATCTGTGGAAATATAGATTGTTTCCAAACTTTTGCTATTATAAACAAAACTGTACTGAATTACTTGGAATATAACTCATTTCACATTTTTAAAAGTACAGTATCTCTGGAAGATAAAGTCCTAGAAGTGGAATTTCTGTGTCAACGGGTATATGCATTTGTGTTTAAATAGATAATAACCAAATCGCCTTCCACAGAGGTTATACCAATTATATTCTCTCCGTCAATGTATGAGAATGCTAGTTTCCCCACAGCCTTGCCAGCACAATATGTTGTGGTTTTTTGTGTCTTTGCCAATTTGAAAAATAAAAATGGTATCTTAGAGTGGTTTTGATTTGCAGTTTTCTACTATGAGTAAAGTCAAACATTTTTTGTATGCCTAACAGTCATTTGTATATCCTTTTCTGTGAACTATTTCATGTTTCTTGCCCCTTTTTCTTTTGCTTTCTTGATCTATTAATAATTGATATCTAAGAGCTCTTTATACATTAAGAAGTTAGCCCAGTGTTTTTTATGTGAGTTGCAAATATTAGCGTGATTTGGTGGTAAAGTGATTCTTTACTAAGTGAACTTTTTACTAATGAACCTACCATCAAGGCTGATATCCTAGTTCACTGTCATCCTGTAGCATTCGAAAGGCTTTGCTCTTCTTTGCTAGCGAGCCCAGTAGACTTAACTCTATCAGTGCTATGCTGTTCTAAGGAAAATGGAGAACCATAAAGTCAGGTTTGTAACAGTCCATGTGAACTTATTTCAGATTTGCTCAGAGCTCCCCAGAACCTAATCTAACCTTGTTTTAATTTTAAGTACCTTTTGATTTAGCAGTGGAGTGTTGGATTGAAACATCAGACCAGAGCCCTGTAGCAATGTCATATTTTTTTTATTACATTTAGGGTCTAGTTCTGTTTATTTCAAAAATGGAAGAATTAAATAATGATGTGAGTGTGACTGGTTTTGTAGGTATGCTGTAAGCATCATGTGGGAATTGGATAAAACCTCCTATGAAATTAAGAAAGTATGGTATGGCAGAACCATTATTCGATCAGCATACAAACTATTTTATGAAGCAGCCCAAGAATTACTGGACGGAAACGTCGACATTGTTGATGATATTCCAGAATTCAGGGACATGGATGAGAAGAGCCGACAAGCCAAGCTAGAGGAGTTACTGTGGGCAATCGGAAAGTTGACGGACATAGCCCGCCACATCCGAGCCAAACGAGACCGATGCGGAGCCCTGGGGCTGGAAGGGGTAGAGGTTCGCATCCAGCTCGATGAGAAGAAGAACATTCACGACCTCATCCCCAAGCAGCCCCTGGAAGTCCATGAGACGGTGGCTGAATGCATGATCCTGGCCAACCACTGGGTAGCCAAGAAGATCTACGAGAGCTTCCCTCGCCAGGCCTTGCTTCGCCGGCACCCTCCTCCACACCAGGAGTTTTTTTCTGAACTCCGAGAGTGTGCTAAAGCAAAGGGCTTCTTCATAGATACACGGTAATTCCTCTTTTGAGGGGGCAGGGAACTGGAAGGGGATGCTGTGCACTTTTTGATCTTACAGTAGTTCTTAAAATGTGACAGCCACATCTTTGACCAAAAATAGAAAACTTCTTGGCTTTCTTCACTTACTGTAATGTAGGTATAGAGGCTTCAATTTTTTTTTTTTTTTTTTTTTTTGCCACACCACGTGGCTTGTGGGATCTTTGTTCCCCAACCAGGGGTAGAACCCATGCCCCCCCTGCAGTGGAAGCTCGGAGTCCTAACCACTGGACTGCCAGGGAATTCCCTAGAGACTTCAAATTAAAACAAGTTTATTTAGGCGTAATTTTGACCCACTACAGTTTGTAATATAAAAGTAAGGAACCTGTTATCCTTGATTTAATTTCATCTGCCCCTTAGGCAAATGCGAAGACTTAATCCTCTATTTCAAAACTTTAAAAATGCAGCCTATAGGGCTTCCCTGGTGGCGCAGTGGTTGAGAGTCCGCCTGCCGATGCAGGGGACGCGGGTTCGTGCCCCGGTCCGGGAAGATCCCACATGCCGCGGAGCGGCTGGGCCCGTGAGACATGGCCGCTGAGCCTGTGCATCCAGAGCCCGTGCTCCGCAACGGGAGAGGCCACAACAGTGAGAGGCCCGCGTACCGCAAAAAAAAAAAAAAAAAAAAAAAAAAAATGCAGCCTATCTCTGTGGCAATATCGTAAGACACCACACCGATGGTAAATTTATACCATCCCTCCGTAGAATGAGACGTTTTTACTCCCCACCTCCAGGATAAAATATTTTCCCTGTTAAAAATGATGTATAAAGGGGATTCTTTTTTCAATATTTTGTTGTAACAGGTGCTAACTAATATATCTTTTATTCATTTATGAAAATGGATTTTTTGCCTCTCTCTTCAGGAGATAGTATCTCTTAACTGGTTTAGTCTGTGGTTGAGCTCTGAGTGCGTGCCAGACGCACATGCTAAGGGCTTTCAGGTGTTAGCTTGGATCATTCATTCATCTTTTACAGATAGGGAAATTAAGTCTGGAGAGGTTAATTTGCTGATAATTTAGCAGCTGGTTAGGGCAGAGCCAGGATTGAAATCCATGTCTGTCAGACTTGAAAGCTCACATTAGTGCCCACTCTGTCACATTGCTTCTCCTTTTATCATCCGCCGTTCTCCTTCCCCATTTCTCTTGGCAGGCTATGGTACAAAACTGAATTATATACTATATTATTAAATTGTTAATATAAGTCTATATTTCCTGGGTTTTAAAAAATTACTTAAAAGTAAATAGAATGCTTCCTCTCGCCCTCTTTAAAAAAAGAAAAAGGTTTTCTTTTTCTGGGTTTCTTCTACTTGTGTACCTCAGGTTTAGTTCTGTTTTGTTTTTTAACTCTCTCTGGCTCAATAATTTTTTTTTTTTTTTTTTTTGGCTGTGCTGCCTGGCATGCAGGATCTTAGTTCCCCGACCAGGGATCAAAGCGTGGAGTCTTAACCACTGGACCACCAGGGGAGCCCCTGGCTCAATAATTCTTGATTTAAAAAAAGAAAAAATCCATTCTTTGACCTGTACAGGATGTTTAAGGTTAAGGGTGTTAGGAATTTAATTCAGCAAGTACCTGGCCACCCACTATGTGCTGAGTATAACTTCATCTCATAAGTTCAGCACATTACTCTTCAGTACTTAAGAAACGTATTTGAGGGAATTCCCTGGTGGTCCAGTGGTTAGGACCTGGCGCTTTCACTGCCATGGCGGAGGTTCGATCCCAGGTCGGGGAACCAAGATCCTGCAAGCCACGCAGCATGGCACAAAAAAAAGAAATGTACTTGAATTCTGACACTCTTTGTTTAAACCTCAAAAGCAAACTAGTTTTCTTTTTTTTTGGCTGTGTTGGGTCTTCGTTGCTGCACGGGCTTTTCTCTGGTTGTGGCGAGCAGGGGCTACTCTTCATTGCAGTGCGCAGGCTTCTCATTGCGGTGGCTTCTCTTGTGGAGCACGGGCTGCAGGCTTCAGTAGTTGTGGCACACGGGCTCAGTAGTTGTGGCCTGTGGACTCTAGAGCACAGGCTCAATATCTGTGGCACACAGGCTTAGTTGTTCCGTGGCGTGTGGGATCCTCCCCAACCAGGGCTCGAACCCGTGTCTCCTGCATTGGCAGGCAGATTCTTAACCACTGCACCAGCAGGGAAGCCCCGCAAACTAGATTTCTATAGTTGAAAAAAGTTGCTTCTGAAATGTGTCCAAAATAAATTTAACTACTGGCAGATGAACGTATTCAGATGATGAGTGAAGGGTTCCCCTCAGAGTGTTGACTTGTAAATTATTGCTGGGGACTAAATAAAAGTTTTTACATTTTTTTGTCAGGTCCAATAAAGCACTGGCTGATTCTCTGGATAATGCAAATGATCCCAACGATCCCATTGTCAACTGGTTGCTTCGATCAATGGCTACACAAGCCATGTCTAACGCACTGTATTTCTCCACTGGATCATGTGCCGAGGAAGAGTTCCATCACTATGGTGAATGATAAAATTTTATTCTGTGTACCCATAACCTTGAGCAAGTTGTTTAAAAAGTATATCTTTTTGTTTATTTTGATTTTTTGGTTTATTTTTGAAGGTCTAGCATTAGATAAATATACTCACTTTACCTCTCCGATAAGAAGATACTCAGATATTATAGTACACCGACTGTTAATGGCAGCCATTTCAAAAGATAAGAAAATGGAAATTAAGGAAAATTTGTTCAGCAACAAAGATCTGGAGGAATTATGCAGACATATCAACAACAGAAACCGAGTAAGAGGGAATTTTTAATTCTCTTACCCATCATCTCTTTTGCTAACAGAAAAGCTTTATTGTATAGTGGAATGAAGTACCGTATATTCTAGCAAATTAAACTCTAGAATTATTCCAACCAACGAAATAATATGAAAAATCATAAAGTTTGTTGAGTAGCTCTCAATACATTTACAAATGTTCTGAAGTGACTTAATGTGGATTTATGAGATTTACCACGGGTTAGATGTTTTTCCCAAAATGTAGAAATGTGAAAGATTATTATTATCTTACTACCCAAAGATAATAACAATTCTAGACAATTCTTTTTATTTATAAAATTATCCAATCATACCTGCTGTTTGTAATCTGCCTTTTTTCACTTAACATGTTATTGATAGCACACCATGTCAATATAGTTACATCATTATTTTAGAAACTGCTTTGTATTCTATTTTATATTGTTGCTAGTGGCCATAATGTTGTACAGCTTAGAACTAGACCATTTGGTGATACATAAGATTGGAAGCTGCCTAAATGTTTAACATTATTTTCTGTATCCAGGGTTCTAGTTTGATACTGTGCAACATTATAGCCACTAGTCATGTTGGTTTAAATTAAAAATTCAGTTCCTCAGTCACACTAGCCACATTTCACGTGCCCAACAGACATGTGTGGCTTGTGGCTACCTATGGGACAACACAGATACAGAACGTTTCCATTATTGTAGAAAGTTCTGTTAGGCAGCACTGTTCAGGCAATCTAGTTTACAACCATCCTTGTGTATACACTTTTACAGACTTCTCACATTTTGCCTGGATAAATTCCTGGTAATAATGAATTGCTGAGTCAAAGGGGCTGCACAAATAAAACTTTCATACCTATTACTAAATTGCCCTTCAGAATGGTAGTTCTAATTTGCACTTCTACCAGCAGGATTTTGGTAGGACAGACTTGAAAATAAAGGTAAGACATAGACCTGGATACTTTTCCTCTTCCTGTATGAACTATAGACAGTTTTTAAATAACAAGTTGTTTTCTTAAAAGAATTTTCTAAGACATTTTTGAGGGAATGATAAAGGTCCCTCAAATTTGACTTAATTCATAATAGAGAAGAATGTTTGTATTAATAGTTTTCTAGAACCTAGCCTTTTTTAAAAGTCATTGTTTCTGTGGGAATATGAATCTCATGTTTCTTCTGGGGATGTCAGGGAAGTCCATCATCATGCTTTGGGGTTGTGCTTCTTCTTACAGGCAGCACAGCATTCTCAGAAGCAGTCTACAGAGCTCTTCCAGTGCATGTATTTTAAAGACAAAGACCCAGAAACTGAGGAGCGTTGCATAGCTGATGGGGTTATTTATTCAATTAGGACAAACGGTGTGCTTGTGTTTATACCAAGGTATGTTATTTCTAACACAATAGTTATTAAGAAATCATGGTTAACCTTGAAGTATAGACATGGTATATAAATGGTACATTAGATGTAATTTATTAAAGCATTTATTTTAGCAACTGTTTTGTAGTTATCATATGTACATAATGTAATACATAATTCATTATGTAAGTAGAAATGGATATTAGAATCTAGTACATCTGTATCAGTCTTAAGAGTTTTACTTTGTTATTTAGCAAAACATTTTGTTTCCATCTGCTCAGTGAAATAGATATTTGGAGGTAAATCAGATGAAAAGTTCTTTTTTTTTTGGAAAAGTTGTTTTTAATCTGTAAGAAAAACTAGCATTCTAGATAAGTATACAAAATCTGCATACTAAGAATATATTATCTCTGGACTTTTATTCTGACAATGATTCAGGTTTGGGATTAAAGGTGCTGCTTATCTAAAAAATAAAGATGGTTTGGTGATCTCATGCAGCCCAGATGGCCATTCTGAATGGAAACCAGGATCCCTTCAACGATTTCAAAACAAAATCACCTCTACCACGACAGGAGGGGAATCTGTTACGTTCCATTTGTTTGACCACGTAACAGTAAGTCTGTATTTATGTTAAGTATTGCTTTCACTGCAAAGAACAAAGACTGTGATTTAGTAATATGCATTTTCTCCTCTATGACAGGTGAGAATATCTGTACAGGCCTCACGTTGCCATTCTGATACAATAAGACTTGAAATAATAAGCAACAAACCATACATGATGCCAGATACAGAACTTTTTCAGCAGAGTTCCCTCTTGCTAAAGAGTGATTTAGTGAAAGAAGTAACTAGATCAATGGAGGAAGCTCAGCTTGCTCAAGAAGTCAAAGTAAATGTCATCGAGAAAGATTATCAAAAATATTGCCAGACAAAGGGAAGAAGCCTGTACACACTTCTAGAGGAAATAAGAGACCTGGCTCTCCTGGATGTTTCCAACAGTTATGGAATATGAAACTCTTCTTACTTCATTAAAAGACCTTTGTCTTACGTGAATGTTTTACCTTCTTTTAAACATTAAGATGTAATTTTCTGCATCACCCAATGTCACCCAATCCCTGAGTGGGATTGGGTAGATATTTCAGATATTTGTGAAATGTTTTCTTATCATTAATTTAAGTTGCATGAAATAAAGTACAGTTAGGTCACTAAGGAAAGTGGTTTTTCAGAGATAAGTAGATACTGAATCCTGGCTCTGCAAATCATGTTGCTGGTCTTGCTAATAAACCCAGAATTGACTTTTGGTTAGCTTGTCTCAAATCCATTCTTTTATAGTATTAATTTTTCCAGTAATTGCTACATTTGGGTCATAGGCCCCTCTGACATCTGCCAGATTAACTTTTCAGTCACCTTCAGACAATAAGCTCCGTCCTGTCCACGTATCCACTTTAAAACTCCCTATTTTGTATTTGACTCAGTCACCCCTGCTGTCCCCAGCACCAATTGGGGATAGGGCTTAGGGAGCCGGGTGGGGTGCACAGGGTAAGGTCTGTTCTCTCAAACCTCCATTCCCACCCTCTCCTTGGATGATGAGTTGCATTGGACTTGCCCTTGCTGGAGACTTGTTACTTAGCACCATCACTCTGCCAGTCTTCCCCCAAAAAAGCAACCTTCCCATGTCCTAGTTTGTAAAAACTAGCTTTGCCTTTCCCTCTCCCCCATGGGAATCTCCTGCCGAGAACCAGACCAACCTCTAAACTTGATTCTCAACGTGGTACTTTCTATCTGCAACTACCCTTCCACCAAGTTGATAAACTCAGGCAGGAAAAACTCCAGTTAGGTCCTCCCACCACGTGGTCCTAACACTTCAGCCTCACATTCACCATTCCCAAAACTCTCATTTCCTAGATTTTCATTTCTATGTTATTGTACATGTTCTTCCCAATCCTTGGCATCTCCACCGAATCCTCCCTACGTGCTCTGTGTTCCCCATTATACTTTGCAAGTTTCTCTCCAACTAACTAGTCAGTAAGGTACCAAGGAGCATGTGAACTACCCCAGCACCTATGCAGGCCAGGCAATGCATCAGCTTTTCACGTGACCCTTTAAGTATTAAAGTGACTCCTCAAAAGACATGTAAACACATATAACAACTGTGAACATTTTACCAAAAGTGTAAAGTGTAGAACTAAATAGCAATGAGAAACTTTTATAAAGCCTCTAGGGATAGTTTGTGAGCTTATTATTTAAAAAAAAAAAAAAAAGAACATTAGCATTTATTACATATTTACATCTTAAAACACCACCCAATTTAGTAAAAACAGGGCATTCAATGGCACACTAGCAGTTGAAGCTACTTATTAACTACCAATCATTTTTACAAGGTCATACCCATATAAAAATAAACACTAAGGAGAATAAATAGACAACGAAAGTGGATAAGAAACAAGTATAGATAATACCAGATTTTAAACAGGAATCTATAAAAGTTTCACTATATAAGGATTTTCACTCAAAGTAGGCAAAATGCATAGTCATCTCAAATTTGGAAGATAGCAAGTTAATAGATTTTCTCATTTGAGGCCTATCCAACCTCAGTAACATTTCAAGATGAAGCTTTAACTTACTATTATGTATTTTAAAAGGACTGGTCCAGTTGCATTTTCTCTATTTTTAATTCCTCCTCTTCATTTACAGTATTGGCAGCAGCATCATTATGTGGATTGTCTAGAAGGTCTTTGTTAAATCCATTTGATTCTTCCTCCTTTTGCTCCTCACCTGTACTACCCTCTTCAGGTGTCTGTGTACTGGGTGTGTTCATTAACAAGTCTGCAAGAGAAATCATTATTATTCATTACAAGCACCTGATCCAATCTTACCTAATACAAACTTCACGTGTTTAAATCAGTAGAGATGAAATCTATGATCACTTTAGTTAATGTTAATTATGATCTTTCTTCCAAATAAAGCCATTTTTATACATATATAAAATCCATTCAAAATGCAAGTCTTGAACTCAGACTTTCGAATCAGTCAAATGCAACTGTTCTCATTTAAAAAATCACAACTACTAGATAGAAGTTTTTAAAAATCAAATGTTCTTATGAGATGTATGTCAAAGTAATCTACAGTAAAGAACATTTAAGATACTCATTTCTAGTGAAAAATTTTAAAGTCATATATTATAAATATCTTTTGTTTAATTTTTTTTTTTTTTGGCTGCGTTGGGTCTTTGTTGCTCTGCACGGGCTTTCTCTAGTTGTGGTGCGTGGGCTTCTCATTGCGGTGGTCTCTCTTGTTGCGGAGCACGGGCTCTAGGGCGCATGGGCTTCAGTAGATGTGGCACAAGAACTCAGTAGTTGTGGCTCATGGGCTCTAGAACACAGGCTCAGTGGTGTGGCGCACAGGCTTAGCTGCTCCATGGCATGTGGGATCTTCCTGGACCAGAGATTGAACCCACGTCCCCTGCACTGGCAGGCGGATTCTTATCCACTACACCACCAGGGAAGTCCCTTAAAGTCATATATTATAAGTAGAAGATGAGCCTTAAAATGCTTATTGCCACGTAAACTTTGATAATGACAGCAAGGAAGAACTGTCATCAACAATAGTTGTATCTTCATTAAATTTTTCACAAGGTAGTACAAAACATCCATTTGTTAAGTTAAAAGTTAAATTCATCCTGGACTTCCCTGGTGGCACAGTGGTTAAGAATCCTCCTGCCAATATAGGAGACACAGGTTCGATCCCTGGTCTGGGAAGATCCTACATGGCGTGGAGCAACTAAGCCCATGCACCACAACTACTGAGCCTGTGCTCTAGAGACCACGAGCCTCAACTACAGAAGCCCGTGCTCTAGGGCCCACGTGCCGCAACTACTGAGCCCACGTGCTGCAACTACTGAAGCCCATGCACCTAGAGCCCATGCTCCGCAACAAGAGAAGCCACTGCAATGAGAAGCCTGTGCACTGCAATGAAGAGTAGACCCTGCTTGCTCCAACTAGAGAAAGCCCACGTGCAGCAACAAAGACCAAATGCAGCCAAACATAAATAATTAAAAATTTTTTGAAACTTAAAAAAAAAAAATTAGTGCTTGCTTCAGCAGCACATATACTAAAATTGGAATGATAGAGAAGATTAGCATGGCCACTGTGCAAGTATGACACACAAATTCGTGAAGCATTCCATATTTTTAAAAGAGTCATGTACCACAATGTTCATTGCAGCACTATTTACAACAGCCAGGACATGGAAGCAACCTAAGTGTCCATCGACAGATGAATGGATAAAGAAGATGTGGCACATATATACAATGGAATATTACTCAGCCATAAAAAGAAATGAAATTGAGTTATTTGTAGTGAGGTGGATGGACCTAGAGTCTCATACAAAGTGAAGTAAGTCAGGAAGAGAAAAATACCGTACGCTAACACATTTATATAGAATCTAAAAAAAAAAAATGGTTCTGATGAACATAGGGACAGGACAGGAATAAAGATGCAGACGTAAAGAATAGACTTGAGGACATGGGGAGGTGGAAGGGTAAGCTGGGACGAAGTGAGAGAGTGGCATTGACATATATACACTATCAAATGTAAAACAGCTAGTGGGAAGCAGCCACGTAGCACAGGGAGATCAGCTCGGTGCTTTGTGACCACCCAGAGGGGTGGGATAGGGAGACACAAGAGGGAGGAGATACGGGAATATATGTATATGTTTAGCTGATTCACTGTGTTAAAACACCAGAAACGAACACAACACTGTAAAGCGATTATACTCCAATAAAGATGTTAAAAAAAAAAAATCATTCTAACTGGAAAAAAATCATAATAATACCACTGAATAAGTTTCACTTGAGAATTTCATTATTTTGGGTGAAACTTGTTTTACAACATATAATCTTCACTACTTACTGTAATTCCTATTTTCCCATTTCAAAAGGAAAAAACTGGATTGGAAATTGACAAAGATAAATGTGACTGTGCGTGCTTCATTCAAAACCAATTTGCAATTATTTTTAAATATAGTTTTAACAAAACTTGTCTAGTTTCCAAACCCACAGTCTGTTTAAAAAACAGCAAATTTTAAGGCAGTTTTAAAAGAGACAAGGGAATCAACAAGAAATCAAACATGACGGCTCACAACAGAAGTGAAACGCTGCAATAAAAAGCATTTTTGGACCTATTCATGTCACAGCAAATGGCTCTAAAGTCCTCAATGGGTACAAAGAATTTTATATGTTTAGGAAAGTACCACAGTAATGTTTTAATTATCATAAAGATAAAATTGTATGTCACATGTTTTAAGGAGTCAGGGAAGAATATGTTTTCAAAAGATCCAGAATCAATTTTAAATGATTAAAACAATTTTTTAAGAGACACTCAGCTACCCAGAAAACCATCTTGGACGCATATATTCTTTGAGGATTCCAGCTAGCTCTCAAGCCCACTCTCTCTCAAATATACATAAGCTTAATATACTATATCACATTTGTCTATTCCTAGAGGTATTTTATTTTGGGGAAGAGTAAAGAAGTTAAAATTTCTAACATGCCCTTGATATATTAATGGTAGCACATAAAATCCAGCATAAAATTTACCATTTCCTAGGGACTGACTACTACTCAGTAGCTTTGCCTGTCTTCTTTCCAAGGCCAGTTGTTTATTTCTCTCAATTCTTTGTTGTTGTTCTTCTGTTAGGCTTCTACTCGGCTCAGAAGCAAACTTTGCACTTTCAGATGAGTTTGTCAGAAAGGGATCTAACTCGGTAGCAGTTACATCATGGCCATTATTTTCCCCTACTTCATCTGCAGTAGAAAAGAAAAAATTAGTGCATCTGTAGTGTTAAATTAGTTAGAAAAAGAGCTTATGCAGCTATTAACTGAAAACCAGTTTAAAGCAACAAGGTGCCAGACCTGAAGAAACAATTTGTGAGGTATGAGAATGTTACAAATACATGCTTGATTCAAACAAGTAGAAGGAATATTTATTAATCACTTTAAAGAGGCATTTTAAGTCAAATGGAATACTAGTTTAAAAACATGCATGAACAGAAAGCAAAAGTTCTTAGTTGCTAAAAAAAGAACTTAAAGAATCCAAAGTATATCCTTATTGTGTTTTCCTTTTAATTTATTTATTTATTTTTGGCTGCGCTGGGTCTTTGTTGCTGTGTGCAGGCTTTTTCTCTAGTTGTGGCGAGTGGGGGCTACTCTTCCTTGCGGTGTGCGGGTTTCTCACTGCGGTGGTTTCTCTTTTGTGGAGCACAGGCTCTAGGTGCGCAGGCTTCAGTAGTTGTGGCTTGCGGGCTCTAGAGCACAAGCTCAGTAGTTGTGGAGCACGGGCTTAGTTGCTCCGCAGCATGTGGGATCTTCCCGGACCAGGGCTCGAACCCGTGTCCCTTGCATTGGCAGGCGGATTCTTAACCACTGCGCCACCAGGGAAGCCCTATCCTTGTTTTATATTAAAAACATTTTAGTAGCTTGCCATATTGTCTGTATGATACACAGTAATGATTTTATATAGGCTATTTTTTGTGTACAGTAAAACTGAGACACAAAGTGAAAAAGGGGAAGAAATTTAGATCTGTGGACATATTTCCAAGTTAACTCTTTAAAAAATTCAGTGCTCTCTACATGATTAGTCTTAATAAATTCTTAAAGCTCTGTACACCAGTTATCTCAAAGTAGGATGTTCCTAAAATGATCCACAGGGTATGAAAAGTAAATACTAGATCTTCCATTTATATTTAATTTAAGAATTACGAAAAATTAAGTTTTACTAACTTATATTTAAAAGAACTGGCAGTGACAAACTATCACTTATCCATATGACAGCTAATCATCTGGTCTGTAAGCTACCTTCAAGACAGCAAGCTCATACTGCGGAAGGGTGGAATTGGGTCCTCACTCATTTTTTAATTTCAGCATACTATGATATATAGCTAATTCTGACTACCCAGTTAAGCAACCTGACATACTATCTATTTTAACCAAAACAACCCTAACAAAATGCACAAGTGGTAGCTTTAAAAGATTTCTGCAAAATAACAAAACACCTGTAGGTAGAAGATAACAGAAGTACAAGCAAGAACTAAGAAGATGGCAAAGCTGACACTTCACCTTCTCTCTGTATCATTCACATTATGGTGTTAAAAAAATAATAAATAACCTCATCAGATCTGACAAGTAGGTAAAAAAAAACTTCATTATCACCAAGACCACCATTGGAAATGAGTTTACAATTACTCTCCTTGTCCTATGCACATATTGTACAGTGAGGTATTAGCTAATGCCAGTAAAAACCATCACAACTAGCAAAATATTTAAAACATAAATACAAACCAGTGAGGTTTAAAAATCATGTATTTAATCCAGCATTTTACAATCTAAGCCCCTTTTGAGGTTTCTTCCTTAATAGTGAAAGACAGAAAGCCATACACTTTTCCTTCCTGATATGGAAAAAAATGTGTCAAGAAACTAAAATACATTCCTTTGTCAGGAAATATTGATGGAGTACATTTAGAAAACATTGCTGGAAAAGTTAAGAAACAAGTATTAGAACCAATTATGCAATATACAGGATTTCTAATATGCTTCACCTTATAGGGCTTATAGGATTCTGAATTAATAGTAATGAAATACATAAAAAACTATTCAATACTTTTCTGTGAGCCATGAAAGGAAAGATCTCTTCAACAGTAAATGACCTCTTTAGTACAAACAATATCTTAACAGAAAATCCATGTGAATATAACCACTTTTGACTAGGATAAAGGTGGCATTAAAAAAAATTAGAACCACACATGAAATTCATTCACTGCCACATTCATAGGCAAGCTATTGTGGCAAAGAAGCTAAAGCCAAGAATAGTCAATGTGCTACAGGATGCCATCACTCTGGTACATATAAACTAACAGATAAACAAACTACATAATAACTAAAGGGAAATAAGAGCTATTTAAAAAAAGCATAGTGAAATCAGGAATGGGGCTGGGGGTCCAATTTTAACAGTGTGGTAGGGGAGACTTCACTGAACTGACATTTGAAAACAGTTTGAGGCGGGTGAGAGAGTTAGCCATGCAGATTTAGGGGCAGGAGGGAGGGCAAAGGACAGTGTTCAAGGCAGAGTGCAAAAGCCTTAAGATAGAAATATGCCTGGAAGGCTCAAGGAACAGCTAGGATGCAAGTGTGGCTGAAGCAACGGAATAGTAAAGATACCGTTAGGGAGGCAAGAGGAATGGGATAAGGACACAAAAACAAGATTCTATAGGGCCAAGTAGGACAATATAAAGACTGTGGCTTTTACTTTGATTGAAATAAGGAGCCACTACAGGGCTCTGAGCAGAGGAATGACATGACAACACGTGCTAAAAATATAAAAACTGACTAATTTTAAGTAAAACGATTGAAAAGGGGCAGATGAAAATTTGCTAGTAAACTTCAACAAAAGTCCTTGCACTGGTGAATGAGACTGAAAGATGAATACCAAGATTTACTAAGTGCAGTTAATGATGCTCTACTTCCATTTGGGTTTACGCATCTTAGAAAGGTTAAAACCAAGATTTGGGAGAAAAAACTGAATCTACAACCAAACCACTTCAAACCACTGATCAAAAAGTATTAGCCCAAAATTTTTGGTAAAAATTATTCAGTAGAATATTCAATCATATTGTTCTTACTTTAAAACTGCAATGTTAAGGTCAAAAATGTACATTATATATCATATCAGTACAGCAGTACATGTATTAGAAAAATAAAACGTTCAAAACATTTTTATTGTTGTAGTGCCTCACGCAAGTCTGGATACTATTCTCTTAGGATACAAAGAAAACAGATTCAACAACAAACAAGGCTCTCTGATACAGGCCTCCTCTATGTACCCTATACCGCAACTTGCCTGTAATTCCATGAATGGTGCCATGTTCATTTATGCCTCTGCATAAGTGGCTGCCTCTATCCAAAATCACCTCTGCCTAACTTCTACTGCTTATCATTTAAAGTACTTGTGATACCTCCTCTGTGAAGCTTTCCCCTCTCCTACCAAGCTTTCCCTTCCCCTAGGTAAAAGTAACTGTGTTCTCCTTTGCCCCGTACACTATCCCCTGTTCATCTCCAATTTAAAAAAAAATCAATTAAAAAACAAACAAACAAACAAACAAGAGTTCGATAAATAAGCTAACTGACCCAGTAGTATATGCTGTGGGATTTAGACTCTAATAACTAATTCCTTTCCATCTATCAAATCCCATGCCATCAATTCGTACCATACCTTACCAAATAATTAAATCTTGGATTATTTAAATCACAATCCTTCACACTTTCAAAAGCAGTTTATAAATAATTTTGGGGGATTCTATATGGAGCCTGTATTTTCTGCTACATCTATTAAATTTTTTAAAAACAAAAAACAAACATGTATGGAGCCATCGCACAGAAAATCTGATAACTATACAGACTCTGTCGGCAGGAACCATATGTTTTGATGTGTGTGACTGCCTATGGTTGCATTGTACAACTAACAAATGCAATCAATACCAGGAACAGTCACATAGGTCTAACTAAAGTCCTACATACAAGATCTGTACTCTTGTGTGAGATGTGACCTATTTCATCATCAAATTGTTCTGCCTAATTCCTCAGAGCCACTTTTTTTTTTTTTTTTTTTGCGGTACGCAGGCCTCTCACTGTTGTGGCCTCTCCCGCTGCGGAGCACAGGCTCCGGATGCACAGGCTCAGCGTCCATGGCTCACAGGCCCAGCCGCTCCGCGGCATGTGGGATCTTCCCAGACCAGGGCACGAACCTGCGTCCCCTGCATGGGCAGGCGGACTCTCAACCACTGCACCACCAGGGAAGCCCCAGAGCCACTTTTTTATAATGGTGGACATGTATATGAACACTGTATCTTGTCATATATTTTTATTAGCAAGCACTACAAAGGATCAATGGGCCATCATCATGAGTTCTCAAAAGCTCATGTTCTGTGGCTAAATATATTTTACAACATCTCTTAATGGCATACCACCATGTCTTTAAGAAACAAATATCATGTACAACATTCTAGACATACCAAGGCATCTTAACTCACTCCTATTTACTGTACTTTAATTATATACTCAAAATAGACTAAGAACCCAGTCCTGTAACACTGCCTACCCCAACTAGATCCATTTCTAAAAGCAAAATTATTATAAAGTAGATAAACCTATATTCTTACCATTATTGCTAACAAAATCTTCATGTAAAGTAGGGAGATCAAGTCGAATTCGTTTTAAACAGGTCTGAAAATAAAAAACATTTTTACATTTTCACTTAGATTTGGGGGAAAACGGTCATTGATTTTACTATTAGTTTCAAAAAAAGTTGTTCAAATAGCTACTATTAGTTCCTTCTCTCTACTAAGACTGAAAATGAAGACCCCCAAAGAGCTACTTAGCCTCACTAATCTATCCTTATACAATTTAGCATTGTGAATGATATTCATAATGATCTCAACACCTACCTGAACTTCCTTTTTATTTCCCAGATATTCAACTCTGTCAATAAAATCTTCAAATTGCAGTTTAGGGAATAGCCTATGCGCCCAGTGCTCCATGTGTCTGATTAGTGTCTTCAAGTCCTCAGCCTGGAACATAAAAATAAAAATGCTAAATAGAAGACTCATTCTCACAACTGACCTTGTCAGCAGATTTTAGAACTGAATAATAGTAACAAAGTCACGTGTCCTTTTATAAGGTTAATAAACTTTTAAAAGAAACTTTAAGAAGAAAAATATTTATCAAGGGCTTAGAGCAGGTGTCCCCAACCCCCGGCCATGGACCGGTCCACGGTGGGTTAGGAACTGGGCCACACAGCAGGAGGTGAGCAATGGGCGAGCAAGAGAGCGAAGCTTCATCTGCCGCTCCCCATCCCCCACACCCCTCACCACCCCTCGTCCCCCGGGAAAAACTGTCTTCCACGAAACCAGTCCCTGGTGCCAAAAAGGTTGGGGACTGCTGGCTTAGAGGACTGCAGTCTAATAGCACTGGATAGATTTTTAAAAATCAGAGGAAAACAGAAACCCAGTATGAAAACTTAATAAAAGTTAAAAGATAATCACATGTGTCTTTTCAGACCTATAAATACTTGAAAATAAACTTCAATAAAATATGGCAAGATATCTTTTTGAAATAACTATACAAACTGACAGGTCTCTAAACAATATACAGAAAGCACTGAGAATCAGCTCTGTGAAAATATATTCAGAAATCCCAAGGGCAAAGTACCAAAGACTAGCAAGAACAGTGTAAACATTCTCAGATCACAATACCTCTCTATATTTGAAATTTCAATTTAACATTAAAAAAATTTTTTAATGAAAATGAAAAACAAAGTTTAATAAACTAGAGTCATAAATGAAAAAAGTTTCAAATTCCTGATTTTACTGTACAATATTTTTTTATTTTCTTATAGTATTTTAAAATAGGAGACTGGTTAAAAGCTCTGGATCAGACTGCATAGATTCAAATCTAAATTCTACCACTTAATAGCTGTGTGACTTTGAACAAATCACTTTACCTCTGTGTGCCTTTTTCTTCATGAATAAAACGAGAACATACATACCTCATTGGGTTGTTAGGAGGATTAAGTAATACAAGTAAAGTGTCTGACACAAAGCAAGTCCTCAAATGTTGGCAATTATTGTTTGTGGTGGTATGTGATCTTGTCTAAGAAGCTAATGGTTAAAATAATCAACTCTACCAATAACTCAATATGTAATGCTGAGAACATAATGTCATTTCATTCTCATTCTGATAAAAATAAAAGTTCTTTCAAAAGTTCAATCATCGGGCTTCCCTGGTAGCGCAGTGGATAAGAATCTGCCTGCCAACGCAGGGGATAAGGGTTCGATCCCTGGTCCAGGAAGATCCCACATGCCGTGGAGCAACTAAGCCCGTGTGCCACAACTACTGAGCCTGCACTCTAGAGCCTGTGAGCCACAACCACTGAAGCCCACACGCCTAGAGCCCGTGTTCCGCAACAAGAGAAGACACTGCAATGAGAAGCCCACGCACCGTAACAAAGAGTTAGCCCCTGCTCGCCGCAACTAGAGAAAGCTCGCGTGCAGCAATGAAGACCCAATACAGTCAAAAATAATAAAATAAAAATTTTTTTAAATTAAAAAAAAAAGTTCAATCACCTATGACCATTTTCCAGTTGTTGGGGTAGCTGATCAGCCACCTCACAATATCACATTACACCCAAGGGACAGAGAAGAGAAATACCTAAATACAGTGTGAAGTTCCAAGTCATACATGGAGAAAAAAGCATCGAGGATTCAACTTTGTTAGAAAATAGTAGAATTTTCAAAGGCAAAGTACAGAAGACTAGACAAACTCAGAGCCCAACCTCACCCAGTGAAGGAACACAAAATATTTATCCTTTGTATAAGTTTAAAGTACTTATTATGAAAATGATGAAGAGGTCATAAATTCAAAGCATCAATTCATCACTACTACCTGAAAATTTCAATAAGAGCAATGAATTAACCGAGCTGGGCATGGTTTTAAAGTATCTTGATTTATGTTTAGTTTTGTGGCAAAATAGGACACAGACTTATATTCTCCCTTCCTGTCCACCGAAACTAAGCAAGTGTACTACAATTTTCAGCCTCCCAGGTTTGAAATCTTGGGATTAATTTTTACTTTTGTACCTCCCAATCACCTCCAAGTATTATATATTGTTCATCCCTCTACTATTACCCTATCCAGGCTATTTCACCTCATTCTGCTGGTAGTGAAATAGCCTCTGAATTGCTATCTGCCTCCAGCTGCTTCCCTCTTTCCAACTATCCTGAATACCACACCAAGATCATGCTCATGCTGTGTTAATGTTACTCTAGCTGGGCCGTGAAATGGAAAGTCGAGGCTCTGCCCTTAACCACTCGCAGTGGAGGCTTAAAACTCTAAAACTCTGCTTCCTTCACTAGATAACGGGACCAACACCTACCCCAGAGATTGATAATGAAAGAATATAATTGAAAATACTTCATAAACTGCAAAGCTCTACAAAGATATCATCTGCAAAAAATTGTATCTACACGCTACACAATTCAAAGAGAATTTTTAAATGTACGTTTGTGCAGAGATTTACAGTTCCTAAATGTCTTCAAATAGTGTCCTTTCTACTACATCATAGTTTCTAAAGAGATATGATGATGAATGATGGTATCTGTGAAACATTCTAAGATTCCTAAGAACATGATAATGGGCCCACAGTCTTATTGATATTTTAAAAAACAAAGGTCTAAAATAAAAATCAGACACTTCTTACCTCATGACCTTTACCTTTGAATTTTGCCTTATCAAACACATGCCTTAATGCTGGAAGCCCTCTCTCTGAAATTAATCTGTGAATAGAAATATGTTTTAAATTTCAAGTTTTCTAAAGCCATCAAGGCCAAACCAAGACCATAAGAAGAAAAAAATATTAACTACTGAACTGAGAAAAATGTCTGATCTCCAAATCATCCCAACCAAAAGCCTGTAACATAAAAGGGAAAAAATGATGGAAAGAAAAGTATAAATATTTAAGGAAATAGTAAATGTACCTCTCAGCATTCAGCTTGGGTATATTCCTTTTAACTGTTCTCTTTGGAGGTACAGGAACAGGTGCTCCTCTCCCTAACTCTGGTGAAATATACCAAGATTTAATATTACTTAAGTAATTTAAGCCTCATTTATAAAATGTATCATTTCTAAGCTGTTAGATGGATAGCTGAACATGGACACCACTTTGGAACCCTATACAGACCTTCTTCAGGTTCAGCTCCTTCACCATCTTCTCTCTCTGGAGAGGCTGGAGGTGGGAATGGAGGAAAAGTTTCATCTTCTGTCTGCTCATAATCTGGTAGGTCAATCAAGCCATTCTCCTGTGGTTCTAGCATCTTTTCCTCTAGGGGGGAAAAAAAGTAAACATGTTTATGCATCCAAGTAGTCTTATTACACAGTTAAGTTCCACTTGCAGCAAAATGCATGTGTTTCAGTCAGTTAAACCATATTTCAAACTCACACATCATGAACTGAAGTGAAGAAGATAAGTTATGGAAAAAAGAACAAAGTTAGAAATTAGAACTGAGTTCTAATGTAGACCCTACCACTAAATAACAATATGATTTTGAGCAAATAATTTTACCTCAACTGTTGAGTTTCCCCATCATAAAATGATGATTTTAACTTTTCAGAGGGTTTCAAACTGTGGTCCAAAGGGGTGTGAAATAGGCAGGGTACAATACTTCACCCCCACTTCAACCAGAGAAGCTTTTTAAAAATACTGTTGGGAATTCCCTGGTAGTCCACTGGTTAGGGCTCTGTGTTCTCACTGCTGAGGGCCCAGGTTCAATCCCTGCTCCAGGAACTAATATGCCATAAGCTGTGCAGGAGGATCGAAAAAGGAAAAATAAAAATACTGTTTACATATTGGTTTTCTAGTAAGGTTTCCTTTGAAGAAATGGAAATAATCCTTAAGTTGGTAACTTGAAAGAATGTTTTTCAGTACCATCTTACTTGACCTCTCAGAAACATCTGACACTTCTGATCAGTTCCTTTTTCTGGAAAAGTGTTTTTGTTGACTCCTGAAACACAGTACTCAACTGGCTTTCCTCCCTTCCTGGACACTCCTCCTGGATCGTCTTTGCAGATTCATATTCCTCTAACCTGGTCAGTTAGTATCCAAGACTTCATCCTAGGCCCTCTTCACTCAGTTATGCACATGGTTTTAATTTATAGATGACCCATTAATTTTTTATCTCCACCTGAGCATCAAATCCGAGCTCTAAATCCCTACTTCTCATTTTACAGCTCTAAAATTTCTCAAAGGCACCTATAACTCATCATGTATAAAACCAACCTTCTAAATTTTCCCAATTCAATGAATGACACCTATCCAGCTATATATCAGAAACCTGCAAGTCATCCTTAACACTTCATTCCCCCATCCTGAATACCCTGTCCATTTTACTTCCAGATTAACCCTTGAGTTCGTCCATTTCTATTTCCACAACCACTTCCTAACACTTCTTGTTTGGATTACACCATTACTCCTATCCATTTTGCCCTTTCAATCCATTCTCCATATTACAGCTAAACTGAACCTTTGGAAATGTCAAGCTGATCACATTACTGCTAGGCTTAAATACTTCAGTGGCTTCCTACTGCTCTTAGGATAATGATAAAACTCCAAGGCCCTGCAGGGTTTAGCACTTTCCTACTTCTCCAGACTTACTTCACACCATTCTCCATGCTTTTTCTTTCTATCCCTCAGGCCACTAGACCTTTACAAAAGCTGTTTCCTGTCTTGAAGGCTCTTCCCTGACTCCTAATCTCTTTCAGATCTCAACCGTCACCTCAGAAAAGTCTCCCCCAATTTTCCTAAATTAAATCCTCTTATGACAAGCATTCAAAATGTCAAGTACAAGTTTTGTAGCACTCACCCAGTTCCAATATTAGGTTCTATTTGTGTGACTATTTGATTAATGTCTGTCTCCCATCACAGACTGTAGCTCTAAAAGGGCAATGACAAGGTGGGTCTCTGTGCTCCTCTACTGTATCCCCAGAAGTGATATACAGCCAGTGCTCAAGAAATAGCTGTTGACCTTGGTCCTCCCAACTCGAACTAGCAGAAAACCTGAGCAGTTCTGCAGCCCCAAAGGAGGGCACACCTCCTAACGCCTACTTCAAATGTGGCCAAGAGGGAAATGCACAGGGAAGGGGCTCCTGGAGGGCAAGGCTGGGACCCTGGAGGAGGGGGACAAGGGGGTGGCCCCGGAGAGAACTGAGGTGGCCAATTGAGCTTTCTCATTTCACGTAGCCCAGGAATCCTCGCTATGCAAATCCATGTGTTTCCTGAACTCAGATGGTGAGAATTATTTTTAGTGAGTTCAGGTCATGGGTAGTGTAATGCATTACCCAAATCTATCAGATTCCTGAGTCTGGGATAACATGAGAGTTCATGAAGGAAAGATATCTCAAAAAATTATCTGAATCTGTTCAGTTCCTGAGTTTATGGATAGTGAGAGTTCTGATGGCAATGATACTTGTAATTCTTGTCTAGCAGGATTTAATAACTGCAGTGGGCCACTAAAAAAAGAAAGAAAGAATTTGGTTTTTTTTTTAATATTTATTTATTTATTTGGCTGTGCCGGGTCTTAGTTGCAGCACTTGGGATCTTCGTTGCGTCATATGGGGTCTTTACTTGTGGCATGCGGGATCTTTGGTTTCAGCATGCAAACTCTTCATTGCCATATGTGGGATCTAGTTCCCTGACCAGGGATCGAACCTGGGCCCCCTACATTGGGAGCGCAGAGTCTTAGACACTGGACCACAGTGTACTCCCTGAAATAATTGTTGAATGGAGGAATGAAGAATTCCAAAGCTTCCCCAAAACTGTAAAACTACTGGAGCTAGAGGATCTCCAAAGTCTCTCCAATTCTAAACTTCCAAGACCACAAGTACATAAAAAAAAGCAAAGTATCAACCATAGGTTTTCAAAATTGGAAAGGCAGTTAAAGGTCACATTGAAGTTCCTTCGGTTAAGTAAAAATGAAAAACACATTTTTCATTTTCACCAAGAAATTTTTTGAACAACGTATTCACCATTTTGTTCCACTACCTTCTGCCATTTTTCAGGTAACTTCATAATTCCATCTTCCCAAAACTTTTTATCCTTCTGAGCAAAGAACTGCTCCAGGTGCCTTTTACAGTCTTCCAGGGAATTGAAATTTTTTCCATTAAGAGAATTTTGTAAAGACCTAAATAAATGGAAATCCAAAGATGCAATGTCTGGTGAATACAGCAGATGAATCAGAACTTCCCAGCCAAGCTGTAACAGTTTTTGCCTGGTCATCAAAGAAACATGCAGTCTTGTGGTATCCTGATGGAAGATTATGCATTTTCCACTAATTCTGGACTCTTTTTGTCAAGTGCTGCTTTCAGTTGGTCTAATTGGGAGCAGTACTTGTTGGAATTAATCTTTGGTTTTCCGGAAGGAGCTCATAATGGAGGACTCCCTTCCAATCCCACCATATACACAACATCACCTTCTTTGCATGAAGACCAGCCTTTGGTGTGGTTGGTGGTAGTTCATTTCCCTTTCTCCACGATCTCCTCCATTCCACATTATCGTACAGTACCCACTTTTCATTGCCCATCACAATTTGTTTTAAAAACGGAACATTTTCTTTACGTTTAAGTAGAGAATCGCATGCGGAAATATGGTCAAGAAGGTTTTTCGCTTAACTTATGTGGAACCCAAACATCAAAGTGATTCACATAACCAAGCTGGTGCAAATGATTTTCAACGTCACTGGTCTACCTGACCGTGGAGCATCATCCAGCGAGAAATCTCCAGCACGAAACTTCACCAACCACTTTTGACATGTTCGATCGGTCACAGCACCTTCTCCATACGCTGCACAAATCCTTTTTTATGTTTCAGTGGCATTTTTACCTTTCTTGAAATAACAAAGCATAATTATGCCAAAAGTGTTGCTTTTTGTCTTCCATCTTCAATATCAAAATGGCTACACAAAAATTCACCAATTTTGATAAGTTTTTTTTTAAATACACATTGATATTTCATTGTTTCAAATGAAGTTAAAGACAACTAAGAAGCACTACTAGAGCCATCTTGCAGAAAAAACGAACTTTTGGGCCTCATTCCATCAATAGTTAAGCCTTCTGGGAAGAAATGGGGCTCACACCTTTAAAGCCAACAGGAAGCTATGAATGAGATAACAGGGCACAAACTATATTAAGTGTAACGATGCAATGCAAGGAACCAGTCAAGCCTGGGGTAGGACTTGTCAGGAAACTTGTAGTGAATAAGGTAACTCTGTCTCGGGCTTCCCTGGTGGCGCAGTGGTTGAGAGTCCGCCTGCAGATGCAGGGGACACGGGTTCGTGTCCCGGTCCGGGAGGATCCCACATGCCGCAGAGCAGCTGGGCTCGTGAGCCTTGGCCGCTGAGCCTGCGCGTCCGGAGCCTGTGCTCCGCAAAGGGAGAGGCCACAGCAGTGAGAGGCCCGCGTACCGCAAAAAAAGATAGCTCTGTCTTTAACTTCTTGACAATGGTTGCCTAGTCTCTTTTTAGACATTGATTAAGGTCTCTTCACTTCCTCCTCTAGTCCTCAGACTCGCAGAAGAGTGAAGGTAACAAAAAAATTTAATATCCAAATTCGTTCCCAGACCCTTAGGTGTCCAATGCCCAACTTTTTCTAAGTCACCAAAACAGAAGTCCCTGTCGTTAGGAAGTCCTACCAAACTGACTCAATGACCTCCTTGCTACCCAGCCCTAAAACCACAAAACTTCCCATCCCATCCCTCTTCTCCGACCTCCCTTCGTCCTCACTCCCATCTGTCCTCTCACTTCAACCACATTCATTCATTCATTCAACATTCACAGGACGCCTCCAGTGTTTAGAAGCCCCGGTACAGAAACTGGAGATATAACGATGTATCTGACACACGTTCCCTTACACTAAAAGGCCTGGTTTAGAGAGAGACAGACCCGAAACGTAAATAAGATGTAAAAGCGCCGGCCCTGGTCCCCACCGACCTCCTCTCCGCACAGGTCGCAGCCGGTCAGGCCCCCTTCCTCTCCAGTCCCGATCAGCCCAGGTCCGTCTCAGTCATGTCCTCCTGCTTTCTCACTCCCTCCTTGCGACTTCCCGGCAACCCCGCTCCCCAGCCTGACTCCCTCGGCCGGCTCTCCCCTCGGGAACCTCACAGTCCCGCCAGCCCGCTCTCACCTCAAGCCGACTGCTGTAGGCACAGCACAGGGATCCGCGCAGCCGGGAAACGGTGTATCTCGCGAGACTGTCGCGAGAAGAGTCCTTGGCTTTTGGCGCCAAAAGCCTGGGCGGTGCCTACCGGACCCACCTCCCCCAGGTCCCGCCCACCCACGTCCATCCCCACCTTTCCGGCGTCCGACCCATCCCGCACTGCTTTCCCTACCGCTTCCGCCCTCACGAATTCTTCCGAGGAGTTTAGTCACCTTGTCCGTGTGATGTTCGTGTTCGTTATGCTCTATGCACTTCAGACTTTGGAAGTAGATCTCAGGTTTTTAGAAAACTGGGTTGTGGATGGAATATAAAGGATGGAGGCAAACAGAATTTGATGAGAAACTACCGATTCTTCAGAGTTACTAACAAAATTCCTTGAGCATAAGTGTTCTATTAATTGAATAATGAGCCGAGAAAAGAGGCAGTAAAGAGTGTTAGGATTGTGGGCACAAAGAAGAATGTCAAAAATGTGTTACCTTTAATTTTTTTTTATGTGAGTCCAAATATATTCGTGCAATATATATTTGCTTGCACACACATGCACACAAAATAAATATATAAGTAAGTGGAGATGGGAACTGGACATACGGGACAGGGTGGGATGGGGACTTAACACCATACTTTTTTGAAACATATAAATGTGTTAACTATTCAGAAAACTAAAAAAAGTTACCTTTAGCACCTATAGCATCAAGATTTGACAGACCAAGAAGATGAGTAGTGTTTGCTACTTTCTTTCTCTACTTTTCTGTAGCTTGAAATATTTCATTAAAATTATAGAATAAGTATGTGAAAAGAATAAGAGAAAGTAAATTGCAAGCTCTATCTAAAATTATGTATGCAAATATGTATATGTACCACATTTTCCTTAATTTTATGGTTTTATTTCTATAAATGCAAGATAAAAAATATTAAGCAATTTACAAAATTAACATTAATTTAAATGGGAAATATGTTAACTTCAAGAGTCCGGGTAACTGAGGCAAGAGGCATTCTTCTAATTATCCAGATAACAGTCTATATTCTCCACTTTATGTCTAATAAAATAAATATAAAAGCACTTTGAGGGAATTCCCTGGCAGTCCAGTGGTTAAGACTCAGTGCGTCCACTGCAGGAGGCATGGGTTTGATCCCTGGTGGGGGAACTAAGATCCCACAATCTGCCTGGCCAAAAAAAGAAAAAAAAAAGCACTTTGAGAAATTAAGAAGTTATATGCCACCCCGCCCCCCAAAAATGCCCAGAGCTGAAGCTCTGAGGGTTTGAATCTCAGTTTCATCATTTACTACTTGTTGACATTTGTGCTTCAGTTCCTTATTATTAATAATAGTATCTACTTCATAGGGTTATGAGGAGGATTAAATGATAGTACTTAATAAATGTTACCTATTATTATCCATATAATTTGTAAATTGTTTGACCCTTTTAGAAAATGTAAAGGCTTTGGTAATTGATCGTAAGTCTGTGTGAATATAACTACTACAGTTGTAAGGCACTGGCATATTAATGTCTAAGACTGTCCTCTTTTTCATATGTGAGGAATACTAGAAATATATTTTCCTTAACAATTGCACCAGAAATATAAAAAATAACTTTCTCATAGACCATGTCATTAAAACTTTTAGAACTGTTTGATGTTTTTAAAAGTGAATAGTGTTGAAAACACATGAGGCTGTCAGTTAGAGGAGCTACAGATGGAATTGGAACCTCTGGCTTCAGTGTGGTCGGGTTTCTCCAGTATTGCCTCAACGAGCTGGGAGACCGGGTCTATATGCTGAAGAAGCTTGACCCTATGGGACAACAGACCTGCTCGGCCCATCCTGTTCGGTTCTCCCCGGATAAATATTCTAGACACCAAATCACCATCAAGAGACACTTCAAGGTGCTCATGACCCAGAAACCGTGCCCCATCCTCTGACATGAAAATTTCATGTCTCTTCTGCCTGCTAGCCTTCGAGAGACTTTCTGACACCAAGCTCTCCAATCCGTGAGCCTTGAAGCCTTCCTACGACCCTTGCTCTTTGGAATTCAGTCTCATCATTGCCTTTGATCATGCTTCTTGTGAGGCAATGATGGTAGCATCCCCTTTAAAGGGAAAATGTTTGAATCTTTTCATACTTCGAATCACTCCCAGGTTATTAAAATGATTTGAAAGAGCTAAAAAAAAAAAGAGTGAATAGTGTTAAAGGAAAAATAGACTATCAAAGAACAAGGATTGAGTATAGAGTGTAAAAGTTTTTCTGGAAAGCTGGAAACCCAGTCCAGAAGTGAAGTTTGAAAGAAGAAAAATGGGGTAAATCTTTTAAAACTAAAAGACCATGAACTATTTCTAAACCACATTTGAAAAGCAAAGTCTCTGTGTCTTATCTATTGGCTGGTGTTATTTGGGCTTATCACTTAGGTAAGTACTGGACTGGCTGGTGGTAGTGATTTGCTATGTACTTGAGGACTCCATCTCAAGACTGTGGCATCAACTTGCCCCTGCCTTGTACATAACATGCCCAGGTTGGGATCGTATCACCCAGTTGGGTCTGCATCAGCATTAGTAATCAAGGTGACGAGCCCAGGGATTTTTTTTTTTTTTAACAAGCAAATATTTTGGTGTGTCTTTATTTTTATTTTTTTAACATCTTTATTGGAGTATAATTGCTTTACAATGTTGTGTTAGTTTCTGCTATATAACAAAGTGAATCAGCTATATGTATACATATATTCCCATATCCTCTCCCTTTTGCTCCCTCTATCTCCCTCCCTCCCACCCTCCCTATCCCACCCCTGTAGGTGGTCACAAAGCATGGAGCTGATCTCCCTATGCTATTCGGCTGCTTCCCACTAGCTATCTAATTTACATTTGATAGTGTATATATGTCAACGCAACTCTCTCACTTCGTCCCATCTTACACTTCCCCCTCTCCATGTCCTCAAGTCCATTCTTTACATGTGTCTTTATTCCTGTCCTGCCCCTATGTTCATCAGAACCATTTTTTTTTTTAGATTCCAATATTTGTTTTTCTCTTTCTGACTTACTTCACTCTGTATGACAGACTCTAGGTCCATCCACCTCACTACAGATAACTCAATTTCGCTTTTTTATGGCTGGGTAATATTCCATTGTATACATGTGCCACATCTTCTTTATCCATTCATCTGTCAATGTACACTTAGGTTGCTTCCATGTCCTGAGCCCAGGGATTATTAATTAGGATCTGGTCAGCTACAAATAACAGAAAAACTAAAACTAAATACACTAAAATAACAATAAACAAGGTAGAAAGTTTGTCTCTCACGTACAAGAAGTTTGGAGGTAGTAAGTTCATAGTTGGTATGGTGCTCCATGGTGTTAGGAAACTGGTGTCCTGTTTTCTTGCTTTACCACGTGAGCATTCCATTCTCAAGTTCACCTTATTTTCTGAGATGGCTTCTAGAGCTCCAACTGCATTCCAGTCAGCAGGAAGGAGGAAAGAGAGAAGGGCATGACTCAACATTTTAAGAATGTTTCCCAGAAGATGCATACGACAATTCTGGTTACATCCAGAATGTAATCTCATGGCCACACACAGCTGCAAAAGAGGCTGGGAATATAGTCTTTATTCTTGGTGGTCATGGCCCAGTAAAAACTCAGGATTTCCATTACTGTGGAAGAAGGGGTGAAAAGATGTTGGGGGAAAATTAGTAGACTGCCACATACAATAAAATAGAAAAAAATAAACGAATGTTTTTATTTTGCAAATCTAGAACTTTAGAGTGTTTCCAAAAATATTAAGAATGTGAATAACTAGTACTTTCACAATAAGGCACGTAAGCAGTTCTCGGCACAAGAAGACTATTACATCACTGTACATTGTATTAGACCTTTGGGAATCTTTCCTGGACTACATCCTCAAACCATAACATCAGCTCTACTAAGAACTAAAAGTCTGACCACAATCAAATCACTTTATTGCTCTGAGTCTGTTTGCTCTTTTGTAAGACAGAAGGTATGGATTAGATCAGTGGTCCTCAACCTTTTTGGCACCAGGGACTGGTTTCCGTGGAAGACAATTTTTCCACAGATGGCGGTGGAGTGGGGGAGGATGGTTTCTGGATGATTCAAGAGCATTACATTTATTGTGCACTTTACTTCTATTATTATTACATCGTAATATATAATGAAATAATTATGCAACTCACCATAATGCTGACAGGAGGCGGAGCTCAGGCGGTAATGTGACCCATGGGGAGCAGCTGTAAATACAAATGAAGCTTTGCTCGCTTGCCGCTCACCTGCTGTGTGCCTGAATCCTAATAGGCCATGGACTGGTACCCATCCATAGCCCAGGGGTTAGAGACCCCTGGATTAGATGATCCCAAAGGTACTGTTTTAATGGAGGATACTGAAGAGTAATAAATCAACAGGTATTTATTGAGTGTTATGTGTTTTAGGTAATAAGCCATATTGGTAAGATAAGATAACCTTTGAAACACCATTTCTATGTTTGGAAGCTCCTACTTTATGAGTTCATCCCTAAGATAGAAGCAAAAAACTCATCTTCTCAGGGTTGCACACAGCTAAATATATCCTGGGTACCCCAGTTCCACAACAAAATGAGACTGCAGGTCAGAAGAGGGTGAAGTGAAAATGGAGGCACTGCTTGCAATGCATTCTGGCAAAAAAACCACCAGCTTCCAAGGGCAGCAGAGCTAGACATGCTAGGGGTCATGTTCAGTGTCCAGTGTCAGTGGTGAGAATACAAGTGCACTTTTGCCCAGTGGTGGCACCAGGAGAGTCTCCACTAGAGCAACAGAGCAGCACAGTTTTGGCATCAGCCTGGCATAGCTGCCAAGCCTCATTTCCTGCCCACTCAGAGATTCTAGGAGCCATCTGTATCCTTTAATAAATTTCTTTTCTGTTTAAACTACTAATGAGACCAGATGCTGTTATTTGCAATGAAGAGCCCTAACACACATTGACCAATTATAAATGATAGAAGACAATATACAGTTACATGCTGATTTGCTTGGAACCCAAAAGTTGTTTAAGTGCTTGAGGAAAGAAAGATGAACAAGAGCTGGAGAAGTCAGGGAAGACTTCTGGAAAGATCTGGAACTTGACCAGAATCTTGGAATTAGGTAGGGTTTGGATGGGAAGGTGCCCTAAAATAAGAGAAATAACAGAAGCATAAAAAATATTGGGGAAATTGATAAATAAAGTTAAGATAGCTATTTTGAACAGAAGGATCTCATCATAGTTTTTTTTCATAGCTCCTAAAAGGTTTTAAGTATTGTTTTTATATAATATTTGATACCTACAGTATAATATATATAATATTTATGTATGTTATAAAGCACAATAGAATATACATACTTGTGAACATACCATCCAACCTAAGGACAAGCCAACATCTTACATCTAATTATTTGTTTATCCCTTCTCTGATTCCCCTTCCTACTGAGATCACCATTGTCCTGAATTTTCTATTTATCATTTCTTTTAAAAATAGTTTTTGTATATAGGTATAGGCCTAAACAATATAAGCAATATGCTGTTTACTATTGCTTGTTTTTGAGCTTTATAGAGATGGTATCAAACTGTATGCAATCAGCTTGGGCTTACTTCCTCACTTCATATTTTGTTCTGTGATTCTTCCATGTTGTTTCACACAGCTGTAGTTTAGAAAATTTTCACTGCTCTGTACAATTCTTTACTGAACATACCACAATTTATTTAACTATTCTCTTGTTTAATAAACATTTGAAATGGTTTGAGGTTTTCTGCAACTCTGAAGAGAACAGTGGTGCTATTTAGTATTCTTATACGTGTATTTTATATATGCATTCTTAGATATGTATTGTTACATATGTATTTATATGTGTGTGTGTGTGTGTGTGTGTGTGTGTGTGTGTATAGGAACAAAGACCTTGAGAGGACAGGTGGAAGGGATAGCCTTTGATGGCAGCACTTCTCTCCATTCAAATATGAAGGATGAGGTGTTTACATATAAGTGTGTTATTAGGTTTTTGATAGGAAGTTAAGAATCAGAGATGATGACTGAGTCACTACATGGCTGAAGTTTTCCCAGGTAAGTACAATGGAAGGAAAAAGGAACAAGGGACTTGAAGTATTTTCAGGAAGTGATGGACCTTGGAATCTGAACTGGATAGAGTAATGACAGGAGGAGACTGAGTGAAGATTTAAATGAAGCTGAGCTCTGGATGGGGCCTAAAGTTTGTTTCCAGGAGAGCACTTGAGCAAGTAAGCGCATTATGGTCAAAGGGTAGTGTGTTTAAATTTGTGATATTGTCACTTCCACTTTCTGTGAAAGTTGAGGGCCTTCCCAAGAGTTTTATATATACCCAGTGAGACCTAGGTTCTCAGGGTCATCTGGGCCTCTGAGCTCCTGAATCTCATATGTTATTTCTGTTCTGAACTGTTTCAGATTAGGCCCTGTTACCACAATAAAAGTCACTCATTCAGTAGATGTACCCTACTTTGTGGGGCTCCTAGAGAAAGGGTTGTATCATATCTGGCAAAGCCTTCATCTCCATGCCATTTTCCCTGCTTTTCTCTCTCCTTCCCATCTCCTCTGTTATGGAGACCATTTTTCCATCTTCTTAAGCTTGGAGCCAATTGACACCCTCAGGGTAGGGGTAGGAGGCAGTGTAGGTGGGTGCTCACCAACCACAAGCACTTATTAAAATACAGTATTCTTCCCAGCAAGAGCACTTGTCTCCCTAAGAGGACTTTAGTGCCATCCATTAAGGTAATAAAATGCTCTTAACCTCCATTCAAATAGAATTTCATGGAAACAAAGGGTGATAAGAAAATATACTCAAGGTGTGGTGAACTAGAAGCAAGCCATCTGAGGGACTGAGACCAGTACTATTTGACTTTCAGGTCTCATGTTTTAAAATTATTTCTTCTATGTTCCCAATAGTAAGGTATTTTGCACTTCTGAAAAAAAATTTGATAAAAGGAAAAATGCTTTAGATCACTTTTGACGCTTTCATAATTTTTAAATGTTGTAGGTTCAAATGCTTTAAAGCACACTCTCACCAGATGAGGGAGCTGGGGAGCCGTTCCTTAAGTGTTTTCACGACCAAGGAGCATATTTTGAAGATTCAAAGTTTAAGAGATGTTATTCAAAATATGAAAGAAAATTTCCCTGATGGCATTTGAATGGCAAAATTTCCTAGATAGAATACAAAACACTATGAACTGCAAAAGATCAATAAACTGGACTTCATCAAAATTAAAAACTTTTGTTCTTCAAAGAAAATGAAAAAGCAAACCACAGGCAGGAGAAAATAGTTGCAAATCATATATTTGACTAAGGATTTGTATCTAGAGTGTATAAAGAACTCTTAAAAAAAAAAACACAAAACAACTCAAGAATAAGACAAACAACCCAGTTCAAAATGGGGAAAAGAGGGACTTCCCTGGTGATCCCGTGGTTAAGGCTCCGCCCTTCCACTGCAGGGGACACGGGTTCGATCCCTGGTGTGGGGACTGGGGTGGGGTGGGGTGGGGTGGGGTGGGGAATGGGCAAAAGATTTAAACATTCACGTCACCGAAGAAGATATACGGATATTAGACAAGCATATAAAAAGATGCTCCATATCATTAGTCAGTAGGGAAGTATAAATTAAAATGACAGTGAGGTACCAGTATGCATCCAATAGAATGACTTACATTTTAAAAGACTGACCATACCAGATACTGGCAAAGATGTAGAACACCTGAAACTCTCCTACACTACTGATGGGAATGTAAAATAGTTTAAACACTTTGGAAAATAGTTTGGAAGTTTCTTTAAAAGTTAAACATACACCTACTGTATGACCCAGCCATTTTACTCTTGGGTGTCTCGAGAGAAATGAAAACATATCCATATAAAGACTTGTACACAGATGTTCATACAACTTTATTTGTAATAGCCAAAAAACTAAAAGCAATACAAATGTCCATCAAAAGGTGAATAAACAAATTGTGATATAGCCATAGAATGGCTTGCTACTCAGCAATCAATGGACTATTGACACACACAGTATGGGTGAACCTCAGTAAGTATGCTCAAAGAAGACAGACCCCCCAAAAAAGCATGTTAAAGAGTACATATCATAAAATTCCATTTATATAAAATTCGAGTTATGTATAGGATGGATAAACAACAAGGTCCTGTGATAGACCATAATGAAAAAAATATTAAAAATATATGTATAACTGAGTCACTTTGCTGTACAGCAGAAATTAAACACAACATAGTAAATCAAATATACTTCAATAAAACTTAAATAAATAAATAAAATTCTAGAAAATGCAAACTATAGTAGGGCAATGGGCAGATGAGGGAGGGATTCTAAAGGGGCACAAGGAAACTGTTGGGAGGTAGTGGATGTGTTTTATTATCTTGATTGTGGTGATGGTTTCTCCACATATGTCAAAACTGTTCAAATGTCCTTTCCACATATGCCATCTATCATATGATTATGTCTCAATAGATCTGTAAAAAAAGGTTCAAAGTATAAGAGATGTTTTTTAAATACAGAAGAAAATTCCCTCAATAGAATTTAAACTAATTTGAATGTATTTATTGAGTTCCCAGTTCTCAAGGGTATATAGCACTGAATTTGGGACCTGTTACCTTGTAGAAATTGAATGAGTAATCACTTTTTTTCTTATTATTATTTTTTGTGTTAAAAAAATAAATAAAACCAAAACAAAACCAAACAAGGGACTTCCCTGGCGGTCCAGTGGGTAAGACTCCGCATTCCCAATGCAGAGGGCCTGGGTTTGAGCCCTGGTCCAGGAAGATCCCACATGCCATGGAGCAACTAAGCCCATGCACCACAACTACTGAGCCTGTGCTCTAGAGCCTGCAAGCCACAACTACTGAGCCCACATGCCACAACTACTGAGGCCTGCATGCCTAGCGCCCATGCTGCACAACAAGAGAAACCACCACAATGAGAAGCCCGTGCACTGCAACAAAGAGTAGCTCCTGCTCACTGCAACTAGAGAAAGCCTGCGCACAGCAACAAAGATGCAATGCAGCCAAAAATAAATAAATAAATATATATATATTTTAAAAGGGTCATGTGAATTAACTGATTATTTTATTTTATAATTGTTCTCTCCCATAGTCTTAATCCTTCAAGGTGAGAATTTTTTTTTATGTTTACGTTGCATATGGCTAAATGTCTTGAAGTAAAACAAAATAATTTCACGTGAAAAAATTATATATTTTTTATTGCCTATGAGGGCAGAAAAGTTAGGACAAAAAGTTTTGAGTAAAAGCCAAGAAATATTTCTTTTTTATAAGAAGGCACTGCAGTACATTACAGATGGAGTTCTTTTAGAAACTCGCTAAGGATTTTTCCTTTTCTAAAACAGGATGATTCAACAGACAGTTTTACAGAGTATAGAAAAACACCTGAAGAGGAAGGATTCTTTGGATTCAGGGAGCTCTCAGGCAGTTAACACATTGCTATGGAAAGAGCCTGGGCAGGTGAGACACTAGATCCCACATGCATGCCGCAACTAAGAGTTTGCATGCCACAACTAAGGAGCCCATGTGCCACAACTAAGGAGCCCATGCCACAACAAATTTGCCGCTGGTTTATAGTGTAAACCAAACTTTTCTGGTTACCAATATCTTCTAAAAACAGAGATCACACTGGATCATGCTGCTTAACTTATATGCCCTGGAACTTTGTTTACAGGGTCTGGCCAGAAAGAGGTTTATCTATTCAACAAATATTTATTGATCATCTGTATGCCAGGTATGGTTCTCAGAGCTAGTGATGAAATGGCGAGCATGACAGATGAGGTGAACCAACAAGGAACCAAAAAATAAACAAGTAAATAAACAAAGATAACGAAGGGAGAAAACAAAGTGGTATTGTGACAAAGAGTGACTAGAGGGACAATGTACTGAGGATGAGGAAGTGACACCTGGGCACAGTCTACAGAAAGAAGTAGGCAGCCAAGCAAAGGGTGAAGACTGCTCCACACTGAGTAAACAGGAACAAGTAGGTGTGTTCAGAAGGAGGAAATAAGGTCACGGTGGCCAGAGTTTGGTGACTAAGGGGGAAAGTAGGATGAGGTGAGGTCTGGTGCAGGCAGAGCTGGAAAGTTCTTTTTTTTCTTTTTTTAAAAATATTTATTTATTTATTTAGTTGGTTGCACCGGGTCTTAGTTGCAGCAGGCGGACTACTTAGTTGCAGCTCATGGGCTCCTTAGTTGTGGCACGTGGGCTCCTTAGTTGTGGCACGCAAACTCTTAGTTGCGGCATGCATGTGGGACCTAGTTCCCTGACCAGGGATCGAACCCAGGCCCTCTGTATTTGGAGCACAGAGTCTTAACCACTGGGCCACCAAGGAATTTCCAGAGCTGGTAAGTTCTGATGAAGATTTTGGAGATGGAGCCACTGCTGGGCCTTAAGTGGGAGATGTTTGTTTGTTTTTGAAGATCCTCTAGCTGCTCTATGGAGAATGGACTATTAGGCAGCCAGAGGGAAAGCAGAGGCCCAGTTAGGATTCTTATGTTTGGAAGATAGAACTTAAAGGCAGCCCCATTCCTGATGTTTGTGGGACCCAGGGCAAAAGGTCAAATGGAGGCCAAATACCAAATGCTTACCTATGCAAAAGTGATAAATTAAGCTGCAGTTCATGAAATAAAATATGTTTTATCCTCCTATCTTGAAAAATATACTTTCACAACAACATGGAAGTCTAAGATGGAACTGAGATTTCTCAGATTCCCTGGAATGCCATAATGCACCTCGGGGAGAGCTGGTCCCCCAGTCTTCCTCCCTCTGCTCCCTGTTTTCATCTCCACTCCAGTCCATCCCACACTGCAAGGGTTTTCACCCACAGGTGCGTGGACTTCCAACCCATGAGCCAAGCTCTGTCTACACCTTTTTCAAATAGTTCCTTGGCCACACTTGGGCCTAGGGGAGTCCACGCCTGGGTGTAGTGTGCCACTTTGTTCTCAGGAGGATGGAGCAGGGAAAGAAGCCCTGCAGGCCCTGCACTGTTTAGACAGGGAATTCTGGAGTCTTGGGTGACCAGAGAATGGTCTAGAAGCTGGGGCACAGGCTCTGTGCAGGCATGACACTTTGGCCCTGAGGACTCCTCATGGTGTGGTGAGGGTGTGGCCAGACAAGGGCCAGAGTGGGGGGACTTCCCTGGTGGCACAGTGGATAAGACTCTGTGCTCCCAGTGCAGGGGGCCCTGGTTTGATCCCTGGTGAGGGAACTAGATCCCACATGCGTGCTGCAACTAAGGAGCTCATGTGCCACAACTAAGGAACCCGCCTGCCGCAACTAAGACCCGGCACAACCAAATAAATAAATATTTTAAAACAAAAAACAAAACACAGGGCCAGAGTGGAGGCTCTGAAGCCCAGGACCAGAGCAGGACTCTTCAGAGTTTTCTGACAGTTTGGATGTGGGTGGTGCTGGGAAGAGAGAAATCAAGATGATTAGAGTGGGGTGAGGGAGTGGAATCAAGTGCTCCAGTTGAGATATTTTGAGTTTGTGATGCCCACTGAGACATCCAAGTAGAAATTCCAAGGAGGCAGTTGGCTGTGTGTCTGAAACTCAGGAGGAGAGGTCTAGACCAGCAGTAATAAAATTGGGAGCTCATCAACATATAGATGGTGGAGGTCACGTAAGCAGAGAATGTAGGCAACAAAAGGGACTGAGTCTGAGGCACTATCAACTAATAAATGCTCACCAACAAAATCTGGAAAATACTGAAAAGCACAAAATAAAAAAGAAAATAGTCTCACCCATACTTTTACCTCCTAAAAATAAACACTGTTAACATCTTGAGATATTTCCTTTGTCTTCTCTCTCTCAATCTCTCCCTCTCTCTCTCCATCATATACATTTACACTGTATTTTAATAATAAAACGGTGCTCATATGTACATAATTTTTATAAGTGCTTTTGTCATTATTTTTGGAACATTTTCCCATGCCATTACATTACTCTTTTAAAGAGAGATTTTTAAACTGATGTATTAAATTTCATCATGTAGATGTATCATAAAATCCTCTATTTTTGGACATTAATTTTTTAAGATAATATAATTTATTACTTTTTTAACACAGAGAAATTCAAAGAAGGGAAGCAAGAATTGCCCATAATCTTCCTGCCTAGGAAATATCAGTTCATTTATATGGACAGAAAAATCTAACAAAATACCAAAAGGTACAAAATGAAAAGTGAAAGCTTTTCTTTCCACTCAGTAAGCCTTTCTTTCTATAGGTAATTACTGTTAACAAATTCTTGTATTTTCTTCCAAGGGGGAAAAAAACAAAAAACAAAAAGCACTGAATTCAATAAAAGAGAGCAAACAAGTTGAGTATAAAAGAAAAATTAATTTGTGTCTACAGCTTGTTATTATGAGTAATGCTGAAATATACATCTCTGTTGTATATGAATCTGTTGTGCACATCTCTGATTATTTCCCTAAAATAAATTTGAACTGTATGCATTATGGACATTATATGAAATTCTTTTTTCAACAGTTTATAAACTAAGTTTGAATGACGTCTAGATTTGTCAGTTTCTAAGTTTGGCCCCAGATTCATAAAATTTAAAAGAAGTGTGGATTATGATCTATTCAAATCTATTGAACTTACGCCAAATATGGTTTGATACCACCTGAAAGTGAAGGTATGTATCAAAATTAGAGAAAGGGCTGGTAGATAAAGGAAAAATAATTATATTATTGTTATTTATGGCATGACCAAGATCTTTAGTGTCATTATAACTGGAGATACTTGAAAATGTCACAGCCAAACAAACTCAACCTGACAACTATCAAATAAAACGAATTTTACCTATCTATTATTTGGCAAGGTACCAAGACATTTTAGAAGATCGTTAGCCTGGCAATTAGAAGATGTGTCCCTGTTCTACCCCTAACTAGCTATGTAACCATAAAGGACACCACTAAACACACCGAGGCTCAGTTTTGCTATTTATAAGATGGGGTGATTGGATAGCCTGACCCCTATGGTCTAGCTCTAAAATTCTAAAATGAACTCAGTCTCCCATTCTCTTTACACAGAAGCCCCATATCAGATACTAGACTAGGATCTAGTTATAAAGGTCTATCTATTCAGAGAAAGCACATGCAGATGCAAGAATAAATAGCTGTATGGCTCAGTAGTAATTCCAATGACACAACAGTACTATCATTATAATGACAGTAACAATCCTTTATATTTTATGAGACCATACAGTTAAAACAATCTGGCACATCGCAGAGAAGAGATTCCTTGCTCCCTGGGAGTATATAAAACTCCAAAACACGTTGATGTATCAATCAATATAATTTAAAATATCTTAAAATATACATAAACCCAGATTACATGTCATGCACAGTTCATTGCTGGAGATGACACTTTTTAAGGCAAATTCTAAACTCTCTATAAGGTGACCTGACCTCTGAGTAAGAGTGTGAATTATAAAAAGATTGACAGTCAGATGTTATGATGGCTCTACCCATGTAGGCCGTATATGCTCTTATCACAGCTCTCAAATCTCTGTAGATTAAATGGTCACTTTCATTTTAAATTTCCTGCTTGTAATCTTTGCAAAGCACTTGTCAGGAAAAGGATGACTCAGGGGTTTTCCACTGAGTAGAAGAAAGCATGGAAAAAAAAAAAAAGTCCAGTGATGATAAGCATTCAAATAAATGTCCTGGGAAAGATTTGTTTCATCTCAAACCAGATTAGAGATTAAGAATGTCCGGGATCCTGGACTGTGATTCCAAAGGAAGTCAAGACTTCCTTCTCCACAGCTGCCATCTAGGAAGCTAGTATGTCCCAAGTGTATCTTCTTTCACTGTGTTCCCCAAGGGTGAAAAGCAAAGTAACGCATCTCCTCTCTCGGATGCCAAGCCAGGGCGAGTTCCCAACACCCACTCCCCTCCAGAAAAAGGTGCCAGATCTGACATCCTGTCTGGTTGAAGCCACATCCTTAGAGAGCAATTGAAATTGCATCAGCCCTCACCTTGTTGAGGCAACTTTTCCTTTAAATGAAGGGCAAGTGACCTTAACAGTGGCTCCCAAAATAACCCAGTGGTTTCGTTGCATTTGGAGCGTCTGACATCCAGAATCGGGGAAGCGGATGTACCTCCTCTGAAGGAGGAGGGAAGGGCAGTGTTACCCTTCCCACTGTGACCCTTCACTCAGTTACTCAATAGGAACAGCTGCCAAACTCGCAGGAGCTTAAAAATCTAGACAATGGTTTATATTCCTTAGCTATTTATTTAAACATTAAATAAAAATCGGCCCCACCCTGAACAGAATGAATTACAGGCAAAGAGAGTTAATGGTAGTAAAAGCCTCTAATAAAGAGTCAGAGTTCTCTCATGACTCGAGAATAGAAAAATGTGGTATTAAAATGAAGAAAAAATGTAAGGTAGAATTGCTTCATATGGATTAACTTCTGTTGACAATAATAACTTTTTTTAATTTTGAATTTCCCAACTGAATTTGTCATAATAAGAGAATAAAAGATCTTAATTTGTAAGAAGAAAATATGGACTTGCCTCTAAAATAAAACTCATAAATTGATAATATCATAAAGTTCACTGATCCTATAATATTAACTGTGTGAGCATGGCTAAGATGAATGAACTCCATAATGAAAAGAGAAATTATCATTGAGTAGTGTATCATGAATGGTTCTTATTATCTTTTTTATACTATTCTAGTTTTTTTTCCCCACATAATAAGCTGATATTAGTTACATAATTTTTTAAAAACCCACAAAATTTGAAATAAAGCCCACAGGGACTTCCCTGGTGGTCCAGTGGGTAAGACTCTGTGCTCCCCATGCAGGGGGCCAGGGTTTGATCCCTGGTCGGGGAACTAGATCCCACATGCATGCTGCAACTAAGAGTCTGCATGCTGCAACTAAGAAGTCCGCATGCTGCAACTAAGAAGTCCCATGCTGCAACTAAAGATCCCACGTGCCGAAACTAAGACCCCGCACAGCCTAAATAAATAAATAACCCACAAAATACTCAGAAGACCTAAATGCTTTAATGTGAGAAAGGCTGATATTTTCTTTCAATCTAAAAAATGAAAGATAAATAAAAATACATTTCAGTCAGTCTGACCTATTTTTTGAGGGAGAAAAAGTTTTCTTATGACTTCTTTTTTCCACCTGCTTTATTGAGATATAATTGACATATAACATTGTGTAAGTTTAAGGTGTACAATATGTTGAATTGACACAGCTATATGTTGCAAAATGATTATCACCATAGCATTAGCTAAGCCTTCCATATTGTCCCCTAATTACCATTTCTGTTTTGTGTGAGAACATTTAAAATCTACTCTTAGCAACGTTCAGTTAAATATATAATACAATATTATCAGCTATAATCAATCACCATACTGTACATTAGATCCCCAGAACTTATTAACTATAACTGGAAGTTTGTACCCTTTGACCAATATCTCCCCATTTCCTCCACCACAGTCCCTGGTAACCTCTCCTCTACTCTCTGTGTCCCTGAGTTTGGCTTTTTAGATCTCACATACAACTGAGATCATACAGTATTTGTTTTTCTCTGTCTGACTCATCTCCCTTAACATAAGGTCCATCCACGTTGTTGCAAATGGCAGGAGTTCCTTCTATCTCATGGCTGAATAATATTCCATTTTGTCTATACACCAGGTCTTCTTTGTCTATTCATCTGTTGACCAACACTTAGGCTGTTGCCATATCTTGGCTCTCATGAATAATGCTGCAGTGAACACAAGAGTGCAGATATCTCTACCAGAAAGATCTGGTAGACCTTTTTTTTTTTTTTTTTTTTTAATTTTTGGCTGTGTGGGGTCTTCATTGCTGCACGTGGGCTTTCACTAGTTGTGGCGAGCAGGGGCTACTCTTCATTGCAGTGCGCGGGCTTCTCATTGCGGTGGCTTCTCTCGTTGTGGAGCACGGGCTCTAGGCACAGGCTCGGTAGTTGTGGTACACAGGCTTAGTTGCTCCGTGGCATGTGGGATCTTCCCGGACCAGGGATCGAACACTTGTCCAATGCATTGGCAGGCAGATTCTCAACCACTGCGCCACCAGGGAAGCCCTGGTAGATCTATTTTTAGTTTTATGTTTTTTTGAGAAACCTCCAAAATTTTATGTTTTTTTGATGTATCAATTTGCATTCCCACCAAAAATACCCAAGGGTTCCCTTTTCTCCATGCTCTGCCAACACTTATGGCTTGTTCTTTTGATGATAGCCATTCTAACAGGTGTGAGGTGATAACTCATTGTGGTTTTGATTTCCATTTCCTTGATGATTAGTGATGTTGAGTAAATTTTTTTTCCTCTAGTAATTGTTTTATTGAAGGGTAACATAGATCCAGGACATAGATTGTTTTACTGAAAGATAACATAAATCGTAACTAGAACACTCTTTCCTGTGATCTCCCCCCAGATCAAGAAAGCAAACATTACCAGTACCCTAAAAGCCTACTTCAACTCATCTTCCTGTTACTTTCCTCCTCAAGGATAATGACTATCCCAACTTCTACCACCATAGATTAGATTTGCCAGTTTTGAGCATATATATATATATATATATATATATATATATATATTTCTTGTGTCTTCTACTCAACAGGATGTTAGTGAGATTAATTCATATTGTTGCAAGTAGTTGTAGTCTATTTTCACAATGCTGTATTCCATTGCATGAATTTACCACAATTTATCCATTTACTGTTGATGGACATTTGGGTTGTTTCCCTAATAACTATTATGAATAGTAGTGCTATGAATGGTCTTATACATTTTTTTTTGGTGAACATATATATTGATTTCTGTAGGTATATGTCCAGGATCAGAATCTCTGGGTCATAGGATAGATGTTCAACCTTATAGTACATACTACCAAACAGTTTTTCAAACTGGTTGCTCAAATTTATACTCCCACTATCAGTGTAAGAGAATCCTGTCCTAGTTGCTCCACATCTTACCAACATTTGATATTATTTGTCCTTTTCAGTTTAGCCAGAATAGTAAGTGTAGTATTATAGTGTTTTTTATTATTATTGTGGTAAAATATACATAAAAATTTTACCATTTTGACCATTATCAAGTGTATACTTTAGTGGCATTAGGTACTCACATTGTGGTTTTAAGTTGCATTTTCCTGATAACTATTCAGCCTCTTTTCATGTCTTTTTCTAGTTAAGGTGTAGGAGTTCTTTAGACATTATACATATGCGTTCTTTTTCCAATATATGTTGCAAATGTCTTCTTTCTTTTTACCCCCACCCCCTTTTTTTTTTTTGCAGGATCTTAGATCCCTGACTGAAGATTGAACCTGGGCCACGGCAGTGAAAGCACCGCGTTCTAACCACTGGACCGCCGTCTTTTTACCCTTTTTGAAGGTCAAAATAATTAACTTTAATATAGTCTAATTTATCATATTTTTCCTTTATGATTTGTGTTTGTGTGTGTGCATGTATGCCTTGTTTAAGAAATCTTTGCCTACCCTAATGTCATGAAGATATTCTCCAATATTTTCTTTTAAAAGTTGTGTTTAGTTCTATAATCCATCTAGAGTTGATTTGTTATGTATGATGTGATGTAGTGGTCAAGACTCATTTTTTTCCCATATGGATGTTCAATTGACCCAGCACTATTTATCTAAAAGGCTACCCTTTCCCCCACTGCATTGTATTGTTATCTTTGTCATAAATCAGGTGATCAAATACAGATGGGTTTGTTTCCAGACTCTATGCTACTCCATTGGTCTATTTGTCTGTTCTTGTGCCAGTGTCTTAAATACTGTCTTAAATACTCAGTCTTAGATGAATCTTGATATATGGTAGTGTAAATCCTCCAGCTTTGTTCTTCAAGACTCTGTTAGCTATTTTATTTTTCCCCTGAATTTCCTTGTTGATGTAGTGGTTGTTTTAATAACAGCTTTATTGAAAGACAATTCACCCATTTAAAGTGTACAATTCAATGGTTTTAATAAATTCACAGAGACGTGAAACTATCACCACTATCAACTTTAGGATATTTGCATCACCTCCTAGAGAAATTCTTTACCCTTTAGCTATCATTCTATTATACTATTCCTTGCTCAACTGTCCCACCAAACTCTAAGCAATCACTAATCTACTTTCTGTCTCTATAGATTTGCCTGTTGTGGACATTTTATATAAAAGAAGTCATAAAATATGTGGGGTTTTGTGACTTGCTTCTTTCACTTAGCATAATGTTTTCAAGGTTCATGCATGCTATAGCATGGATCAGCACTTCATTCCTTTTTATGGTCAAGTTATATTCCATTGTATGGATGTACCACATTTTGTTTATCCGTTCATCAGTTGATGGACATTTGGGTTGTTTCCACTTTTTAGCTGTTATGAAAAATGCTGCCATACACTTGCATAAACATTTGTATACAAGTGTATGGATATATGTTTTTCATTTCTCTTGAGCACATAGGAGTGGAATTGCTGGGTCATATGGTAACTATATTTAACTGTCTGAGGAACTGCCAGATTGTTTTCCAAACTCTCTGCACTATTTTACATTCTCATGTTAATCTTTAAACAATTTATAAAAAATGTTTTAAATCGAGCACTTTATATACATAATAACAAAACATTCAAACAGTACCAAGGGCTACAAAATGAAAAGGGAACCTTACTCTCTATATATTGCAAACAGCTGGGTGGCTGATACCCTGCTCTGGACCACCAGGTGCAGAGGTTTACATTGTTTTACACACCTAATGCCTTTAGGACTGAATACTTTAGGAAGGGAAAAGGGAAAGAGATGGACTGAATGTGTATTCTGAATCACCTGAATCATCTTTTATCTCATTAAGCTCTTTATTCACATCTTACTTCTTCAAGTTTTATAGAACTGGAATTATTGGTCAAAAGGGCTTTTTTTCTCAAAGGCTTTAAAAATACATTCCCAATCTGCTCTCAGAAAAGGTTGTCCCAATTTAAAGTCTCATCAGCCCTGAACACCCATCTCCCTGTACCCTCGTCAGTAGACTAGTACTGTGTATTACCGTTTTATATGTATCTTTCTACTTGCCTGTTCCTTAGGCACAAGGAGTCTCTTGACAAGTTGTCTATTCCTCGACGTTGCCTCTAGAAATAAGAAGGGGTCCTTTTCTTTATTCGTTTTATTACTTCATTTCCATCAACGTGACTCAGCCCGTGGGCTACAGTCACCTCAGCGGAGGAGACCGCGTGGCGACCAACTCGGTCCAGGTCACCTCCCTTCCCGGTGGGTCCACCTGGGTGCCTCTGTGCGGCAGAGGGCGCAGTAGAGCCAGCGCCTGACCCCACCCCCAGGGTAGCACGCCGCGCCCCGTGACGTATTTCCGCGTCATCTGCCGCCGAGGCGTGTTTCCATTGGCTGCCGGCGAGGCGAAAGGGGCGGAGCCGAGTGGGAGTGTGGAAAACGCAGCTGCCCGGGGGGGGGGCGGGGGGCAAGGCTTCCCCCTTCTCTATCCCTCCCCACCCCTCCCCCGCCCTCCAGGCCCTCTGGGACTACTGCGCCGAGTCGCTTGGAACGCGGCAGTGGCGGCGACGCACTTTCCCGGGCTGTGGCTGGAGCAGCGCTGTGGTGCGCGCGCGGCGGGGCCCCTCGAGCCCTGGGGACCGCTGGACTGAGGGAGAGCGGGAGGGAATCCCGGGGCTGCGGTGCTGCGCCGGCGGGAAAGCCCTTCGGTCCCCTGTGAGACGAGCAAGTGGGGCGGGGGTCTCCTGAGACCGCCACTGGCCACTCGGCCCTGACGGGACCGCGCAGAGCGCGTCCCCCGAAGGCAACCCCCGGGCCCGCGGCCCTGACTTGGCCCCGCGCGGCGGGCGCGGGGCAGCTCAGAGGGAGGAAGCAAGAGGGGCCGCCCACCCCTCGGAGTTGCGAGCGCCTTCCCCGGGTCCAAAATGCCCAAGAAGAAGCCGACGCCCATCCAGCTGAACCCGGCCCCCGACGGCTCCGCGGTTAACGGGACCAGCTCGGCGGAGTAAGTCTGGGGGGAGGCGAGCACCGGGGCCGGGCTGGGGAGGCCGGGGCCCGGGCTCAGGAGCCGAGTCGGGTGTGCGCGGCGCGCGGGGCTCCGCTCGGGTCGTCACGTACGTCTTGGACTGCCAGGCGCGAGGAACTCCCGGCCGCAGAGGTATCGGTGACTAAGCACTGATTGTGCGCCTGACTCAAGACCAGTCAGTGGACCCAACGAATCGCGATGCCCCCATCCCCACCCTTTACCCGACCCTTTCACCCATCCCTGATCTCTGGTCATTTTCCTTCTCCCTAAAAAGTAAAAACCGGTTCATCGCCCGCCCCTACCCAGCTCTTTCCCCCCAGATCCTCTGCATTTCTGGCCTGTAACCGGGAGAAGGGAGCAGATGTCTTGGAAAAATTAAGATCGCATCTGCGTTTTTGAGACCAACTCGGTATAGAGTGTGGAGTTGGGACCTGTGAGCAGTCCTCACCTTCGTACCTGACACCTGTGGGCTGGGAGTGCCTAGTTGCGGCCGCTGCCTGGCCAGCGGGGGCGTGTGTACACCGACATCACGGTGGATTTTCGCTTGTCGACTTTGGGGGCTCTCATTCCTTGGCCTTCCTGGAAACTCTCTTGTCTCGAAGGGAGCGGTTTTTCTTTTCTTCATCTGACTTTTTAATTCATTCATTCATTAAACAAATCTCATCAGTGTCTCTCCTGGCTGTTCCTTACTTGACCATAAGCCCTAACTTCCGACCTGAGACATGACACCATGGTCTTGGAAATCACACACAAGGTGCTCCATCTCTGCAGCTTACAGTGTTGCTCACAAACCAGTCAGTACTTTGTTTCGTTAAACAATGATGCGGCTGTTTCATGTATGTTTCTGAGTTCCCGCAACTCTTGAGTCCTGGGTAAGGGACAAGACTGCCTGAGGGAGAAAGACCCGGCGAGTTGGAGAAATAACCAGAAAAGATTTAGTTCTTAATCTCTTACCTGCACACTGGAGACTTTAGGAAGCCAGCTGATGAAATGAATAGATTAGGCTTGGATCTTCTACCCTTTGGTGATTTCTGTAACCTTCCTTTGACTCTCTCAATTTTAATCGCCTGGGGACCTGTTGGCTTGGTGGCTCTGTCCATCCCTGTAATGATCACAAGGCCAGTGGTGGACAGACGTGTGATGTGAGCTCAACCACATTCCTCAGACAAACTCCTTTCTTTTTTTTTTTTTAAATTAATTAATTTTTGGCTGCATTGGGTCTCCGTTGCTGCGCAGGGGCTTTCTCTAGTTGCGGTGTGGGGGCTTCTCTTCATTGCAGAGCACGGGCTCTAGGCGCTCTGGCTTAGTTGCTCCGCGGCATGTGGGATCTTCCCAGACCAGGGCTCGAACCCTTGTCCCCTGCATTGGCAGACGGATTCTTAACCCCTGGGAAGTCCCCAAACTCCTTTCAATACTGTAGTGTCTGTTTTGCATGATATTAACTTGTACAGGTTAGTGGATTACTTTGCAAAGATTGGTTCAGTTTTAGTGTGCAGAATTTTATCCCCTTAAAATAGTATGAAAGCCCCCCAGGGCAGGGAAGGACAGGACAAATTTTGAATGTTGTGGCCTGATCATCGTGCTCCCGTTTGATTTGGAGGAGGGTACTGAGTGGAAGTACCTTCTGTTGTTAATTGTGACACCACTGCTGTGTTCTTGCAAAGGGGAGGAGTTTCGTTATAAGAAAACAATACAGGGAGGAAAAGAAGAAATTCTCCTGGAGTTGGTGGCAGATACGCTTGGGTGGGACTGGGAGATTCTAAACAGTGGTTAAGAGGTGGGATTCTGGAGTCAGGCTAAGTTTGTGGTTTTGTGACCTGGGACAAATCTCTCTCGGGCTTAGGTTTAGTTTTTTCATCTGTGAAAATGGGTCTAATGATAGAACCTATTTAGAGCAGTTGTGAAGATTAAATGAGCTAATAGTAGGAAACCTTCCATGAATGTTAGCTGCTGGTACCTTTGTTACTGGGTAGAGAAGCCTCAAGGAAGCTAGAAGGTAGTTTCCAGTCGTGGCGGTGGATATGTGTGTTAAGGTGCCTTAGCTTCTGGATAAACGACTCTCCCTTGCTCAGTTTTCTGTGCCATGTACACCTACCTCCATGACTCATTGCTGTGTTACAATAGGAGGCATCTTTGTGTAGGCAGCCTGAGACAAACAGGGACTGTTCCCCTACAGTTCCTGCCACTAATGGGGGGAAAGCTGTATACATCTACGTTCTTTTTTTTTTTTTTTGCGTTACGCTGGCCTCTCACTGTTGTGGCCTTTCCCGTTGCGCAGGCTCCGGACGCGCAGGCTCAGCGGCCATGGCTCACGGGCCCAGCCGCTCCGCGGCATGTGGGACCTTCCCGGACCGGGGCATGAACCCGTGTCCCCTGCATCGGCAGGCAGACTCTCAACCACTGCACCACCAGGGAAGCCCACATCTACATCTTTCACCTTTTTCAAGCAAAGCTGATGTACTCATGATTTCTGTGATTAGACTAGGGCACAATTTTGAACATTATCATACAGTGTAAACGAAAGAAAAAAAATCCATTGACATTAAAGAACTCTTGGTACTAACTTGGCAAGGTTGCTTCTCTGTGGCTTTCTGGCACCTTGAGACTGGTCTCTAACATAGCACTTACCCCTTTCAGACAGAGCTGGGTTATGCATAGACCTGATGTCTATGCAAGTTCTGGGGGTCCTTGAAGAAAAAGAATGCAAAAATACTTCTTCTGCAAGTCTGTAAAAATATATGAGCATATTGCAAGGGTGCCAAGTTAGAATGAAATAAATTGGAAATAAGATCATATCATTTCCCTGTTTAAAATGTTTTCATGGTTTCATTGCCGTTAGAATAAAATTCAAACTCCTTATATTGGGCTATGAGCCTGCTGCTATCCCCCTCCTGCCTGCCCCCCACTCCATCTCTTTAACCACATTTCCTGCTGCTCCTTTCCTACATTACCCTGGTCCTCTTTCACTTCCTCCACGGGATGGTCCATACTCCCTCCAGACCCTTGCATATGCTGTTCCCTTTGCCTGGAATGAATCATCCCTTCCTGTTCCCAAGCTAGGAAGGAAGCAATCTTCACCTCTCTGCATAAATGTCATTTCCTCAGAGTTGTTCACAGACCACCTAATCTAAAGTAGGTCTTTCTCATGTCACCTGATTTTTTAATGACATTTCTTCACTGTCCATAATCTTTTTTAGGGTATTTTAAATATTTCTCTCTTCTGTACACCATAAACTATAAGCATAGGACTGCCCTTTTTGGATTCACTCTTTTGTAAGTAGTACGTAGAATAGTACTGGCACATAATAAGTGCACAAATGTTTGTGGAGTGAATCAGTGAGAGAATGAAAGTTCTAATATTTGCACGTGTTTAACAAACCTTTTAATACCTTTTCGTTTTTTTCTCTTATTTTCCCCTTTACTCTCATTCCCCCTTCCCCATTTACCTTTTCTTCACAGGCACCATCTCACCCACTCTGGGTTATTTAATATATGGTCTTATAATTCCACCCGTTTGTTGGCTATATGTGTGCCTTTGGGAGGTATGCAATAGATAGTATTGTTCTGTGTGCTTAGAGTGCTGAATGATATTGTACTATTATTCAGCCTTAAAAGAGAAGGGAATCCTGCCATTTGTGACACCATGGATGGACCTGAAGGACAGTATGCTAAATGAAATAAGCCAGACACAGAAAGAAAAATACTGCATGGTCTCAGTTTATATGTGGAACCTAAAATAGTGGAATACATAGAAGCAGAGAGTAGATAGGTGGTTAACCAGGGGTGGGGAGGTGGGGGAAATGGGGAGATGTTCGTCAGAGGATACAAAGTTGCAGTTAATAGGAAGAATAAGTCTAGAGATCTAATGCTTAGTATGATTACTGCAGTTAATAATACTGTATTGAATACTGGACATTCGCTAAGAGATTTCAGGTGCTCTTGTCACGCACACACAAAATAGTAACTTTGTGAGGAGGTGTGTATGTTAATTAGCGTGTCTGAAATAATCATTTCACTGTGTGTGTATATTGAACCATCATGTTGTGCACCTTAATTATATTCAATTTTTATTAAAAATCCTATTGTGCTATAAATCTACATCAGTTGGGATAGACTAGAAAATCTCAGTAGTTTGACATGCTTGCAGGTCAGTGGGAGGCTCTGTTGACTCAGGCTGACGGACGCACCATGTCTGAAATATGCTTAATGAAAAGGGAATCTTGTGAACCACATTCTGGCTTTTAAAGTTTCTGCCCAAGAGTGACACATGTCACTTTTGCTCCCATTTTTGTAAAGCAAGTCACATGGCCATGTTGACCTTCAAAGGGGGCAGGGGCCTTCTTGGAAGGAGGATAATCAACAATATTTGAACAGAAGCAATGACCGCCCTAAACTTTTATTTCAGTTTCTTTTGTTTTAACCAAACACCATGTTTCTGCACTCTGTTCATGCTGTTATACATGTGTCTAGTTCATTATTTCTCTTGGTTGCAGAGCAGTCAGTCTTGTGCATGTACCACATTTTACTTATTATTCCTCCAGAGAAGACAATTGTGTTGTTTCCAACCCCTTGCTGCCTCAAACAGTGCAGCCATCGCCATCCTTGTACGCGACTCCTTTTGGACTCTTGTAAGAGTTCCCTGTGGAATGTACTCAGAAGTGGGATTGCTGAGTCTTAGGGTACCTTGCCTCTCCTTCCATCATAAGGCACATACTTAATCTCTTTGTGTTTTAAAGGAACGCTTTTAATCTCCACAAGGAGAAGTGTGAGCCCTGAGTAGAATTCGTGGTGGCGATGCAGGGTACTTCCCGAGTCCTCACTTTTTCTTTGACCTTAGGCAAGTCCTTTGTACTTTCTCTCTTTTAGTTTCCTTATCTGTAAAGTGAGGATGAGAATGGTCTACCAAATCTTTGCCTTAGTGGCCTACAAGGCCCTGCCTGATCAGGTTCTTCGTTTTCCTCCACTGTCCCCTTCACTTATGTGCTCCAGCCATGCTGTTCTCTGTGCTGTTCCACAGTCGGTTGGGCACATTCCTATCTCAGAGCTTTTGCTATTCCCTCTGCCTAGAATTCTCTTCTGCCAAATACCCACATGACTTGCTCCCTCACTTCCTTCAGACCTCTGCTCAAATGTCTCTTCACAGAGCCCATCCCTGAGCACTCTAATTATAGCACTCTCTGTCATGCTCTACTCCCTTATCTTGCCCTATTTTTCTTCATAGCACTTATCACTAATTAATGTTGCATTGTCCATAAGTATTTATCTGCACCTCACCCCGCCCGCACTAAAATGTATGCTTCATGAAGGTGAGAGCTTGATTTGTTCCTTGCTCAGTGAGTAGATCAGTATCTGGCCCATAGAAGGTACTCAGTAGATATCTGTTGATTAAATGATTGAACCATTACCACCTTGAAGGAGTATCATGAAGATTAAACAAGATAACACATACAGAAGTGCTTTGAAGACCATATGGTGCTGAATAAACAAGAAGGTGCATTGCTTGGCCTTGGCGGCATCCACAGCTTTTGGATTTGGGGCTGAAACCCTCAGACTTAATTATTGCATTCATAGCATCAGCAGTTTCTGCCACGTTTGTAGGGACACACATCTGTTAGTGTGAAGGTCCTTAAAGAAGGGGACAGAAACATTGAGACAGGTTGTTGTGCTTTTGGGGGATCTCTTATGGCCTTACCTGGGATGTACACCGTGATAACTAGAAGCTTTTGAAGTGGTTTTAACTGATTTTGTAGTTCTGAACTTGGATGCTTCTACTGGTTTGTTGCTGCGATAACTAATACTGGCACAGTCTTTTGAGAACAACTTCAGGTGAAAAGTAGGGCCAGCTGAAGCCCGTGTCCTTGGGAAGAATGTCTCTGCTGTTGTTGTAGCAGATACAGAAATGGCAAAAAGGTTCATAAAAATGACTTAGCCCAGAGCAAGGAGATGTGTGGGGTGCTTGTTTGAACATAAACACATACAACATTTTACTTTCACTTACTTATGCATCTTTGAAAGAAAGGGAGAGAATACTTCAGTTAGAGCTACCCATCCAGCTCAGTTTTTCTCTGCCTGATCCCTTTATTGTCCTCCCATTGCCCCAGCACACTGCTTCTTACCTCTGTCCGGTCTTGCTCACATGGTTTCCTTTGTCTGGAATGCCTTCCTCCACTTTCCTGTGTGATTTTATTTTTGTCTTGTATTTGCCACCACACTTTCAGTGAGGGGAGGGACCTTGACTATCTTGTATACTGATATTTCCCCGGCGTCTCGCCCAGTGCCTGGAATGAATGAATGCTGCCCATCTTTCAAGACCTAGCATAGAGTTCATCTCCCATGTAGCCTTTTCTGAGTAACTCCATGCTATTCTAGGACCTGAGTTCCAGACTCAGTTATGCCCCTTCTTAATTGTTGACCTTTGGCATGTCATTTAACTTCACTGAGCCTTGGTTTTCCTCATTAGTAAAGGAAGGATGATAATATAACACACCTGTGAGGGAAGGCGGGCAGGTGCGCATCATCCAAAATAATGTGTATGAAAGCACTTTATGATTGTTGGAATGCTATCCAAGTGGGAAGTGTAGTTAGTGGTGCCCGCTTTGGTTTCTTCCTTCTCAGCTGACTATTACCTTTTGTTCTTAATACCAAATTGCAAATGTTGATAAATCATGTTGATTTGGACATTTTATATGCTGCCTGTTATTTAAAGTTTAACCCAAACCTGCATCTAATCAAGGCTTGAGATCTAACTTCCTGTTTACAGCAAATACACGGATGGAGAAACAAATTAAATGATACCAGGACGAAACAAGCATGCAAATTCAGGATGTGCAACATTCTCTAAGACAACTGACCCAGTCTCTTTAAAAAGTCAGTGTCATGGGGGAAAAGTAGGGGAGTGGTGCTGTTAGAGAATTAAGAGACTAAGGAGACATGTCAACCAAATGTAATGCATGAACCTTGGTTGAGTACTGAATCAAAAAATGCGATAGCTGTAAAATGAATTCTTGGAACAATTAGGGAAATTTGAGTAGAGAATTAGGGTTAATTTTTTAGATGTAATAATGATATGATTATGTAGGAGAATGTTGTTGTTCATAGTTGATATGTGAAACTTACTTTGAAATGGTTCAGGGAAAAAATACACATACCCACATGGTAGATAAAGCAAACAGGGCAAAATTGTTCACAGTCGTTTAGTTGGTTAGTGTGTGAGTTTCACTGTTCTATTCTTTCCATATTTCTGTGTTTGAAAAAATTCATAATAAATTTTTTAAGAGTACCCAAGGATTAAAATTCATCCTAAGCCTTAGGCCCCTTTTAATTTTAACTCACGTTTTCTCTCTCCCCTTTTGTATTCTGGCCTATATTGTGTAACAAACATCACATTAAATGCAATATCATTTTGAAGTCTTATGCTTTCTTATTCTCTAAATGTTCCTTATGTGTCTTTTTTTCATTAATTTGATTATATGGGACCATACCTTTTTGAACCCCTGGGTCTACATCACTACGCTCTTAGTATAGTAAATCATTATTGGTAGATTGGAAAAAAACAAAATAATGTTTAAACAAAACAAACCACCACCAACAAAAAACCCTTCCTTGCGAGCTTCCCTCAGTCTGAATTGGTAGTTATTTCTACCACATCCATAGGAAGTACAGGTCAAGCAATGGTGAATCTTTCTGACATGTTGAGAAAACCTGGAGAACCCACAGACTGGGAAGAAGATGAGGTGAGCCTGAGAAGAAAGCTTAGCGTCCCAGTTTTGTTTCTTTTATTCCCTTCCAGAAGTTGCCAGTTTTGAAAAAATCATCTTGGTCTCTTTTGGCCACTTGATTGTGTTTTTTCTTCATGTCCTGTTCTTTGCCTGAAAGCCCATGAGAGCTGTTTGAAGGCTCACATACCTGTTTGCTAAGTTAACACCTCCCAGAATGAATTGCATTTTTGTTTTTAAAAGAGGTGTTTTCTGAATCCTGGTGCAGGGCCTACTGCTAAAAATGCTGATCTCTGCCTCTCATTTCTTGGTGAAGCTCCCAGGGGTATCCTGCTTTGAGTCAGATTAAGAAGAGGTTACATGGGGATTGAAGAAAAATCGGACAAAGGTAGAGTGATTTCTTTTCCCCCCAACTCCTTTTTGCATATTTGCCTGCTCAAGTACAACTTCAAAAGAAAATTGAATGTATCAACACCTTTTTAAAGAAAGAACCTCAGACATTAAATTTTCCAGTTTAACTTTTGGTTATTCCATTATAGGCATATATAGATAGCTGTGATCAGTTGATGGGTCTCTCCTCCCCCCCATTTCTACACATAGACATAATTCTAATGCTTGTCATTTATTTTTGGCTAAAGAATAGGATTTGGCTTCACAAATGACACTTTGTTGATTGTTTAGGTGGCTTTCAAAATTTTATTATTTATTGTTACTCTTATGAATGTTTTAAACCCATTTGTTTTGTTCTTTGAGATTAATTCATACACAGAATCAGAGGCAATGAACCATGTTATGGCTTTTGTTACATATTAACTGAATATGTTCCATAAAGAGACAGAACCAATTTACAATGTATGTTTGAACTGGTCCCTCAAGCTTCAGGAAGTTGGCTTTTTTTTTTTTTTTGAAGTTTAATGATTTTTTTTTTTTTTTAGAGGGGGAGGACATATTACAAGCAAATGATCCTCATTTCAGTCCCTTCTTTTGTTTCTAAATTTATTTATTTATTTATTTATTTTTGGCTGTGTTGGGTCTTCGTTGCTGTGCGCGGGCTTTCTCTAGTTGTCGTGAGTGGGGGCTACTCTTTGTTGCGGTGCGCGGGCTTCCCATTGTGGCTTCTCTTGTTGCGGAGCACGGTCTCTAGGCGCGCGGGCTTCAGTAGTTGTGGCATGTGGGCTCAGTTGTTGTGGCTCGTGGGCTCCAGAGCTCAGGCTCAGTAGTTGTGATGCACGGGCTTAGTTGCTCCGTGGCATGTGGGATCTTCCTGGGCCAGGGCTTGAACCCGTGTGCCCTGCATTGGCTGGCATATTCTTAACCACTGCGCCACCAGGGAAGCCTTAGTGATTTTTTTTTTTGATAGTTTAATAGGACTCCTCCTCAGTCTGCTTTACTTTAATTGTTTGCCAGTCTGTATTTTTGAAATGGGATTATTTTCTGTATTTCATCGATTCAATCTAAACTAATATTTAATGAATGCTTACCAAATGTAATTTGCTATGCTGGATGCTGTAGGTGGTAAGATTGTCTTTGCCTCCAAGGATCTTAAAATCTCGTATGGGAGGGGAGGGAGAGGTTGCAAAGACACAAGAAGAAGGAAACAGATGGCTGCAGAGTAAGAAAAGTGCCCCAGGAGAAGAGGTACAAAGAAAGTACTGTCAGAGATCATTGAGAGGAGGAAGAACGCACATCCAGTGGGGAAGATTAGGAGAGCCTTCACAGAGGAGATGACATTTGAGCTGGGTCTTGAAGGATGGCTAGGATTTCCATGGGAATGGGGGAGGGGGGGGCATGGCAGGAAGAGAGCTCAGGATGAGCAACTTCACACAAGTGGGAAAGCTTGGGATGTGTGGAGGAGCCGGCAAGTAGTTTAGTGTGCTGGGTGCATCGCTGCAGGTAGCAGGAGATGAAGCTGGAGAGGTAGGTGGGATGGTTTTGTGGTATCAGCTGAACATTTTGAAAAGTTTCACGCAAACTTTTCTTCTCCTCTGACCCTTCTTTAATAGATACGTCTATATAGCTTTGATGTGCTTTGTATTTTATTTATTTTTTGTTAGTTCATGTCTTTTATTAGCCAGTACACAGTTATTTGTCTTCTGGTTTGTTGAAGCAATAGATCAGTGTGCTTTGTATTTTAAAGTTTTATAAATTATGTGGCTACTACATTGTCCCACTGCAATGTTTTCCTTTTATATTGTATTACTTAGGAAAAAATATATTTTTATTTTGCAAAGCATGCCTTTTGTATGGTGTAGGCTACTTTTCTTTAGTATTAAGACATCTATCATCATGTCATAACTAATAGGAGTATGGGGCTTCATTTTCTTCTAGACTTTTCTGCCCCTTATATGGTCCCATCTAGGATTAATTAATATTCTTGGTGTGAGGTATGGGTCTATGTTAATTTTTCTACATAGTGAGTTCTAATATCTTCATGGAGTTTATTAAATAGGATTTTTATCTGTTGTATTTTCAGGTTTACTTTTATTTGGTCTTTATGGTATTTTTATCTCTTTCTAAAATTTCTTTTTAACTCTTATTTAGTTTTGATAGTCTTTTTTTTTCCCTTTTCTTTTTTTTTTTTTGGTACGCGGGCCTCTCACTGTTGTGGCCTCTCCCATTGCGGAGCACAGGCTCCGGACTCGCAGGCTCAGCGGCCATGGCTCACGGGCCCAGCCTCTCCGCAGCATGTGGGATCTTCCCGGACCGGGGCACGAACCCATGTCCCCTGCATCGGCAGGTGGACTCCCAACCACTGTGCCACCAGGGAAGCCCTTCCCTTTTCTTAAATTGGGTAGGGTTAAAGAAAACTTTAAGAATTGTCATGGTTTATCTTTCCATTTATTAATGTCTCCTCCTCTTTTCCTGTTACGGTTTTATAGTTTCTTTTGAATAACTCTCTTGTGTCCTAAGTTAATATTTCAAATACCTAACGTTTTGATGCTGTTGTGATTGAACATTTTTAAATTTGTGTTTTCTCTTGACTGTGGTTTGATTTGTATGAATTGTTTATATCCTGCAGCTTTTTAAAATTCACTATTATATCTAGTAATTTTTTTTTTTTTTTTGGCTGCACTGCGCGGCATGCGGGATCTTAGTTCCCCGACCAGGGATGGAACCGATGCCCCCTGCAGTGGAAACACAGAGTCTTAACCTCTGGACGGCCAGGGAAGTCCCATATATCTAGTAATTTTTTGATTGAATATCAGTATTTCTAGATTTACTAGTGTCATCTGCAAAACATAACTTAATTCTTCCCTCTCAATACCATTTCTATTTTATAGCCATGTCAGCTTGCATTGCTCTCAGTAGCAGTTCTCATGTCCCAGGGGACCACTTTTAAGTATAATGAGGCTTCCCAGGAACCTTCTGGGCCAGGGGCTTTTCTGCTGTCTCCAAGGAGTCATGAAAATAGGAAGCAGCCGCCCAGCTTTATAGAAGCAGAGCCTGTTAGGGCTGGATGGGACCTTACAGGTCCTCCAGCCCTCTGACTCCTTTTGCAAGATGAGGAAACCAGACTGGGGGGGTGGGGGGAGCAGTGGGGAGAACTTGCTGGGAGTTCACACAGCGGGAGTGGAAGAAGGTGCTTGAACTTTTATCCCAACTCAGACATATTTTCACTTGGGATACTTACTTGGTTTGAAAATTTTCCAAGTTTACCCGACACTGAATTTTGGTAACTTTACCTAGTACTCTTAAAAATTTTTAAAAACCTCTTTTCAAGTAATAATCTGAAACACTGGAAAAGGCTGTCCCTCTATATCACCACTCTCCTAAGGTGTTTGAGGGAAAAGGGAATGAGGAAATGGGGGAAGGAAAGGGCATTTTATTTTAGTCCAGGATCCTTAGTAGGAAGGCCTATTTTTAAGCTTCATAATGTCAGTTTTTAAAGCAGTGGCTTTCAAAATAACCACAGACAAAAGTCCCTCTGAAATGATCACCTTTCTAGACTTGACCTGTTTTGAGTTTACCTGTTACCAAGAAAGGTTCAGAATTTCAAATGCTCTTAAGTGCATTTACTTTTCAGAAAAAATGGAACAATTGAGTTGAGTGAATGATCCACATGAGTTCCAGATTCCAGTCAAATCTTGAAATTTGGGGAGTTGTGAGGAGAAGACAAGACTAATCAGCCACATTGTCGTATTTACAGGTTGTCTGGATCCAGGTTCATTACGTTTCTTTATTGAGTTATAACTTACGTATCCAGGTTATTTTTTAAAAATTAGATTAGACCCTCACCGCATTTGAGAGTTCAGAGTCAAAATTATTTGCCCTGTTTGATTTCATATCATCCTTCAGTAAATAATCCTTCAAGAATGTCCTTGTTGGGGGAGGCCTCAGAAGTTAGCAGGAATTCCAAGCTAACTGTAAACCTTTTGTCTAATGACTTACTCAAATCCAGATCGAAATCCTACCAAAATGCTAGCCTGTATTTCAGCTCTTCTCTCTCTCTCTTTCTCTGAGTCTGAGGAATGCTAGAAAAACAAGAAGAAGAGGGTAGTTTAACATCCCAATAATTATTAACAATAGAAAATATATCCTGCTTATCTTAGGCATCCATTTGTGTCCACTGATAAAACTTGGGCATTGGAGCCACGGAAAAGTTCTATTCACCAAAGGAAGGACCAGCGGAACATTTGGACCAGGTTCATAGCGCATTATATTAGTTTAGATAGACAGTGCAACACTTTTATTATTTTACTAAAACACTCCTTTTGAATATAGTCTTTTGCCTTGTTTTATTTTGGTAACTAAACTAACGCTGGGTTAGCCATAAATGTAGCTTGCTGCATTTTTATTTCTGAGTATTCTAAATCACTGAGCAATTATTTTAAAAAAGTCTTAAAGCATTTACAAATAAAAAGCTATAAAATATTGACTAGGGGAAGTCAAGGGGAGAGTTAGTGAGGAAAGTACCAGAAACCACTAACAGGTGTTTTGGCTGCACTGAACAAAGTTTCAGCTTGATAGGCAATCAGGGGGAAGGGTTTTGTGAATTCCTGAAATGTGAGGTGGAGGGGACACAGGGTAAATCAGTTCCGGAGGCACAGAGGACTTGGGTACTGGAGGTGCGCCCCTAGCTGAGGATCTGGAACAGTTCCTGAGCAAGTGGCTTTCTTGAAAGAGAAGCGCTTTATCTGTAGGACCCAGGCGTGGGGTAATAAAGTATGGGTCCTAGATCAGGAAGGAACAGTAGGACGAAGGCAAAAGACATGAAACTTATCCCTGAAGGACATCATAACTGGAAAAATTACCGTTTATTGAGGGCGTATCTGATCTATTTTCATCCATTGTCTTGAATTTGCACTAAAAATCTGTGAGAAGGTTCATAATATTCTATTGTACAGATAAGGAAGATGAAGTTTAGGGAAGTTAAGTAACTTGCACAAGGTTGCATAACTAGTAAGTGGTGGAACTAAGTTTAGAACCCAGGTCTGTCCTTCTCTAACACCCATGCTTTTCCCACATAGCCCTCCAAAGATTGCGTAAAATGCTGAAGGTCTTCTTAGAGCTACACTCACCAAAACTATAGCCACTAGCCATATGTAGCTACTTAAATTTTAATGAATTAAAATTAAATAAAGTTAAGAATCAGTTCCTCATTTACACTCGCCACACTTTGAGGACTCAATGGCCATGTGTGGCTAGTGTTTACTGTATTGGACAGAGCAGATTACAGCATTTTCATCATTGCAGAAAATTCTATTAGCATCTAGAAGTCATCCAATTTTACTCTTATTATTTTTGCCCCTTTATTTTGCAAAGGAGAATATGAAGGACAAAGGAAGGAAGTAACTTGTTCAGTGTCATACATTTAATTAATCCAGGCGTTTGGACTTATTGCCTGGTGGCTTTTCCTATGTTCCACCCTCTTCCTTAAAAAAAATTAGCAGAATAGAGGTGGGCAAAAGGAGTGACTCTTATTCTCTTGAGCTTTGCCTGGCCTTCAAACTAGATTCTTCCTCCCAAAGTACAGTCGTGAGTTTTCCCAAGTTCAAAGGGCATGTTATGATTAGCCCCGCAGGGAAATGAAGGATGTTTGTTGGAAAGGAATTCCATGCTTAATGTATGAAATAGCACTTTGATTCCCCTGGTTCTTTCTCTGCCTTCCTACCAAGAACTTTGTAATTGAATTTGCAGCTGCCAACCATTTGTCTTCCAAAGAAGGCCAACTTCAAAACAGTTCAAATGACAGAGGTATATATACTTTGAATGCCAGCAGCTGCTTGTTATTTGCTTTTTATTCCAATGACATTTGTGTTAGGGTCAAATAGATTTAGATTATGACCAGAATTACAACCATAGATTTCTAACTTGTATGTTTAGAAGATTAAGATGTATTAACATTCATTTAACTGATATTTAGTACATATCTAATATTTACCAGGCACTGGGCTGAGAGATGGACAAAAAGAAGTTTTGCTGAAAATTGGAAAAGATGCCAGTGTTATTATGACTGAGTTGAATGCATTTTAAATATTCTGAGTTTTATTGTCAGTATTTGCTATCCACATATCTACTATTTAGTCCTAAATTTCAGTAAAAGCTCCAGTTTGGATCATAGCTTTGAAGTAAAGGGAAGAATCACATGGGAATGTCCTTTTAGTAGATGCTATTAAAGACATTTAAATTATACATTCCAGTGTTTAAATGATAGTCTAAAGTGTATGTGTGTGTGCTTGGAGGGTGGGCATGTGGGAACAAAACCAAGGCATTGTGCTGGGGTAATATTTTTAGGAAGCCTAAATGTGATGTTTGATTTCAGTCTGACTCATGGTTTAGAAAGTTGTCTTTCAGAAACTGAGAAATGAAAGTTTTGGGCGCATGAGTATGCTCAGAGAGATTAAAAGCAAATCTGAATGTTGGCAAGGTGTCCAGGAGAGTGCCTGTCTTCCCTGAGAGTGCAAAGGTAGGGGCAGCGAGGACTTTAAAGATGGTGGGGACAGCTGGAAGGGATCCCAGGAAGCTTTGACATCTGGTCTTTCTGTCTGAGATCATAGGGGCAGACGGGCGGGGGAGGCAGAGCACCCAGAGGTCTTCCTGTATTGTTTTTTAGAGTAGGGTCTAATTTCTAGAAAGTTTTCATATCCTTGAGTCTGTCTCCACATCTGTAAAATGGGCACAACAACCTCTACCCAGCAGAAAGGATTCATATGTGTGTGTAAACTGCTTTTGATGATTAACTGGACTCATGATAAGGGCAGGACTAGATTCCCAGCCCAGGGTGCCTTATTTTCTATCAGGCGAGAAGGAGAGAAAATTCCCACCTCCCAAAGAACTTCCAGTGATGAGGCTCTTCAGCTGTTCTTTATCCACAGAGACTTAGAATAGAGACAACGCCGGGCATACTTGCAATTTCTGGGGATGTGCAGGAAGCAAAAGAATTATTTTCAGTGAAACAGGAGGCTGCAAAAGGTGCCTAGGAAACAACTGCCTCAGTACAGCCTAATATAGACTCCTCCCAGCTTCTCTAGGCCGCCATCTGCCTGGCAGGCACCACCCAGGAAGCTCAGCTTTCTTCTCCAAGAGTTTAAAGAGGATTTCCTGGACTGCGCGTGCGTGCATCTGTGTGTGTGTGTGTGTGTGTGTGTGTGTGTGTGTGTGTGTGTGTGTGTGTGTGTGTGTGTGTGTGTGTGTGTGTGTGTGTGTGTGTGTGTAGGAATAGGGAAGGGTAGTCACTGACATGAAGGGAAGGTAACACTCCCTTCCTGTGGCACAAACCAGATGTTGAGGGTCAGTTCCAGGTAGATCTAAGGTTCTAAGGTTCATCTAAGGTTCTCCTTCATATTTCTTCCAAACATCTTCCTCAGTGGGCCCTGGCCTCTGCTCAGACTGTGTCTTCTACTGGGGATTCCCTTCTCCACCTTCAGTGCATGTTGAAATCCTAATCTTGTTCAATTTCTAGGTCAGCTCTTCTGTAAATCCGTCACAGACTTGTCTTCCACCCCACTCCAGGTAGCAGTCATCTGCTCCACCTTCCAGAGCACTCTGTACATATCCCGTCACGTGTTAGTTGTTTGCATAACTCTGTCCAGTTGGACTGGACTTGAGGAAGCTTGGGACTGGGTCCTATTCATCATTATCTCCAGTGCACATCATGTTCCCTAGCACCTGGTTTGGTAAAATTTTTTTTTTTTTTTTTTTTTGCGGTACACGGGCCTCTCACTGTTGTGGCCTTTCCCATTGCGGAGCACAGGCTCCGGACGCGCAGGCTCAGTGGCCATGGCTCACGGGCCCAGCCGCTCCGCGGCATGTGGGATCTTCCCAGACTGGGACACGAACCCGTGTCCCCTGCATCGGCAGGCGGACTCTCAACCAACCACTGCGCCACCAGGGAAGCCCTGGTTTGGTAAAATTTTGTTGAACGACTTAAGCCTTGAGATGACAGAGGGCAGAAGATGCTCCTCTCCCAAGGTCGAGACTCTGCTGATCCCTGCGAAGTCTGACTTTGACTTAATTAGTGGTTGACTATTTTCAGTTTATAATATCTTGGCACAGGAGGGTCACAGTGTTGGTGGTAATCATAGCATTTGTTCTGCGAGGGTCTGTGTACTCTTTATTGTTTTTACATCTATTTATTTCCTCATTCAACCACATGAGGCAGGCGGGATGTATGTTATCTCTACCCAGTAGATGAGGAAACTGATCCTGGTTAAGGGCTGTGTATGTCACACAGGCAGTTAAGTGCCTGTAGTCCTTTGTACTGCCTTTTCAGTCAATAGTCCCTTCCTAGCCCAGTGGGGAAACTGGCGGTGACATTCTGTGGTGTTCCCTCAGCCCCATGCCTGGCACAGAGGAAGGCTCAGGGAATGTTTGGGGCTGGATGGATTGGCAGGCCTCTTTTGCATGCTGAGCTGAACACTTATTCCCAGCAACTGCTGGGCTCTTTGATGGATATGTGACATCGGTGACTGAATATACACGGCACCTGTGGCTTTTCACACTCTCCCCCCACGCCTCTCCAGGGATTGGGATAGGACAGATGGCCACAGACGCAAGATTCTCAGCTCTGCATCCTCTCTGCAAATCATATTTGGGGAAAAGTTAAGTTTGTGCAGTAATACAATTTCAGTAACATGGTTTCATACTGCTGGTAAGTAACACTCTGGGTAAATCACACTTCAGCAGAACTCATTTGGGAAAAGAGTTTAATTTCACTGTAGGTGGCTGTGATTCCCACCCACCAGCCCTCCTGCACCCCCACCCCAATAAATCTAGGCTGATAAGGTGAACGCAGCACTAGGCCAGGCCATTTCCAGACCCAGGATAGCATTATGTTATATTAATCATCCTTTTCACCATCAACACCTTTCATTCCCTCTCCCCCAAGCACAGCCACCTGTCTGTCCTTATATGTTAAATGTGGAAAAGATTTTGATAGTTCAGTCTCCTGGATGTGTTGTGAAGAGATTGAGGTCCAGAGAGGCTGGGAAGCTTACTTGGTGTTGTACAGCTGGTGAAGACCTGAATCGAGATCCGAGGCCCCTGAGTACTCTTGAGAGTGGGGCTGTTTTCTGCCCTGTCCCAATGCCTGCGCTTCGATCTGTCTTACAAGTAGGGCAGAGTCTGTATGTTCAGTTTAAAATGAATAAAGGTGATCAGTTGCTCATTGTTAAAGGCCCCCAGCACAGAGTGAGTTCATTTCCTGTTGACCCTCACAGCCTCTCTTGACATACCTTTGGTAACGGCAAGTATAGTCTTGACAGATTTCTGTAGAGTCAGTGCAGCCTAGGGGTAACCCTGTGTGGTTTTGACTAATAGGATTTAACTTTCAGGAAAAAAAGAAAAAGAGGGAAGGATGATAAGTATATGTGGAGGGAGAGAAAAAACTGTTGTTAATTTTTCTCTTCATGGTATACCTTTTGGCTCTTTGGATCTAGAAATCATCTGATTTTGATGTTTCAAATATGGCGAATAGATACATAATCCAAAGTCAGTGTTCAGACTGCTGAAGATTAGTAAAATGTAACAGTAGGTCCAAGTCTGGAGCGTGAAAAAAATAATACTCATTTGTCATAGAAGCTTCAGTGTTCTACATCTCCTGCCAGCGGACTCGGGGATGCTTGGGAGCTCAGCAATTGGTGTGCCGTCAACTGGTCTCTGGTCCTCCCTTGTTAGGGGTGGGGCCTATTGTCTGAGTCGGTATTTTTGGGAGGGGCACACATACCTGGCCAGCCAGAGGGGCCAGTTGATGATGTGCACTGCGCTGGATGATGTGTCTAGCAGGAAGCCCAGCTGTAACAGCAGAAGATAACAGTTCTCTGCATAGAATTCACTTGTAGTAGGTGGTCAGTGTTTATTGATTTCTTGATTTAAAAATATATCTGTATCTTCCTCTATTTTCTTTACTACGAAGATCTCAAGTCTCTTTAATTTAGGGGAAGAAAGGAGCTACTGATGCCCTGCTCCTCTTTTGATACCATGACGCGCTTCCCCACAGATACAAACTCTGTTCTGGCTCTTAGTGGGTGCTCCTTGCTCTGCAGGAGTGTGAGCTGCAGAGGCAGACAGCTGAGGTTGCAGTCCTGGCTCCACCCCTAAGTTGTTGTGTCGATTGGGCTCATTACTTAACCTCTCTTACCCAATTTTATTGCCAATGTTTGGGAGGCTACCCCTCCTTGAAGGCTGAAGTCAGATATTATTTCGACCGTGAAAGTTTGCGTGGTCTTCCTTGGAAAGGCTCCAGTGGGACTGTCCATGAACTACTCAGGAGACAAACCACTTGGGGGTGTGTCTATGCGTGGTGATCCTCACACATGTCTGTTGTGTTTTACCACCTGCACTGTGAGCTTCTGGAGATCAGGAGTTCAGTCTTGATGCCCCATCTTTAGCCCAGGCCTGGTGCATAGTAGGTAGTCTCTAAACATGGAATGAATGAATGTCGGTGTTAGCTTACAGAGCTCATGTGGGACAGGAGGTTGGCTCCACTGGGCTTTCACTGATATCAAACGCAGTGTTACGTGCATTGAATTTCTTGATGCCTGTGCTTGAATCATTTCTACTTTTTGTCCTTTTTAACTGATTAAGCAAAGCTGGGCTAGTTGGAGACCCCAGATAGGACCAAGAGATGTGGCCTCTGCCTGACTCTGTTGTAGGTAAAGTGCTTAATTCCAAGCCAGCACAAAGAAAGTTGGGAGTATTAATTATGTGATCAAATAGAGTCTAGTTACTAGACTGTAAATGATGATGGTGGGCAGGGATGTCCTAAATGTCCTAGGGTCTGGGGGCCTGAAGGAGTTAAAGCTCCTCTCAGAATAGCCCAGGCAGCTCTTAGGAAGTAGCTTCTGAGGCAGGATGTGGCAAACCAGTGAGTAAATGAGAGCCATTCTCCTTTGGAAGAAAAGAAAGTGGGTGGGGAGAAGTGAAGAGGAAGAGCCTGGTGGACAAATCTTTTTTATCTTCTGCTGTAAGAACATGCTTCTCTTTTGAATGCCAGGCAGAGCCTGCAGAATTTTAACCTAAAGTGACCAAGGTCCAAAGAACACTTAACAAGGCTGTTTTTGCAGTTGTCTTGTTTTTCTCCACAGCTAATAACTCAAGTTTAATGTGCAGTGGAGTACCATCTTAGTAAATTTTGTTTTCTAATCTTAGTCATTGGCGTATTCTTTAATGCTCTTTGAGGATTCGCAATTAATGTGAGGTGTCATCCACAGTCACACTCTTTTTTAACCAAGAATAAGTTAGAAGAAAGGTATTTTTGTTTGTTTGTTTTAGAAAAGTGTCTTGTTAGTGTGTTCAGCTATTTGTTTCAGAACACACTCTCACTGTGTGTGTAACAGTCTTTTGTAACACAGGACAAGAGGATGCTTCCATTTAATGCAGGTGAGAGATCTTGTTCAAGGATGGAAGGCTCCAGACCCGGGTTAATTCCACAATCTTGGTGTCTTTTGTTAAGAGCATGGTTATAGATTGGAGGCAAATTATTGACAGAGGGTGCAATTTTGCAAATAAAAATAGCCCTCTGGAATTCAGTAATGTGTATATGAAATGAAATAGGTGAACTGAATTTGTTGAGTTTCAAGCATCACTGGAAAAGCAACCATCATTTATAACTGTATTGCATAGATAGCAATAATGTAAATCAGTGTTGGGTTCAGGAATTGGCTCCAGGACTGTGGTTTGTTATGAGAGAAACACTTCTGTCCTTACAGTGAGCTGGTATGCATGATGGACTGGATTTGACTTTACTGTCAAAGGCTTCTATAAGCCAGTCTTTGGACCAGGTAATGAGAGGTTAATTATCTAAAAGAGAACTCCGCAGTGGACTTTCAAGGACCTGGAAAGCTGAACTCAGCAGTTTTTAGACTTCAGGTTTCTACACACTCTTTCTCTCAAGGAAGCCAATATCTCCTGAGTTGTGCAACTCTTGATTCTATTTCTATGAAGGTTCCAAACTGGAATTTTTTTTTAATTGAAATATAGTCGATTTACAATAGTGTTAATTTCAGGTGTATAGTGTAGTGATTTGGTTTTTTGACAATTATATTCCATTATAGGTTATTACAAAATATTGAGTATAATTCCCAGTGCTATACAGTAAAGCCCTGTTGCTTATCTGTTTTAGGTATCGTAGTTTGTATCTGTTAATCCCTTATTCCTGATTTGTCCCCTCCCTTCCCTTTGGTCACCATAAATTTGTTTTCTATGTCTGTGAATTTGTTTCTGTTTTGTATATAGATTCATTTGTATTATTTTTTAGATTTCACACATAAGTGATATCATATAGTATTTGTCTTTCTCTGTCTGACTTATTTCACTAAGCTTTATATTCTCTAGGTCCATCCACGTTGCTGCAAATGGCAATATTTTGTTGTTTTTTATGGCTAATATTCTACTGTTTACACGTACCACATCTTCTTAAGCCAGTCGTTTGTTGGTGGGCAATTGGGTTGTTTCCATGTCTTGGCTATTGTAAAGAGTGCTGCTGTGAACATTGGGGTGCATGTATATTTTCAAATTAGAGTTTTCTTTTTTCTGGATATATACCCAGGAGTGTAATTGCTGGATCATATGGTAGCTCTATTTTTCATTTTTTTAAGGAACCTCCATACTGTTTTCCATAGTGGCTGCACCAATTTACAGTCCCACCAACAGTGGGATGGAGCCTGGATGGAGTGCTTTTCCCTCTGTTGCAACAACTGGTATCTTTCAGGTCTAAACGTGGACATTACATTTTCTCACCTTCACTTTCCCTTCCTCATCTTAGATGGAGTTGTCTTTTTTCTGTTCCCATACCCCACTGTGCCCACCTCACTTTCAGCATTATTGTCTCCCTTACCCCGTAGCTGTTGCTGTACTTGTTAGTACCATTCCCTGTTTTTGGCTTGCACTGTGATATCTCTCTCTGTCTCTCTCTCTATCATCTCTACATCTCTGTCTCCCTGTGTCTTACACACACACACACACACACACACACACACACACACACACACACACACACACACACACACACACACACTGCCTGGTGAGGGCAGGGACCTTGTCTTCCTCATCTGTACCTCCCTAGCCTCTAGTGTAGATGGTGCCTGTCACACCGTGGATGCTCCATAATGAATCTGCATTGCATTTTCACATCTGTAGACATCACAGCTATAAGCTAGATGTCTGCTCCAGTTCCTTATCCCCTGCACTCCTCTAGATTAGAGCAGTCTTGGAGACTTACATTCTCATGGTCACTTCTGCTTCTTTGGGGCTCACATTTCCCTTCCTGTGATTTTTCTCTTCTTGTTGCTCTGTGTTGAACAAACTTGGAATTTGGCCCCCTTTCTCTGCTTTCCATCAACAACAGTAAGAACAAAATATACACAAAGCTATTTGTGTGCATGGCAGATTGGACTGAAGGTCTGGGGTGGGGAGGATGTATTATAGCAATAAAGACAACTTAAAATCTAGTGGTATTAGGTATCTTTGGGCTTAAATGACCTTTGCCACTCTGCCATGGTGCATCCTTTTCTTCCTTTCTTGCTGCTTCACAGCCACTCCCAAAAGAAGTCTCTCCCATTTTATTCTGCAACGTGATTCAGCTCTCCAGCTCCACCTCTGCGTGCTGTTCAGGCCTGCTTCTGCCTATGCCAAGGCTCAGAAGCAGGCCCTTTTAAACTATGGGCCAGCCTTCTGGTCCTCTGGTATCCTCTGCTCCGAGGGTGTTTGTTCGCACAAACACTTATTTCCCCGCCCTCCATCTTCTTTTGTAAGACTTAAGCAAGCACTATCAGTTTTAGTTTTAATTAAATTTCATTCTCTCTGGTGCATGATGTTACTTCTACCAGCTACGTTTTGACCCCACGAGGCCAACTGCTCTTAATTGGAGAGCCTGACTAGTAGTTTTCCACACTCTAGTTTAAGAAGTTGAGTGCCTAAGTGAGCACTTGGTTGGACTTCTAGCCCTGATCCTGATCTCAGGATTCCCTGAGAGTTGCTAGAAAGTCACCTAGGGAGTGGGATTTTCCCCAGAGGTGATGGGTGCTCAGAGGAGAGGTTTGCTGACCTCTCTTGTGTGTAACTTTGGGCAAGGAGAAGGGCCTAGCTGTAACAAGCATGTTGGTCGTGTATTTAAGGAGGGAAACAGGTCTGGAGAATTGAAAATTTCTCAACATGGACTAGCACTGGAGACGTGTTTTGAGTGCTGTGTTTTTCCTGACTGCATCTTACTGCTCTTAGTTGTGCTTCTGGGCACTAGCTGTTGGTCTTTTTGCCCTGGGGACTCAGCTGTCCTCATGGTTCTGGGTAAGACTGTGGTCACGTTGGGTCCTTTTTCCCCGAAGAGCAAGCTGCACCTCTCCTTCACAGAGCAGCATGGACCATTATTACACAGGGAGTTTCTAAAAGGTCTTTCTCTAGAGCAGGGAGTGGGTAGGGTCAAATACATCATCTTAATAAGACCACAGTACACCAGCTTCTCCTTTCAGGAGCAGTCAGCCACTCCCATTTTGTGGCCACCACCAGACCCAGCACTGCCTTTGTTTTTCTGATGGTGACCACACGTTTATTGAATTTTCCACCTGGGTTATCCTTGGTGCTTTCTTCCTTTCAGCACTTCCTGCCCCGTCCCTGCCAGCTCTCTTATGCCACCAGACTGTTTACTGCTTGTCCCGTGTGCTTCACCTGGGCAGTGTCCTATTGCTTCCCTTCCCTCCCCAATCAAAATGTATCAGCCAGGCTTCCCCGGTGGTGCAGTGGTTAAGCATCTGCCTGCCAGTGCAGGGTACGCGGGGTCGGGCCTTGGTCCGGGAAGATCCCACATGCTGCGGAGCAACTGAGCCCGTGCGCCACAACTACTGAGCCTGCGCTCTAGAGCCCGCGAGCCACAACTGCTGAAGCCCACGCACCTGGAGTCCATGCTCCGCAACAAGAGAAGCCGCTGCAATGAGAAACCCGTGCACTACAAGGAAGAGTAGCCCCCGCTCGCTGCAACTAGATAAAGCCCGAGCGCAGCAACAAAGACCCAACATAGCCAAAAATAAATAAAAGAAAAATAAATAAATTTATTTAAAAAAAAAAAGTATCAGCCTTGGATGTTCCGCTGAAAGAATTTCCTTTTTGGGTAGATTTAATTTGTTGTCCTCTCAGGAATTTTACCTTTTAGCAGAACACAGTTCTTACCTCAAAGGAATAGGTCACTAATGGGTAATTATCTGGTGTTAGGGATGAGCTAAGTGGAAGATTTGTTTGAAGGACATGAGCTCTTCAGCTGATGTGGAGAAAAGAAACTTTGGAATTCCAACTCTAGCCTCGGATAAGTTACTTAACTACACCTGGCCTCCATTTCCATATCTGTAAAATGGGAACAACATGTCTATTTTTTGCTGTTGTTGTTTTTTAAACTATTTATTTATTTATTTGGCTGCATTGGGTCTTAGTTGCAGCACGTGGGATCTTAGTTGCAGCATGCAGGATCTTTCCTTGTGGTGTGCCGGCTTCTTTCTAGTTGTGGCCTGCGGCGTGGGCTCAGTAGTTGCAGTGCGCGGGCTCTCTAGTTGTGGCACATGAAGGCTTAGTTGCCCTGTGGCATGTGGGATCTTAGTTCCCCGACCAGGGATTGAACCCACGTCCCTTGCATTGGAAGGCAGATTCTTAACCACTGGACCACCAGGGAAATCCCAACATATCTATTTTTAAATGTTGTGAGGAATAAATGAGTTAATGAGTGTACCATGGCTAGCATTTAGGAAGCTCATCTTTTAACTGCATCTAAATTTTCATTCTTTATCAGACTGTTATATCCCTCTTTTCTCCCTATTAAGTAAAGGTGATGCATCACTTTTTGTCCTCTGTCTTATCTTTTTTTCTCTCTCTCCAAACTCCATCACTTTTTCCTTTCCTTTTTGTGCTTCTATGGAAGACTGGTCCTTCAGGAATTAATTCACATGTGGCTAATATGAAACAAATTTTGCCCACTGGGGTGGAAGGAACATAGGCTGTCAGTTCTTTCAAGCAACAGTATGACACCCCCTCTCTGATTCAGGATGTTGTTCAGTATTTAAGAAGAGTCTATGCGAGTGGGTGGTCCTGTCACTCCAGAGGTTCCTTTGTGTGTGTGTGTGTGTGTGTGTGTGTGTGTGTTTGTGTTTGTGTGTATGCGTGTGTTTTTCAGCGTGTCTGTCTGTGGAAACGTGCCGTGGGAAGGTAATTTATATGATTTCAGAAGGCAGTTTGATTCCAAGGACTAAGTGGGGTTTTTTTTGGTTTGTTTTCTTAAAGGATAGGAATACAGGATTCTTATCTCTCTTTTTTTTTTAATTAATTTTATTTATTTATTTATGGCTGTGTTGGGTCTCCATTTCTGTGCGAGGGCTTTCTCTAGTTACTGTGGCAAGCGGGGGCCACTCGCTATTGCGGCCTCTCTTGGTGCGGAGCACAGGCTCCAGATACGCAGGCTCAGTAATTGTGGCTCACGGGCCCAGTTGCTCCGTGGCATGTGGGATCCTCCCAGACCAGGGCTCAAACCCTTGTCCCCTGCATCGGCAGGCAGATTCTCAACCACTGCGCCGCCAGGGAAGCCCCTTATCTCTTTTTAATTGAACTCATCCTCTCCACTTTTCATTTGTTTATTGACTTGGAAGCTAGTTGATTTAAAATGAAATTAAAGATAAACATCTGTCCCAACTCTCATTTTCTGATTTTTTTACTTTTTTTTGTTTTTTTAATTTGGCCGCGCTGGCTTGTGGGATCTTAGTTCCCTGACCAGGGATTGGACCAGCACCGTTGGCAGTGAAAGCGTGGAGTCCTAACCACTGGACCGCCAGGGAATTTCCTGATTTTTTTACTTTTAAGTTTTATTCCTCCAATACTCTTTGCTTATAATATTCTTACTCCCAGTTCTATACCACTGTCTACGTTGTAGACCCTGTTGGAATGCCCTTTCTCCTTTTTTGCTATCTAAATTTTATATGTCGTTCTAGACCAAATTAGGTCTCAAAATCCTATAAAATTTACCCTGATTGCTCAGCATATCCTGAACTACAGAGCCGTCTGTGTCTGAAGCCCTTTGTGAGAATTAGGGGAAATGTGGGACAGTCATTGCTCCAGTCTTTTTTGGGAGTGGTGGTGAAACCAATTAAAGACAATAAAGGTAGTATTTAATTACATTGTGCATTTTTTCTAGATTACTTATTTATTGCATGAAAATGCAGGAATCTCATCAGTAAAGTGGGGCTAACAGTGGGAATTACGTCATGGTGGTATTAGGCATTTAGGAGCTCATCCATATTTAGCAGAATAAGTGGCATACAGCAGGTATACAATAAATCAGTAGTAGGTACTATCAAATCAAATCTTATTCTTATTAACCAATAATTACTTGACAACATAAAATATTAAATATCACTTTTGGTGATTCCAGCTTTTTTTTTTTTTTTTTTTTACATTGCACTCATTTAATCTCTGCAGTCACTTTTTTTTTTTTTTTGCGGTACGCGGGCCTCTCACTGTTGTGGCCTCTCCCGTTGCGGAGCACAGGCTCTGGATGCGCAAGCTCAGCGGCCATGGCTCACGGGCCCAGCCGCTCCGCGGCATGTGGGATCTTCCCAGACCGGGGCACGAACCCATGTCCCCTGCATCGGCAGGCGGACGCTCAACCACTGCGCCACCAGGGAAGCCCCTCTGCAGTCACTTTTATTTACCATCACATCATTGTCTTAAACTGCCCTTAGCTGTCTGTATTCCTTTCACTATTTCACTAAGCGTCTTGTAGTGTCAAAATGCATGCATTCTCACAGAAGACCTGGCAAGATGAAACAATTGATTTAGTATCAAAGGAAAAAGCAACGAGGATGGGATAAGTGTCAGTGGGGTTTATATGTGGACAAGAAGTAATGACTAGGGTCTCTAACCATATAACACGGGAAGCCAACCACTGTGCTTGCAGATGTCTATGGCCTTGGTACTTAGCTGCAGAGTTCTATCCTTGGAATACTACAGGAAGAATCTGATATTAGGATTGGAGAATTTTAACCCTGAAATGGACTTTAAACACCACTTAGCTTAACTCTCCTATTTTACCTATGAGAAAAATTGAGGGAAAGTGACTCGGACAAGTTCACAGACCAAGTTACCATCAGAGTTGAACCCAGGTCTTCTGACTCCCAAAGGCTTCACACCTATTTCCCAAGCACAGAGTGTCTGGTAGCCACATGCATGTTTTTTTCCTTTCAAGTAGTTTCATGTGCCATTGTGAAAGACCAGCTCTTTACTGACCCAGAAGCAGCAGATTTCCTGTATATATTTCTGGTCCTAGAAGTGGGTCTGGGGGCTACTTTCAAGAACAGTGACTGTGAAGTTTTTCTCATCTACACATCTGTCAGCAAGCTTAGAAGAGTAGGTGCCCAAGATGTGAGCAGCCAGCATCAAGGAAAAAGAAAAAAATACTTCTGCTAAATTCAGTGAAGCACATTATAAACAATACAAGAGAATGGCTGCACTGAAGCATTGCTTCCCGTAGCTGCTTTAGAATATAAGCCCAAAGCTACGCTCAGCACCAACAAGCAGAGATCTACAAAGGTCTACTATTGCTGGAGGAGGTATAGAAAACTTTGTTCTACCCGAGAACTGCCACAGACATGTGATAGAGTTTGGCTGCCATGGAGAGGAGGGGAAGTATATGCTCACAGGGCTTGCTTAAGACTAACGCTGGACAAGAGAGAATTTCTTTACCCCTACCATAAGCCTAGCACTAAATTAAAGTAATTGCAGTCTACCCCTGGAAGAGGGCCAAGAGCATGGAGAAAGACCCCATTCTGTGGCCAGGCATTAAGGACAATTCAAAGCTGAGGGAGGAGTAGGAACACAGAAAAAAACCTATGCAGCTCAGGCTTCACTCTAAGCACAAGGTACGACCCATCACTGGAGAAATTTGTAGCCTGTGGTGTTAACATTAACAAGAAAACCCCAACTCAGCTCAACTTTGACTAATAGCCTAACACACACTAACAGTATGACAGAAGAGTACGTCCATTACCAAGTATAAAGATGATTACCTCAGTCTCTGTTCCATCACAATGTCCAGCGTTTAATCAAAAATCAAGAGAGAAAAAAACCAACCTATTATCAAGAGAGAAGGTAATCAGCAGAACCAGACTTAGAGATGACCCAGATGTTGGGTTTATCAGTCAGGGGCTTTAAAATAACCATGATTAATATCTTAAAGTTACACAGCATACATGGACAAATGAGAAATTTCAGAGGAGGTGGAAACTAAAAATAGATTCAAGAAGAAATTATAGAAATTTCAAAGAATATGACATCAAAGGTCCACAGGCTCATCAGCAGACCGGACAGAACTGAGGAAAGAATCAGTGACTTTGAAGATGAGTCAGTAAAAATTATCCAAGGTGAAACACCTAGAGGACAAAAAAGAATAAAAGGAAATCAGAGCACAGCTTCCAAGACTGATAGATTGATCTGACTATTGAGAGATACTGAGATTGAGAGAGAGAAAGGAGACAGACAGACACTGACTGGAACTTTTAAAGGAATTGGCTTATGGGATTGTGGAAGCCTGTTAAGTCTAAAATCTTCAGGTTAGGTTGGCAGGCTGGAGACCCATGGAAGAGTTGCACCTTGAGTCCAAAGGCAAAATCTGCCGGAAGAATTCCTTCTGCTTCAGGGAGGTCAGTCTTTGTTCCATTAAGGCCTTCAACTGACTAGATGAGGCCCACTCATATTATGGAGGGTAATCTGCTTTACTCAAAGTCTACCAATTTAAATTTTAATCTCATTCCCCCCCCCCGAAAAAAAAAAAACCCAAAACCATTTTCATAGAGACATCCAGAAAAATGTTTGATGAAATATCTTAGGCGCCGTGGCCCAGCAGTGTTGACACATAAAATTAACCATCGTATGCCCCCTTCTAGTTACTACCCTCCCCCACCAAAGTGTGATCACTTTTTTACTTTATTTTTATTTGTTTTTGTTTTTTTGTTCTTGGATTTTTTAAAATATTGAAGTACAGTTGATTTACAATGTTGTGTTAATTTCTGCTATACAGCAAAGTGATTCAGTTATATACATTGTTTTTCATATTCTTTTCCATTATGGTTTATCACAGGATATTGAATATAGTTCCCTGTGCTATACAGTAGGACCTTGTTGTTTATCCATTCTGTATGTGATAGTTTGCATCACTTTTTAACTTTATAATGGCCTAGATCAGTTTTGAATTTTATATAGAGGGAATGACATCGTATGTATTCTTTTGCATCTGGCCTCTTTCACAGAGCCTGTACACATAATCCTAGAATTTTATTGCCTAGTTAGTTAACCAGCCCTTCGCGGAGTGGCCTATAGGGTTGAGGTGTGAGAGGGTATAAGCCCCTCTCCACCATGTTGTCTGGGGCTGTCCCTGGTTGGCACACCTACACTCTCTAACACAGATGGGCTAGTTCAGTTGGAGTCTGGAAGTTGGTAAGCTACACCTTTGGCCCCCTTGCCTTCCTCATTCAGGCCCATTCTCCTTTCCTTTCTTATTACTCTTTGTAACGCCTCCCATCTCCTGCTGTCCGTGGTTTGACTGTATAGAGACCCCTGATGCCAGTTCTTATCTTTTCCTCACATTCTCCCCCTCTCCCCTCACCTACCCGGTTGAAGCTCCTCAACCTGAATACACCGTCAGCCTTATTCTGCACCTCCTCAGCTGGCTGTCACATTGACAGACTTCCTTAGAGACATCTAGACAAACTCCCCACCCTACTCCCCATATAGTTTTTTTTATGGGTGTGGAAACTAAGGACCAGAAAAGGAGGTAACTCCCAAGATATCTCAGATGGGAATGGTATAGGGTGTAGATCAAAGGGTTGCAGCCTTAGTCTCTGGGTGCTGTTCCCTCTTAGCTTGGGTCTTTCTGCCTTTCCTTCCCTCTTTCTTCCCTGCCCTCTTGCCAAATGCCACAGGGAAGGGAGAACTTCACAACTCCTGGGCTCTCTGGTGAGGAGACCCGCCTGCACTGGGACCCATTCTCTCCTTCCAGCACAGTGATGTGTTGTCATCCCCTGCTCCTCCCTCTGTGCTTCCTCCCGGTGGAGGTGGGGCCTGCCACCTGTAGCAGCCTTGCTCAGGTTGGTGACAGACAGCTGGCTGATGTTTGGCATGCATTTGTGGCCCATTTCTGTTTGGTGTGTGGCAGTTTGAAGACCCCATTCCTTGGTCTGGACATCGCCTCTCTCCCCCTTCAGTCATTCCTTTAGGTCAGCTTCCCGTTGCAGTGACCATCAGAGTTGGAGGTGGCAGTGTGGCGCCTTGAAAGGGGCTCTATTTCAGGAGTCGGGAGACCTGCCACCAATAAGCTGTGTGACTTTGTCCTTTCTGGACCTCCGTTTCCTCACTTGTAAAATAGGTTGGATAGGGTGGTCTTTAAGGTCCCTCTCTGTGCTGCATTTTATACTGCTCCTTGATTGGAGCCATGGAGCCACGAATGAAAGATTCCTGCTGTGGTAGTGCAATTAGGCTGAGCAGATGGGTGAGATGAGAGGGAAGGAGAAGCTCTTGCCCAGGATCATCCTTTCCCCACCCGTTTCATTGTGCCTTCCTGGTGTTTTCAGAACACAAATGACAACCTGTGTTTTTCTCCAAGTTCCTTGTTTTTCCTCTGCGTTCCCATTTCAAGCCTATAATCTTGTATCTGGATGAACTTGTGTTTACTGTAAGAGCCCTGGTGCAGAATTCATGTTACAGCGTGTCGTTTCCTTTCTGCTGTGGGGAATGTGATGGGGGTTGGAGCCATCACAGCTGGTCCCTGGAGAGGGCTGTGTGTGTCAGAGATGTATTGTGCTGGGCTCCAGTTTCTTTTCTCAATCCCTAGTTCTGATTTTGCTGATTTCAGTTAAAACCAAAGATTGTGAAGGAGGCCAGTTCTTGTCCTCTGAGTGTTGGAGATTTGTGGTGTGGTTGAGGGGTGAGGGGCCACTCTCTTCCTGTTTCCTTTGCTTGAAGCATTTCACGTTGGGAGGGCACAAGTGAGCCTTGTTGAACACCATCCACTCCCTGGGTGAGAGGAAGCAGTACTGAATACCGATACCTCATTGATTGATTTCTTTTTAATGAGTCATGAAAGTCATTTTGATGCCAGAATTTTCCTTTCACCTTCAGATAAAATCTTTTGTCTTTCATTCCCTGAAAAACTTTTAGGGGATTTTAATAATTATTAAATTACAGGAAAGACAGTAATTTTTGAATCCTGCTGTTGCTGCTGTGGCTTCTCCTCATCTTCCAACCCATTCCCACCTGCCTTAACATTTGTGTAGAAATGTGTCAAAATTCCAGGGTTTCGTCCCATTAGTTTTTTATTTTGATCCTCTCCTGGTGAAGTAAGCATCTTGTTACCCCATTTTACAGAAGAGAAAACAGATGTCGAGTTAAATGACTTGTTCATGGTCACACAGCTAGTTGTCTTCCAATTTGGGATAAGAATTCGGGATTCCTGATTACTAATGACTTGTTAATTTGGCAACTCCGTCCCCCCACCCCCCGATTAGGAAAGTCTTGCCACCATAAGTGTCTCTTCTCTCCCTGGCTCCACCCACTGAAAGCACAAATTAGAAGCCAGTTCCTTAGCTGATGGGGTAGGCGGTTGGACCATGGAGCATAGGAGAGGGGTGGGGAGGAAGGTGGCACAAAGCCCAGACTTAGGGTTTTTTTTCCCCCGAAGGTGGGAGAATTCCTTATTTCTGCAGAGTCAGGAAAATGAGCAGAGTCAGCATCCCTCCCACCTTCCCACCATCCCAACCCCCCACCACTCCCAAATGGGTGTGGTTTCTTGCGGCCAGTGTTACTTGCAAGGCAGTTGTTCAGATTGATGTACAGGGGAGACAGGATTGCATCTGGGGCAAAGGACTCTTCCTGTAGGTACACCATTTTCATGTCTGATTGAGCCCTGGTGTGTTACGTGCTCCACACTAGGATCTTACCCATGTTTGCAAGTTGCCTCCCTTGGACGTATTGAACTTTTTGAAGAGGTAATATAGCATCATGATTAAGGTTAGAGATTCTCTCTGCCCAGGTTTGAATCCTGGCTCTGCCACTTAGATGTGCGACCTTGGACAAGTTACTTCACCTGTCTGTGCTTGAGTTTGCTATGTGTTGTAATCGTAAGGTTGTGGGTTAAATGCATTAATGCATGTAAAACACCTAAAAAAGTACAGTGTTACAAGGAGAGTGATTGTCCTTTCATCTAGCCCTCCTTCCCTCTCGCCCTCGTACACATTCAGTGTGATGTGTGATGTGTGTGATGTGTGTGTGTGTGTGTGTGTGTGTGTGTGTGTGTGTTCTTGACAGCAGCTTTTTGGAGTCTGCATTTCCAGTCAGACTGCTGAGCCCTCCAGGCAGCTGTAACCTCATCCAAGTTTTAGCTGTAGGGTCTGTCTGTATTTGACATGTGTTTCTAAATGTTGTCATCAATGGGCTCCTTTGTGGAGAGACCTTAGAGAAGGGAAACCAGAGGGTGTGCACTGTGCACTCCCAGCCACACTGGTTCCAGTCCCCACACCTGAGGGACTGTGGGTAGCAGTGAGACTGAGTTCAACCTTGTAGCAGGATGAGAATATTGACTAGCTGTCTTAGTGTACTCAGGCTACATAACAAAATGCCATAGACTGGGTGGCTTAAACAACAGAAATTAATTTTCTCATAACTCTGGAGGCTTGAAGTCCAAGATGAGGACTGGTTGGGTTGCCAGCATGGTTGGGTTTTGGTGAGGCCTCTCTTCCTGGCTTGCAGGCAGCTGCCTTCTTGCTGTGTCCTCACATGGCCTTTCCTTGGAGTGTGTAGGGGGAAGGCCACCTCTCTTATAAGGCTATCAATCCTATCTGATTAGGACTCTACCCATATGACCTTATTTAACCTTAATTACCTTCTAAAAATCCTATCTCTAAACGTAGTTACATTGGAGGTTAGGGATTCAACTTACAAATTTTGGGGGGGACCAGGCACCAGGCTTCTTCCCCCAAGAGTTACCCAGTGAGGAAGGCTGGGAAAGTCAGCCTTGTGTCCTCTTTGGCCCCATGTACTATGTTATTTGTAAGGCACTATTGGATCCTCTCATACCCTGGGGAGGCACTGGGTCTCCATCTCCTTGCCTTCTTAAGGTTTGGAGTGTGAATGAAGAGTGGAAGATTATGCTTGCTCCTACCCCCAAGCTCAGAAATGGTGTGTATATTGAGGGAAGGGGGTCACCAACATTCTGATGTGTAATGACTGCCTGTCTTGTCACCTGTGTTGTTTGTTTAGACTAGGGACAAAAGTCAAATGAAACACGGTGGAATCTGTTTACCACCCTTCTCTTAACAAGCTCCCAGGAGTAATGAACATTTCAGTTCTTTATGTAAAGCACACTAGTAGGCTGCTGTCTGCCATACCCACTTACTCCGGCGCCCACTGGTTGAATTATGTGCTTACCAAGAGCCGGTTTGTTCCGAAAGTCATTTGCACAGTTGTAGCTGGTACTGTAATTAAGTAATGTATGTATTTAAATATCAGAGAAACTGATGAAATACGACTGCAAACGAAGTGGTTTTCTTTCTTTTTTTTTCCCCCCACCTATGAATACTAGTTAAAAGCTGTGGAAATACTCAGTGAGTCCAGGTCACTAAAAAAATTACTGTCAGGAACTTCCCTGGTGGCGCAGTGGTTAAGAATCCACCTGCCAGTGCAGGGGACATGGGCTCGATCCCTGGTCCAGGAAGATCCCACATGCTGCGGAGCAGCTAAGCCCGTGCACCACAACTACTGAGTCTGTGCTCTAGAGCCCCTGAGCCACAACTACTGAGCCCGCGTACCACAACTACTGAAGCCCGTGTGCCTAGAGCCCATGCTCCGCAATGAGAGAAGCCACTGCAATGAGAAGCCTGTGCACTGCAATGAAGGGTAGCCCCCTCTCACTGCAACTAGAGAAAGCCCATGCACAGCAACAAAGACCCAATGCAGCCACAAATAAATAAATAAGAAATGGTAATTAAAAAAAAATTACTGTTAAATTAGGTGAGCATTAAAATTGGGGGAAGTCATCATACTCTTAAAGTTTTATTCTGAGATTACTCTGTCTACATTTTTATGCTAAATAATCAGTATTTGGAAATTATAGACATTGTATTCTCTTCTGGTTCATGTAAGAAAGATGATGTGGGGCTCTTAAAGAGAGGGCCTCGCCTTGTGTTAGCAGGTGGGTGAATGAATGCACTTTCATATGTTTCGCAAAAATAAAAATTTAGGTGTACCCTTTTTGCTCTATTTTGATTGACCTTGTTCCTGATCTGATCACATTGGAAGGGAGGGTTTCTACTGTGATTCAGTTTAGAGCCTGTTTTGATAATGTGCTTTGGTTTCAATTTAGTGGTTTTAGGAAATAGATTTTATTTTGTATATGGTGTTGTTAAAACCAACACTAGTGGGTCTTTTGATACTGGGGCTTTAAAACAAATTAAGGTGGCTCACTCTGGATTTTAGTAGATTCTGCAGTTCGTCTCGTAGGCTCATAGCATACTGAGAGAGAACTAATTCCCCTATTTTACAAATGAGGAGAGCAGGCCTTGAGAGGGGAAGTGTGTCTGTGGTGAGTTGTGTGGGGTGGCGGAGTGCAGTGGGTAGAGCCACAGCAGATGGGACCTTCCCCCAAGCTTCCTCGATCAGTTCTCTCTCTGGCCCCAGAGCTGGAGCTCTCCACAGCAAGGGTGCTCCTCTGGGTGGACTTCTCTGATGACAGTGTTGACCCATGCTTCCTACTTTGGGACAGGACCAACCTGGAGGCCTTGCAGAAGAAGCTGGAGGAGCTGGAGCTCGATGAACAGCAGCGGAAGCGCCTTGAGGCCTTCCTTACCCAGAAGCAGAAGGTGGGAGAACTGAAGGATGACGACTTTGAGAAGATCAGTGAGCTGGGTGCTGGCAATGGAGGTGTGGTGTTCAAGGTCTCCCACAAGCCGTCTGGTCTGGTTATGGCCAGAAAGGTGAGGCCACTTTAAAAAAAAAAAAAAAAAAAGACTGAATCAAGCTTGCCTTGGTGAACAGGTAATTGGATTACCTTTTAGAAGACCTGGGGGCCTGGAGACAAGGGTGGAAAGAAGACTGACTTTTCATTCAGTACCCTTTTGTGCTGTTTGAATTTTGAACTCATGTTATCTATTAGATTATAGATAAACACACTCATGATGTGTTAGGGTATTTATCCTGCTGCCCAGACTGGAAAATAACAGCAAGTGACCATTTGTTAGTTTTCTGTGTGCTCTGGAAAGAAATCTGAGATGCTCGTTTGCCATTTATCAAGAGCAGAAGCTGCTTTCATTTACCCAGCCGCAGGGACACAGAAAAAACACTGATTTCATGTTGTTTCTCCGAGTTCCACCGCTGCCAGTAGTTCCCCTTCATCTCCCTGCAGTATGACATCTTGGCTCCCCAACATGGCATGCGGTCTTCGAGCTGGACTTCCCTTCCTGGTGTTACCCTGGGTCCTCCTCTTTCTGTACAGCGAGGTTGGACTCTTGCGTGTTTCACAGCACACCATGTTCATTTCTGTCCACATATTTTTGCTCATGCTACTCCTTCCATCTTTTCAAACACTGCCCATCTTCAAGGCCCACCTCCTGTCTAGCCTTCACTAGCTGCTCCCACCCGCGCTGGTAACCACTGCTTCCATGTCCTCTGACACTCATTGTCCATGGCTCTTTTTAGAAGCTCAGCCTTATCTGGTAACCATTTCATGTATCTGTCACCTGTTTCCCCAGCTGAAACAAGGGACAACATTGGGGGTGGGGTGGCGGGGAACATAAGGTGGCCCCTAAGGCCTTGGCTAAATCTCAACCACATCAGACCCCTAAGTCAAGGGTAAATCTCTAGGGCAGCTTAGATTGGCAGACCCAGTTCCTCATACCTTTCTGGTCCTACAACCCTTGAGTATCAACCAAGTCCTTAAGGCCACTTTCCCCATGTCTCGCAGTTTCACAGGTCCTTTTGCTCTTGGGAGGGGTGAGCCCCCTCTTCCTCAGTCTTGGCTCCCAGGAGTAGAGGCATAGCTGGCCACTTCTCCAGTGCCAACACCTGCCTTGGTATGTTGGCACTCAGTGCTCTGGTTGGGCAGAAACTTGTTTGTTAAAACTTGCCTGTTTCCTCTCTTCCTACCTTTAAGAGTTTAAGCATTTAAGAAAGCTCCTATCCATCCATCCACCCATCCATCATCCATCCATATATTTTTAAAGCTTCTCTTCCTTCTACCTTTCTTTTCCCAGCTAATTCACCTGGAGATCAAACCTGCAATCCGGAACCAGATCATACGGGAGCTGCAGGTTCTACATGAGTGCAACTCCCCTTACATTGTGGGCTTCTATGGTGCATTCTACAGTGATGGCGAGATCAGTATCTGCATGGAGCACATGGTATGTGGCAACCTGTCAGCCTCTGAAGCAGCAGCCCGGGAAGTGGGTGGCTTTGGTCTAATCTTTGGTCTGAGATGTGACCGGCTGCTTCCTTGTTCCTCCCTGGATCCAGATCACTGTCTTGGGCATGTGGGAAGCCTGGCTGTAGAAGTTGGAATAGCCAAGAAGATGACAGGCCTTCTTCCTAGGTCCCTGTCTCTTCAAAGGGAGGTGGCAGCAATCAGGTGTCCCTGGTGGTTGTACCAAGAGCACATCTCCCAGTTTTCTTGACCCCAAGATTTTGATGTGGGTGAAATCTGGTTAATATAGTTTAAATCCATTTATTACATGCCATGCTGTGTACTAGGTACATGTTCTGGGGTTATGAAGATAAGTGAAACAGTCCTTGTTTTCAGAGAGTTTATAACCGGCTTTAAGAGCAGGGTTAGCAAAACTATTACTGATAAGCTAGTATTTATTGGGTGTATATCATATCAAGCACTACCCTAAGCAAATTAATATTTTATTACATTTTTATAACACCTTATTGAGTTGGGTACATTATCTACATTTTAAAAATGAGGAAACTGAGACTCAGAGAAATGCAATAACTTACCCAAGGTCATACTCAATTCCATAAGTGGAATTGGTAGAATTTAAACCAGTGTCTGACCCCAGTGTTGAATCTACCGGATAGTGACTGGGACTCTGTTTCCATCCTTGATGGCCAGAATTTCAAAGAGAGAGGCTGGCTTCATGGTTGCTAATGCTTTTCTGTCCCCAGTAGGCAGCATGGCACAGGGGACTTCGGAATCTGAGATGTTTATTCATATCTCCCTTCTCCACAAAAATCCAAGTGGACACCTTGTCTTGTTTGCCATTGTGTCTCCAAAGCCACAGCAGGTGCTCAGTAATTATTTGTTTGCAGATTGTCACCTTCTTGTCATGACCTTGGGCAAGTTTCTTTATCTTCCTGATTCTCAGTTTCCTCATCTATAAAATGGCCATTATTATACCTGCCTCGTTGTAGTGAGGATTGATTAAAATAAGAGTTGTAAGTCTTCCAGCACACTGTGTGACTCAGAGCATGCCTTCTGCAAACTTTAGCTTTTGCTTTATTGTCACTGGGGCTGACAGTTCAGAGACAAGGGCTGACATGATTGAGTCTACATGCTTCGTGGTTGCTCTGCTTTCAGTCCAGCCTAGTGTCCCTCAGCAACTTCTCCACTTCTTTCGTGACTCTCTAGACCTGCCCTCACCTCTGGAATGAGAGCCCCAGGGCCTGGTCTTAATGAACTCCAGGAGAACCCTCCTGAGAGGTTTGTCCCTTGCTGGTGCCCCCATTATTTTGAACATCTCTCCGTTTCAATGATCAAGAAGTACCATACACAGTGTTGCAGTCATGTGCTGACTCTTGTGGCGCCGTATGGAATGTAGGTTCTGAAACTGTCTTCTGTGCGTCTGAAGGTCACCGAGAAAGCTCTCGTTCCTTCTTGCTTCAAGGAGAGTGAAGCAGTCTCTGTGGGAAGCATGTGAATGTTTCTGGCTTGGTCCTAGCCTGGGCCTGGGGTGCTGATTATTTTCCACTTGGGTTTTAACCTCCCTTTGGTGGGGCGGGGGGAGGGGCCTGCTCCTTATCCTTTGGGTTTCTTGTGCTCTTCGTGCTGATGATGGTTGGTTTTCCAGCTTTAGCCCAAGAGTTGGATGAAGATGTGTAAATGGCACTGGAGGTCCTTGAAAACTAGAAGGGGAAGAGGGTGGAGGTGATGGTGGTCAACCAGTGATAAAACAAGAGAGGCCAGAGTAGCCTTTTTTCCTCTTGGGTCTTGCCAAAATAACAGAAGATGGCTGGTGGCATGGCTGGACATAATAGTAACTAGCTTTTCCATCTTCTACCACTTGTTGGGTCCTTTCCATGTTATGTGACTTCTTAATCACATCAGCCCTGTCATATGACATGGAATGACCCCCACCCCCACCCCAAGCTGGTAGATGGAGAGAACAAGGGCCTTGAGAGGTTTAGTAATTAGTCTAAGTTATATAACTTATAACTTAGTAAGTGTCAGAGCTGAGCTCTAACCAGTGTCTCTAACCAGGTCCGCTTTCTTTAAATTTCATAGTCTCTCCATGACATAATGTAAGTCGTATACTCTCTCAAGATTTTCTCATTTCTGCAGAGAAATGTTTGGACCGGATGTTCTCTAGGGACCCCTCCCCATGCTAACATTCTGTGTTTCTATGGTTTTTGGCACTTGTAGCCAGTCACTTGATTACATTAGTTAATCAGCATGGGTTCAGCTTCACAAACACTTATTTTAGTGCCTGTTAGGGCAAAGTGCCACACGAGCTGCCAAGGGGATGGAACCATTGAGAGCAGCGTCTCTGCCCCCGGAGCTGTTCACAGGCCGCATGGCTGTGTTCTAGGGCCTTCTCAAGTGAGGAGTATCAGTGTGGACGTGAGGGCTTCTGAGCACAAGGTATGCGTCACCTCATACCTGCTGTCTTCTGAACCATCAGAAATTCTTTCTTAAGTAACCTCCAAGTTCTGCTCCTCTCCCTTTAATAGAGGAACCAGGAGGCTGTCTGTAGGTTTGAGCATGGTTGAACTCCAGGGTGCTTGCTTCAGAGGTTAAGATCAGGCCCTAAACGTTGATAGTCAGTGCCCTATTCATTTATTTAGATCCTGCTGGAACCTCTTTTATTGGCCTTATGTGGCCTCTTGCCATGTGGAGTTCAGTCTTTCTGTCTGTGTTAAATTGACCTGTGTTGAGGCTTCCTCATTCTGGAATCCTTTCTTTTCTTTTTTTTTTTTTTGCGGTACGCGGGCCTCTCACTGTTGCGTTGCGGAGCACAGGCTCCGGACGCGCAGGCTCAGCGGCCATGGCTCGCGGGCCCAGCCGCTCCGCGGCATGTGGGATCTTCCCGGACCGGGGCACGAACCCGTGTCCCCTGCATTGGCAGGCAGACTCTCAACCACTGCGCCACCAGGGAAGCCCTGGAATCCTTTCTTCACTCTGTATTCATAGACCTTGATCACAACCTCATGCTCCTTGCCCTTGTCCAGCCTTTCCCTCCTGGAGGAGGAGATGACACAGGATGTCACAACGGTTGGTTTCCCATTCTCTTGGTCCATTTCTAGTACCTGCAGGTCAGTTGTTTTCCCCCATGGATTTGGCTCTCTGGGGATATTGAGATCCTGCCACGTAAGTCCCTGAAGCAGAAGATATCTCTGGAATTACCCTGGGAGGCCTGAGTGTGGAGAACTGACTGTCAGAGGCTGGGAGGGTCAAAACCTTTCTGAGGGCCAAGCAGAGTGTAGGGCACCTATTAGGTGATATGTGTTGAATGACTGGATAAAGGAAGTAGGATGGGAGAGTGCATGGTCAGAGCTCAAGAGAGAGTTAGGGCTCAAGAGAGAGTTAGGGCCTTCTGTTCCTGGGTATACACAGGCTCAGAGGGCAGCTGGAACTGTCTGCTAACCCTAGTGGAGAGGCTCAGAGTTGCCAGGGACGGGACCCTGTAAGGAAGCAGTTGTGGCCTGAAGTTCAAGTAGCCATGCTCCAGAGTAGCTTTCTACTCTAGGCTGGGCCCTCTCACCCCTCCTTGGTCCCTGAGCAAGCCCTCCTGCAGGAGAACTCCTGCGCTGGCTGCTTGTGATAGGAAATTCTCTGACCACTGGCTGCCACTTCTCTTTAGGGATTTCTGCTTTGTCTCAGCTTCCACATTTCAAAGGTGTTGTCATATAGAGCTCTGTTCATTAGCCATATCCCAGCTTCTAAGATTCTTTGGTTCTCTCCGTGTCACAGTCTTTGCATGATATTCCTTGTCATTGGCATTTTCCCCCAGCATTTTACTATGAAAAATTTCAAAAGTACAGAAAGTTGAAGGAATTGTGTAATGTACACTCTAAAGCCACCACCTAGATTCTGCCGTTAACATTTTGCCTTATTTGCTTTACCACGTACTGTCTACTTACGCACTGCTCAGATTGTTTTGTGGATGCAGTTTAAAGTAAATTTGTCATCAACGTGTATGGAGCCCCATCTTCTTAATGCACCTGGCTAGGGGCTGACCTTTCCTAGACATAAGCTGTGTTCGTACTGCCCAGTCTGAGTTTTGAGACCCAAGGGGTACATGGATGCTGCCTGATCAGAACAGGAATGTTCTTGTCTTTGGGGAAGTAGATTCCTACTCAGGTGGTAGCTGAGCAACCAGAGAACTGGGGACTCAGGGTTGATGTTTCTCATGCAGAAGTAAAAGCTTTTGAGCTCTTTCTTTCCATAAAGCATTTGTCTCTTCTGTAGAAACCTTCACAGAAGCACCACTGACTTAGTTAATAATTGGCTTCTAAAAATAAGCACAGTTTCAGCAGCTTTAGTCAGCGAAGGCAGGTCCTTGGCAACAGTGCAGTGGAATCGAAAGGTTGTGAGGTGAGTCGCAGGCAATACTGGCTGATCCTGATGTGGTTCATGCTTCTTAAATCCTGCTAATCCCGTTGTTTACTCTGTAACTCTGCTTGTAGCACAGAAGAGGTTAAAGGGTGGAGAGCCAGCGTTTCCTCCTTTTTGACAGAAATGTTTACCACAACCCCCAGGGAAAGTGTAAACCAAGACAGTTAGCTGGGCCACCCTGTCCTGGCTGTGGAACCTGAGAACCACAGGCTAGCTCTTCTGCCTCGTTTGCATCTGATTTGGACAGAATTGCTCTGTTACCTAGTTTTAAGTGTATAGTCCTCCCTGATAATTAGGCAAAGTCGTTCAAACAAAGAGTCTGAAACCACATTCAACTGAAAGCAAAACAGAAATGGCTGGAAACTTTCTGCACTGGAGTCCCTGTTCCTGTCAGTAAGGGAAATTGAGAGGTGCTGTGGCATTTCTAGGAGCCTGCTGACTTGGGTGTGGTTACCTGGGCTGTGGCGCTGTCCTGATTTGGCCAACAGGGGCCTGTGTCATTGTGGAGGCAGCCAGGCTCAAAGGATGACTCAGACCCCAGCCTGGCTCACCGCCTGGGTTAGGGCTCTTCCAAGGGCTCTTGGAAAATGTGTGTTTACAGAGGAGTTCTCTTTGACTCTAGATTTATAATTCCATGCTCATATCCGTGTGGAGATTATGGCCCATTTGAATCTTAGGTTGAAGTTTGAAATCCTCTCCTGTGCTCCTTGGTGGTCTGACCCACCATTAGGTAGTTGTGCTAGGGAGTTTATTATGATGAGAAGTTTAACGTATTCAGGGGTGTTAGTGTGCATTTGAGTATACACCTGTACTGTTTTCTTTTTCTATCAGCATCCATGATCCAGAGTTGATCTGTGATAGAAAGTCATTGGTCCAAACTATCCTTTTTATAAGCATAGAACTTTTAAGTTGATAATCTATTTTTAGCATTGTTTTAGGTAACATTTCCTGAGAGCTCTGTATCCCTGAACGAGTCTTACCTATTTTCTCACCTCCTTTAGGTAGTGTTGTAGCTACCTAATGATGCCTTTGTACAAAATGGGCGCTCAGTAAGTATCTGTTAATTGATTTATAGATTTAATTCTCCACTTTCATAAATGAGGTCAGTAATTTTAAAAGGTAAGACATTTATTTATTGTAGAAAATGTATAAGCCATAGAAAAGCACAAAGAAGAAACTATCGCACAACAAAGACCCCTGATAATCTTACTATCTAGACTGGAACATTTTGGTAACATTTTTGACATTCTGGTTTTGTGTGAGTATATGCACACTTTTTTATTTTTATAAAAATGGGATTATTCTCTGTCCTTCTTTTCTTTATTATGTTATGCATTGTTCTGTGACCTTACATTGCATGGCTGCGTCTTAAAGGCTGGGTGGTTTTGGAGGCAGGATGTCAGTGGGAACACCTCTCTGCCTCTCCTACCCAGATCTTGCCCACCTCCAAGGCTCAGCTTCCGTGTGTCACTCTTGTCGTGAGCCCTTCCCTTGGCCGCTTTGTCCAGGAATCGCTTCCTCCTCTGGGCACCTGTAGCAGTGTGTGTTCTTTTCATTCAACTGTTTGTTCCCTGCCTTGTTCAGAGGAGGATTTAAGGTGCCTTGCCTCTTTATGAATATGTTCTGTCTCCCCAGGCAGAGGGTATTTTTTCCTGTACTTATAGTTTTTCCCATTCCTAGTCCCTCATGTATCCCTCTGCCTTACACAGAGGTGATTAAGAGATGATAGTTGACGATGGTAGCTGCCCAGTGTAGACAGTGTACTCAGAAAATCAATCTGAGTTTGTAGGAATTATCTCTACTTCTAGGGTAATTTTATATTGTGACTGATAATTGGCTACACCCGAAGCCATAGCAGCAGGAACATATTTCTGTCTCAACACGTGAGGGTTCCTTGAGTGAGCATTTTTTCAAGATCTCAGGTTAAAATGTAGCCTCCACGGATGGGAAGGCCCTTGTATGCGAGCCCTACAGAAGCCAGCTTCACTCCACATGTGTATCCCCTCTTGCGTACTCCCTTTCCACCGCCTCTGCCCTGGGTCCTGCTCACGTCATCTCCGCCTGATCAGCTGCTTGCTAATTGCCCTGTCTCTTTCTCTCAGCTGCTATGGTTTGGGTACCTTTCCTTCTGTCTCCGTAAAGTCAGGTCTTAGTTCCTTGGTGGGGCTCCATGATCTGGCCACAGATGGCCATTTCCAGCCTGATCCATCCCTGCATTTCTTCATATGCCTACAGTGAATGAACCGCATGTCATCCCAAGAGTACTAAGCAATTTAATGCTTCTCTGCTTTTGATCTTGTTGAGATGCCCTGTTCTTGGGAATTCCCTGGCACTCCAGTGGTTAGGAGCGTGCTTCCGCTCTGTTCTGTTGTCCCCTTGCCCCTCTCCTTTTCCAGGTATGGAAATCATGCTCATTCTTTGAGTAAGATTTCAGCTCAAATGCTATCTTCTAAGTGAAGGCAGAATTCTCCCTTCTTCTGTGTGTGTGTGTAGCACTTTTACTATACATTTATTCTGTTTTGTTATATTTTATTAAGTCGTATATTTCTCCTACTAGTTTGTAAATTTATTGAGGACAAGAGCTAGGTCTTTTTTGTATCTTTATTCCCCATAGAACCTAACAGTGCATGGCATTTTGTAGGATTTGTGGAATGAATGATTGCTTTCTATGACATTTTGCTTTGGATTTTATTAAATATAATTTGTTAGGATAATGCCAAATGCAAGTTGTGACTTACACAATGGTGACAAACTGGCAAACATTTATTGAGCACTTACTATGGGCTAGACATTGTTCTAAGGGCTTTATGTATATATGAGCTTGTTTAATACTTATAATAGCCCTATGAATATCATAATAGCCTTATAATTATTATCATCCACATTTTACAAGTGGAGTAACTTGTTCAATGTCCACTAGATAGAAAGAGTTGGGATGCAAATTTAGACAGTTTGCCACTAGAGCCTGCACTCCTAACTGCTTCTCTGTTCTGTCAGTTCAGTAGAATTAGTAATTTGACCATTGAATTAGTAATTTTTGACCACTAAATTAGTAATTTATTTAATGGTTATTCATAGAATTTGAGTTGTTAGTTGTTTGGCAGCTCCCACAATGTTTTGCATTCATGTCTTACTTGATATCTGGAACAAACTGAAGGGTGCCCTTATAGGAAGATATTGTCATGTGTGAGATTTACTTTCCTGCTGAAGTTTAACACTTGAAAGAATAGTTAGAAACATTGTCACTAAATGGGCTGGTATTCTTGTTTTTAGGATGGGGGTTCCTTGGATCAAGTCCTGAAGAAAGCTGGAAGAATTCCTGAACAAATTTTAGGAAAAGTTAGCATTGCTGTGAGTATATTGAGAAGTTTTTCTTCCAGGTTCCCTCACTGATAAGTTGAGTTGGTAGGAAAGGGACAAGGAGGAAGGTAGGAAGTCAACAAAGGGAAGGTTTGTAAGAAATGTTAGGTTTTTCACCAGAATTTTCTCTATCTAGATTCTAGATACAATCTCTCCCCCACCCCCCGCTCTTTCTCGCTAAAACTAGCAAAGTAGATTTCTGTATTTCTGTCTTCAAAAATAGGACAGGGTATCCAAAAGAATTCCCGTTTGTGGCATCAGAAAGCCTCTTTTTTAGATTGCAGATTTGGAAATAAATGAATTCAAGCAAAGTGTTTTTTTTTTTACAGTTGTCTAAACTTGCAATAATCAATTTTGCTTAAAAATCATACTCTATATACCATGTAAAAAGATGGTTTCTTGATAAGACAGGTTAAAAAATCAAAAGAGAGAAGAAAAATAAGGGAAGAAGGCAAATTTGTGATGTTAGATGAAATATTTCCTAGATCATTTTAAAATAGAGAGGTTGAGTATTTTCTAAACACCACTATTTCAGTTTCCATCTTTTTACATTTCCTTTCCCCTAGGTAATAAAAGGCCTGACATACCTGAGGGAGAAGCACAAGATTATGCACAGAGGTAAGAATTTGCTAGTTGTTACGTTTTGGATTTTTGCTGAAGTCTAAAAGTTGTTGCAGCCTCTTCTGTGTTTTGTTTTGGTATAAAAGCCATTTGCTAGTATTTTTGATTTTTACTACCACTCTTTGACTATTTAGTTTGATATCTGGAGCAGCAAGAACCATCCTCTTTTTAGTATGTGGTATACCTCTTACCCGAGGCTGTGACAGACCTAGTCACCCAGTATGCACAGACCAGATGCCCAGCTAGAACTTAGTTACCTAACCCCCAGTGTCCCTGGCTGCCCACTGGACTAGACTGTGCGTAGGCCCAAAGCCATGACTAACTGGTTATGAGTTTGACTCTAAAAGAAACTCTGGGTTCTTTTAATAAAGGTACACATACACTTATCATATAACCATACCACTCTTAGATATTTATTCAAGATAAATGAAAACATATGTCCATACAGACTCGTATACACATGCTTAAAGCAGCTATATTCATAGTAGAAATAACTAAAATGTTCTTCAACAGGCAAAGAGATAAACAAATTACAATATATCCATACAAGAGAGTATTATTCAGCAATAAAAATAACAGGCTATTGACACATGTAGTTTTGATGAATATCAAAAACACTTCTGCTGGATGAAAGAAGCCTGACCCAAAACAGTACAAACAGTTTCTATGTATATAAAATTATAGAGAAAACAACACAGACCTATAGGGACAGAAAGTAGATCAGTGGTTACCTGAGGGTTTAGGGAGAGATTAACATCAATGAGGCATGATGGAACTTTCTGGGGTGATGAAATGTTATATCTAGATTGTGGTGGTAGATACGTGGGTATATGTGTTTATCAAAAGTCAAACTTTCCGCTAAAGTGGTTGCATTTTACAGTATATAAGTTATACCTCAATAAAGTTTATTTTTTTTAAAAAGATGAAGAAGCCGAAGGAAAGACAGATGGAAAAACACAGTGCTCTCGGCCATGTCCCTTTAGCTACAGTGTGCTTATAGTGACAGGTCTAGGGAGGGATGGTGGAGGAAGAGAGTAGTGGACTGGTAAAATTGACTGGCCAGCTTATGAGCCACTATATATTAGGTAATACATTCTAAATTTTAGAATAGGTATTGTTTTTTTAATTAAATTTTTAAACTTGTAAAATATACATAACATAAAATTTATCATTTTAACCATTTAAAAATGTACAGTTCAAGTAAAATTTAAAAAAAAGAAATAAAATATACAGTTCAGTGGCATTAAGTGCATTCACATTGTTATGCAACCACAACCACCATCAGTATTCTTAAGATGTCAGTTTTGCTTTCTTTGATCTGTAGATTCAAAGCCATCCCACTGAAAATCCCAGTAGGCTTTGTAGAGTTGACAAATTTTGTCTAAAGTTTATAGGGAAATGCAAAGAACCTAGAATAGACCAAACAACTTTAAAAAGGAAAAACGAAGTTGGGGGACTTAGACTACCTGACTTCAAGGTTTATTAGAAAGCTACAGTAATCAATAGAGTGTTGCATTGGTGTGAAGCTAAGCATAATAGATCAAATAGAACATAATGAAGAGTTCAGAAACAGACACATACATAAAGAGTCAATTGAGTTTTGGCAAAAATTCCAAAGTAGTTCAATAGGGGAAGAAGAATCTATTCAACAGATGATGCTGAACAATTGGATATCCATATGCACAAAAATGAATCTCTACCATTACCTCACTCTATATACAAAAATTAACTCTCAGTGGATCAACTTCTAAAACTTCTAAAAGAAAACATAGGAGACTATCTTAGTGGCTGTGTTTTAGCAAAGAGTTTTAAAATGGGACATAAAAAGCACAAACTATAGGACTTCCCTGGTGGCGCAGCGGTTAAGAATCCGCCGGCCAGTGCAGGGGACACGGGTTCGAGCCCTGGTCCTGGAAGGTCTCACATGCTGGGGAGCAACTAAGCCCGTGCGCCACAACTACTGAGCCTGCGCTCTGGAGCCGGTGCTCCGCAACAAGAGAAGCCACCGCAATGAAGAGCAGCCCCCACTCGCTGCAACTAGAGAAAGCCCGCCTGCAGCAACAAAGACCCAATGCAGCCAAAAATAAATAAAAATAAAATAAATTAATTTTAAAAAAAAACCAATGAAGTTTTAAAAAAAAAGCACAAACTATAAAGGAAAAACCAATAAACTGAGCTTCATCTAAATTAATAACATTTGCTTTTCCAAAGACACTGTGACAAAAGTGAAAAGGCAAGCCATGGACTAAGAGAAAATATAGGCAAAACATATATCCATCAAAGGACTTTATCTAGAATATATAAAGACCTCTGACAACCTAATAATAAAAAGATAAACAATGCAATTTTTAAAAAATGGGTAAAAATATATATGCTGTCTACAAGAGACCCACTTCAGACCAAGGGACACATACAGACAGAAAGGGAGGGGATGGAAAAAGATATTCCATGCAAATGGAAATCAAAAGAAACCTGGAGAACAGTATGGAGGTTCCTTAAAAAACTAAAAATAGAATTACCATATGACCCAGCAATCCCACTACTGGGCATACACCCTGAGAAAACCATAATTCAAAAAGATACATGCACCCCAATGTTCACTGCAGCACTATTTACAATAGCCAGGTGATGGAAGCAACCTCAATGTCCATCGACAGAGGAATGGATAAAGAAGATGTGGTACATATATATAATGGAATATTACTCAGCCATAAAAAGGAACAAAATTGGGTCATTTGTAGAGATGTGGATGGATCTAGAGACTGTCATACAGAGTGAAGTAAGTCAGAAAGAGAAAAACAAATATCGTATATTAACGCATATATGTGGAACCTAGAAAAATGGTACAGATGAACTAGTTTGCAGGGCAGAAATAGAGACACAGATGTAGAGACACAGAAATAGAGACACCAAGGGGGGAAAGTGGCGGGGGTTGTGGTGGTGTGATGAATTGGGAGATTGGGATTGACATGTATACACTAATAAAATAGATAACAAATAAAAGCCTGCTGTATAAAAAATAAATAAAATTCAAAAAAAAAAAGACAAGAAATAACAAATGTTGGAGAGGATGTTGAGAAAAGGGAACCCTTGTGAAGTGTTGGTGGGAATGGAAATTGGTGTAGTCACTATGGAAAAGAGTATAGCATTTCCTCAGAAAATTAAGAGTGGAACTACCATATGGCCCAGCAATCCCACTTCTGGTATTGGGGTATATCCCACTTCTGAAGAAAAGGAAGACACTAATTTGAAAAGATATATGCACCCCTATGCTCACGGCAGTACTATTTACAATAGCCAAGATAGGGAAACAGCCCATTGTCCAATGACAGATGACTGGATAAAGAAACTGTGATACAGATACACAATGGAATATTATTCAACCAAATAAAAAATGAAATCTTGCCATGTGATAACATGAAAGGACCTTGAGGGCATTATGCTAAGTGAAATAACTCAGACAGAGAAAGACAAATACTGCATGATCTCCCTTACATGTGGAATCTTTTTCTTTTTTGCATTACACGGGCCTCTCACCTGTTGCGGCCTCTCCCGTTGCGGAGCACAGGCTCCGGACGCGCAGGCCCAGCGGCCATGGCTCATGGGCCCAGCCACTCCGCGGCATGTGGGATCTTCCCGGACCGGGGCACGAACCTGTGTCCCCTGTGTCGGCAGGCGGACTCTCAACCACTGCGCCACTAGGGAAGCCCCATGTGGAATCTTTTAAAAAAGAAAAATCCCAGCTCATAGAACAGACTGGCGGATGCCAGAGGCAGGAGGTGTTTGGGGTGAAATGCCTGAAGGTGAAAAGGTACAAACTTTCAGCTATAAATAAGTCATGAGATATCAGAAACAACATGCTGACCATAGATAATAATACTATATCGAATACGTTAAAGTTGGTAAGAGAGTCGACCTTAAAAATTCTCATGAAAGAAAAAAAAATTTACTTATATGTGGTGACAGATCTCATTTAGGCTTATTGTGGTGATTATTTCACAATATATACAAATAACGAATCCTTATGTTGCACAGCTCAAACTATCATAATGTTATATGTCAACAATAGCTGAAGAAAAAATAAACTATGATATCCTTGGAACAATAAAGTATCAGAACTAGTTGTGACTTCTGAAAAAAAACGGGTAAAAGATTTGAACAGACACTTTACTAAAAAAGATATGCGAATGGCAAATAAGCACATGAGAAGATATTCAATGTCGTTAGGGAAATGTAAGTTAAAGCCACAATCAGTTACTGCTACACACCCACTAGAATGTCTGTAGAGAGTAACTCTGTTATTGAGGACATGGAACCACAGGAACTCTCAGTCACTGCTGATAGGAATGTGAAATGGTGCAGTTGTGCCGGAAAACAGCTTATCAGTTTCATAAAATGTTAAGCATGTATCTATGATACATTCAACCATTTCACTCCTAGGATTTTCCCTAAAGAAAAGAAGAAAGCATAGGTCCAATCAGGCCCTTGTACCTGAATGTTCATAGTAGTTTTATTTGTAATCGCCGAAAACTAGACACAACCCAAATGTCCATCAACAGTTGAATGCATAAACAAATTGTGGTATATCCATACAATAGCTGCTTAGCAATAAAAAGAATAAACCATTGATAACTTGCAGCAGTATGGATGGATCTTAAAAGAGTGATGCTGCATGAAAGAGACAAAGCTGTGTCAAATACTGTGTGAATCTATTTACATAATTCTAGAAATTGCAGACTAATCTGTAATGACAAAATACAAATCAGTGGTTGCCTGGAGAATGAAGGAAGGGGAGGAAGGGAAGAATTGCAAAGGAGCATGAGGAAACTTTGCGGGGTGATAGATATGTTTATAATCTTGATTGTGGGCATGGTCATATATGTACTCATCAAGTGATACACTTTAAGTATATGGAGTTTATTGTATGAAAATTATACACCAATAAAGCTGTAAAACAAGAAGCAAAAAAAAAAAAAAAGAGAAGTCAAGTTGTTGAAAATCAGTGATAAAGAGAGATTCTTAAACACAGCCAGGGTAAGGGACAGTCACTTTGGAAAACAGTTTGGTAGTTTCTTCTAAAATTAAACCGTACAACCCACCAACTCCATTTCTCAGTATTGACCTAAGAAAAATGAAAACATTTGTCCGCACGAAGACTTGTGCACAAATGTCATAAGCATCTTTATTCATGATAGCCCCAAACTAGAAACAACCAAAATATTTCACCAGCTGAGCAAGTAAACAAATTTTAATATATTCAAACAGCAGAATACGGCTCAACAATAAAAATGAACAAAGTGTTGATACACACAACTTGGACAAATCTCAAAAACATTATGCTGAGTGAAAGAAGCCTTATGGAAAATAGTCCACACTGCATGATTCTACTAGAACTGTCAGATTTAATCCACAGTAACGCAGTAATAAAGTAGATCAGTGGTTGCCTGGGGATCTGAGGGGCTGGAGTGAGGGTAAACTTCAAAGCGGCATGACAGAACACGGAGTAATCAAAATATTAAATTTTGATTTGGTGGTGGGTTCACAGGTGTATACGTTTTTTCAAAATGCATCAAACTATACACTTAAAATGCAAAACTGTAGAAAGCCTTCTGCTTTCTAACTGCACTGGCTACATTTTGTCTTCTTTCCACTGACAATTAAGAAAGTGTCAGTAGGAGGTATGGTATGGCTTGAGGCGGGGAGCAGTTTTCCAGCAGTTTATGGACCTTAATCTGTGTTTTTTTAAAGACCTCTGTGTTTTATGTTAGAATATTTTAGTATGTCAATTTCTAGGAAATAGGAGTAGCTGAGAGGAGAGGAGGAATCAACATTTCTTGAGCGTGGGGCTGTGTTCTGGGGCTGCGAATAATATGTGTAATCTCACTTAGAGGGACCCATGAGGTCAGTGTTGTAGAAGGATCTGGTGGAGTAAAGGTGTTCCATTCCATTCCATCTATAAAATGGAATCCTCTTGCCTGCTCCTAGGTTGCTGTGAGGATTAATGAAATTACATATGGAAAGCATCTGGCAAGGTGTTTTGCATATAGAAGGGCCTAACAAATGCTAATTGCCCTTCTTATTCCTTTATATAAATTGTGAGGAAACTGAGATCCAGTGAGATTGAATTCCTTTTTTGAGCTGCACCTTTGCTCCTATTATTGCCTTTCCTGGCAATGCTGATTTTCTAATCCCCACCCCACGCCCTCACACTCATAACTTTGTTAGACTAAGTCTGCTCATCCTTTTTTTTTTTAATATATCAATATATCATGTCTATGTTTTTTTAATTGAAGTATAGTTGATTTACAATGTTAATTTCTGCTACACAGCAAAGTGATTCAGTTATACGTATATATGCATTCTTTTTTTTCATATTCTTTTCCATTATGGTTTATCACAGGATATTGAATGTAGTTCCCTGTGCTATACAGTAGGACTTTGTTGTTTATCCATTCTATATGCTAATCCTTTTTTAAGTATTATGGCACGGAGGCTTGGGAGTCAGCCAGTTAAAGTTGAAATCCTAACTCCCTTACAGATAGGGTGTATAAACTCTCTGAGTTATTTATTCATCTGTAAAATGAGGATAATTCATGCCAAAGAGCGATAATTGCAAATTATATACTTATATAGTCGTGAAAATTAGTCAAAGTCGTTAATGAATGATAGCTAATTGTAATAATGTTACTGTTTAGCTCAAACATCTCTTCTTACAAGAAGCTTTCCCATGAACCAGCCCCTTCCCTAAGTGGATTAAGTGTTCTGCCTCTGTATTCCTTTGACACAGTGTCCATCCGTTTCTTGTAAAAAATAATGATCGTTGTTTACTGAGGACCTGGTATGTGCCAAGTGCTGTATTAGGTGCTCTATGCAACTTATCTCACTTATTATTCCAAACAACCTTCTGAAATAGGTGTTTTTCCTGTTTTATAGATGTAGAAACCAAAGCTCAGAGAGTTTATATGTCTCTCTCGCTAGTCTGTGAATTTCTTCAAATCAGGGAACACGTCGAATTCATCTTTGTATCCCTAGTCCCCAACATGATAGCAGACTAGCTCCTCCTGAAAGGTCTGTTAAATGGGTGGGTGTGTGACTGACTTGTGCCAGAACACACAGGAATCAACAGTGAAGCTGGGCTAAGAACCCACGTCTTCTGCTTTTAACCCAGTCATGAATCTAGTCCTGTTTTTTTCTCTACCATGTACCTAGTATGTGCCATGCTCTGCATTGCTGATGGAGGGCTCACTTTATTTTCGTTGCAAAGAGAGGAAGGTTTCAGCTCATTCCTGGAATAACCGGCTTGCTTTCCCCTTCCGCCTGGTGCTGCTGCTCCCACTCTCCCAGGAATTTCTTTTCTGGCTCCACCAGTTATTGCTGTTTGGCATGCAGAGCTGCTTTGTGAGCCAGACGGGTCTCTGGACAGATGTCTTGGTGGCGGGTTCACTCCCTGCCCAGCCGAGAAGGGGGAGTCGCTAGAAGGACTTCTGCTCCAGTGAGCAGTGTGTGTGCAGGCAGCCTTGGCCTGGCCGCTCAGCTTTTCAGCCTCCTGCTGTTTGTGGGTCTTCTCCAGAAAGAATCCTGAAAGAATTCACTGGAAGGCCTGGCCTGGAAATGGTACTCTTACACAACTCGATTCCTTAGCCAGAAGCACAATGAGTGAACGATTCCTGGAAGCTGAGTTAGGGTGAGAATGAGAGAGAGAGACTCTCTGCCTCTGTCTTTAGGCTTTCTCACTGCCAGTAAGTTCCTCCTCTGCTCTAAATATATTCTTTCCTGATGAAATTTAAACTCCGTTTCTTCTCATTCTGTCCTTGAGGAAAAAAGGGGAAGAATAAAGAGGCTTTTTCTCTGCCTCATGTTTTTTAAAATTCTTTACTTGTTGATACTGACTTGGTGGGGATAGCTCAGTGATTATTTCAGTTAGTTTTTGCTGTGTAATAAACCACACCAACACTTAGTAGTTTTAAAACAACAACAGCTTATTACCTTGTACAGTTCTGTGGGATGGCAGGGCCTTCTTCCCCATGTTTTCAGTCATCCTCTGGGAGGCTAAACCCTTGGCTTCTTCCCATGACGGTTTCAGTAGCAAGTATTGGTAACCCCAATACTCAAGCACCATTTAAGCATGTGCTTGTGTCAGGTTTTTTTGTAATGTCTTATTGGCTAAAGCAAGTCACGTGGCCAAGCCAAGATTCAGAAAGTAGAGGGATGCACTTTATCTCTTGTTGGGAGGAGCTACAAAATATTGTGGCCAGTTTTTTCACTCTGTCACAGTGATAGAAGTTCAGGGGTCTAATGCTGACTGTGCTACTTACTGTGTAACCTTGGGCAAGTAATTTAACTTCTCCAAACCTCAGAAAAGTGGAGAAAATAGAGCCTACTTAAAGGTTGTGAGGATTGAGATAATGCCTGCAAAGCACTTAGAATAGTGCTTGACACATGGTAGACACTTAATGTACGTTAGCTGCTGCTTAGCAGATGAATCAGTAGGTTTTTATGATTGCCAACAACAGAAACCAGCCTAACTTGGTTTAGGCTTCTCAAAACATATTCACTGGAAGGAGCCTGGAAAAGTATAGAGAAGCCTTTGAAAAGCTGAACCCCCAGACTGTGTTGGGATAGGGACCAGGGAGGGCTGCTCTGGTTTGGGTGGCTGGGTCACTCAGGCAGAAAAGCAGCTGCCCGAGTCCACGGCTCCCGCAGGGGTGCTGCTGCTGGGCCAGCGGGCCCTTCTTCGCCTCACTGGGGGGGGCTGCAGGCTGAGTCACCTCCCACAGGGGGCCACTGTGACTGCCCCTAAGCGTACACTCCCACGACAGTCATGCAAGTATCAAGCGACCATCCCTTCCTACTGAGTGTGGGTACGGGTTGGCACATCCGTGGGCAAAGGTGACAGGATTTTAAATTATTAGGTTGAAAGTGCTGTCTAGGTGTGCCCTGTTCTAAGTAAGACTAATGTACAAAAGTAACTTTTAGCACAAGTTGCCCTAGGGGCACTTGTTTGCTTTTTCAAAACATTCACTAGAGGATTTTTCAAATCCAGTTTCTCACAGACTCTTCAAGAAGGCAAGCAAATTATATCAGTTTGATTCAAACTTTTTTTTTTTAGGGGGTGGGAATATGTCAGTGATACAAAATTAGGCATACCTGCACTTACAGATTACTTTTTAAGTGAGAGGAAGTACAATAATGGTATTTGGGGGGTGAACAACTGTTTTCAGGTACCGTTTAGGTCCTGTTTTTCCAGCTAGGTCGTAGCCTCTTGAAAGTTTTTCAGTTTCCTTTCTCCAACCAGGTGAGCGTGTCCTGGTGCTAGTGAGCTGCACTGCTGTGAGTGTGCCTGTGGCTGCCTTTCCTGTGTTTCTGATGTGTCCATGCTGTACGGGAACCCGGAGATCAGGAGGTTCTCACTCTGGTTCCTGAAGTGCTTGGTCTCTGCCATCGTGGAACAGGACTTCTTGGGCAGGACAAGTAGAGGCAGTATTCCCCGTGTCTGAAGTTGTGGCCAGCTATTCTGGATTTCATCCACGGTGAAGCGGTCCACTGTGATCTGCCTTGGTGTTGTGCGGACATTGTATTCTGCTTCCTCCGGGTGTACGAAGGGCGCAGCCGTCTGTGCGGCTCAGCCTGGTGTGCGTGGCTTATGGGCTGTTGGTCGGGAGGTGGGGATTAGATCTGTGGTCCCTCTGGGAGTGTACGTTTTCTCTGAAATCTCTGGGTGACATTCTGGTGGATAGTCGTGGGTAGGTACACACACATGTTCCTCTGTGTTTACTTGCCCTTCTCGTAGACGTTTCCCCCATCAAAGAAAAGTTAATTCGTATTGTAAAATATTCACTGAATACCTACCAAGTGCAAGGTACTGGGTGAATCACTGCAGAGGGCATAAAGATGGCTCATAAATGACTTGTGTCCTCTGGGGGCTTAGAGTCTAACAGGGGAAAAGAGACATATCTGTAAGTGATTCTAATGCGTGGTGGAGCGCACGCAGCCAGTGTCATTGTTCTGTGCATGAATCGCCATGCTGCCAACTGTCAAATAGAATCTGATGTGATATAATTAGTCAGGATTCTTTGGCTGTGTCAGGCACCTAACTCAAGATTACTTAATCAAAAGAGGGAGTGCATTGGCTTGAGTTACCAGGAGGTCCAAAGGCAGGGATGAATATGGGGTTGAAATGATAGCCTCAGGACTCTGGTCACCTCTTGGCTTTACTCCTCCTTACGTGGGCTTCCTTTTCAGTCAGATTCTCTCCACTGGGGGCAGCACGGACCTCACTAGCCCGATACTTCTAGTCCTTAGTGCTCCGTATCCCAGAGAAAGCTCCTCCCAGCCTCCTCAGCATCTAGGTCAGCGCTTGAATCACTCGTTGGCTCTGCTTGGAGACCCTGCCCGGTCCTGGACCATTTGTTGTGTCCAGGGGACTAGAGTAGTGTGGTGGGCCATCTTGAGTTACGAAACCACCTCTGGGGCAGGATTGATGGGGTCCCTTCATTGGCACCCTAGCAGGAACACTCGCTATTGTGGAGGAGCGTATCCCAAATGAAAAAGAGGAGTTCTATAACTAGACGATGGGAGGAACAGATTCTGAAAGCAAGCAAATTACGGTGAAAAAAGTTGTCCCACTATAGACAATATTAAGCATTGGGTCAGAAAGATAGAAAACTGCTAACACAGGATCAAAACAATAATTAAGCGTTTAAGGCAGGGGTGGCAAAATGGGCAGCGCACAGCCTGCTGGCTATTTTTGTATGGCCTGCAAGCTAAGATTTGTTTTTCAGAATTTTGTGACACATGATAATTATGTGAAATTCAAATTTTGGTGTCCATCAAGACGTTTTATTGGAACACAGCCAGGCTTATTTTAAGTGTTGTCTGTGGCTGCTTTTGTGCTGTAATGGCAGAGTTGAATAGTTGCTTGTGAAAGAGATTGTGTGGCCCTCAAAGCCTTAAAATATTTGCTCTCTGGTCCTTTTACAGAAGAAGCTTCCTGACCACTGAGTTAAGGGGAAGAAGAATCCCCCAACTGAGAAAGCTTTAGAATTTAAGCACAAAAGTCAGCTGTGAGTTGATTAACTTGAGGTGCTTCACGAAAACGGTGTATGACATGGGTAGGAGAGAGGGTATTTCCCCGATCCTGGAGCTCTGAGAGGGCTTAGCTCCAAAGGTTTCTGTGTAGTCTTTCCACTTACTGTGGCAGGAGGTCAGAGGTCTAGTTCAACCAAAGCTGACCTAAGTAGTTAGGCTATGAGTTAAGGTGTATATGGGGGGGCTCAGATGCAGCTGTGCTTCATGCCGTGTAAAGCAGTGCTTTGCATTGCCAGCCCACCATGCTTCTGTCATTATCAAGATCTTGTTTTGGGACTTCCCTCGTACTCCAGTGGGTAAGACGCCATGCTCCCAATGCAGGGGGCCTGGGTTTGATCCCTGGTCAGGGAACTAGATCCCGCATGCATGCTGCAACTAACAGTTTGCATTGCCGCAACTAACAGTCCTCATGCCCCAACTAAGAAGCCTGCATGTTGCAACTAAGAAGTCCACGTGCCACAATTAAGAGTCCACGTGCCGCAACTAAAAAAGATTCCCTCATGCTGCAACTGAAAGATCCCAGGTGCCGCAACTAAGACTCGGTGCAGCCAAAATAAATAAACAAACAAACAAAAAATCTTGTTTTGATTAAGACCCTGAAGAAGCATTACGTGATTTAGATCAATGCAGAGTTCATACAACTTAGCTGGTGAATAATTTCTGCCTTGGAGTTGCTGGCAGATGAAGAGCAGTAAATGCTGAGAACAGTGTTAAATTAAGTCTCAGCTTATTTTTCTCTAACTTCTGTCAGATGAAGCAGTGTGTAATCTCCCTGATCTTTATGCCCAGCACTGAATTAGTGGCCTGGGCTGCAGTGTACCGAGAAAGCTGGCCTGAGGGGACGCCCAGCCAGACTGTGATTGGAGCAAGCTGCGATGGTTCTCTGCAGAGCTAGAGTCGTTTGTACCTTGGGGCCTTCCGGCTCCGAGGACCCTCCAAAAGAGTTCCTAATTGCCCGGGATGAAGAGTTTTGTGAAAACAGGGAGCTCTCAGGTCAGGATGAGATTTAAGCCCTCTGCAGAGACTATGAGAGTGTTTTTGGATCCTAGGCCTGGGGACAGCTGGGAGTCTCCAAGGCACTTCGAGGGACCCCAGCAACAGCCTCCAGAGGAACAGGGTCCTCACAACAGTCAGGATTTCAACCTCTAAAGTCTTCTTCTCCCTTTATTCAGACTTGCCATTGGCGCCGATAGGCAAGATTTGAAGTGGCCCAAGTTTGTTTTTGTTTTGTTGTTTTACAAGCTGTTGGTGGCAGACGCGCATGTAATGAGTTTCTGAGTGGCTGCTTCAGTGACCCTTGCAAGGCACTGTCCTCCCTGCCAGAGCTTTCCTGGCATCCTGCCAGCCAGGCTTCCCTGAGGAGAGTCAGGGTGGCCCCTGAGGCTGCGCACAGGGCTCTGTCCTGAGCACAGTCCCTGCCCGTGTGTGGCAGGGGAGTGTCATCTGAGCCTCAACCCATAGGTTGCCCGTGGTGTCCAGCGGGTGGCCTTGGCTACACGTCTGCTTCCTTTGCCCGCCACTCTCATCCCCCAGCCATGTGGTGACAGCCTCAAGGGGGCAGTGAATTTACAGGAAGAACAGATTTGTTTGGACTCTGTCTAGACTGCCCCACCTTACAGATGGAGAGAAACAGAGAGTGGCTGATTGATAGCTGGAATCCAGTATGTGGTCTCTGGTTAGAAATGTGAGTCATGGGACTTCCCTGGTGGCGCAGTGGTTGAGAGTCCGCCTGCCGATGCAGGGGACACGGGTTCGTGTCCCGGTCCGGGAAGATCCCACATGCCGCGGAGCGGCTGGGCCCGTGAGCCATGGCCACTGAGCCTGCGCTTCCGGAGCCTGTGCTCCGCAACGGGAGAGGCCACAACAGTGAGAGGCCCGCGTACTGCAAAAAAAAAAAAAAATGTGAGTCATGTTCTCTAGAATTACCTCAGTGCTAGACCCACAGCAATGGATTATGCCTCCAGACACGTTTGTTTCTTAGCATCTCAAGTGAGGCAGATGGGACGCTGGAGGAGGGAAAGCGCTTCCTCAGATCCCTTTCGGGAAGCATCGTGGAGGAGGTGGTATTTGGGCTGAGCTCTGAAGCATAGGGAGAAGTTACGCAAGTGACAGTGTCAGTGAAAGGAATTCCAGGTAGAGGGAAACACATGAGTCATGATGACACACAGGCAGGGAAACATAGATATATGTCCTTGCAGGAAATAGCAGGTCGTTCGGGGTGTTTAGAACAAAGGTTTCCTGGTGGTAATTGGTGGGAGTTAAGTGAGAATTAGTTGAAGCGATTGAGGAGGGTCTTCCCCGCCATGCGCAGGGACTGGATTTTAGCCTGGACAGTGGGGAGCTGAGGGGCACTCCTGCACAGGGAAGGGAGGCGGGAGGCAAGCTGTCCTTGGAGGAGGAGGCCTCTGGCTGCTGCAGCTAAGGTGAGGCGAGAGGGGAGAGAGGTCAGTTAGGTGGCTATTGACATGGTTCCGGAAGAAAGAACGTGGGTCTGAGTCAGGGTTAGTCACCGAGTGGAGGGTGAAGAGGACACAGGTTGGGAGAGATTATCCTGCAAAGCCTCTGAGAGCAGAGGCCAGGTGCTGGTATGGACGGATGGGGAAGGCAAGGGAAGGAAGCCACAAGGTTTGCCCCATGGCCCTCCCCAAGGCAGGTGGTGGAAGGGACCCAAGGCCTAAGGCTGTGCCTCTTCGCTCTAGGAGAGACCTGCTACCCTAGGCTGAGAGGTGATCCCGGCAGAGCTGTGTCCTGTTCCTTGTCACATCACAAAGCCTCATTTCTAAGGGAAACTCGGGTCTGGGGGTACTGCCACTCTCCCCAGTTACAGATAACTTCCTGAGGAGGACTGTGGGCCCAGGAGAGCCGGTTTGACTTGGAAGTCTGGTGACCTGGTGACCAAAGAAGGGGCAGATTTTGTTAACCACTGCCCTAGCAAGGCGGAGCCCAGCTCACCATGCCCAACGCTACAGAGTGACAACATAGTCTATTGGAGCGTCTCAGCTTGAGGGTGGGAACCAGCATTAGGCTTAACAGCACCGAGTTAATTAGAAACAAACATGGTGGGATTTGCTTTTTCCATTTGGAAACAACATGTTTCAAAATTTATTGTTGGAGGTGCCTGCCGCCTTGTGAAGTGTGCGCGGTGCTGTCATTGGCTGGTAGTGGCAGGCAGTGAGTCCTCAGAAAGCTGCTACCCGCCACGTGGCCTCAGAGCCACTACTTCCCTTTCCCTTTAGCGTCCTGGCTGCGGACAGAACCTCATGGAAGGTTCCCTCAGGCTCGGCCATTGGCTCCCTGAGTGATCCTGTCGGAGTCCCTCATCACTTCTGATCCTTACCTTCATTCATTTAGTGGTAATCTTGCTTCCTTCTCCATCTCCTGGAACTGTCCTCAGGACCAGATGAAGAGGAAACTCGTGGACCATGTGTGTGTAACAGAGTCAAGTTTGTGGCATTTAAAAGCACATTGAGGGGCTTCCCTGGTGGTGCAGTGGTTGAGAGTCTGCCTGCCGATGCAGGGCACATGGGTTCGTGCCCCGGTCCGGGAAGATCCCACATGCCGCGGGGCGGCTGGGCCCGTGAGCCATGGCCGCTGAGCCTGTGCTCCGCAACGGGAGAGGCCACAACAGTGAGAGGCCCGCGTACCGCAAAAACAAACAAACAAACAAACAAAATTTATGAATGAATTGACATAAGGTCTGGAATTTGCCTTAAAATATTTGTTCCCTCCCACCCCACGAAGGAAAAACTGAGGGTTTTGATTGAAACAAGACTGGCAATGCGTAGATAATTGTTGAAGCTGATGTTGGGTACATGGTTACACTCTCTCTACTTTTGTGAATGTTTGGATTTTTTAAGAGGAAAAAATGTGACTAAAAGAAGGTGGCAAACCTACTGACATGATAAGTGACATACATGGTAAGAGCTCCAGGGAGAAGGGAGCCTTGTGGGTGCAGAGGGGTCAGGCGAGGCTTCCCGGAGGAGGTGGAAGCCTTTGGGTGAGGATTCTTTGTTACAAGTAACAGAAACCAACTTGAGTCAGTGTAAACAAAACAGAGGACTTCCTTATAAGGATCTGGGGGCCCGTGGGCAGCCCAAGGGCCAGATGTTGCCAGTGCTCAGGAAGGGACGGGGCAGGGATGGAAGACCACTGGGATCCCAGGCCACCTGTCTCTGTGTTGGGCCGCCTTGTCTTCCATGCTCTGAAGCTTGGCTTTCTCTGCTTTGTCCAGGGGCAGGAGGAAGGGCTCCCACCCCCACCGCAGCTCCCAGCAAGCATCACGTCCATCCCAGACACAGCCCAGGCCCAAGTCCCTGAGTATTCTAGCAAAACGTACCTGGAGCAAATAGTTGGTGGAGCTCCCTCCTGTAGGTGAAGGGAGGTAATTAAGGGGTTACTTTTGAGGTAACCCTTTCTCCCCCCTCCCCTCCAACAAACAAAAAAGACTAGAAGGATGGTAGAATAAATATGAATACAGAAGGCATCTGGATTAGAGACTAGCAAGAGGGAATGATTCAGAGACTATTGGGGAACAGCATGGATCCTCTTGGCACTGACGGGGTGGGGTGGGGGCTTGGGGAGGGCCCACATAGGTAGGAACCCCACCCAGCAGGACCTGATTCTCTCTGTTGCTTGTGTTTTTTCTCAAACAAATGTTAGCTCTTATTTTTCCCCCAAGCTTCAGAGACATTGAACTCTACATGCTGTGTATCTCATATGTAGTTCCTCTTATTTACTGAGCCCGTAGTACCTACCATCAAGTAGGAATTACTGTTCCCACCTGACAGCCAAGGAAACAGGCTTCAGGAGGCTCTGTAATTTGGCCTCCTGCAGGGTCACACAGCTCGTGCTGGTAGAGCTAGGTTTCAAATCCAGATCTGCCTAACCGCAGAGTTGGTGCTACCATTTCCACACCACACTGTGTACCTACTTAATGTAATTTTTGATGCCAGTTGATGGTAAGAATCAGTGGATGTTAGGGTTCTTGGTTGTTGGTGAACACGAATTAGCTCAAACAATAAAAGGGTTTTTTTGTTTTTGTTTTTTGGCTTAGCTCACCAAACCTCAGGAAGAATAAGAATGCAGCCTGGCCTTAGGGAAAGCTGGGTCCAAGCACTCAAATGCCATTAGCTGCTATACTTCAATTATGGTGTGCAGTCAGTTCTCTATACCTGCATCCTTGGATTCAACCAACCTGCAGATCGAAAATATTTGGGAAAAAATAATTCCAGAAAGTTCCAAAAGGCAAAACTTCATTTACATAGCATTTACTTTGTATTTATAACTATTTACATTGTATTGGGTATTGTAAGTAATCTAGAGATGATTTGAAGCATTCAAGAGGACGTGCATAGGTTATGTGCAAATACTGCATCATTTTATATAAGGAATTTGAGCATCTGCAGATTTCGGCATCCCCGGGGCTGGGCAGGGATGGGGGGTGGGGGGGAATGTCCTGAAACCTGCTAATTCTCTCTCATTTGTTTCTCTCTGATGTTGGCTTTATTCTCTCAGGCCAGCCGTCTCTACCACATGGGAACCACTGCCTCTGGCTTTAGTCTCATTATCAGGGAGGCAAGATCTTTTCCCAGCTTCTGTTAGAAAATCCTAAGGAAGGGCTCTAATTGGACTAATACTGGTCACATACCCAGACCCGCCAGATCACCATGCCAGGGGATGGGGGAATTGGGAGTGGCCCAGCTTGCGTCAGGGGACAGGGTTCCGATTGTCACGCTCCACCTGGAGCAGCTGGTTGGAGTCAGGGAGGAGCACTTCTCCCAGTTAGTGTATGTGGTGGGGAGGGTCCTTCTCAGTAGGTTACACAGGATGTTCCCGCTCCACTTAGCTTACATTTGTCCTTACCTGGCAAGAGCGAATGACTTCCTAGGCATTTCCTTTAGGGCCTGTCTCAAGCTAAGCTAGGAACGACTGGTGAGTGACCTTGACTTCACGGGTGAATCATGCTGACCCTGACCCAGGCACAAATGGCAATGCCTTACTTTGGTGCAGCTTGGGTCACCATAACTATGGTGATATTATTAGAAATTCTCTCCCACTTTTCCATTTAAAAATGAACAGATCTCCGACCTACCTCTACCGTTCCTTTTTCCATCTTTTTTTAAAATTTCCTCTCCTCCTGCTGAGCAAAATTAGCTTTCAGCAGGTCAAAGCAGGTTTTTAGCTAATTTCTCTTTCTTGAAGTACAGATGACAAGCATCCAAGTTAGCCAGTGTTGTTTTTCTGCCCACAGGTGGTTGATTGGCTTTGTGATAGACTGAATATCTGCTTGTCTCCTGAAGTCACCCACATAGTCTAGAAGGGGAAGTGTACTGCTCTAAGGCATGTTCTTTTAATGGGAAGGTTACTCTGTGGTCTTTGGCAAGTGGCTTCTACTTGAGCCTTAATTTCCATATCTATAATATAGGGCTGCTCTGCCATGCATTAGTATGGGTTCATTAGAAATGAGAGATCAGGGAATCCAGGATCCATAAACTCTTGCCTTTACTGCCCCCTTTTCCCTTTTCTTTTTCTTTTTCTTTTTTTTTTTTTGCGGTAAGCGGGCCTCTCACCGCTGCAGCCCCTCCCGTTGCAGAGCGCAGGCCCAGGGGCCACGGCCCACGGGTCCAGCCGCTCCGCGGCACGTGGGATCCTCCCGGACCGGGGCACGAACCTGTGTCCCCTGCATCGGCAGGCAGACTCCCAACCACTGTGCCACCAGGGAAGCCCCCATTTTCTTTTTCTCTCTCCCTTCTCTCCCTCTCCCTTTATTGTAACCCCTATACCTTTTGCTGTAGCTGTTGTTACTACCTGATTTCAAATTTGTGCTGATGAAAACCAAATCCTGAACTCTTGCAACATCATCTCTTGTTTAATGGTCAGCATTTGTGTGCCTTTTGGGTCAGGGATGAGCACTGCATTTGCAGACAGGGGTGCACAAAGGTAGAAAATGAAAGCATTTCAAAACTAATGAATCAGGGACTTCCCTGGTGGCGCAGTGGTTAAGAATCCGCCTGCCAATGCAGGGGACACGGGTTCGATCCCTGGTCCGGGAAGATCCCACATGTCTCGGAGCAGCTAAGCCTGTGCACCACAACTACTGAGCCTGTGCTCTAGAGCCCGTGAGTCACAACTACTGAGCCCACATGCCACAACTACTGAAGCCTGTGCACCCTAGAGCCCACGCACCACAACAAGAGAAGCCACCGCAATGAGAAGCCCACGCACCGCAACACAGACCAGCCCCCACTCGCCACAACTAGAGAAAGCCCACACGCAGCAACAAAGACCCAACGCAGCCAAAAATAAAAAGTTAAAAAGAAAGAACAAAAAAAACCTACTGAATCTTGGGAGGGAAGCAGAAATTGAAATGCAGTTGCTGGACGTGGTTGCAAAACTCTTGAAAGCGGAGAGATAAAAATAGCTGCTTGTTAGGACCTGGCACACGTGCTCCGAAGGCTCACTGTTTGAACTCACTTGTTCATCAGGAGGTGGGAAACAGCCTCTAGTTCCTGCTGTCAGCACGTCTCTTGCAGTTAAACTTGTCAAGGAGGAGGATAATGAGCTGGAGCTGAGAAGGAAGCGCTTTGCTCACTAAACTGGAGCTCAGAATTATTTTCTCTCACAACCAGATTTTAAGGATTTCAGCCTACCCCACGTCAGCTCCTATTCCCAGATAAAGCTTGTTTCATTGGTAATGTGAGTGACCCCCCCGCCTGCTTCCCAGCCACAACTTTTTAAAAAATTGAGATACAGTTGACATATAACGTTGTCGTAGTTTCAGATATAGAACATAATGGTTTGATATACGTGTATATTGTGAAGTGATTGGCCACAAGAAGTCTAGTTAACATCCATCACCTTACATAGTTACAATTTGTTTCTTGTGATGAGAACCTTTAAGATCTACTCTCTTAGCAACTTTCAAGTATACAACACAGTATTGTTAACTGTAGTCACCGTGCTGTGCATTGCGTCTCTAGGGCTTATTCATCTTATAACTGGAGGTTTGTGCCTTCTGACCACCTTCACCCACAACTTAGTAATGGCTTTTCTGAAACTTCGGAGTACAACCCACTGTGGTTTGCCATTTGTTCTGTTGTTTAGACCCAGATTAGCTAGCCTCTGGATAAACAATCTATGGCTTCTACTCTGGCCTCTGCCATTACCTTACTTTGTGACTTTGACAGATAACTCCCAGACTCTGGGCCTCAGTGTTTCTCGTCTGTGCACAGGGGTTAATAATGCTTACTTCACACCATTGTTGTGAGGATTAAAGAAGACAATATATTTAAAAGGCCTGGCATAGTAGGTGCTCAGTGAACCAGAGCTGTTGTGGTGTGTTCCGAGGTTGGCTGGCTTCTAATTTGTTGAGTTCTGTCTCCCCTGGTGGTGGCAGCCTGGACAGGGGCAGGGACCTGTCCTTTTTACTCATAGCTCAGTGCAGGCACTTTACTAGTGTTTATAGAATAAACAGGTGACCCTGCTGAGTTCTTTAATCCAAAGAGGAGTAGAAAATGCTTAGAAGTCGGGGCTTCCCTGGTGGCTCAGTGGTTAAGAATCCGCCTGCCAGTGCAGAGGACACGGGTTCGAGCCCTGGTCCGGGAAGATCCCACATGCCACGGAGCAACTAAGCCCGTGTGCCACTACTGAGCCTGCGCTCTGGAGCCCGTGAGCCACAACTACTGAAGCCCACGCGCCTGGAGCCCGTGCTCCGCAACAAGAGAAGCCACCGCAATGAGAAGCCCGTGCACCGCGACAAAGAGCAGTCCCCGCTCGCCCCAACTAGAGAAAGCCCACGCGCAGCAACAAAGACCCAACGCAGCCAAAAATAAATAAATAAATAAATTTAAAAAAGAAAGAAAATGCTCAGACGTCAAGTTAATATCATGTGCTCATGGGGGAAATATCAGGAGGCTTTGAATAGTGGTTATTTCTGGTGTAGAAAATATCAGAGAAGAAAATACTTTCTTCCACTTAGTTTTTTCATAACACCTCCTTAATCATTTTTGAAGAAGGAGGGTTTATCCGTCTTTGTTGCTGCAGAGCCGGGGCAGGATCTGGGTCTCAGACCTTAGCATCTTGTAGGTTTCCTAGGGAAGCTTGTCAGCCTGGGAGCTCAGAGAGCGGTGGGTGCTTGCTGCGGAATACAGAGTGTCCCACCACACGCTGGGGCTCCTCCCAGCCTCACTCTCCTAGTATTGGAGGGTCAGAAAGAGGACCCAAGGCCTGAAGAGGCCTCGGGGAGTAGAGAGGGCTTGCGCCTGTGATGTGAACAATGTTTGAGGTTGCTGCTAGGGAAGATGTGGCAGGAAAAGTCCGATTAAACCTCCCAGGGCTCCAAAGCAGGGCAGTATTCCATGCTGGGAAGGGCACTCAAAAGAACCAGGCGCCTGGATGTAGAGGTGAATGGGTGGGTGGGAAAGGAGGAGGTTTTAGGGGTGGGGACCAGCACAGAGAGGCAGGCGAGCCCCAGCCTGGGGAAGGTGGAGACGTGCTGCAGCAAGAAGTTGCAGAAGTGAGCAGGACAGCGGGCTTGGAAGGGCAGGCTGAGGGGCCTGGACTGTACTGCGAGGCAGGCTCTGTGCGGGGGGCTGTCCCACGGGAGGAGTGCCGGTCACTGTGCAAGACAGGCTGGGGGAGGAGTTGCTGGGCATGGGAGCAGAGGAAGGAGAGGCGGTGACTGTGGGAAGCAAATGCAGGAGGCTGACAGTTGGAGGAAACAATCTCTCTGGCCTTATCTGACCTCTTTTCTGCCCGTAGAGAAGAGCCCGACTTGGCCGGGGCTGCCGGGAAGGAGCATGTCCTGGCCTGGCTGCTCTGGCCACACGCTCTGGAGTGGAGTGGAGTGCCCAGGTCTCCAAGCAACTTCTTGTCAGGCCTTCAGGGTCACCAGGAGGGGCCCTGTGTGTGCATCTGCCTTCCAGGATGGATGTGGTCCAAGCAGGGAGACCCCCCCTGAGGGTTTCCCTCTGCTCCACTCTGGCCCCCACCCGCATGGATCTCTGCAGCCTCCCAGGCAGCGAAGTTCCCTGGGGCAGGTGGCGGAAGCAGGAGCCACAGCCAGGGAGGGAGGAAAGTGGCGTTATATAAGTCTGCAAAAAAGGAGGCTGGCTTGCCATGTGACTAGAAATCAGATACAAGGACAGTCACAGAGGCAGTGCAGCAGCTCCGGAGCAGCAGTTGTGGCCTGGAGAGTGGTGTCTGAGCAGCAGTGGGGAGTGAGGGAGTGGGTGTCTGGTGCTGTGAACTGCCTGTCTTAGAGGGCAACCCGTGAAAGAATCATTTTTTGTGATCCTGTAACGTGTGTGCTATTTAAATGCCCACAGTTCATTCGATTGATCCTGGTCTCCATCTGGTGAGGTTGCGAGAGCTGGGATTGTTATCACTGCTTTACTGATACGCAGACCACAGACTACAGAAGTGAAGGGACTTGCTGAAGGCTGCACGTAGAGCAGGCGGCAGGGCCAGGATTTGAATACAGGTCCCCTGTCTCTGTAGCCAGTGCCACTCTTTTGCTTTATAACAAGGCCTAGCAGGTCAATTCTAAACCGGCCATGGGAACATTGGAAGGTGAGGGAGCTCAGCGCTTCGTGGTCCAGTTGCAGGAAGGAAAGGCTGGGACGTTCTTCGGTGGAGGGAGGGACTCATGTTGGGGCGCCTCCCTGTGCCCAGCTCTCCCGGCTCCGGCCTGTTACTCAGCCTCACTTCGCACACACTGAACACCGGCCCCCAGGGTCAGGCATCTGTCCTCTGTTGGAGAAGGGTCTCGGTGCTGTGGAGACGAGGACCAGGGGCTCCTCGGCGGGAAGTGTTTGTCGGGGCCGGTCCTAATCCCAGGCTTGGGAAGAAACAAAGGAAAAGTTCGTTCCTGAGCCCCTGAAGTTTATAACCTCCCTGTGTGTTTGAAATAATTCTCCAGGAGGCCGAACGGTTCACCGCGTGACTTCCCCCAGGTCAGTGCTCCAGGGCCGTCCCTGCACACAGGCCTTCCCTCATCTCCCTGTCGCAGCCACAGCTCCCTCACTGTCTGGGCTCTTACCAGGTTTTGTTACTATTTTCTTCATGGACTTGAGACCACCTGACGCTGCACATTGGTTTGTTGGTTTGCTTAGTCTGTCTCCTCACACTAAAGTGTAAGCTTTGTGACAGTGGGAACTGGGTTAGTTTGCTGGCTGTTGTGTCCCAGGTACGTGCGTGGTGCCGGCATGTGGCAGGAGCTCAGTGGACACGGGAATGAGTGATGTGGCAGCAGGGAGGGTGGGGAGTGGACAGGTCCAGGCATCACAAGGTCTGAGTTCTGGTTCCTGTTCTATCCAGTTTTTGCTGTGTGACCTCAGACGAGTTCCTGGATCCCTTTGGGCTGTAGGCTTTTCGTCTCCACCATGAAGGGGAGGAACCAGATGCCCTGTAAGGCTCTTTCTGACGCCTGTGTTCTGAGAGTCTCTATATGAGAGACACGGGAGGTTGCCAAGGGCTTTGGAAAGATCTCGCATCCTGTGCTGTCGTGTCTTGTGACACGTTGAGGGCTGGGTCTTAGAAAGACAGTACCCATGGTGCTGATTGTGTGCATGTGTACGTGGTGAGTTTATCTCCATTCATTCACAGGCATTTTGGAGCACCTCCTATGTACCAGGTATCGTCCTAGCTCTGCAGTTACAGGGGCGAGGGAGATAGCCAACATCCCTGCCCTGGTGGAGCCTGTGGTGGGTGGAGAGAGGCTAGAGCTGGCTGGGGCCTGTGGTTAGGACCTGACCCAGGCTGGGGATGATGAGGAGCTGGGTGGAGGTAGGCAGGTGAAGGACTTACTGGGATATGAGAGGGTGATTTTTTTTTTTTTTAGTTTACGCTTGGAAAGATACTTAAATGGATCTGTTAGAATCTGTTTAAGGATAAATAAACACATTCATATGCGTATTGAAGGGGAAAATAATAAAATGTTAATAGTGGCTCTGGTAGGTTGGAATTATGGGGGTTTCATTTTTTTCCTCTGGTTCTCCAGATGTCCTATATAGTGTCTGTATTACTTCCGTCAAAGATTCCCTGGCAGGGTTTACGATTTTGCTCCTGGGTTTGGCCTGCTCTTGAGCCGGCCTCATTGTTTGCTTTGCTGATGTCTGTCCACAAAGCCCTGGGGACCTTTACCAAGTCTCAGTAAGTGAGAATCCTTGGCTCTGCTCTGCCTGCTTCACGGGGCAGTTGTTTGAATCAGAGGACATGGTAGAAGAAAAACATTTGGAAATTCACCTCTTGGCAAAGGGAAGAGCCAGTGGACTAATATTGGTGATGGGAGCCAGGGCGGGCCGCGGGGCTGGTCCGAGTGCAGGGAAGGGGAATGGGGCTGGTGCTGGGGGCACTGCCTTCACCCTGAGGAGCGGCTTTCAGGCCTCCCTAGTTCTCTGGCCTTGGTAGCAAGAGACTCTCCCTGACTAACAGGTAGGTGCAGTTGAGCAGGCTGTTAGGGATGTGACTTCAGTGAAAGAGAATCAAAAGCTGGCTCCCAGCCCCTGGCACACACATTTATAAAACCCACATGCTTTGTGCATGAGGTCGATAATAGGAGTTCCGCCACCACAGCAACACACAGCTCTAACCACCACCAGCCCCTCCCATCAGGAAGCCTGCACAGGCCTCTTGGATAGCCTCATCCACCAGAGGGCAGACAGAAGAGGCAAGAAGGTCTACAATCCTGCAGCCTGTGGAATGAAAACCACATTCACAGAAAGATAAACAAAAAGAAAATGCGGAGGAGTATGTACCGGATGAAGTCACAAGATGGAACCCCAGAGGGACAACTGAATGAAGTGGAGATAGGCAACCTTCCAAGAAAGAATTCAGAATAATGATGGTGAAGATGATCCGGGACCTCGGAAAGAAATGGAGGCGGGGATCCAGAAGATGCAAGAAATGATTGGCGAGGACCTGGGGGAATTAAAGAACAAACAGACAGAGATGAACAATGCAGTGACTGGAAAGAAAAATACACTGGAGGGAATCAATAGCAGAATAACTGAGTCAGAAAAATGGATGGGTGACCTGGAAGACAGAATGGTGGAATTCACTGCCATGGAACAGAATAAAGAAAAAGGAAAGGAGAGAAGTGAAGACAGCCTAAGAGACATCTGGGACAACATTAAGCGCACCAATATTTGCATTATAGGGGTCCCAGAAGGAGAAGAGAGAGAGAGGGGACCCGAGAAAATATTTGAAGAGATTATAGTTAAAAATTTCCCTCACATGGGAAAGGAAATAGCCACCCAAGTCCAGGAAGTGCAGAGAGTCCCAGACAGGATAATCCCAAGGAGAAACACACAGAGATACATAGTAATCAAACGGACAAAAATTTAAGACAAAGAGATTATTGAAAGCAGCGAGGGAAAAGCGACAAATGGCATACAAGGGAACTCACATAAGGTTAACAGCTGATTTCTCAGCAGAAACTCTACAAGCCAGAAGGGAGTGGCACAATATATTTAAATGGAAGAAAGGGAAAAACCTACAGCCAAGGTTACTCTACCCAGCAAGGACCTCATTCAGGTTCGACAGAAAAATCAAAAGCTTTACAGACAAGCAAAAGCTAAGAGAATTCAGCACCACCAAATCATCTCTACAGCAAATGCTAAAGGAACTTCTCTACGTGGGAAACACAAGAGAATAAAAGGACCTGCAAAAACAAACTCAAAACAATTAAGAAAGTGGTAACATGAACATACATAATGATAATTACCTTAAATGTGAATGGATTAAATGCTCCAACGCAGAGACACAGGCTCGCTGAATGGAAACAAAAAAAAAAGACCCATATATATGCTGTCTACAAGAGACCCACTTCAGACCTAGGGACACATACAGACTGAAAGTGAGGGGATGGAAGAAGATATTCCATGCAAATGGAAATCAAAAGAAAGCTAGAGTAGCAATACTCGTATCAGATAAAATAGAATCTAAAATAAAGAATGTTACAAGAGACAAGGAAGAACACTACATAATGATCAAGGGATCAATCCAAGAAGAAGATATAACAATTATAAATATATATGCACCCAAGATAGGAGCCCCTCAATACATAAGGCAACTGCTAACAGCTATAAAAGAGGAAATCGACAATAACACAATAATAGTGGGGGACTTTAACACCTCACTTACACAAATGGACAGGTCATCCAGACAGAAAATTAATAAGGAAACACAAGCTTTAAATGACACAATTGACCAGATAGATTTAAGTGATATTTATAGGACATTCCGCAAAAAAATAAAAAAATAATAGGAGTTCCTGCCTCCATCCCATCCTCCTTTAGTCTTTGGTCTGTAGCCTCAGCAAGCATCCAGGTCTTATTATGTCTTCCTACCTTATGATCCGGCGGCAGATATTGTGTCTTGCCAACAGGGGCAGTTGAAACAACAGAGCTTGAAATCTTGATTATTCATGGTAACTGACTCCTTCCTGTGGGTCATCTGGCCCAGTCTGGATTCTCAAAGAGTGGAAAACACTGGCTTTTTGTCCCGCTTTTACAGCAGCTTGTCATTCCTCTGCTGACAGCCCTTCCTCGAACCCTGAACGAAGGGCAATAAGGGGCCTTGGTGTCCAGTGCTCCTAAGCCAGGGCTGGCTCTGTGATGGGGGCTGGGGTGTGTCGTGGCATTCGTGGTCAGGGCTGGTCTGTCTGGGGAGCGCTGACCTTCCCCTTCCCAACCTACCTGTGTCAATTCTCTACTTGTCTGTTTTCTTTTCCCTACAGATGTCAAGCCTTCCAACATCCTAGTGAACTCCCGTGGGGAGATCAAGCTCTGTGACTTTGGGGTCAGCGGGCAGCTCATCGACTCCATGGCCAACTCCTTCGTGGGCACAAGGTCCTACATGTCGGTATGAGCACTTCGTTCCATTTTTCCAGCTTCTTATCTGATCAGGAATAGAAGCCAAGTGGGTGCCTTCCCCTACGGAGCCAGACCCTTGTGCTTGGGTGATGGGGGTGGGTGAGAAAGAACGAGGGATGAGGCATTGTGGTCCCCTCCCAGAGGAGATCAAAGTCTGATGGGGAGATGGTCTTGGCCTTTCACAGGCCTTGGAGCATGGTTGGGGCCCTGGGGCCCTGACTCAGTGGAAGAGATAGTAGGATCACAGCTTCAGCTCTCACTGGCACTTGGATGTTTCCCAGAGCTTGGCTTCCATTCTGAAGACATTGAGCTCCAGCTACCCTCAGGACCTCTGCCTGATCGTCTTCAGACGCTCAGACTGACATGCCCAGACATGCCCCCACCCCACATTGCCCCACCATTTCCATTAGCAGTAAATGGCATCACTGTTTCCTTAGTTTTTCAAGGTAGAAACCTGAGCATCAGCCTTTAACCTCTCTTCCCAGCTCCCCATCCTTTTAGCATCTAGCAACCCCCAACTCCTGTGAGTCTATTCAGAATTGTCTCCCCAGTCCAGCCTCTTCTCTCCCTCCTCACTGCATGTCTCCCAGTTACCTGCCCATCTAACACCTACCTGGTGTTTCCTGCTTCTAGCCCTGCTGGCTTCCACTGAGCCCAGGAGTGACATTGGCATGTTCTTTTGCTTCCGCCATACAACCAGCTCCCTGGGGGACAGGGATAGGGCCGGAGGTGTCTCTGTTGTCCCAAGGGTCTGGTTTGGCTCCTGGCACGCTGTAGATGTTCAGGGAATTCTTGGCAAGTGAGTGAATGTTTGGTTGACTGAATGGGTGAGTAAATGGCTAACACGCTCGTGAGTACGATTCAGAAAGGGGAAATGTGGCTCTGGGTGAGTGCTGGCCAGGGCAGAGTAGAGGAGCATTAGTTGGAGTGAGTGGGAGGCCTTCGCGGAAGTGGAAGGAGGGGCCGACACGGGGGCTCAGGGCATCTTAGCGCGTTGTGTTTTCTGTACACTCTTCAAGGACTTTCACATCCTGGAGTGGTGATCCTCTGATCTATATGGTTGTCCCGTGAAGTAAAGATTAGTGTACCCATTTTAGAGACGAGGAAACGTAGACTCGGGGAGGTGAAGTGACCTGCCCACTTCACCTTGCAGAGCCGGCGTTGAAAGCCGGGCTTCCTTGCCGGTCAGTCCCCCTTCGCACTGCAGGCTCTCACTTGCCTCTTAGGTAAGATTCGGCAGCTGCTCCTGGCCGCCCTGTGTGGAAGGTCCTGCTCACACCCTCATTCCTTCTTGTCTGTCCCCCGCCCACACTGGCTCCAGCCACTGGTAACATGACTTACCTGGCGCTGACCCACATCGCCACCCCCTCCATTCCAGTGGCTAAAGGCATGAAGCCCATCAGCTCTTCAGCTTCTTCCATAAATGTCTAAAAACTGAGCAGCTAGCACCCTGGGCTACTCAGCTGCCATCTATCGAGTTCAAAATCGATGAATAGGCCCTGGAACTTACATTGATCCAGGGTTTACTGGTTTGGGTTTTTGTGGTTACATGGTCAGTTCCAAAATAGTTCAGTGTTGGGGTTAGTGAAAAATCCTATGGGTGAAATGAATTTGATGTCTAAATAAGTGCACGACGGTCAGAATAAAGATTTTTTTTTTTGGTAGGGTTCTTGAAATACATGTACTATTTCAATGAATGCTCAGTAAAAATAATGCTTTGTATAGCACTATATATAATATTTCTTTCTCTTTGACTATTCTCACCAATAACAACTCATATTTGCATAACATTTTGCAACATCTAACATACATTTTCATTTGATTTGACCTTTCCAGTGCCCTAGTTAGTAGAGCAGGTATTTTGTTATGTTGTTACTATCATCATTAGCCCCATTTTGTTATGTTGTTAGTCCCATTTCATTAGCCCCAGGAAACTGAGGCTCAGGATCACCTAGCTTGTAAGTCCCAGACTTGGGACTTGAACCCAGATCCTTTGCCTTTTCTACTCTTCGATGTTGCCCAAGAACAGTGAGTTAGTGGCAAAGCTGGTCTTAGAACTCAGCTTTCCTTACTCTCAAGGCCAGTGTTCTTTCTACCCACTGATTCATGACCCATGACCCTTACTCTCAAGGCCAGTGTTCTTTCTACCCATTCATTCATGACCCATGTTCCAGAAGCTTCATGTTTTTGGACTCAGGACTCAAGATGAGCCTCTCATGCTGGGCTTTGGATAAGCTGTCCTGCACATGCAAGACAGTGATGAGGATGAGCAAAGCTGGAGCCACAGCTGAAGCTTAGCCAGGGCCCAGCTGGGTAGGATGCTGTTAGTTCAGGGCAGGTTATAGGGGAGACAGGAGTTAGGGGTCAGACCCACGGGAGCCAGGTAGGATTTGGTAGATACAGTATTTGGGGGCAGGTGGGAAGCCAAATTAAAGAGGTTAGTGGAGGTCCTGAAACAGGATGTGAGCTCTGGAGAGGAAGGGGCAGAAGAAGATAAAATGCATCAGTGGACCCAGGGCTGGGACCAAGCAGGGCAGCCCTGCACTCTCTTGCAGTGCAAGCAAGCCTCAAAGGGGCAGGAAGCCCCAGGTATTCATGAGGACTCACCCATCCCTCTTCTGCGTGGGCCAAGCTAGCTCACAGGTGATAAATGTGTCTGTCTCTCCTGCAGCCAGAAAGACTCCAGGGGACTCATTACTCGGTGCAGTCGGACATCTGGAGCATGGGGCTCTCTCTGGTTGAGATGGCGGTCGGGAGGTATCCCATCCCTCCTCCAGATGCCAAGGAGCTGGAGCTGGTGTTTGGGTGCCAGGTGGAGGGAGATGCGGCTGAGACACCGCCCCGGCCAAGGACTCCCGGAAGGCCCCTCAGCTGTGAGTGGCCTGGTGTGGCCCCAGCTTGGCCTGTGGGTGGTCTTTTGCTGTCAGGGGTTTCTGGAGGGCTGATTCTCTGTCTCTGGAGCCAGGCTGGGGCATGGGTCTCCAGGTGTAGGAAATTATTATTACCAACAACTTCCTACCATTTGTTGAGTGCCCACTGTGTTCCTGGTACTGCGCCTAGTATTTTTTATATATTATCTAATTTTAAAAATCATGACTTTGTTTTAGGTAGATTTTTTTTAAAAATTGAGATAAAATTAACATAACATAAACCGCACATTTTAAAATGTACAGTTCAGTGGGTTTTAGTATATTCCTCCATGTTGTACAACCATCCCACTGTGTAATTCAAGAACATTTCCATCATCCCAGAAAGAAACCATCTCCATTAGCAATCACTCCCAGCTGCCCCACCCAGACCCCCGGGCAACCACCAGTCTACTTTCCATCTCCATAGATTTGCCTGGCGTTGTCTAATTTTAATAGCAGTCGTGTGTGAGCACTACTCAAATTTCCATTTTAGATGTGAGGAAACTGAGGCACAGAGTGCTGGACTCGCCACATGCATTTATTTGTAAGTGGCCAAGTCTGACTCTGAGGTGGTAAGCACTGTGTAGCACTGCCTGCCTTTCTGAACTGTGAAGGAAACCTGGTATGGGAAGATCCTGGCCCAGCTATCATCTTCTGATGTAGCTCCTGCTAGGACATTCCTGTCCGACCAGGGAGACCTGGTCTTTACCTCCATGAGGCCCACATGGGAGAGGGCATGTATGAAAGGAAAAACAGGAGGGGGCGGGGTAGCCGATGGCGGGTTGTTGCAGGGGCTGGTGGCTGTGGCCCCGGAGAGCCAAGAGGAAGAGACCCAAGTTCAGGGAAAATGAAAACTAAATAACTCTAAAGGATTTAGTTTTTATCTCATTTGCTCCTCTTTCAGTGTAGGGAAGGGGAGAAAGGCGGACATAATTTTTACCCATCTCTACAAAACTCAAAACGAGGCTCAGTGGTCAGCTGATTTACCTAAGGTCACAAAGCTTGGATGTGGCAGAGCCCAGACTCCAACCCTGGTCAGCTGACTCCATGGCTTTGGCTGGTCCCCTCTGCGTTCAGGCCTTATCTGTGGCTCTTCTGTCTCTATCGTCCACGACTCTGTTCGAGTCACTAGGGTCCATGCCCACCCCTAGCCTCATATTGGCAAATAACCTTCTGTTTCTGAGAAGTGTTTTCTTTTCTCTTTTTATAAAATCTGTAGCTTATGGAATGGACAGCCGACCTCCCATGGCAATTTTTGAGTTGTTGGATTACATAGTCAATGAGGTAAGGTACTGCATGGCTTTTGGAATTTATTTGCTCCTCCTAAGAAAAAAACTCACAGTTGATTTGTCTGGGAAACCTCTGAACTGTTCCCACAGTGTGGGCTGCCTGGGCTTCAAGATTTGTGTGTCCTGGTTTGTGCATCATGATCCTGGAATTGAGTGGCTGGTTTAGAGGCTGCAGAAGTCCCTTCCCCAGGAACGTCTTCATGCGGCTCTGAGTCCCTCCTCCTCTCTCAGATTCAGGAGCCGCCCCCTGCCCATTTCCATTCTCATCCTTCGTTCACCAGGCATTTCCTTCTTTTCACCTAGCATTTCTTGTGCACTTGCTATGTGCTGAGCACTGTGGGGTGGCGGTAGGAGTGACATGGGGATCCACAAATGGAAAAACAGTCTCAGGTCTTAAAGACTGTTAGATTGTGTAGGGGAGGCAAGGTAAATGCATGTGTAACTGCAATATATGGTTTTCTCCATATAAAGCAATGAACATAAAAAGTGACAGTGCAGAAAGAGATATGGAAAATATCCACTATTAGTTGTGTGAAAAAAGCAGATTATAAAATAGTATGTATACCATGATTGGTTCTTTAAAGAAATCTATGTACGCATGTATGTGCACATAAAGCCTGGAAAGTAATATGATATAGTGATTATCTTGAAGTGATGGAATAACAGGTGATTCGATTGCTGTTGGCTAACTTTAATACAAAGAAGATATATTATTTGTGAAATATGTACACCAGTATGTCTAAAACCAGACCCCCAAAGGCTCAGATAGGTCCCCTTGTTCATTACAAACTCAGCGGGGAAAATCCTGGCTCACCCCAGCAGTTAAAAAATCACTGTCACTGGTTCACAGTCTACTGGAGAGCTTAGTTCAGCCCTCTTTACTGCCTGGCTGCACAGCTTTATGCTAAGCACTGTGGGACACAGCAAGTTCGGGATCTGATCCAGGCTGCTTAAGGACTCAAGGAAGGCAGAATGTGTTGCATTTGTGTTAGGAAAGCCATCCTCTCCTGCTGGGACCTAAACTGGGTCGTGCTGGGTGGGAGCCACATTAAGGGAAGGGATGGCTGAGGTCAAATCGTTGCCAGTCACCTAGTGTGCACCGATTTCTTAGATATTTTCACATTCATTTTCCTACTGAGTGCTCCAAGCACTGCTCAGGTGGGCCAGGTTGGTTTTGTTATCCTTTTCATACAGCTAAGGAAACAGGCTCCAAGATGAAAAGCAGCTCAGGCCCGTCCCCCCTAGCGCTCTTCCTTCCTTCCCACCTTCTCCTCTTAGCCCCCATCCTACCTCCCAGGAGGCTGGGCTGCACAGTGGTGACAGGTGGCCTGCACCTCACACTCTGCTGGCACACAGCCCCTCCCTTGCCTGGCCTCTCCCTTGAATAGTCCCTTCGTCCCCCCTCAGCACCGTGGGCCCCAAAAGCTGGGCTTTAGGCCATGACCTGGGATCAGGCTTATTCACCTGCTGTTCTGATAAGGCGTTCAGGGGAAGAGGACTAGGCTGGACTCCTCTGGTAATGTTAGTGTTTGATTTTTAGTCTCCAATCACCTGGTGACTTGGGTTACACATCAGAGCAGTGTCTGGGAGTCAGCTCACAAGGAAGCTGCACAGAACTCCAGTACGGGTCACAAGAAGGGTGGGGGGCTGTGTGGTGCATGAGCAGGGTGCCCCAGGGCCTTGCCCTGTGTGATCTCCACCATACACCCTGGAAAGACGAGGGCTACTGCCAGTGTGCTTGCTCTGATACCTGCAAACACCCTCATTCCTGCAGTGAGTGTGTAGGTAACATTCTTCCAGACCCAGCTCTCTGCCAGTTAATGTTTTTTTAACCTTTGTGTGCTCCTTCAGAGCTCAGGAGGGGTAAACATTTTATTATTTAGCCAGCCTTACAGGTGCTGTCCGGGCTGGGCTATGCCTAGTGGTTTGCACACCCCCTAGCTGCTGTTCCTGGTAATTGATGGTTCTGTTTCCCTGCCACACTCCAAGATGTAGTGGTAGAGCCTCCGAGCTAAAAAGGGCCCCGGGGATTGTTAAGCCCAACCTCCTCGTTTCACAGAAGGGTCGTCTGAGGCTCAGAGAGGAACAGTGATTTATTCAGTCACTAGACAAGTGAGTGCTCAGAACACTGACCTGGCCCCAGTTCTGACTGGTTTGAGATTGATGGTTCCAACAGGGTAACCCGGTAGCAGCCATTGGCCTCTCACCCGTGCCTTTCATTGACTGGATAAGGGCAGCACTGCCCAGAGGTGGGAGTGGGGAAGGGAGAGATGGGTGGAGCAGGACACCGGGCATTTCTTATGTCTTCACATGTACTGCAGCCTCCTCCAAAATTGCCCAGTGGAGTATTCGGTCTGGAATTTCAAGATTTTGTGAATAAATGGTAAGTCACCTCCTGTTCTCTGAAAGTACTTTGGTTTTGTCAGGCTCCGCATCCATCTTGAAGAGCACAGCTTTGCCTTTTACCCTTCAGCTGCTGCCCTTCATCCAGAGTGCTAGGACGTTGGTGACCTATCTGACTCTAGCAGTGGGCAAAACAGCTGCTGCGCTCAGCACTTACTGTAAAGGGACTGGCATATTGCCTTTTGGCCTTAGTTTAATTCAACAAGCGTTTATTAACCTGCTGTGGGTGTTGACACTCTGCTAAGAACAGGAAGGTGGGTAAGGCTTAGGCACTCTTCCTCAGAGCCTATGGGGTGTGGGGAGGACGGGCATGCATGCACATGTAAGTAATCTGAATTAGAACCAGTGCCAAGCAAGAGCTCTCACACTCTTTCTTCCTTTAAGCTTAATAAAAAACCCTGCAGAGAGAGCAGATTTGAAGCAACTCATGGTAAGTCATTTATTTCAGATTCTTACACTGCCACCTGCTTACTCATTTGTTCTCCTCTGTCAGTCATCTATCCAGTACTTCCAGAGCCCTTACCCTGCTCTGCCTTGACCACTGTAGTCCAGCTGATCAGGGGCCTGCAGGATACCCAGCATATCTCCTCTGTCCTCCTATCAGTTTAATGGAAAAGCCGGGATGACCCTGCAGCCAGCGGGAGTCCAGGGAAAAGGGCCAGCCCACCCCTGCAAGGGGACAGGGCCTTTTTGTAGTACTATCTTTGATTCAGTCCCCTCACCAAGTAACTTTGTCTCCTACATGGTAGTGGTGGTGGTAGGAGGAGGAGTGGGATACTGAATGTCTGAACTCACATGCCATGTAGAGCCTGGTCAGCGTAACATGCGCTTTCAAGTTCATCAGTTCCTTTGCTCCTTTAACAACGCTGCGAGGCACTGCAGGCAGAGCTGCTGTCTCCATTTGAGAGAGAGCGGGCTTGGGGAAGGGTAAGACCAGCAGAGCCAGGGGGTTGGGCCTGCAACTGGCCAAGGGCAGGCTCCCAGAGCACCTTCCAAATGTAGCACAACCTCCAGACCCAGGATTCTTGAATTGTCCTCCTTGGTTTTTAAATACACTTTCTGTCCATCTCCTCACACACAGGTTCATGCTTTTATCAAGAGATCTGATGCTGAAGAAGTGGATTTTGCAGGTTGGCTCTGCTCCACCATCGGCCTTAACCAGCCCAGCACACCCACCCACGTGGCTGGCATCTAAGCACTGGGGAAGAGCCGAGTCCCCTGCCCAGCAGCATGCCATGTTGCTTCTGGGCCTCCTTCCCATGCCTGTCTCTGTTCAGATGTGCATTTTACCTATGACAAAGGATGAAGAACACAGCATGTGCCAAAATTCTACTCGTGTCATTTTCAATATTTTCATCTTTATTCTTATTACTATCGTTATTCCCGAGTGGACTGGCTTTGTGCTTGGGGCTATTTTTGTGTATGCTGATGATCAAAACGTGCAATGTTGAACTACAGTGAAACTTTGGTGACTGTGGGTCGTCCTTCTTACTGAAAACTGCACTGCTCTCCCACACCGTGACTGGCTGGCTGCCTGTGTTTTCGGGATTCTTTGACACTTGGTGGTACTTCATTCTTGCCAGGCTTACCTTCTTTCCAATTGAGTAGGAAGGGGCCTTGTAAGATCCTTCACAGGCAGTGCATGTGAAGCATGCTTTGCTGCTATGAAAATGAGCATCAGAGAGAGTATATCATGTTATTTCATTATGTTTTTGCTTTTGGTGTAGAATTCAGCAGTTTCCATCAAAATCTAGCCAGAGCCCTTCACTGCCATGATAGCTGGGGCTTCACCAGTCTGTCTACTGTGATGATCTGTAGACTTCTGGTTGTATTTCTGTATTTATTTTTAAATATACCCTGTGGGATATTTAGTGCTATGTCTCTTTAAGTTTGGATTAGTGTTTCTAAAATGGTGGAGTTACTCTGAATGTTACGAATGGATCAAGGCATTAACATGTATGAGATTTATCTTTCCCCGAATCCAAGTACTGATGCTATTGTAAACAACAGTGTGTATAGTGCCTAAAAACTGTATGGAAATCCTTTTACCATTTTAATCCAGACGTTTAACAAATCTAATCTCTTATTCTAATAAATATACTATCAATTCAAAGGGTGAAAGATATTTCTGCTTTTGTGGAGGGATTTTCAATATCTGTAGTGCATAAGAAATCAAGGCATTTAGCAGCCACACATTACTGAGTGGGAAAAGGCAAAGACAGGAAGGAGGCTGGAAGGCGGAAATACCACACTGAGGACAAGTTGAGTGCTTTGGACTAATGCGGCTTCCTGTAATTCTAATCTTTGGACTTTGTCCAGTTCTTCTCAGCAAGCACCCTTATCTTTCAACCACTTTTCCTGTGGACCTGTGAAAAGATGCCACTGATTCCTTCCGTCTTTTTATACAAGGGAAAAACAGTAGGTGGGGGTAGGATTGGGGGGCGGCCGGTGCCTGACTGGCACTGGAGCCTCCACCCGGGACTGTGCCGTGCTGCTATGCTCCACTGAGCAATGGCTTCCCTTCTCTCTCCAGTTACACCTGAGACACTTTCCTGGAGAGGAAACAAGTGCCTGGCCCTGGGTTTGTCCTGACTGGGGGGCGGCAGTGAAGCCACAGAAAATGAAGCTGTGTCTCAATTGGCTACCTTTCTTTCTTTGAACAGTAACTTCTGAGATTTAGGTTATATGTGAGGCTGCCTTCCCTCATTTTCTTCGAGAGCAGGTGACAGAAAACCAAAATAAATATATATTTAACAATAAAAGACCTATTTCGTTTTCAAATTAAAAAACAGAACTTAGGTAAATCTCCTGAGTAGGTAGTTCCACTCTAGATCTACCAGAGCCTGAGATACAACCAGGATTTTAAAAACTGGTCAGTGCTATATATACACAGCTGCCTCAGCCAGTCATTTATTTCTTCTCACTGCGAGGCTAACATCCGTTCTAGGTCAACAGCCTAACTTACATGTTTTCAATACACAAACATTCAGACAAGGTTTAAGACCCACACCCTACTCACACCCAGGGTCTTTTCCTAACAGAGAGGATGTCACCACCACTGAGAATGTCTCAAAGTGTGCCAACTAATGAATGGGGCAACCTGGTGTCTAAAACCTGGATCTGAACACTTCCAAGGTCAATTTCTTTTGAGGGGTGTTTTAAATCCTCTATTCACATCCAAAGGTATTTCATTTTGAGAGTCAAAAAGATTTCTTCCTAGTACTTTTCACCAAGAATGATCTAATTCTCAAGAATGATGTTCCCTACATCACTCTTGCTGTGTTTTTTGAGTTCCTCAGGCCAAATTCCTTACTGAAACTTCCTTACTGAGATGCCAATAATAGTCAGATTTTTTTCCCCAGCCGCCGCAAGGCTTGCAGGATCTTAGTTCCCCCACCAGGGATTGAACCCGGGCCCTCGGCAGTGAAAGCACGGAGTCCTAACCACTGGACCACCAGGAAATTGCCAATAGTTGGATTTTTAAAGGATGCCTGTGAGTGTCTCACAAGGACCTGTAAAACTGCTAGAGCAGATACGAGTACTCTCATTTTACAGATGGGAAAGTGAGCTGCAAAGGTGAAAAGCAAGCAACCAGTTGGTGGTCAAGCTAGAATTCATACCCAACTTTTCTAGCTCTTAAAAACCCATGCTCATGTTTTAAGTTAGTCCCCAAGATGTGTACCTTGATGCTTTTTGTTGCAAAATAATTTTCACACTGTGTTTTCCAAGAAACATGCTCATTTAAACTTCTGGCTACTTCCTGTAAGAGTAGCTCAAAATAACTTTAATGAAATATTAACAAATATGTCAGTGCTCTCTTCTGGAACAGTTTTGTAAGGAGCTGTGCTTGAGGAGGTTGTTTGTGTTTTGTTTGGCTTTTCTGGGCAGGGCCAATTACTTTCATAAAATTAAGCAACTACTTGTCTGTACATTCAGTGGAAAAGGGACAGTATGCAGAAATGAGTCTCAACTTCAAATACGAAGTTTAACAACTCTTACTCTGTAACTGTCATCTCTTTATTACAAAATCCAACCTCCCAAGCCCAGTGATCCTTCAACGGCACATTCCCTAAGTCCAGAAATGGGTTTTCAACCATCCTACTATATTGTTCGCCCCAGGGGAACTGACCCTTTTCTGTTTCTGTCTGGAAAGCAGCAAGCTGCATGACGACTATTTATCTTTATTTCTAAGCACATTTTACCATAGTGATGTCTCAACCTAGATGTGGTAACAGCCATACAAAGCATGTTAGTAGGCCGTTTTACGACGTCACTGAGAGGTGGCAACAGCTTGTGCTCTCAAGTGGCCCTCTGTCCTCCTCTTTGTCATCTTTCTCTCCCACACTGTGGCCTTGCTCTGCTCACAAGGGTTCAATGGCATGCAAACAGTGTTTATAATTGGTTTTCTTAAAAGAGGCCTTGTTGATTGTAAAGGCTGGCTTGTATTTAAACTCTGCCCTTTTTGCAAATGCCAGACCTTCTCAGTAGCATTTCAGAGGAAGTTTTTGGTTTTGAACACAATTACTGAATCTGACCAGAATATAAACACAGCACCACCCATATTGCTCAATATTGAAACACTGCATCTCAGCTTTTCTGTATGTCACTAATTTTGGTTAAAGCACTCTGAAACTTGAGTTATTGATGGAACCATTTCTACAACTACACATCCTCCTGAAGTTCTTGCTTCCTTTTAAAGGAGGCTACAGGGCCCATGGCAAGAATTCTTTGAAGAGAGAAAGTTCCTGCGGCTTAGAACTTAACTCCTGTGACTAACCCTGGCTCTTCTCCCCTTCAGGAATCTGATTCTTCCTCCTCCTCCTCCTCCTCCTCCTCCTCCTCTTCTGGCACATGGCTCCTTGTGCTCAACTCCAGTGCGGTCTGGTTGATTGATGCTTCATTGTCTACATGCACCAACATCTGCTTTAGTCAAGGACACATTATGGATTAGTAAGAAGAACACTGGCCTCAAAACAAATTAGTGTTTTCAAATAAAATCTCAATTGCGTATTCATCTGCAATATTTATCACTAAGAACTGTAGCCAGTTTCCTATTTCTCCAAATTCTACCCTGACCCCCCAACCCCCATTGCCAAAATGGGAGCAGAGTAAATGCCCTAGATTTGATAGAATATTACCTGATATACAAACATGGTTTTTACATAAGAATTATGCTGGCTTAGATGTGCTGCTTTCCAATAGTTTTACATGCTTAACACACATCTGGGAGAACTGTTCAAATATGGTATATTTAGAAGATGATTTTCCTGAGGGCATTTGGTGAGAGGAGGATATGATGAGGGCAAGAACTCATTTTTTAGCACTAGGCTTTGTAGCTGAAGCTACACTCTATTTTTAAATCCCAAGCTTGCTTATTCACAGAACAGCAAGAGTTTTGACATCTTCCTGCAAAGATCTTCACACTCTCCCTGGTTCACTGGAGTGACTAGAGAAAGTGGATGAATAGGAAGGTCGAGGCAATATAAAAGTACAGTCAACCACAGTGTAGCTAGCTGGTAGATGTTCCCTGTTTAAAACAGTAATACAGACAATCCAGTTTATTAAACTGGAAAGTTCTTAACACCACTTCCCAGAGTCCTTTGGGCTTGATAACGTAATTTACAATTTTTGATGGCTAAGCAGCGTAAGAGCAGAATGGACTCCCCAGGCCCACACTTGATTAAGCTTACATCATGTGACTGTTCAGGCGCAGGTTGAGAAGACAGCATCTCATCTTCTCTCCCAGAACTAATCATTGACTGGAGAGCCAGTTCTTCAACCTGGAAAAGAAGAGTCAAGGACACTTTCCTTACTATGTCATTGGGCTACTGATGTAGGTGAGATGCACTGAGCACGCTGTAAGCTGTAGGCATCATGAGAGGAAGTGAAAACAGTGTAAGCTCTGTGAAGCTCCAGAGGGAAGGGTGGGCTCCTCGAGCTTTCCCCACCTCTTAAGGAAACAGCACAGAAAGCTTCCAGCCCCTTTCTCCTAGGGTGAACAGGTGGTCCAGCTGAGCCGAGGCTTCCACTCCCCCAGACCTAGCAGCCCAGGGGAGAAAACACAAGCATGCGCTAAATAAAGCCAGGTGTCTTCTGATTCCACACACCTGAAGCTTGTCTACTCCGTAATGAGAAATCGAAGGCAGGAAGACTGGAAAATGGGAGCGTTCCCCGGAGCACAAAGGAATCTAGGCTCTGGCCGCGGCCATCGTCAGCACGCTCACGTTAGGCACTGGTACAGGCACTGCGGCGATGTGAGAACATAAAGAAGTGCAGGCCATTACATGTACCCTAAGGGAAAGCGCACTGTTTTCACAGGTCGCAAGTGGACAATACCACTCAGTTTACAAACAGCCTTCATAACCCTCATCTCACTTGGATTTAGAGAGCCTGGAAGTGCCGAACAGGAATTAGCAGGAGCGTGTCACTGAGGCTGAAAGGGGTGACTTCCGCAGAGGCCTGGGAACTGCCGCTGATGGGTGTCAATCTCAACTCCTCGTGAAGGCCGTGGAGTCGGTAACAGCTCCGGGGGTAAGAGCTACCGGGAACTACTTTGTGGCTGGTCTCTTCTCGCAGGGCCTCACCGTTTTCCTTCGCAGAGTGGGCGCATCCGCCAGCCGGTCGGCTTTGCGAGACTAGAGCTGTATCGAGCGACCATACTAGGTAGTAAAGAGAATAGGGGCTCGGGAGGGGAGGCCGATGGGGGGCAGGGGCAGCCTAAGCGAGCCTGCGGGAGGTCTCCCTTCCTCAGCGCGTGGCGCGGCCGTCCGCGTTTCCGGGGCTGCAGGGGTCCGGTGTGGGGGAGGGTGTACCAGCCAAACTGATGGCTGAGTCTCAGCCCAGACCTGCGTGATCAAGATTCTTAGAGGGGTGGACCCACAATCTCAAATCCAGCCCCCCAGGCACCGGTAAGCCACCAGGTCCAGCCGCGAAGGCCGGGTGAGTAAGGGCTAACCGGCGGCAGCAGGCGGGCGCCGCAGACGCCTGGGCTCCGCGGAGAGCCGGGCGGCCCGGGGCGCCGAGGGGACGGAAGGGAGGAGCGGAGTGGGGGGCGCAGCGTCACCTTGAGCCGGTTCAGCTGGTCGTGCAAGGCCGCTTTCAACCGGAGCAGCGTCTCCTCCTCCTTGCGCAGCTCCTGAAGCCGGCTCAACATCGCGCGACTTCGCGCTGGCGGCCGGCCGGCTACTCGCAGATGACGCCACCTCCGCGCCGCGCTACCGGAAACGGAAGAGCGGGTCGGGCGGGGCTGGCGGCACTTTGGGGCGGGGCGGCCGCTTCCTGCTGGCGGCTGGGGTAGCCGCTCCTCCGCGGACGAGCTCGGCCCACGGACGAAGTGGGGGTTTTAAACCAAAAACCTAGACTCCAATGATGATTCCTAAGGCGAAATGCGTTGGAGCTGTAAAGGACCTAGAGATAAAAATGGTCAGATAGCATGTGTCAGGTGCTTCAGCTGAACAGCACTGTTAGCACCCTTCCACTGGTGTTGCGTCAGGCGGCTGCTTTCGCTCCCGCAAACCTGCAGCCGCGTTTGAAGGCAGGGACTACTGCCAAAGTATGTGCATGGTACAGGAGCCCTGTGAAGGTCCAGGCAGGCGAGGATTCCCAGTCACATGAAAGGGGTTTCCCAGGAGGCCTGCGCAAATTAAAGCGCGTAAGACAGAGCGGTGTTTCAACAAATTGGACAGTGTTTTTTCACGCTAAGGAACTGGGATTTCTTGATCTATGAATGCAAGGATAGACTGCCAACGGGAACAAAGCCAGATGCAAAACAAGACCCTGACATGACAAAGTAGGGAAGGACGAACGTTTGGGTACATTCTCTGCACTAGCATGCTCGGTCAACATATTCATGCCTACTAAAAACGCACAAATGGTTGTGAAAAAAGCTCCTAGCACTTTTCATACCAAGGGTCCAAATATCAAAAAGGTGGCAAGCATTCCCTCCATCAACTGTATTCTAACACCAGGTTATAACACCTCTGAAGGAAGCATCAGTTTCTTACTGCTATACTTTAAAAAATGTATTCTGATTCTGCCCTCTTGTGGTTACTGAAAATGTCAGATCTTTACCGAACTTCACCCATTTTCCAAGGTGTTTTTCTTATGGGAGAGGGGAGCTAAAGAGTTTCTGTGTATTTCTGGGATAAGTCTTTTAACCATCTGTTTCTCAAAACATTGTTACTTACAAAGTGGATTTTATATCTGGATTTATGGAACATCCCACTTCTCATTCAACTTCATGGATTTTATACTAAATCCAAGGCTCCATTTTATACCAGACTTAAAAGGCTTGAATTATGAAGAACAAAGTGTCAGTAAAAAAAATTCTAACCAAGATTCACACAACACATCCAAGTCATGTTTCTCACTGCCTCTTTGATCATAAGGTCTTTATTCAAAATTAGCTGTCCAAAATGATTTGACCTTCACCAAATAAACAAATTTAACTTTATGCAGCAGCCTTCTTTTCCTCTGTGGTGGGTTTCTTTTCTGTGGGCTTCTTTTCTGCAGGCTTCTTTTCTGCGGGCTTCTTTTTAGCAGGCTTCTTTTTAGCTGCTGGTTTCTTGGTCACTGCAGCCTTTTTTCCCACCAAAGGCTTCTTTGGCTTCTTCGGCTTCTTCAGCTTCTTAACGCAAATGGCCTCCTTTCCCTTCTTTCCCATCACAGGCTTCTTGCCTGGAATCCCCTTCTCATCTGATTTGGCTTCTAGTGCTGCTGCTACCCTATCCATCCGGATTTTGTGCTGCAACAAATTAGAAGAAAATCTAAGAATCAAATCTTTCTAAAAACTCAACATATATTAGCAAAACCCAAATTATTGCTTACGTTCCTGGCCTGGCGAAGAATGGTGTTCCGGCGCATGGTCTTTGCATATGGGTTTAGCTTCAACATGATTCTCAGGTTTTTCAGTGGATTCTTCTTCAAGACTCTGCGATGAATCTTCTTGCTATAAAAAGGTAGAGACTATATTTATAGTTTATTTACATTACCCATATTTCTGAAATACCCAATAGTGTGAGGCTAGGCAAGAATTACAGTGAATATCACAACTTTACCGTGGTGCTCGGAGGGCTCTTTGGATCTCTGGGCTTTTCAAGATTCTGCTAAGGTCTGTATTGAGCATCTTGTGCATGGGGAGGCTAAATGAAAACAGAAAACGCTGACTATAGAGGCTCAACTCCTATTTCTCATGTAACTGACTAAAGAACATGAACCTCAACAAAAGATTACTTTTAATCATTTAAGCTCAACAGAATACAATCAGAATTTCCACTATACTATCACTTCTCAGAATCTCACCATTTCCACATATTGCATCTGTTTACAAGGAGGAAATGGCAACACAATCCGTTTAGAAAATATGCAAACCAATTTTGAACACTATCCACAGCATAAACACCATGTTCAATATATGAATTACACTCACTTGTAGTTACTCTTGAGGGAGGCAGATTTACGCCAAGTGCCATACAGCTCATCTAACTTGCGGAAAGCACTTTCAGTCCAAATGCAGAAACGTCCCACGTGCCCACCAGGAGCAAGTTTCAAAATGTTCAGTTTGCTTACATTAAGCAGAGTAATTCCTTTTAAAGGGAAAACAAGAATTAGGGAGCCTGTATTTCAACAGAAGAAACACAAATCATCTTTATAGCACCCAAGAAGTATTTTAATCATGAATTTCAACCATCAATGGCTCACTCATTCAGCCAAGAATCAGAACTTCCACAAAATCATGAAGTTTCAGAAACAAAGACCATAAAGTGGAATCTCATCATAATAAAAGCTGAGTAAGCTTGCATAGCATGGGTAATTAAAACATGTAAGCAGTACAAGATTTACCAGGGATGTTTCTGAAGGCCTTGATGATACCATTGTCCTCATTATAAATGATGCAGGGTCCCCTGCGCTGGATACGGCGACGGTTTCTCATTTTGCCTTTGCCAGCTCTCATTCGCTGCGAGGCGTAGACCTAACAAAGTGAGGTTTGGTATTTTGACTGAGATATGATCCCTGCAATAGATCTTCATAGTTTAAAAAACTTCATTTTACAGATGATCAAACTAGAGGCAAAAATGACTTGCCTAAATTTAACACAGCAATGATTTCAGGTTTCAAACTCAAGTAATTTGGTTCCAGAGTCCTTGCTCTCACATCCACTGCGGTTTAGTTATACTGTCCCCTTCAGTAATCTTTTGAAATTTAAAATCTGGCAACAAATTTGTGTGAAGGACCACAAAATCTACCTTTTTGATATCATTCCAAGCCTTAAGTTTCTTCAGGAGCAAAACAGCCTCCTTGGTCTTCTTGTAGCCTTCAACTTTATCTTCAACCACCAAAGGAAGTTCAGGAACTTCCTCTATACGATGACCTGACAAAGCCAATTAACAGTGACCTGGTTACCCTGCACCCTTTGAAAAACTGAATCGAACCCACAAAATAAAAATGGTGTATACAATTTGCCAAATCAGAATTTCCACAAATATCATGTGTTTCAGAAACACGGACCAATGAAGTGGAATCTCATCATTTTGACAGTTAAATAAAAAGAGGAAGCAACATGACAAGATGGAAAAGTTTTCTAACAATATACGACATCACTTTATTTGAATTAGTTCTCCCAGTTACATAGTATTCACTGATGACTGAGCTGGATACACAGTATTCACTGATGATTAAGACTGAAATGATCATAACTAGTATTTAGCAGACGGAAATTTAGCCAGACACTCTAGGATGAGGTGAATGTACACAGGCTGTTAACACCAATGAAAAGGGTCAGGTAGAGGAAAAAAGGGGTATTTTATACGACTCCTAGAATATAAAATATCACAAACCTTTAGACATGACCAGCGCTGGTAAAGCCGAGGCAGCCAACGCAGAGCAGATGGCATATCGCTTCTGCGTTGTATTCACTCTGCGGTGCCAACGTCGCCAGGTCTTGGTTGGTGCAAACATGCGGCCCCCACGACACATCTGTTTTCCCAGTTAAGAATCACATTTCTCAAATTTTAGGAATTAAAAACAGGTTATGCCTTGCTCAGTAAGAATGTTCGTCACCCTTCTGAACCAGCTTACTGACAGCAGGCAACTGTCGCTGAGAACAGAGTAAGGCGCAAATTACGACATCACTGCAAGCAAAACCTCCTACTGTCAAACCTGTTGGCTTTAAAAATTATGAGGGAAAAATCTTCCAGATTTCAAATCTGTCTAGAGAAATGTTTAATCTGGACACTAGCATCTTCAGCATAAATTATTTTGCAACTACTAACAAGAAAAAGACAAGTCCAGCCTTTTAAACGCCACAGCTGACTAGTCTAGGTGGTTAAACGAAGGATACATTTCCAAAAGCACCCTGGCCAGAACGGTGAGTGCCGCCACCTCGAACCCTGGGAATTCGAGCCACAGCTCTGCCAGTACCCCAAGACTCAGCACTGGTTTGATGACCTGAAATTGTGAAGAAACCCAAGTTTTAGCTACCCAACCACACCATTCTGACTACATGCACGGTAGCAAACAGCATCAGAACATCCAGGAAAATCATGTGGTTCAGAAACACGGACCAATGGAGTGAAATTTCATCACTGCTGTTAAGTACCTCTTAAAAAGTCAACCCAGGAAAGATCTAAATCCATACCTGCTAACTCACTGACAGCATAGGGCTGTCTGTTGTTTTTGCGCAAGTTGGTGTGAACAAAGTTCACAATATCTGGTCGAATGGGAGCCTTGAACACAGCAGGCAAAGTGACATTTTTGCCAGATGACTCCCCCTTTTCAGAGTACACTGATATCAGTGGACGAGCACACGCCTGGGAAAACAAAAAAAATATTTATATTGACAAGCAATGTCAGAGGCACTCTTCTCACGTGCCAACAAAAGCATTAACGGTTCAGTTCCAGAAGAGACTAGAGTTTGATGAGGTAGATAAAACTTAAACCAAAAACAAAGGCTAAGTTACCAACACACCATCAGGTCTATTAACATCAGTAAATACTTGAAGGACACATGATTCTCAAGTTCTGCCACAGAATTTTCATCATTTTCAAAGAGAACGCTTTATAATTAAACTTTTAAATGAGGCCTTAGAAAGCAAAATAATCAAAACCATACTGTAAGGTTTGAAAATGCAATTTAATGCCATCATCCAAACTCTTTCATCCCAAATGTCAGCAAATCTACCAGGGCTCCACTCCTCCAAACATCCATCCTTGCCCCCTTCATCCCATTCCAAACACAGGTTCCAAAAATTACTAGTAAAAACAACAGCCCTGTTACTTCTTGCTCAATCTTCTCCAAACACTTACCACCTCAAAGGAAAACATCCCAAGCAGGATGTACACAACCTGCTCAACCTCGCTTTCCATACTCTTCCAGATGTTCAGGCCTACACTCACGGCCATTCCTGAGCTGCCTCAGATGTAACCAGTCTCCTACCTAAAGATACCCTTCCTCACCTCCTTCAGGTTTCTCTGATCACTGTTTATAAAGCCCAATTACTGCTTTCTCTCCAACTTCCTATGTCTACAGCACTTACTACCATCGAACATTACGATGCATTTTGACCAGCTCAATTACGATCGAAGCTTCATAAGAATAGTGCTTTTTCCCTATTTTGTTCACTCAACTCCACAAGGCACATATACAGACGTTATTTATGCAGTACATACACAACAATTAAATTTTAAAGCAAGAGGACCAGAATGCTTTCAGAGGCAATTCTTAAGATGAACACACAATAATTCAGGAAAAAAGTGGAAATACAAGTTTTTTCTTTAACGAAATCTCTCAAGAGACGAAGTATTCCTTACTAAGCCGGGCACGGAGATACAAGACCCCAAACTGACTCCCACCCAGACTCAGTCTTAGGCCCTGCAAATTTCCAAGTCTTCAGTAGAACCCATTCTTTCAAGATCCAAGGGAAGCCAGAATTCCAAAGGTCCTTCTGCGCCCGAGAACGATCTGGGGGGTCCTCCTGTGTCGCTTCCAAACGCGCCCTGCGCCGGCTCGCACACGTTGCCTCTAAGATGGCTGCCGGAGAGCCTCACTTCCCAGATCCCAGCCACAGATCCCAGCCCTTTGGTCCCCATCTCCTTCTCCTCGCTTCCCCTCATGAAGGTTTTATGCCCTGAACCTCCAAGCCCATTCCTGCCAGGCCCCAAGAGCAGAGAAAGGTCCAACGGAGAGAACTTTCACTCACCATGGCGGGGAGAGGAGAAGGCCACGCTCCCCTCAACCCGGCGGCTCCCACAGGAAAAGGAAGTGCTTAGCACTCCCACTCTGTATGTAACCTTCAACTCGTCCCCCACCCTGCCCCGTCTCAAAACCAATACAGGGACACAAAATATATCTATACCACTCTACAAAAATAAAAATAGCGTATTATTTCTTCATATATGTCAAATTACGGTATCTATTGACTTCCAAAGCCAAAAAGAGCACTTAGAAACAAGGGACTCCTTTTCGCGGAGTAATCCATATGGGGGCGAGGCCAACTCTCGCGAGACGAGTGTCTTTTCCCCCTCAACCGTTACAACTTATTTTAACTTTTTCTTACGGGAATGGAAAACTATTGGGACAGGAAAAACAGCTGTATGCTATAAAAGTTTAACCTTGTGGACAAACGGGACCTGTTGAGGGGGTGGTGGTGGTAAAAGTAGTCCCGGCGGGGGGGTCATAACCCCGGAAGTCAGCGTCTGGCGCGCATTTCAGTTTGGCGGTTTCGGATCTGCAGTCAAACTGGGGCGGGATGTGGGCGCGAACCAACCGAGCTGCTGAGGAGTTTTACGCTCATCTCCTTCAGTGAGTAGTAGCCCCTGCTTTTGTCTTGGCTGTGAGGACAGCACTTCTCCCTCGGGGTATCCCTCTTTCCACAGCCTTGGGGATTAGCGCCTTGCCAGTGTCCAGCGGCGCGAATGTTGTAGACGAAGTCCGCTTTCCCGGGAGCTGAGGAGACGCCGGTTACCTGCTCCAGTGTGGGGTTGGCGCTGTAGGCCCTGCTGCTTGTAGTCTCGTTTAGGAGAAAACATGTGTACATTGTCACCCGAGGTGGAAGGTGCCAAGTTTTCCAAGAGGCACATTATTCACTCTTACAATGCACACAACTTGTGATATGTTAGGGGCACCTACCAGGATAGAGAAAACTAGATGTTGACATCCTTCACCTGTTTAAAGCTTGGCTGGCGTGAAACGTGTTGTTATAGTCTATTCAAGATAGTTATATGAGCAACAGTTATAATGATAACGTGATGGTGTGTCGGCTCTTTAAAGCACCTTTGTTTCACAGTGCTCTTAAGACTTCGTTTTATTCATATAGTGAACACTAGTACTAAAGGGGATTCCATCCAGTTCTGTATCCAACATAAAAATCGAATCCAGTAGTTCTCAAATTTGAGCATGAAGCACTATCACCTGGCAGGTTGCCAAAACATATTGCTGGGCCCCCTTCCAGGGTTTCTCATTTAGTAGGTCTGGGGTGGGGCTAAAGAAGTTCCCTTTTGTAACCAGTTTCAGGTGAAACAGATGCTGCGGGCCTGACACTTTGATAACTGTTGTAATCTATCCCCTTCTTTTCTAAATGACATACTTTTTCATTATTTGTCTTCATTGCTTTTATTTCCTGCCTACAAAAGTGGTAATGCTAGTCAGGTTTTTCAACATTATAGAAAGATCACTAGCTTTTTCTTTCTTTTTTTTCTTAAACAATGTCTTGGATAGCTTTCAGTATGAGAGCCTATACGTCTCATTGTTTTTAACCGCTATATAATATTTCATTGTATGGCTATTTTATGTTTATTTAACCAGTCCCTTGTTGATACAACTTTATTTAGACCTTTTGCATTTTCTAATTATTTCATAGGTGTTAGTTTTTCTTTCCACCTGTATCCCTCATACTGCCTTTGTAGCTACCTGCCTACTGGAAATTTCCAAATGAGACCTCAAACTCAACGTCTGTGAAACTGAATTCATCTATTCCCCACAACCTGACAGTCTCCTGAATTCTGTCTATGAGTTAAGAGTTACAAGTCCAAGACTGTAACTTGGTTCTCTTTTACACTGCCACCCACCCCTGTCCCATCTAGTCAGTCACCATGTGCCCTTGTTCTCCCTCCATCCCTACTGCTTTTGTTCACCATCATCACTTTTTTGAAGTACTACAAGTTATTCACAGCTATTTTCCTGGCCTCCAAGTTTATAGCCTCCACATCAGGAGGTCAGGGAGATCTTTCTCATTTAAAATCTTGTAGTGAGCTCCTCTTGGCTTTCAGCATACAGTTCAAGCCCTCTAGCAAAACCTCTTCCTTTGTGCCACAACAGTACCCCACACTCCCCTCTGTTGGGACTCATCACCCTGTATTGCAATTGTTGGTTTGCTAGTTGGACTACAGTCAAGACTATGAACCAGAGGCTATGCATTTGTTTTATATCTTGGACATTTAGTAAGAATTGTTGACTAAATATTATGACATAGTATGTGCTTCGTGTTTGGTAATTGCAATCATGGTTGCTTTTGCTGTGGTCATCCATTTACAGTGCTTGGTGTCAGTCTATTTATCTCTTGTAAAAATAAAATACAGCGTGTGTGTGTGTCTGTGTGTGTGTTTGTGTGTGTGTGTGTGGAAAAAAAAAAAAGAATTGTTGACAAAAAAAACACCAAAACCCAAAAGTTATGTTATTTGGGGACCTTACTGAGGACTATAGCCTGGGAATCAGCTTCTCAGATAGCTCTGAAGAACTGATCCAAAGAGGTAAGGGAGTTGTCAGAATATATAGGAGTTTTTGCTGGGGGAATAAACCAACAAAAACAAAGCAAAACAAAACAAAAAAGTAGTTGAACATCAAAAGTTTACTACTAATCACAAGAACAGACATCTCAAGTTAATGATTTTAGTGCTTTTCCATGTATGGGAAGATGTAAGAGTCTGGACTCATTGAAATTATTCCTTTGATACGCATCTTAACTGTCTAGGGCCAGTATCCCGTTTTTCTGCATCCTGAATTCCCCTCAGGGTGCACCAGGGTGGCTGCCGTGGCTGATGGTTTTATGGTGGGCAGCGTTCGGTGTTTACCAGAATGGCAGGCAACTTTTTTGTCCACAGAGTGCCTGCCCATAATACACATACTAGTGACATGATTCTTGAATGATTGATTGAATAACATCCCTGAGTTATGCATACATAGAAGTTAAACTTCTTTAAGAATAAGTCACAATCTTGTCCAAAATGTGGGTCATAGTTTTTATTTCAGTGAGTTATAGAGTGGATCAAACAATAAATGGTATCCTGAAACCATTCTGTTGGGTTCCTTTAGGACTCTAAGGATTCTTTTCTTTCAGAGTGTAGATCAGGCTGATGTGCATTTTGGTATGTTAATGGCTAATAGTTTACATGCTTTGGGATCAACTTTCTTGAATAAAATGATAATTATGAAGTATCTTAGAGTTTTGTGCTTACATTTTAAAAAGGAAATGCTTTAGCATTATCAAATTTACTAATGTTTTAGTGACAGCTCATGAAAACGGAGGATAGATGCTTCCATTTTAGCAATAGAAATCCAAGGCCTGGGACCCTTAAATAACTTCTCCATGGTTACCTGCTGATTCAGTGGCAGGTCAGAATCCAGTCATTTTTACTTCCCAAAAATCATGTAGTAACTTACACTTTAATAGTAATTGGTACTGTGTTTTAAAAGTTCCAAGAGTAGAGGTAGGCAACCTAATTTCCTGCGGCCTCTGAGAAGCAGTAGTACCCACTTTGGGGCAGCTGTCTATTAATCTCTATCACATCTCTTTTTTTTTTCCTTGTTAACCTAATACTCTTTTTCTGCTTTTTTCTTCCTTCTCAACCATGCCTTAGGACTGCCATGAATACTTTGCATTTTGCTTTTCTCTTGGAGAAAGTAATGGCTAACTCCTGAGTTTAAATGACAGAATACTATAGCTCTATTTCTCACATGTGGTTCTGCATTTCAGGGAATTTGATGAAGAAAAGAAAGGAATCTGTAAAGATCCATTTATCTATGAGGTATGAACATTTTATTTGGTTTTTAAACAACTCAATCATCCTAAAATTTTGAGTTTTTAAAAGTTGAGTTTACTGAAGTTAATTTACGTAGACTAAATGTCACCCTTTTAGAGTACAGTTCTATGAATTTTTACAAATGCATTTAGTCATATAACTACCCCCAAAATCAAGAACATTGCTATCACCTCCAAAAAATCCCCTCATGTCCCTTTATAGTCAACCGTTTCCCCTGTTCCCTGGCAGCTACTAATCTGTTTTATATCTCTGTTTTCTGTCTTCTGTATTGCCTTTTCCAGAATGTCATATAAATAAAACCATATAGTTTGTAGCCTTTTGGGTCAGGTTTCTCTCAATGAGTATGTAATGCATTTGAGATTCAACTGTGTTGTTGTGTGTATCAGTAGTTCATTCCTTTTTATTGTTGAGTAGTATTCCACTGTTTCGCCAGTTGATACACACTTGGATTGTTTCCAGTTTTCGATAATTATGAATAAAGCTGCTATAAACATTCATGAATTTATTAAGTTTAAGCATCTAATATATGCCAAGTGTTCCATAGGTAAACTCCCCATAGAACTTAATCCCTTAAAACAATTAGCAAACTAAAATTTATATTCTAAAAGACGAGCTGAGGAGAAATAGTCATAAATGGGCTAATATCCATGTGTGTAAAATATATAAAAAGCTCTTAAAATCAATAAGGAAAACAGACAATCATTAATAGAATAGGCAAAGGATACAAATAAGTAACCACAGAAAGAAAAATACAAATACTGTTGACCCTTGAACAACAAAGGGGTTAAGGGTGCTGGCCCTCTACAGTCAAAAATCTGATTATAACTTTATAGTGGACTCTCCCTATATGTGGTTCCTCCATATCCGAGGTTCTACATCTGTGGATTCAACCGACAGTGGGTCATGTAGTACTATAGCGTTTACTGTTGAAAAACATTTGTTTATAAGTGGACCCATACAGTTAAAACCTGTGTTCTTCAATGGCCAACTGTATAGTTATCTCTTACTATCTGAATTCTCACTAACCAAACTCAAAAATCAAATATATCCAAGTAAATGTATTATTAATCCCTCCCTATCTGAATTATTACCAGTTGGTACCTATATTAGTTTCCTACGGCTGCTGTAACAATGTACTACACGTTAGTTTTCTTAAAACATGAGAAATGTATTCTCTCACAGTTCTGGGGACTAGGAGTCTGAAATCAAGGTGTCAGCAGGGCTGTGTTCCAGCTGAAGTCTCTATGAAAGGATCCTTCCTTGCCTCTTCCTAGCTTCTGGTAGTTTCCAACAATCCTTGGTGTTTCCTGGCTTGTTGAAATACCTGCCTTTGTCAGCACATAACATTCTCCCTGTGTGTCTATGTCTCTAAATCTCTCTCTCCTTGTAAATATACCAGTCATTGGGTTTAGGGCCACGCCCCCCCCAACCTAGTTAATCTTCATCTTAATTTGATTACATTTGCAAAGATCCTATTTCCAAATAAGGTCACATTCAGAAGAATCAGAGGTTAGGACTTCAGCTTATCTTTTGGGAGGACTTAATTCTACCCACAACTGTACTTGATCAAGAACTTAGTAGATCAGAATAACAAAGCATCCTTTGCTCTCTGAACTTAGTATCTAAATGCTTCAATATCCAAACTAAGAAATAGGTTCAAATAGTGAGAGGTATTTATCAATAATAATATTAGACGCTGTTCACTCTCATTAGTGATCAAATAAATGAAAATTAAAACAATAACAGAGATAAAAATAAACAATGAAAATAATGTGTTGACCTAAGTGATGGGAATGCAAATATGTGGGTATGACATATTTGAAAGGCAATTTGACAATATCAATGTGATTTTAGATATTCATCTTAAAGTACTTAAAGGATGTCCATTATCAATTGTTTGTTATAGCATATAACTTGAAAATACCCAAATGTTGAATAATATGGAATTATGTGATGGTAGATCCATGGTACTAGACAGCCTAAGAACATTTAATGGCATGGAAAGAAGTTCATGGTATGAAACCATTAGAATGTTCTATTTATTTTTTAAGCAAAATCCTATTGAGTTATCAAAATAACAGATATATTTCTATTATTTTATTTTATTTATTTATTATTTATTTATTTTGGCTGAGTTGGGTCTTTGTTGCTGCGCTCAGGCTTTCTCTAATTGCGGCGAGCGTGGGCTACTCTTCGTTGCAGAAGGGTAGCTTCTGCAGGGCTACTCTGCGCAGGCTTCTCACTGTGGTGGCTTCTCTTGTTGTGGAGCACAGGCTCTAGGCAGGCAGGCTTCAGCAGTTGTGGCATGCGGGCTCAGTAGTTGTGGTTCGCAGGCTTAGGTGCTCTGCGGCCTGTGGGATCTTCCCCGACCAGGGATCGAACCTGTGTTCCCTACATTGGCAGGCAGATTCTTAACCACTGCACCACCAGGGAAGTCCCGATATGTTTCTCTTTAAATAGATTTATTTATATGTCTGGAAAAACATCAGGCAAAATATACACCAAAAAGACTAATAATAGTAGTGACTACTCTGGCTAGTAGAATTATAGATGAGTTTTAAAAAATCTCTTTTAGCTACCTGTTTCCAAACTTTTATACAATAAATGTTTATTGCAATTGGAATGAAGAAATATGCAGTTCCTATAAACTGATAAAGTTCTAAATTCCATAGTACAATCAGAAAAAAAGATAATGTTTAGTAAAGAGCTAATTTTATGGTTCATAACAGTAAATCCAATATGATTGGGGAAGAGGATGTCAGCGTGATCCTAATCAAAAGGTCTTACAAGGCAGGGTGCTCTTTAGGTGGGCCTTGAAGCACGTAGATAACAGATATAAGAGCTAGAATTTTTTTTTTTTTTGCCCATGCCACAGCTTGCAGGGATCTTAGTTCTCCGACCAGGGATTGAACCCACGCCCTCAGCAGTGAAAATGCAGAGTCCTAACCACTCAACCGCCAGAGAATTCCCCAGCTAGATTTTCTCAACACGAAAAACAACATGGGCAAAGAATAAATGAAATTATATTTTGAAAACATTACATCTTGTTCAAATTCTCTTTTCCAGTTACTTGCATAGAACTGGTCTTTATGTGTTTAAATATTTGTACATATATATGTGTGTATCTATAACATTGCTGGACCTTAATCCATTTTTAATAGGCTGATGTTCAAGTGCAGTTGATCAGCAAAGGCCAACCAAACCCTTTGAAAACTATTCTAAATGAAAATGACACAGTATTCATCGTGGAAAAAGTGGTAAGTAGTGCTTGGGCTTTGTGGTTAATTCTTAACAGCCAAATTTGGTGTCTTGTGGATAATCTCAAATGTACACATTTTCTTATCAGCATGTTAGTGATAGTGGATTCTAATATCTTTTAGTAGTAAGTACAGTGCTGTCCAACAGAGAGATAATGTGAACCACATACGTAATTAAAAATTTTCTGGTAGCCTCATTGCAAAAAAAAAGGTAATTAATTTTCATACTGTAATATTGACTTTTTCATTTGTTGTTCAGTTGTGTGAATTTTAACACATGTCTACAATCTAGTAATCACCATCATAATCAGAACACAAAACAGTTCCATCACCCCAAAAAACTCCCTCGTGCTATCCCTTTAAAATCATTCCCTCTATAAAATGGATAGCTAATAAGAACCTGCTGTATAAAAAAATAAAGTAAAGTTCAAAAGAAAAATCATTCCCTCTTCTCCCTCACTGTAGCTTTATCTTCTTAAGAATGTCATGAATGGAATCATACAAAAGTGTGTAACCTTTTGAGTCTGGCTTCTTTCACTCAGTGTTATAATGCCTTTGAGATTCATTCAAGTTGTGTATTAATGGTTCATTTCTTTTAACTGCTGAGTAGTATTCTGTGGTATGGATGTACCACAGTTTCTTTACCCATTCATCCTTTGAAGGACATTTGGGTTGTTTTCAGTCTTCAACGATCACTAATAGAGCTACTATAATTTTTATACAGAATTTTATGTGAGCACAGTTTTCTTTACTGTAAAGGGCTAGGAGTGGGATTGCTGGGTCTGAAATTATGTTTAATAATGCTTTTATTTAATCTAATTTATCTAATGTTATCATTTCAATACCTAATTCATTTAAAATCATTAATGAGATTTTAAGTTCTTTTTTTCCATACTGCATCTTCAAAATCTGGTATGTATTTTACACTTAAATCTCAATTTGATCTGGCCACATTTCAGGTGCTCAAAAGCCACATGTGGTTGGTGGGTGGCTACTGTTTTGAACAGCACAGCATAAGTAGCTATGACTTATAAATTTCTACTTTAATTTTTGCTTGTTAAATGTAACAAGAGGGGACTTCTTATTTTTTGCATCACTTTATAATTACAGCCTTACACCTTTGTGGGGTTTTTTTTCTCTTTTTTTTTTCAATTTTTGAATTTTATTTTACTTATTGTTCTTATTAGTTATCTATTTTATACATATTAGTGTATACATGTCAATCCCAATCTCCCAATTCATCCACTCCCCCAACCCCCGCCGCTTTCCCCGCTTGGTGTCCATACGTTTGTTCTCTACATGTGCATCTCTAGTTCTGCCCTGCACACGGCACCTTTGTGTTTGAAGTTCGGGAACTGTTTTGGCAGAGCAGTAACAGTGATGTTAACTGAGTGCTGATAATGCTGTCACATTACACAGTTGCTTTGGGGCCAGGACCCATTCTTGGGTATATTGTTTCCCGAAGTAGATAGGAGCAGGATCTAATAGGGGAAAGTGGATGTTCCTTTAGAAGGAATATCTTTGTCTGCTTTAGGGCCCACATGCTGTCTGGACCGGGATTGAGATGAATGAACAGAGAGCTCTTTATTTTAAATACACACAGAAACTTCTTTCTGAGGAGGGGACATATTTATTTGTCTTTTGTATTAATGATGCTTATCAGTGGTGGACAGATGCTTGGAAAATAATTATAGGTGAATTATGTGGTTGAATTTAGACTTTTCCCATAGAAGGGAAAATGTTTGTTGAGCAAAAGCTGAAAAAATGAAGTTGGTCGGGTGAAGATGAGTTACCTGGGAAAGGTAAAGATGAGCAGAGGAATTTGTGGAAATTGGTTGGGCTACTAGTGAGGATGCAGCTTGGAGTTGTGAGGAGTTACCTGGCATTTTTAGTTGGGGAACAATTAAAATGGGCTTTATTTCTACAAAGATCAGTAGAGCTTAAAGCATGAGTTTTAGGTAGATGGATATTGACAAGTAGAACGGAAGGAAAAATGACATTTCTTGGATACTTCTAGGAACTATTTGGAAACCCAGGCCTGGAAGGGAATAAAATCTGGAATCTGGCAGAAGAAATTCAAAGTTGAGGAAACATCTAGGTCAGATACCTATTAAGTATTTACTGCTAGAAGAGCTTAGTGGATAAGAACTTGAGTTTTGAAGTCAGACTACCTAGATTCAAATGTTACTTTTGCCGCTCAGCAGCTGTGTTATTCTAGGCAAGCTATTCAACCGTTCACTAGCTCAGTTTTCTGGTCAATAAAACAGGGTTAATGATAGTATCTATCTCGGGGTTTTTATGAAAAATGAAAGAAAGCTTGCAACAGTACTGGTACATAGTACATGCTCAGGAAATGTTAATTCGTAAAATTATTGTTATTATTGGCAGAACTGAACTTTTTAACTACTTAAACACATGGATATCAGAAACACAAATGAGAGCTGATAGCCCTAAGAGGAATAGACTTAAGGAGTAAGGTGAACCTTCAAGTTTGTGGAGTGACAAAATCAGGGAGTCTTCCATGGGTTTCCCTTCCTGTTTGTACATCATTTTGTACGTGGTAGAGCACTTCCTTTTCTGATGGTATCAGATACTCCCTTTATCAGTAGCAACTTAGATCAATATCTTTATAGGACAGTGGAAATGCTTCTGACGGTGAGATTTATTACTACCAAATTAGTTTGTAGCTGTGATTCTTGTCATAACCCAATCATTTTGTGCTTAAGCGTTTAGAAATCAGTACGTTATATTCTAGCATAGTGAAGAGTTGACTGTTACCTTAAGTGTTCTTTTACCTGGTTAAATAATTAAACATTTTTAAAGCCTTTAGAAAAGGAAGAAACAAGTCATGTTGAAGAACTACAATCTGAAGAAACTGCTATTTCTGATTTCTCTACTGGTGAAAATGTTGGACCACCTGCTTTACCAGTTGGGAGAGCCAGGTAAGTTTTTTCTTAGTATAGGGGTGGAGGGTAGGATTTAAATAGAAGTGTTCTTATAAACATTGGGGAAAAAATATGTATCTAGCTAGATCCCTCCCTCTCTCCTTTCGCCTCCCCCTTGATGTGTATACTCAATTCTCTAAGGATAGCTCTACTTGACTGTCCCTTGACTGTACCATAGGCATCCCAAGCCTAACTAAGACGACTGCGGTGATCTTCCCTTTCTCCATTCCCCTATACTGTTTACTGTTGTTGCTTCGTAATTGTTTTCCTTATTTCTAATCTGGTTCCTCGCCAATCTTTTTTCCTCACTGCTGCCAGAGTGATCTTTATAAAATGAAAGCCTGATTGTATTGCTTCCCTGATTAAAAATCCTTCAGTGGTTCTTTTGCCCCATGATAAAATCCAAATTCCTTATGAGTGACACATATGAGCCTTCAGCATCCAATCCAGTGGTCCTCCATGAGGGGTGCCATACTCAGCAGGCAATTGGAAATGTGTAGGGATACTTTTTGATTGCCACAGTGATTCAGGGGAGCTTTTGGCCTGGGCCATGGATGGTAAATGTCCTGCAATGCATGGGGCTCTCCTGTCCAACGAGGAATTATCCCACCCAGATGCCAGTAGTGCCCCTGTTAGAAACCCTACCGCCTCTGTCTGCTTTGCCAGTTTCACTACCCACCCCCCAACATATGACTTTCTGTCTGCCCGGCCTCCCTCAACTCCAAAACCAAGAAGTCTTTGCTGTCAAGGAGTCCTGGAGGATCTGGCTTTATATGTATAACAATATTAGAGAATAAGGACCATAATAACAATATTCACAAAGTGACTTTCTTTCATGGTGGGTTTTTTTTTTAATTTATTTATTTATTTTTGGCTGTTTTGGGTCTTCGTTGCTGCGCGCGGGCTTTCTCTAGTTGCAGAGAGCGCGGGCTACTCTTAGTTGTGGTGCGCGGGCTTCTCAATGTGGTGGCTTCCCTTGTTGTGGAGCACGGGATCTAGGCACAAGGGCTTCAGTAGTTGTGGCACGCGGGCTCAGTAGTTGTGGCTCACGGGCTTAGCTGCTCCATGGCATGTGGGATCTTCCCGGACCAGGGCTTGAACCCGTGTCCCCTGCATTGTCAGGCGGATTCTTAACCATTGCACCACCAGGGAAGCCCCCATGGTGGGGTATTTTTGTTTTGTTTTGCTGTGTAGAAGCTTTTAAAATCTTTTGTAGTTAATCAGTCTTTTCTTTCTTGGCTTCTTGATTTTAAGTCATGTTTGGCCTTTTTTGCTTTTCTGTCCCATAACTTGAACATTATTTATTTGCGTTGTTTTCTCCAGCCAGTGTTTGTTTGGATTTATCCATAGGCTTATCATTTCTTTGCTCTCCATTTCTTCTTGCATTTCAGACCTTCCTTCTGGGATTATTGTATTTCTTTATTGAAGTACAATCCCTTAGAAATGCCTTTTCTGAACATCTGTTGGTAATAAATTTAGCTTTCATCTCTTTGAAAAAAAATTTTAAGCTGTATTTTTGGTAACTTTTAATTCTGCTACACTCAAATTTACAGAAAAATTAAAAGAATAGTTCAGGAACTTCTGTGTACCCTTAACCAGATTGACCATTATTTACATTTTGCTGTCTTTGCTTTGTGATTCTGTCACTTGTTCCTCCTCCTCTGCTCCTGCCCACTCCCCCATCTGTATAACAAACACGTGTCACACACACAGTTTTTTATTTATTTATTTTATTTATTTATTTTTTTTTTTGCGGTACGCGGGCCTCTCATTGTGCGGCCTTTCCCATTGCGGAGCACAGGCTCCGGACGCGCAGGCTCAGCGGCCATGGCTCACGGGCCCAGCCGCTCCGCGGCATGCGGGATCCTCCTGGACCGGGGCACGAACCCCTGTCCCCTGCATCAGCAGGCGGACTCTCAACCACTGCGCCACCAGGGAAGCCACACACAGTTTTTTAAATGAAATATTAACAGTATGTTGGAGACATCATGCTCCTTCACCCCTAAATACTTCACTATGTATTTCCTAGAATCTAGTACATGCTCTTATATAACCACAGAACAGTCATCAAAATCTGGAAATTTAACATTGTTACAATATTACCATCTAATCCACAGACTATATTCAAATTTCCTTAAGTGTTCCATGACTAATGACCTCAAGCATCTTTTCATATATTTATTGGCTTCTACTTTCTCCCACCCCCCAGGTTTACTGAGATATAATTGACATATTCTGTTATTTCTTTTGCTTAATATCACAGCCTACTTCCACTCCCAATGACCCTCTATCACATATTGAACTCCCTGCTTGTAGTAGCTATACTTCGTCATTTTTTTTTTTTTTTTTTTTGCGGTACGCGGGCCTCTCACTGTTGTGGCCTCTCCCGTTGCAGAGCACGGGCTCCAGACGCGCAGGCTCAGCGGCCATGGCTCACGGGCCCAGCCGCTCCGTGGCATGTGGGATCTTCCCGGACCGGGGCACAAACCCACGTCCCCTGAATCGGCAGGCGGACTCTCCACCACTGCGCCACCAGGGAAGCCCACTTTGTCATATTTTTTTTTTTGTCACTTCTTGGTCTGCCTCATGTACCCTGCTCCCACTTCTTCACTTGGTGAAACTTTTATGTATTTTGCCACTTAGTTTCCAGATTTTTGTTTCTGGGATTCTGTGATATTGTGATGTATAATAAGAAACATATTTGGTCTTTGTCTGCTGTTCCTGGCACCCAGCTCCTGAAACCTTTGGAATTTTCTAGGTGTGGAGAACTATAAAGGTGTCTTTTGTTAAGTTAGTGAGGTGACTTTTGAACCCCACACCAGGTAACCTAAGAATGGGGACTGCTTGCCAGGGGAACCAAGCATGTGACCGGAGGGTTGGAACTTTGAGTCCCACCCAACCTCTTGTGGGGGAGAGGGGCTGGAGGTTAAGTTCAGTCACCAGTGGCCAGTGATTTAATCAATTGTGACTATGTAATGAAACCTCCGTAAAAACCTAAAAGGAGAGGGTTTGGAGAGCTTCTGGGTTGGTGAACACAGGGAGGTGCTGGGAGAGTGGCTTGCTAGGAGAGGCTGTGGAAGCTCTGTGCCCTTTTCCTCATATTTTTCCCTTTGCATCTCTTCCATCTGGCTGTTTCTGAGTTCTACGCTTTTATAATAAACTGGTAATCTAGCAAGTAAAATGTTTCTCTGAGTTCTGTGAGCAGCTCTAGCACGTTAATTTAACCCAAGGAGGGGGTTGTTGGGACCTGCGATCTATAGACACACAGATGACAACCTTGACTTGGAATTTGGCAATTGGAAGTTGGGGGGAGGCAGTCTTGTAGGACTGAGGCTTTAACCTGTGGGAGCTGATGCTATCTTTGGGTAGATAGTGTCAGAACTGAGTTGAATTGTAGGATACCCAGCTGGTGTCAGAATTGCTTGGTGTAAGGAAAAACCACACACATTGGAATTGGGTATAAAATCTTAGATGGTGATCAGAAGTGGGATCAGAGTCAGAATTGTAGCTACTGTTCATGATATCTTTGGAAAAGAAAACTTTTGACTGATTGACAGCCTCTACGTCTAATTTATTCTTCCTACTGTTGTTTCCAAGGCAGTTAATTGGACTTTACACCATGGCTCACAATCCTAATATGACCCATTTGAAGATTAATCGGCCAGTTACTGCCCTTCCTCCCCTTTGGGTAAGGTGTGATGGTTCAGATCCTGAAGGTACCTGTTGGCTGGGAGCTGAGCTTATCATAACCAATAACATCATCACAGGAATTGTCTTGTGCATGGTCACCTGTAAAGGTGAGAACTCACTTCTCTTACTTTTGTGGGGGTGTGTGTATATATTTATTTGTATAGTTATTGCTTTGTGGTTTTTACTGAAACTTGATATTGTTAAGAGGGAAGTGCATGGAACTTGTGTTAGCCACCATGAATCTACTGCAATGTGTAACTTGCAGCATGTAAGAGATAGTCCAGAAACAGATTTCCAGAAGTCCGAACAGAATTTTATGGCTGTTTTATTTGGGTTTCATTTCATTTATATGTGTGTATTTTTGGAAGTTTTCATTGGAGGATAAAAAAGTTGAATATAATTCCAATTTCATAGTGGGCCTTTAATTATACTTTTGGTAGTATTATTGACCTCTGTTCCACTTTCCTTCTTTTAAAAACATTTCATCTGTGATTTAAAATTTAATTTCAACAATCAGTAGTGTTAAGTTGTGATACCCTCAGAATTTGAGGGATTATAATTTTCTAGCTCTAATGATGTAATTTTGAATTGTACCTGTAAAGTATTTTCTTTCTTTCATGTCCTATAGCTGATAAAAATTATTCTGTAAATCTTGAAGACCTCAAAAATTCACACAAGAAAAGACATCACTTGTCTACTGTAAGTATTTCTCTTCTATTCATATTATTTTCTTCAAACTGCTAACGATCTGCCTTCCTAGTGTAAAGGTTTTTTCACTCCTAATATGACTAGATATTTTTCTGTAGTATCAAAATGTTTATTTTCATATCAACTAATGACTGAAAATATATGCCTTGCCTTTTAGCTAATCTTTGTGATGAAAAAGAGTTGTCTTATTTTTCCATTTGGAATAAAAGCATGGCACTTTGTTTTAAAAACAAATTTTATTTATTTTATAAATTTATTTATTTTTGGCTGCGTTGGGTCTTTGTTGCTGTGCGTGGGCTTTCTCTACTTGTGGCGAGCAAGGGGTTACTCTTCGTTATGGTGTGCAGCCTTCTCATTGCGGCAGCTTCTCTTGTTGTGGAGCATGGGCTCTAGGGCTCACGGGCTTCAGTAGTTGTGGTATATGGGCTCAGTAGTTGTGGCTCATGGGCTTAGTTGCTCCGCGGCATATGGGATCTTCCCGGACTAGGGCTTGATCCCGTGTCCCCTGCATTGGCAGGTGGATTCTTAACCACTGTACCACCAGGGAAGACCTCGATACTTTTTCTTTTGGGAAAAGAGTCAGTCATTTTGATAATGGGCCTTTGGCCTTGTGAAAGCACAGCTAATGGTTTGCTGGATGCACTCTTTCAGTTAACAGCCAGCGGCTTTGCCCAGTATGAGCTCTTTAAGTCCACTGCCTTGGATGATACAGTTGCTGCCTCACAAACTACGATCACTTTGGATATTTCCTGGAGTCCTGTGGATGAGATTCTTCAAATCCCTCCACTCTCTTCAACTGCAACTCTGGTAGGAGCAAACCCTTCTTTCTGTTGCGTTTACTCAGTGTGGATTTACTTTGAACTTGCCTGTTGCTAGTGCTCCATGCTTCCAGCCCAGCCCCAGGCTTAGCTCTCCCTGGGCAGCTTTGAAAGGCTCAGCTTGCCCCTGAAGTCTCACCAGAGCAGCCAGTGGAGATTTTGCCAGGTGATCTGATCTATCAGTTATCCACAGTGCTGCGATTATGATTAATAAAGTCTCTTGAGTGGGAACTCAAATGGAATCATCACAGTGACTTATAGTCTCTGCTGTTCTTAAAAGAGTGCAGATATTGGCAACACATCAAGAGTCATTATTCTATTCAGACCTTTCACCCTATATTTACATTTCTAGAATCTCTCTTAAGAAATTAATCAGAATTGGTAACAAAAATATATGGACAAAGATATTCAATGCAGTCACATAGCTGTGTTTAGAAAATATTAAAAACAAAACCTGAATAGTCAGTAGGAAAATGATTTAAATAGGTTTTCATGATGAAATAGTGTATATATATTTTTAAAATCATGATTTAAAGTATCTTTAATAATGAGAGAAAATGCTTATTATTAAGGGGAAAAAAAAAAGACCCAAAAAGTACAAAATTATATGTACAGTAGGATCTCAACTATGGTTTTTAAAAATGTGTACACAAAGGCCTGTATAGTGTTACAAGTGGTTTCCTCAGGGTGGTGGCTCATGGATAATTATATTTTTAGCGCTTTTCTTTTCCTGCAATAGGAATTTACATACTGGCATTTACTATTTTCTTCTCTTTCAAACCATCCCCCCTGCGTTTTTTTTTAAGAATTTAGGTTTATAAAACTTTGGCCTCTGGCGAAGACAGCACATTGTAGATTTAACACTTAGAAGTCTAATGAGCGTATTTATTGGGGGAGAGAGGGTGTTGTTTTTGGTGTGTGGTAATGCTAAGTTTGTCACCGAGTCTTGAGATGTATTTATTTATATTTCTACTCCTTGTCCTTTTGGAAATTCAGTGGGACGGAGTAGGAGAGCGTGTGTTCCACGTAGCTGCAGTTGTGGTATAGAGAGGGGTTCTGGTGGCCTGAATTTAGGGTACTGTATTGGGATGGGCGGGGTCTATGGTATCCCTGGGGAAGGTGTTCTAAATGCAGTATTGACCTACTTTTTCAATTCACTAGTGCTTCATGAAATTTATTTTTAAATGTGTGGGTAGTTTGAAATGCAAATAACTGTGACCCTGATGCAGAGAAGATGGGATTACCAGTGAAAACTGACTCTGGGAACTTTTTAGAATATTAAGGTGGAATTGGGAGAGCCCAGAGGTCCTCTGAATCATCTTCACAGACAACTGAAATTTCTCCTTGTGAGTATCCTTCTAGAATTTGTAACTTGTATTAAATCTCATGTTTTCATTAAAATGTTTGCTAGTGTCATTGTTATTTAGTTTTGTGTTCTTCAAAACTTGTTCCAAATGTTATGTGCTTGGCAATTGGGACAGCGTTACTGTGTGGTAATTGTCCTTGCAGTTAAAGGGAACATTCATCAGTTAGTAGTTAATGGGTAACAGTTCTTTTGCCTTTTCTACGAAGTATTTGAGTTTTATTCATATGATGGATTCCCCTCTTTCCAGGTGAGTCAGTTGCCAGTTAATTCCAAATGTGTGTATAATCTGCTTGTTACTAACTGGGATTTTGATTGATGCTGAAGATTAATGAGCATGTGTTTTTATGTTTCAGTAGTTTAAGCTCCACTCTACAAATTCCATCTCAGAGGTGTGGGGGGGCGCTCATTTTGTTTATTTATGTGTTTATTTATTTACTTTTGGCTGCATCGGATCTTAGTTGCGGCATGCGGGATCTTTCCTTATGGCTCCTCTCGAGTTGAGGTGGGCGGGCTTAGTTGCCCCGCGGCATGTGGGATCTTAGTTCATTGGAAGGCGGATTCTTTTTTTTTTTTTTTTTTTTTTTTTTTTTTGCGGTACACGGGCCTCTCACTGCCGTGGCCTCTCCCACCGCGGAGCACAGGGTCCGGACGCACAGGCCCAGCGGCCACGGCTCACGGGCCCAGCCACTTCATGGCATGTGGGATCCTCCCGGACCGGGGCACGAACCCGCGTCCCCTGCATCGGCAGGCAGACTCTCAACCACTGGGAAGGCGGATTCTTAACCACTGGACCACCAGGGAAGTCCTGGTGGGGCGTTGGGGGGAGTCATTTTAATGCAGTAGAAATTCCAAATGTCTTAGCTTGGCGTACAAAGCCAGTTATATCCAGTCACTGCCCTACTTACTTCTTTTTTCTTTTCTTTTTTTTAACAGCTTTATTGAGATAGAAATTACATTCCATAAAATTCACTCGTTTTAAGTATACAATTCAATAGTTTTTAGTATACTGACAGAGTTGTACAACCATGACCATATTTAATTTTAGGGTATTTTCATCACCCAAAAAAGAAACCCCATACCCATTAGCAGAAACCTCCCACCCCTGCCAGCCCCTGGCAGCCACTAATCTACTTTCTGTAATACTTTGTTCCTTTTTATTACTGAATAACATTCCAATGTGCATATGTACTACATTTTTGTTTATCCGTTCATCAGTTGATATATGTTTTGCTTGTTTCTACTTTTTGGCTATTTATGAATAATGCTGCCATGAATAGTCGTGTATAAGTTTTTATGTGACATATGTTTACACATCTCTTGGGTGGAGTTGCTGGGTCATATGGTAACTCTATGTTTAACCTTTTGAGGAACTGCCAAACTATCTTTTCCAAAGTGGCTGAATCATTTTACATTCCCACCAGCAGTGTATAAGGGTTCCATTTTCTCCATATCTTTGCCAGTGCTTCATACTGTCTTTTTTATTGTTGTTACGGCCATCCTAGTGGGGGTGAAGTGGTATCTGCTTATGGTTTGTTTATGGGGTTTTTTTGTTTTGTTTCTTGGGGCTGTGCCGCTAGGCATGCGGGATCTTAGTTCCCCAACTAGGGATTGAACTGGTGCCCCCTGCAGTAGAAGCATGGAGTCTTAACTACTGGACCGCCAGGGAAGTCCCTCATTATGGTTTTGATTTGCATTTCCATGATGGCTAATAACATTGAGCATCTTTTCATGTTCTTATTGGCTCCTACTTATTTCTTTAGCTTAATCTCACTCCCTACTTTGCCATACTGAGCTCCCTGCTTGTAGCAGCTCCAGTCCCATCACACTGTCACTTTCTGTGGTGTGTGTGTGTGTGTGTGTGTGTGTGTGTGTGTGTGTGTGTTGTTCTGCCTAGTGTGCCCTTCTTCCACCTCTTTGCTGGGTTAGCTGTCTGTGACATCGTCACCTCAGATGATTGCCCTGATCCCCTAGAATAGCTTATGCTGCCTGTGCTTCGTGCTGCCGTAGAACCTTACGCAGCCCCCTTGTCAGACGGTTTATCAAACAGTAATTTATTTGCTTCTCTGTCTCCCCTACTAGGCTTGAGTGCCAAGTACCCCATTGTGCCTTCAGCTTCTAGCACAGTACCAGGTGTTTTTCATACTTTTACCTCCTCTCATTATTTCCCCATTTGTAAAAAACTTGGTACCTTTTCTACCTTTCTTACCTTTCTTCTTTCTTGAGAGCTCCTCTTTCAGGACCCTTCCTGTGGGCTTCCATCATACTTCTACCTTCGTGTCTCTGCCCTCCTTTCTCCACCCCGGCAGAGGGCTTGTCCATTTAGTGATTTGACTAATGCCTTTACGAGGGAACTCCAGACTCCCATCTTTAAGCTGCTACCACTTCTGGTCTTTCCCACTTCCATCAAATTAGTTCCCACATGAGTAGAGGGCTCTTCCCTCCAATTCAGTATGTCCAAAATGAAACTTGAAATCTCCAGACTAGATCCCCTTAATAAGCCCCCCATTTATTTCTGTGATTTCATCACTCCTTCAGTTTCACAGGCTAGAAGCCCTGTCTTACTTTAGTAAGAACTATCTCTAGTTACTGCCACAGCTAGAAGCTGCCACTCTACTGTGTGCCCAGCATGTGGTGCTAGATGGTTCGGTTATTTTGCCTGAGGTGTCAGCAACTGGTAAGTGGAAGGGCTGGTTTAAAACTCATTCGAATACATGTGTGTCTGTCGGACTTGAAAGTCCATACTTTGTTATAATCTCTCTTAGAAATTCACAGACTCTTAGATGTGCACGTGGCCATCGTCTCTCCAAGTTCAATCCCCTGTATTTTTATAAATAGGTAGGATTTTTTTCTTTTCTTCTATTCCTTATATATTTCTGTCTGTCTCTCTCTTTCTGTCGAATGTACTGTTTGTTTTTTGTTTTTTTCGCTTTGAGGTATCTCACTGTGCCCATCTTAGTTAAAGCCCTTATTACCTCCCTTCTGGACCACTCTAATGATCCTTCATTGTTCTCAACAGGGACACACACTCTGGGCATCTTGGGCAGGATCATTCTTTGTGGTTTGGGACCATTGTACACATTGCAAGATGTGTAGCATCCTTGACCCCCACCAAACTAAATGCTCAAAGCGCTCCTGTACACACAGTCACTGTGACGCCAAAATTTATCTTCGTGTTTTTCCAAAGACTTCCTGGGTTGGAGGATGATCTCACTCTTATTGAGAAACACTGTACTTTCTTTTTTCCTTAGACTCTATCCTGAGTATTTCTGACGGGAGATTTCTTAGCTGCTTGATCATGTCATTTTCCTGTCAAAAAATCAACAATGGCTGTTGTCTTCCAAATGAAATAAAAAATCTTTTTAAGTTTTAAGACCACTATTTCTGTCTAATCCCTATTCCTTGTACTCTTATTTGCTGCTGTTTCCTGGGTGTTTTCGCCACCCTTGGCGGAATCATCCCACCTTCTTCATCTTATCCCCTGCTCTGTAGCCAATGGTTCCTGCATTTGAGTTGAGCTAATGTTTCACATCGTTCCTCTGGCCATTCCAGCCTCTCTTGACCTCAACCTCTTTCCTTATTTCAGTTTAGATATTGTAGGTAGAGGCGTACACATTCATGGTATTTTTATGTAAACTTCCACTCAGTCTCACATTTTTGTTCCCCAGTTATTTCATCTGTATTATCGGTCCTTCTTAACCAAAATTAGAAGTGTCTTCAAGGCAGGCTCATAGGTCTTGAATCCTTTATAGCACCTATGCACACATAATGAGAGTTCAGAATACCATCTTTAGCATAAGACTGCTGGATATATGTACTGGCACTGTCAGTTACTGTGTGACCTTAAGCAAGTTAATTAACCTCTTAGTCTCAGTAAAATGGGAGTGCTAGTAGTATCTGCCTCATAGGGTTTTTGTGAGGATTAAATAACATACTGCATATGAAACATTTAGAACAGTTCCTGGCATCTCATTAAACATTGAAGAATTCAAGATACTAGGAATTCCCTGGCAGTCCAGTGATTAGGACTACACACTCTCACTGCTGAGGGCCTGGGTTTGATCCCTGGTCAGAGAATTAAAATCCCACAAGCCACGTGGTATGGCCAAGTAAAAAAGAAAAAAAAAGTGTATGTGTATATATATATATATGTATATATATATATATATATATATAAATATTATTACTAAATACATTTTACTGATTAAACTATGTTTTTTGCTAACAAGTTTTTTGGGTTTGTTTTTTTTTTAATCTCTCACAGGTTTTAGCTGATGGTTTGAGGACTGGTGTAACTGAATGGCCTGAGTCTCTGGAAGCAAAATCTGCTGTTGAACTTGTGCAGGAATTTCTGAATGGTGTTTGTTTTCCTAACTCATGCTTGTTTTTTGTTTATTTTTCTTAACTGGGAATTTAAGCTTGCTATATTTAAATGTAAATTGTCTTTTTTATGCTTGATATTCTTTTTGGTTGGGATATATCTAAAGCTATGAGGTCTGTCATGGTGAGAGGGGCAGCTTCCATTCTGAATTCCTAACTGTAGAGGTCTCAGTGATTTTAAGAATTAATAATACTTATTTAATTTACATTTTATATACTGCAATCGTATTTGAGATTGTAACCTTTGAGCACCTACCATGTGCTTGACATTGTGTGTCAGGGTCTTTCATTGTATCTTAGTTCATCTTTACACCCCTACCTAGTGGGTATCTATTGTGACCTCCATTGGAGAGTTAAGTAATTTGCTAAAATACCTGGTTATACTTCTGCTATCCTCATTTGCTTCTATACTTCTACAATCCATTTGAAAATAGAATTAGGATGGAAATAATTTGGAATGAAGGAAAATAAATAAAATCCAGAGTTAATAAGCTTTTGCCACTTTCTAGACTTAAATAAGCTGGATGAATTTGGTGATTCTACGAAAAAAACCACAGAGGTAAGTGATTATTATTGGAAATGCACACTGAAAGAGCTTGTAAAATTTGGTTGTACTGTTGTCTTTCACGTCATACAATCTCAGATGGATCTGCTACAGCCAAGGTAGCATTTTGAGAGTAGTTTTTTGTTGGTCTTTAATGTCAGCACTAGTGATTATTTTCCTTGAGAACCGATGAATATTTTTAAAGAGAACTAGTACATATTTATTATTAATCACTTAACTGCAGAGAAATGGAAACAAATATGTTACTGTACTGTGGGGTGATATTATTATAGTATATTAATGTTATGAGATGGCATGTTAATATGCCACAGGTGGTACTATTAAATTGCACTTAATATGTTGTCATTTGACAAATAGGAAAATTGAGACAAAGGTAATTTAATTAAATATTTTTCCATGGGAGGAAAGTTGAATGCTTGTTTTTAGGCATCAGAGTTTAAAAACAATTTTAGAGGTCCCGTTTTTCACTGTCTATTTATTTGTATCTCCTCATTAGTGGATGAAATTGTAGAAGATGCATTCACGTCTCTCTTTGCATGTGTTCATGACCCCACCTTTTCTCAGAGTAGCATTTGAAAGCTTATTGGCCTTCAACTGTTGCACTTTTTAAAAAATAAACTGAGTATTCTCTGACACTCACTTCTTTTCCAGACAGTGAAACATGACTCTGCTGCAGTTGATCGGTCCATGGAGTGTCTTCTCACAGTACGGGGTGATCTCGATTTTGCTGAGCAGCTGTGGTGCAAAATGAGTAGTAGTAGGTGTCCATGAGGATTGTGAAATAAAAATTTTCCTGTTATTTCTTAGGTTTACTTTTAAGTCTTTTGAAAATAATACAGTGTGTACTGCTAGTCTTGTGTGGACATCTGGTTCCTGTTTTATCAAACTCATTTCTAATAATGCATTGGCACATTTTACTCAAGAATTTTCCTAAGACAAGGCAATTCGTAGAACCTGTTCTTTTCTCTTGCCAGAAGTATAAGACCTAGGTGGTTTTTATGCTGTATTTATATGAGCCAAAACATATACCTTAGTGAAATTATAATTATTAGGAAAAGATATTCCATAATATTGTACTAAGTATGTTATTTTATGGCAATGGGTTTAATTTCTTTCTTTAAAAATGCTTTTTTTGGGGGGAGGGGGCCTTTAATTTCTTTCCCCCTTCCCCATCCATAAAGTTCAGATACTTGTCTTCCACTTCATTTGTGTATCCTTAAAATGAATGACATATTTGATCTGCAGAAATAACCATGAAAGTAATGTTAGACTGACTTGCTTTCCAAGGTGTGGTTTCTTACCAAGACTTGGTGAAGTGTTTCACGTTGATCATCCAGAGTCTACAGCGTGGTGATATACAGCCATGGGTAGGTTTAGTAGTGTGTGTGAGAACCTTTTCTCAGCAGCATAGCAAACTGGTTAAGGACATAAGCTCTGGAGCAGACTGCCTGAGTTTGAATTCTATCTCTGCCACTTTCTAGCTGTGTAAACTTGGACAGGTTCCTTAATTCATGTGAAGCACTTAGCACCTAGTTCATAGTTAATGCACAGTATTTGTAAGCTACTAATATTGTCGTTACTGTTGCTATGAATGATTGCTCTCATAGACTACTTATGAGAGTACAAATTGGAACACTCTCTAAAAAGCAATTATGATAATGTATTGAGATACTCGAAATGTAGCCATCCTAAGGCCATACACAGGAATATGTATCAAGATTTTATGTATCATGATAGTCATTACAGCCTCATTTACAGTAGCAAAAATTGTAAATGACCTGAATTTTCACTATTAATGGAATGCCTAAGTAAATAATGATATAGCCACATAATGGCACATGTAATAGTTGCTACAGATGATGTGGAGAAATGCTTACAGTGTTCAGTAAAAAGAAAGGATTATACACTATTGTATAAAAAATATAAATTTTGGAGAGAAAAACCCAGAAACAAATACACTAAAATATGATAGTCACCTCTGGTGGTAGGGTTACAAATGAGTTTCTCAAACTGCATTATACATTTCTGTACTTCATGGATTTTCCATAATGAATTTGTGGTTTTATAATGAAGAAAAATCTAAGGTAAAAGCTAGAAACAAAAAGATTCTTCATCTAATAGGAATTATTTTAAATAACACAACTGCCAATTCATGACAATGACAGAAACTTTCCGAGGTGTGAACGGAGATACACTCCAGAGCAGAAGCATGCAAACCCTACTCCTATGTGGCATTAGTCATTCTATGCATTTTAGTCTTGCCCATCGAATTTTTCTCTTGAGAGTTTCTGTGTTTGTGAGATATTTACAAGTATATCGCTACCATGTACAAGTGCAAAGTGAAAATAGTATTAAAAAAAAAGAAAATGCAGAAGATTGTGTTGGAAATTAGAGATAACAGAAGGACAGTAATGAGAAAATGTCAAATATTTTAGGTGATGAAAAACGTAAGGTTATAATATAAGTTTTAGCTTTTAGCTAATGCAGTTTGTTTGTCTTTTGCTTACTGGACTTTTTATATTTATATTTGTGGCTTTATAAACTTTTCCCAATTTCTAGCTTCATAGTGGGAGTAACAGTTTACTAAGTAAGCTCATTCATCAGTCTTACTATGGAACCATGGACACGGTTTCTCTCAGTGGGATTGTTCCAGTTCAGATGCTTTTGGAAATTGGTTTGGATAAACTGAAGAAAGATTATATCTGTTTTTTCATAGGTAAGGCCATTTCCCAGCTCAAAAAATTAAAAGCTGCCTCACAAAAAATTAAAGGCTACATAGGTATTCTCAGATTTTATCTTTGTACTTGTCCCTAATTGTTTGTAGTCCTGGCTTTGCCCCTGGTTCACTGTGAGACAAGCACTCCCATTTTTTGAGCCTTAGTTTCCTGCTCGATAAAGATATTATATTAAAGGTAGCTATAGTTTTTGTCTTTAATTCAAATGTTTTGAGATTCTTTGAGGTTAATGTAGTAAATAAAAAACGCTTTTTATTTTAATACCCATTACTTGCTTGTTTTTATTAGGGGCAAACTGTGATCATTTTTAGAATAAGTATTAATTTATATTTATGGTGTAATGTACCAGAAAATTTGGCTTTTTGTGATAAACTGTTTAGCTTGAGCATTTCTTTTATATATGAACTATGAAATTTTTTGCTTAGGTTGCTTAATTTGTAATAGATAATACCTAAGGCTTAATTGCATATATGTGTTTTTTCTTCATAGGCCAAGAACTTGCATCTTTGAATCATTTGGTGAGTTTTTATTCTAAAGTTGGTTTTTCTTTATTCGGTCATTCTGCATACAGTTATTAAGTGTCTATTCTGTGCCAGCCTCTGTTCTAGGAAACAGGTAAATTAAGACAGGCAATTACACTGTCTAATATGACAGACAAAAAGGTAGCCCATTCAATGTCACTTCTCATTCTTTATAAATGTATGATACTGACATAAAGTTGTATCCTGCTTATTAAACCAATGTACTCCCACAACTCTCATTTATCTAAAACGGTTAAGGAATGCCTTTCTTTGATAGGCCTTATAAGGGAATATTTGCTTTATATTCTCTTGACCCATTTCTTTTACACGTGAAGGATTACTTTCCAAAGAATTTATGTTCCTTAACATATTGATTCAAAAGATGCTTCTGATATATGTGGAACCTAGAAAAATGGTACAGATGAACCGGTTTGCAGGGCAGAAATTGAGACACAGATATAGAGAACAAACGTATGGACACCAAGGGGGGAAAGCGGCGGGGGGTGGTGGTGTGATGAATTGGGAGATTGGGATTGACATGTATACACTGATGTGTATAAAATGGGTGACTAATAAGAACCTGCTGTATAAAAAATAAATTAAATTTAAAAAAAATGCTTCTGGGTTTCAGGGTCATGATTATGAACTTTTTTATTTTCCTAGTGTCTTGATTTAGAAAGTTAAGGAGATTAAAGAGCATCCATAAGGACCCTTGACATTTGTTGTAAGATTCTTTTAGAAAATGGATCTTCAAATGACATCTGGTCTCTTATAAAAATGCCAAGATAGGAAAACTCTAGCTTTATCTATTATGCAAAGTAAGACTCAGCTGGATTCTTTTGAGGTTAATTTTTGCTATTCAGAGTTTAAACATTTTTTAAGGGTGTATATTTTTAATGGAAACTTTTAATACATTTTTTTATACTTAGAAAAGTAATAACATTTTGAAAATTAGAATATAATGCAAATACACCCTTAATCTCAGCATTCAAATATGAGTACCCTCATTTTTATGAATTCCCCTCAAGTCATTTAATATGCCTGTTTTTTAAAATATGGTTTGACTTTTTTTTTTTTTTTTGGGCTGCATTGGGTCTTTGTTGCTGCATGCGGGCTTTCTCTAGTTGTGGCGAGCAGGAGCTACAGTTCGTTGCAGTGCGCGGGCTTCTCATTGCGGCGGCTTCTCTTGTTGTGGAGCACGGGCTCTAGGCGCGTGGGCTTCAGTAGTTGTGGCTCACGGGCTTAGTTGCTCCCCAGCATGTAGGATCTTCCTGGACCAGGGCTCGAACCCGTGTCCCCTGCATTGGCAGGCGGATTCTTAACCACTGTGCCACCAGGGAAGCCCCCGACTCCAGACTTTTGACACAATAGTTCTTAAACTTTGAGAATCTCCTAGAAGGCTTGTTAAAATGCTAATTCCTGGGCCCCAGTGACTCAGTAGGTCTAGGGGCTCTGGAATATGTCTTTTTTTTTTTTGGCCGCACTGCACAGCTTGTGGGATCTCAGTTCCCTGTCCAGGGATTGAACCCGGGCCGCGGCAGTGAAAGCCCAGAATCCTAACCACTAGGCCACCAGGGAACTCCCTGGAATATGTCATTTTAAACAAACCATCTCCATCTCCAGATGGTTCTGATGCAGGTGGTTTGCAGATATATTAGTTTTTTATTGCTGCTGTAACAAATTACCACACACTTAGCGTCTTAAAGCAACACACACAAATGTATTACTCTGTAGTTCTCTAGTTCGGAAGTCTAGTCTGGGTCTCACTAGGCTAAAATTAGGGTGTTGGCAGGCTGTGTTCCTGTCTGGAGCCTGCCTGTAGGGGAGGATCCATTTCCTGCTCATTTGAGTTATTAGCAGAATTCAATTCCTCATAATTATAGGACAGAGGCACCTTTTTCTTGCTGGCTATAAACTGAGAACTGTTCCCAGCTTCCAAGGTCCAACCCATACCTTGGCTCCTGGCCCCCTTCTTCCATCTCCAAAGGCAGCTATAGTGGGTCAAGTCCTTCTCGTGCTGTGTCTCTGCCTCCCTCATCCAGTTTTAAGGGTTCATATGATTCGATTGGGCTCACCTGCATAATCTAGGATACTTTCCCAATTTTAAGGTCAAATGACCGTATACATCTGCAACCTTAATTCCTTTTGCCATAAATGTAACATATTCACAGGTTCTGGGATTAGGACATGAACATCTTTTGAGGGTGGTTTTCTGCCTGTCACAGCAGGCCACACCTTGAGAAGCCCTCACTAGGCTGTACTGCCTCCAAGTAATCAGTAACATCAGGCTCTGTCACCTCTTCTCTGTGCAGGGTCTTGGGGACAGACCGAGGTAGACCAGGCGGGGTTGTAGCACGGGCAGAGAGAAAGGGGAAAGGCAATCTGGATCTGTTCCTTTGTGAAAAAGACCTGGGTGGGCCACTTCCAGAGCTCTCAGGGGACCACAGGGAATATGGGTGGCAGGTGTGGAGAACGTTGTAATCTGTAGCCTGTGGTGAGTGGGGCTGCTTTGGTGTACTTCTCTGCCTGGGACCATGCCTATTTTCCTACTTGTGTTATTTTCACATTTTGGAATAACCTGTGTAAGACAATTAATATGTCCCTATATTTTGGATTTAATTATAAATGATTTTGCATTAAATTAGTTTTTCACATTTTGCGTAGCTTCCTTTAAATTGTAATTTAGGATTACCCATGGATCTCTCCTACTCCCTTGCCATTACCTCCACTCAATTAAAAGATGACCATAGGGCTTCCCTGGTGGCGCAGTGGTTGAGGGTCCGCCTGCTGATGCAGGGGACGCGGGTTCGTGCCCCGGTCTGGGAAGATCCCACATGCCGCGGAGTGGCTGGGCCCGTGAGCCATGGCCGCTGAGCCTGCGCGTCCGGAGCCTATGCTCCGCAACAGGAGAGGCCGCAGCAGTGAGAGGCCCACGTACTGCAAAAAAAAAATAAAAGATGACCATAACTTTTCACTTACTGTATTAGTTTTCAGTCGCCACCTAACAAAATTTAGAAGCTTAAATGAACACAAATGGATTATCTCACAGTTTCCAGGAGTTGGAAGTTGGGCACATTTTACCTGCGTCCTCTGCTCAGGGTTTCACAAGGCTGAAATCAAGGTGTCATCTGGAGGCTTGATGAGGGAAAGATCCACTTTCAAGTTCCCTCGCTTATTGTTGGCAGAATTCATTTACTTGTGGCCCTTTGATGAAGGTCCCCATTTTCTTGCTAGCTGTTGGCCCAGTACTGGCCTCAGGTCCTAGAGGTTACTTGTGGGTTCTTACCACGTGGCCTTCTCCACAACGTGGCAGTTTGTTTCTTCAAAGCCAGCAGGAGAGCACCTCTAATGCTTCAAGAGCTCACTGACTAGGTCATAGTAATGACCAGGCGATGCTCTCCCTTTTGATTAATTCAAAGTCAAGAGCTTCCCTGGTGGCGCAGTGGTTGAGAGTCTGCCTGCCGATGCAGGGGACACAGGTTCGTGCCCCGGTCTGGGAAGATCCCACATGCCGCAGAGCGGCTGGGCCCGTGAGCCATGGCCGCTGAGCTTGCGCATCCGGAGCCTGTGCTCCACAATGGGAAAGGCCACAACAGTGAGAGGCCCGCATACCGCAAAAATAAATAGATAGATAGATAGATAGATAAACGAACAAACAAAGTCAATCAGTAACCTAATCATGGGAGTAACAACCCACCATATTTATAGATTCTGGCCTCGCTCAGGGAGAATGGATTATACAAGACATGTATTCCAGGGAGTGAGAATCTTGGGGGTCATTGTAGAATTTCACCCACTGTATTTACCATGGATTATTTCCTTAGGATTGGGTCTCAGAAATAGATCTGAGCATATTATGATGGCTTGACGTAACATTGCCAACTTTCTTTTCCAAAACCTCATACCAGGTTACTAGTAATATATGTTAGTGGAAGCTTATCACTACACTTGCTTAATTTCTTGCTACTTCAGGTTTACTATCTATTTTTAGACGTGAGTACTCCCATCAACCTAGCAAGTTTGTTGAAGTTAAGAATTATCTTGTGGATTTGCCATTCTTTCCATCTGGAGGGTTTGATGGGAGGTACTAGCTACCTACTTGGACCTCCTTGGTGAAGCAGTTCTGTGATTTGCCTTTACCAGAGAATATGTATAATGGTTTGCTTAGAACATTCTCAGTGGAGACTTGGAGTTTAGTTTGAGGAATAGTATTGAAAGGAGGAAGGCTATCTAGCTGCCTCCTGTCTTCTTTTTTCCCTCCCTATTAATCAGGCATCCACACTGAGGTTTAGTAGACACGGTTAATTCTTTCCAGAGATTCCTCTTGTTCTTTGACTCCCTATTTTCCTTGTCCTTTTTTTCATTCCAGGAATATTTCATTTCTGCATCAGTAGATACACAGGAGCAGGTTCATCGTGTTCAAAAACTCCACCATATTCTCGAAATAGTAGTCAGTTGCATGCTTTTCATTAAACCTCAACATGAACTCCTCTTTTCTTTAACACAGTAAGTGTTTCTGTTGTTTACTTACATAAAAATGTACTCTCTTCTGAAATAGTTGCAGCCAAAGTAACTGCCTTTTTTTACTATCAGTTAGGATAGAATCTGTGTACCCTGTCTTCACAGTAACAGAAAGGTTCTATCTAAGTCACTGCCATGAGAAGGAAAGGCTTTGGATTCAAGAGGAATCAGGTTGGACACTTGGATCTAGTACTTCCTTTTTTTTTTTTTTTTTTTTTTTTTTTTTACGGTACGCGGGCCTCTCACTGTTGTGTCCTCTCCCGTTGTGGAACACAGGCTCCGGACGCACAGGCTCAGCGGCCATGGCTCACGGGCCCAGCCGCTCCGCGGCATGTGGGATCCTCCCGGACCGGGGCACGAACCCGTATCCCCTGCATCGGCAGGCGGACTCTCAACCACTGCGCCACCAGGGAAGCCCTAGTACTTCCTTTCTAAGGAAGTTTCCTTTCACTACATCTTGTTTTTCATCTGTAAAAATGGTGTAATGTATATAAAGTACTTGACCCTTGAGGTGCTTAATAAATATTAGTTCCTTCTCTTTTCTTTATATCCTTATAAATTTGGGTCAAGCTAATCATTGCCAACCATCTATATGGTAACTGAATGGAATCGAATTTTATTATCAGACCTCTGTCAATAGTGTTGCTGAAATTTTAGAGAGTTTGTCAATCAGTTTGACTAAAAACAGTTTGGAATAATCCTTACACATGGATCGCTGGTGTCTTACATGTATTTTTTGAGGCTTCAAACTGGAAATAAGTGAACCATCCAGTGGAAGAACTGGGTTTATTTTTCCCTGTGGAAGGAAATGTACCATTTCCTTTTCCAAAATTAGAATTTGACTTACTTGTAAAGGGAAAAGTTTGAAATTGTTACTGGATTTTTTTGGTTTTTGGTTTTTTTCCATTAAAGATCAGTAGTATATGTGAGTTAACTGTTTAATTCTCCATACTTGGAAAACAATGGAGACTATATCTTTGTCTCTCTTTTGCCTTTTTGTTTTTCTGATATCTCTTTCTTCCCAGTTACACCTCTACTTGAGCTCAACATAAATATATTTTATATTTATGAGAAATATGTCCACTACTAATTTTTTTGAAGTGAAATTTTCTTTCAAAAAAAAATTAATAACCTAAGTGTTGTTGGGATGGGGGTTTAATGTTTCCTTTATGAGCTTTAGACTAACAGAAAGCCTTTATCTCCAAGTGGCATTTTTTTCCAAAAGCAATTCTATTTTCTTTTTTTTTCTTAGATCCTGCATAAAATTTTATGAACAAAATCCTCTCGATGAGCAACACATTTTTCAGCTGCCAGTCAGACCAACTGCTATAAAAGACTTATATCAAAAGTAAGCAATTTAATAATTAAATTATACTTCAAGTCCAGCCATGATTCTAGGCAATTTCAGTGTCTGCTCCATGGGGACCTCATGTTGCTTCACCTCTGAAACCGTAATCATCTGATTCCCATCCCCTGAACATAGTCTGATAGAGTCCTCCCTCTTCCTTCTCCCAGACCTGTGGTCTGTTCTCTTTAGACTGTTGGTCCTCTACTTTCATTTTTCTCTCAATTTGTAATTTCTTCACAGAACAGGGCAGAAACTTTAGCCAGAAGGGAAGTGACAGGTTGGGAAGAACATGATCGGGGTAATGACAGCGAAGTCAGAGGTATGGCTGTGGGAGTGAGAGAAGGATCTGGGATTGGGGATTGCGGAGGTATGGAGCTGAGGCTAAGACGATAGATCGGCCATCCATGCGGGACACCGAGGTTGCCTCAAATCATGGTCTCCACTGACTCTTCTCTCAGCATATAATAGACTTGAAATTTCTCTGACACTGAAGCCACTCCATTTATACCCTCCCTCTATATAGTTCCCTCTTAGCCAAACCTCATCACTCCCCTGAAATTGTTTAGCAGAAGTTGCCAGTGGCCTTCTAATTGGCAAATCCAGAGGACACTTTCCAGGAGAAGAGTGTTTTGGCTCCTTGTGTAATTAGCTAGCCCACTAATTCTTTCTCCTTCCGTAAGCACTTGTAAGGCTCTGTGGCATTTAATACTATTGCTTTCTTGAACCCATCCCCTTCCTTTGTTTTCATGGCATAACATTCTGTCTTAATTTTAACTCTACCTCTCTGGCCCACCTCCAAGACTGAGAATGGACCTCTTTTCAAATTCTTCTCCCTCTGCCTCATTCATATGTGAGTTTCCACCAGAACTCTACCCTCTGCCCTCTTTTCTTACTTCCTGTCTTCCCTGGGTGATTTCATTCACACCCCAATCTTCAATTCCTCTGGGCTAATGATAATTCATAACCCATATCTGCAGCTTCTCCTGAGCTTCACACCCATGTTTCTAGGTGTCTGTTAGACATGAATTCTCAACTTTAACGTCCTGTAGGTAGTTCAGACTCTAAATCCCAACTCTTCACTCCCCTTCCTAACACGTTTCCTCTTCCCATATGACCTCTCAAGTGGCCATCATTAATCTCCACCTAATGCCCAAAACAGAAACCTAGGACTTATCTTCCACTTATTGCTGTCACTTCCTTCCTCCTTGAAATGGTTTCCAAGTCCTGACCTCCTTGGAAGCTCTTGAATCTGTTCCTTTCTCTACATCTTCGCCATCTATTTCATATCTGCTCATCTCATACCTGGGCTGAGTGCAGTAAAATCGTTTTTCCTAGCTGCTCTATCTGCCTCCATTAACTTCCTTCTCTGTGACCGCCAAAGTGATCTTTCTAAAATCTGATCCCATCATGACTTCCTTCTGTTTAAATGGCTCCCTTACCTTTAGGACAGTGTTCCATCACCTCAGTGTGGTCTGTGAGACCTTCTGTTCCCGGCCGCTGTGCCTTTCTGGTTCACGTGCCACCACGCCTTCCCACTCTCCTTTTGAGTCAGAGACCCTATGTAACTGCATTTCCTCAGACACCACACACGCTTACCTGACAGTGCCTACGCCTGTGTCCTTCTTTCATCCTGGATTTTGTCCGCTTAACTAACTCCTCCTTCTAATTTCATTATAAGCTCAGCTCAAAGACCACAATATCTGAGGATTCTTTTCCAACTCTACAATCCCAATCTGAGTTAAATTACCCCTCGTGTATTGTCCCCTCCCATGTCTGATATTTCTCTATTACAACATTTTTCAAAATTGAGTTGTTATTGTTTATTTAATTTTTATTGAAATAAAGTTGATTTACCATATTGTATTAGTTTCAGGTATACAACAAAGTGATTCAGTTATACATACTATTTTTTTTTTCAGGTTCTTTTTCATTATAGGTTATTAACAAGATATTGAATATAGTTCCCTGTGCTATATAGTAAATCCTTGTTGTTTATCTCTTTTATATATAATGGTGTGTATCTGTTAATCCCATACACCTAATTTATCCCTCCACACCCCTTTCTCCTTTGGTAACCATATAAGTTTGTTTTCTATGTCTGTGACTCTGTTTCGTAAATAAATTCATTTGTATTATTTTTTATATTCCACATTTAAGTGATATCATATAATATTTGCCTTTCTCTGTCTGACTTAATTCACTCAGTATGATAATCTCTAGGTCCATCCATGTTGCTGCAAATGGCATTATTTCATTCTTTTTTTTTGCACACGGAATGAATATTTTATTACTAGATTATAAAAATAAAATACAATAATTTTAAAACAGAACTTAAAACACTGTACAAAGCTTTAATGTGACACAAATGGGAAAATTAAATAAATTAATTACACATTTATGTACAGATGGCCTGTACAAAAGCACTCCATGTTTCTGCCAATACTCTATGTCCTTGTTTGCCTGAGCAAAAATGCATAAAGAGGGCTGCTTGGAGGGGAAAGAGGTACAATACAATACCTTTAGAGATATTTGAAAGAGCCGTTTCTCATCACTCTTGATTTCATGAGGAGGAGAAGAAAGGGAGAAAACTATGGAATTGTTAAATTATTCTATTCTAACTTACTGGTCTTGCTCAACAGGAGAGAATACTTATGGTTTGTGGTTCCATCTGATTTAAGAGCTGACAATACTTCAAAACTTTCAAGATTTATATCTAATTCAAAAAGTAGGTGTTTCCCAACTCCCTGTTTTTTCCTAAAAGCTGTGAACTTGTAAGTAAATGACCCAATGACATCAGCACTTGGTTATTTTAGGAAAGGAGTCACGAGGGAGACCAGGAACTGTGCATGAGAAATGAGGGATCTCAAGCCTAGGTCATCTGTTGTTTTCTTTACTCAGTTCATCCAATCCAATTTCAGAGCCCCAAGTGGCACAGTGTTATATTTACTTTAGCTTCCTATCTTTGTATCTCTGAATGCTTTTTACCTTAGTGAACTAATTTACCTAACTGGTGAATAGTTTAAAAAGAAAAAAATCCCAAGGGCTTTCCCTTCCCTGGGTTGATCCCTAAAATAAGTCACATTCAAGCTCTGGTAGGTTTGTTTAGCCCTTGTGGATGAGAGAAGAACAGACAGACAGACCCCAGGTATGTCAAAGTGCTATGCATGAATTTTTAAGGATTTAAACTGTATATTTTAAGGGGGAGAAAAGCAACATATGGCAAGGGTAGTCTATATAAAAATTTGGTTTACCCAGTGTTTTTAACTGGGTGAGTGAACACTTATGTACACAGTATGAAACAATGTTAAACTACTGAAAAGAGAGATAAAATTTCCTACTCTTATTGTGTAAAATTATGTCATCAGCAAATTCTGTAGTCACATGGGTTCAAAGTTCTGCCTCGCTGAATCCTATTCTCTAGGTCAAGGAATCCAGAACCCTGGCCCAGGGTATCTGAGAGATATGTCAGTATCATCTATCATCAGTGATACATACTGTGCCCATACTGTTATGGCTGAGTAGTATTCCATTGTGTGTGTGTGTGTGTGTGTGTGTGTGTGTGTGTGTGTATGTATGTGTATATATACACATATATATGTATATGTATGTATATGTATGCATATATATATAGGCACACCACATCTTTATCCATTACCTGTCAATGGACATTTAGGTTGCTTCCATGTCTTGGCTATTGTAAATAGTGCTGCTGTGAACATTGGGGTGCATGTATCTTTTTGAATTAGAGTTTTCGTCTTTTCTGTAAATATGCCCAGGAGTGGGATTGCTGGATCATATGGTAGTTCTATTTTTAGTATTTTTTAAGGAACCTCCATATTGTTTTCCATAGTGGCTGCACCAATTTGTTATCATTTACATTCTTGTTTCTCTCCCTCTTTTGACTGTGCTTCTTGAGGGTAGGAATGTGACCTCTCCACCTCTTCTTCCTCAGTGCTTACCACAGAAGGACTTCACTATGTGACTATAGAAAGAAGGAATTGGATTGGTTTTTTCTCTTTGCTTTTTTTTCTTTCCTTAGTGAGAAGCCACAGAAATGGAGAGTGGAAATAAACAGTGGTCAAAAGAAGGTGAAGACAGTTTGGCAACTGAGTGACAGCCCACCTGTAGATCATCTGAATTTTCACAGACCTGGTAGAGATGGTTTGTAGTCTATTCACGTAAATTATTCCAAAAGAAAATAAACTAAGTTTACTAGTAGAGATTATTATTAGAGCTCTTGCGCCTAGTTTTAAATAATTTTCCTGAACTCTAGGTATAAACCTATTTATTCTGGGGGAAAAAAAAAACATGAAAGAGTGCTTTTTCTCATTATCCAGCTAGAGGAAATTTTATTAAAAGACACCAAGCAATAGGGACGTAGGTGTGAAAATAGGTTATAAAATGGAAATGCCAGCTCATACTTCACACTTTTCTGCACCATTTAAAACAGTGATGATATTTCTGCTCTAGTACCTTCTCTGTGGTAGGAATAAGGGTTGAGATTTCTAGTATTGTATCAAAGATTATGTGTGTCAAAGAATGTCTTTTTGCCCCTAGTATAATTAGCTGACCCACCAGTTAATTATACCTCCTTCCGTAAGTACCTATAAGACTGTTATCTTTATGCACATGGATTGTGTGGGGCTGTCATCTCTTATTTGTATAAGTCTTAAATGGCTGATTCAAATATTGCAAGGATTATCCAAAATAAAATCTGATAGTTTTAAGACAGAATTCAAGGGTATTTGAAAGCTGGGAATACAGATAGTCCTATTGTAGTGATTGATATTTTGCAAAATTATTTCCAGAAATTGTTTATTCTCCCCCCCGAGTATATTTTGATTCAGGCATAATGGGAACTTCTCTATTCATATGGCTGAACTGTAAAAGTCCTAAAGAAATCAAATGTTCCTGAGAACCATCTGTTAAGATCATGCTATCTTTTCTAAGTGTGATATAAAAGCTGGAGCCTATAAAAGATTGAAAATGAACTGTATAAAAATAAAAAATTTTCTGCGTGGCAAAAAATACCAGAGGTGAAGCAACAAACAAATAATAAACTAGGAAAAGAAATTTGCAGCTCATGTTCAGAAAAGGGGCTACATTCTCTAGTATATAAAGAACTTTCAGATCTGTAAGAAAAGTATTAATAACTCAGTAGAAAAAAATGGGCAAGTAATATGAACCGTTTACCAAAAAGGAAATTTAAATGTCATCTTAAAAGCAAAAGGTGATCAACCCCACCTATAATAAGAGGAATGCAAATTTATATTCTGTAGATACCATCTTTCACCTGTCAGATTAGCAGAGATCAACATGTTTGGTGTCACAGTGCTGGCCGGGATTTGGGGGAAACTCACGCACTGCTGGATGGAGTGTAAAGTTGTATGGCTTTTGTGGAGGGTGATATTCACCAGAATTTTAAAGAATACATTCTTTGGACCACCAGTTCCATTAATAGGAATCTATTCCACATATATAACCAGACATGTGCAAAAAGGCCTGTGGACCAGATCACTAATTGCAGTATTGTTTACAGTAGCAAAACCATGGGCCTGGGCATAGAAAAACCTCTGAAAGGAGACAACTAAAGCTCAACCCTGAGGTGTGGAATGATGAGGGCAGGGGTGGGTCTCAGCTTTGATCATTAGAAGCATCTGGGGAGCCTTTAAAGTCCTAATACCCAGACCAAGTGAATCAGAATCGCTGGAGGTAGAGCCTGGACATCAGAATTTTTAAAGTTCTCCAAGTGATTTCATTGTGCAACGAAGGTTGAAGACCACCAGTTTAAACATTTTATTTTATCTATATTTGTTGTTTCAGGTTTTTTTTCTTAAAGACATGTGTGTTATGATTTTAAAAGTTTAAAAGACATGAATAAATGTGATACATTTTTCAAAAATGCCATTTTAAAATAAATTTTATTACATTAAGATTAAACCTGTTAGGAGATTAATACAAGATTAAACACCTTTTCCAATGATGCTGAATAAGTGAAGTATACGGAACTATCTTCTAGAGACTTTTTTGTTTTTTTAGAGTCTTTTTAATGCAGGTTGCTTCAAAAAAGAATGAAAGTTATTTTGAATGTTAGAGTTAAAACTATTTGCTAATGTATTGGTCCAGTGACTCTTTTTATGAAAATAAGGAATTTTTATGAAATCATATATTTACGTGCTTGGAAACACACTCACACTCCATTTTGACTTGAACTTCATAACCTCTTCTACCCATTATGTATTCTTGATGTGTTTGTCTAGAAATTATTCAGTGACCTTTGGCCCAAACCAAGACCCACTGTTAAAGGAGGACTTCATTTGTAAAAGTCATAGATTATTCAAACAAAGCCTCAGTTGTAGATATTAAAGTCCAATAATCATTTATTTTTGGCCAAAGATCATAGGCATTTACAAAATTAGACTTTCTATTTCATTGGACTGAGCACTTAGGTCAAATACTAGCTTTTCAAGATACCTAACGGTATGATGCTCTTGAGTAAAACAGTTGACATCAAAATCAGGAAGACTGAAGAGAGAAAAGTGTACTTTTAGCTGCCCTGGGAAAAGAGAATAATGACTTGGAGTTAATGGGGGAGAAAAACAGTGTCCAGTAGAGTGCTGCTCACCCAGTGGGTGCTCGGCAAATGATTGCTGGTAGTGGTGGGAATATGGAAACCAAAATGTTGACCCACAAGGAAGTGGACATGATCTCATCTAAATGTTAATTGTATCATTTGATTTTGAAATACAACAATCTTCAGGAGAAAAAAATGGATGTGTCTAGCCCTAAGACTATAAATCCTAAGTAGAAAATGTTTTCTGAAATATATATTACAATTGGAAGAAGACAGTTATATTTAACTGTAGTGGAGGAGGCATTAAAAAATAAAGCAGTAGCTTACCAAATTAAAAATATATAATTTTTGTGGGGGGGGGCTGCACTGTGCAGCCTGTGGGATTTTAGTTCCCTGGACCAGGGATCCAACCTGGGCCCCCAGCAGTGGAAGTGTGGAGTCCTAACCCCTGGACTGCTGGGGAATTCCCCCCGAATATATAATTTTTAAAAATCTACTTTAGTTTGTTTAGTCATATTTTCAATGCATCAAGAGGGTTGACTATTAAAAGGAATTGTCTTTGCTGATTTTTGTCTAACAAGTTCTTTTAAAGTAGAAGACACATCATTCAGACTACCTCTTGATTGTTGTAAAATTCAGCAGTAACTTAGCAGAAAAACAGTTCAATGAATTGTTGATGAATTCAATTCTGATCTCTCTCTCTGGTTATAGATTTTTCTGAATTAACATTAAACGGTAGCCTGGAAGAAAGGATATCCTTTACTAACATGGTTACCTGCAGCCAGGTGCATTTCAAGTGAAGTGTGCTGATGGGGCCCTCTGTAAGGTGGTATGTTCACTTTTTGTTCTCTGCAAATACTTTATAATGTCTTAAATACCTTACTTTTTTCTTTTTTTCTTTCTACAACATAAATGCTGATTTAATACATTTGGGATATGGATTATTAGTAATCACATAAAAGGCTTACCAGCTGTTACTGAGCAGTGCAAATCTTTAATTTCCTTTCTACCTTCTGTAGTCAACTGACAATTTAATCCTAAAACCGGAGAAATGGAAAAAAAAATTTTTGAGTGGTAATGTCTTTGCATTTGAAATCTGTATATATAGTAGAAGGAGAGTTTGGTCTCAAAACCATTGATGGAAGAGAAAAACCTTAAACGGGCATGCCAATTTGACATTGAAAGCAAAGTTTTGTTAAAAACAGTTGTAACCAGCCCAATTGTAGGACTAAGTCCCAGATGTAAATACCCTTTTTAAAATGTTTAACTTGAGGTAGTATTAACCAAAAGAATTAATGGAATAGCCTTTTCTACGATCTTACTGTTTTTGTGTTTCACAAACAACATTAAGTAGAATCAGATAATGGATAAAATGCCTAACATCATTCTTTCTCTTAAGCCGTGTTTTGTACCCAAATAGATGGATATTAATTTTAGCATTTTAGCATAGTTAAGAATAAAATGGACTTAGAAAAAACAGAATATTTAGTTACATAGAAGATATATAAATTAAATAATCAATATATAATATTTCTTTGAGGTATTTCATTGAGTAAAGGATATTTAGCATAAGAATATTTCTTTTAGAAAAATATATATGCTCATTTACTTGGTACCCACCTAATGCTTTTTCATGGTTGCCTGATAGGATTTACAGTCTGAAAGGACTGTTATATCTAAAGGATTGATTTTGTCTGTCATGTGTAGGGCAGTGCTAATGTGGCAATCATTTCTACATTAAAATAATATTTCCAGACAGATTTTAAAATGAGATAAGTTACAAAACAGTTTGTGCACTGTGATCCCTTTTTGCAAAATGAAAATCAATGCATAATATACAGCAAAATATTAACATTGACTTTGAGAGGGGTGAGATTACAGGTGATTTTTATTTCATTTACGCGTATTTTTATTTTCTAATTCTTCAATCCCAGCTCAAGCCAAAAAAAGAGAGAGAGAGGTGGTGGGAAGGTAATTATCACAGAACCTGAAAACAGATGTATGTAAACCTTCGAAGGAGCAAAAGGAGGAAGATCCTGAAGAAGATCCTGAAGGTTCTCTGTGAAAGATGCAGCTACAAAATGGATGACCCTGTCTCAGCTCAGGCTCCTCAGCAGAAGCATCAGGAGAACTGCAGCGATTAGTATACAGAGGGTGCAGACTGTAGGTACCATGATCTCCGTCATGATCTGCATGTAACTTAGAAAAGGCTCTGCGGAGGGGGAGAGAGCAACATGGCAGATGAGAATGTGGTCATTTTGGCGAATGCAGCTTCATCCTGAAAGCTTCAGTTGTCTGGATAAACTTGGAAAATGGCATCATCACACTGCTAATTATTCTCATTTGCTATAAAAGAGAACCTGGTAAATTAAATGTTATAAAAAAATTATGTGAGGGCTTTGTAAGATATTTCAGAAAATATGGATTAAGAATGCTTAAATTTGGTTCTTCCATGGGTACTGTAATAAAGTCTAAACGTATGTCAGTGCTAGTGCTTACTCAGAATATTAGCAGCCATATTCCTCAGTTTCTATAATTCTCTTTGGGGGGATTTAGGAAAGAAAATTCCTTGGAAAACATTTGCATCCTTTCAAAAATGTTTATTGTATATCTTAAGAGGTATAGGAATTTCTGAATTGAAAATTTTCATGGTCATTCTTAACACAGCTAAACAGTCTTTAAGAGTTAAATGATAAGCATATTTCAAGTGCATTAACGTTGTAGTGGACATTTACGAAATACCTGCTTTTAAGTTTTGTGCCAGGCACCCTTGGTTACCGAGATAAATAAGGCACAGGCCCAATTCTCATGGAGCTCATGGGCTCAACAGTAAATTCTACATCATGTCTCTACATTAAGTTTATTTTAGTTTAATGGAATATACATCTTTAATATTTGCCTGATTATTTAGATGAGGTGGGAGGGGACAGTGGTATATTGGCCTGTAAAAATAGTTGAATTGGTAGGATTTGGTCTAGCATTTTCCACCTCTGATACCACATGGAAGATGAATTCATTAAAACAGGAAGTGTATTTCTCTGGTTGCCCTTATATAGAGAGAAAGACAAAATTCAAAGAAACAAATGATATGCGTTGGCATTTCTTGATGCATGGTTACATCCTGGTTATTCTACATCTCTGATCCTTTTAGATCCTGTTGCATTAGAAATGCCTTCTGTGAGAGCAGGGACCTTGTTGTTTATTGCTATGTCCCCAGGGCTTAAAACACCCTTGAGTCAATAGTGACTGCTTCATAATTACTTGCTGAATGAGTGAATATAATATCTAGAGTGTTTGATTTTTCTTCATTCCATTTGGTATAATGGTTGAATTTCTCCCTCCTTCCAACAAAGCCCACTATAACACAATAGTAGATTTATAAATTTACAGTATGATTCAGAATCGAACTAGAGTAGATAAATTTATAAATAGTAGATTTATAAATTTACAGTATGATTCAGAATCAAACTAGAGTAGATATTTCTTTTTCATGGTAGATTTTTTTTTTTTTTTTTTTTTTTTTTTTTGGTACATGGGCCTCTCACTGTTGTGGCCTCTCCCGTTGCGGAACACAGGCTCTGGACGCACAGGCTCAGCAGCCATGGCTCACGGGTGCAGCCACTCCGCGGCATGTGGGATCTTCCTGGACCGGGGCACGAACCCGTGTCCCCTGCATCGGCAGGCGGACTCTCAACCACTGCGCCACCAGGGAAGCCCATGGTAGATTTTTAAAACATTTTAAGTGCTGATAGAAATTTGACATTGCTTCAAAGTAAAGGAAAGTCCATTTCTAATCATGTGATTTTGGAAGATTGACTTAAGGTGGGTCCACATTTTGAGATTTTGGTAATACCATTGCACACGTAATTACATGGTTTAATTATCAAAGAATTAAACTCACCTGCAGCAAGCATCTGGTTGTTGATAGAGCAAGTTTCCAAGGCTTTGAGGTACCAACTTTCCACCTAATAAAAACCCACTTGATAAGTTGTCTTAAACTAGTTTTTTGCTGTTTGAAATCATGTTTGGAATAATATGGGGTAAGAAATATATTTTTTTAATCTGCTCGTAGTTTAAATCAGTTAATAGTTATTGAATGCCTATGTGCATCATTGTGAGGGAGCCAAAGAACAGTTTTTATTCTTAAGCTTATAATCTAGCTATCTTTTTCTAATAATGCAATTACTGTCTTTTCTAGTAATGCAAAACTAGTGAATACCTGATAGTTATCAGTCACTGCTTCTATTTATAGTCCCACTAGGCTCACTCTAAAGAATGTGGATAAACAAATGAGTTTTTTTTTTAATTAAGACACTCTAAATTACAACTTATATTCCCTGCCATTAGGTGCAGCAGCATACAGAATAGAGAGCTGACAGAAAAATTTGTAGGTTATTGAAAATGGGAGGTTTTAAAGGATTTTTTAAATTATTACTTTTAATCTCATTTTGGAACCAGTGCATTTGCATCACTGTACAATTTGGTGGGAAAAGAAGTGAAGATTATACGGTCATTATATATTCAATTTACTTAACTTTTCTTGTATGTTGAAGAATAGGTAGTATTTGTTTGCATTAAGATACAACATTTAGGATAACATTTAAATCACAGTTTCTGTTGACTGTCATAACCTAAAGTAAACAGGACTCCTGCATAACCCTAGTCTGCCCTTAATGCTCTGTGTGCTAGGATTGCATTTTACAGTGTCCTTACCCCATTCTAAGCAAACAAGCAGAGAGGTGGTGAAAGGGAAAGAAACAATGGGCCCACTTGCCAAACTCTACACCCCAGCTACCTAGCTCTTCTAAAATCCAGAATGAGTAACACTGATAATTATTCCTACCTCTTGAGGATTGGGAAACCCATTGGCAGTGATAATCTTCTTGTAATATTCAACTGAAGCCTTTGGATAGCGCGGCCTATTTTTCTTGTTGAAATCGACATAGTAGAATCCATATCTATCTGAGTATCCTCTCTCCCATTCAAACTTATCCAACAGAGACCAGGAAGTATACCCTTTTACATTAGCACCATCTTTGATAGCTGCAAAGACATTCCATTTTTAATATATTTCATTTTCTTGGAAAAATAGTATTGCGAAGATAATCTTAAATGTTTTCATCTATGAGATTTAGAAACACGTTTTAGTCAATCGTGTATTATCAGATTTTGCCCAAGTTAAATAGAAAGATATGTGAAGACCGTTTGTATCTCACCTTTTAGCATTTCATTTGTGTATCCTTTAAGGTATTGAATTCTCCACTCATCACATAATTGGGTACAGTGTAGTTTTTGAGATGCTCCATTTTCTGTCACATATATGGGTGGATTGCCGTATTGAGTCTGAAACGAATCATGGGAACACATATTGAAAGCTGCCATATTCTAATTGGGTGTGTTTAGCGTTTAGTAGATGCCACTTAACATGTTTATTTAGAGATGAGTGTAGGCAGGAGGCAAGTTCATATAGAAGAATATATTTCTTGACAAAGCATCATTTTAGAGAAAATATGCTTCAGGTCTTGTTCTTTCCCACATATTCCAGTACAGGTGAGAAGAGCAGCAAAATAACTAAATATGAGATAAGAATTTTAAAGTTTTATATATAAATATGTATATTACATATATACATATATAGTCATATGAAATATGTGCATATTATATTACATGAATATAATTTATATAATGTATAACAACAATGTATATGATCTATATATATGATTATTCATAGTAGGCATTCATCATTTTTTTTTTTTTTGGCCATGCTGTGCGGCATGCAGGATCTTACTTCCCTAACCAGGGATCAGACCCGTGCCCCTTGCGATGGAAGCACCGAGTCTTAACCACTGGACCACTAGAGAAGTCCACATTAGTCTTTCTTGTTGTTTTCTTTCTTTCTTTCTTTTTTAGTCTTTCTTTAAGGCCTATATCGAGTAGCTTCTGAAGTATAAGTAACTGGGTTTTTTAATTAACTTTAAAATGTAGGCACCTGAGCTTATACTATAAGAACATGAATTCAGGTAAAAAATGTCCTTTAGCTTAATGTAATAATCACCTGAGCAAAGTTGAGAAGCCTCCTAAATCCCCATGGCACGGAATGTAGCCATTTAGACCCCAGATCAGGCCAGTTTGGGTCAACCAGTTCAACTAGGTCACGATCGTTCTGGTAGCTGGGCCCCTGGCGAGAGGGGTAGTTCCTTTCTGTGATGTACCGAGTCGTAAAATGACCTAATCCCAAGAAATCAGATGTGCCTTTAATGTAGCTCTTTTCCTGGAGTGAGAACACCGGTAACCTCGACATATCCAGGCCTTGCTCTGCACTCTTTCTTCCTAATGAGAGAAGAAAATAGAATTTAACCAAGTTTTATTTTCTCACAATCATTCTCTTGTCATGTACCATGATGATACTGGCATGTTGACATGAAAGCTGTTATCCAGATCCTGGGCTTTGGAATTCATCTGTGTGGAAATTATGACCTTAGCCTTTCAAACTGGAATTTTGACATTTGAATGCTAGCCAAAAATTTTTAAGTTTATGTTGCTTAAAAGTAATATTTTTACAGATTACTCAGTAACGTGTGTGGACAATTGTGTAGCTATCTGGAAAAAAGAACTAGGTTATTCCTTACATCAAAAATTGGTAATTTTGCTTGCCTCTGGGAAGGGAACTGGAGGAGGCCAGTGGTAGTGTGCGGAGAGACACGGTCACGTTCAGGCCTTGTTGTAGTGTAAGCTAACATCACCTCTGTGTTGGGCAATGTCCTATCTTTCAAAATTGTAAAAGTGTGTGTCCTTTCACCGACCAATTCTAAATCTGCTTATCCTACACTTTACTCATGTAAAAGGATGTATGTACAAGGATCTTCATTACAGATTGAGTAGCAAAAGATTAGAAGCACCCTGAAGGTCTGTCAGGAGAGACTGGTTAAAAACATGATGGGCTATCCATCAGTACCACATTATGCAGCCATGAGAATGAATAAGGCAGTGCTTCATACACGACAAGGACGAGCACCAAGACGGATGCTCAAGTGAAACAAAGATGCAGAGTGTTGCATACATACAGTACATGCAAGTATATACACATACCGAGCAGCAGTGTTCTTGCGCACACGTGCACAATGCATCTCTGGAAGTGTACTTCCTTCTGGGGAGGATAGGAGCAGTGGGTGGGGGAGGGAAGGAAGCTTAACTTTTTTCACTTTTTTGTACTTCAAAACATGTGAAACATGTCCTTGTATAATCTATGCAAAAAAAGTTTTAAATCAATGTATAAAGAGAAGTAACATTTTTATGAGTTGATCTAAAATGTAGCCATAAAAATGTTTCCAAAGAGACTGCTGGCTTAGATTAAATGAGTGAAAAGATTGCATTATTAAATTCCTTTAAATTATTAGCATGTTATTACTTTCAGTTACATGTAGTAACTTGAGAAAAACCACAGGAATTGTCACTGTAGTGTCTACTACAATAGCCACTCAGCATATGTGGCTACTGGAATATGGCTAATGTGACTGCAGCTTCAACTCAGGCACACTGAAGGATTGAATTTTTAATTTTGTTTAATTTGAATTTGAATAGACACAAATGGCTACAGACTGTCATATTGAACAGCACAGATAGGGGACATGGAGAACATTTCCATGATCACCAAAAGTTCTATTGGACAGCACTCGTCTAGAATTACCTTTCTTCATATATTTATTGTGAATGAAGGGCTGCTTCTGAGATGCCTGGAAGTAATTTGTGAATGAGATTTCAGGCAGAATGCTTTCACTACTAAAGAAAATACTAATTGTCTTATTTGTCAGTTATACTTAATAATGCTGAAACAAAAGAAAAAGAAAAAACTACTTAAAGGATCCTTCTTTCCACATTGTATAAGGGAAAAATTGAGCCCTGTTCCCACTTGAATTATCATAGAGTTGGAGTTGGTGGGGTCTGGGATTATTGGCTTTAATCCCAAGAATTGTTCTATGATAGGTAATCAATTTGGCTTTTTAGTACAATCTTGTAGCGCCTGCAGTGGCCTCTGAGGGTCCCAAGAGAGCAAACAGCATGTGAATGATGGGGTGTGTCTGCAGGAATGTTCCATATGGGCATTGTCCCATTGTGAGGGCTTTTTCCTTACGCATCTTGAGGAAATCATTCTCAAGATTTTGAGTGTATGTGTACAGAACATATCACAGAACTGGTTATCGTCAAAAGATTTTTAGAGATTATTTTGTCTAATCCCTTCATTTTTAGGTGATAAGACTGAGACAGGACGAGGTGAAGCACCTTGCTCAGAATCACTCACTGGTTAGTGGCAGAGTTGGAATTAGAACTTGCTGCCTCCTATTCCAGACAAGTCTTGATAAATGGTGCTTTAGAAAGGGAAATTTTTGAAATGTTGAAATGTTGAAACGTTCTTAGTCAAACATCTAAAATAGCCTTGATGTATGAGATATAGCCTATTTCACTGTCATCCTTGTCTTTTTTAGGGAGGTGTGGGCTGATACCTCTGAATCACAGTTATATGTTTAGATTCCTAGAGCCAGACACTGCTGGTTGCCTACCCAATAGACCCCTGCCTGTCTTCTTCCATGCCCTCTTTTCTCATCCCCTTCCAAAGGGCCACATCCTTTCTGGGAGTCTTGACCCCTCCCCAGGCTCTGAGGCTCTCTAGCCCTGGTGGTCTAGGGCACCTTGGGGCATTTGACAATTCTGTCCCTTGAGGCACAGCGGGAAGTCAGCTGGGAGTAGATGCTGTTTCCTGGGAAGATTTTCCTTGTTCTTAAAAACAGATATGATAGTACTGTTCCCTTTTTTTCTGCCTCAGGGTGTTGATGTGTAAAGGTGATGCCTGGAGCTGCTACAGCCATCTTGTGGCCTTGGGGAGTGGCTGATGAGCTAGCTAAAAGTGCCAGAGTGGAAAGATGGACTGAGTCTGGGTTCTCAAAGACAACCCTGAGGGCTGGATTAATTAGCTGGGGATTATCCTTTTCTGGATTTCAGGTGAGATGATAAATCTCCTACTTTTCAAGCCATTTTATTTGGAGTTTTCTGTTATGTGGCAGTTAAAAGCATCGAAATTAATACAGCCTTGTGAGCTCTGTCTTTATTCTCTGACACTGTGGAAACTAGAGCTTGGAAAGTATTTCTCAAGTGGCAGAAAGAACCAGCAATAGGACTGACTCCACCCATGACTGTGTCTTTGACTTCTCACTCCTACTTCACTACAGTTGGATGGAGTGGAGTGGGGAGGAGACAGGAGAACAGAACACAAAAGAGAGCAGCCTAGAGAATTACTAAGTTTTTTCCCCTGGATTCTGAAATTCTCAATTTCCGGGTCTAGGAATTTGTTTGGATGTCCCCCACCCTCCCAGTTTGAATAATCAGTTCTAAATTCTTTGGGAGCTGGCTTATCCCTCGAGTGCCTCGCCCAAACCAACCCAGTGTGTTCTTCTATCCCCCTGCCTTTTGGTCATTTCACTTGAGCTCAATACCGTTGCTGTGGTATCTGGAGTCTTAAAAACGTGACGTGGCTCACCGATATGGTCCTTCATGACTTGTGGGTAGTCACCGGCGTAAATGGGGTTGGCAAACCAGCCCAGGCAGAACTGTAGGTATCTCTCGGCAGCCTCTATGTCCTTGGGGTTACTAATGTCCACAGGTTCCCCCCAGTCGCAGTTTAATGAAATCCCCACCAGACCTTATAAGAAGAGAGAGAAAAGGGGGTGGCACGCAGTGACATTGCTCCTCTGGTCACCCGTCTGTTCTCAGCGCACATGGTGGCAGGGCTCACCTTGCTGCTTGCTGCGCCATGTGTTGTTGTAGGAGTGCCAGGCTTGGGCATGGGCCTGGAAGAGAAAGGAGCCCATCGGAGATGCCTGCCTCATTCATTTCTCTCCTCCCTTTCAACCCAGGGTGGCCTTTCTCTCCTTCCTAACTGTAGAGATCATTTTTTTTTTTTTTTTTTTTTTTTTGCGGTACGCGGGCCTCTCCCTGTTGTGGCCTCTCCCATTGCGGAGCACAGGCTCCGGACGCACAGGCTTAGCGGCCACGGCTCACGGGCCCAGCCGCTCTGCGGCACGTGGGATCCTCCCGGACCAGGGCACGAACCCGTGTCCACTGCATCGGCAGGCGGACTCTCAACCACTGCGCCACCAGGGAAGCCCTAGAGATCATTTTAAGTCCTATGCTTTTCATGAGTCCAGCCTTGATTAGCCTAATCCATAGTCTCCCTTCCTCTGACCTCCATTTTCTTTGTGCTGTGGAGGAAACTTGCTCTAAATCTGGCATAAACACATAAGCCACCACACTGTGTTATTTATTGTTTCTAAGATTTTTGCTAATGTGTCTTGTTTCGTTCCTGGTTGTCCTCTGTAGTAACTAGGCAGTGCTTTCAGCATAGGTGCTCAGGATGTTAGGAAAATATAATACCAAGCATCTGGAACAGTCTTGAGAAACAGAATCCAAAATGTGCCAACCTGCCTTCTCTCCATGTTCTCTCCCAGGGACCCACTGATATATTCAGAGCCCTGCCCTTTAAATAGTCACAGTTTAAGAAACCCTAAGCCAAATAGGGAAAGATGAGAAAGTTCTCTTGCTGACATGAATTTGAGGGTCTGGTATGTCCCCAGTGATCCCCTGCCTGCCCGCCTGATCAGATTGTCCACCTTCTGTTGAGAGTCCATTGGGGCCATCATGCCTCACACCCCTGTTCCCCAGTCATCATCACCTGGACCCTCATATATGTCCTGGAATGTGACCAACCCCCCCGCTGCTTCTCAAGCCTTTCCAATAGCCTTGTAATTTGCCCGTCGTTATCTCCTCTCAATGTCCCCCTCAATTTCTGCCCTAACTGAGCCTGACTGCCCCTAAAGACCGCAGCCACGGCAGCTCTTTCCAGCAGACGCCATTTTTTCCCCTCACACCCCACACACCTTAGGAGAGTGCCTGTCTTGCTCTTTGTTGCTGCTTCCAAACTACTTCTCTTTCCTCCTTCAAAAACTCCAGGTCCTTTGAAGTCCATGCTATCAGACAAGCACTCCTAACCCCTTCCTGCTGCTGTCATTCACCAACCTCCAGTTACTTCTGCTCGGTCACTGAAGATGCTAGCCCCTAGCTCACTGTCATCCCCCCACTTCCTCCTGTCACCATTCCTCACAAAAGAGTTTAGACCTGTAGGTGACAGTTTTCACATGCATGTGCTCCAGCCCCTTGGCTAGATTGCAAGCGCTATAGGGAGCAGTCACGCTGTCATCTGGGCTGCAGTGTCCAGCAGAGTCCTGGATGGCAGGACACTACCTCATAGATCCTCATGGAAGGGAAGGGGACCATGTTAAGGTGAGGTGGCAGACAACTGGGCTCAGACTCGGGCCCTGGGGTGGGCTCAGCTGTCACTGGGACTCACCCTTCCACCTTGAACCCAGCCTTCACTCCCAGAAGGACCCACTTCACCTTAATGACGTGATGTGCCGCCTTGTATAGGCCCGTGCCATGGAGCTTCAGTCCAGGTGCGTGGTGGCCCGTCTCGTAGCCTTTTTCTGCCATTGTCTGCAGGGATGGCAAGTGGGGACCACAGGACCCGTGAGAAATGACAGGGTACACTCCTGCCTGGAAAGTGGGTTTTCCCACCTGGAGGGGGGCCTTCCTTACCCGAGGGTCACTGAAAGTGACCCAGTGCTTCACCCGGTCCCCAAAGGCCTCGAAGCATAGGCTGGCGTAATCACTGAAGTAGTTGGCTGTGCTCACGTTCTGCCACCCGCCATAGTTGACCTGGAGCAGCTGCAAACAGAGGAGTGGAGAGAGAAGCAGGTGCCCCACCCTCTAAAGCATGGATAGTACTCCATCTTCTCCCCATCACCTCCCTGAAGCCAATGTCTTGTCCTCTGACCTCCCACCACCCTGTGTCACAGAGAGGTACATAAGCGGCTCCTCTGCCAGCTGGGCCGTGATACCACAGAGCCTTGTTGAACGAATGAAAAAAACTGCTTGAATAGTGATGTCTAACTGTGAGGTTCTTAAGCATGTTGAGGCTTTATGGAAATTGCTTGGGAGGGGGCGCTCGTATATGAGCACATACAGTTCTAACAACCTGGGGGAGAAAAGGCTAAACAAACTTGCTCATTATTCCATCAACTCTTACTCAAAAGATGCTTCTTTCTTTATAGTCTGAGTTGTCGTTTCCAGGCCAAATGTTTTGGAAAACATCAAAATCTGCGCTTACCACTTATTACAAACATCAGTTAAACCAGTGGGACCTCTCCGCCGTGGGTAAGTTGGGAGGTTTCTTCTTCACTCCCTGCCATCTTCCTGTCCCGAGCCAGAGCCCAGACCCCAGCCTTTACCTCCACCTTGGCAACCCCAAGTGCCCAGATCAGGCTCCCTCCTGCTGAGCTGAGCTCCCCTTGGGCCTCTGAGCCTGCGCAGCCTCACCTGTGGGAGATCCCAGTGGTGCAGGGTCACGATGGGGGTGATGTTGCTGTTCAGAAGGGCGTCAATGAAGTCACTGTAGAATTGGATTCCCTTCTTGTTCACCCCGTCAGCTGAAGGCGAAATAAAAGGGGGGACTTGATGAGAAAGGACCTTGGCCTTGACCTTCTGAAGTGCACTATTCCTGGGCCCTGGAGCTTTCTGTAGCCCTGAAGGCGCCCTCAGCCCACCAGCACTCGGGTCTCAGATGGTGGAATAGCTACTGCTGGGAGCCCAGCTACCTGCAGAACCCGTGAGAGCTGCTGCTGGGGAAACTGTGCTCATGGGCTGTTCTCGCCGCCCAGGACTCTCTGGTGTCCCCACAAAGCCAGCGCGGCCAAAAGGGGCCACTCCTGGGCTGGGGCAGTGTGGCCTTAGCTCACCTCGCACACCCGTGGGCAGGAGCCGGGGCCAGGACAGGGAGAACCGGTAGTGGCTGACGTGCAGCTCCCTCAGCAGAGCGACGTCCTCCTGTGCAGACAGAGGTGGTGGGTGCGGGGCAGGGTCAGCCGGACCCCACTAAGGCCCCTCCTGTACGTACTCTTCATCTACGCAACAGGTGTGACGCCACCTGCCCCCGCTTACGCCTGGGGCTATGCCAGGAGGCAAGTAAAATGCAGGATATGAGGATGCTTTGAGAAATCCATCAGGGTGATGGATCCCCAATCCAGAGAGGAAAGTGGGTGCTGAGCAAAGGGACAGAGGATGAGCTGGTCCCGCTCTTCCCACAGGGGGCCCATTCCCATGCAGGGACCAGGGGTTCAGGCTACTGTGGCCTGTAGGCCCTGGGGTCATGGCCTCAGCCCTTCAGCTGCCCATCGCTTAGACTAAGGCACTGGCTCAGGTGGGGCCCAACTTTCCTTTCCTCCTTCATCCACCTTCCCACATCCTGGCACTCCCTCCCCAAGCCCCAGTCACCACCGACCCCTCCCCGCTTGGCTGCACTGGGACTGGGGATGTTTAGCAGAGCACTTGGTTGACATTGTCACTCGGGTTCCCCCAATATGTCTGTCACCTCCCAGCTCTCCCTAGGTGATGCTCAATCATACACACACAAGCACACCCATCACTCACCTGGACCTTGTAGTAGCCGTTACAGGCCACGTCTGCAGTCTCCTCCCCAAGCACATTCCCTTTCCTACTGTGCGTGAAGGTGTCCCAGATGCTGGGCCCTTTCCCGTCCTGGTCCCAGGCACCCTCAGTCTGGAAGGCGGAACTGCCCACGCCCCAGGTGAAGCCTGCAAATGGAGACCCCAAGCTGGGCTCTGAGTCCCCTCCCACTCCCCACCCAGTACTGGGACCCTGGGCTGTGCCTCCCAGGCCACAAGGCAAGCCCCCTCCCCAGCAGCCTGCCCTGTCTCCCTAGGAGTGGGAGCATGTGTGGTAGGGTGGGGGGAGGGGGGGAGACACAATACGTTAAAAGCATTCATCTGTACCATTTTAGCTCTGATTTGCATTTACTATCTATACAGTAACTTTAAAAAAATTCTGTTAGGAACTTCTTTTATTTCAGAACAACTACATGGAGTTATTTTCCCCATCCTACCTGTAAGGAAGCTGAAACACCAAACTCCTTGACAAGTCAGCCAAGGTAGGCAATCTGACAGACAAATGGACAGACGGACAGACCAACGGAGGAGTGGACATACCAAGTGGGAAGGTTCCATAGTAGAAGGAGCCCTCTTCTAGGGATTCCTTCCTGGTGGCCCCCAGCCTGGACACCAGCAGTAGCACCCACCAAAGAGTGACAGCCCTCACTGGCTTCATGGCTCCCGGCTCTCCCCCATACCTGAAAAAGCACATCTGACAGGTGTAGGCCCATGCAGCCAGGGCTTGGGGGGGAAGATCCTGGCTTTGGGGAAAAAGGAGGGGAGGAGGTGGGACGGGGTGGAGGCGCTTTATCTAGAGAAGCGTTGGTTCTTCTGGGGTCAGCTAGTCCCTGGCTTTGCTGGGACCCACCAGCACAGGCTGAGGCTGTTCTCCAGATAGGATTCCCAAGTTAAACACTACGGAGGACAAAGACCGGGCATGGGGAACTCTGGGTCTGATAGGCAACGCTTCAAACCACCCCTGTCCCTATCTTATGGGGGAGACCCAGCCTATACCCTGTGATGGCCTCAGTCTGATGGGGAAACCACTCTGCCTTAGGGACGCTCCAGTCTGATGGGGCTGGCAGGACAACCCACAGAGCCCCTGCAGCACCCCACCTACACACTGTGGCCTATGCAAAGAGACAGACCCCTCCCCAAGCCAGGGGTCATGAGCAGGGTCACCATCCCAGGGTCTTCTGTCCTAAGGGTCAGGGCAATTCCCTTTCCCTGGGCTCCCCTCTCTGATGCCAGCCTAGCCAGCTTACCCAGGATTGTCCTCGGTCCCAGACACCCCCAGAGTAGCAGCTGGTGGCCAGAGCACTGTCAGACTGACCCCCTCAGGGCCTGTGCGCCCCCCTCCAAGAGCAGAGCCTCAGCCCAGCGAAGGCTCTGGTTGGGGGCGTGACCAGTGGCCTAACCCCCCTACAAAGAGCTTCAATAGCCCCAATTCAGTGGGGAGGGCAGGAATGCTGAGCTGGCCAGCGGGGCCTGAGTCAGCAGCCAGGAAGCTTGGCCCTGGGCCCGGGGCATCCAGTCAGCCCCCTCCCAGGGTAGAGGAGCAGTGACCCAGTCCCCTGGTCCCTTCTGGGCCCAGTGTGCTGCCTTCAGCCCATCTCAGCCTATGAAACTCCAGGTGGTGGCTGGGTGGGGAGTAGTGTGTGTGGGCATCTGTCTCTGTGTCCACCCCTTCCTGCTGCCAGAGAAAGTTCACTGTAGAAGGTAAATTTGGTTCTCCCACATCACCCTCCTCTCTTTGGATCCCTCATTCATTCCTTTACTGACTCACTCATTGAATCACGACTGTCTGGGGAATTCCCTGGCGGTCCAGTGGTTAGGACTCGGTGCTTTCACTGCTGTGGGCCTGGGTCGATAGAGCCCTGGTCCGGGAGCTAATATCCCACAAGCCTCCCCGTATGGCCAAAAAAAAAAAGAAGATATATTAAAAAAAAAAAAAAAAGCACAAGTGGCAGCTAGATCACACCCTCCCTGGAAGCTCAGCACCTCCTGCTCTCCACCCAGGCTGCCAAGGAGGCCCCCACTGTGCTTCCTTCACTACGGTGCCCTCACCTCTCCATAGCCCTTCCCTCCCTCCCCCCACTTGCGGCTCCCTGCATCTCACTCAGCCTTCAGCCTCCCTACCTTCAGCTAAGCCCCACCGTAGATCCTTAACGGGACAGGTCTTATGACCCCTTTGTGGTGGATTCATTTCTTTCTGCCAGAGTGAGGTGGGACCTGGTCTGAGTCCTCCAGGGGTTGGGGATCTTGCCGGACAGGGAGGCCAGAGGGAGTGTGAAAGCAAGGTGGTTTTAAGCGCTGTGCAAAAATCAAATCAAATCAATCAATCAATAAAAATAAACACTGTGCCAGGGATCAGGGCTCTAATGGAAGGATGGACAGAACACTGTAGAGGTGCAGGGAGGGAGGGGACATTGGACAAGATACTTGAAGGATATGGAAGCACTCGCCAGATGGCGTGGAGCACGTAGGGCGTGGGAACTGACACAGGGGACGGCATGAGCAAAGGCTCTGAGGTGTGTTTGGGGACTTGGCAGCTTGGTATCTTCTCTCCTCTTGCATCTGTCCTACAGTGACCAGGCAGGGCTGTGTCCTCAGGTGAGCAGACCACTGGACGTCACCCTCGCGGCCTGTGGGTGGACTGCCGTGAGAGTCCAAGGCCAGTGGTGCGCTATCTGCACCGGCGCTGCTACCTGCCCCGCCAGGCCTGTGGGCCCTGGGGACTCTGCTCTCCAGGCTGAGGTTGGCAGGAAACATAAAACTTTAAGACCTGATGTCATCTCTGAAAAATGCCCCCTTCTCTCAGAGCCAGGGGCCTAGTGTTTGTGATGAGGGAGGGGCTAGTCAGCCTGGCCTGGCCAGGGGCTGCTTGGGGTCTGACTGCAGACCCAGTCTCCACCGTCTGATCCCCATTCTCCTCCACAGGCTCCAAGCTGGAAGGATGTGGGCCTCACAGCTGGGTGACCACCACCACCCCCCCTCGCTCCTCCCAACCCCATCCCACTCCAGGGCTGCTTGGGCCCTGCCGGAGGCTTGGAGCAACCAGGGTAGAACCCTTCCCTTGGGTGGGTGGGATGTTCTAAAGTCCCTGGAGGCCAGGCCTGGCTGAAGAGCAGGCGTGTTGGGGGATGGGTGGGCCTCTTTGTCTTCCCCCTCTTCTCTCCCTGCAAGGGGCTGCAGAGTGGGGGTCCCTCTGCCAGCAGCCTCTGTAGGGCCCAGGCCAGAGTCTAAGCTCTATGACTTTTAGGAAGGGACTTGGTAAAAGCAAAATGTCTGGTCTTCCGTCCTGGGAGCACTGATGGGTCCAAGGCACAGGGGCGCAGTGGGTGTGGGCATGGGAGAGGCTCAGCTCAGCCCGCTCTGTACCTCTGGATCCTTCCGAGGGAATCGAGGGGCTGGCGTGGGAAGGACACTGGGGATCCATGTCGCCAGGAACTGGCCGTGGGCTCCAGTGACAGGCACTTCCTCTCTCCCTATCTAGAATGAGAGCTACTATCCCTGCTGGCACTGCAGGGCCCAGCCATTCTATTCCCTGGTCCTAGGAGCTAACCTTTCTCTCTCTGGAGAGGAAGGGGCCTCTAGGCCCCATCCAACCCTCACTTCTTCCCACCAGCTCTGCAGCCCAACTCAGCCCTGCCCAGCCGGGAGCTAAGGGGACAAGTCCCAGGAGACAAAGTTTAGTGCCGTGTGACATTGGGCCAGCCACTGCCCCTCTCTGGGCCTTCATTTCCTCCTCTAAGGAGGCTGGCTACCAGCTGTCTGGAGTCTTCCTCAGCTCTGGGTTCATTTAAGAGGTGACAGGCTGTTGTCAGGTTGTCTTGTCTCTGCAGGAGCTGGGCTGGGATGGAGGCAGGGGATTTGCAGGGATCAGACTGGGGCTGGTTGAGCCCATCCGGGTGTTGGTTGGTGTTTTGTGTGTGTGTGTGTGTGTGTGTCTCCTTTCTCTTGGGGAAGGAAGCCCATCCTGGGGTGCAGAGCTGTCCTGGGAAGCAGGAGTACAGGGCCAGGCGTGGGGTGCTTGGTTTATAAGGAGCACTATGGGCCTGAGTCAGACTTTCTCCTGAGTTTTCTTCTGAGGATGGAGCAGACAAGTCCTCTGTGACAAACCACTGGGAGAAGAGTGGGGGAAAGGTGGGAGGGATGAGGAGAGTGGCCTGTGGAGCGGAAGAGGGCGGTGGTTAGGATCAGAGTCTCTGGAGTCAAGTACATCTTTGAATCCCAGCTCAGCATCTGCCAGCTGAGTGTTCCATACAAGTTACTGAATTTCTCTGAGCCATTTTTCATATATAAAAGGGGATGACAGGGACCTCCCTGGTGGCACAGTGGTTAAGAATCCACCTGCCAACGCAGGGGACACGAGTTTGATCCCTGGTCCAGGAAGATCCCACGTGCCACGGAGCAACTAAGCCTGTGCGCCACAACTACTGAGCCTGCACTCTAGAGCCTGTGAGCTACAACTACTGAGCCTGCGTGCTACAACCACTGAAGCCCGCGCGCCAAGAGCCCGTGCTCTGCAACAAGAGAAGCCACCACAGTGAGAAACCCGCGCACCGCAATGAAGAGTAGCCCCCGCTCGCCGCATTTAAGCATTAAATGACGTGATAGATGTAAATGCTTCTTGCAGGGCCTGGCAGAGAGAAAAGCCCCAAAACTATCTCTGTGAGAGTTCCCTGGTGGTCTAGTGGTTAGGATTTGGCGCTTTCACTGCCGTGGCCCAGGTTCAATCCCTGGTCCCGGGACTGAGATCCTGCAAGCCACGTGGTGAGGCCAAAAAACAAAAACAAAAAACTATCTCCATCATCAATGCCATCATATTGTGCAGGCTGAAATCCAGCTCTGCCACTCACAAGGGCTCTCTGGGCGAGGCACAGAGCCTCAGAGGGTAGACGCTCCCGGATGTTCTGACAAGGGGTTTCCATGATCGGAGAGCTTTGTCTGGGAGATGCCAAAATCCCTCTGTGCTGTGGGCTCTGCAGGAGCCAGGCCTCTCTGTCCGTTGAGGCCAAAGCTCCGCTCCCCAGAACACCAGTCACTGCCTGAGGGCAAGGTGCCTAGGGTGTCAGCAGATTTTGAGGGCTGCTGCTAGTTCTGGCTCTGTGAACAAAACCCAGGGCCTTTTACCTTCCGAGTGTTGATGGTAACTTCCAAGGTCCACTTCATTTCTCTGAGCCCCTACCCTGTATTATAAAAATGTGCAAACACAGAAAAATGCAAAGTTTATACTGCCCACACTCTGTGCCCACCACTGAGACTATACTTGCTTCATCATATGTCCATCCCTCTTTTCCTCTCTCCACCCAGCAATTCATCTTACTTTTTGGATGCATTTCAAAAGTAAGCTGCGAGTGTCAGTTCACTTCACCCCTAAACCCTTCGGTAGGCATACCATTAACTATATTATGGTTCTTTTGTTTTCGAGGTAAAATTTGCTTGCAGTGAAACTCACAAGCCTTAAATGCACTCTTCTGTGAGTTTTGACAAATTCAGTCACGTGTAACCAAACCACTGTTAAGATATGGAACATGAAAAAAAAAAAGATATGGAACATGAATTTGTTTCTTTCGAACTGAGTCATGCTGCATCTTTCTGAGGACTTTGGGGGAAATTCCCATGGGTCTCAGAAGAGGAATCCATGTCATCTTCTTTCCCTCTGATTTCTGGCTGCTTGGAAATTCAGATACGTTTGTGGCCTGCTTCCAGCATGTGTACAGGACATGTTATGCATTTCTGTGTCATCTTACTCTCCCTTCTCTGCGACTTCCTTGTCTGTTATTTTTAAATCCTGCTGAGGTATATACAACTCTACAAGCTGGTTCTCAAATCCTTTTTTTGGAACAAGACTGAAGGAGTTCTGCATAATCATAGTGGAATTTTCAAGATATTTCAATGGTTTGTGGTGGCCAAATATGTGAAATTGAGGCTGTTCCAGTAAATCTGGAATGAATTGATACCCTATCCACAGAGTATGAACCTGTGTGTAGAGTATGCATGTGTACACACACACACACACACACACACAGTGTTGGAGGGCACACATACGAAGAATTCTTTTCTTGGTCCAGACACTGGCATTGGCAGTGAAACCATCAATTCCAAACCCAAAGAGCCCACTCACCAGTGGCCTTGCTGCCTGGGACCCCTGCAGGCGGAAGCTTGGGAGGGGATGGCGGTCTGAATAGTGGTCTTGGAGGGCTGGAACAAGCCATGATGATGGTGACGTGTCCGGGACCAAGCTGCCCAGCCAGCCAGCGCTTCCCCACCGGAGCTCTTTGGTCTGGGCTTATCTGCTGGTGATTTCCCAGGTCCCGCCTCGCATTTTCTCCCCTCATTTTCGCTCGTGGGGAGCCCCTGGACCAGCTGCCGAAGACCTCCCACACAAGCCTTCAAGTTCCAGGTCATGGAGGGCGGCAAGGGTGAGGATGTGGGGTGTGGAGAGGGGAGGAGTCTCAGTAAAAATGGAGGAGAAACCTCCGCAGCTTTTCTCTCCTCAGAACATTCTCTGAGTTTGTCTTCCAGAGCCTCTGTGGCAGACCTCATTTCACTCCTATTTAGGAGACTGATTGGAGTCTGTCTCTTCACTAGACTCTAATCTTTTCTGTTTTTATCCAGCATTGAATACTAGTTGTTTAAGGAATGAAGGGTTTTTTTGGTTCGGTTTTGTTTTCCCTCATCTTTGCACAGAAGGTGTGAGAGCAAGTGCAAGGGATCATCCCTGGGCAGGGAGCAGGCTTGGTGGGGGAGGTCTGGGGTCCTGGTCCGACAGGTCTGACAGAGCTACACAGAGCACATCACCTGGGGTGAGGCGCCATCTTGGAAGAGGGGAGCCTCGGTCCATCTACAGAGAGGGTCTTACGGAGCCCTGCTGGCGACTCCCTCCTAAGGAGGAAGTACCCACAAATTCCAAACATGGGCTCAGAAGTTTTCTGAAACAATCGCCAGGGATCCAAAATTTCAAAGACAGTGAAAGATTCTAAGGCTTTTATATATTACATATATAAATAGAAATATATATATATTTATTTAAGTTTAAAAAACCATACAGAAAACATATGAATATATTCACATTGCAAAGAAATGGCAACCAGCTCTGAAATACATGGAGTAAAAAAGAGTAAGGCCCTTTTCCTTGTTCCCTTCTCCCACCATCCCGCCCCCGGGTGGCCACTTCTGACAACTGGCCACTGTCCCTCTCTGCATTTTCTCTGTATTTTCATGGAAATTGGGTACATAGGAGAGGTTTTGTTTGATGCTCTACATTAGCAGAGCTAGAGTGGTAATATTGTTTGGCAACATGCTTTTTTTTTTCATTTTATAATATATGTTGGAGATCTTTCTGGATCAGTGCACCCAGCACTGCCTCATTCATTTTAATGCCTTCACAGCATTCCATTGTATAGATGTTCCATAACTGATCTAACCAGTCGCCTGTGGATGGACATTTTGTTTTTCTTTACAATGCTTTGCTCTCACAAAGAATGCTGCAATGACTATGCCTGTTCATGTAATTTCATACCCGTGTGTGTATTCCTAAACGTGGAATTGCTGAGTCAATTGATCTTTCGATGGATGTTGCCAAGTCGTCTTTCTCTAGAGGTAACCTCGTTCTTTTTAACTGAAGGATATTCAACACCAATATTTAACCAACATAACCAGTTAGAGATGAGATGGAACCGTAGCTCAGAATGTGGGAGCCAACACTGCCTTCTGCCCATAGTTGGGGAAGGACTTGACTCCTGCTGGGAGCTCAGTGGCAAGAGGGGGGTATGTTTGCTCTAGATAATCCCTGAGGAAACCATCACTGGTCAAGAGCTTTAGTTTACAGAGTAGATTTCTGTGCATAATCAATCTCACTTAACCCTACTGAATGAGGAAGGGCCATGTTACTCATTTTCATCCCATTCTACAGATGAGAAAACTGAGGCTCGAAGGAGTCGCACTCAAGTGACTGGCATGACCAGGGTCTGAGACTCCAACTTTCAGGTGTTTTTCCACTGTGTCAACAGCTTTCCCCTTTTTCTCTGGGTCCCTTCCTCTGCCTCTCCAATCCTTACCACCCCCTATACACCAAATCCTCCCCAGACAATGCTGCCCTCAGGATCACCCCCAAACGCAACTCCTCAGGTTCCAATAAACCCAGGAATATGCAATGAGATTAGAAATGGTTCCAGTTGGCCTGGAACACATCCCTGAGGCTGTCTCAGTGGGAGAATTTATACCTTCTTATTGCTCAGACAGGCTCAAGGACAGATGTGAGGCCTGGACTCCTTCCTACCCAGCCCCTCAGCCCTCAGGGGCAGAAAATTAGTTACTTAAGTTTAGAGGATAAATAACTGGGAGGAAAAAGATGCATAAACGAATTCATGTGTAGAAAAGCAAAAGACCTAGTTTATAAAGGTGCCCACTTTTCATCAAACCCAATGTAAAAACACTCAGGACTTTTTTCAGGTCTTCATTTCCTTATGCAGGCTCCTGTGTCACGTAAAACTTAAATACATTTGCATGCTCTTCTCCTGTTCATCTGCCTTTGTCAGTTTAATTTTCAGATCCATCCAGGGACCTTAAGAGGGTCAGGAGAATTCTTCCCTCCCCTACAGTCCCCTGGTATTCACACACTTGTGTAATTTTTGTTTCCCCTCAAACCGGGGCTAGACCTAGTGACTCACTTCTAAGGAAGAGAATACAGCAGAAATGAGGGGAGGTCACTTCCGGGGTCAGGTCACAGGAGGACTGAGTGCTTCCCAGGTCACTCACTTGCTCTGAGGAAAGGCAGCTGCCATATTGTGAGCTGTGCCACAGGGAGACCCACAAGCTACGGAACTGATGTCTCCCTCAAGAGCCAGCAAGGACCTGAGATTGCCAACAGCCATGTGAGTGAATTTGGAAGTGGATCTTCTCCCAGCCAAGTTTTGGGATGACTGCAGCCCCAGGCAACTCCTAGACTGCAGCCTCCTCAGAGACCCTGACCCAGAGGCCTGGATGCCTGAGCCACAGAAACTCTGAGGTAATAAATTCTTGTTAATTGAGCCACTAAGTTTGAGGGTAACTTGCTACTCAGAAATAGGTACCTAATACACATTCTACGGCCTATAGTTTCCTATTGCTGGATGTCTGGGCTGTGTTTAACTTCTCATTAATACAAAATCCACTTTAGTGAATATCTTCCTTTCCAACATGCCTTTTCTGAATTTAGGATTACTTCCGAAGGGTGATCCCAGCAGGGAGATAGTTGAGGCCAAGATTCCAATATGTATGGTTTTTCATAAGCATCCCCAAATTGCTGTCATGTAAGGAAGGGAGTGACCAAGTTGGGCCACCAGGAGCATCCAGGTCCCCGTTCCCACACGCCCTTGGCCACATCTTTCTTGGTCTTCCTAGTCATCTATGACTCCAATAGCCATCAGGTAATGATAGCACTTTCCCCTCCTACCTCTCAAGGTAGGCGACTTGAAATCAAAATCACGTCCACGAAAAGTCCCCCAGAGCCTGCACAGTGCTCTGAAGGCTGAGAGAGTTTAGGGTTTTTCTTAGACTCTGGGGATCTCTCAGAGCTCAGCCCCTTTCCATTTCATAGAAGAGGAAGCAGGGACTCAGAATGGCCAGGGCTGTGCTCAGGGTCCCACGGTAATTCACGGCAGGGCAGGGACAGGACAACCCAGGTCCTTTGCCTCCCTGTGTAGAGCTCCTCCTGACCTACTCAGTCTCCCAGCTTGCCTGAACCAAACATCCAGACAGAAGCGGAGGTCTCTCCTGCAACCCCTAAGGACTCAGAAAATCTACACATTTTAAGAAAAGCTGGCCCCCAATCCTCCTTCTTTTGCTGACCTGGCCACCCAGCCAGCCACATCTCTACCACATGTGGCTCTGCCCGGCTTGCTCCCACATCTCACGGCAGGGGGCCCTCAGCTCCCACCTCCTCCTCTCTCCAGGACCCCTCTCTTAGGCCATGAACCCTGCCTGGGCTGTCTCCATCCCCTTGTCATTGTAGCCAAGAAAACAGGAAGTGTCTGAGTCACCCGCTCTCCCCTGGGCTTTAGCTGTCTGGGCCCGAGTTCTGGAGTCAAAGAAGGACAAGGAGGAAGCATGTTGGCCTCACAGAAGCCAAGACTGTCTGTGGAGCCCACGCATCCAGCACTGCCTTGCAGCTCGTGGGACCCCAAAGAGCCAGTGGTCGAGGGACTCCCCAATTCTTGGGATGAAAGAAAGCACTCCCTTAAGACATGGAATTCTTGTGTTGGCTCTGCTTCCCACCAGCTGTGGGCCATGGGCTTGTCTGATGGTTCTTAAGCTTGGTTATATCTTAGAATCACCTGAGCTCCACCCCCAGAGATTCAGACAAAAAAAAAAAAAAAATTACTTGAGGCCTAAAAGGATGTCATTGTCCTTCAGTTAGGATTTTAGTGAGCTTCTGCCAGGCATCCAGGATCACCTCAGTCCAGTTTCAAGGCTGAAGAGCTCATGACTTACCCAGATAATCAAAGCCAGAATATAGAACTTGTGAAGGTCAGTTTGTTTCTGGTTCACTCTTATCCTTTCTTTTTTTTTCTTCTTCCTCTTCGCGCCACGTGCAGCTTGTGGGATCTTAGTTCCCCAACCAGGGATTGAACCCTGGCCCTTGACAGTGAAGGTGCCGAGTCCTAACCACTGGACCGCCAGGGAATTCCCACCCTTACTCTTTTTTTAAAAAAAATTTTTATTTATTTTTGGCTGTTCTTCGTTGCTGCCGGTGGGCTACTCTTCTTTGCAGTGCATGAGCTTCTCATTGCGGTGGCTTCTCTTGTTGTGGAGCACGGGCTCTAGGCGTGCAGGCTTCAGGAGTTGTGGCTCATGGGCTCAGTAGTTGTGGCACATGGGCTCAGCTGCTCTGCTGCATGCGGGATATTCCTGGACCAGGGCTCGAACCCGTGTCCCCTGCACTAGCAGGCGGATTCTTAGCTACTGCGCCACCAGGGAGGGAAGGGCCACGGCCAGTTTTTTTAAGTTGCCTTCATTAGCAAGGTGGGTCTGAGTCACCTAAATCTGCCTTTACGGAAAGTAAAGTTCCTCTCCAATTCAATTCTAACATTATAGTGTTCCTACTAAATTTTTTGATCCTATAACTGTACCCCATTTTTTTAAAACTGAAAAGATGAAAAAAATGTACATAAAAATGTATTTATTTGCTTTTTCTGAAATTAAAAAAAATTCAAAACAACAATACCAATATGAATTAAAAAAAAAAAAAAATGCAGCCAGAGACATCCATCCAGTATTGCCTGACGTGATGGCCCAGGTCTATGCAGTTCTTTGGGACCTCACTATAGTCTTTCCTCAGGCTCTTGTGGCTGGCCCAGTGCAACACCTCTCCCCTCTAGCTAAAGGGCAAGTGAAACTAGGGGTTTCCTTCTAAGCTTTAAGTTCAGCTTGCAAATCTTGATATTCTCTTTATGTGCAGCAAATTTTAACAACCTCCTTTTAGAGGTCTTGCAATAATGTTTGGTCCAGTGTATAAACTCAATCAAATATCTTAAAGTATTTTAAACTTTGTTTAAAAATGAGACTTCCGGGCTTCCCTGGTGGCACAGTGGTTGAGAGTCCGCCTGCTGATACAGGGGACACAGGTTCGTGCCCTGGTCCGGGAAGATCCCACATGCCGCAGAGCGGCTGGGCCCATGAGCCATGGCCACTGAGCCTGTGCGTCCAGAGCCTGTGCTCTGCGACGGGAGAGGCCACAACAGTGAGAGGCTCGCGTACCACAAAAAAAAAAAAAAAAATGAGACTTCCTATTTCAGTACTCCATTTCTAACTTAACCAAGAAGAGCTTCCTTCCTGAGTACTAAGTAATCCTTACAAAACCAATTAAGTTAAACTCATAAAAAAAAAATCTAAATTAAATAATAATAAAAGTTAAAATATGGTGAATTTAAAGTTCTCTTATAGGTTCTAGTATTGTATATAAACTCGTTAAGCGTTCAACTTAAAACCCTCAGTTTAAATTACTCAGTTTTACACTTTCAATGGTTAAAGGCCGTCACTCTAAAAGGCCAAATTATCTTATACATTACAAGCATTATAAGTGCCGAACATATACAGATTACTTCTTAATATCAAGGTCAAGTATGTCATATCCTTTTTTTTTTTTTAATATTTAGTTATTTATTTTATTTTTGGCTGCATCAGGTCTTAGTTGCGGCATGCAGGATCTTTCATCGTGGCGCTCGGGCTTCTCTCTAGCTGTGGCGCTCGGGCTCTGTAGTTGCCGAGCACAGGTTTAGTTGGCCGGCGGCGTGTGCAATCCGGTTGCCCAAGCAGGGATCGAACCTGCGTCCCCTGCACTGGAAGGCGGACTGCCAACCCCTGGACCACCAGGGAAGTCCCAAGTAGCCCGTATCCTTGGTGCCAAATTGTACACACACTTCCCAGTTCTGGTGCAGCTCCCCTCTCAGGCTGATACCCTGATTGCATTTTGACTCTTAAAATGGGTGTGATGGGCGGAATAATACCACTGCCCCAAAGTTGTCCATATCCTAACCATATTCACCCAGAACCTGTGAATATATAACTTACATGGCAAAAGGGACTTTACAGACATGATTGTTAAGGATCTTGAGATGGGAGAGTAGCCTGCGTTATCCAGGTGGATCCAATGTAATCACAGGTCCTTATAAGAGAAACAGGGAGGCGGGAGAGTCAGAGGGAGAGTGGTGATAACAGAAGCAGAGGTTGGAGTGATGTGATTGCTGGCTGGCAGGGAGCCATGAGCCAGCATGGCTCTAGAAGCTGGAGGACGTAAGGAAGCAGATTCTACCCTAGAGCCTCCAGCAGGAATGCAGCTCTGCAACACCTTGATTTTAGCCCTGTGAGACCCATTTGGGATTTGTGTTATCTGGGACTGTAAGTTAAGAAATTGGTTTTGTTGTAAGCCGCTAAGTTTGTGATAATTTGTTACAGCAGCAATAGGAAACTAATAACTCTATACAAATAGAATTTTTCATTTAGCCCTAAGGCCTCTGAATTCTATGTGACCCTAAGATGTTTAAATATCCATTCCATTGAACTTTAAGGACTTGGCCTCGTTCAGTGTGGCCACGTAAGCGCTTACTGACGTGTGATTGTTTTGGTTCATTTCTAATCAGAAGGCGTTCGCATCCTACAGCTGATAGTTCTAGGTTCCTGGAAGATGGTGTCTGACACTACTGGGCTTATTGATATTCAGGCACCTGAGGACAGTGTGAGAAGTTGGTTCTGGTGGCCATTTGATGAGACCAGTTCCCCCCATTCATTCCTCAAACACTCCTGGAACACCGTGCCGAGGGACACGGTGGTGCAGGGGACCGGGTCTGGACCCTTAAAGCACTCAGCTGTAGAGGGAGCCGCAGACTGTCATCCTGACATGGTGTGGTCAGAGCAGGGACAGCCAGTGTGCAGAACATTACTTAGCACAGAGGAGCAGGAGAGGAGGAGGTGGTCAGGGGCTTGGAACACATGGGCTGAGAAGGGACAGCACACAGGCTGTTTGAAATGGGGCCTGGCCGGGCTGGGAAACACAGAACCAATGGCGGTCATTTCCTTGGTGGGGAGGGGAGGGGGATGAGGAGACCCAGGCTGGGGCTGGTGGACATCACGCTGAGCCTGGTCCTTCCATCAGCTTGCACTCAGGTAAGCTGGGTTCCAGTCCTGGCCCTATCTTGTGACCTCAGTTTCTTCATCAGAACAGTGTCATTCATGCTAGAATCTTCCTCTCCACAGGGAGGCAGGAGACCACCAGGAGGATGGAGGATGGCCTTTGTCCAGGAGGCTGGACTGCCAACTTCAGAAGATAAGCCGGGCCCCAGCCAGTGCAGCCACTGGGGGTCTGAACCCACCACTCACCTTTGAGGAAGTCCCCTGCCTGCTTCCTACTCCTCAAGGCCCAGGCCTTAACTGGCATTGATGACAAAACTGGCGACTCAGTGAATGGTATGTGAGAAATAGGAGCCAGCTGCCAGCCCCGGCTGAATGAGCCAGAATCTGGGAGTGGGGTGTGCCTGTGTGTGGAGGGGTAGTTCTGGGAACCTGAACCCTAGAGGACCCTGGAGCCCCACTAAGGTTGAGAATCTCTGGGTTACAGGCCCAGGATTTGAGGCTGGGTCCACATGGGCTGACCCACCCCCGTTCACTGACAGGCACGCGCCTCACGCCTGGCCTTCACTGTGGTAGCATTTTCCATGTGTGCCTTCCCACGGTGACTTTGGGGTTTGTGCACGGCCCCTACACACTGACACAGTCACACTAACAATGTTGTGTCACACAGACACATGGACTTGTTTTCTAAGGAGGGCTGCCAGAATTAGCAAATAAAAATGTAGAACACCCAGTTAAATTTCAATTTCAGATGAGCAACTTATACTTTTTTAGCATAAGTATGTTCCAAGGATTGCATAGGACATATTTATACTAAAAATATAATTTTCTGTTTATCTGAAATAGAAATGAACTGGGCATCCTGTATTTTACTCGTAGCCCTACTCCTTAGCCCTGAGGCACCTTCCTGGTTTTTCAGACACACTCATGCCCCCTGTAGACACACACTGATGCTGTAAGCTCAGTTAGGTGGTGGGTGCATCTCTCTGTCTCTGCCCTGGGAGATGCCCAGCCTGAGCCCAGCATCACTGGCTGAAGTACCCAGGGAGGCGTTGCAAAAATCTTCGGCCTTGAAATGGCCTTGAAGAGTGGGAATTAAGCCTGGAAGCTGTCCCCATGAAGCGGGCCAGGCTGGGAGCCTCTGGGCTCCAAACTCCATTAAGCTCCCATGGAAGGGCGAGGGGTCTAGCTCCACCTCTCCCCTCCCCCGTCACCCCTCTGCACCTCCACCTAGGTCCCTAGTATGGTAGGAGGGCTCAGGATCGATGACGGTGAATCTGGAGGGTGTTTTGGAAACAGACATGGCGAGATAAGGATCACTCCAGTTGGCTCTGTCCCAGATTGAATCATCAAATCCAGGGCTTCCTTTGGCCCTGTTTTCCAGAAAGAAAGGCTGAGAGCCTGCAGAGGGCACCCTCCCCCCACAGGTCCTAAAGCCCACCTCTCCATGGTGGCGGTGGTGGCAGTGGTGGGGGGTGATGGGGTGAGTTTGGGAGATAGGTCAGGCCCAAGAGGAGGACACACACCCAGGTCTGAGGATGGGTGAGACCCATCACCCTCCTTCTAACATAAAGTATTGTGGACGCCCCTTTTATCATCTTGAAAAGAAAGTCACAGATATTACAACCAATCCAGACACATAATTAAAAAACAAATATACTGCCTTAATTGGAAAGTAAAGGAGAAATTAAAAGAAAGTCATTGACAATAAAATAAAATTTTTTTCAGCCTGTAATGTTTAAGCATCACTACACTAGGAAGACCTTGGCATGTTTAATGACCCCTGGCTTTAGCTATAAATAGAAGCATTAAGAACGTAACAGGTGAAACGCAGGTGAATTCAGGGGTGTTGTTTTGGTGAGTCAAATACCTGACACAATTTTCTGAAAGAGGATATTTCTTGATAAAATTCCAAACTAAGCCAAGTACGCATCTCCCCTTGATTTATGTAGTAGCTGCATTCCTAGAAAATTAGGTGTATGCTTTTAAAGCCGTACAACAAAACACTTTGCGTTTATATGTAGAACAGAGTTAAGTTCTCAACTTGGAGATTTAGAAAGGTTTTTCAACAGCTGGGGACCAGGGACAGTTTTTTGTTGCAGGACAGTTCCCCTGCCCACTAGTTGTGCCCCATGCCCCATCAGTGTGACAACCAACACACAAACCCACAGCTCTATAAAACCTGTCCTGGGAGCAGTATTTGCTCTCTGAGGACCAGCATCAGGAGGCCACACAGGGAACCCAGAACCCCAGCTTCCAGCTAGACCCCCCTGCACCCCAGCCTGGGCTTACCCCACCCCCAGTTTACAGACACCCTCTGAACTCAGCTAGGCCCGGGGTCTGTTCTGAAGATGGTGGCTTTGGAGGTTGTTTGGGGTGGGAGAAGGGAGGCAAAGGTACAGCACTGACTCAGCCTCTAGGTTCGCTTGCCTCCAGGGATTGTGCCTGGAGTGGGTGGGGGAGGTGACAGCCATGTGTCAAATTGTGGTGGACAGGGAGATGCGCCCAGATCCTCCTTCTAGGAAGGACTTGCTGCCCCAGCGGTTGGGAGTACTGTCAGACCTTCTGGGATGGCTCCAGCTGCCAAGAGCTGCTTCACTAAGGTTACAGCCCTTCCCAGGTGGCCCACATCGCCTGACTCACTGAGGCAGGAATATAAAGGCCTGTCCATCTCAGCCCCACTCAGGACACCCCTCAAGGGCACATGTTCTCCAGAGCGCCCACGGGGTTGGATCTGCACCACAGCTCAACTTCTCCCTCTGCCCACACCTGGATCGTCCCCTCCCTTCCACAGATGTTGATCCAAGGGCCTCCTTAATAAACACTCTGCACCTAAAGCTCCATCATTTTTTAACTTTTTTTTGCAGTACGCGGGCCTCTCACTGTTTTGGCCTCTCCCGTTGCAGAGCACAGGCTCCGGATGCGCAGGCTCAGCGGCCATGGCTCACGGGCCCAGCCGCTCCGCGACATGTGGGATCCTCCCGGACCAGGGCACGAACCCGCGTCCCCCGCATTGTCAGACGGACTCTCAACCACTGCGCCACCAGGGAAGCCCTAAAACTCCATCTTAAAGTCTTCTCAGAGAACCCAACCTGTGACACCTGGTAATGAGCCGTGTTGTTGAATTGTGTGACCCAAGTCCTAGAAGGGAGCAGAGGAAAGGGGGGCTCGTGCCTGCTGGGAGCATCTGGGAGGGCCTTGTATTAGTCAGGGTTCTCCAGAGAAACAGAACCAATAGGATGTACAGGTAGATATATAGAAAGATTTATTATGAGGGATTGGCTTATGCAGTTACGGAGGCTGAGAGGTCCCACAACCTGCCGCCTGCAAGTTGGAGGCGCAGGAGATCCAGTGGTGAAGTTCCAGTCCAAACCCCGAGGCTTGAGAACAAGGGGAGCAAGTGGTGTAAGTCCCAATTTGAGTGCAAAGGCCCTAGAACCAGAAGCACCGATATCCAAGGGCAGGAGGAGATGGCTGTCCCAGCTTAAGCAGAGAGCAAATTCACCATCCTCTGCATGTTTTTTCTATTCTGACCCTTAATAGATTAGATGACGCCCACTGCATTGGTGAGGGCATCTTCTCCACTCAGTCTCCGATTCAAATGCTAACCTCTTCTGGAAACACCCTGAAATAATGTTTTACCAGTGATCTGGGCATCCTTTAGCCTAATCAAATTGACACATAAAGTTAACCCTCACAGGCCCCCAGAGGAGGTGGGATTTGGGCCATCTGGAAGGACTTAGATTAGGAGGAGAGGTTGTTTCAGCTGATCACGATTGTCATCATTGCTAATAATGTGCCTTTGTGGTAGGTGCTTTATTTACACATTTCACCTGAGCAGGGAGGCCTGTGGGGGAATTGTGAGGTGTGGAACACCACTGAGGCCCTGAGGGGCTCTGATGGAAGACAAGGCTGGACTGAGTGGGAAAATGGGCTTTATTTGGAAGGCAATGGGGAGCCACTGAAGGCTGTAGAGCAGGGAGAGGTGTTACAGGATCGGCATTTTCAGAAAGGTCTCCGAGGTACAAATGCATGGTGTGTTAGAAAAGTGTGAGGCTATTGCTGACTTCCAAGTGAGATCCTATGAGGCCTGCCCAGAGCAGTGGCCGTGCGGATGCACACGGGAGATGACTGGGTGTGGAGGTGAGAGAGAAGCAAGGGTCAGAGGTGACCCCAAGCCCGGCCCCAACCCAGAACTGAGCATGTGGAGGATGCCACTGGGCAAATGTGGACAGCTACAGGGACCTCCATGGTTTTCCTTAGTCAGGGGAGGAGGGGAGCTTACCCTGTCCAGGAGACCCATCAGACCTGAGGCCCCCAGCCTCCCTCTATGGTTGACCTGAGAGGAGGGACCAGGAGAACAAGGGCTGGTATAACAAGGTAACACGAGCTAATGTAACACAGAGCACCCTCCAACACCCCATACCCCATTTAAGTGGCTTAACCCAATAACAATATTCATCCTCATAACTGTCCAATGCAGGTGTTCCTGGTTGGCAGGTGGTTCTTCTCCATGGTGACCAAGGCTCCTTCCAGCTTGTGGCTCTAGGAGCCTCTAAGGGCCTTAGTGTTCCATGCACTCAGTGGATGGATGGGGAAACAGAGGGACACACCCTCTTCTTAACAACCTTGACTGGGACATGGCACACCACTTCTGCTCACATTCCACTGGTGAGAACCAAGCATGGGGCCATACTAGATGAAAGGAGAGCTGGGAAATGTAGTTCGGGCCAAGGCAGCCATGTCCCAGGGAAAACTGTGCCCTGAAGAGAGAGAGCATGAGTGTTTGGTTGACAGGTAGCCACCTTTGGCCCAGTTGGGAGCGGACCTGGCAGGAGGAAACGCCCTCAGTCTCCAGCAGGCTTCTCGGAACACTTTACACAGTGAGTGTGGAGGGCACTTTGAGGCACCTGTGGGTGGGATGGGCCTGCAATGGACTGGGGGGTCGTGGTGTGCGCGGATCGTGAGCCCTGTATGCTCCAAAGGTGATGTGGCGCTTGGGGGCTGGCACTTGTGGGCTCTGTGTGTTGTGTATGAGGGCTGTATTAGTTTTCCGTGGCTGTGTAGCAAATGATCACAAACTTAGCAGCTAAATCCACATGTATTGATCAGCTCACAGTTCTTCAAGTCAGAAATCCAGGTGGGGATGGTTGAGTTCTCTGCTTAGGGTCTTGCAAGGCCAAAATGAAGGCGTGGCTGGGCCCTTATCTGGTGGCTCTGGGGAAGAATGCACTTCCAGCCTCATTCAGGTTGTTGGCAGTTTTCAGTTCCTTGCCGTTATAGGACTAAGATCCCATTTCCTTGCTGTCTGTCATCTGGGGTCACTCTCAGCTCCTAGAAGCCACTCTTTGGTCCTTGTATGTGACCCCTCCATCTTCAAAGCCAGTGATGGTGAACTGAATCCTTCTGGTGCTTCAAACCTGTTTGATTTCCCCTTCTGCCACCAGCTGGCGAAAATTCTGCTTTTAAAAGGCTTGAATGATTAGATTAGGCCCACCTAATAATCTCCCTTTTGTCATATAACATAACATAATCATGGGAATGATATCTCATCATATTCACAGGTACCACCCACACTCAAAGGTTGGGGGAATCCTACAAGGTCAGGGTCATTGGGATTCATTCTTAGAATTCTGCTTCCCACAAGGGCTGGGTCTGAATGCCTTTTTTTTTTTTTTTTTTTTTTTCTGGTACACGGGCCTCTCACTGTTGTGGCCTCTCCCGTTGTGGAGCACAGGCTCCGGATGCGCAGGCCCAGCGGCCATGGCTCACGGGGCCCAGCCACTCCGCGGCATGTGGGATCCTCCCGGACCGGGGCTCGAACCCGTGTCCCCTGCATCCGCAGGCGGACTCTCAACCACTGAGCCACCAGGGAAGCCCTGAATGCCTTTTGATCCTAGCTTCCTCCTTTGCAAAGTAGATATTATGAGGATTAAATGTATTCATATACTTAGGTATTTGTCAAGCACCTACTCTGTACCAGGTGCAGTTCTGCACACTGGAAATACAGCTGCAGACATGACAGGCAAAGATGGCATGTGCACGAAAGACCCCAGCAGCATATCTGACATCCCCATCTGCGCTCGGGCAGCGGTCACAGAGTCTCTGGCTTTACACTGACATTTAAGGCCCTCATGCTGAGACCATTTCTCTCCCCTGGTCTCCATGCCTTCACCATCTCTCTTAATCCTGCCACCTGGCACAGATAGCCTCCTGTGCCTTCCCCCAGGCCCAGGAACAGACATCTCCCTGTCACCGGGAGGACATAGTTGCCTCCCCTGAGCTCAGGCACACGAAGTGATGGCAGTAGCAGTGTCTCCACCATCAGCTCCAGCCAGGGATTCAGAGAATTCATCCACAGATGTCTCCTGGGACATTTAAAGCAATTATGAAATATATGTATCGACTGACTACTATGTACTGGGTCCACTTCCTTCAGGTAGCCTTCCCAGACTGCCTGTAGCAGGCCATGATCCCTCTGGGCAACCACAGTCTGACCTGCCTCTTTCTGGCAGCACTTTAATCCCTCTGCCCCACCCCACTGGGGGTCCATATCTTATCTTCATTCCTGTTCCCTGGCTGGGAAGGCTGCTAGGGAAAGTTGCCTTTGGAGGCCACTGATTGGAGTCCTGCAAATTCTAGCCTTGGTCCCTGTGCCTCCCAGCACTGGAGAAAATGGAGTCCAAGAGAGAGGCATCTGCTTTGGAGCTGTAGTTCTAAGGCCCTAAACTCTTCCCTTTCTCCCTGCTAATCCAATTGAAATGGCTCCTTAATCCACATCTACCTCCCTCCCCTTGTATCCCCTTCTCTTCTGAATCTTCAGTCTTAGTCCTATTCCACTGCCTGCTATCACACAAACTCAAAGATCTTCTTCATTTCCTCAGTCCTAAAAAAAAATCCTGCCTCCATCCCGCCTCACAGATATCTGACTGAATAACTGACGGTGGTTGATGAGCACTATGGGGAGAGGGCCAGTTTGAATCCTGGCTTTGGCACTGCCTGGCTGTGTGACTGTGCGGACATCACTCAGTTGCTCTGAGCCTGTTTCCTCATGGTTAAAATGGGGGAAGGTTATGTTCATTGTTGTGCGGGCCCTAGAGTGAGCTGGTGCTGCCCTGAGATGCAGATGTGTTTGGGTGCAGAGCTGTGGAATGGGCACTGGGTCAGAGAAGGCTCCTGGACAGGAGTCGGGCCGAGGGACATAGTCCAGGACAAAGCTTGGCTCTCAGAGAGGAGGGGTCACCTGGGCACAACGAGAATCCTTAGATTGTCATTGGATCAGAGGGCTTCTTAATTCTGGCCAATGGAAGCCATGGAAGAATGGTACACTCTTAAAAGGGTAGAAAACCCCTTTTAAAAGGAAGGCCTGTGGTAGATATCCAGTAGCCACTTCAGGAAAGGAGCAAAGCCCTGCCCCAGATGCTTCCACCCTTTCTCTACCACCAAACAAAAGGTACTTAGGGAACAAAGGGCAGTGTTCAGGGCACAGGGAAAGATCTATTGCAACTAGGAGGAAGGGAATAGAAAAAGCCTCCTGAATCCATGGAGGAGAGACAGAAAAAGGAGTGGATCCAGATCATTACAGATTTCTTACTGCTGAGGGAGGGACAGGATCACTGAGAATAAAAAATGTGAACACCTCCACTCCTCATCACCAAGCTAGCAAGCAGTAAATAACCAATGTCAGCAGTAAATTGCTGGAGGAGAGACATTCTGAGATGAAGGACAAAGGGAAGACCTAAAACAAAGATACCCATTCTTGCTGTTCTCTTCAACATTACAGTGGTTGTTTCAGGCAATGCAATAAGGCAAGAAAAAATAAAGACTCACAGATCGAATCACTATTCACATATAAGATTGTCTACATAGAAAATTCCCCCCATCTCTACAGAAAAGCTACTAGTACTAATAAGTTTCGTATGATCACAGGATACAGGGTCACTGTACAAAAAAAAATTTATCCTATTGCTGTATACTAGCAATAACAATTGGAAATTGAAATAAATTTTTAAAAAGCACCATCTACAACAGCACCAAAACCCATGAAATGTAATACTAGGTGCCAGATATGTATGCTGAAAACTACAAAATGATGAAAGAAATCAAAGAGAACCTAAACAAATGGAGAGATATACTATTTTCATGGATTGGAGGACTCAAGATTGGTAAGGTGTCCAATTTTCCCAAACTGATCTATAGATTAAATACAATTCCAATTAAAGTTCCATCAGGATGTTTTCAGTAGAAATTAAAAAGTTGATTCTAAAATTTATATAGAAAAGCAAAGAACTAGAAAAGCCAAAACAATTTGGAAAAGAACAAAGTTGGAAGATTTATACTACCTGTTTTCAAAACTTACTATAAAGCTACAGTAGGAAACAAAAGAGAGGGTAAAAAACTGATGTTTATTAGCTTTTCTTTCCTGTGAGAGCATATGAAATAACTTTGGAAAACTAAGACACAGGAGAACTTGCCGAGGGATTGGACAGGTGGCCTTGGCAGGTGGGGAAGATAGCTTGTGAAACATGTATGGATTATACACAGATCTGAGCTCTGAATGACATGAGGTCACCAATACTGGCCTCCTTTCCTGAGAGCAGGGGCTGCTGCTTCTCCCTGTTTGTGGGTCCTGTAAGACCCAGCTAAGTGCTCAGCCCGTAGTGGACACTCATGGTTATAGATAAAGGGGATATGTGTACATATGTACTTTGTGTGCTGATCACATTTGGGGGGACCGTGTCTCTGCTGCTTTTCCTTCAGCCAGTAGAATGGATCATTGAGTATGTGTAGTTTCTCTGTAACTGGCCAGGACAAGAGGCTGCTGACTTCAGGGAGGAGGAATGCAGGCTGTCTGAAAAGCAAGTGATGATGGACGGAAGGGAAAAGGCTGCATTCTTTCCTAGCAGAGAGCTGCCAGGAGTGAGCACACACACGTGTGTGTGTGTGTGTGTGTGTGTGTAGTAGTAGTAGTAGTAGTAGTAGTAGTAGTAGTAGTAGTAGTAGTAGTAGTAGCAGCAGCAGCAGGAATCCAGTAGAATGACATTTCAGTGGCTGAGCTCCAAGTCAACTCTCAAGAAATTTTTAAATTCAGAGACACTTGGTCTTGCTTCCTGCTGTATTCCCACTCTCTGGCTGGCTGGCTCTCAGGTATTGAGACAGGGTGGGCAGTGCTGTCAGGACTCCTGTTTAGAGTGTCCCTGACAGGTACCCTGCCCTTTGCCCAGAGGCCTCCTGAGGCTCCTCCTAGTTTGTGGTTCTGTCATTCTCAGTGCCCAGTCTCCATCTCGAAGTTGACTGTTCGTCATGTCCCAGCAGTGGGAAGGGTTAGAGGGGGGTAGAAGTTGTGCCCTTCCCTGTTAAGGGCAGATGGAAGCCACGCCTATCACAAGTGCTCACACCTATGAAGCCAGATCTCAGTCCCGTGGTCCCACGTGGCTACAAGGCAGGCTGGGAAAGGTGCCCAGACAAAATGCAAAGGTTGGGAATGGATATTGGAAGAACGGTTAACAGTTTTGTCCACAAAGCACGAGATATGGAGAGGGGATTGGAAGGCCTGAGCGTGGAGGCAGGAGCAGCAGGTAAGAGGCTATTGTAATAAACCGAGTGGGAGATCATAGTGGCTTGGACTAGGAGGTGGCAGCTGGGATGAGACAAGTGGGAGGATTCAAGAAGTACCAAGGTAGTACCAATTTAGTAATACCAAATCTTGTTGGAGGTAGAACCAACAGGATTTGTTATCAGTTCAATCTTGAGGGTGAAGGGGAAAGAGAAATCAGGGACAACATCTATGTATCTGGCCTGAAAACTGGGCACATTTATTCAGCAAACGTTTATTGAGTTGGTCCCACATGGCAGGTACCATCTCTGTCCTCAAAGGGACATTGGAGGGGGAAGAGTAACCCCCAGGAAACACGGAGAGAGCTGTTAGATGCTTGGAAACGGGGTAGGACCAACAGTGGGTGGACAGGGTTTTAAGGGAAGCGTAGTTCACCTTCGTCCATGGGGCATTTGGCAGGGCTGAGGTCTCCTGGAAGAGGAGGCAGGCCTTCCAGGCGAGTGAGCGGGAGGACCCAAGATGCGGAGGTGGCCTTTCTCGAGGTGGCAGTGATGGTCATGGTGTAGCAGAACAAGCCCTGGCATTGGAGCCAGATGGACCTGAATTCAAATCCTGGCTCTCTGCTCACGTGTTACAGGTGGAATTGTAACCTGGATCAATCTCTATCATAGACTTTGGCATTATCTTTCAAAACTACAAACACAGCAATTCTACTTGTAGGAACTTATCCTACAGATATACTTACATATGTGTGAAACAACAAATATATCAATACAAGGCTATTCATTACAGTATTATTTTTTAATATTTATTTATTTATTTAGCTGTGCTTGCTATTAGTTGTGGCACATGGGTCTTTAGTTGTGGCATGCAAACTCTTAGTTGTGGCATGTGGGATCTAGTTCCCCAACCAGGGATGGAACCCGGGCCCCCTGCACTGGGAGCGCAGAGCCCTAGCCACTGGACCACCAGGGAAGTTCCATGCAGCATTATTTTTTTAACGGCAAAAGACTGGAAACAGCCCAAATGTCCATTAATATAGGCTTGGGTAAATAAATCATGATATATCTATGCAATGGAATACCATGTGAAAAAGAATGACGTTACTCTCTATGTATTCATATGGAAAGATCTCTAAACTATATTGTAAGTGATAAAAGCAAGACAGAGATCAGTGTATATGGTTTACTACCATTTGGGTAAAGAACAAAAACAGGGAGGGAAGGATGGCTACCTATATCTATCTAAATATGTGTATATGTATTTTTTCATATTTGCTTGAATATGCACAGAATATCTTTGGAAGGACAAACAAGGCCAGTTGCTTCCAAGACAGAGAACTAGGTGGCTGGGAGTCAGGGTTGGGAGGCTGACTTTTTACTGCACTCTTTTATACATTTGGAATTTCAAATTATGTGAAATGTATTATATATACCTCCCATTCCTGCCATTTTGTAGCTGTGTGACTTTAGGCAAGTTATTTGGCTTCTCTGAGCCTTAGTTCCTCTTCCGTGAAATGGCAATAACACCGTTGGCCTCATAAGGATCATCAGGGTTGCCTGGCACAAGGGCAATGCCACACACATCGCCCCCATCTCTTCTTTCACTGTCCGGCTGCTAAATCTTGCCTGGTTCACCTGCTTACATTTGTGAGCTGCCACCCCAGACTCACTGGTGTTTGGAAGTTATGGTGAGGGGCACTTGCCAACTGTCCCCACAACTCCCTAACATCACCGGTCAAGATGGGGGGCTCAAGAGGAAGAGCAGGTTTGGGAACGCAGAGCGTGAGGCCAGTTCTGGTCAGGCCAAATATTGGCATATCTGCAGACGCTCAACGTCTGGGCTGGTGATGGAGATCTGAGGGTCTCCAGACTCTTCCACTTACAAGGCATAATAATTGTAGTAAGGATAATTGCTAACATTTGTCAAGCATGTACATACATTATCTCACCCTCAGCCACCCTTCAAGGTTGATCCTATTATTATCTCCAAAGCTACCCAGTTAAGAAACGGTGGGCTGGATTCCCACCCAGGTCTGTCTGACCAGAACTTGGGACCCAGATTTAGAGTAGCTCCTCAAAATCAGTAACTTTTGGGTTGGCAAATGTTTTTATAAATAATATTTTAGAGTTTGTGGGCCACGTAGCATCTGTCCTAACTTCTTAACTCTGTGCTAAAAGTAGACACAGACAATCCATAAATGAATGAGCATGGCTGTGTCTCAATAAAACTTTATTTAGGGAAACTGAAATTTGAATTTGATAGAATTCTCATGTGTCATAAACTTATTCATCTTTTGATTTTATTCCCCCAACCATTTAAAAACGTAAAATTATTCTTAGCTCATGGGCTGTACAAACAGGCCGTGTGAGCCTTGAGCTGTAGTTTACTGACACTCCCCCCACCCCACCTCTCTAAATCCTCTGATAACCAAAAAGAAACCCCCTTGGCACCAATGCCTTCTTTGGTCTGAGTCTTGCCTCGTGGAGGCCAGTAGCCATGATGCTAAGAACCGCCCCTCTCTGTCTGGATGCTTGTCACTAGAATAGAGGAGGGAGAGATAGGACCTGGGTCCTGTTCCCTGATAAGTCCAGGCCCTTTGAAGACCCAGCTCCTTCTTAAATGAGAAACAGGCCTTCTCAAGGGCCTGACCCTACCAAGTCCAGCATCTGTCTTGGGGCAGGAAGCAGGGGCAAATGTTGGCCCCCAAGGCTGCCCCTCTTCTGCCCTGTTCTCCACCAGTTCCAAGACTGCCTCTGGGCCAGTGCAGACAGGGCCAGCTCAGGTGGTGTCAGGGGCTCGGGCTCAGGGAGGGGTGGGGGGGAGACTGGGCTGCTGGGTGAGGCCAGCAGTGTCACCTGGGGCCTCCCTTCCTCTGGGAGGAAGAAGGCTGGGAGATTTTCTCCAGAGTGTATGTGTGTGTGTGTGTGTGTGGCTGAAATGAGCAGGACTCCTTCCCCCAAAGTAACTTCCTTCAAAGACAGCTACTCTTCTCACTGTTCTCTGTTTCTGGCTGGTCTCCTCTTCCTAACCCTTTTTCCTTCCCCTCCTCTCCTGGCCTTCTCTCTGGTCCCCTCCCAAGCAAGGCCTGACTCTGCTGCTCCTGAGTCTTTGCTCAGACAGCTGCCTCCACCTGGATGTCCTGTCCCCCTTTTCCCACCTGAACAACACTCTCCTTTCAGATACCACCTCCTCCTCTCCCTCGTGGGGCCAGGGTTGGCTCTGGGAGTGCATCTTCCTAGGTGGCACGTGTATGGAGCTGACTTTATAAGAACCGCTTCCCAGATTCAGTGCTGCCCAGAGGCCAACTCCAGACCCCTCGGCCTGGCGTTCAAGACCTTTCATGATCTGTCTCAGGCTTTGTTCTCACCCAAGCTGCCCTTGCTGCTCTCAGAGAGCTTATAACCTAGTAGGGGAGGGAATGCTTGAACCCAATGCTGTCCAATAGAAATATAATTTAAGCTACAAGTGTCATTTTAATTGCTTTATAGCCACATTATAAAAGTAAAATGAAATAGGTAGAGTTAATTTTAAAAATATATTTTCTTTAACCCATTATATCCAAAATGTTATCATTTCAATATATAATCAATATAAAAATGATTAATCAGATATCTTATATACTTTTTTATCTACCACATCTTTCGGATCTCATGGGCATTTTACACAAACAGCACATCTCAGTTCAGACTGGCCACATTTCACACTCTCCAAAGCCACACATGGCAGGTGGTCCCCATGTTAGATAGCTCAGGCCTAACCTAACCCTCGCCCCTAACACTTAACCCGAAAAACTGCATGAGTAGGGACTTCCCTGGTGGCGCAGTGGTTAAGAATCCGCCTGCCAATGCAGGGGACGTGGGTTCAAGCCCTGGTCCAGGAAGATCCCACATGCCACGGAGCAACTAAGCCCGTGCGCCACAGCTACTGAGCCTGCGCTCTAGAGCCCGCGAACTACAACTGCTGAAGCCCGTGTGCCTAGAGCCTGTGCTCCACCAAGAGAAGCCACCACAATGAGAAGCCCGTGCACCACAACGAAGAGTAGCTCCCGTTCGCCACAACTAGAGAAAGCCCGCGCACAGCAATGAAGACCCAACGCAGCCATAAAGAAATAAAGAGGGCTTCCCTGGTGGCGCAGTGGTTGAGAGTCCGCCTGCTGATGCAGGGGACACGAGTTCGTGCCCCGGTCCGGGAAGATCACACATGCTGCGGAGTGGCTGAGCCCGTGAGCCATGGCCGCTGAGCCTGCGCGTCCAGAGCCTGTGCTCCGCAACGGGAGAGGCCACAACAGTGAGAGGCCCGCGTACCGCAAAAAAAAAAAAAAAAAAAAAAAAAGGAGAAACCAGGTGGCTTCACGGGGGAAGGGGTTGCTGTGGGCTATTCATGACCCAGGAGGACAGGGCCGTGCGCTCATGGCAGGACCCAGCTTTGAACCAAGCTCTGCATCCCTGTGGAGTGCCAGCTGAGGGCAGCGACTTCCTGTGATGGGCAGCAGGAAATGTTTCTAGAAGAGTGCCTGAGCTGGGTCTCTTTCCTGCTCCTGTCAGCACCTCTGTCCATCCTTTTCTCTCTCATGTGCCCTCCCTGTCCTGGCCCCAGAGCGAAGGTGAGTGCCCCAGTGAAAAAGCCTATTTCTCCCTGGATACCCAGGCTCTGGTTGGCTCTGGAGGTGCATCCTGCAAAAAGTGCTGGCAGATGCTAGATTCCCTCCACCTGGAGGCCTGGCTGCACCTGAGGGCGGCCCCACCCCCATCCGTACCTTGTGACTGGGTAGGCGGCCCAACCCACCTCTCTGTGGCTTCAAACACTCAGGGTCACTCAAAATGTGTGTGAGTGTGTGAAGGGTGACTTCCAGACTGAGGGTGGCACTGGGGGCTGTCTGGGGTGCAGGGCTGACGGCTGGGGTCTCCAGGACGGGTCTTGTATAAAGGGTCATTCATTCCTGACAGGTGTGTGCAGGGCATGGGGCCTGGCCAGGGCCAGCCAGAGCTTTCAGCAGGATTTAATCAGGGCTGAGTGGGCCCTCCTGAAAGCTGGAGTTGTGTTCTATCAGAGGTTGCTGTTTCATGAGCCCCGTGTGGGTACGGATAGCCAGCCTGACCGTAGAGCTAGAGGTCACCTGGGTGACCAGCTGGTGCAGCCTGCTCAGGTACCGAGGGCCCTGGTGGAAGGAGGCAATGGCTCCGGGCTAAGGTCAGTGTATGGGAGTGAGCACATTTGTACCTCAGAAGCTTCATGAGCCTGGCGCAGGCTCTTGGCGGGTCAGTGGCAGAGTCGGTGTTCCAACCCCAAGACAGTGATGCCGATGTGCCTTCTCGGCTTCTCTATCCTTCCTTCAGAGCTTTGTTTGATGGCATTTGGGGACCGGAAGGGGGGATTTCAGGGAGTGAGTCGGGCAATGTGTCTGGAGTAAGTCTCAGGCTAGTGGTTCAGTTGGGCAAGAGATAGAAATGTGTTTTTCTGTGATTCCACTTGCTCTCTGTTGGAAGCCCTCCTTGCGGAGGGGAAGCAGCAGAGGGGAGTGGTACAAATATGATCTCAGGTGGTTTGAGTTCTTCCCTCTTTCCTCACGGGGTGGGGGGTCTCACTTCCATCAAGCAACAATCTCCTGACTTCAGTGACTCTGTCGGGGGCCTGAGAATCATTTTGCTGATTCTGAGGCCTTGCTGGGGCCCAGAAACTTCTGTGAGGTGCTCACGGCTCTGTCTAGATGTGCTCCCCCAGAAATTCCCCTGTTAGGGGGGCTCCCCTTGGTGCCTGCGTGCTTAGCAGCTTTCCCGGGACATCTTGGATTTCATCATTGGTTTCCATTGTCTTTCTTCCCTGTGGCCCAGGGGCTGGGGGTTGGGTGGGCAGCTGTCCTTTGGAATCCTGGGGACTGACCACCAGTGTGGGCCGCTCTGCTGACAGGGTAAGGCAGCAGTGATCTGAGGGTCCTCGAGGGTCAATGTGGCCTTCCATTCTCTTTCTTGGGGAGCAGGTCACATACTGCTCTGATATCATTAGTCAACTGTGTGTCCCCAGGGCCATGGGGGTTGGTGGCCCAGCTCTGCTCGGGAAGACCTGATCAAGCCCAGGGAGGTGGGGCTGGCTGGCTTCCCTTGTTTGCCCAGACTGGAGAGGGGTGTTTCCTGGGATGAAGGCCTCTCGATTCTAAAGCTCAGCCAGTCCTGGGTAAACCAGGATGAACTGTTACCCTATCTTTTTCCCTCCCTCTTTCCCTCCCTCCCTTCCCCTCCCTCAGCCTGGTATTACTGGTGGGTGAGGTGGGGGGACAGGATCAAAGGCCCTCCATTTCTGTGCTCTATATTCGGGATGGGGTACCAGGCAGACCAGGCCTTGGAAGTTGATTTGTGGGGATAAGACTCCTGGGTGAGGCCAGCTCCAGCCCTCCCCACCCCCAGTAAGAGTAAGGTTTGTTTTGGGCACTTCCTACCTCCAAGCTGGCAGCCTGCCAAGACTGGCCTTCATTGAAGCTGGTAGGTAGTCCTAGGGGCTTATGGATCAACAGGGCCAGGAGGCAGAGCCCCTGGGCCCATCCTGTCTCTGTGGCCTTAGGCAGGTCACTTCCCTTCCCTCTTGCCCCAGTCACCTTGCCGTGAAATAGAGGGCTGGCTTTAGAGGGACTGTCGAGCTCCTTCCAATTCTCAAAACTGCTGTTTGCACCCACATGGGTGAGAACGCCTGCTGCTGCCCATATGAACCCTGGAAAGTCTGGAGGGGACAAAGTCTTGAGCTCTTAGACTTTGGAAAGGACACTGCCTGTGGGTCTGGACAAAGGAAATATGTTGGTCCTGTACCAAGAGGGCAGCAGTTAGAGCCAGGGCCCCTGAGGACTTGGACTCAACCAATGAGACCCGCCCGCCTCACTGCCAGAGGAAAACTGAGGCCCAGAGAGGGAATGTAGATTGTCCAAGGTAACACAGCAAGAAGTGAGCCAGCGGGCATTAGACGCCTGGTCTCCTGGCTCCTCGCCAGGATGTCTCGCCCCTTCTCAGGGTCACTTATGTGACTCAGTGCTCTTCATGGGGGTTGTCTCCCCCTCCCCGCCACCTCTTACCCAGCACATCTCACTCTGTGGCGTTCTGATCCAGCAGCACTGAGCCCCTCAGACCTGGCAGGACCCCGCAAACACGGAGGGGGAGTGTTCGGCTGTGGCTCACCTCTGGCTCACCTCTGAGCCCTGGTGCCCCCATAGAGTGCGGGAGCTGGGGAGTGACTGGGGGACTTGAGTGTGTGTGTGTAGAGCCTGGGTTCCTGATGGGTGTGGGGCTTGAACCCAGGTCCTTTTGTTTAGTGGAAGCTTGGCACCAGCAGAGGTTCTCAGATGGTAAGACCTAAGGCTTTCAATAATAATAATGACAGTAGTAATAGTAACAAAAGATTCCATTCGTTGGGCGCTGACTCTGTTCTGGACTCTGTTCTGAGTGCTTTACATGTATTTAACCCTAACAACAGTCCTATGTGGGAGGAAGTAGTATTATGACCATGTTATAGCCGAGAAAACCTGGCAGAGAGAGGTCAATACTATTACATGGTCACCCCCCTGAAGTCAGGGTAAACACACCCCTGTTGTCAGGAGACTGAAGTAGCTTGAAAGGTTTTGTCCTAAAATTTAGAGCAGAGTAACAGCCATTTTAGAACATTGTAACACCCATCTTTGACAATTTTAATTTAAAAACAGTATGTTAAATGACAGCTCTTCACTAAATTTTGGCATCAAATTAAATGCCAGTGAAGGGGGTGGCTCTATATTTTCTGGGACTCTTGGATGAGCTGCCCCCAGGGGGCACTCACGTGCCATCTGGGCAGCACGGTCTGGCCAGAGATGCCTCCCAGGATGGTCTGCAGGCCCCTCAACTAGAGATTCTCTGGAGGGGCAGGAGATACCCTGGGGGGGTACTGAACTTTCAACTCCATAGTGTGATTCCTCGCCTTTTAAAGGAGGCTCCTTGGGAGGGTCTACCACTGTCCAGCATGGTGAAGGATGGGCTTCAAGGAATTTGTGTGCAAAATGATGTGATGGGGACAAATAGGGTACAGTAAGTCCCCTATATATGAACGAGTTCTATTCCGAGAGCACGTTTGTAAGTCCAATTTGTTCGTAAGTCCAACAAAGTTAGCCTAGGTACTCAACTAACACACTCGGCTATATAGTACTGTTCTGTAATAGATTTATAATACTTTTCACACAAATAATACGTACATTAAAAAAAACACAAAAAATAAAACATTTTTAATCTGGCAGTACAGTACCTTGAAAAGTACAGTAGTACGGTACAACAGCTGGCATACAGGGACTTGCACACACGTTCGCACCTTTGAAAGTTTGCGACTTGAAGGTTCGTACGTAGGGGACTTACTATATTCTTAGAGGGTCCATGGTTTCCATTCAGTATCACAAAAAAGCCTGGTACCCCTTCATGGTTATGAACTCTGCTCTGGGTACCAGAGTCCCACGACAAGGGTGCTACCACCTGAATCAGGGCTGGTCCTTTTGGCATCCCCCAGACAGGGCAGGCAACGTGAATTTCTCTGAGCACCCTGAGAAAAAGTCAGGGGAGCCCCCTCTTTCCTCTCCAAATGTAGGAGCCTGCAGAAAATGCACCCTGTTCCCGTTGCCCCGCCCAGCCTGTCCCCACCTGCATGGTGTCCAGGACCCTGGCCTGAGGGCAGGAGAAAGCCCAGTCCTGATGCTTACTTGCCTGGTGTCTTCACCTTCTGGGTCTCAGTTTCCTCACTTGTAAAATGGGTATATGAGTATCTGCTCAGTGGGGTGGTTCTGAGAATCAAAGGAGAGGATTCTCATGGGTGGGGGGCTGTTACCCCTGCAGAACTGGGCACTCAGGAGCCTTTTGGGCCATTCTAGACTGATGCTCCTTTTCCTCCAGGGGCAAGGCCCTCTGGCATGCAGAGCACAGACATGGGCAGAGCATATTTTGCTGACCAGGCCTTCCGGGCTGCAGCAGGACAGCATGTCTCTCCCCCTCAAATATAACAGGTAGGTAGTGGGATTAAGGTAGAATGTCAGCTCCACGGGAGTAGGAGTTTTGTCTGTTTTGCACACTGCTGTGTCCTCAGGGCCTAGAACATTATCTGGCAAATAGCAAGTATTCAGTAAGTATTTGTTGAATGACAGACGGGGCCGTGGGGAGGGGGCAGCCAGGCATAATCCAGAAAAGTGTGGGGAGAGGCTGTGACATTGTCTCACTCAAAGGCCCAGCTTCAGCTCTGCCACCAACTTTCTGGGTGACCCTGGGCAAATCCCTTCTCCTCTCTGGACCTGTTTTCCCATCTATCAAATGAGGGGATTGGCCCGGGGGGTCTCCAGGTTCCATCCAGCTCTGATGCCCTGTGCATTGGTGGGAAGAATAACCCACTGTGTCTTGAAGACAGGATGTGTCTAGAGAGCAGAGAGGGACCAGGAGGGGCTACTATGTCATGGGGGCGTGGCAGCAGGCACTCGTCCTATGGCAAAACCAGATCCAGGGCTCGACAGCTGGGGACTGTGGGAAACGTTCTGCCGCTACCCACAGGAGCAAGTGTCCCTGCTCCTGTCCCCAGCCCTTCCTCCTGAGGGGCCTTTCACCTGCTCAGCAAAAGGAGGCGCTACAGGCGCTCCTTTCTCAGTTTGCAAAATAAGGCCAAGACTTCCTGCTGCCCTGCTTGAATCTCTGGGGAGAAGAGGTCCTGTCTCTAGCTGGGACCCTCCTCCACCCTTTGGGCCCTTCACAGCCCCTGGACCCGGGGAAGATAACAGGTGGACACGGTAGAGCTTTCATACAGCTCCGTGCTATCATAAGCCATTAATACCAAACCTGCTGCCACTTCCCTTTTGTCTTCTCTCCCTGAATTTCTTCTGGGAGTGAGCTGATGATTACTTTTAGCCTATAGCCTGATATAAAGACATATCTACCAATATAATTAGATGTGTTTTATTGTCTAATTTAAACAATGGATTTCATAGGCAATAGAGCATGTATTTTGTCGTACTGGTGGCCGATGACTATTAAAATGAGCCTTCCCTGCGTCCTTCTAAGAAGTTCCAGTGTGTTGCTCCCCCGCCCCCAGAACTGCACGGTCTCCAGCAACCACTGAATTCATAGGAAGCACAGCCCAATTGCATGAAAAATTACTTGTAACAAACGTAGTATGTGCTTTTGAGTGAATATTGCAGAATTATATGAGATTTTGTGAAAAATGAAATCCGTCCCCCTCCACCTCATTGTCTAATACTAGCAGTGTTTAAGTCCAGACATTCCTGTGCATATATGAGCTACACACATGAGCGTTTGTGTAAGTTTTTATACAAATAACATCGTAATCTACGTACTGTTGTGCAGCACGTAGACGCTTCCAAGTGGGAACACGTGAGGCTTTGTCATTGTTTGCATGACCACATTAATAGACATTTGGGTCCTTTCCAGTTTTCCATTATTGCAAACAGTGCTGATATGACACTTTGTACCTAATCTTTGTGCACTTGTATGAATTTATCTGCAAGGTAACTTTCTAGAAGTGGAATTTACTGAGTCAAAGAATATACAAAGTGAAATTTTTGTACATTTACATGTTCACACACTGTGTGGGCAATTGCTTATTTCCCCACATTATGGCCAGGCCGTCTTTTCAATCTTTATTTATCTGATAGGTGAGTGCTGTATCCCAGTGTTTTAAATTTTTTCAACCGCAAGTGAAGTTGAACACCTCCTCTTACATTTATGGGCCTTTTATACTTTTCCTGATATCCACTGCCCACTTTTTATACTTTTCCTGATATCCACTGTTTCTACTAATTGTAAAAGTGCTTTACATATGAAGGACATCGTCAAATGAATCTTTGGCATGTCATAATTACTGGCAAATATTTTTTCTTAATTTATTTATGTTTTATCAGTTTAGGGTTCATTTCCAGCATCTATATAGTAACAGTTATCAGTATCCCCTTCATGGAGTTCTGGTTTCTTGCCGAGCTGCATTTTTAATACTATAACCCCAGTAACTGAGAAGGTCTTCAATCCACATTGTGAAATTTAGGGGAGAAAGAGTTTTGCCATTTGCAGCTGAAAAGTGAGCAGTGCAGAGGGCTTGTCCTTTGCTAGGTCTGAATCTGACATTTGGAGGGAGACGAGGGCAGCCGAGAGACAGCTTGCAGTGATGGAGACAAGTCCTAGACTTTAGTGCCCCTCCCAGCTGTCCTGTCCTCCCTCAGCCTCAGTTTTTCTCAATGCAAAATGAGGGGGTTGAACTGGTTGAACTCCAAGATCACTTCCTGTTGGGAATTCCCTGGCGGTGCAGTGGTTAGGACTCCACACTTTCACTGCCAAGAGCCCGGGTTCAATTCCTGGTTGGGGAACAAAGATCCCATGGCGCAGCCAAAAAAAAAAAAAAAAATCACTTCCTGTTCGAATAATTGATGGTCTGTTCATACATGATGTGCCCTCAGATAGGTTGCTGTCCGTTTTGGGAACAATTTCTGGTCTTCCATAAAAGGTGGCAGTCGAACAGGGTAATGAGTCAGGTCTTTCCAGCACTAAGGACTCATGACTCCATGGGTGTTCACTTGTGGAGCTCCAACCTTCACTGTGCCTCAGAGGCACCTGCAGAGCAGCCAAGAACACGGGTGCCCAGGCCCCACCCCCAGGACGATTAAATTAGAACCCCTGGAGGTGGACTCTTGATAGCTTTTAAGAGCCCAGCTGACGAATGCTCCATATGCCTGGGGTCGACCTGACATTCTGAATTTCCGCTGAGCTCTAGATGATGCCGGTGCTGGGAGTTCAGGAGCACACTTGCAGTAGGAGGCTGGCAGCACCAGCAACCCCAGGGAGCTGCTTAGAAATGCAGAGTCTTACACTGATTCCCTCAGTCTGGCTTCCCCAAGTGCTTCTGTGCTGCTTAGGTGAACGTACTTATTTTCAAAAGCAGGGTTTTGGAGGTTATACTCTTGTATTTGCTTTTTGGTAATTCATCCAACCTATACACTTATGATCTCGCCAAGGAGAAAGGGACAGGACCAGGTCATCCTAGACCCCAGAAAGGATCAGGAGCCCTGATGCAGCTGATCCGTTCATTCGGCCTCCCCTTTTGCACATACCTGCAGCTGCTCCGTGCCCACTCCGGAATCATCAGGCATCCTCCCTTGTCTCACTTTTTGTTGTTCCACCTCACTCTGCATATTCTCTTCTTACCCAGGATCTTTCCTTTCGGCCATGATGTAGCCTTCTCCATCTCTCTCCTTTTGTGTGGGTGTACTTCATTCCACATTAAAAACATAAAACACCTGAAGTATTCACTAATACTCGGTTTGCCCTTATAAATGTCTTTAATATATCAAGAGCACATATGAGGCCAGTGAACCCTTGCAGAGCCCTTTGAGATATGAACCAGCTAGCCATCTTCTTCATTACTTGATTTTTATTGGTCAAAGTTATGCTGAATATTGGGGAGAGAGAGGAGTACAGGCGTGAAACAAAACACAGTTGCTACCATAATGAAATGAAAAGTAGAGTCACTATTGCAAGTGAAAGTCTAATCAAGTATTATTCAAATTGCAATTACTTATACACTACACAAATCCCAAAATTTAATCTACTGGAAATCAACAGACCAAAATAAAAAGTGGGCTCTAAAATATCAAATATCCAAAATTTTCACAACATGCTCAGTTACCCTAAATTACTTACTGTCCACATTTTGACAGGTTCCAATCCAACTGGCTACGGATAGGTAAGATAGCAGTATAGGCAGCACACATAGGGGCATCATTTGGGAGTCGAGAGGATGCCATCGGCTTTTGCTCTCTTTCTTTTTCTTTTTGAATTGAAGTATAGTTGTACAATATTATATAAGTTATGGGTGTATAATATAGTGATTCACAATTTTTAAAGGTTATATGCCATTTAGAGTTATTATAAAATATTGGCTATATTGCCCATGCTGTACAGTACATCCCTGAGAGGGCCCTGCTCAGCTACTAAAGAGTACCCTGGGCCTGTGGGTATTTAAAGTGGATCTTGGGTGAGCCTCAGTTTCCTCATCTGTACAATGGGGCTAGTGATGCCTCCTTCTCTGAGTTATTCAGTTTTAGGTCAAATGACATTCAAAAAGCAGCTGGCCTGGCACATAGTAGGTACTCAAGTCAATCCAGTCCAGCTCTCAGTGGGGGCTTACCGTGAAACAGATAATGGCCGGATCTTGGTGCTGGAGTCATGCGTTGCCCTTAGTGCGGTTAGACAGACCTGGTTTGCCCCTCACTAGTTGTAGGACCTTAGATGAGTCATTTCATCTCCCTGCACCTCAGTTTGCTTGTTCAGTGCAGACTGTCGAACCACTCTGGCAGGGTTAAAGTGTGGAGGCCTGTGCCAGGCCCGGAGCCAGCCTGAGTTCAGGCTGTGGGTAGCCACCTCCCTCCCACCCTGAGGGAGCCCTGGCTTCAGAGAACAGTGTCCCCTTTGACTCTGCCAGCCACCGCAGTCACTATACCACAACCCCTGAGCGCTGGAGAGCAAATAACCCCTGTCAGCCCGGCCTTTTTCTTGGCCGCTGCCACTCTGGCCAGCCAGGTTTGGGTTGGCGGGCAAGGTGAGTGGCTCGGCTTTGATGTGAGCTGCGCTGAAGCTGGGAGATGGGGGTGTGGGGATCCCAGCCTGCCTTGGCGGCTCAGGGCCAGCTCCTAGCCTTTACCCCAGAGCTTGGCAGAGCCCTGCTGCCTGGGGCTGGTGGAGGGAGGTGACTGGACACCGGTGGGTCCTCACAGCATCCCTAAGACATGGGTATCCATTTTATAGATGGGGAAACTGAGGGAATTACTCCCCAGCTCTGGTGGCCACTAGGGTGCATGGGTGGGTACCCCCATGTGCCCTGATTTGCTGTGGGTCTGAAGGTCCAGCCCATTCCCTGAGAGGGGCTTGGTCTCCAGAAGACCCCCCGCGCCCGCTGTTTAAATGCGCATGTCAGACCCCACACAGGTTTACTAGGCATCTGATTCATACCTGGCCCTGTGGCTGGCCAAGGGAGCAAGGAAGATGCATAAGACACAGCCCCTCAGAAGCACAGGTTCAAATCCCAGCTCTGCCACTGGCCAGCTCAAGGGACAGCCCCTCTGGGCCTCAATTTCCCCATCTGTAAAACGGGGTGTAGGGAAAATTAAAGTATTGTGTGTGAAAAGCGACTTTTAAAACTGTACTGTTTATGCAAGTGAGGGATGATTAGCACTCCTGAGCTAAAACCCCAGTCTCTGACGCTGAAATAAAGCACAGGAGAGAATGGATGGGGGTCTTTGGTGAGTCACACAAGAGGGCATGTACTCCTAGTCAGAAGGCTGGAAGGGGCAGAAGGCTGCTCATTTTTCAGAGGAGGAAAAAGGGGCCCAGAAGAGTGTTTTGCCCAAAGACTGGAGAAGTAGGACTGATCCTAGCTCTTGGTGGGAGTCCCCAGTCTGTACTGCTGTGCAACCCTGGGAAACTGCTGTAACCTCTCCGGGCCTCAGTTTCCCCCTGTGCCGTTCACACAGGGGAACTGCTGGGAGTGTTTTTCTTCTGAAGCGTGTGTGCATCACTTGGCTCCTCTGACTCTGCTCTGGACAAGGTGGTCCTGGGTCCTTAGGAGGTGAGGAGGGCAGTGAGAATCCCAGCCGACCATCCCAGGGTGGGAACCAAGGCAAGGAGGGAAGCCCAGGTTGCAGGCATGCAGGTCCGAGGTGGGGAGGAAGAGGAGGCAGGAGACTGTTGCCAGCCAGGAAGTGTCTGCTGGCTGGCATCAGGCATGCTTGAGCTAGTGTGCTTCCTGTAAGCAGTGCACACGAGCCTGGGGACCTCACCCCTCAGACATTCCGGGACAGCCCCCCCAGTCCTCAGAGGCTGTCCCATTGTCCCCTGGAACAGCAAACGGGTGGCAGCGCCAAACTCCCAGCATCCAATCAACATCCATTCATTCAACAATGTTTACCGAGCAGGCACCGTGCCAGACACCAGCACGCAGAGAGAGACTTCGGAGCTCAGGGCCAGTGGGTTCACATTTTCCAGCTGGGCCCCCTGTACCTGAAGTGGGAGGTCATCATGGATGAGGAAGACTCCCTAGAGTGCGTGAACCTTGGGGGCAGC